>NC_064647.1:38209853-39648147 GCF_023864345.2 Schistocerca serialis cubense | reverse complement strand
GAAATGGAAAGATTTGGAACTTGTGCGGGCGCTGATGACTCCGCTGTTGAACGCCCCACAAATCATCATCATCATCATTAACAGGACAATGTGAAGTATCCTGAACTTTGAGCAATTCTACAAGAAACACACAAGGACATAGTACAGCCTCTACATTTAAAAACACAATTAATTCAACATAAATAGTCATCGTTGACCGTCAAAGAAACATGAAACCAGCTTTGTAACTCTTTTTTAACAGGAAAATAATCTGACAACTAAACACAAGTATTTGGAACAACAAAGGGAAGGCTTTCGCAGTCAGAGTTCGTTCTCCACTAGTTGAATACCAAATATTTAAAACCTCGCTCTCCTTTAGCGGAAAGCATTAGAACAGATTAACACTTACAGGGTGAGCACAGTCTTTCCCTGACTATAAAAATTTATAAATTTATAACAGAATAACCGTTTGACATAACAAGTTACATAGGTTAGTGTTACTAGCTGTTGTGGGCAATAGATGGCGCTAGTTCTTCACAACAGACCGACGCGGCCTGTTAGGTACGTTAGTTGCTGGCGAATGGGGTCGAAGCAGGAGAAAGCGCAATGTGTGCTTTGGTTTTAAGAAACGAAATGGCCCATCATGGTTCAGCGTAAATTTCGGGCTTCTTATCGACGCAGCCCTCATGATGTTAAAACAGTAAAGCAATGGTATGCGAAGTTTAACGAAACAGGCAACGTTGAAGATCGTCTCGAAGTGGCAGGCCTCATGTGAGTGATGGAACTGTTGATCGTGTTCGCCAATCGTTCCAACGGAGTCCGTCTAAATCAACTGGTCAAGCATCATGTGAACTTCAAATACCGCAAGCAAGTGTGGTGCAGATCGTGCAGGTTTTGCAACCGAATGATTTGCTGACACGTGATGAATTAGCAACTGAGATTCTCAACAGGATTGATGGCGCTAACGATTACTTAAACCGCATATGCTTTAGCGACGAATCCACCTTTCATGTCAGTAGAATGGTAAATAGGCATAATGTCAGTACATGGATTTCAGAGTCTCCACATCCTACTGTACGGTAACAGCGAGACAGCGAAAAAGTGAATGTTTGGTGCGGCCTCATGCATAGCAAGGTTTTTGGACCGTTTTTCTTCGCGGAAAAATCCATTACCGCTAACATTTACTTAGAAGTTTTGCAACAGTTCATTGCCCAACAGTTAGAAGAATATCAAGATTGAGATCTCCCCCCCCCCTCCCCCCTCCCGCCGATTGGGCTTTGATAGTGCGTGATTTCCTGGATGAAACATTTCCGGATCGGTGGATTTTAAAGGAACGGTCCAACACACTGGCCACCCCGTTCTCCAGATTTTGCGCCCCCTTGACTTTTTTCCTGGCGTTATATCCAGGACAGAGTCTTCGCCACACTATTTGCTGACGTCGACGAACTGAAGGCTAGGATACAAGCTGCTGTGGGTACTGTGACAGAACACATGTTGCGAAACACCTGGTGGTAACTGGAATACCAGCTCGACATTCTCCGAGCTACCAAGGGAGCGCACGTTGACGTTTACTAACGTAAGTGGTCCTAAAAATAGCCTAGTAACAAAAACCTATGTAACGGCATCGGATGTAACTTATCATGTGAAACGGTTATTCTGTTATAAATTTTTATAATCAGGGCAAGACTTTGTGCTCATCCTGTATGTTACGGCCGGTACGAGTTGGTCTCTACAGGCTTGCCACTTGAGACTGATACAATATCAACAGACACCTGAGCCCGTCACCGGTAATGGATCCGGAGCAGACTTCCTCTCCTGGCTGGCTGCGCCAAACTGCCGTGATCGTTTTTTTTTTTTTCCTTTATTGAATTTCGATTCTCCCCGAAGGGGGCGGGCTGGCAGCAGCTTAGTATGCCGCTCTTCAGCCTACAGACTTTGTTAAAAAGATGAAGAGAATAAATAATAAAAAGAGGCGATAATATCGGAGAATTAAATAGTAACATGGCGAAAAAATCGTGGGACTTGAAACATAGAACAAAGGGATGCTGATGCTAATAAAATACATACGAAGCAGACAGGTACAAGAACAGACAGACAATTAAAAAAACCCGGCTACAGTCTGGTTTCTGTTCGCAAAAGACATAAAATTCAGACCCAGCGACAGCATGGTTTCTGTTCGCAACACGAGAAAGACGAACAACACGAGCATTCACTGCAACACTGCACTAAAAAGTTAGCAAATGTGACATACCACAGCCGAGAGCAGGTGGGGGGAAACTGGGCAGATTATGGGAAAATAAAAAAGGGGGGAAGGAGAGGAAAAGCGAAGGGGGGGAGGTGGGAAAGGAGCCGATGGAGGATGAGGACCCATAAGAGGGGTGGGGGGTGCTGGGCAGACGCGACAGGGAGTGGGGAAGGCAGAGGAGGGGAATACAAAAGGACTCGGGGGGGGGGGGGGGAGGAGAAGGGAGTTAGGGAGAGGTTTGGTGAGCAGAAACCAGGATGGAAGGGAAGGGGGGGGGAGAGGGAGCCCAGGGAAAGGACAGAGGAGCCGTGGTCGTTGCGGACGCCATCCTAAATACCAGCACAGCGGAGATACGCTTCCTTCTTATTGGCTGCCCGTAGCATTGGTGGATGCAGTAAAAGGTTCATGGTATGAGCGATCTGTTGCTAATTTATAAAGCCTCATTACTGTGGTCCGGTGTACGCGAAGGCCCTCTGCACGTCGCGCAGCAAATGACGGAGTCGGAACGTCGTGTAAGCGCATGGGCGAACTGGCGCCCAACCCGACGGCGGTGTGTTACCGTGTAGCGTCAGCGCCTCACGACTATTGCGACACGCCACATTGCTTGTTGACATGTGGCAGGCGTTTCTACAGAGTGCCTGTGTCATGTTTAGGTACTCCCGCGGCCGATAATTCCCTACATGGGAGCACTGGAACGTAGCCGCAGTGCCAGTATGCAGGAGAGGAAACAACGCCTTGATGACATCTTTCCCAAGCGAATCAGTGCGTGCATACAGGCCACAGGTGGTGCAGCGACGTACATAATAGTGGCCTCTTTGTAAATTTGATTCGATTTTGCAACCTGTGAAGAATGATTTAGTGTCTCTCTTCCATTGTGGGTGATTCACCTTCTTTAGCGGGTATGGGATCCTGCGTTCGGTTCCCGGCCAGGTTGAATATTTTCTCTGTCCGGGGTTGGTTGTGTTGTCCTCATCATTCCATCATCTTTCGTGAACGTGGCTAGATTGGACTGTGTACGGATTGGGAATTTGTACGGGATCTGGTGACCGCGTAGTTGAGCGCCCTACAAACCAAACATCGTCTTCAGAGGGCATTGTATAGTTGGAAGTAACAGCAACAGACAGAATGCAGTGCAGACTGCTTGCTAACGCAGCTTGTTGTCTTCATGGCAGGTGTCCCCTAGATGAATAAGTAAACATGCTTCAGAAGATTAAAAAAATTGCAAAACGATGTAGAAAAGATATCAGTATGATATGAAAATTGGCAACTGACCTTAAATAATGAGAAGTGTGACGGCATCCACATGACTGCTAAAAGGAATCCGTTGAACTTCGGTTGCACGATAAATTAGTCAAATCTGAAGGCCATAAATTCAACTAAATACCTATGAATTACAATTACGAACACCTTATATTGGAAACAACATATAGAAAATGTAGTGGGGAAGAGAAAACGAAGACTGCGTTTTATTGGTAAACACCTAGGAAATGTAACAGATCAATTAAAGAGACTGCCTACACTACAGTTGTCCGTCCTCTTTTGGAGTACCGCTGTGCGTTCTGGGATCCTCACCGGCTAGGAATAACGGAGTACTTCGAGGAAGTTCAAAGAAGAGCAGCACATTTTGTATTACCACGAAATGTGGGACAGAGTGTCACTGACTTGATACAGAATTTGGGGCGGACATCATTAAAACACAGGTGTTTTTGGTTGCGGCGGAATCGTGAAGGTGGTTCGATGAACCCTCATCCAGGCACTTAAGTGTGATTTGCAGAGTATCCACGTAGATGTAGATCTACATCAACGATTGGTCCTTTTCGGCCGATCCGTCTCATTCAAAATTAGCCAAGGCTTCTCTTCATTCGTCTTTCTAATTTCCACTTTGTTTTATAGCTTTAGTGATTCTTTATCTGGCGTACTGTCTATATGTTCTTTCCGTCTTAACTGATCGTGCTTTATTATCTTAATTATGTCTTGCAATTTCAAATTAGCTCGGATGTCATCATTTCTCTTTTTATCCATTATAGTCAACCGCGTGCCTAAGAAAATTCATTTCATATGGTTCTTTTCTCTCTTAATCATTCGTCTTAAGAGTCCAGTTTTAGTATCCATAGAGCAACGCTGCGGCACCTGTAACGTTATAGAAGTTTGGTGGAGAATCTCTGTGGACATTCTTTCCAAATGTTCTGTGTAACGTTCCACAGAGTTAGTTAAATAGGTCTAACTTTGTGTTTCACTGTTTCCTTTGTATGTAATACTGTGCGCTAAATATTTAAGTGTGTTAACTTGCTCTATGATTTCATTGTCAATTTCAATCTTAATTCCCATGGGCTTGTGTCCTAAAAATGCAATTGCTTTTGTCTTTGTGATGCAGGACTTTCATATTGTATTCTCTGTCTATTTTACTTAAACACCGCTTCTCGTAAGTCATTTTCATTCTCACCAATAATTACTTGGTCGCCAGCTGAGAGTAGTATTTTAATATTCACATCGTTAATATTAAAATGTTTTACTGTCTCTAACCAAGCTCTGGTTACATCGTCGATATACATATTAGAAGGAGTGGGTGAGAGGGGACATCCTTATCTAACTCTTTAGTTTATTTCAGTCATATTATGCCTGCTAGGCAACGGCCTTGCCGCAGTGGATGCACCGGTTCCCATCAGATCACCGATTTTAAGCGCTGTCGGGCGTGGCCGGCACTCGGATGGGTGACCATCCAGGCCGCCATGCGCTGTTGCCATTTTCCGGGGTGAATTCAGCCTCGTGATGCCAATTGAGGAACTACTCTATCGAATAGTAGCGGCTCCAGTCAAAGAAACCATCGTAACGACCGGGAGAGCAGTTTGCTGACCACACGCCTACCCGCATCCTTAGCAGAGGATGACACGGCGGTCGGATGGTCACGATGGGCCACTTGTGGCCTGACGAAGGAGTGCTTTTTTATGCCTGCTGCCTGCTATTTTGGTATTTTGTTATTCATATATGGACCCTGTACAGTTCTTACGAGATGAGATGCCATCCCTCTGTTTCTAAAAAATTTCCGTAGTTTCTTTAGATTTGCTTTATCAAACGCCTTTTCGTAGTCAGTGAAGGCAAGAAAAGTTGGTCAATTTAATTCATGGTGTTTTTCTATTAGATGTGTCATGGCGATAGATTCCGAACATGATCTGCCTTTTGCGAAAACCATGTTGGGCAACCCATAATACAAGTTCAGCGATTGGCGATAGCTTTTTTTTTTTTTTTTCAAATTCTAGAATGCAATTTATGGCACGAAATCAGGACGGCAATACTTCAAAAAAAATGGTTCAGATGGCTATGAGCACTATGGGACCTAACGTCTGAGGTCATCAGCCCCCTAGAACTTAGAACTACTTAAACCTAACTAACCTAAGGACATCACACACATCCATGCCCGAGGCAGGATTCGAACCTGCGACCGTAACAGTCGCGCAGTTGCAGAGTGTAGCGCCTAGATTCTCTCGGCCACTCCGGCCTGCGGCAATACTTCGCGAGCACATATTTACAAAATGGAGTACGCATATTTTATCAGTTCTGTAAGTAAATAAGAGTGCTATTTCGTATGCTTGCAGTTACGTGTGTGACCTCCTGTTCCAGAACGAAGTCTCGTCGCCACATTACCGTAGCACGCCGCTAGAGGACCCAAACAAAAATGAGGCACCCCCTTTCCCACTCCAGCAACTGGTTCATTCTCGAACTGGTTACGTAACCTTATTTTATTGAGTCGATAACTAAAACTTTGACTACAGCTCGTCTCAACGTAAGCGATTGTTTAATTCTTAGTACGGCTAGCAGGTCGATAATGTTATCATAGTGGTGTCTCCACGGTCGTGTATCTCTGTAGTTTCTCTGGAGGCAGAATAGCCGTCCTCCTACTTTCGCCACCGGGCTCTTTCTCCTAATCACAGGCGGACAAACAGCGACCGACCACGCTTGGGGATTAGTCGCCCGCTGCCACGGCGAGGGATGCAGAAAACGAGAAAAAGCCGAGCCGGCTGCCATGTCGATGGGTGTTGTGTCGGCGCTGCCACCACAGCGGCGCAACTTTTCCCCGCAGCCGCACTCGGCACAGATTAAAATTGCTCTCCGCTACGTGACTGCGCACGCCGCGACCTACTTCGACCGCCGCGCGGCTCGTATTGCCGCGTGCAGATAACGGGGAATCCCCCCGTAATGTATGCCAGGACCGCCAACATACCGGCTGCTTCGTTTAAAGTTTGCGCTGCAAGTGGTCTCGGCTATACCAGACCGCTACGTTGGCCACACCGCTGATCAGAATACGTGGCCCGCTAAGCGTAATTTACATGCGAGACGAAAGTAGGAGGAAAAGTCGTAAGGCAACCATTCAAAGAAAATTACCAGAAACATAATTGGAGTTTCTTTGCCTTTCGCTTGATGTATATCGTAATACATGATTGACTGACCAATTCATAAAGGACAACATATGTTTAAGGACAGGTGTTAAAACTACACTCATGTTCATAAATTAAGGATACTGCTGATACATGGTGAAACAACGCTGTGGTGGGCGGTTTGCGGGTTTAAATCACCTCGGGGTATGACCATGCGGTGCATTTGACCTGCGGTCGTCGCACGGTGGCGCTGGCAGCAGTCCACATACGCAGGGGTGTGCTGGTGTATGTCAGAGTACGGTGCAGCGAGTAAGTGTGATAACGTGTTCAGACGTGTTAATGGTGTCTGTGTGTTGAAAATGGCTCAAAGAACACATATTGACGATGTTATGCAGGGTAGAATACTAGGCCGACTGGAGGCTGGTCAACACAGCATGTCGTAGCACGGGCCCTCCGTGTGGCACAAAGTGTGATCTCAAGATTACGGCAACGATTCCAGCAAACAGAAAACGTGTCAAGGCGCTACAGTACGGGACGTCCACAGTGTACAATACCACAAGAAGACCGATATCTCACCATCAGTGAGCGCAGACGGCCACGGAGTACTGTAGATAGCCTTGCTCGGGACTTTACCGCAGTCACGGGAACTGTTGTCTCCAGACACTCAGTCTACAGACGACTGAACAGACATGGTTTATTCGCCCGGAGACCTGCAAGGTACATTCCACTGACCCCTTGTCACAGGAGAGCCCATAAAGCCTGGTGTCAAGAACACAATACATGGTCACTGGAACAGTGGTCCCACGTTATGCTCACGGACGAGTCCAGGTATAGTCCGAATAGTGATTCTCGCCGAGTTATCATCTGGAGTGATACAGGAACCAGGTACTAACCCCTTAGTCCTTGAAAGGGACCTTTATGGAGGTCGTGGTTGATGGTGTGGGGTGGGATTGGTGCACGTACACCCCTGCATCTCTTTGACAGAGGAACTGTAACAGGTCAGGTGTATCGGGACGTCATTTTGCACCAGTATGTCCGAGTTTTCAGGGGTGCAGTGGGTCCCACCTTCCTGTTGATGGATGATAACGCACGGCCCCACTGAGCCGCCGTCTTAGAGGAGTACCTTCAAACATCTCAGGCGAATGGACTACCTGTTCTCCAGATCTAAACCCCATCGAGCACGTCTGAGATGCTCTCGGTTGACGTATCGCTTCACGTCTTCAAATCCCTACGACACTTTAGGAGCTCCGAGGCAGTGGTGCAAGAATGGGAGGCTGTACCCCAGCAGATGCTCCACCACCTGATCTAGAGTATGCTAACCCGTTGTGTGGCCTATGTACGTGTGCATTGTGATCATATCCCATATTTATGTCGGTGTACAGTGCCGTTTTCTAGCATATGTGTTTCGGGACGGTTTTCTCAACTTATCACTGTGTCGTATGTGTTCCCTATGTGTCTATGCTATTAGCACCAGTTACGTGTAGTGCCACGTTGTGTGACACCAAATTGTGCAATTATCATTAATTTATGAGCATGAATGTATTAAAATCATTAATATATGAAACTGAATGAAAAGGCCAATTTCCGCTGAAGCTGTATTTATTGAAGTCGGTTATAGACACACAAAACTGGTTTCCCGACTTTAAGTTGCATGTTCTAGTAGATATAAATGCTATGTCATACGGTATAAGGAGTTGTTACAGAATTCCGCACAGTAACAGCTGGCGTGGTTACGCAAAGTTCTCAGCCGTCCTCAACTGGTGAAAACCATCATCAGTGATCAATATCCAAATCACAAACTGTCATCATTTTACCGATTGAAATGCTCCAACGGCCCTGTGTCATCGTCTGTTGCTTGATGTCTCGTGCTGTTAGTAAAGGTACTCGCGCCGGTCATCTGCTGCCATAGCCCTGTAACGCCAAATTTCGTAGCACTGCCCTAACGGATGCATCGTCGTACGTCGCATATTGACTTCTGCTGTTGGTTCACGCAGTGTTGCTTGTCTGTGAGCACTGACAACTCCACGAATACGTTTCTGCCCTCGGTTGTTGAGTGAAGGTCGTAGGCCATGGCGTTATCTGTGGTGAGAAGAAATGCTGAAATTAGGTATCTTCTGCACACTATTGGTACTGGAGATCTCGCAATACTGAATTTCCTAACGATTTCCGAAATAGAATGATCCATGCGTCTAGCTCCAACTACCTTCCACGTCCAAAGTCTGTTAATAGCCGTCGTGCGTCCATAATCAAGTAATTTCACATAAACCAGCTCAGTACAAGTGACAGCTCAGCTCCACCAATGCACTGCTTTTTAATACCATGTGTACGCGACGCTAACTACATTATACAGGGTGAGTCACCTAACATTACCGCTGGATATATTTCGTAAACCACATCAAATACTGACGAATCGATTCCACAGACCGAACGTGAGGAGAGGGGCCAGTGTAACTGGTTACTACAAACCATAAAAAAATGCACGGAAGTATGTTTTATAACACAAACCTACGTTTTTTTTAAATGGAACCCCGTTAGTTTTGTTAGCACCTCTGAACATATAAACAAATACGTAATCAGTGCCGTTTGTTGCATTGTAAAATGTTTATTACATCCGGAGATATTGCGACCTAAAGTCGACGCTTGAGTACCACTCCTTCGCTGTTCGATCGTGTGTATCGGAGAGCACCGAATTACGTAGGGATCCAAAGGGAACGGTGATGGACCTTAGGTACAGAAGAGACTGGAACAGCACATTACGTCCACATGCTACCATATTTTTATTGGTCTTTTCCACTGACGGACATGTACATTACCATGAGGAGTGAGGTACACGTAAACACGTGGTTTCCGTTTTCAATTACGGAGTGGAATAGAGTGTGTCCCGACATGTCAGGCCAATAGATGTTCAATGTGGTGGCCATCATTTGCTGCACACAATTGAAATCTCCGGCGTAATGAATGTCGTACACGCCGTAGTACATCTGGTGTAACGTTGCCGCAGGCTGCCACAATACGTTGTTTCATATCCTCTGGGGTTGTAGGCACATCACGGTACACATTCTCCTTTAACGTACCCCACAGAAAGAAGTCCAGAGGTGTAAGATCAGGAGAACGGGCTGGCCAATTTATGCGTCCTCCACGTCCTACGAAACGCCCGTCGAACATCCTGTCAAGGGTCAGCCTAGTGTTAATTGCGGAAAGTGCAGGTGCACCATTATGCAGATATTACATACGTTGACGCGTTTCCAGTGGGACATTTTCGAGCAACGCTGGCAGACCATTCTGTAGAAACGCGATGTATGTTGCAGCTGTTTGGGCCCCTGCAATGATGTGAGGACAATGTTTCAAGCGTCAACTTTAGGTTACAATATCTCCGGATGTAATTAACATTTTACAATGCAACAAACGGCACTGATTACATATTTGTTTATATGTTCAGATGTGCTAACAAAACTAACGTGGTTCCATTTAAAAAAACGTAGGTTTGTGTTAAAAAACATACTTCCGTGCATTTTTATATGGTTTGTATTAAACAATTACTAGCCCTTCTTCTCAAGTTCGGCCTGTGGAATCGGTTCGTCAGTATTTGATGTGGCTTACGAAATATACCCAGCGGTAACGTTAGGTGACTCATCCTGTATGTGCATATCACTAAGCCGTGACTTTCGTCAACTCAATGTAACACAAGGCACAGAAACTTAAGATTTATGAAATCTTTGTTCGAAAGAACACAATGGTCCTGACGTTAGTGGATTGAAATAGTACGTATTTTCCACGTCTCATTGTCAGTAACTGAGCATATTAATAACCCACGGTAGCTGAAAGCATGTATAGGGTGTCCATAGACTCACTTTAAAAAGTCAGCTTGAAAAATGTTGGACAATCGGCGTAACACATGCCACTTCTCCATTTTTTTTTTTTTAACTGTGGAAATTTTCTTTAAGATTCCTACTTGTAACTGTCTGCATGGCATATGCTTTTCCTACAATTTGTTTGTGCTCATTCCACTTGTAACGGGATATCCTCCTCTAGCATTACTTTTCCTCAAAGGTAGATGTCGATACCAGTAGTATTTTTCGAATTTTGGACTGGTCAGTATTATCTCAGTTGCTTTTCTGAAAACCATATAATGTTACACATAGTATGTTATCTTCAAGGTAAAATTTATGAAAATGAATCACTTTACAGAGTATTTTAGCTTCGATGTTATAATCGATAAGTACTAGTTCCAAATGTACAGTTAAAATTGTTTTTTAGGAATATTTTTAATTACCAATTATTGGTACATTTAAAGTGTATGTTAGTAATTACTAATTTACTACGTTTATTTCTGGATTCATTCATGAAATAATAATCGAAATTAACACTGGAACGGAAAGTAGTAGAAATTGTTTTGTTAAGAAAATTTGCAACCCTTTGGAATATTGTCATTTCCTCGGACTGTAGGAGTCGTAAACGTGCCTATGATGTCGTCGGACGCATTTTTGTATTTTTGTGCGAACAATGTAATTTCGGCTTTGTTAATGAGAAAAATGAAAATACTGTGTGACATACTGAAATGTGAGAAAATATATTTACGTAAAAAAGAAAACTACTGCAACCGCAATCTTCAGATGTATTTAGATAAAATCAACTGTCAGGAGGTGATGTAATCTTTGCTACTCTCAAATCTTCGTAAAAGACTTTGCTTATTAATTACTTGGAATGTTGAATGTGGACAATAGATGGAAGTAGGAAGGAGGGGGGGCAGTTTACACACATCGGTTACTCCTTATTTTTAGACGGCGACTTCTGTTTCTAATGATTTATCACTGGTATTTCAAACGACTGGCAGTGGAGCTCTTCACCTGCCTGTATCCAGTGCGTTACATTCGTTTTCGTTCAAGGTGAACTGCAGTCCCTGCACATGTTGACGACTGCCTGTAGATCTTTCTGCATTTCGCTGCAGTATTACAGTCTTCGTATACGCAACAGCCTCATTTCTGTAACCGTGCTGCCGAGCCTAACCATCTTCGAGTATACCGCCTATTACATTGTCACCTTTAGGAGACGAACTTTTCAGATTGGCCATTACACTGCTCGATGTCAGTGGTGGGAGGAGGACGGCGCATACGTCATTCACTTCTGGAAAAAAAAAAATGGTTCAAATGGCTCTGAGCACTACGCGACTTAACTTCTGAGGTCCTCAGTCGCCTAGAACTTAGAACTAATTAAACCTACCTACCCTAAGGACATCACACACATCCATGCCCGAGGCAGGATTCGAATCTGCGACGTAGCGGTCGCTCGGCTCCAGACTGTAGCGCCTAGAACCACACGGCCACTCCGGCCGGCTCACTTCTGGACTGTCCTCCGTTTCAGTAGGAATGGAGCAGTGGACGACGTAGCATCGCATGTGTGTCATGTACATTACCCTAGTCCTAAGTGCGAGTCTCTCGTTGCAACACGGTGGTTATATCGTCGCCATTACGACAGCACAGCTCCAAGTCATGAGACCATCCTACGATGGTTAAAGCTTTCACAACATCAAGAAACATTCTTAGAAACAAGATAACTTCGCCGTTGTGAGAGGAGCTATCTTCAAGAGTGCGAGGGGATCAACACCTGAACGTGCACGCTGTCTACGGGTGAGTCTGTTTGGAATCGAAACTTCACCAAAAATGACGGACGGAGCAAGGAGGACATCAAAAGCAGACTCGCTATGGCAAGAAAGGCATTTCTGGCCAAGAGAAGTCTACTAATATCAAATACCGGCCTTAATTTGAGGAAGAAATTTCTGAGGATGTACGTCTGGAGTACAGCATTGTATGGTAGTGAAACATGGACTGTGGGAAAACCGGAACAGAAGAGAATCGAAGCATTTGAGATGTGGTGCTATAGACGAATGTTGAAAATTAGGTGGAATGATAAGGTAAGGAATGAGGAGGTTCTACGCAGCATCGGAGAGGATAGGAATATGTGGAAAACACTGATAAGGAGGAGGGACAGGATGATAGGACATCTGCTAAGACATGAGGGAATGACTTCCATGGACTAGAGGGAGCTGTAGAGGGCAAAAACTGTAGAGGAAGACAGAGATTGGAATACGTCAAGCAAATAATTGAGGACGTAGGTTGCAAGTGCTACTCTGAGATGAAGAGGTTAGCACAGGAACGGAATTCGTGGCGGGCCTCATCAAACCAAAAAAATAATAATAATAATAATAATAATAATAATAATAAAATAAAATGCAGTTGGTGCAACGGGTGAAAGATAGGGACAACGAGAGGTCTTTGCTGTGCGTAATATAGTGATGTCTGAAAACGACCCAAATTTGGTAGCGTTTGTGAGCGATGAGGCTCATTTTCACTTAAGCGTGTCAGTTACGTATCATACATATCGCTTTTGGGTCCCTGAACAGCTGTGTGAAGCTTATCCGAGATCAGTTCATACCCCACTAACTGCTGTCCAAGATACCGGGCGTTATTTTTTTGAAAACGACGGCCTGATACCGACGGAGTGCTGCGAATGTTGCGTGCACAGGGTGAACATGTTGTTTCTCTCAGAATTGCGGAGACGACGGCAAACGCGAGGAGTGTTGTTTCTGAAGAAGGTGGAGCAACGTCGCACGTGGCCAGTGTCACGTGTGGCAGCTGTGAGGCACATATTCCCTGGACGCCCCATTTATGGTTCCGGTGGTGAGATAAGCGCATTTGTCCGTTAGTGAGTTTCTCTTGTGAGGGTATCTGAAAAAGCGTGTCTGTGTTAGAAAGTCTCTCGTGTAACGGAGCTGAAAGCTACCATTAACATATCATCTTATTTACATACCTCACTGGTTGCTGTGAAATCAGAGTTAAGACATATCAGGTAATATTACTGTTTTTTGTATGAGCTAGTCTGATTGTTGGGTATGATAGATAACAAAACAGTCTTCTAAATGTGGAGAAACGCCACACTTTTTACACTGGCGTGCACTTTGTCTTCGTTTTTCTCTTGAGTATCGCACAACACAGCTTTTTGGACATTCTTTTCCTTCTCGCTTGAGGGTCTGTGGGCTGGGAAATGAGCCTGAAGTGTCATAAAGATGGTGTAGGTGATGGTTGCAAACCAGCTTGACCATCACTACGAACTACTCCGTTCGCCATGTTGGTTGTTTCCTAAGATCGGCTGCAATATGACACACATGTCCTGTTCTTGGTTTTAGAATATATTTATGGCCTGTCGATTACCTGGAGATTTAAGTTCGTGCATTCTTATAATGACTCACACTTTTGCGAGTTGAGCTCCTCTTACGGCTTTAATGGCGCAGTAGCTCCATGAGACTACAGGTTCGCATATTATGCGAGTAGTAGGGTCGATTGACCAACCCCTGTCATCCCGACTGATGTGTCGGCAGCTGGGCCAACACCTTGTAGGTCGAGATGGCTGAAAATGCACGTTAGACTAACGCAGACGGGCGCGAAGTACTGGAACAGGCTACGTAATTAATGCTATGAAGAAAAGTACGTAGCTGGATTAATACTTATCTTTAATCAATCATTGTGGTACATCGCTCTTGACTATACACAGGAGACTTTAATTACAATCACTGTAAGGCTAATGGCGCCTTGCTAGTTCGTAGCCATTAACTTAGCTGAAGGCTATTCTGTCTCTCGGCTAATGAGAGAGAAAGGCTTCGTACATCTAGTCGCTAGCTAGGTCGTCCGTACAACTGGGGCGAGTGCTTGTTCGTATCATGAGACCTGCCTTGTGGTGGCGCTAGGTCTGCGATTACACAGTGGCGACACGCGGGTCCGACATGTACTAAATGGACCGCGGCCGATTTAATCTACCACCTAGCAAGTGTGGTGTCTGGCGGTGACACCACACCGACTTATCAGTAACTTCTGGCGGAGAAAAATAATTTGTATTCGAGAGAATAGTAGCCATGTGGATGTTACGTAGCCAGGTAAATTAATGTACATCACTCTGTGAAAATCAAAAACCTGTTCCTTAAACATCCACATGCTATTGTTTATTTGAAAACCGTCTGTTTCCAGTAGGCTATTTTTGGCTGAGGTGTAGGTAACCCTTCGATGTGATGTAGCTGCGTTTTACTTTTCTAATTGACGCTGATAAGGACACGTGTTTGTGGACTCGCAATCCGTAGGACGACGGTTCAAACCTGCGTCGCCCATCCTGATTTACATTTTCCCTGATTTTCCTAAATCGTTCCAGGCAAATACCGGGATGGTTCCTTTGAAAGGGCACGGCCGATTTCCTTACCCATACTTCCCTAATCCGATAGCACCAATGAACTCGCTGTTTGGAGAGAGAGAGAGAGAGAGAGAGAGAGAGAGAGAGAGAGAGAAATGGGTTCAGCTCTAAATCTATGCTTTTATGGTGTGTGCGTGTGTGTGTATGTGTGTGTGTGTGTGTGTGCGTGTGTGTGTGTGTGTGTGTGTGTGTGTGTGTGTGTGTGTGTGTGTATGTGTATGTGTGTGACAGATGGAAAAAGATTAGAGGATGGAATGTAGCCGAATTAAATTGGGTCATGCTCAGGGAATTAGATAAGGAAATGAGACACTTGAAGTAGTAAATGAGTTTTGTTATTTGGGAAGCAAAATAAATGATGATGGTCGAAGCAGAGAGGATATAAAATGTACACTGGCAATGGCAAGGAAGATGTTTCTGAAGAAGAGAAATTTGTTAACATCGAGTACAGATTTAAGTGTCAGGAAGTTCAAAAATGTTCAACCGCTAAGGTCATCAGTCCCTAAGCTTACACACTACTTAACCTAAATTATCCTAAGGACAAACACACCCACCCATGCCCGAGGGAGGACTCGAACCTCCGCCAGGACCAGCCGCACAGGTCAGGAAGTCGTTTCTGAAAGCATTTCTATGGAGTGTATCCACGTATGGAAGTGAAAAGTGGACGATAAATAGTTTAGAAAAGGAGAGAATAGAAGCTTTCGAAATGTGGTGCTACGGAAGAATGCTGGAGACTAGATGGGTAGATCACATAATTAATGAAGAGGTATTGAATAGAATTGGGGAGAAGAGAAATTTGCGGCACAACTTGACTAGAAGAAGGGATCGGTTGGTAGAACATGTTCTGAGATATCAAGGTATCACCAATTTAGTATTGGAGGGCAGCGTGGAGGGTAAAAATCGTAGAGGGAGACCAAGAAATGAATACACTAAGCAGATTCTGAAGCATGTAGGCTGCAGTAGGTACCGGGAGATAATGAAGCTTGCACAGGATAGAGTAGCACGGAGAGCTGCATCAAACCAGTCTCTGGACTGAAGACCACAACAACAAGCTATTTATTATTTCAAGATCATTCTCCATTAGAGTTCAAACATCTATCCTACGGTGAGATACGACGGTCAATGCCTTCATGGGAAAATGTCTGCGGTTGCCTATGGAACCAAAATTGTGCCCTGGCATGCAGACTTTCTCCTGAAGAAAGTAGACGGCCATAAATATCTTTCTTCAAAGTTCTAAAAATGTGGAAATTGAATGGGGAGAGATCGCGACTGTATGGGCGATGTGTAAGGGCTTCCTGGAGAAACTTCTACAGGGTATTCGAAATAACAGTGCCAACACGTGTGGCTGGGCTCACATCCTCCTCAGTGTCCCGATCTCTGTCCGTGCGTTTCCGTATTTCTGGAGTCCTGAAGAAGAGGTGGGTACAGTTTCGCTTCCGTAAGCAACTGCGTACCTTCTTCCATGAAGGCATTGACCATTTTGTATCCCACGGGAACAGCCGTATAAACAGTTACGGCTATTCTTGGTTTTTATTTTATTGGCCCGTACATATTAGTTGTCCGCCCCAATAAGTGAGTGGTCAGCGCCGCGGTCTGTCACGCCAAGGGGCCCGGGTTCGGTTCCCGGCTCGGTCGGAGATTTTCTCCGATCAGGGACTGGGTGTTGTGTTGTCGTCATAATAATTTCATCATCATCAGTGGAAGGTAACGGGAAACCACCAGTGGAATCACTTCCCTAGACGCTAATGCGGTGGACCTCTCTGACGAGACTTCTCCCATGACAAGATCTGCCTAAGACAGAACACAAAGTTTATATATTAGTTGCAGTATACGGGATGTTAGGTATGTAAGTGCAGATATTGTGATAACTGGTACGTTAGTATGTACCCACATCAGTGTGTTAGTGCGTTTTTCTCCATGTAAGAGTTTTCCTAAAAACAGATTACTTAATTTACCACTTGTTGTTTTGTGCACAATCGTAACTGCACTACGGGGAGCAGTTTGTCGTCCTGAACGGGGTAACTTCAACAAAAACAATAGTAACTTCAGGTGTGCCCCAGGGCAGCGTAATAGGTCCTCTGCTTTTTACGATTTACATAAACGATTTGGTTGATGGTATTGACAGCGGCATTAGACTGTTTGCCGATGATGCTGTAGTCTTCGGCAATGGGTGTTGTGTGATGTCCTTAGGTTAGTTAGGTTTAAGTAGTTCTAAGTTCTAGGGGACTGATGACCTCAGAAGTTAAGTCCCATAGTGAACCATTTTGCTGTAGTCTACAGGAAAGTAGTATCACATGAAAGTTATGAACAAATCAGTGAGGATTTGCAGAAAATAAGTGCTTGGTGTAAGGACTGGCTGTTATCTCTCAATATTAGTAAGTGTAACCTACTGCGTGTAACAAGGCAGAAATCCCCATTGATGTATGAGTACAAAATAAATGATCAGTCTTTGGAAGGCGTAACATCAGTCAAGTATCTGGGCGTGACTGTTCGAAATGATCTCAAATGGAATGATCAGATTACACAAGTAACGGGTAAGGCGAACTATAGATTGCGGTTTATTGGTAGAATCCTGAAGCGATGCAATCCTTCAACAAGGGAAATAGCTTACAATACGTTAGATCGTCCGGTCTTAGAGTATTGTTCGTCTATATATGGGACCCTTACCAGTTGAGTCTGATTCAGGAGATTGAGAGGGTCAAAAGAAGAGCGGCAAGATTCGTGACTGGTACATTTAGCCATCGCGAGAGCGTTACAAATCTCATAGAAAGTTTGAAGTGGGACACGCTTGCAGATAGACGACGCACTAAAGAGAAGGGGCAGCTCACTAAATTACAAAATCCAATCTTCACCGAGGATGTAGAGCATATACTATTACCACCAACTTTCAAATCGCGTAATGATCATCATTCAAAGATAAGGGAAATAAGAGCTTCAGACAGTCGTTTTTCCCTCGCGCGATCCGCGAGTGGAACAGATGGGGAGGTGGGGGGGGGGGGAATATGACTTTGACTTTGGCGCGAATAGTGCCCTCCGCCACACACCGCTTGGTGGCTAGCGGAGTGTATATGTAGATGTAGATGTACTAAATGAACTATGGCTGACTTTATAGATCACCCGTTTTGCCTTCATGTGTCCACACTTCCATACCTGACCTGCTGTCCAGGAGGAAATAAGCTCTTGGAGATACTAGAAAACTACAAACATACCACTCATATTAGCTATAATTATTAGTCTCAAAATAAATACTGACGAAATGTAGTTCATTACTGTGTCCTCAGTCACCAACAAAAATATTCCTGTATGTTTTGTGATGTTGTATGAGTCGTTTGTAGTACGCCAAATAATAGAAAAAGACTCTGTCTTAGGGCGATAATTATTCCCTGTTGGCTTATAGCACCCTTTCACAGTCAGTAAGTAACACCTCCGTTCGCATTGGACAGACCAGCGCCTCGATGGGAAGCAAGGCTTCCATTTCCCTTGATGAGCAGATAAAGTTTGGAATCGGCCCGCGCTGTCGGCAGTGTTATTCAGTTTGGAAACGCTGCCTAAAGTAACTCATTCTGAGAATACAATATTGCATTTTGTCTCTGAGGCCGAGCAGTAAACAGACAACGTAGCTTTACAACCGTTTGTTCCAATTTATATGCAAATCAGACGAGGTAGCTTCTGAATGAAACAATACGCAGAGAGATTGCTTCGAAATGGCTCTGTGCCCTAAATTTACTTTCCTTCCCTACAGCTGACCCAGTGTTTACGCCGTGTAAGCTCCGCCGAGTTCGGTGCCCTACGAGCGCTGCAGGTGGTATTGGTGAAGGCGCTGTTCCATAATCGCAGAGAAATTCAGTAGGCTCGTCACGATTCAACATCTGACGACATTACAGATAGAGCACTAGGTCACGTTGTATAAGGGAAGGGAAAGAAATAGCCTGTTTACTTATCAAAGAGTCGATCCTGGCATTTACTTTACTTGATTCAGAGAAACCATGGACAATGTCATTCAAATTGGAGATATGTCCCTGGTTATGAAATGTGTAAATAAATACATTTGCTATAACATACTATTTATGTACTAGTCACAGCTTCTTTTTCATTACTTGTAACACATTGAAACCTACCATTAACAATACCACGTAAAGCCCTAGTACACATTCCGCATTTACGACTTCCCATATGCGATCCATCATGTCACTTATTTTGTTAATTTTCTCGTTGTACACACGCTCATTGACCATTTACCACAATCAGCCATCACAAGATGTCAAGACTGGTGGATGAGGTGACCAGCCCTTGGGTCCACTACGACCGATTCATGTATCGTCTGTCGGGATATGCACGATTAGAGCGCCCATAATGCGGTGGTGGGCCGCCTTGTTGGAAGAAACAGACACGTCACTTTTGTTGCGAAATTTCATCAGTACATACTCTTTCAGCATCGTTATTTACGTGTCTGCTGTCACTGTAGGGTGAGGCACAGCTCCGTGTACCGGGTCTGTGTAGTTAGGACAGCAGCGAGCAGGTAGATACAGCCAATGAGTAGCGGCTCTAGCGTAACAGATGAGCACTCTGACCCAACGGCAGTTCAAAGTAGTAACGTCTGTGCCCGAAAGGTGCCAGCGTCTTACGGACTTACATGAAACATACATGGTAAAAACAGTATCTTTTGAAAACAAAACTGTATCTTCTGTGACTACGAGGGTTAGTCGGAAAATAAGGAACGGTACGTTGCGAAATGGAAAATGGTTCAAATGGCTCTGAGCACTATGGGACTTAACTTCTGAGGTCATCAGTCCCCTAGAACTTAGAACTACTTAAAGCTAACTAACCTACGTACATCACAGACATCCATGCCCGAGGCAGAATTCGAACCTGCGACCGTAGCGGTCGCGCGGTTCCAGACTGTAGCGCCTAGAACCGATCGGCAACACCGGCCGGCTCGAAATGGAAACCACAGTGAAAATCAAAACTGTTTTATTTGCAACAGTTAGCTACAACTTCCAGCTACTTATCTCCGAAGTCGCCGATCCGACTTAGACGTTTGTCGTACCGTTATAAAAACTTCCCAATACCCTCGTTATAGAAGGCAGCTACCAGTGCTTTCCGCCAATTCTCTACGCTGGCCAACAGTTTGTTTTCTGTGCCAAATTGTTGTCTTCATAGCCAGTGGTTCATGTGAGCAGAGATGAACCTCAGAGGGAGACAATTACGGGCTGTATTGTGGGTAATCAAACATTTCCAATTGAGAACGATGCAGAAGCATCTTCATTGCCCCTGCAGAATGCTGTGTCTTGAAGAAGAAAATGCACAACAGCTATGTAGTGTTGGCTGCATAGCTTCAGGCGAAATATCTCACCAGGCCCTCGTACTTGGCGGGAGACACTATTGTTCTAGGTATGTTTATGTGCTCTCTATGCGCTCAGAACTAAACAGAACGCAATCGACGGGCATACCGGAGACACAGCCCAAAACGTCTGTGCAAAACTTCATCGGAGTTTCAATGTGGTTTCCATTTCGCGATCGATCGTTCCTTACTTTCCGAACAACCCTCGTAATACATCTTCTATTAGTTATCGTTCATTTAACACGTTTCATTATTAGTGTAAATCATCATCGATGAAAGGTGGAACTTTGCAAAGCACATAGATACCGTAACCCAGAAAGCACTACAACTATTAAATAACCTGATTTCCATTGGACATAAGAGATTCCACCTCCCGCCTCATTTAATCAAGCTTTATCATAACAGTATACTGACGTCAATAGTGGGTTACGGCTCGGGAGTCTGGGCTCACAGGCTCACGAGGGTGGTGCCTGCCATGACGGTGAGGAGAGTACAAAGGAACATGATACTAAGGTCCGTGGGAGCATATAGAACATCCCCAGGAGGAGCCCTGTTAATCATAATGGGGCTCTGTCCCCTAGATATAAAGATTAGGGAACAGGCTGCACGGTACTGGGCCAAAAAGGACATTATCACCAAGGTAGAGGAAATTAAGGGGGCACCAGTCAGGGAAAAAGGGGAGATACGGAGAAGGGGGGTAGATCTATGGCAGGAGATATGGGAGGCAGATGAAACTGGTAGAAGAACCTTTCAGTTCCTACCAGATGTTAAGGAAAGATTGAAAATGACATACTTCGAGCCAACTCGGGGATTATTCCACTTCCTCACCGGTCATGGCCCCTATCCGACTTATCAATGTCGGTTTGGGAAAAGGGCGACGCCCGCGTGCGACTGTGGCGCACCGGAGGGAACTCCTGACCACGTGGTTTACGAGTGCCCCCTTTTCGATGATGTAGCCGGGACATTGAGACGACAACTACCAAGTACGAGCACCTATGAGCTTCTAAGACAAGAGGAGACCTTTCAGAGACTGAATACGCTAGCAAACGAGGTATCACAAAAAGTATTGAAAACTTTTTTGAGAGACCTTCGTGCCTAGATAAATAGAAATCACCGATTGTGACCACTGCCCCAATCCCGTACCGCCTGTTCGTGGATAGGTCGACTTTACAGTTGCAATCCGCCACGTCCAGGACCAGGGGGACTGGGGTGAACCCGAACTAGACAACGCACCTATTATGACGTAGAATAGGAAGTAGATTTAGTTAATTAGAATAGGATAGTAAGTTAGGAACCTGCAGCGATAAATTACCCTTTGCCTGCCCTCTGCCAGGGGTATGCTCATATGGGATTAGCTGTATGAGCGAGGCATCCAAGTAGGTTTATATATTAACACTGGCACAACTGTAACGCTTCAGGCAGTTAATACTAACCTTTCGTAGTAACCAGAAAGTATGCTAACATTAGTTAAATAAGAATTAGTCTGCCTAGTAATAATCATAGTACTGTCTGCAGTCAAGTAAATGTAGAAGCTGCTATTGTAAAGATAGAAATATAGGATCCACTAATCACTAAGGTGGTGGGTCATTTTTGTATAATTATTATGTTATGAAATAAAGAAATTTTTAAAAAAAATGATGGTGTGAGCGCAAGGTAATATACGAGGGGCAACCAAAAAACCGGAATTATTTTTTAAAAGCTATCTATCTTCAAACTGTTTACAAAACAACCTTATCCCCTTCAAAATACTCTCCATTAAAACTAATATATCTGTCCCACTTTTTGTGGTCATCTTTGGAAATGATTGACAGCTCCTCGCTCATGTTTTTCTTGACTTCTACAATGTTGACAAATCGGTGCCCTTTCATGCCGCTTCTCATGTGTGAAAGTCACATAGAGCCAGATCAGGCGAGAATGGTGCTTGGAGCAGCGGAACCACGCTGTTGGTAGCCAAATCTGTCCAAGACAGATGTTTGTGTGGTGGAAGAACCAGTCTTTTGATTCCCAAATATATCGTTAAAATTCGCTGAACCTGGCCCCAATATAAGCCACTTCTCTCTGACAGTTAATCAATTGTCTGCCGTCTGTGAGCACAAGCTATCGAATTTTTTCAATATTTTCGTCTATTCGCGCAGTTGATGGACGTCCAGAACGACGTTTTTCATCAACCGACATGTCGCCATTTTTAAATGGAGCAAACCAATCGTACACTTCAGTTTCTCCCATAGCGTCGTTTTGGTAAGCTACACTGAAACAGTTTCAGCAGCATTTGTACCGAGTAGAAAACAAAATTTCGCAGCTGTACGTTGTTCACTTAAACTTGGTATCATAAAAAACCGAAACAAGAACGAAGCAGCGCTAGCAAAAACAATCACAACAGACGAACAGAACAAGGCAGATCGACGACGCAGGCGGCACTGAACTGGCAATGAGTTGCGCTCCACGTCTGCTTAGCGGCACAAATGCGTACTACACAAACTCCGCCGACTGCAACGTTATTCCGTCTATTTTTTCTTTTTCTTCTGTGGCTACCCCTTGTAATAAATGAAAATTTCTATGTCCATTAACCGATTAAATGGTTCCATGGGGATTGTGCCAGTATAAAGAGACTGAATCATACTGTGAATGGAAATTTGTAAAATTCACGTAGCTACTTTGTGGTATAGGAAGACAAGAAATATTTTACGATAATTCCTTTACTTGAAGAGGGATTAATTTTAATATTTGAGGATTTTCTAAATGTGTTCATTTAATAACTTGGTGATAGAGATTGTTAAGTTGTGATTGGTCGAATGTGAAAGATGCAGGATCGCTCAGTTTAATACTGATATCGGATTGGCTACAAGGACAGGGCTATTACAAATGATTGAAGCGATTTCATAAATTCACTGTAGCTCCATTCATTGACATATGGTCACGACACACTACAGATACGTAGAAAAACTCATGAAGTTTTGTTCGGCTGAATCCGCACTTCAGGTTTCTGCCGCCAGAGTGCTCGAGAGCGCAGTGAGACAAAATGGCGACAGGAGCCGAGAAAGCGTATGTCGTGCTTGAAATGCACTCACATCAGTCAGTCATAACAGTGCAACGACACTTCAGGACGAAGTTCAACAAAGATCCACCAACTGCTAACTCCATTCGGCTATGGTATGCGCAGTTTAAAGCTTCTGGATGCCTCTGTAAGGGGAAATCAACGGGTCGGCCTGCAGTCAGCGAAGAAACAGTTGAACGCGTGCGGGCGAGTTTCACGCGTAGCCCGCGGAAGTCGACGAATAAAGCAAGCAGGGAGCTAAACGTACCATAGCCGACGGTTTGCAAAATCTTACGGAAAAGGCTAAAGCAGAAGCCTTACCGTTTACAATTGCTACAAGCCCTGACACCCGATGACAAAGTCAAACGCTTTGAATTTTCGGCGCGGTTGCAACAGCTCATGGAGGAGGATGCGTTCAGTGCGAAACTTGTTTTCAGTGATGAAGCAACATTTTTTGTTAATGGTGAAGTGAACAGATACAATGTGCGAATCTGGGCGGTAGAGAACCCTCAGGCATTCGTGCAGCAAATTCGCAATTCACCAAAAGTTAACGTGTTTTGTGCAATCTCACGGTTTAAAGTTTACGGCCTCTTTTTCTTCTGCGACAAAAATGTTACAGGACACGTGTATCTGGACATGCTGGAAAATTGGCTCATGCCACAACTGGAGACCGACAGCGCCGACTTCATCTTTCAACAGGATGGTGCTCCACCGCACTTCCATCATGATGTTCGGCATTTTTTAAACAGGAGATTGGAAAACCGATGGATCGGTCGTGGTGGAGATCATGATCAGCAATTCATGTCATGGCCTCCACGCTCTCCCGACTTAACCCCATGCGATTTCTTTCTGTGGGGTTATGTGAAAGATTCAGTGTTTAAACCTCCTCTACCAAGAAACGTGCCAGAACTGCGAGCTCGCACCAACGATGCTTTCGAACTCATTGGTGGGGACATGCTGCGCCGAGTGTGGGAGGAACTTGATTATCGGCTTGATGTCTGCCGAATCACTAAAGGGGCACATATCGAACATTTATGAATGCCTAAAAAAACTTTTTGAGTTTTTGTATGTGTGTGCAAAGCATTGTGAAAATATCTCAAACAATAAAGTTATTGTAGAGCTGTGAAATCGCTTCAATCATTTGTATTAACCCTGTATACCAACCAATCAGCGGCCGAAAGAATTGCTTTGTGAAGTCTAACGAAGTTCGTAGCTGAGCGTTCATCATGTTTGGACGCGGGTATTAGGAGATCTGAACAGATGTAACAGTTTTGTGGAATTATAAATCGAATTTGACCATGGAGCGCTGCAAGGTGAACGTGAATGACTGAGAAAGATGAACACGCGAAATTCTGGTTTTTATGTATAAACTGCGACTTTTGAACAAATAAGATCCGCTTGGCGTATTGTGCAAGACGCGACCGAGAACTAAACGTTGAAAGGGATCAAGTTCTCCAGCATTTGAGCGAGTATTTTGTCACAGTTTTTGTAATGTTTCCGGTAACAGATTCGGTTAGCTATCATAAGCTGGCTAATTACGAGTATGATTGCGTGTGAATAGAGAACCTGTAACTTCTGATTAACACCGACTTGACGCTGTTCTGCACTGAAGGCATGGTCATATCGAAGTTTTCACTCACAAACTACCCATCCTTTGGTAGCTCAGTAACCGTGAAAGTAGAAAGCATTTGTTTCACCCTCTAGACACTACAGCTTTTCTCAGTCTTCATACACTTCTCGTTTGCTAATAACACAGGTGTATGGACCGGACTGCAGAACAAGAAAGCACCGAGGGTGAGTGGACACTTCTGTAAAAAAAACTTAAAAAATACCGCACCTTTGCAAGAGCTATCAAAAAAGCAGGGCCACATTACACTTGTGCCGTCACTTACGGGAATAGCATTCATGTTCCACAATTTCTTGAAGATTTTCACTGCCCTGATAAATGGCGCTATGTCGGTTAAAAAATCCTGTTGTGTGAAAGGTATCTTCGTTGCCGAATGCTAGTACGTTCCAAAATCTCGTTACGGATATTCGTTAGTCTAGATAAAATCTGACAGCATTTGGCCCTAATACGTTTTTATTCGATTGTTAGAGACTGGACGATTTGAATTTGCTATCATCGCATCGCAAGATCGTGATTCCAGATACGCTACAGAGTTGATTGGGGAGACCCGTCTGATTGAAATGGAAATGAGCGTTTGGCGTCATAGGCCGGGAGGCCCCTTGCGGGGCAGGTCCGGCCGCCTCGGTGCAGGTCTTATTACGTTCGACGCCACATTGGGCGACCTGTGCGCCGGGTGGGGATGAAATGATGGTGGAGACAATACAACACCCAGTACCTGAGCAGAGAATATTACCGACCCATCCGAGAATCGAACTCGGTCCCGTAGGACGGCAGTCCGTCACACTGACCACTCAGCTATCGGGGCGGATACCCGTCTGATTGATTTCCAAAGACTGTGCACTACACCTTGCTGCACAACAACAACGTTGATTTCAAATCTTCCTGATCTTGGACGTCCTGCATTTCGTTGAAAGTTCTACATCCACATCTACACAGATACTTCACAAGCCACCGTACGGTGCGTGGCAGAGGGTAGCCTGTTCCGCTCACAAATATAGCGGGGCAGAAACGACTGTCTGTATGCCTCCGTATGAGCCCTAATTTCACGTACCTTATCTTCGTAGTCCTTACGCGCAGTGTGTGTCGACGGCAGTAAAACTGTTCTGCAGTCAGTTCCAAATCCGATTCTACAAATTTTCTCAGTGGTGTTTCTCGAAAAGAACTTCGCCTTCCCACCAGGAATCCCCAAGTGAGGTCGCGAAGCATCTCCGTGTTGTTCGAAGCTACCGGTAACAAATCTATCAGCGCCCTTCTGAATTGCTTCAGTCCGACCTGGTACGGATCTCGAACACTCGAGTAGTACTCAAGAATAGGTCGCACCAGCACCTTCCGTACCGAAGTTCTCACATTCTCGTTCCACTTCATACCGCTTTGCAACGTTACGCCCAGATGTTTAAACGACCTGACTGTGTCAACCAGGACACTTGTAATACTGCATCCGAACATTATAGGTTTGATCTTCCTACTCATCCGCATTAATTTACGATTTTCCACATTTAGAGCTAGCTGACATTCATCACATCACCTGGAAATTTTCGCTAAGTCGTCTTGTATCACTCAACTTGGACACGTTACCGTACACCACGGCATCATCAGCAAACAAACATTGCTGCCCACTCCGTCCACCAGATCAGTTATATATAAAGATAACAAGAGCGGTCCTATCACACTTCCCTGGGGCGCTGCAGACGATACCCTTGTCTCTGATGTACACTCGCTGTTGAGGACAAGGTACTGGGGTCTGGAAAAATTGGAAATTTGTGGTAAGTTCTGTGGGACCAAACTGCTCAGGTCATCTGTCCCTAGGCTTACACACTACTTAATCTAATTTAAACTTACGCTAAGGACAACACACACACCCATGTCCGAGGGAGGACTCGAACCTCCGACCGAGGGAGACGTACAAATCCTGGCAAGGCTCCTAGACCGCACGACTAACCCCCCCTGAACTGTCTGTTATTTAAGAAGTCTGTGAACTTATTCCACATGCTCAGCTACTGATTCACTTTCCACAAACTTTTGATAAATGCGGCTTTTTAAACGGCCTGATGGATCACTTGCAAATCGATCTTAAAATATTCCTAAGACTACAGTCGACGACCCACACACTACAAATGGTTCAAATGGCTCAAAACGTTATGGGACATCTGAGCTCATCAGTCGCCTAGAACTTAGAACTACTTAAACCTAACTAACGTAACGACATCACACACATCCATGCTTGAGGCAGGATTCGAAAGTGGGACCGCAGCAGCTGCGCGGTACCGGACTGGAGCGCGTAGAACAGCTCGGCCTCAGCGGCTGGCCACCCACTATAACAACTCACCTTTGGTCAAAAGTAAATTGCTCACCAGTTATGGAACATCATCCTGAATATGCACAGAGTCTCATTTTCATTTACAAGTTCTTCATCCAGACCGTGACGCCCGATGGATACTGATTGGTCGCCGTGTCATCCTTTGTCTTGCGGCGTCATGGACATGTGGTATAGAAGGTAATGTTGGCAGCACGCCACTGTCTCGGCCATTTTGCTGGTTTTCTAGACCGTGGACTCACGTAGCTCCTCAGTTGCCATTACGATGCTGAGAGCACCCTGCACCAGATCCTTCTCAGTACCGCGGATCAAACCCAAGGTAGCCATGGACTGCACAGCTATGTTGTTGCTACCACAACAGTCCATGAGGAGGTTGCAATACTTCTGCGAATTCAGTGTTCCCTCTAAGAACAACGGATCTATGCGGTAAACAGTTTTATCCGTTTGACGTCATGTGCATGGGGTTCAGCGTAAAATGAACATGTTTTACTACAAAAAAAAAGTTTAAGACCTGAAGATGACAGCTAAGACTGTAGAAACTGGTTTTCTTGAATAAAAAATATGTTGCGCGATCTTCGTGTTCGAATGGTTTTTAACAACGGCACTTTCGCAAACGTTTCAAAATCTGTATGTTGGCTGCAAATACGCGTCATCGCCTACAAATCAATTTTGTGAAAACCGCATATCGATACCGCCTTCCAAGTGTTGGGTGATTCGCCCTGTATGTGCTAAGTATTTGTTCAGCCATTATGCCAAACTTGAATATCGTTCATGTTTGGTGTATGGTTAATTTTAAAAACAAAATAAGTCGTGGTGGGTAGTTACCAGCAGTTGGAGAGCTAGAACTGAATTAGTCGCAGCGCTTAAGTAAGAGGCAACGTTAATCAGTCTGGAAATTATTCTTGCGACTAAAAAACAACAGATTCAAATAAGAGGAGCTTACCGAAGGACTGTTGAAACGCCTAATTAAATGTTCATACGCAATTTCTTCACTCATCAGTCTTCAGTCTGAGTTGATGTCCGCCCCCAGTAGCTGAGTGATCAGCGCGACAGAATGTCAATCCTAAGGGCCTGGGTTCGATTCCCGGCTTGGTCGGAGGTTTTCTCCGCTCAGGGACCCGATGTTGTGTTGTCCTACTCATCATCATTTCATCCCCATCGACGCGCTAGTCGCCGAAGTGGCGTCAAATTGAAAGACTTGCACCCGGCGAACGGAGCACACACAGGCCCTAGTCACACGACAGTCTGAGATGATGCGACGCGTCACGAATTTCTGTTGTGTGGCACATTCTTCATGTCGTGGTAGCACTTGCATCCGAAGGCCCCAATTATTTTTTTTTTTTTTGGGTGTAGTTCGATCTCTGTCTTCCCGTACAGGTCGCCGCCACGCACACAGATGATGACCGCAGGGCAGAACGGCGATTCATTGGTGGACACAGTACAACGCTACTCATTAGCAGTCCACGTTCCCCTTTCGCGACATCACTGCAAACGCAGCCGTTTCTGTTGTAGTGTTAACGGCAGGCTATACTTGGGAGGGTTAATCCTTAATCCTAATGACAAAAACTATTACAGCGAGTCCGTTACTCGTTCGCAGGTGACAGAAGCAGTTGTCAAGGTATTTCCGTGTGCTCGCTTGTGATGATCAGAAGAGGGCACTGGAACCGTGACGTCGACGATGCGTCCCCTGACTTTCTCACGCTGTCCAGTGTGGGGCCGCTGTCACATCCGAATACCCAACAAATCTGGATACTGCAGTCGTTAACGTAAGACAGTGCTGTCTGCTGTTTTTGTGTTTGATGATACATGATTAGAAATTCTTCCAATCCATCTGTGGCATGAATCAGCAAACCAGTCTTTAGTAATATTAGTTGAAAACAGTCTTGGTTGCAATTTTAAAAAATGTTCAAATGTGTGTGAAATCTTATTGGACTTAACTGCTAAGGTCATCAGTGCCTAAGCTTACACACTACTTAACCTAAATTATCCTAAGGACAAACACACACACCCATACCCAAGGGAGGACTCGAACCTCCGCCGGGACCAACCACACAGTCCACAACTGCAGCGCCTCAGACCGCTCGGCTAATCCCGCGCGGCTTGCAATTTTAGCTTTTTATTTTTCAACTACGCGTTTCACCTTATCTAGGCATCTTCTAGTTGATCTTACTTTGGTATTTCTTAGGACAGCCATGTACTGAGGTAAACGATGGCGATGTTGCCCTGACGTATTCGGCGATGCCCTAAGCTACACTGTCTAAAGGATCGTACTAAGAAATACCAAATTAAAATCATCCTGAAGATGCCTAAATAAGGTGAAACGCGTAGTTGATATATACAAAAACTAAAATTGCAATCAAGACTGTTTTCAACTAATAATACATGATTACAGTAGGCTAAGAATTTTCATATGCACATTTTTGCACTATTCATATACGTATTTTGTAACAAGTTCCTAGTAATTGATAATGTCTTTAAGGTTTTTTTGATTCATTCACTTGGGGAGGCACATTAGCACAGACGTTGATCAGAAACGGTCTGAGAAGCGCGTAACGGTTTTGCAGGGAAAGTTGCAGTGAGAAATAATCGTAAGAAAAAAATTCGATACGTTGCGCTATTTCCGAGTTATTTAGCACTGATGTTTACCAGTCGGGTTGTCGCGCGCGCATATTCAAGCAGCTAGCCAGACACAGTGTCACCAAACGGGTTCTTCATCTGGTTTTCTCAAACGGAGCTTTTGCTCACCTAGACTAAATATATCTCTTCATAAAAGGCTAACTTTAACTGGTAATTACCATTTGAAAAGGTGGTAACTCTCGGACCCACAGATGTCTGATTATTATCGCATTGTAGCGCGTGCAAGTGCTCGGATTTGGGCGTGCAACGGTTGCATTGGTTGACTTAAATGCTAATTAACTCGGGAGCAGCACAACTTACTGATTTTTTTCTTAATAATTATTTCTCATCGCAACGTCCCCTCCAACACCATTACAAGCTTTCCAGACTGTTTCTGATCACCCTGTTAAATTTTTTGACGACGAAATTTAAGATGCTGTCCACAAATGTGGTAAGGAGGGAATGATATTGCTAATTACTTACGACTTATTCCCCCCACCGCCTTCTACTGAAGACAGTTAAGTCTCTCTCTCTCTCTCTCTCTCTCTCTCTCTCTCTCTCTCTCTCTCTCTCTCTCTCTCTCTCTCTTCCTCGTGGCAAATCGTGCAATGCTTCTGACTTTTCAGTTTACCCTTCGTCAAGCTAACTTTTACGAATCCTGGACACACGAATATTGCTCAAGTATTGCTCGTACGAGGTCTTTAGCAAGTACTTGTTCAGTGGATCAATTACACATCCTTAGTATGCTTCCAATGAATCTCACTGTCGCACATACCATCTTGGATTGTTATGGAAATAAACAGTTTAGGATGGATGCGCTTAGATAATTCACGTTTATGGTCCATCGGCGACTACGTAATCCAGCAGCGTCAGGTCTGTTCACTAGGGCACACACATAAGAAATCCGTGGAATAGCTACATAGCAATTCCAAATTACAGAGGACTGCATTTACTCGGGGACTAAAATGAGTTGCAGTTCAAGAAGTTCGTGTATTCTTCAAGTTCGCCTTTGCCAGCTTGGTGGTTTGCGAAGTTCCTTATACACTTTTCAGTGTGCGGTATTACTTGGCAAAAAGTGAACACGGGATGCACCGTAGACTGCTGGACTTGAATCTGAAAGTAGGAGGCTATTACAACAGCGATTCGGTCTTTGAACGAATTTTTTTTCCAATTTATATGTAAATAAGGCGAGATGAAGGAAGAACGAGAAGATTGATTGGGAATCAATCTGAGTTCCGAATTCATTCTCACTTACTGTGGGTGAGACAGCATTTGGAACAGCTGAAAATAACTAAAGGAAATGTTTCTCATGGTTGCTTAAAGATTTAATAAATATTGGTTGCGAATGTCATTTTTAGCGTTGTCGTCTGAGCAAGTAATGATGGGAATAGGCTACTTTCCGATGTTAAAAATATGGTTCGGATCGTTGTTATTCTGACTGATTGCAACATTCATATAATATTTACGGTCAACATGCTCGCAAAATATCTGTAATTTCTATGTAATTAAAGCTTAAAAATAAAATATCTGTTATTTCTATGTAATTAAAGCTTAAAAAGCATCAGATATCAAGATTTGGTCACGTGATCGAAAACGCTCTGTTAGTGGCAGAAGCTCTAGTGACGTCACAGACTAGGAGTAAGAGAAAGCTTAACGTGTGTTATAGAAGTATTAGCCGAAGTTACAAGTTTCTTACGTGTTTTTTCTGCAAAGAGTTTAGCTATAGAGTGACAGAAAACGCAATTGCAACTTTTAATTAACAACAGCAAGGAGTTTTGTGAACTTTGATAGCAGAAACCTTGCGAAAGTTGGTGCGTTTATGCTCTACTCTTCTAGGGCAGCGATAAGTGAAACGATGGACATTCTGTTTCCTGCTCCCTGCAACTGCATTAAACTCGCTTAAAACTAAGGAATTGTAGAGCTTTTGCGAATGGGCAGATGTTAGTCATGGGCTACGACCCAAAGTTTTGTGCTGAATTCCCCTATGGAAGACACTGCGAAGTCACTATCTTCAGAACGCGTTCGGTGGCGCAACTGATAGCGCAACTGAGTGCACACAAAGAGGTTACATTTAGCGCAACTGATTGTGGATAAAGATGTCACATTTTCGACTCCTCGAAGGGTCACAAATTTTTGAAAGTTTCACGCGAAACACTTACATAGCGTCAGCAAGAGAAGATTGTAGCAGTTGTTTTAATGGTGTATGTATTGTATGTAGCATCACATTAATCTTAATTTTAAGAAATGGACAGTGGAGGATAAATGCATTTGCTTTGCGAACAAACAATTCACTATTTTGGAAAGCGTGGCTAGTAGTGTAGATGCCACCACACGCCTACAAAACAACGAGGTGCAGGCTGATGAACTTTTCTATAAGGAGAGATATGAAGCCTGTACAACCTGCCGGTAACACAAACGTAATGGCTGTGATGTTTGTGATTGTAAACTAACGTCAGTGTCTGAAGCAGACTTAACATGATGAACTTCAAAAGTTAAAACAATAAGGATCCTAGCTGGTCAGTAAGAAGATAAAAAAAGAAACGTTGTTTATGATAGAGTAGAAAGTGTGTGGTCACATTAACTAAGAGGCCTATTCGAAAAGTAAAGAACGATAGGTCGCGAAACCACAGTAAAAATCAAAACTGTTTTATTGGCAACAGTTAGCTAGAACTTCCAGCTACTTATCTCCATAGTCCTCCATCCGACTTAACGCGTTTGTCGTAGCGTTGTACCAACTTTCCAATACCCTCCCTACAGAAGGCAGCCGCCAGTGCTTTCCGCCAATTCAGCTCGTTGTCTGTGCCAAAATGTTGTCTTCATATCCAGCGCTTCATGTGAGCAGAGACTATTACGGGCTGTATTGTGTGTAATCAAACATTTCCAATTGAAAACGATGCAGGAGCATCTTCATTGCCCCTGCAGAATGCAGCTGAGAATTGTCTTGAAGAAGAAAACTCACGACAGTTATGTAAAGTTGGCTGCATAGCTTCAGGCAAAATTTCTCACTAGGCCCCCGTACTTGGCGGGAGACACTGTTGTTCTAGGTATCTTTATGTGCTCCCTGTGTGCTCAGATCTAAAGAGGACGACGTAACGCGATCGACCGGCATACCAGAGACACTGCCCAACACGTCTGTGAAAATTTCATCGGATTTTCATCGTGGCTTCCATTCCGCGGCCGATCGTTCCTTACTTTTCGAATAACCCTCGGACAAAACAAATTTTTGAACGTGACGTGTGGGACCAGAGACTGCAAATGTGAGCGCATGTAAACAGCAATTAAAATAAAATACTGTTCTGTTTCAGATCGGTGTTGCGAAGTTTTGTAAGTGTGATATGGTTTTTCACCTGAGTAGTCTGTATAGTCGTTTCACAAATACGTTAAAAAAAATTTTCAGGTTGTATTCGAACCAGCGATCTATGGACAGCAACTTATAAAATTGGACTGTTTACCTCTCTAAGCACTGCACTATCTAATAATTTAAGTGAAGCTGGATTAAACGACAATTGTCACTAAGAGTTCAATTTAATGACGCTATCCTTCCTTGTAACTGTGGGAAAGCATACCTCGGAAATAAACTAACTCTAACTTCACAGTGCAACACATTTTTAATTAAGTTTGTGAAATTTTGCGTGGACGTGGTAGCAGTATGCCGTTACAGTGAAACCTCATTTTACGTATCTTCTCATTCTGTGGAACACTCAAAAAGAACTTTTCAGGAGTTTTTATAGTCGTATTTGTACAGTATGGTACTACACACGACTTGTAACCCATTTTCGGAAAAGTAAATTCCAAAACAAGACATCAGTGTGAATTAGCGTTATGACAGTAGGAGCAGCGATCTAGCCGGTGACGTCACGAGCATGACATGACTCGAATTGAGCGTTTTAGCGGGGATTTCAGATTATTTAAAATTCATTTGCGTTTTTATAAAAGAGTACTGACATTCGAAAGGGAAAATAGCATGACATAATAATTTAAGACAATTTCCAGAAACAGTTAAATACCCTATGGTGAGTACTTGACATGCATTAGCACCCACTACATCCAGGTGGTCTTCTGTGGTTCTTTTGCGCGGCTGCTTGTCAGTGCTTCATGAGAAAAGAATTCCTGTGAGTTGGACAATTAAATCGTTTATTACGAAATCAGAATAAACAGCATAGAACACATGCAGATGCCACTATAACTGGTCAAACCTAGCTAAAGAGACAAATTTTTATGGTGGCCAAATAGTTTGTTGATAAAATAACTGGTTATAAAGCATGTAGAATGCAAATGTCTGAGTCTAAAAACATTGAATCCTTAGGAGAAATTCTGCGCAGTGTAGGCACTGTTAGTGTTCAGCAAGTGAGCAAGAAAATTGAGAAGCGTCTCTGTAGCGCGTTTTCAGTAATTGAAGCGGCAGCCGACTACAACGTGTTCGTTCCACAGAAGTGAGCATTCGATAAGCTTCAATGCTGGAGCAGTTGCAAATTTATGCGGCGATAAATATTCAAAGGAGAAAATTACGCGAATTCTTAATGCGCATTATTCATAAGAGACTACTCGTGGACCATGCATTTTGCATTATCAGTCATAAACCTGCTATCATGTCGGTTGTATTTTCTACATTAAACGACTCCCTCTTTATTATACTACGCAAGTAGAAATCCTTACCATGTTCAGTTGCTTTAATTCAATAATTCGCCTGTTGCTGTTTAAAAGCACTTTGTGTGTTAGTGGGCTGGCTCTTGGCGACCTGTTCAACCTTTTCTAAACATAAATGTTGAACTGTGGTAATAATGCGTACTTGTGAAATGCGAGGACTTCAACAATGATTAAATGACAGCGTTAACTGCACTGGAAAAGGTAAGGTTGTACCACATTTACTGGGACAATTTCCATTAAAATTTTGGAATTTGAAAAGTATATTTTTATTACACGGATTATGAAAAATCATGTATTTAACTGGGATATATATACACTCCTGGAAATGGAAAAAAGAACACATTGACACCGGTGTGTCAGACCCACCATACTTGCTCCGGACACTGCGAGAGGGCTGTACAAGCAATGATCACACGCACGGCACAGCGGACACACCAGGAACCGCGGTGTTGGCCGTCGAATGGCGCTAGCTGCGCAGCATTTGTGCACCGCCGCCGTGTGTCAGCCAGTTTGCCGTGGCATACGGAGCTCCATCGCAGTCTTTAACACTGGTAGCATGCCGCGACAGCGTGGACGTGAACCGTATGTGCAGTTGACGGACTTTGAGCGAGGGCGTATAGTGGGCATGCGGGAGGGCGGGTGGACGTACCGCCGAATTGCTCAACACGTGGGGCGTGAGGTCTCCACACTACATTGATGTTGTCGCCAGTGGTCGGCGGAAGGTGCACGTGCCCGTCGACCTGGGCACTCCTGGAAATTGAAATAAGAACACCGTGAATTCATTGTCCCAGGAAGGGGAAACTTTATTGACACATTCCTGGGGTCAGATACATCACATGATCACACTGACAGAACCACAGGCACATAGACACAGGCAACAGAGCATGCACAATGTCGGCACTAGTACAGTGTATATCCACCTTTCGCAGCAATGCAGGCTGCTATTCTCCCATGGAGACGGTCGTAGAGATGCTGGATGTAGTCCTGTGGAACGGCTTGCCATGCCATTTCCACCTGGCGCCTCAGTTGGACCAGCGTTCGTGCTGGACGTGCAGACCGCGTGAGACGACACTTCATCCAGTCCCAAACATGCTCAATGGGGGACAGATCCGGAGATCTTGCTGGCCAGGGTAGTTGACTTACACCTTCTAGAGCACGTTGGGTGGCACGGGATACATGCGGACGTGCATTGTCCTGTTGGAACAGCAAGTTCCCTTGCCGGTCTAGGAATGGTAGAATGATGGGTTCGATGACGGTTTGGATGTACCGTGCACTATTCAGTGTCCCCTCGACGATCACCAGTGGTGTACGGCCAGTGTAGGAGATCGCTCCCCACACCATGATGCCGGGTGTTGGCCCTGTGTGCCTCGGTCGTATGCAGTCCTGATTGTGGCGCTCACCTGCACGGCGCCAAACACGCATACGACCATCATTGGCACCAAGGCAGAAGCGACTCTCATCGCTGAAGACGACACGTCTCCATTCGTCCCTCCATTCACGCATGTCGCCACACCACTGGAGGCGGGCTGCACGATGTTGGGGCGTGAGCGGAAGACGGCCTAACGGTGTGCGGGACCGTAGCCCAGCTTCATGGAGACGGTTGCGAATGGTCCTCGCCGATACCCCAGGAGCCACAGTGTCCCTAATTTGCTGGGAAGTGGCGGTGCGGTCCCCTACGGCACTGCGTAGGATCCTACGGTCTTGGCGTGCATCCGTGCGTCGCTGCGGTCCGGTCCCAGGTCGACGGGCACGTGCACCTTCCGCCGACCACTGGCGACAACATCGATGTACTGTGGAGACCTCACGCCCCACGTTTTGAGCAATTCGGCGGTACGTCCACCCGGCCTCCCGCATGCCCACTATACGCCCTCGCTCAAAGTCCGTCAACTGCACATACGGTTCACGTCCACGCTGTCGCGGCATGCTACCAGTGTTAAAGACTGCGATGGAGCTCCGTATGCCACGGCAAACTGGCTGACACTGGCGGCGGCGGTGCACAAATGCTGCGCAGCTAGCGCCATTCGACGGCCAACACCGCGGTTCCTGGTGTGTCCGCTGTGCCGTGCGTGTGATCATTGCTTGTACAGCCCTCTCGCAGTGTCCGGAGCAAGTATGGTGGGTCTGACACACCGGTGTCAATGTGTTCTTTTTTCCATTTCCAGGAGTGTACACTCCTGGAAATTGAAATAAGAACACCGTGAATTCATTGTCCCAGGAAGGGGAAACTTTATTGACACATTCCTGGGGTCAGATACATCACATGATCACACTGACAGAACCACAGGCACATAGACACAGGCAACAGAGCATGCACAATGTCGGCACTAGTACAGTGTATATCCACCTTTCGCAGCAATGCAGGCTGCTATTCTCCCATGGAGACGATCGTAGAGATGCTGGATGTAGTCCTGTGGAACGGCTTGCCATGCCATTTCCACCTGGCGCCTCAGTTGGACCAGCGTTCGTGCTGGACGTGCAGACCGCGTGAGACGACGCTTCATCCAGTCCCAAACAAGCTCAATGGGGGACAGATCCGGAGATCTTGCTGGCCAGGGTAGTTGACGTACACCTTCTAGAGCACGTTGGGTGGCACGGGATACATGCGGACGTGCATTGTCCTGTTGGAACAGCAAGTTCCCTTGCCGGTCTAGGAATGGTAGAACGATGGGTTCGATGACGGTTTGGATGTACCGTGCACTATTCAGTGTCCCCTCGACGATCACCAGTGGTGTACAGCCAGTGTAGGAGATCGCTTCCCACACCATGATGCCGGGTGTTGGCCCTGTGTGCCTCGGTCGTATGCAGTCCTGATTGTGGCGCTCACCTGCACGGCGCCAAACACGCATACGACCATCATTGGCACCAAGGCAGAAGCGACTCTCATCGCTGAAGACGACACGTCTCCATTCGTCCCTCCATTCACGCCTGTCGCGACACTACTGGAGGCGGGCTGCACGATGTTGGGGCGTGAGCGGAAGACGGCCTAACGGTGTGCGGGACCGTAGCCCAGCTTCATGGAGACGGTTGCGAATGGTCCTCGCCGATACCCCAGGAGCAACAGTGTCCCTAATTTGCTGGGAAGTGGCGGTGCGGTCCCCTACGGCACTGCGTAGGATCCTACGGTCTTGGCGTGCATCCGTGCGTCGCTGCGGTCCGGTCCCAGGTCGACGGGCACGTGCACCTTCCGCCGACCACTGGCGACAACATCGATGTACTGTGGAGACCTCACGCCCCACGTGTTGAGCAATTCGGCGGTACGTCCACCCGGCCTCCCGCATGCCCACTATACGCCCTCGCTCAAAGTCCGTCAACTGCACATACGGTTCACGTCCACGCTGTCGCGGCATGCTACCAGTGTTAAAGACTACGATGGAGCTCCGTATGCCACGGCAAACTGGCTGACACTGACGGCGGCGGTGCACAAATGCTGCGCAGCTAGCGCCATTCGACGGCCAACACTGCGGTTCCTGGTGTGTCCGCTGTGCCGTGCGTGTGATCATTGCTTGTACAGCCCTCTCGCAGTGTCCGGAGCAAGTATGGTGGGTCTGACACACCAGTGTCAATGTGTTCTTTTTTCCATTTCCATGAGTGTATATATATATATATATATATATATAATCACACACACAAATCGCAGTGGCAGTTTTTGTAGGTAGGAATTATTTTTGTGAATGTATTATGTGGTCACCAATTTGACAGTACATAATTGTAGAATCACGTGTAATCGCGTCAACATACTTTTAAACAAGATGATCCTTGGGTCAATCCAAATGGGAATATCAGCAGTTTTTGTGATAGCTACTAACCTGTCGAGTAATAGAATTCTAAATATTTTTGTACCTTAACAAGTTCTATTTCCCTAAGAAACCTATATTCGGTCTACGAGCTTTATACGTTCATAATAATAACACTCAAGGTTGGTATCGTAACTGTATGTATGAGCGTCACAATGCCTTCGTTCGATGTCGGGTACTTTTTTGATTCTGTTTATGAGAGTTGAGCGGAATTTTTGTTCTCATTATCTTAATGTTTCTTTCCAGGTAGGATACGCTCTGAAGTGTACATTTCTCCTGTTGGAGTTTACTTTCTCTCCTCTCTAAGAACACATAAAATTTCTAATGTTTAGTGATATCACTAGTTTTTTACCCTTTGTTGGAAACAGAGGTGATTTGTGGATGATTCGTGTATTGTATTCTACCTTCAAGCGCTATACTCTTCGGTAAATGTTCATTCCTTCGTTTCTTTCTGTGTGTATCTGTCTTTGGCATCCCAAGTCGGTCATGCAGGTATGGAATCAGTGGCCGTAGGAAGCCCATACTCAATGCCATCCAGTATCTCAAGAACCCCATGCGACTAGCACTCGAGAGGACAGAGAAATTATTCGCACTTGAGCGCAATATACTTGAGCTTGATGGAAGAAATGCAGGTATCCACACCAGTAGTTCGATGATGTCTGGAGAAGCAAGGAATGTCAGCACGACAATCATTGTCGTGGCTTTCCGTGACTTGGAGGCAGAGCATGGTGCGCTGACAGTGATGTGAACAACGACAACACAGGACACACAAGACTGGTGACACCTCGTCGTTTTAGAATAGTCACTGCTTTGTTTACAACATCATGATGGGCGTATCCGTTTCCTGAGCCTCCGATAAGAAGAAACGTAGCCATATTGTGTGATACGGGGCAAGTGCCTGATGTGATAGTATGGTGTGCCACAAAACGATCACCTCTCGTTGGTACTGAGTATGATTTGGACAGCAGACGTTAAATTACTAACGTGTTAATACCACTGGGTGTGTCCATCCTTCGATATTTCCGTTACTTTATCTTTCAACAAGATATCACTTGCCCACGTGCTGCCTGTGCTGTCCTGTGCTACCTCGACACGAATGGTATTAGACTGTTGCCCTGTCCAGCACCTTTTCCAGATCTCTCTCGCCGTGGGAACAGCTGATCACGTGTTGCTGAGAGCCTGGCAGCTATGGCACAGAGTTGAATCAACATTCACTGACATACCCATATTGTCATCCTACCTCACTTTGATTTGATGCTCACTCGGGCTACAGACTTTCATGCCGTCGAAAGTCATGGCTTCGCGTGGTAAATTTGGCACCCTACACGTCCCAAATCACCTTTAACTCAGATGATATACTCTTCATACATTACGATTCACACTGAGCAAGTACAATTTCGTAATTTTCTGTTCTTCCTACTGGTGCAGCTGTAATAGGCAGAAGTATATTTTCATGTCGACACGCATCGTTATCACCTTCATTTCTGCAAATAGATACACTGATCGGCCAGAACCTTATAACCACCGACCTACTGTCGATATAAACGCGTCCAGGCGATAGCAGCGTCACCTGGCCAGGAGTGACTAGACACATGCACAATGCATATAGTATCAGTGAGTGTGCTGTTCTTGTGTGGGAAGAGGAAGACGCGGGAGCTATCTGAATTTGCCGTAGGCAGATTCTGATGGCCTGGAGTCTCGACACCAGCATTTCGGGAACTGCAGTACTTGTCGGATGTTCGAGGAATGCTGTGGTGAGTGTCTTCAACACATGGCGAAACCAAGGTGAAACCAAGTCCAGACGTCGTGGAGTTGGGTCGCCACCCGTCATTACAGGTTTCATACGCCGTTGGGTGGATAGACTGATAAAGCAGGACAGGCGGCGAACTGTAGCGTAGCTAACACCAGACATAAATGCTGGGCAAAGTACAAATATGTCTGAACACACAGTGCACCGAACACTCCTAACGATTGGCCTCCGTCGCCAATGACCCACGCATGTAGCAATGTTATCACTGCAACTTCGGCAATTGCGACTGAAATGGGTATGTGTAAATTGGCACTGGACGCTGGTTCAGTGGTAGAACGTTGCCTAGTGTGATGAATCCGACACCCATATCTTCTTCATCACGCCGATGGGAGGGCGCGAATCCATCGACTTCCAGGGCAACAACTCCCTGACACCTGCACTGCAGGATGGAAGCCAGATAGCGGCGGCTCCATTATGCCTTGTGGAACGTTCATGCTGTCATCCATGGCTCCCATGGATGATCATGATGGTCAAGGATTATCTTACATTTGTTGCAGACCACATACCGATCTTCGTGATGATCATGTTTCCTGATTGCAGTGGCAGTTTTCAACAAGATAATCTGCCATGTTACAAGATCAGGAGTCAGATGGACTGGAACACTGTGGCGAATTCCGATTGATGTGCTGGCTACCCAACTCGCCAAATGTGAGCCCAGTCGAACACATCTGGGATATGACTGAATGTGGCGTCAGAGCTCCAGTGACTTGTGTATGCAGATGTGGTGCCAACTCCCTCCAGCTACCTATGAAGGCGTCATTGCTTCCGTGCCACGACGCATCACCGCTGTTAGGCAGGTGGCCATAAAGTTATGGCTGATCACTGTATAGCCAATGCACTGGCGTACGCATAATGACCATGTGAGCTGTTGTCTAAAAGAACTTGGAAAGGCTGTGAGAGTCAGAGTTGTAACTGGAACTGTAGGCGTGGAAGGAAGTCGGAGAAAGTGCTCCGGAAGTGTTGACCAGGTCACTCAACTTTGTCACAACTCTGGTGATCTAAGTCGGGCCGTAGGCGAGAACACGGCGTTAAACCGCAGCCGCAGGCGAGGCGTCTGCAAGTCAACTGCCACCAGCCTCGACGGTCACCTGCTGCAAACGAATCAACAGGTGCAGCATTGCAGACAAGGCGTTGCATGAAGCTAAGCAAAGATTTTGTAGCTGAACTTTTGTGATGGTATGTGACTTCGTCACTATCAATATGCACCAACACAAATGTTTGAAATGGTAGCATTTATACGTCTTTGTTGGGAATATTTCCAGTTTTTTTTAATGAGGCATTTTCGTAATTTTTACATTTTTCGATAAATATCACTAACGATCAGTTTTAAAAAATACTAGCAGTTAGTGGCGAGAAGAGAAGTACGTAGGGTATTAAAACATTTTTGTTAAATTTCTTGAAACATTTTAATAAACTTACAGGAGATAGCACAGAAATTTGATATTGGAATATCCTTTGAAAAAACAGTCATCATGTTAACTCATAAACAAAATTGCCATAGGAAACCAAGAAATCAAAATTGTAGATAAATTTAAATATCTGGGACAAATCATAGCATATAACCTCATTGAAAAGCGAACATTTCATAACAGAATAAACAAGTTGACTAGAGCACAATATATCACCAAGAACACCTACAACAAAAAGAGTCTGTCAATAGCAATAAAATTAAGACACTACAAAACAGTGACTCAACCAGAAATAACATACACAAGTGAAACCATTTACAAAACAACTAACACTGCACAAATACAGAAAATACTCAAAATAGAGAGAAGAATCATCAGAACGCGCATCTACAAATCGTACCAGAAAGATGGACAATGGAGAGTAGCTGAAAATGAAACAGTCTACAAGAAAATAGAACCGGTAACGAGTACAATCAGGAAGAAGCGCATTTCATTTTTCGGACATCTAATCAGAACACCAGATAACAGGATCATCAGGAGAATAATAGAAAAATTGTGGAATAGTAAGTCCAACATTAAGTGGATTAAAGAAATCAAAGAAGATATGGTTGAGCTACAGATTACATTAGAAGACCTAATAAACGAAACTGACAAAAACCAGGTACCTGACAGACAAACAAACCAGACTGGAAACGAGAATCAACAAACAGAAAATAGGAAGGGTGATTTCCGATGAAGAAAGAAGGATAAGATCCGAGAGAATGAAGAAGTACGGGGCTGACAGAAAACTGAAAATTTCTTTATATACAGTTGGCTGGAGTGTTCCAATGAAGGCCACAAAATTTAAATAAATAAATAAATCAAACTTAGATAAAGCAATATTTGTCTTTAACTCGAGTCTCATACTATCTCACCAAGAACGTGACGTATAATATATAGGGTGTCCATAATTACAGTTCCAGCTTCAAAATGCTGTATAAAGAGAACCACTCCTCCGAATAACGTCAAATTTAAACAGCATATTCGTGAGTTAGGGGGAAACGCCTTGGATCAAAGAACGTTTAATGAACAGTTAATCACTAGATGGCACCATAAGCATCAGAATGTGAACACCACATATGTGCGATGTGCGCCACACAGGTGTTCCTCAATTTGCGTCCGAGGCGACTAACATGACTGTCCATTAAGGATCGCGCTTTGCTGGTGAAGCTCTTTGACAAGAACGATCACTGTGCATCAGTAGCCCTGAAGAAGTTCCGAACACTCTGTGGAATGAAAAGAGGCGTTGGTGCTATGTCTGCTAAGGGTATGGAGAATATGATCACGAAATTCGGAGAGACAGTGCGGTGCCATAGGGAGGAAAGCTGTTGATTCGACGTCTGTTGGAGAAGGGACCGCAGCATTGCAGCAGGGGTCGAGCTGCAGAAATGCAGTGCACGGGGAATTGCCCGAACTCTGGACATGCCTGCGAGCAGGGTGCATAAAATCCTACAAAACGTTCTGCATTACTATCCATACAAAATCACCAACGTTGAGGAGATGTTTCCTGATGACCTGCCAGCGAGACAAACGTTCGCTCTGGAATTTCTTGCTCGCATGGAACATTCTGTGGACAGACGAAGGCCATTTCCATCTCCAAGGATATGCCAATACGCATAACTGCAGAATATGGGCAACAGAAAAGCCGAGCGCACATCAACCTGTTTCATTCTGCAAAAGGGACTGTGCAGTGCGGGTTGACGGCATCGTTTATCGCAGGGTCGTATTTTTTCGAGGAGAAGAATCCTGCGGGTCTGTTACCTGTGCCGTCACTGGTAAACGCTTTGAGAGTCTTTTGCGCACCAACGTCATCCCAGCCCTTCGACAGCGGTGATATTTGGGTAGGATCGTTTTTATGCAAGATGGCACTCCTCTGCACATTGCACAGCCACTGAAGCGGTTGCTGCAGAGGTACTTCGGAAGTGCTAGAAATATCATCCTTCATTTCTGCTGTGGCCTTCTCCACCAGACATCACGGCGCCTAGAATATCGGCAACCAAACGGACAGCTGCAGCCGCAGGTTGCCCGCCTCGCAGGCACACCGAAGCACTACACAACCGACAGGCAATATTGATGAACGGCCACAGCAACAACAACAACACCACAGCAAAGACACCAGCGGCCACCAGGGGCCACTACCGGCCCACATAAACATAAGAAAACGTATATAAGTTTCAGGATAGGAATCACACAGCCAGCCGATCGCAAATAACTACACTCCTGGAAATGGAAAAAAGAACACATTGACACCGGTGTGTCACACCCACCATACTTGCTCCGGACACTGCGAGAGGGCTGTACAAGCAATGATCACACGCACGGCACAGCGGACACTCCAGGAACCGCGGTGTTGGCCGTCGAATGGCGCTAGCTGCGCAGCATTTGTGCACCGCCGCCGTCAGTGTCAGCCAGTTTGCCGTGGCATACGGAGCTCCATCGCAGTCTTTAACACTGGTAGCATGCCGCGACAGCGTGGACGTGAACCGTATGTGCAGTTGACAGACTTTGAGCGAGGGCGTATAGTGGGCATGCGGGAGGCCGGGTGGACGTACCGCCGAATTGCTCAAAACGTGGGGCGTGAGGTCTCCACAGTACATCGATGTTGTCGCCAGTGGTCGGCGGAAGGTGCACGTGCCCGTCGACCTGGGACCGGACCGCAGCGACGCACGGATGCACGCCAAGACCGTAGGATCCTACGCAGTGCCATAGGGGACCGCACCGCCACTTCCCAGCAAATTAGGGACACTGTCGCTCCTGGGGTATCGGCGAGGACCATTCGCAACCGTCTCCATGAAGCTGGGCTACGGTCCCGCACACCGTTAGCCCGTCTTCCGCTCACGCCCCAACATCGTGCAGCCCGCCTCCAGTGGTGTCGCGACAGGCGTGAATGGAGGGACGAATGGAGACGTGTCGTCTTCAGCGATGAGAGTCGCTTCTGCCTTGGTGCCAATGATGGTCGTATGCGTGTTTGGTGCCGTGCAGGTGAGCGCCACAATCAGGACTGCATACGACCGAGGCACACAGGGCCAACACCCGGCATCATGGTGTGGGGAGCGATCTCCTACACTGGCCGTACACCACTGGTGATCGTCGAGGGGACACTGAATAGTGCACGGTACATCCAAACCGTCATCGAGCCCATCGTTCTACCATTCCTAGACCGGCAAGGGAACTTGCTGTTCCAACAGGACAATGCACGTCCGCATGTATCCCGTGCCACCCAACGTGCTCTAGAAGGTGTAAGTCAACTACCCTGGCCAGCAAGATCTCCGGATCTGTCCCCCATTGAGCATGTTTGGGACTGGATGAAGCGTCGTCTCACGCGGTCTGCACGTCCAGCACGAACGCTGGTCCAACTGAGGCGCCAGGTGGAAATGGCATGGCAAGCCGTTCCACAGGACTACATCCAGCATCTCTACGATCGTCTCCATGGGAGAATAGCAGCCTGCATTGCTGCGAAAGGTGGATATACACTGTACTAGTGCCGACATTGTGCATGCTCTGTTGCCTGTGTCTATGTGCCTGTGGTTCTGTCAGTGTGATCATGTGATGTATCTGACCCCAGGAATGTGTCAATAAAGTTTCCCCTTCCTGGGACAATGAATTCACGGTGTTCTTATTTCAATTTCCAGGAGTGTATTTCCTGCATTGTCCTAGTTTTCGACATCTCTACGAATGTCTTCGTCAGAATGAACCCCTCTGCCGACCGCGGTGGTCTAGCGGTTCTAGGCGCTCAGTCCAGAACCGCATGACTGCTACGGTCTCAGATTCGAATCCTGCCTCGGGCATGGATGTGTGTGATGTCCTTAGGTTAGTTAGGTTTAAGTAGTTCCAAGTTCTGGGGGACTGATGACCGCAGATCTTAAGTCCCATGGTGCTCAGAGCAATTTGAACCACTTTTTTTTTTAACCCCTCTCCCCACTGTCGGAGGTTCAAGTCTTCCCTCGGGCATGAGTGTGTGTGCGTCGTCCTTAGCGTAAGTTAGTTTGATTAAATAGTGTGTCAGCTTAAGTACCGAGGACCCCAGCAGTTTGGTCCCATAAGAGCTTACCACACATTTCCAAATCAGAATGAAATTTTAAGAAACCGTAAACTTACATTGCTACAAGGCAATGATCCAAGTCTAGAGCAGATACGTTCAAGTCAAAAATTAAAATTAAAAATGCTCCAGTCTTTAGAATTCATACCTTACTTAACTGGTTAAGGTGGGTCTTTTTTGACCACTTGGCCGCTACGACCGGAGTACGGGTGCTGATGTAGTTGAAACTCCCATCAGTTCCCGCATCCGGTCGCACCGTTGCCCGTGTCCTGCCACGTGGAGGCGGGTCTGTCCTTTTTTTTTCCTTTCTTAGGCAGATTTCCCAAAACCATTTTAACAAAATTTTACAAAATTAAAATTTAGATTGGAAGAAGAAAATACAAGCAATAATTTAGACTGAAGAGGAGAAAAGAAGATAGGAAAGGAAGAGATGATAGTCCGACCACCTTAGGTTACTGAGGATGAGCGCCTTGGAACATCAGACTAAAATTTCATTCTCATAATGACGTCCTTGGAGGCGTCGAACTTAGGTCGACGAACTAAACAGTTTTTTGCAACCGTCTGGTTGTGTAACTCCTATGTTGTATGTAGCTGAAGTGAAAGCGCGCATTGCGCAATTCATTTTGAACGTGACTCCCCGAGAGCCTCCGATCTGCTGTGGAATATTTTCTCCATTTCAATTTGTGGCAGAAAGCGGTCGATAGCATAGTGAACATGTATTGAGCCAGTCTGACGACAATTTGAAACCGATGTCATTTTGCTTTTTATAGGATTTTTGAAACCAGGGCAATTATATACCGATTTCATTTGGCTTTTTTGTGTTGTTTTTGGCATAAGGACAATTAAAAATCGATTTTTCCACCTTGTTGTGGTGATCGGGCTTACCTATCAGTGCCACAACTGTTGACTGCCGAACTTGTACAGTCATGCACATTGAATATTACGGATGACATTATGTGCATCTCAAACCATACTCGTAGTATTGCGACTCGTCTCTCATTTGTAGCCGACCCCATTTTACACTAACACGCTTACAGCACCATCTATTGGTAAAATTTTCGATAGTGTCTTTTCATGACGTTTACCCCTGCGTCCATAAAATTTTATTCAAATTTCACGTCATTCTGAACAGTGGTTCTGTTTCTACAGCGTTTTGAAAGTGGAACTTTTATTGTGGACACACTGTATCATACATAGCCTGCAATAATCTGGAAGCATCCAAAAAAAGTTTTTCATTGACATGGCATCAGTAGTGGCAAACAGCACATTAATAGTTATTTGGCTGAATTTTACTTCATGTCTGTGTGGGTTAATCGCTAACACAAACAAATGCAGTATGCGTAATTTTACTGCAGACAGTTGTTTCTAACCATACCGTAGTTTCAGGCGATTGATGAAGCTTTTGTTAGTAATAAGCGCTGTCCCTGCGGCTTAAATATACATCGCATGTCGGTATCGAAAATGGCGAGCAATCAAATGTTACTTGTCGCAGTCAGAGCGACAGGCATGGCCAGTGTGAAGAGTACGTTCAGTAAAAGTCTCTCCAGCTACTGGAAGACCTTGTGTCTCAATAAGTCAGCACGATGCTTCGGCATGTCATCTGCAAACATAACTCTGATAATGTCATGGGAAACACCTTCTGCTGACCATCTCAAGCTCAACATCTCTAATAACGACGATGATACATGAGCGCTACGCTTACTTCAGTGGTCCAGTGAGGATTCCAAGGTCAGTCTCCGGTCATGAGTTTCCTAATTTTTATTAAAAAATAAACAGAACTCGCAAAAATCCCATTTGAAAATTAGACGATTTCCAAGTGCTGTTAAGTACAAAATATGTAAAAACTATCGACGTTTTCATCAATAGCTCAGTGTCAAAGAAAAAAGTCTTATAATCGACAAGTCGTTGATTCGAATCACACTGATTACAACATTTTTCTTAGTTTTATTTAAATTCTAGATTTGGCATCAAATGTAAATATTACTTAAGAAATAATGAATCATAATCATTCTAACAAAAGTAACAGCTTCCTATTTTTAATTACTGGTAGCATGAAAATTCAAGTACTGGCATTAATATTTGATGCAGGAATGCAAACATGGAAAATAAAATGATTTTAATTTCTTGATATTAGTCTTGGTGATGTATATTACCTGTGTCTTTAACAATACGTAATTTTACAGTTACTCACGTCTGTATCAGATTTCAATTTATCTTCATACGAAGGAATGTTCTGCGGTAGCTCACATTTAAGAAAGAAAATTTTCACTGCACAAAAATGGTCTATAAGAATAACATGTGATCTTCATCCACGATCACGTTCTAGAATTCTACTTAACAGGGTAGTCACAATGACGACTGCTTCACATTGTATGTATTCGCTCAGGTTGCCTGTTGTAAACTACCCATTGCAGTTCAAAAGCAACAATGGGGCACAAATTTCATTGCCAGAAGAAAAAATGCATTCATTATTTCACATTGAGGTCGTCTTAAGCACAAAATAGGATGCACAATGACGCCACGTACAAATGATCCACAGAACATAAAAGTAACTGAATACGTGTTTCTTTAAATTACACAGAACCGCCACACTTAGCTTCATGTTCTGCCATTAACAATTTAATACGCTGACCGGACCGTATACATCGCACACCCCGCCCTTTCATAAAGCGCTCCATCTCGTCGGTACATACCGGCCCAGAAACACACATATCAGATCGGTGAGTCCCGGAGTGTGGAGCACACCCACCGCATATTTAGTGCGCAGCCCATGACGTCTCATTTCTTGTTGCTGTTATAACAGACTGTTTTTATTACAGTACGACATTGTTTTTGAAGTAGAGACATTGTATTGAAATGGAGTTCGAGTGCGTGAGCGTACGATCATACAGAACACTGTTGTCTAATTTCAGTAAACAGTTTTGTTATTGAAGATCGTATCAAGCGGTTATACACCGAAGAGCCACAGGAACTGAGTCACCTGCCTAATATCGTGTAGGGGACCCGCGATCACGCTGAAGTGCCGTCACACGACGTGGCATGGGCTTCACTGATGTGTGAAGTAGTGCTGGAGGGGACTGACTCCATGAATCCTGCAGGGCTGTCTCTAACTCCGTAAGAGTAGGAGGGGCTGGAGATGTTCAATAATGTTTATGTCTGGGGAGTTTGGTGGCCAGCGGAAGTGTTTAAACTCAGAAGAGCGTTCCTGGAGCCACGTTGTCCTGCTGGATTTGCACAAGTCCGTCGGAATACACAATGGACATTAATGGATAGATGTGATCAGGCAGGATGCTTACTTAAGTCTCACCTGTCAAAGTCGTATCTAGACGTATCATTGGTTCTATATCACACCAACTGCACACGCCCAACACCATTACAGAGCCTCCACCAGCTTGAACAGTCCTCATCTGACATGCAGGGTCCATGAATTCATGAGGTTATCTCCACATACGTACACCCCCGTCTGCTCAATTCAATTTTAAACGATACTCGTCCGACCAGGCAACATGTTTCCAGTCATCAACAGTGCAATGTCGGTGTTGACGGGCCCATGCGAGGCGTAAAGCATTGTGTCATGCAGTCATGAAGGGTACACGAGTGGGTCTTCGGCTCCGAAAGCCCTTATCGATGATTTTTGGTTGAATGGTTCGCAGGCTGACACTTGTGTAGAACACAACACAAACAAAAGACAGATACACCTGCAACTGTCTTTTATAAAACCCTTTTAAATTTGTTTTGATCTTCAGTGACTTTATTAGTCGATAAACGGCAGCGTCATCTAAAAACAACCTAAGACGGCTGATCAGATTGCTTCCCAAATCTTTTATGTAGATAAGGAACAGCAAAGGGTCTGTAACACTACCTTTGATAACGCCAGAAATCATTCTGTTTTACTCGATGACGTTCCGTTAATTACTTCGAACTGTGACCAACTGGCAGGAAATCACGAATCCAGTCACATAACTGAGACGATATTCCACAAGGACGTAATTTGACTCAAAGCCATCTGGGAGGTACAGTGTAAAAAGCTTCTGAAAATCTAGAAATACGGAATCAGTTTCAAATACCTTGTCGACAGCTCTCAACACCACGTGTGAGTAAATAACTAGTGGTGTTTCAGCACAACGATGTTTTCTAAATCCGTTTTGACTATGTGTCAATAGATCTCTTCGAGATAATTCAGAATATTCGAACACAATATATCTTCCAAAATACTGCTGTGTATCAACGTTAGTGATATGGCCTGTAATTTATTTGATTATCCCTACTGCCTTTCTTGAATATTGCTGTGACCTGTGCAACTTCCCAGTCTTTGGATACGGATCTTTCGCCAAGCGTGCGGTTGTATATGATTTTTAACTATGGAGCTACTGCATCAGCATTCTCTGAAAGGAACATAATTGCTATACAGTCTGGACGGGAGCACTTGCTTTTACTAAGGGATTTAACTTGCATAACTACTATGAGGGTATTTGCTTCTGAGTTACTCATGTTGGCAGCTGTTCTTGAGTCGAATACTGGAATATGGATATATCGCATCATACATAATCAACTGCTTGTTAACGTGGTCGCGTTATCAACATATTTTCAAGCGATTGTAGCACGGAAACCGTTTCCGGAAATGGGTTCCAATTCAAAATATTAAATATTATCTACTCACTCCCCTGTAAAAGTCCTAGAAGTCTGTTAAAGTAAATTTCGAACATCCGGTATATATCATATTTGTGAAAACGCTTTTATTGGTTGATATGTACTATTTTCGAACTAATGAATGCATTGATTATATAGTTTTTAATGTGTTTCATCTATACTTCAACACTATTTGTTGCATTGTGCATACATTGTATAACATGCACACTATGTGATTAAAATATCTGAACACCTGCTTGAAAATGACAAGTTCGTGACGCCCTCCATCGATAATACTGGAGTTCAATATGGTTTTGACCGACTCCTTGCCTTGATGACAACTTCCACTCTCGCAGGCATACGTTCAATCAGGTGTTGGAAGATTTGTTGGGGAATGGCAATCCATTCTTCACGGAGTGCTTCACTGAGGAGGTGTATCGATGCCGGTCGGTGAGGCCTGGCACGAAATCGTCTTTCCAAAACATCCCAAATGTGTTCCATAAGATTCAAGTCAGGAGTGTGTATAGGCCAGTCCATTGCAGGGATGTTATTGTGTAACCACTCCGCCACAGGCCGTGCATTATGAACAGGTGCTCGATCGTTTTGAAAGATGCAATCGCCATCCCCGAATTGCACTTCAACAGTGGGAAGCAAGAAGGTGCTTAAAACATCAGTGGAGGCCTGTGCTGTCATAGTGGCAGGCAAAACAAGAAAGGGTCGTAATCCACTCCATGGAAAACACGACGACACCGTAACACCACCGCCTCCGAATTTTACTGTTGGCAGTACACACACTGGCAGATGACGTTCGCCGAGCATTCGCTGCATTCACAGCCTGCCTTCACATAGCCACATTGTGTACCGTGATTCGTCACTCCACACAACGTTTTTCCACTGTTCAATCGGCCAATGTTTAAGCTCCTTACACCAAGCGAGGCGTCGTTTGGCATATATCAGTGTGATATGTAGCTTATGATCAGCTGGTCGACCATGAAATCCAAGTTTTCTCACCTCCCGCCTCACTGTCATAGTACTTGCACTGGATCCTGATGCAGTCTGGAATGCCTGTGTGAGGGTCTGGATGGACGTCTGCCTATTACACACTACGACCCTTTTCAACTGTCGGCGGTCTCTGTCAGTCAACAGACGAGGTCAGTCTTTACTCTTTTGTGCTGTACGTGTCCCTTCACGTTTCCACTTCAATATCATATCGGAAACAGTGGACCTAGGAATGTTTAAGAGTGTGGAAATCTCGCGTGAAGACGTGTGACACAAGTGACACCCAATCACCTGTCCATGTTCGAAGTTCTTGAGTTCAGCGCAGAGCCCCATTCTGCTCTCTCTCGATATCTAATGACTACTGTAGTCGTTGATATGCAGTACCTGGCAGAAGGTGACAGCACAAATTCCCTAATACGAAAAACGTATTTTTTGGGGAGTGTGTCCGGATACCTTTGATCACATAGTGTAGCTACTGCAGTAGTACGATGCACAGACACACACTTGAGCCCAACGTCTCTGTAGACATTGTTCGACAGTGCCCCTGCACACGCTGACACATCACGCACACTGGGACAGACTGGGGGTACGATGGCGGGGTGCACATCGCGAGCTGTGCTTACCCCAGCAGTCAGACTCGAGACGGCAGCTGATGTTATTGAGCTTGCTTACTCGCCATCACAGCAAAACAACTGCAAGGCAAGTGCAGCTGTGTATAACAGTCAGTGTCACATATTTTGATAATCACAGTCACCCTACAATTAGAAATGTCAGAAAGAAACAGACACCACACAGAATATACATCTGTGAAACATAAATTGAGGGTGGAGGAGGGGGGGGCATAGTGGAGAAAGGGAAGGAAATATTGATGTCAACTGCATCAGTTCTTCATGTGGAATCAACAGCTACAAGTCAAAATATTTGCCAGATTGGAGTTCGAACCCAGGATCTCCTGCTTACTAGGGAGTTGCGTTAACCACTGTGCATCCGGGAACAATGTTATCACAATTGTGGAGAGTATTTCGGCACGCCTCTCTGCCAGCCCCATTCCCACCTAGCGTTACCTGTCTGCAGTTCCCATTCATCTCCTCCATGTCCTAAAGAACAGACACATTCATGTAACTGATTACCCTCGAGGGGCAACGATTTCACCTTTTTCAGTGCGGATTAAAAAAAAATGTTCAAATGTGTGTGAAATCTTATGCGACTTAACTGCTGAGGTCATCAGTCCCTAAGCTTACACACTACTTAACCTAAATTAGCCTAAGGACAAAGACACCCATGCCCGACGGAGAACTCGAACCTTCGCCGGGACCAGCCGCACAGACCGTGACTGCAGCGCCCTGGACCGTTCGTCTAATCCCGCACGGCATTGCGGATTCACAAAATGTTCCAAATCATGTGGGGATCTGAGTAGCGAGCATGGAAGACATAGATGGGGATTGCAGGTAGGTGGCGTCAGGTGGAAATTAGTGTCGACGTATGCCACGCAATTGCCGTAACACCAGGTCCAGACAGCACCATAGTTAAAGTGCCTGCCAAGAAAGCAGGAGATCCTGTGTTCGAAACCCTATGCAACACACATTTTCCCTCATCACCACTGATTCTGCAGAAAGTTCCAATGCAGCTGACATTAGCAGTGCTTCCCTTTCCTTCACTTCCTCCCTCTCCACCATTAGTTTACGTTATCACTCACAGAAACCGACAAATAAAGTGACTTTTAATCATCCCAATTATCAGAACTCCTGGAGATAGACGTTGACTGTGGATATTGAACCACAGACACAGTCCCTTTGACTGTTCAGAGACGTCACTAAACCCACCCAAACATATAAACAACCATGCGTGAGCAGCGCCTATTAAACGGAGGCCGACAGCCGATCAGTTCCAGTCATTCCACCAGGCAGGAGGTACACATCTCGTGTTGTCTGTAGTTCGACCAAACCTAGATAGTCAATAACACGGTTCGATAGCGTCCGCTTGTTTAGTTTGTGCCAGGAAGGGATCTCAACAAAGAAAGTGTTCTGGCGTATCGGAGTGAACCAAAGCGATGTTGTTTTGAGAAGGTGGAGATACAGAGAGACAGGAACTGTCGCCGACGTGCCTCGCACAGGCCGCCCAAGGGCTACTACTGCAGTGGATGACGGCTACCTACGGATTATGGCTCGGAGGAACCCTGACAGCAGCGCCACCGTGTTGAATAATGCTTTTCGTGCAGCCACAGGACGTCGTGTTACGACTCAATCGTGCGCAATAGGCTGCTTGAAGCGCAACTTCACTCCCGACGTCCATGGCGAGGTCCATCTTTGCAACCACCACACCATGCACCGCTGTACAGATGGACACAACTACATGGCGAAAGGACAGCTCAGGATTGGCATCACGTTCTCTTCACCTATGAGTGTCGCATATGCCTTCAACCAGACCATCGTTGGAGAAGTGTTTGGAGGCAACACGGTCAGGCTGAACGCCTTAGACACACTGTCCAGCGAGTGTAGCAAGGTGGAGGTTCTCTGCTGTTCTGGGGTGGCATTACGTGGGGCCGACGTACGCCGCTGGTGGTCACGGAAGGCGCCATAACGGCTGTACGATATTTGAATGCCATCCTCCAGCCGATAGCGCCACCATATCGGCAGCATATTGGTGAGGTATCCGCCTTCATGGACGACGATTCGCGCCCCCATCGTGCGCATCTCGTGAATGACTTCCTTCAGGATAACGATATCGATCGACTAGAGTGACCAGTATGTTCGCCAGACATGAACCCTATCGAACATGCTTGGGATATGTTGGAAAGGGCTGTTTATGGACGATGTGACCCACCAACCACTTTGAGGAATCTAAGATGAATGGCCGTTGAGGAGTGGAACTATCTGGACCAACAGTGCACTGATGAACTTGTGAATAGTATGCCACGACAAATACAGGCATGCATCAATGCAAGAGGACGTGCTACTTCCTGTCAGATGTACCGGTGTGTACAGCAATCTGGACCACCACCTCTGAAGGTCTCGCTGTATGGTGGTAACATGCAATATGTGGTTTTCATGAGTAATAAAAAATGATGTTTGATCTCTATTCCATTTTTCTGTGCAGGTTCCGGAACTCCTGGAACCGAGGCGATGCAAAACTTTTTTTGATGTGTGGACATAGAAAATTAAATGTGTACATGGCCCAAAGAGGACACTCCTATTCGCATTTTTTTCTTTCTTTAAGAGAAGCGCTTTCTATATTTATCTTAATTTTCGACACAAATATCGCGTCTTTCGTTCATCTTTTTCCTAGCCTTATTCCATATCTTCAAGGGTCGGCTTGTTCTTTCAAAAACTCCTATTCTCTTCTAGTCTAAACTGTTTATCGTACATGTTTCACTTCCATACATGAATGCACTACAAACAAAAACTTTCAGAGAGAACTTCCTGACACCTAAAACTAAACTCCATGTCGACAAATTTCTCTTCTTCAGAAACGCTTTTCTTGTCATTGTCAGTCTACATATCCTTCCTACTTCCACCATCATCAGTTATTTTGCTTCCTAAATAGAAAAACTCGTCTACTACTTTAAGTGTTTCATTTACTAATCTAATTCCCTCCTTATTTAATTCGACTACATTCCATTTATACCATAGGAAATGGAATTCCATCCGAACTGGTCTCGGAACACCTAACGGTACTGACCGACCGCCGTGTCATCCTCAGCTTATAGGCGTTGCCGGATGGCGATGTGGTGCGTTGTGTGCTCAGCACACCGCTCTGCCGGACGTTGTCAGTTGTCGTGACCAGAGCCGCTACTTCTCAATCAGATAGCTCCTCGATTTGCCTCACAAGGGCTGAGTGCATCCGACTTGCCAACAACGCTCGACAGTCCGGACGGTCACCCATCCAAGTGCAAACCGACCACAACAGCGTTTAATTTCGGTGATCTCACGGGAACCGGTGTTATCGCTGCCGCAAGTCTGCTGGCACATAACATAGGACAATACAATAAAATGCCATTTCAATCATACGTGCAAAGAAATACATAAATCTCCAAAAGTGAATTGATTGAAAATGGTTAACTGCTAACATCGTCAACTTGGCCCGGGCTAGGGTACACATTGCGAGACCACCACCGAAGAATGTGTGTGCTGGAAGGTGAATAGGTCATATCGCAACTGATAGGCTGTTTTTGTACACATGGTGATTTTCTATTCGCCGGTTCGATTCTCATCAGCAATAACAGCGTTTAACGATGGACGCAGCAAGACGACACAACACGGCAGCTGGAAATTGCTTTTGCAAATGCAGTTTGGCGGCGGTGTCAGTAATTATTATCTCGTTTGTGCATCAGCGCCGCAGCCCGGCTTCTAATGGCGTTTGACGGCCAGTGGCGTTTTCGACCAGTGTTTTTATTAGCAGTGTTTCGTCCGGCAAGCAGAATTCGGTAATTATCGCCTAGAGTGCCATTGGAATAGTGGATAATGTTGTCCAGTGGCCAGACAAAACATTACGAAAATCGAACACCGCGCGTGCCGTCGGTCGGTTGCAGGCGGCTGGACACGTGGCGCAGAACAAAAGTAACAGGTGCTTCAAAAGTGACGCACAATCAGAAAAAAATAGTAATTATAAAAATCTATGCAACATCGACTTACATCTAGTATTGTTTAACTATCATTAACCATTTGATTCAGTTGAGACATGAACAGCAACAAAGCCTTTAAGAACAGAAAATAGGCCGCACAACGAATACCAAAAGTCAATGGGGGGAAAATAGTGTAGTCGCAAATTTTGTGCAATGGAATGAGTGAGTATCATCATGAACGCGTTATGTCGTGTTATGTTATGTTAACCGAGGACCTAGAAACGACGGAGAGGCTCCGTCCCCGCCACAGCCGCAGTCGTCCGCAACCCCACGACGACTACCGCAGTCCACTTCACCCCTCCACCGCCCCACACCGAACCTAGGGTTATTGTGCGGTTCGGCCCCCGGTGGACACCCCAGGGAACGTCTCACACCAGACGGGTGTAACCCCTATGTTTGCGCGGTAGAGTAATGGTGGTGTAAGCGTACGTGTAGAACTTGTTTGCGCAGAAATCGCTGACATAGTGTAGCTGAGGCGGAATAAGGGGAACCAGACCGCATTTGCAGAGGCAGATGGAAAACCGCATAAAAACCATCCACAGACTGGCCGGCTCACCGGACCTCGACACAAACCCGCTGGGCGGATTCGTGCCGGGGACCGGCGCTCCTTCCTGCCCGAAAACCCGTGCGTTAGACCGCACGGCCAACCGGGCGGGCATGAACAACATACTACGGTACACTGTGAGCTTGGTAAATGGAAATGAGCGTTCGGCGTCATTCACCGGGAGGCTCCTTACGGGCAACTGTGAGCTTGGGGATGGGGTTGGGGGGGCGAGCGGTAAGATTAAAGATAAATACTAAATTTCGTGAAGTGTTTCGCAAGTGCTTCATTCGAAGACTTAATAGCAAACTGTCTAAGTCTGCTAAGTCTTCGAATGAAGCACTTGCGAAACACTTTAAATTCACGAAATCAGGAATATATGCCACTGTCTGCCATTATCGTTTATTTTGAGAGATGCATGTGAGGCCTGAAGATGGCGTAATGGAATGCGGAAACTGGTTGTCGTCAAAATTAAATAACATCCTTGTTACACGGCTGTTTACAAATTCAATGTTATTGACTTTTTTTTTTTTTTTTTGAGTGATCAGTCTGTTGACTGGTTTGATGTGGCGCCGCACGAATTCCTCTCCTGTGCCAGTCTCTTCATCACTGAGTAGCACTTGCAACCTACGTCCTTAGTCATTTGCTCGATGTATTCTAATCTCTCTCTTCCTCGTCGGTTTTTGCCCTCAACAGCTCCCTCCAGTACCATGGAAGTCATTCCCTCATGTCATAACAGATGTCCGATCATCGTGTCCCTTCCCTTGTCAGTGCTTTTAATGCCCTCATTACTCCATCCGTCATTGCCTAAGTAGTAGAATTCTTTAACTTCTTCTAAGTCGTGACTAACAATCCTCATGTTAAGTTTCTCGCTGTTCTTATTTCTACCACTTCTCATTACTTTCATCTTTCTCCGATTTACTCTCAGTCCATATTCTGTATTTAGTAGACTTTTCATTCCCTTCAGCAGATCATGTAGTTCGTCTTCACTTTCACTCAGGATATCAATATCATCAGCGAATTTTATCGTTGATATACTTTCACCTTGAACTTTAATTCAATTCCTGAACCTTTCTTTTATTTCCATCATCGTTCTTCGATGTACAGATTGAGCACTAGGGGCGAAAGACTACATCCCTATCTTACACCCTTTTTAATCCGAGCGCTTGGCTCTTGTAGATATTCTATATTACCAGTCTCTACCTGTAGCTTACCCTAATTTTTATCAGAATTTCGAACATCTTGCACAATGTTACGTTCTTGAACGCTTTCTTGGAGATCTGAAACGTAATATACGATGGGTTTTCGGAAAGTAAGGAACGATCGGTCGCGAAATGGAAGCCACAGCGAAAACTGTTTTCTTTGCACATTTAGCTACACTTTCCAGGTACTTCTCTACACAGTCGCCGCTCCGACTTAGACATTTGTCGGAGCGTTATACCAAATTTCCAACACCATCGTCATAGAAGGCAGCGGCCTGTGCTTTCCTATAATTCTCTACGCTGGTCTATAGCGCGTAGCCTGCGCGCAAATGTTGTCTTCATATCCAGCGCTTCATGTGTACAGAGAGGATACTCAGGACGAGCCAGTTAAGGCTGTGTTGTGGGTGATCGAACACTTCTCACTGGAAAGGCTGCAGGAGCGTCTTCACTGCCCCTGCAGAGAGCGGCTGATAATTGCCACGGAGAAGGAAGTGCGTGGCAGTTGTGTTAGGCGGGCTGCATTCATTAAGGCGAAGCCTCTCAGCGGGCACACCTACTTGGCGGGAGACATCGTTGTTCTAGGCACCTTTAGTCGCTCAGTGCGCTCACAACTGAAAAGAGCGTCTTGATGCGATCGACGAGCATACTAGAGACACTTCGCAAAACGTCTCTGAAAAGCCTCGTCGGATTTTCACAGTGGTTTCCATTTCGCGACCGATCATTCCTCACTTTCCGAATAGCCCACGTAATATAAAATAAAAATATTGGCATACTATTGCCATTTCGATATCGATATATCTCTAGAAATAATAAGGCTTGTATAAATCGATATTGTTTGGAGAGTTAGACACATCGATATTTCATCAACAGCCCTATCTGGGATGCAGCACGGGCAGGGCAGGGCAGAGCAGAGCAGGGCATGTCTGCGCCTTATGGCGGTCTCGACGCCTCCAGCAGCGTCGCGGTCGCAGCGGCCGCCCTCGCTCTACTGTGACCACGGGCTGTTTTCTTTTCATTACCGCCGCCACCGTGCCGCCGCAAACACTTGTAGCTGGCCGCTCAGGGCTGCTGGCGAACGGGGGACACAGATCGCCGTGCGGTATTCCAGACACGCGTCAAACACAGGGAGCGAAGGTTAGCTGCGACTCCTAGACAGTCCAGGTATTGAGAGGCCAAGGATAAGAAACGCAAGCAGTAACTGAGAAGGGAGTGAGACAAAGCTCTGGAGGAAATCACAAAAAAATCTGGAAAGGGGCTTACAGTTAAAGTAGAAGGAGCAAAAGTGATTCGATAGGGTCTACTGGAGTATATTGCAAAGAATTTTCAAAGGTGTGGTTACAGACTAAAAAAAATATATTGTTAATAAGGGAAGTGTATACAAAGCAAAAGTGAGAGAGAAGGGAATCAGGAGACGGAAGAAATGAGCGATGGAAGGGATATAAGGCAAGCTGTTCAACATGTTTGGAGAAGAACTGATAGATAAAGTCTTAGAGGATGCAAGAGGCGTTGTAATCTGAAGAGAAAGGTTCAAAATGGCTCTAAGTACTATACCCTAAACATCTGAGGTATTCAGTCCCCTAGACTTAGAAGTACTTAAGGGGGATAGGACGTCAAACGGGCCGACTTCGAGAAGGAGAGGCACCACAGGACATTTTAATTTGCACTGTCTATACTTTTACAAATAAATTCATAAAACTTTGTCAGCATGACCAGGAAGCATTCAGGATTCGCACTCACAGAATTGGAAGATCAAAATCACGAAAAAATAATATTTTTTTAATGTGAAATTTCATGATTTTTTTCAGTTACTGTTGGCTACATTTGTTGCTATTGGTACACTTTTCTCCATAAGTAAGAGAGATTCTTCGATGAATTTTGCACAGCTTACAAACCATACTTACGGGTGTGTGAAACGCTTGAATTTATTTAATCTATGGGAAAATGAATGGGCTGTTACGTTTTAAACTTTGTGTTTAGAGAAAACTCGAATTTTATAGATAATTATCTCAATTTTTACCACAGTTTTTAACAGATTTGGGAAATTCCAGAGTTTCATATACCTGTAAGTATGGTTTGTATGCTGTGCAAAATTCATCGAAGAATCTCTCTTACTTAGGAACAAAAGTGTATCTATAGCAACAAATGCAGCCAGTAGTAAGTGAAAAAATGATGAAATTTCACATGTAAAAAAATTATTTTCTTAAATTTTTGAGCTTCCACTACTGTCAGCATGAATCCTGAATCCTTCTTGATCATGCTTTCAAAGTTTTATGAATTTATTTGTAAAAGTATAGACAGTGTAAATTAAACTGTCCTGTGGTGCCTCTCCTACTCCAAGTCGGCCCGTTTCACGTCCAACCCCCGTTAAACCTAACTAACCTAACGACAACACACACATCCACGCCCGAGGCAGCATTCGAACCTGCCGCCGTAGCAGCTCCGCGGTTCCGGCCTGAAGCGCCTAGAGCCGGTCGGCCACAGCGGACGGCCGAGGGGGATAAAGACTATAAAGTATGCGGAAGATCAGGCAGTGCTGGCGGAATCACAAGAGGAGCTATTTAAGATGTTGAAAGGAGTTGCAAGAAGGGGAAGAACTATTGTATGAATATGGGTGGAGGAAAGACGGAAGTGATAAGAATAATCGCAAAATTTGGAAATTTGTGGTAAGTTCTCATGGGACTAAACTGCTAGTCCTACACACAACTTAATCCATCTCCAACTAACTACCTCAAATTAGCTTATGCTAAGGACATTACACACACCCATGGCCAATGGGGAGAGCCGCGCGAACCGTGGCAATAGACCACGCGCCTACCTCGCACGGCCAGAATAATCGAGAAGGAAGTTCCCAATAACATATACCTAGACGAAGTAAAATCCTTTCTGTACCTGGGAAGTTTAATGACATGTAGTGGAAACTGTACAGAATGAATAAGGAGGGTGATGTATATGAGAAAGGTGAATCAGTTACTAACATTTAGAAGAATTCCATTTGAGGGAAGGTAAAGATTTGCTAAGTGTTACGTTTGGAGCGTACTTTAACATACCTGTGAATAGTGCACAATTCTAAAGAAAGAAGAAAGATCTTTAGAAAGTTTTGAAATACAGGTAAGGTGAAGAATGCTGAAGGTGAAGTGGACTAACAGACTTAAGAACGAACAAAATAGGGGGAAAAAGAATATTGTTGAAGTGATTAGAAAATGAAGAAAAACCTTAGGTGGAACATTTACTCAAAAATGTGTGTGAAATCTTATGGGACTTAACTGCTAAGGTCATCAGTCCCTAAGCTTACACACTACTTAACCTAAATTATCCTAAGGACAAACACACACACACCCATGCCCGAGGGAGGACTCGAACCTCCGCCGGGACCAGCCAGGACATTTGCTGTATAGAAATTGTCTGTAATAAAGAGATGAGTCGGAATGAAAGGAAGATGTAGGAAGAGAATTGCAATGATGGGTGATATTATAAGAGGGCGAAAATACAAACAGATGAAGGAAGATGCCAGAACAGGAAACGATGGATAGATTCTAATAGAAACCTGCCATAAGATCCTGATGCAGTTTTGGAATTCCTGTGTGATGGTTTGGATAGATGTCTGCTTTAACGAAATCGTCGAAATGAATTGGATTGATTTGAAATTTCGTTAAAGAAGAATAATAAATTTTATCTTTTGCTTTTAAGTTAATTTTCTTTCTTGCGAACTTTGTTGTAGAACCACTCTCTTATTTTCGTGTGGTAATAAAAATTTTTACTTTCTTAAGAATTACGTATATTTAAAGAAAAAATAATATTTACGTGAACTCATATGAACTGGTTAAGAATATTAGGTTGAGAATTGAGTCCTTCAAATCATTCGGCCTTGGCATACACTTTCCAGTTGCAGTGGGTTTTTTGTTAAAAATTTTTACTGAATTTTATCCCGGCACTAGCCATAGAACACAAGATTACCTCTATTAGCAGAAAATGTTTTAATTATTGCCAAGCCGACATTTATCACTGTTCAAACCTACTTCATTACACATTTAAGATATTTTGAAAGAACCAAACTGTTTAAATTTCAATGTCAACTAACATTAGCTATCCGCCTACGAATGCACAAACGTATAATTAATTCAAATTTTATCAGCCACAGCATCACTGAAAAAGAAGAACAATTTCTTAATTCACCATTGATTTTTATGCATCTGTTCCCGATTTACGGGTTTGCTATTGTTGGTCGCGGCACAGCCCCGCAACACCGCTAAAAAATGCTGAAAAAATTCTTAAAGAAATTTTATAGATGACGTGGGCAAGCTAATTTACATAAATAATTCACACTTTTGATAAACTCTAATATATTTAGATCAAACAACAATACAACTCACATTAATTCGTAACGCATCGTCTAATGGCGGCTAAGTCCAGACAGAGACAAAAGAAGTCTACCCATTCGTAAAAAACTCTTTCACAGTGTCCTACCGCAATGACTTCTGAACAGAGAAGACCAAAGAATACATAATGCATTGTGCTTAAATAGTATTGCTGACTATTAACATTTCTTTGCAAATTGACGATATTATTCTCTTCTGGCAACATATTTCTGCTATCGCAAATACTGACACATTTTACAATCACATAATAAATACAGAAAAATTCCTATCCTAAATACAGAGAAATATTACAACAAAAAATATAAGGAGAATAACAAATGTCTTTTACAACACATTCAGTAATATTTTTGTTCAATAATTACGATATATACAACTTGCCCAGAGCGGCGTATATGGTACAAATAAACTCATGTTCTATAATAATGTGAGTTTGCCAGGGAACGTTACACTGCCTATTACACATTACGACCCTCTTCAAATGTCGGCGGTCTCTGTCAGTCAATAGACGAGGTTGCCCTGTACGATTTTGTGCTGTACGTGTCGCTTCTCGTTTCCACTTCACTATCACATCGGAAACAGTGGACCTGGTGATGTTTAGGAGTGTGGAAAACCCGCTTTCAGACGTATGATACAAGTGACACGCAATCACCTGACCACGTTCGAAGTCCGCAAGATCTGCGGAGCGCCCCATTCTGTTCTCTCACGATGTCTAATGACTCCTGAGGTCGCTGATATGGAGTACCGGACAGTAGGTGGCAGTACAATGCACAATGTTTTTGGTGGTCACCGGATGCTTTTGATCACATAGGGTAAATGTAGATGCTAGGCAGTTCTGTAGTTGGCGCAGTTGTATTTGATCAACCAGTAACGGCACCTGTGCAGTACCGAAAAAACGTTAGAAATATTAGTCGAGGTCAGAAACGTTATGGATAGGGGGCATCCACTTTGATGAAAATCTCGCTGACGCTGGAAAATCCTAATAAAGGTGTCCTTGTAGGACGGATACGTGGTTTCTAGGGCATCACACACACAATGAAACTAGCACAGAATAATGAACAGTACAATATATTATTCAAGCTTGGTAACGCTAGTTACAGCAGTTGCAGAATACAGTGTAGCCTATCTCTTCTTCGTTGATTACAGTTCCATGAGCATAAACTAAATAATGTTCTCTGAAGTGAAGTCGGAAGAAATCTAATCTCTCTTGATGTACTGTTCGAAGAACAGTTCCAAACTAACAGTACTCAATTAAATCTGTCAATACACGATAATTGGATTCCTTGTTCTGTTCCTTTTGAAGACTAACCGTTCCTGTCTCACATGACGAGTTGAAAACTTGAAGACACGACGAATGTTCTGCAGGAACTCCCTAGCGAGTTTCGTACAGACTTACAACTTGCAACTGATAACTCCTGCTCGCGCACGGTTACTTCTGTCTTCCTGGTGATGCTGCCGCTCCAGGAAGCGTGAGTCTCGCGGGCAGCGTGATTTGTTGGCGCACAGCGGTGTTACTGTCGAAGACGGACGTCCACGGTGCTTCTGGTACAAAGTGTCGCAAACTCTCCTTGTGTGATATCTCACTACACCTCAAGAAGACTGAGTGCATTATGTCAAAGCTAAGTTAATTTGAACTTTGTAAAATTTTTGGTGCTCGTATTAGGAGAGCTTCAATAACCAAAGTAGCCAAAGTATTTGGTGTTTCGAGTGACAGCGTGTCGGAGACTTAGACTACGTTACAGGGAAAGTGGAAGAATACCACCCGTTATGACAACGAGGACTAAAGTGTGTGTTGGGGTATAATGACGGATTTCACCAAAGAGGATTTTGACAGTAAGTAAGAGGCAGATAGCTGTAAAAATCACCGCTGAACTGAATGTCGCACTCGAGAACCCTGTCATCAACAAAACACATTAAGGGAGGTACACAAACAGGGAATTGTAGGGCTGCAAAAATTCGCCACAGGAAAGCGAAGTGACGAAACCACAGAACATGAACTATGGAGCAATGGAAGAAAGTCCTTTCCTCAGATGGGTCTTGTTCTACACTGATCCAACTTCTGTCCGAATTTACTTCCCAAGAGTAAAATACGGTGATGATTCGTTGATCATTTCGGCAGCCATATCTGGATATCCTGCAAGGAGGAAGTTACTGCCAAGGATTATGTGACCATTTTATCTTATGGGTTCCATGCGATTGTACACACATCAACAGAAGTTTAGCATCACCTCGATTCCGAGAGTTCCGGATAATGCACAGAAAATTGGAATAGAGATCAACATAAACATCATATCGGGCCATTTTATTGCTCATGAAAACCACACATTGCATTTTTTCCCACCATACAGCGAGAGGTAATGGTCCAGATTACCTCTGTTACCCTGTAACAAGTTCTCTTGCATTGTTGCATGCCTGAATTCGTCGTGGCATACTGTCCAGAAGTTCATCAAGGCACTGTTGGTTCAAATTGTCCCACTCCTCAACCGCGATTCAGTGTGGATCCTTCAGAGTGGATTGTGGGTCACGGCGTCCATAAACAGCCCTTTTCAACCTGCCCCAAGCATGTCGATAGGGTTCGTGTCTGGAGAACATGCTGGCCACTCTAGTCGAGCGATGTCGTTATCCTGAAGGAAGTCATCCACGAGATGTGCACGATGGGGGCGCGGATTGTCGCCGATGAAGACGAATGACTCGCCAATACGCCGCCGACATGGTGGCACTGTCCTTCGGAGGATGGCATTCACGTATCGTGCCGCCGTCACGGCGACTTCCATGACCACCAGCCGGGTACATCTGCCCCATATAATCAATTATACAAAATAAGTCACAATACCATTATTTATTTTGTCGTCAACCGGTTTCAACCCACGATGGGGTCATCTTCAGGGCAATTTACGCCATTTGGTCGCTAGCTGGAGTCGTCAACCTGCCTGTGCACGGTTGGCGTCAAAATAAATAATGCGATTGTGACTCTCATTTTGAATAAATGATTATAAGTAAATTAATCGCTGTTTATCTCCGTACAACTACGTTGTCTAACAATATAAGGCCCCACACAATGCCACCCCGAAACAGCAGGGAACCTACACCTTGCTGCACTCGCTGGACAGTGTGTCTAAGGCGTTCAGTCTGACCGGATTGCCTCCAAACACTTCTCCGACGATTGTCTGGTTGAAGGCATATGCGACACTCATCGGTGAAGAGAACGTGATGCCAGTCCTGTGCGGTCCATTCGGCATGTTGTTGGGCCCATCTGCACCGCACTGAATGGTGTCGTGGTTGCACAGAGGGACCTCGCCATGGACCTCGCCATGGACTTCAGGAGTGAAGTTGCGCGTCATGCAGCCTATTGCGGACAGTTTGAGTCGTAACACGACGTCCTGTGGCGGCACGAAAAGCATTATTCAACATGGTGGTGTTGCTGTCAGAGTTCCTCCGAGCCATAATCCTAAGGTAGCGGTCATCCACTCCAGGGGTGGCCCTTGGGCGACCTGAACGAAGCATGTCATCGACAGTCTCTCTGTATCTCCTCCATGTCCGGACAACATCGCTTTGGTTGAGTCCAAGACGCCTGGACACTTCCCTGGTTGACAGCCCTTTTTGGCACAAAGTAACAAAGCGGACGCGATCGAACCGCAGTGTTGACCGTCTAGGCATTGTTGAACTACAGACAACACGAGCCGTGTACCTCCTTCCTGGTGGATGACTGGAACTGATTGGCTGTCGGACCCCCTCCGTCTGATAGGCGCTGCTCATGCATGGTTGTTTACATCTTTGGGCGGGTTTTGTGACATCTCTGAACATTCAAAGGGACTGTCTGTGATTCAATATCCACAGCCAACGTCTATCTTCAGGATTTCTGGGAACCGATGTGATACAATTTTGTTGTTGTTGTTGTTGTTGTACGAGGTGTGTTTGGATAGTTTTAAGAATGGTTCCGCTGCTGCTTACTGGTTTGGCCAGCAGGTACACAGAGGGTGGGGGATGAGTCATTGCCTTGTCTTTCAAGGCCCTCTGACAGGAAACTTCGTTTCCTTTATTCAGTTTGTTGTGACAGCTGGCTGAGTGCGGTTCTGTTAGGACTTGTTGCCGGATTCTGTCTGCGTGAAAATGGACGTGAAAACGGAGCAACAAGTTTGTGTGAAATTTTGTTTTAAAACCAAGAAATCAGCTTCTGAGACTTACGAACTCTTAAACACAGGTTTTGGAGATAATTGTAAGAGCCAATAAAATTCTTTTGTATGGTTTAACAGATTTAAAAATGGCCGAGAATCATTTGAAGATGAACCACGGTCCGGCCGTCTTTCCTCCTCAAAGACGAATGAAGATGTTGTGGAAGTTAGCAACTTAGTGGTCTCTGATCGTACACTTATAATAAGCATATGGCGGATGAACGTAATTTACCTTTTCTTACAGTTCAGGTAACTTTAACTGAAGATCTCAACAAGCGTCGAGTGTCCATACAAATCATTACAAAAGTGTTGTCAAGTGACCAGAGACAATACCGACCTGAGCTGTGTCAAGAATTGATTAATCGGACTAAAAATTACCCAGATTTGTTAAACATTGTAATTACAGGTGACGAATAGTGGGTATATGGATATGATACTGAAAACAAAGTGCAGTCTTCGCAGTGGAAGACTCTAGATTTACCACGACCGAAAAAAGCATGGGGAAGTCGGCCGAATTGAAGACAATGATTTTCACAGTAAGGGAAGCGATTTGACTCGATTGAAGACGTCCAGGCAAATACGGAGAGCGTCCTTAACACACTTCAGGAAAAAAGTTTCCAGGAATGTTTCCAAAAGTGGAAACACCGCTGGACTCGAAGCGTTCAGTCAGAAGGAGACTATTTTGAAGGAGATGTATCACAGTATGATGTAAATACCACCATTGTACAATTACAAGCCAATTCTTAAAACATTCCAATCACGCCTCGTATATATATACCAGGTGATCAAAAAATCAGTATAAATTTGAAAACTTAATAAACCACGGAATAATGTAGACAGAGAGGTAAAATTTGACACACATGCTTGGAATGACATGGGGGTTTTATGAGGACCACCCCATATTGCTAGACGCGTGAAAGATCTCTTGCGCGCGTCGTTTGGCGATGATTGTGTGCTCAGCCGCCACTTTCGTCATGCTTGGCCTCCCAGATCCCAAGACCTCAGTGATTATTGGCTTTGGGGTTACCTGAAGCCGCAAGTGTATCGTGATCGACCGACATCTCTAGGGATGCTGAAAGACATCATCCGACGCCAATGCCTCACCATAACTCCGGACATGCTTTACAGTGCTGTTCACAACATTATTCCTCGACTACAGCTATTGTTGAGTGTGTGAGTGTGTGTGTGTGTGGGGGGGGGGGGGGGGGTTGAGGTTTTCGGGCGCTAAACAGCGTGGTCATCAGCTCCCAAACACGTAGAAACAAGAACACATGCGGTGAAGGGACGAAGACCGACAGCGAACAAGGAGAACGGCTAAAAGACACAGACCTGACGCAGTTCCAAATCTTCACATACAGAGGCAAAACAAGAGGAGAAGGAAAGGAAACACAAGGAAACGAGAACAGTAATCGAAGTGAAACAAGTAGGTAATCGTGACTGGCTGACCTCTTACCTAAAACCTGGGTGAGCCAGTCACCCAGCAGCACATTAAAATCGCCTCCCTAAAATCCGAGGCAACAAACTGGATAGGACACAAAACCGTAAGACCTTAACCACAGTCGTTGCGTCGTCTTGCAAAATAGAGGGCAAATCCGGTGGCAAGGAAACCACCGCCCTCTGGTCAGAGAATAAAGGACAGTCAAGTAAAATGTGGCGGACAGTAATCTGGACGCCACAACCACTGCAGATTGGGGGCTCCTCCCGCCGGAGTAAAAAACCATGCGTTAAGGGACTGTGCCCGATGTGGAGGCGAGTGAGGAGAACCTCATCCCGCCTGCGTGACTGGTAGGACGTACGCCATGGCCGCGTGGTGGCCTTGACCAGACGCAGCTTATTTTCATCGACTGCCAGCCACTCCTCTTCACATTGACGCATAACACGAAAACGCAAAAGGGAGGTAACAGCATGGAGGGGGACGGCACATTCAACAGTGTGAGGGAGGGAACATGCATCTTTGGCAGCCACATCCGCCAGTTCGTTTCTCCTAATACCCGCGTGTCCCAGAACCCAGCAGAAAGAAACCTCCTTCCCCTGCCATTGCAGGTGGAATAGGGTATCATGGATGTTTTGGACGACCGTATCCGCTGGGTACAAGTGTTGCATGGTCTGAAGGGCACTCAGGGAGTCAGAACAGATGAGAAACTTAAGACTGGGAACACATCTCATCAGCTCCAATGCCCGCAAGATCGCAAACAATTCGGCATCAAAGATGGTAAACGCCACAAGAAGCCGTAACTTGACGACTCGATCAGGGAAAACAACAGCACAACCAACAGAGTCCCCCTGTTTAGAGCCAGCCGTTAATACTCGTACATGGTCGGGATGCCGGTTTAAAATATCGTAAAACAAGGAGGTAAAAACAGAGGAATGATGGCGGACATATTGAGCATTTCCTGCAAAGAACATCATCTTTGCTTTGTCTTACTTTGTTATGCTAATTATTGCTATTCTGATCAGATGAAGCGCCATCCGTCGGACATTTTTTGAACTTATGTATTTTTTTGGTTCTAAGATATATATATATATATATATATATATATATATATATATATATATATATATATATATATATATATATACAGGGTTATTACAAATGATTGAAGCGATTTCACAGCTCTACAATAACTTTATTATTTTTCACAATGCTTTGCACACATACAAAAACTCAGTTTTTTTAGGCATTCACAAATGTTCGATATGTGCCCCTTTAGCGATTCGGCAGACATCAAGCTGATAATCAAGTTCCTCTCACACTCGGCGCAGCATGTCCCCATCAATGAGTTCGAAAGCATCGTTGATGCGAGCTCGCAGTTCTGGCACGTTTCTTGGTAGAGGAGGTTTAAACACTGAATCTTTCACATAACCCCACAGGAAGAAATCGCATAGGGTTAAGTCGGGAGAGCGTGGAGGCCATGGCATGAATTGCTGATCATGATCTCCACCACGACCGATCCATCGGTTTTCCAATCTCCTGTTTAAGAAATGCCGAACATCATGATGGAAGTGCGGTGGAGCACCATCCTGTTGAAAGATGAAGTCGGCGCTGTCGGTCTCCAGTTGTGGCATGAGCCAATTTTCCAGCATGTCCAGATACACGTGTCCTGTAACATTTTTGTCGCAGAAGAAAAAGTGGCCGTGAACCTTAAACCGTGAGATTGCGCAAAACACGTTAACTTTTGGTGAATTGCGAATTTGCTGCACGAATGCGTGAGGATTCTCTACCGCCCAGATTCGCACATTGTGTCTGTTCACTTCACCATTAAGAAAAAATGTTGCTTCATCACTGAAAACAAGTTTCGCACTGAACGCATCCTCTTCCATGAGCTGTTGCAACCGCGCCGAAAATTCAAAGCGTTTGACTTTGTCATCGGGTGTCAGGGCTTGTAGCAATTGTAAACTGTAAGGCTTCTGCTTTAGCCTTTTCCGTAAGATTTTCCAAACCGTCGGCTGTGGTACGTTTAGCTCCCTGCTTGCTTTATTCGTCGACTTCCGCGGGCTACGCGTGAAACTTGCCAGCACGCGTTCAACCGTTTCTTCGCTCACTGCAGGCCGACCCGTTGATGTCCCCTTACAGAGGCATCCAGAAGCTTTAAACTGCGCATACCATCGCCGAATGGAGTTAGCAGTTGGTGGATCTTTGTTGAACTTCGTCCTGAAGTGTCGTTGCACTGTTATGACTGACTGATGTGAGTGCATTTCAAGCATGACATACGCTTTCTCGGCTCCTGTCGCCATTTTGTCTCACTGCGCTCTCGAGCGCTCTGGCGGCAGAAACCTGAAGTGCGGCTTCAACCGAACAAAACTTTATGAGTTTTTCTACGTATCTGTAGTGTGTCGTGACCATATGTCAATGAATGGAGCTACAGTGAATTTATAAAATCGCTTCAATCATTTGTAATACCCCTATATATATATATATATATATATATATATATATATATATATATATATATATATATATAGGGTGAGTCATCTAACGGTAACGCTGGATATATTTCGTAAACCACATCAAATACTGACGAACCGATTCCACAGATCGGACGTGAGGAGAGGGGCTAGTGTAATTGTTTAATACAAACCATACACAAATGCACGGAAGTGTGTTTCTTAAGACAAACTTACGTTTCTTTAATTGGAACCACGTTAGTTTTGTTAGCACATCTGAACATACAAACAAATACGTAATCAGTGCCGTTTGTTGCATTGTAAAATGTTAATTACATCCGGAGATATTGTAACCTAAAGTTGACGCTTGAAACCTCCGACAGCTCCAACATACATCACGTTTCTACAGAATGATCTGCCAACGTTGCTCGAAAATGTCCCACTGGAAACGCGTCGACGTCTGTGGTATCAGCATTATGCTGCACCTGCACATTCCGCAATTAACACTAGGCTGACCCTTGACAGAATGTTCGACGGGCGTTTCATAGGACGTGGAGGACGCATAAATTGGCCATCCCGTTCTGCTGATCTTACACCTCTGGACTTCTTTCTGTGGGGTACGTTAAAGGAGAATGTGTACCGTGATGTGCCTACAACCCCAGAGGATATGAAACAACGTATTGTGGCCGCCTGCGGCGACATTACACCAGATGTACTGCAGCGTGTACGACATTCATTACGCCAGAGATTGCAATTGTGTGCAGCAAATGATGGCCACCACATTGAACATCTATTGGCCTGACATGACGGGGCACACTCTATTCCACTCCGTAATTGAAAACGGAAACCACGTGTGTACGTGTGCCTCACCACTCATGGTAATTTACATGTGCGTCAGTGAAAAAGACCAATAAAAAGGTGTTAGCATGTGGACGTAAATTGCTGTTCCAGTCTCTTCTGTACCTAAGGTGCATCACCGTTCCCTTTGGATCCCTACGTAATTTGGTGCTCTCCGATACACACGATCGAACAGCGGAGGAGTGGTGCTCAAGCGTCAACTTTAGGTTACAATATCTCAGGATGTAATTAACATTTTACAATGCAACAAACGGCACTGATTACGTATTTGTTTATATGTTCAGATGCGCTAACAGGACTAACGGGGTTCCATTTAAAAAATCGTAGATTTGTGTTAAAAAAACATACAGCCGTGCATTTTTTTATGATTTGTATTAAACAATTACATTAGCCCCTCTCCTCACGTTCGGTCTGCGGAATCGATTCGTCAGTATTTGATGTGGTTTACGAAATATACCCAGCGGTAATGTTAGGTGATTCACCCTGTATATAGCAGACTCTGAGAATGTAATGCTAGTCGCTGGAGTAGCAGCAGTATCCCGCAACGGGTCCCTGCACTTTCTCCGGCGATGTATTGCAGACGAGTGGGCGAGAGCTCGCTACTCGGACGTCACTGGCTGCCGGCACACGGCTGGAGAGAGGTGATGCGCGCCCCCCCTCTCTTCTCCTGTTACGTGGCGCGCCGAGTGCCGCTCCTTTGACCCTCGCGTTTCACGCAACGCGTCCCAAAAAGCCCACCCCCGCCCGTCTCCCACACCTTTGCTTTTGTCTGGCGCCTGTCACTGAATACTGTTGCACAGCGCCATTACTCTCCGGTGGACAGGCTGGCTCCGAATCACTGTTACTGCTCGTCAAAGAATTCGTGACTCATTCCCTTTTTGCGCGTGATATTCCACCGCCGCCGCTCCGCAAATAATTTACTTTCTAATACTGTACCCTCATTTTTTTTGTACGTTTCATATATTTACGCTCTCCATTACATGTGAACACTAACGCCGTCATAACATTTCTAATTTCTCAAGGATTACGCCGGTAATGAACCGGCGTACGTTTACCTGGTAATCACTGGTGAAGTCTGTCATCTTCCAGTTGTATTATACTTCTACACTGTAGAGATCAAAAGACAAATACGAGGTGTGACTATAAAATAACGGGCCTATAGTGTAACACATTTTATTTCCAAATGATACAGATAGTTCAGATGGCTCTGAGCACTATGGGTCATCAGTGTCCTAGAACTTAAAACCACTTAAACCTAACTAACCTAAGGACATCACACACATCCATGTCCGAGGCAGGATTCGAACCTGCGACGGTAACGGTCGCGCGGTTCCAGACCAAAGCGCCTAGAACCGCTCGGCCACACCGACCGGCAAAATGATACATGTTTAGTTATTTTTCACTCTCAATAAACACACATCTTCCATCCCTGCGACGTTCCAGGCGAATTTTCCATTGATGGAAACAGTGCTGCGAGGCTTCCTCCGTGATGGCGCGCGTTGCTTCTTCTTTCAGTGGATTGAATTCTTGTTCCTTTTAATGAAGATTTTACCTTGCGGAAAACATAAAAGTCACATGGTGCAAGGTCAGGCAAATAAAAACTTAAATCCAAATGGCTCTCAGCACTATGGGACTTAATATGTGAGCTCATCAGTCCCCTAGACTCACTAGTTAAACCTTACTAACCTAAGGACATCACATGCATCCATGTCCGAGGCAGGATTCGAAGCTCCGACCGTAGCAGCAACGGGTTTCCGGACTGAAGCGCCTAGAACCGCTAGACCACAGCGGCCGGCAGGACACAACACTTACGACGTCGAACTCGCATGTATTGCGACTACAGAAAGAAAATCAACAGAAACCAATGATGGCGTCGCTATACGAGTTCTTTACATGTCCTAAAATTAAAAAGTCTCGGCAGGAACTGCCATGTATTACCCAATAATCCTCTTACACGAGGGGTATGAAACGAAAGCAGTACTTGATGCGTGACAGAGAATGTGTTGTAGCCTATCCCCGATGTTATTCATCCTGTGCACTGAAGAAGCAGTAAAAGAAACCAAAGAAAAATACTTAGTAGGAATTTAAGTTCAGGAAGAAGGAATAAAGAGCTAAAGATTTGCCGATGACATTGTAATTCTGGCAGACACAGCAAAAGACTTGAAAGAGCAGCTGAACCGTGTGTGCAGTGTCTTGAAAGGAAAATACACGGTGTTACAAAAAGGTACGGTCAAACTTTCAGGAAACATTCCTCACACACAAATAAAGAAAAGATGTTATGTGGACATGTGTGCGGAAACGCTTAATTTCCATGTTAGAGCTCATTTTAGTTTCGTCAGTATGTACTGTACTTCCTCGATTCACAATCAACATGTGTGGGTTGACGAGAATCCGCACGCAATTGTGCAATCACGTCATCAACACAGATTTTCTGTGAACGTTTGGGCTGGCATCGTTGGTGATGTCTTGATTGGGTCCCATGTTCTTCCACCTACGCTCAATGGAGCACGTTATCATGATTTCATACGGGACACTCTACCTCTGCTGCTAGAACATGTGCCTTTACAAGTACTACACAACATGTGGTTCATGCACGATGGAGCTCCTGCACATTTCAGTCGAAGTGTTCGTACGCTTCTCAACAACAGATACGGTGACCGATGGATAGGTAAAGGCGGACCAATTCCATGTCCTCCACGCTCTCCTAACCTCAGCCGTCTTGACTTTTATTTATGGTGGCATTTGAAAGCTCTTGTCTACGCAGCCCCGGTACCAAATGTAGAGACTCTTCGTGCTCGTATTGTGGACGGCTGTGATACAATACGCCATTCTCCAGAGCTGCATCAGCGCATCAGGGATTCCATGTGACGGAGGGTGGATGCATGTATCTTCGCTACGGGAGGACATTTTGAACATTTCCTATAACAAAGTGTTTGAAGTCACGCTGGTACGTTCTGTTGCTGTGTGTTTCCATTCCATGCTTAATGTGATTTGAAGAGAAGTAATAAAATGAGCACTAACATGGAAAGTAAGCGTTTCGGGACACATGTCCACATAACATATTTTCTTTCTTTGTGTGTGAGGAATGTTTCCTGAAAGTTTGGCCGTACCGTTTTGTAAAACCCTGTATAAGACGAACATCAACATAAGCAAAACAAGGATAATAGAATTTAATGGAATTAAAGTAGGGGATCCTAAGGGAATCTGAGTAAAAAACGAGATATTAAAGTACTAGGTGAGTTTTGCTATTTGGGCATCAAAATAACTGATGATGGTCGAAGTAGAGAGGATATAAAACGTAGACTGTCGATGGCAAGAAAAGCATTTCTGAAAAAAGAGAAATCTGTTAACATAAAATATAGATTTGAGTGTTAGGAAGTCTTTTCTAAAGGTATTTGTATGGAGTATTGCTATGTATGAAAGTGAAACGTGGACGATAAAGGGTTTAGTCAAAGAGAGAATAGAAGCTTTTGAAATGTGTTGCTACAGAAGAATGTTGAAGATTAGATGGGATGACCACGTAAATAATAAGTTGGTACTGAATATAACTGGGGAGACAAGAAATTTGTGATCCAACTTGACCAAAAGAATGGATCGGTTGGTGGGACACATTTTGAGACATTAAGTGATCACCAGTCTAATATTGTAGGGATTTGTGTGTATGTGGGTGAGAGGGGGGGGGGAGGGGTGAGAGGAGGTCAAAATCGTATAGGGGGACCACGAAATGAATATAGTAAGCAGATTCAGATGGATGCAGGAGTTATTTGGACATGAAGAGGTTCGCTTAGGATAGAGTGGCATGGGGAGCTGCATGAAACCAGTATTCGGACTGAATACCACACCACACACGCACAGTATTTAGCGCAAACCGTCAATACTGCCGTCAGGTGATTGATATTATTGCTCAGGACTCAGTATTTCGCAGTAAGTATTGAATGAGAGTGTGAGGGTCGCTTAAAAGTTGCGCAAAAGTGCTGTAGAACATTAGACCAGTGTCGTGCTTTTTCCATTCATAATAAGGAAACAAATTGTCCACAAGAGTAATACGCTCCTCTGAGGATCACGTGAAATGTGCGTGTTTTGTTGCAATCAACTCCAACTCCCTCCGCTCGAGCAGAAATTCGGTGTTCCAAATGCATTTAGAACTTTACGTACCACAGTGGTAGGATGGTAAAAGTTATCGATTGTGTTACCCTTAGTTCGCCATCCATCGGACTCTTAAAATGTATATGAGATACCTCAACAGAATGCAGAATCATAACACCGGAGCAGACAACTGATTACGAAAATTTATTTCCTAACTTAGTGTAGAAGTCACTGCAGAAAGTCTTTATAGGGTGTTTTATCCTTCGTGCATATATTCCCCATTGCCGAAAGAAATATGCATCAAAACACTGTACGTATTTTGTTGTGGTTTTCGGCGAAGTCATCGTGCGTTCAATATACAGATATTGAATGCACGATCACTCCGCCAAAAACAACAACAAATAAATCCTTGTGACCGCTCCAAGGATTCAGGTCAGGACTCTGTGCAGGCCAGTCCATTTCAGGACGTGCATTACGAACAGAGCCTCAGTCGTGTTGAAAGCTTCAATCGCCATCCTCTAATTCAGTGGGAAGCAAGAAGGCGTTTAAAACCTTAATGTAGGCCTCTGCTGTGATAGTGTCACGCAAAACAACAAGGGGTGCAAGCCACCACCATGAAAAAGATGACCACACCATAACACTACCGCCTCAGAGTTTTACTGATGGTACTACACACGCTGGCAAATGACGTTCACCGGGCATTCGCCATACCCACACCCTGCCATCGGATCACCACGCTGTGTACCGTGATTCGTCACTCCAAACAACATTTTTCCACTGTTAAAACGTCCAATGTTTACGCTCCTTACACGAAGCGAGGCCTCGTTTGGCATTTACCGGCGTGATGTGTGGCTTATGAGCAGCCGCTCGACCATGAAATCCAAGTTTCTCATCTCCTACCTAACTGTCACAGTACTTGCAGTGGATCCTGATGCAGTCTGGAATTCCTCTGTGATGGTCTGGATAGATGTCTGCCTATTACACATTACGATCCTCTTCAACTGTCGGCGGTCTCTGTCAGTCAACAGACGAGGTCCGCCTGTACGCTTTTGTGCTGCACGTGCCCCTTCACGTTTTCACTTACCTATCACATCGGAAACAGTGGACATAGGAATGTTTAGGAGTGTGGAAATCTCGCGTGAAGACGTATGACACAAGTGACACCCAATCACTTGACCACGTTCGAAGTCCATGAGTTCCTCGGAGCGCCCTATTCTGCTCTCTGACGATGTCTAATGACTATTGAGGGCAGTTATATAGAGTACCTGGCAGTAGGTGGCAGTACAATGCAACTAATATGAAAAATGTATGTTTTTCGGGGGTGTCCGGATATTTTAGAACACATACACTCCTGGAAATTGAAATAAGAACACCGTGAATTCATTGTCCCAGGAAGGGGAAACTTTATTGACACATTCCTGGGGTCAGATACATCACATGATCACACTGACAGAACCACAGGCACATAGACACAGGCAACAGAGCATGCACAATGTCGGCACTAGTACAGTGTATATCCACCTTTCGCAGCAATGCAGGCTGCTATTCTCCCATGGAGACCATCGTAGAGATGCTGGATGTAGTCCTGTGGAACGGCTTGCCATGCCATTTCCACCTGGCGCCTCAGTTGGACCAGCGTTCGTGCTGGACGTGCAGACCGCGTGAGACGACGCTTCATCCAGTCCCAAACATGCTCAATGGGGGACAGATCCGGAGATCTTGCTGGCCAGGGTAGTTGACTTACACCTTCTAGAGCACGTTGGGTGGCACGGGATACATGCGGACGTGCATTGTCCTGTTGGAACAGCAAGTTCCCTTGCCGGTCTAGGAATGGTAGAACGATGGGTTCGATGACGGTTTGGATGTACCGTGCACTATTCAGTGTCCCCTCGACGATCACCAGTGGTGTACGGCCAGCGTAGGAGATCGCTCCCCACACCATGATGCCGGGTGTTGGCCTTGTGTGCCTCGGTCGTATGCAGTCCTGATTGTGGCGCTCACCTGCACGGCGCCAAACACGCATACGACCATCATTGGCACCAAGGCAGAAGCGACTCTCATCGCTGAAGACGACACGTCTCCATTCGTCCCTCCATCCACGCCTGTCGCGACACCACTGGAGGCGGGCTGCACGATGTTGGGGCGTGAGCGGAAGACGGCCTAACGGTGTGCGGGACCGTAGCCCAGCTTCATGGAGACGGTTGCGAATGGTCCTCGCCGATACCCGAGGAGCAACAGTGTCCCTAATTTGCTGGGAAGTGGCGGTGCGGTCCCCTACGGCACTGCGTAGGATCCTACGGTCTTGGCGTGCATCCGTGCGTCGCTGCGGTCCGGTACCAGGTCGACGGGCACGTGCACCTTCCGCCGACCACTGGCAACAACATCGATGTACTGTGGAGACCTCACGCCCCACGTGTTGAGCAATTCGGTGGTACGTCCACCCGGCCTCCCGCATGCCCACTATACGCCCTCGCTCAAAGTCCGTCAACTGCACATACGGTTCATGTCCACGCTGTCGCGGCATGCTACCAGTGTTAAAGACTGCGATGGAGCTCCGTATGCCACGGCAAACTGGCTGACACTGACGGCGGCGGTGCACAAATGCTGCGCAGCTAGCGCCATTCGACGGCCAACACCGCGGTTCCTGGTGTGTCCGCTGTGCCGTGCGTGTGATCATTGCTTGTACAGCCCTCTCGCAGTGTCCGGAGCAAGTATGGTGGGTCTGACACACCGGTGTCAATGTGTTCTTTTTTCCATTTACAGGAGTGTAGTTTATCCTTTGTTCCTTGCTGTGTCAAATTGGGATAGACTGTGTTGCTTTATATCTATTTCTTTGATTACGTTGTTTTCTCGATAACTATCTGTATTATGTCCTTTTGCTCCATATAATCAAATGATATTTTGATGTTCCACGCGCTTTTAATAGATGGATGCCTGTTCAATAACGAGCTGTAGGTCACAACGTCACGTCGAGGTGTAAAATCATCACAAACACGTTCAAGACGTTCTTCCGAAAACTCTGTTAATATACTAACAGTAATGGCTTCTTTTCCTGGGTATTCAGCAGAACTGTTAATTTCTCTTTGAGGAGTATTGTTTCCACCACTATCAGTAGCACTGCAGTATTGAACACTATTAATCGCGTTGTCGCCTATAAAGTCGTTTTCCTTATCCACTGTCCTATATAATGTAACTTCAGTTAAGCAGTCAGATTAATATTCATATTTACGAAGACTCAGAGCCACCAAGAAGATCGTGAAAGTGTCATCAGTCTGTCCTGCACCGTCTTACATTAGATAACTCCTTCTTAACTGAATGCCACAATATTTAAAACGTTCCAAACTTTAATGTTTCCTTTATTTTTGCCGTACATGCACGTCGATACTGACAAATGTATACGGAACTCGTTAAGTATATGCTAAGGTAACTGATTGACTGGAGCGTTTACTCCACTCCACCCTCACCCCCCCCCCACCCCCACCCTCACCCATTCCTGCAATACAGTGAGAGCTGTTGTGAACAAACTAAGAGTCACACAATCACATGCCGTCGCAGGCATGTTAGGAAATGTGAGATGGGTCTATGAACAAATGTTTAAAAACAAATTTATGTTATAACTGAGGGATGCCCATGGTCAGTGTGGGTGGGTGAGTAGCAGCGACGGGACCGATAGCGGATGACGTGGCAGTGCACCCGAAAACTCTGATAAAATGAACGCTTGGGGTAGAATACCAAAGATGCAATAAAGACGCTAGTATTGCCGGTGCAATAATGGAATTTTACAAATATGATAAACCACAGTGGTGCAGTAAAAATAATAATTTACAACTCAAAAAGAATAATTGTGCCTATTTTGATTTACGTCATCATTTTATCACAAATAATCAACGAGAGAGGAGCGAAGCATTCAACCAGGGCTCACTGCCACATTGAAGGTAAAAAGAAGCACATTATTTTTGCGCTATGGAGGACACAATACTTCATTTGAGCGATGAAAGGAGGAAGTACAAAAATGTTCCGGGACACTCAGGAATACAGAAATGCAAGTCGGTAAGGAATGAAATAAATAGGAAATGCAGGGAAGCTAAGATGAGATGGCTACATGAAAAATGTGAAGAAATAGAAAAATAAATGATTGCCGGAAGGACAGACTCTGTATACAGCAAAGTCAAAACAACCTTCGGTGACATTAAAAGCAACGGTGGTAACATTAAGAGTGCAACGGGAATTCCACTACTAAAGGCAGAGGAGAGAGTGGATAGGAGGAAAGAATACATTGAAAGCGTCTATGAGGGGAAGATTTGTATGATGTGACAGAAGAGGAAACAGGAGTCTGTTTAGAAGAGATAGGGGACCCAGTATTAGAACCAGAATTTAAAAGAGGACGACTTAAGATCGCATAAGGTAGAAGGGATGGATAACATTCCATCATAATTTCTAAAATCAATTGGTGAAGTGGCAACAAAACGACTATTCACGTTGGTGCGTAGAATGTATGAGTCTGGCGACATACCATCTGACTTTCGGGAAAATATCATACACACAATTCGAATACTACAAGAGCTGCCAAGTGCGAGAATTATCACACAATCAGCTTAACAGCTCATGCATCTAAGTTGCTGACAAGAATAATATGCAGAAGAACGGAAAAGAAAATTGAGGATGTACTAGATGACGATCTGTTTGGGTTTAGAAAAGGTAAAGCCACGAGAGAGGCAATTCTGACGTTGCGGTTGATAATGGAAGCAGATTACAGAAAAATCGACCTGGAAAAAGCGTTCGACAGTGTAAAATGGTGCAAGATCTTCAGATTCTGAGATAAATAGGGGTAAGCTACAGGGAGAGACTGGTAATACAGAATATCTACAAGAGCCAAGAAAGAACAATAAGAGTAGACGACCAAGAACGAAACGCTCGCATTAATAAGGGTGTAAGACAGAGATGTAGTCTTTCACCCCTACTGCTCAATCTGTACATCGAAGGACGATGATGGAAATAAAAGAACGGTTCAGGAGTGGAATTAAAATTCAATGCGAAACTGTATCAATGATACTATTCGCTGATGACATTGATATCCTGAGTAAAAGTGGAGAAGAATTATATGATCTGCTGAACGGAATGAACAGTCTAATGAGTACAGAATATGGACTGAGATTAAATCGAAGAAAGACGAAATTAATGAGACGCAGCAGAAATGAGAACAGCGCGAAACTTAACATCAGGATTGATGGTCACGAAGTAGATGAAGCTAAGGAATTCTGCTACCTAGGCCGTAAAATAATCAATGACGGACGGAATAAGCAGGGCATCAAAAGCAGACAAGCACTGGCAAAAAGGACATTCCTGACAAAGAGAAGTCTACTAGCATCAAACATAGGCCTTAATTTGAGGAATAAATTTCTCAGAACGTACGTCTCTAGTACAGTATTGTATGGCAGTGAATCATGGACTGTGGGAAAATCAGAATAGAAGAGAATCGAAGCATTACAGAAGTGGTGCTATATATGAATGTTTAAAATTAGGTGGACTGATAAGGTAAGGAACGAGGTGGTTCTGCGCAGAATTGGAGAAGAAAAGAGAAGGGACAGGATGATAGGACATCTGTTAGGACATGAGAGAATGACTTGCATGATCTTAGAGGGAACTATAGAGGGCAAAAAACTGTAGAGGAAGGCAGAGATTGGAATACGTCCTCCAAATAATTGAGGACGTAGGTTGCCAGTGCTACTCTGAGATGAAGAGGTTGGCGCAGGAGAGGAATTCGTGGCGGGCCACCATGAAACAAGTCAGAAGACTCATGACCCAAAAAAAAAAAAATAAAAAAAAAAAATAAAAATAAAAATGGAGGACACTTCTACAGATGTCGAGGACAGATCAAGGCACTCTTTGAAGACAGGATTGAGGAATTACACGACAAGTGTTTTCTCATTTATTTATTTATTTGGTCCTGTTGATTACCTATGATACAACCTGTGTACAAGTAATATAGAACAAGTCAATTGATGCAATTCCAATAGTACATGAACATTTATACATCACACTGCACAGACATTTGTTTATTGAACAAGAACAATTACTAGCTTGCAGTATTAAAGCCTGCTTTATGCCAAAAACAGTTTAAGTGACAGTTTAAAATAGTAGGATAAGTGATAGTGCATATTTTTATGCTGCTGACATATATAAGCAAGTAAATTTTCTTCATGGTCATGGTTTGGATTGAATACAAACATTAATGGCACTCCTTAAAAAGAGGTTTAAGTGAATGTTCACGAGAGTGGGATACATAGGGGTTCACATTCTCTCGTAATGGCAGATAAATTTACATTTTATCAACAGAATTTCAGTTAAACTACAAGTAACAGCATCACACTATCTTTAAGTAGTGATTTTCTTATACCTTATAACTCTAAGCATTCATTCATTTTATAGAAAGTTTGTTCGATGAGGAATAATTTTAGTTTCCTTTCGAAAAACTGTACATTATTTATTCCCTTTTTTATATTGATAGGGAGCTTATTGAAGACCTTTATACCTGACTCAGTAACTCACCTATGTACTTTAGTGAGAGTTGCAGAGACTTGGTGAAAATTTTTCACCTGTCTTGTGTCATGGTTGTGGATGTCACAATTTTTCTGAAACAATTCCCTGTTGTTGGCTACAAATAACATCAGTGAGTATATATACTGACCTGTGATGGTAAGTATTCTGACAGATTTGAAGAGACCTCTGCAAGATTCCCCATAAGGGACCCCACATATTAGCCTCACAGCTCGTTTTTGTATTCTGAAGACTATTTCAACACCTGCAGCATTTCCCCAGAATGTTAGGCCATAGGAGAGAACAGAATGGAAATAAGTAAAATAGGACAACAAGATTATTTTTCTGTCCACTAACTGATGGTTAGCAAAGCACGATGAGCTAAGTTTCTTGACCAGCTGATCAATTTGTTTTTTCCATCTTAGGTGACTGTCTATCTGGGTACCTCGGAATTCTGTATGTGTGGTTTCATTAATTTTGTGATTGTTAACATATTTCACGAGATTTATTTTTGTTATTTTTTGTCAGAAACTGTATCATATTGGTTTTTGAAAGATTTAAGGTGGGCTATTCGCAGTTAACCATTTGTGTACTTGAGTAGAGACTGTCATGGCTGTATCCTGCATTGTGGAGTTGGGTCCTTTTACGAAGATACAAGTATCTTCAGCAAACATTACTATTTTTGCTCTGTTATTAATTGTGATTGGTAGATCAATAACGTAGATCAGGAAAATTAGTGGCCCAAGAATCGAGCCCTGTGGGACTCCGTACTTTATATTTCCCCAGTTTGATTTTAGTGCTGTACCTTTCCCCCTTAAGACAATCCTTTGCTTCCTGTTCTGTATGATTCTATCGAAGTCAAAGATTTGTCTTTAATGCCATAATGTGGAAGCTTTTTTTAGACTGTGTTGTGGTCTACAAAATCAAATGCCTTGGAATTTGAAGGGGTTGAGTGTCCTCAAGTGCTGGAGCTGCAGCGAGGAACGACTCACCTGAATGGGCGTCCAAGTCACTGACAGGCTCGTTTGTAACGTGCTCAACAAAGCTGGCTGAGTGGCACCGGAGGTGCTTCTGAAGCGACAGGTGTTACAGGTGCCCTTTGCCCTTTAATTCACGCACATGCCAATGTCGCACTCACCTGTGATCACGCGACAGTAGGGTGCCAAACAGGAGGGCTGAAAATGTATAAAGATCCTTTGCTGCCGCGCATAACATTTTATCCGTCGTAGCAATATGGCGAAGGCCGTTTAATCTTTAGTTCTAGACTTCAGTTTCTGTATGGTGTATTTTATAGGCGTTTCTCCACGTCCTTGTTTTTAGCTGTCTTCTCTTCCGTCGATTGGGATTGACGTGTAGTCGACTTTAACTCCTCTCTTCGTCTTCGTGCTCTACAGGTTTTACACGGGAGCGTATGATTCTAGTTGTTTTTGCGCCCTAAAGCAAAACAAAACAAATCAAGCATTCAAACACTCTACTGCTTCAGATCACGTTCAGATTTCGTTGAATTGTTTTAAATAGTCGCAAGTGGTTTCACATTATACCACAGAGCAAAAATTGCTTTCGCACTATATTCCAAAGGGGTCAGAGAATATGGTAACAGCCCCAAGACGTCCTTAGAGTAGGGCTGAATCTTTTGAACCTTCCAGGGATCGTGAGCAGTGCCGGAGGTTGTCAAGACAGTTCTGCCATTGCTCATCACACAACAAACTGTCGTTTTTGACCAAGAAAAGTGTGAGAATATGTGCCCCAAATGAAGGATTTGTTTCACTGACGTTCTCTGTGCCACCTTCTAAGGGCTTTTCGCGTCTATTCTGAGCGGCATTGTCTCTGAAATGTTTCCCTAGGCTATCCCTATTGAGTTCATGCTGAGTGTCGCGATTCTGCCTTCCATGACAGCGTTGTCGTAATTAGGAGTGAAATATTGGTTAGAGGGGCTGTGATTACTTTCCCATGGGGTGTGTCACGTCAGCGGTAATGTTGCGGTGAAACTGGGTGCCAGTGTGACATCGTTAACTCACTTTACACATCATGTGGAATTTTAAGCTGACCTTTTTTTTTCGAATTTGTTTGAAGCGTCTGCTGTCTGGAGCGTCGCCGATGATAAGGATGTGACAGGACGCCACGCTCGTTCACCATTGCAGACGAAGGTTGTAGGCACTTTCGAGACAAATTTCAAATTTAAGCGCCGCAATAGGAAATAATTACATCTCTTCGAAAAAGTGATACTTTTTTTTATATATACAAGGTGCATTCAAGTTCTAAGGCCTCCGATTTTTTTCTCCGGACTGGAAAGAGATAGAAACATGCGCATTGTTTTAAAATGAGGCTGAGTTCATTGTCAATACGTCCCAGAGATGGCAGCACCGTACGGCAGATGGTATTTTACCGCCAGCGGCGAGAATGAGAACTGTTTTAAATACTTAAAATGGCGACTTGTTCCTTACTCGAACAGCGTGCAATCATTCGTTTTCTGAATTTTCGTGGTGTGAAACCAATTGAAATTCATCGACAGTTGGAGACATGTGGTGATGGAGTTATGGATGTGTCGAAAGTGCGTTCGTGGGTGCGACAGTTTAATGAAGGCAAAACATCGTGTGACAACAAACCGAAACAACCTCGGGCCTGCACAAGCCGGTCTGACATGATCGAGAAAGTGGAGAGAATTGTTTTGGGGGATCACCGACTGACTGTTGAACAGATCGCCTCCAGAGTTGGCATTTCTGTGGGTTCTGTGCACACAACCCTGCATGACGACCTGAAAATGCGAAAAGTGTCATCCAGGTGGGTGCCACGAATGCTGACGGACGACCACATGGCTGCCCGTGTGGCATGTTGCCAAGCAATGTTGACGCGCAACGACAGCATGAATTGGACTTTCTTTTCGTCAGTTGTGACAATGGATGAGACGTGGATGCCATTTTTCAATCCAGAAACAAAGCGCCAATTAGCTCAATGGAAGCACACAGATTCACCGCCACCAAAAAAATTTCAGGTAACCGCCAGTGCTGAAAAAATGATGGTGTACATGTTCTGGGACAGCGAGGGCGTAATCCTTACCCATTGCGTTCCAAAGGGCACTGCGGTAACAGGTGCATCCTACAAAAATGTTTTGAAGAACAAATTCCTTCCTGCATTGCAACAAAAACGTCCGGGAAGGGCTGCGCGTGTTCTGTTTCACCAAGACAACGCACCCGCACATCGAGCTAACGTTACGCAACAGTTTCTTCGTGATAACAACTTTGAAGTGATTCCTCATGCTCCCTACTCACCTGACCTGGCTCCTAGTGACTTTCGGCTTTTTCCAACAATGAAAGACACTCTCCGTGGTCGCACATTCACCAGCTGTGCTGCTATTGCCTCAGCGATTTTCCAGTGGTCAAAACAGACTCCTAAAGAAGACTTCGCCGCTGCCATGGAATCATGGCGTCAGAGTTGTGAAAAATGTGTACGTCTGCAGGGCGATTACGTCGAGAAGTAACGCCAGTTTCATCGATTTCGGGTGAGTAGTTAATTAGAAAAAAAAAATCGGAGGCCTTAGAACTTGAATGCACCTCGTATATAACCGGCTGTGAGACTTATAACCTTCAAGCTGTGGAAAGGGTAAAATGCCTCGGAAAGCAGTTATCACAAAAGATTCCTTTGTCGGACCTCACTGCCTTGTTCAATCTTCGTCGTAGTGATGTGCAGATTGTATGTTGTCGATCTTAAATGTTAACTGCATTTTTCTCATTAGCTGCTGTGCTTTTTCGCTGTATTTTGTTCATGGAATTTTCGTCATAATAGTTGCTAAAATATACCGTGTGGACTTGGCATTATCGAGATGTCTTCAAGCATACGACCGCACAGCTGTTCTAAAAGCTTCAAGAATGGGACAAAGGTCTGCTATTAGACAGTGGTTTACAGTTTGAATGTATCTACGTTTGTAGAGTAAAACGATATTTTATGACGAGAAAAAGGAAACAGTGTTTAGAGTAAATGCGGTATTCTGAAGTCAGGAATGCCATACGTCCATCTTCTGTCACTAACATTGATAAAGCCAGTGTAACTTGTCGATCCCACGAAGATATGGAAGAAGGCCAAGGAAAAGGTACGGTGCTTACAGTAAAGTACGAGGGTTATTCGGAAAGTAAGGAACGATCGGTCGCGAAATGGAAAATACAGTGAAAATCTGATGAAGCTTTGCACAGATGTTTTAGGCACTGTGTCTAGTACGCCCGTCGATCGCATCATTTCGCTCTTTCCAGTTCTGAGCTCACAGTGAGAACATAAAGATGGCTAGAAATTACCGTCTCCCGCCAAGTACGAGGGCCTGGCGAAATATTTCGCCTGAAGCTATGCAATCCACATAACACTACTGGCATTCGGTTCGTTCTACTCGACAATTCTCGGCCGCCGTCTGCAGGGCAATGAAGATGCTCCTGCAGCGTTTTCGATGGGAAACGTGTGATCACCCACAATACAGCCCGTAATCGGCTACCCCTGAGGTTCATCTCTGCTCAAATGAACCCCTGGCTATGAAGACAATATTTCTACACCGACAACGAGCTGCGGTCCAGAGTAGAAGCTTGTCGAAAATCACTGGCGGCTGTCTACCGTAACGAGGGAATTGAAAAGTTGGTACAACGCTACGACAGATGTCTGAGCGGCGACTGTGTAGAGAAGTAGCTGGAAGGTGTAGCTAACCGTTGCAAATAAAAGTTTTGATTTTCACTGTGGTTTCCATTTCGCGACCTATCGTTCCTTATTTTCCGAATAGCCGTCGTATATTGTAGAGAGGAAGGGCATCTGCTGACCCTCTGTCAGTAACATTGACAAATAGAGTATAGCTTGCCGACCCCGTGTAGACACGAAAAAACCCAAGGAAAAGAGGATACCAACTGAAGAAGAGTGAAATCACCGGACGTGTCTTGGCTTAAATAAAGCTGTACAAAAAGTGCTTGGTAGTAGCACTTCTTCAAGTAATGCAGTCCAGTCACAGAGCTCAACCTCCATTAACATGGATAAATAAGGCCTGCTTTTTGTATGGGACTTGTCAATAAACATTCATTTTCCTAAATAATCACAAATCAATTCACTGTCTGTCACGCTAACATGACAGGCTCTTCCTGGCAATAATTGGATGTCACTTATAACCCCATCATTTGCGTGAGCTACTCGCTGTGTGTGCGGTTAAACAGTGAATCTGTGCAGCTGCTTTGTCGTTTAAAATGCGTTGTTAACGCCGCGCTCTTCCTCGACTGCGTTATTTAATATCGGTGCTGGCGCTACATTGAGACGCTTACAATATTAATGTTCACATGAAAGATGTTAAAATACTATTGAATGCATTGCATGCTCACACTATTTAAATACTAGGTCTTTCATGTGTAGAATAACAACGAACTAACTAATTCCTTGCCGGCTGTAGTGGCCGAGCGGTTCTAGGCGCTACAGTCTGGAACCGCGCGACCGCTACGGTCGCAGGTTCGAATCCTGCCTCGGGCATGGATGTGTGTGATGTTCTTAGGTTAAAGTGTTTTTACGTTCTAGGGGACTGATGACCTCTGAAGTTGAGTCCCATAGTGCTAAGAGCCATTTGATTTGAACTAACTCCTTCCGAATAGGCCATGAAGGCCCAACGGTACTGACCGAGCGCCATGTCATCCTCAGCATAGAGGCGTCACTGGATTTCTCCTCAAAGTAGCTCCTCAATTTGCCTCTCAAGGGCTGAATGCAACCCCCCCCCCCCCCCCCCACAATCGCGCTTTTTCATCAGCGCTCGGCAGTCTGGACGGTCACCCATCCAAGTGTTAGCCAAGCCCGACAGCGCTTAACTTCGGTGATCTCACGGGAACCAGTGTTACCACGGCAGCAAGACCGTTAGCTCCATGTGTAGAATACTTATTTTTATATGAAGACTGCATTTTTCCGTTTAGGCTGTACTTGTACAGACCTGTTCGTCTCACAATTAGTTTGGGCTTTTTGAGCCATTATCGAGTGATTAGCCTGAACAAGGTGTCATTCGCATCATATTGTCAGTGCATTACTATGGTGTCCTATCGTTCATGTTAGTTTACTAACTATACTGTTGTTGAAACTATTCAGCAGATTAAAACTGTATGCTGAACAAGGACTCGAACCTCAAACCAGTAAAGAACAAACCGGTATTGACTATTGCTCATCGTGTGCTTGTCATATTCCTGCCTAATGAAATTTACATAGGTGACGAGTCAGTGTTAAGGTGTCTGAATATTGTACATGCTAATTTTGTCACATTTTTCATCATTTTGCGTAAAAGGCAGAGGACATGGAGACGCGAACTGTGGAGTCTTGCAGTATGAACTGCACAACAACCAGCGCAGCTCCGCGAAACGGCGTCTTCTTCCCTTCAGGATCTCCCATTTGACTTCACGGACGATTTCCGTAACACTGATCGAGCGTACCGGTAACAAATTTAGCAGTGCACTGCTGAATTACCCGCGCTCTAATGGAAAGAAAGTGCAGCGCAGCGTAATGTAGTCCATCAAGAAAGGAGGTGGCTTACAAAACATTCGTTCGGCCTATAGTTGAGTATTGTTCATCAGTGTGGAATCCGTACCAGGTCGGGTTGACAGAGGAGATCGAGAACATCCAAAGAAGAGCGGCGCGTTTCGTCACAGGGTTATTTGGTAAGCGTGATAGCGTTACGGTGATGTCTAGCGAACTCAAGTGACAGACTCTTCAAGAGAGGCGCTCTGCATCGCGGTGTAGCTTTCTGTCCCGGTTTCGAGAGGGTGCGTGTCTGGATGAGGTATCGAATATATTGCTTCCGCCTACTTACACCTCCCGAGGAGATCACGAATGTAAAATTAGAGAGATTCTAGCGCGCACGGAGGCTTTCCGGCAGTCGTTCTTCCCGCGAACCATACGCGACTGGAACAGGAAAGAGAGGAAATGACAGTGGCACGTGAAGTGCCCTCCGCCACACACCGTTGGGTGGCTTGCGGAGTATAAATGTAGATGTAGAACACATCCATGAAGACAAGAGTTCAGCGCCGCCTGACAACGCTGATACAACCAGTCTCCCATTGCTAGTCGGCTCAGTTCGATCGCAGACTTCGAGAGCATCAGTACTGACAAAGGAACCTCCCCATCGTACCCCCCTCAGATTTAGTTATAAGTTGGCACAGTGGATAGGCCTTGAAAAACTGAAGACAGATCAATCGAGAAAATAGGAAGAAGTTGTGTGGAACTATGAAAAAATTAGTAAAATATACAAACTGAGTAGTCCATGCAAAAAATAAGCAACATCATGGAGAATGTGCACTGAGGAGCGCCGTGATCCCGTGGTTAGCGTGAGTATCTGCGGAGCGAGAGGTCCTTGGTTCAAGTCTCCCCTCGAGTGAAAATTTTACTTTCTTTATTTTCGAAAAGTCATGATCTGTCTGTTCGTTCATTGACGTCTCTGTTCACTGTAATAAGTTTAGTGTCTGTGTTTTGCGACCGCACCGCAAAACCGTGCGATTAGTAGACGAAAGGACGTGCCTCTCCAAAGGGAACCGAAAACATTTGATCGCAACGTCCTAGGTCAACCGATTCCTCCACACGAAAACACGTCTCATACATTCTATACGACGCTGGTGACGGCATGTGCGTCACATGACAGGAATACGTTGTCGGCCCACGTAAATTGTACACTTAGCGAATGGGTAAAAAGATTCTTCTACCCTGCCCGATTTAGGTTTTCTTGTGGATGTGATAATCACTCCCAAAAAAGAGATGAAAACATAAGAGTTTGTCACATAAACTGTAAATAAAAAATTAAACTTTTCACTCGAGGGAAGACTTGAACCTAGGACCTCTCATTCCGTAGCTGCTCTCGCTAACCACGGGACCACGGCGCTCCTTGACTCCAATTGTCCTTGATTTTACCTATGTTGGCATGGACTACTTAGTTTGTATATTTTAATAATTTTTTTTCATAGTTCCACACAACTTCTTCCTCTTTTCTCGATTGATCTGTGTTCGGTTTGTCAAGGCCTATCCACTGTGCCAACTTACAACTAAATCTGAAGGGGGTGCGATGGGGAGGTTCCTTTGTGAGTAACACGAAGGCGATACTTAGTCTGCGTTCTGCGAGTACTAATAGACAGTAACGTAACGGTATGTAGGAATCACATGAAGCCAACTCATAACGAGAAGTTAAGTTATGTTTCTTTCGTTGGACGTATGAATTAAACAACGCCTTCAGTCATAACGTTTTCGTCTTTTTATTAACTACACGATGCATTTCGGGCCCTGTGTGTCCGTCGTCAGGTGTACTTTGAATACATGTTTTATTTCTTCTCCTGAATGAGGTGAAATACATATTCCGGTCACGAAAAGGTTTAATGTTAGGTTATGAATTTTGCAAGTCGAACGCGGAAAATATGTGCAAAATAGTGGAAAATGAACAGTGTAAACTTACCACATAATCCAAGGAAAGCATTTTCAACGTTTTAGTACCGGCAAACATTCTTTTCTCCGTCGTTTTAGTACATGTCACTTCATTCAGGATGTACATTTGCACACAGATGTTTTCTGTACATGGTGTTGTCGAAGATGAAATTATTTGTAGTGCCGAAGATATAACTATAAACAATTGACATATGCAAGGAATAACTTTAGAATAGGTCTTCAAAATTACTGAAATAACTATGGCTTGCGAAATCTGTTTGTTTATTTGACATGTTAAGTTAACAAACAGATTTAACATGTTAAATGAACAAACATATTACTTCCCCCCACAAATCTCGCGTATTGAATTGATCACGTGGAGAAAATTCTAGAAATTAGAGCCAGTACAGACGCTTACCGACAATCATTCTTCCCACACGCTATTCCCGAGTGGAACAGGGTTGGAGGCACCAGATAGTTGTACCGGAAGTACCCTCTTCCACACACCATTAGGTGGCATGCGGAGTCTGATGTAGATGTATCCACCTCCGTAGGTCGCGGTTTCTAACAGAGCTATTTTCAACACTGAAGGTAGACGTGGTCACTGCAATAACGTTCAAAGTGTTGCCTTGAAGAAAAATGGATACCACTTAATTTAATTTTCCAGTGGCCTGAAATGACAGAAACATACCTGGCGATAGAGTAAAAAAGAAGCCGCAAGAGGACCAGCAAAAGTCTATGCCAGTGTCACGATCGCAACGAGGACTGCAGCTGTTGTTACACATAACGTGGTGGCCTAAGATATCACCAAGAAAAGTTTTCGAGAGTGTCAGCCACAAGTACCGTGGCCTTGCGTCCGCAGCATGAACATCACTGCGCGCTAACCAGACGTCACGCTGCCCGCGAGGGCCACAACGGTGCACGAGCACAAGTTGTCAGCTGAAAGTTGTAAGTTAGAGTTTTGCTAGGGAATTCCTGCAGAACGTTCGTCGTGTCTTCAAGCCATCAAGTCGTCACTTGAGACAGAAAAAGTGGAAATGAGCGTACGGCATTGGGTGGCGGCAGTCCCCTATTCGGGGAAGATTAGCCACCGAGGGCAAGTACTTACTGCATTCGATGCCACATTGGGCGACTGTCGTGTCGGAGATGGGGATAAAATGATGACGAAGACAACACAACACCCAGTCCCTGATCGGAGAAAATCTCCTGCCCCAGCCGGGAATCGAACCCAGGCCCAGCCGGCCACTGTGGCCGAGCGGTTCTAGGCGCTTCAGTCCGGAACCACGCTGCTGCTACGGTCGCAGGTTCGAATCCTGCCTCGGGCATGGATGTGTGTGATGTCCTTAGGTTAGTAAGGTTTAAGTAGTCCTAAGTCTGGGGGACTGATGACCTCAGATGTTGAGTCTCATAGTGCTTAGAGCCATTTGAACCATTCCAGTTTTTTTACCCGGGCAACTTGGTGTGGCGTTCCGCCGCGCTGACCTCTCAGCTAACAGGGCCGGACAGACCGAAAAAGCGGCCGAAAGATAGACAGTAGAAACAGAACAGTGACTAGAATTATCGTGTATGGACAGTGACAGCCGGCTTAGAGATTTAACTGAGTACTGTTAGATTGGATCTGTTCTTCGAATTGTACTTCAAGACAGGAAATTACTTTTCTTCCGACTTTAGTTAGAAGAACATTATTTAGTTTATGTTCTTGGAACTGTAGTCAACTAAACAAAAGATAAGCTAAACCTGCATTCTACAATTGCTGTAACCAGCGTTACCAAACTCGAGTAATGTATTTTACTATTCTGAGTTACTTTCATTGTGTGTGTGTGTGTGTGTGTGTGTGTGTGTGTGTGTGTGTGTGTGTGTGTGTGTGTACTGCCATAGAAGTCACGCATCCGTCCTACCAGGAAACCTTTATTAGTCTTTTTTCAGCAATAGCGAGATTTTCATCAATGTGGACACCTAACATCACCGTCTTTTCTTGAGGGACATTTAATATCACATCAAACGTAGCCCGAGCTGCTTTTCACTACAAAACTGTGACTTATATGAGTGCGTGATGTCCGTTCTTTCGGACATATCAAACATGTCCGAAAGCGCAGACACCACGCCTTCATATAACTGATTCGCCTAAATGGACAGTGGATCCACCTTCTCCAGTGCGAAGGTTTCTCCGACTTCTGCTCAGTTCAGACTTAAATTGAACCGATCACATGTGCGAAGCTGTAGAAATGGGAACAGTTGCACGATGTGTAGGGTGGAACGCCGGAAATGCATATCCCCCTATTTCCATCTATTGTACTGCAAATTTTTTTCCTTATTTTGTTACCTGAAGATATGACATTTCTGTGTCTTTATATATTGTAATTGTTTTACTGTATATATATATATATATATATATATATATATATATATATAATGCATATATTTATGCATTTATGTTGGTTTGTTTTGTGAATATTATTTGTATCGAACGAATACATCGATAGGTCGTGTGAAGAACAAAAGTGTTTAGGATCTTTGGTAGTGTTAACTCTGTCGCGTGGAGCGCGGGCAGAGGGAAGTCTGGCTGGGGTGGTGCAGTGGAGCAGGTGTGTTGTGTGAAGCTCCCGCGAGTTGCCGCGCTTTCGGGGTTTGGCAGCATGTAATTGCGCTCGACTTGCGATGATGGTTTCTGACATGGTGTCGCGGACGGGAAGCATTAGCTGGCGCACATCAAGAGCCCGTTTCGCCTGGTGACCGTGTCGAGAAGAAGGCGCGCCAACATCCAGCTTTTGCAACAGCGACGGCCGACAATGAGTGACTGTCGCCACCTCCTCGATCGACGGCTTCAAACCTTCAATCAGCCAACAAGGAAGACTGGAAGCACGTAAAGTTTTAGAACTGTATGGCAGACCTCAGCTTTTCAAACTTTTAAAATTGTTGCATCACAAAATTACAGCAACTTAGCGTGAACCTTTGTTGCTCATTGTCCCAATTGCATTGCCAAGCGAGGGTCCCTTCCTTTTCCGAAATGAGCCCGAGTGTCGTTGAAATTCAAACGCCAGCATCATTCGATTTCACTGATTTAATTTCAAAGTTCAGTTAAGGTATTCATAGCTGGCTACAATATTTAGATTTCACAAGCACAAATTAAGAGTGCGAGTTTTGTTACCGTATTTTAGTTACCTGTGACTGCAGCTCAGCTTGGTGCGTACTAAATTTTACTATTGTTAATTGTTCAGAATCATTTAATTCAAGTTCAAAGTTAAATCTCTTATTTCTAAATAGCGTAGATTCAAGTAGCTTTTGAAATGATTGTTGAGGTAGTCCAAGACTAACCGTATTTTACTAAATTTCGATGTGCTTCATAAAGAAAGCTCACTATTAACTTCAGTCACTAAATTAACTTTCGATTTTCCGGTTTTATTCATTCTTTTGATAAATTAAGTCAGTGTGTAGCGAAATTTATTACTTCTGACAAACTTTCAGTTTTCACACTACACGTGTCAACCTTCAGTTGCCACGCTTCTAGTGCTAATTATGTGTGTAATAACCTTCCTTTTTCAGTTACTATAGTAATTGTCCATAGTACTGGCGACCGTAATTTCCCCCAAATCTCAAATATCTAATTACCGTTAGTTAATTGTTAACGTAACGGCCGCACATTTACTTTCTTTACTAACTTTACCCCTTTTCAAAATTAATTTCCACCAGTTTCATTTGCATTTTTCCTTTCATTTAGATGTAGCCCTTTCCTCCCTCTTTACCGACAAATTAACTTCGGTGACGATTGCTTTTCCCAAATTTCCATTAGGTACACGCGGTTTAATTTTTCACTGTCATTGAGGTCGATAAGTGAGGGGGAGGTTACAAGGGGCTGACTAAAACCACGTTGGAATTTTACTGAAGAAGCTAGGTTCGGGGAAGGTGCCAGAAATGTGATTGAGTAGTGGTTGTAATCTGATGCAGGTAAGTGCTTGAATGGAGATAGGTGATTCTAAATGTTTGACATCATTTCGAACATATAGCGTAAAAATAGAGATATGAGAAGATAGTGTACATTTTTCTTCTTACGACCTCAGTCAGCACATCATTTACTACTACTGTTTGTGCTCCTCAATCAGTCATCGCCTATAACTAGGTGGATATACCGCGGAACCTCTAATATGATGTCGAGACAGAGTGCATTACAAATACTACAGAATGTGAGGGAGTCGCAAATACCGCGTACATACCATGTTCCTTACCCGAATCACTTTCATAGTTCAGTGATTTTTATCCGGAGGTCGCATCGTTGGCTGATAATACGTATTCCCACGATCACTGTCACGGTATTTGTCCAGAAAGAACCACCTCATTCAGAGGTAATGTCGTATCTCGGTCCTTAAAGCGGGTATAGGTTTTAACATGGATACTTGTGTGCACCTGTAGAAGCAAAACTGATTGTGACAGTGACATGCAGTAGTTGCTGGGATCGGTTTTTTCTCTAACATCTCGCCGATTACGTGTCTCTATCTGGGACATAGTGGTAGGACTCGAAAGAAGAACTTAAGAGACACGCATGCCCATCGTTGATTTTCGATCAGTATTATTTGGTATCGTAGGCAATCAGTTATTGTCGAAGTAATATACTTAGTAGTGTTGGTGGGTGCGTGGTATGTTAGCATATGACCATCACGTTTATAAAGTATGTGTGTTTGTGGAAAGAAGGTAAGGATTTGACTTGGAGTACTGTGATAGCAAAGGGCGGAGTATGTCCAGTTGTAAGTAAAGTACAGCTATTTCCAGAGCCACTGCCTACAAGACGTTGTATTTCCGATACTTCGCTCATTCTCGAATTCTGTTCTATTGAGAGCGTGATCTGAACATTTAATAGTAAGTATAATGATAAACATATATGCGACCGCTTTTCCGGAATGATTCCGTGTATCCAAAGTCCTTGGTGATAATGATTCACGTTTCCTGTTAACGACAGCATCTGTGCAAATGCAGAGGCCTGCTGTATTATAGGAATGTATATGAGTTAACTCTGCCCTTGTCTAGACGACCAGATAGCGAACTAATACTTAGGATGTGTTGGGTTGCTTTCGTGATCAAGTGGAACTTTGAGAAGATGGTATGATTGCGATGGAGTGTTATTCCCTCCCATGTAAATTGTTCGGTTGACTGTTTGTGCGCATTTCACGCGTTTATTTAGTTCAGGGAAGATCGAATGTGGTGTGTGGGAGACACGTTTGCCTGTTCTCTAGACATGGGGAAGACCTTAGTTTACTTGTAAACTATAGGGCTGATTTGGGATCTTTTACATGACAAACTTCGGTATTCGAGAGTGGAAATATCAGTTTCCTCTATTTATTTCTAGTTACTCGGTGGTTTACAGCATGCTGCACCTCGCATTATGCTAACTACTCAACACCCATCTTATTTTAATAAAATCATAAACAGCCGACCAGTTGCAATGGATAAAGAATTCTTTACCTACGTTTCGACAAATATAAATTTGTCTTCTTCAGAAGGTGGCAATTTTACATTAGTAAGAACTAATGTGCCATCGCCGTTTTTACAAATGTCGGCATAGATCCATTTGTCAAAAATAAAATATAGCCCGAGAATTAGGGTTTGTCACGTAAATATAAATTAGTACATGGAAATTGCAGAGCAAACCTAGGTAAAGAATTCTTTATCCATTGCAACTGCTCGGCTGTTTATAATTTTATTACGTGGAACCGTTGCTGTTGTGCAGCTATGTTTAAAATATCCAACTTATTTTACTATTTGCTCGTGCGAACGTGACGCTTGGAGTCACTCGTGTCCATCTAGAAAGTATTTACCGAGGTTAACGAAGGCGATGTTGGCCTGATGTACTCGACGATGTTCTTTAGCTACACTGTCTAAAAGACCGTACTAAGAAGTACCAAATTAAGATGAGAGTGAAGGTGCCTAAATATAGTGGAACGCGTAGTTGATAAATAAAAAAAAACTAAAATTGCAACCAAGACTGTTTCCAACTAATACAAAAGGATAACGTTGAAGCCGTGCATAAAACTGGTTTGGAAAATCGTCGATAAATTGCTGAGGATGTTCACATACCGTTCGGCCCGTGACATACAGTTTTTTCGGATGTTTTGGGCATAAAACGTGTGTCAGCGAAGTTTGTTACAAAACTTCTCAATTTTGATAAGGAGGACCATCGCACGATCATCGCTCAGGTGCTCTTGAATGACGTCGATGATGATCCTGATTTGCTCAAAAGGGTTATAACTGGTGACGAAACTTGGATTTACGGCTATCACGTCGAAACCAAGGCCCAATCGTCCCAATGGAAGCATCCCGGAGAGCCAAGACCGAAAAAAAGCACGCCAAGTTTAACCAAATATCAAAGTTTTGCTCACTGTTTTTTTCGATTACTGTAGTGAATCATGAATTTTTGCCTCAACGTCGTAGGGTCAATAAGGAATATTACCTTGACGTCATGCGCCGTTTGCGTCCAGAGTTGTGGAAAAACAATTCATGCCTTTTGCATCGCGACAATGCACCTGATCGTTCATCGATGCTTGTGAGAGGATTTTTGCCCAAAAACAACACAATAATGCCTCAGCCACCATATTCACCGGTTTGGCCTTATGAGACACTTTCCCGTTCCCAAAACCGACGCGACCTGTGAAAGGGCGAAGATCATCGCTGAAAGTACCCAAGACTGTACCGAAAAGTGCTAATGAGAAGGGCTTCGAGGATTGGAAGAAGCGTTGAGACAAGTGTATTGTATGTGAGTGGGATTACTTTGCAGGGGACACCATGAATATTGATGAATAAATAAATATTTTTTCATACAAGTACACTACTGACCATTAAAATTGCTACATCAAGAAGAAATACAGATGATAAACGGGTATTCATTGGACAAATATATTACACGCAATTTGGGTGCATAGATCCTGAGAAATCAGTACCCAGAACAACCACTTCCGGCCGTAATAACGGGCTTGATACGCCTGGGCATTGAGTCGAACAGAGCTTGGATGGCGTGTACAGGTACCGCTGCCCATGCAACTTCAACACGGTACCACAGTTCATCAAGAGTAGTGACTGGCGTATTGTGACGAGCCAGTTGCTCGGCCACCATTGACCAGACGTTTCCAATTGGTGAGAGATCTGGAGAACGTGCAGGCCAAGGCAGCAGTCGAGCATTTTCTGTATCCATAAAGGCCCGTACAGGACCTGCAACATGCGGTCGTGCGTTATCCTGCTGAAATGTAGGGTTTCGCAGGGATCGAATGAAGGGTAGAGCCACGAGTCGTAACAGATCTGAAATGTAGCGTCCACTGTTCAAAGTGCCGCCAATGCGAACAAAAGGTGAGCGAGATGTGTAACCAATGGCACCCCATACCATCACGCTGGGTGACGAATACACGCTTCCAATGTGCGTTCACCGTGATGTCGCCAAACACGGATGCGACCATCATGATGCTGTAAACAGAACCTGTATTCATCCGAAAAAAATAAGTTTTGCCATTCGTGCAACCAGTTTCGTACACCATCGCAGGCGCTCCTGTCTGTGATGCAGCGTCTAGGGTAACCACAGCCACGGTCTCCGAGCTGATAGTCCATGCTGCTGCAAACGTCGTCTAACTCTTCGTGCATGTGGTCGTTGTCTTGCAAACGTCTCCATCTGTTGACTCAGGGATCGAGACGTGGCTGCACGATCCGTTACAGCCATGCGGATAAGATGCCTCACATCTCGACTGGTAGTGATACGAGGCCGTTGGGATCCAGCAAGGCGTTCCGTATTACCCTCCTGAACCCACCGATTCCATATTCTGCTAACAGTCATTGGATCTCGACCAACGCGAGCAGCAATGTCGCAATACGATAAACCGGAATCGCGATAGGCTACAATCCGACCTTTATCAAAGTCGGAAACGTGATGGTACGCATTTCTCCTCGTTACACAAGGCATCACAACAACATATCACCAGGCAAACCCGGTCAACTGCTGTTTGTGTATGAGAAATCGGTTGGAAACTTTCCTCATATCAGCACGTTGTATGTGTCGCCACCGGCTCCATCCTTGTGTGAATGGTCTGAGAAGGTAATCATTTGCATATCACAGCATCTTCTTCCTGTCGGTTAAATTTCGCGTCTGTAGCACGTCATCTTGGTGGTGCAGCAATTTTAATGGCCAGTAGTGTAAAAAGTCAACTTACTTTTTGAACACATCTCGTACACTGATTTCGGAAGTATGAAACAGGCCGGTAATATTTGCGGCTCTCTGCTAAAACTGCTTTAGTGTGCGTGTCTTTTGGGAGGAATGCCGACTGCCACGGAGGAAAAAGCCGGCTGGCTGGCTTGCGTGATCAATATGTGTGGTGCGCGGGGCGTCGACAGCTGCGGTGGTAGCGTCGCGACGCACAGCGACGCAGAAGCCGCTGGCCGGCGGGCGCGTGGTCGTGGTCGTGGTCGCGGTTGGTCGTGGCCGCTGGAGGCTGCGCGGTCGATAGTCGGCGCGTCAAAGAGCTTCCTGCCCAAACACCGCCGGCGCGCCGCGTAGATGACGGGCGTCGCCCTCCTTCCCCTTTCACTCTTCTGCTTTGTCTCCCCGCGTAAGCAGCAGCTGTTTTCTAACAGCACTGCGATGCTTTCAGTCGTCCCACCCAGAAATCTTCCCGAATTCGCTAGCAACTACTTTAACCTGTTTTACCACTCGTTAACAACAGTCATTCCCATTCTCATAAGTACTACGTACAGAGTAGTCTACTTCTTTGATTCACTTCATATTTACTGCATCTGACCTCAGTTTCCTAATGCAATAAGATGTATTCCCAAAAAACACAGAACATTCGCCTTGAAGACTGTCGAGGGCTGTTAAGTATAAAACATTTAACGCATTCACCAGCAGGGGTGCGTATTGCGTAATAGGCTTGCAATCAGAAAGGCGCTGGTTCTAATTTAGGTAGCAGCATACTTTTTTTACTTTTACTTAAATTTCTTGTATATAAAGAAACGGTAATGTTAGTCGCAATACTGAATCATAATTTTTTTATTAAAAAGAATATCTTTTAATTGGTAATTACTAATCAAATGGAACTGAGAATCTTTTTCTTTTTGTGTTTTCGGTTTTCCTACGGGATTAACATTTTTATGCATTGGTTTCGGCAATTTTAGTGGTTTTTTCTGGCCGGATGCCCTACCACGACACAGGAAAGGGATCTGTGTACCCCATCTGTCTGCGGTTAGTTTATTACCATCCATAACGCAGTGCGATGTAATTCCCAAAAACGCCGTAATAATCGCCTGGAAGATTACATTGCCGAGCTCTGTTAGGTAAAAAACAGTGAACATATTCACAGGCAGCGATGCGCGTTGCGTAGTAGATTTCCAGTTAGAAATTCGCCGGTTATTATCCAGTTAGAAACATACTTTTATACTTTCATTTAAATTTAAATAGGTGTTAATGAATTAACATGCTACGTCAGAGTACCGAATCATAATTTTTTCCTAAAACGAATACCTCTTTATTTTTAATTACTGTTAAAATGAAATTAAGAGTTTTCTTTTCCTTTTTGTGCTTTCCGTTTCCGTACGCGATCGACATTTTTTTGCATCGTTTTCGGCAGTGTTAATGTCATTTGGTTGCCGGATGCTCTACCACGCCCCCGGGAAGGAGTCTGATTACAGTTAGTGTTTATACGAGGGTCACTCCAAATGTAATGCACACTATTTTTGTAAAAATACAGTTTTCATCCTGCTTGTGTGAAAGTTTTACAGTGTGTAGATACATCCTTCCCACTTGTTTTCAAACTTAGTTCAACCTGTTCCCGTGAGTGGCGCCGTCACAGTATGTCTTCAAGATGGCTGCTACACTTGACGTTCGTCAGAAGCAACTTGCTGTCATAGAATTCCTGTGCTGTGAAAACAAGACAGTGGAGAACATCCACAAGAGGTCGAAAAAGGTGTACGGAGATGCTGCTGTCGATCGCAGTACAGTTAACCGGTGGGCAAGCAGGTTACGTGGCGAGAGCGGGCACGGCAATATTGAGGATTGTCCTCGCAGCGGCAGGCCTCGTACTGCACACACTCCAGACAATGTGCAGAGTGTTAACGAATTGGTGACTGCTGACAGACGCATCACAGTGGACGAATTGTCACGCTACGTTGAGATAGGGGAAGGAAGTTTCTGCAGAATACCGAAAGTGTTGGCGTTAAAAAAAGGCTTGTGCCAGGTGGATTCCCAGGATGTTGATAGTGGGTCACAAGCAAAAAAGAAAAACGGCATGCAACGAACTTTTGGAACGGTACGAGAATGGTGTAGATGAATTTCATGGAAGAACTGTGACAGGTGATGAAACATGGCTCCATCATATTTCACCAGAGACCAAGAGGCAATCAATGGACTGACGTCATGCAAATTCACCCAAGAAAAAAAAATTCAAAACCACACCTTCTGTTGGAAAAGTTATTGCTACGGTGCTTTTCGATTCCGAAGGACTCTAGCTTGTGGACATCATGCCAAGTGGAACCACCGTAAATTCTGATGCATGTGTGACGACACTGAAGAAACATCAAGCTCGACTGAGTCGTGTTCGACCACATCGGCAAAACCAGGATGTTTTGCTGTTGCACGACAACGCACGGCCACATGTCAGTCAAAAAACCGTGGAAGTGATCACAAAGCTCGGATGGACAATACTGAAACACCCGCCTTACAGTCCTGACCTGGCTCCATGTCACTATCAACTCTTTGGGAAACTGAAAGACTCTCTTAGTGGAACAAGATTTGAAGATGATGACTCTCTTAGTGGAACAAGATTTGAAGATGATGTCTCCCTTATGCACGCTGCCAAACAGTGGCTCCAACAGGTTGGTCCAGAATTTTACCGTGCAGGTATACAGGCGATGGTTCCAAGATGGCGTAATGCAGTTGAGAGGGATTGAAATTATGTGGAGAAATGAAAATATTGTTCCTAAAGGATGTATCTACATACTGTAGAACTTTCAGACATGTAGAATAAAAGATGGATTTAAAAAAAAAATTGTGTGCTTTTCTTTTGGAGTGACCCTCGTAAGTTGGCCAAATGGCATAACGTTTTCTATTTGCATAGTGTTTATCTGAGGCGGGACACGCATTGGAATATGGAAAGCCGAGCAAAAACTATATCCTGGCTGACGAAGTTATCAGACTTCGTCGTTAATCTAAGAGGTGGATTCGATGCGAGGTTGGCTCGCCTATACCTGTCCCAGAATCGGATGTTTTTAGCTCTCTCAGCTATCCGGGCGGCTGTCCAAATGAAGTTAGGGTATTGGCACCTAAATTAAAACTTGGTACAGAAACGTGAAACATAATCTTTTGCTTCCACACAATGATCAGGGTCATCCACGAAAGAAGTGGCTTATGAGCCGCTTGTTCGCCCGATTCTTGAGTAATGTTCATCTGTCTGGGATCCCTATGAGGTACGACTGATAAAGGACTTAATGTTTTAAATATGGCTGTATGGTCAGCGACCGTTTACAAAATAGAATTAAAGCAATAACAGCCCTCTGTCGCAAAAATTTTTGCGATCGAGGGCTGTTTGTGCTTTAATTTTACTGATAGAGGAAATAGAGAACATCCAACGAAGAGCGGCTCGTTTCGTCACGGCATCATTTAGCTGGCGGCTGGCGAGAGAGCATCACAGAGATGCTAAACAAACCCCACTGGCAGACGTTACAAGAGAGGTGTTGTGCATCACGGAGAGATTTACTATTGAAATTTCGAGACAGCACTTTTCAGTAGTCGGACAACATATTAGTTCCCCCACATACATTTCGGCGGATTGATCACGAGGAGAAAATTAGAGAAATTAGAGCCAATACAGAGGCTTACCGACAATCATTCTTCCCATGCACTATTCGCGAGTGGAGCAGGGTTGGGGGGGGGGGGGGGAAGATCAGATAGTGATACTGAAAGTACCCTTCGCCCCACACCATTAGCTGGCTTGCGGAGTGTTATGTAGATGGAATTCATCTCAGTATGTCGCGGCTTCTAGCAGAGCTGTTTTCAACACTGAAAGTAGGCGTGGTCACTACAGTAATGTCCATAGTGTTGCGTTGGCTTGGGAAGTATGATGTAGATGTGGATTAATGCATACAATTTTTCTCAACTAATAAAATGCACTTCGAATGTCTGCATCAAATTTTACTCTCATATGGCTGGTAATTAAAAGTAGAAACATTTTATTTTTATTACTTTATTCTTATTACTTTATTTTTGTTACTTTATTTCAATGGATTCAAAGATAGCTTCAGATATGAACTTTGTAGTCTCTTGATCGCAAGTAGGTACTTTGGTTTACTGGTTTCAGCAGGGCTAAGCTGCATCTCCATATCGGAAAGGTTACAAAAATATTACACTGTAATTGTAAATTAGCGATTTTACACAAGTTCGTTTTGACGTATTCTCAGTGTACAGATTATGAAATCATGTTGTACGATAAATCGCAAGCTGGTGATTGTACCATCGTAAAGGATTGTGAGTCTGAAATGAGAATAAAATTACCTTTTCATAAGTTACTACATTAAATATACAAATTCCAGTATATCCTTAAGGTAATATTAGCTCATTATGAGTAAAACATTGTAAAATATAGCAGTGACCTCATGGCACCAGAGAGTCATGAAGTAGGTGTGGTGCACCGAGATACGCCGCATGTGCCTGAGCAGACAGCCAGCTACATACTGCCAGATACCAGGTGAACTGATAGAGTGACAGAGAGAAATACCACCAGATGGCAGTAGTCTCATGAATAATAGCAAATATTTTCTCTTTTTTTTTTCTGGCAATATATAAGCACATGTAACAGTGTATGAGAGAATCAAAGGTGAACCATATAGAATGGGAAATAGTTCAATGTCAGCCATATAAAATAGAAAATACAATAGGTAATATCATTTTGTCAGTCTTTAAGATCGGAAAAATTATCTCCAATAAGGCAGTCAACATTTAACATTTGTTAAAGTCTGAATGAAAGACGTCAATCGAGAGAGAATATACACTTCTGGAAATTGAAATAAGAACACCGTGAATTCATTGTCCCAGGAAGGGGAAACTTTATTGACACATTCCTGGGGTCAGATACATCACATGATCACACTGACAGAACCACAGGCACATAGACACAGGCAACAGAGCATGCACAATGTCGGCACTAGTACAGTGTATATCCACCTTTCGCAGCAATGCAGGCTGCTATTCTCCCATGGAGACCATCGTAGAGATGCTGGATGTAGTCCTGTGGAACGGCTTGCCATGCCATTTCCACCTGGCGCCTCAGTTGGACCAGCGTTCGTGCTGGACGTGCAGACCGCGTGAGACGACGCTTCATCCAGTCCCAAACATGCTCAATGGGGGACAGATCCGGAGATCTTGCTGGCCAGGGTAGTTGACTTACACCTTCTAGAGCACGTTGGGTGGCACGGGATACATGCGGACGTGCATTGTCCTGTTGGAACAGCAAGTTCCCTTGCCGGTCTAGGAATGGTAGAACGATGGGTTCGATGACGGTTTGGATGTACCGTGCACTATTCAGTGCCCCTCGACGATCACCAGTGGTGTACGGCCAGTGTAGGAGATCGCTCCCCACACCATGATGCCGGGTGTTGGCCCTGTGTGCCTCGGTCGTATGCAGTCCTGATTGTGGCGCTCACCTGCACGGCGCCAAACACGCATACGACCATCATTGGCACCAAGGCAGAAGCGACTCTCATCGCTGAAGACGACACGTCTCCATTCGTCCCTCCATTCACGCCTGTCGCCACACCACTGGAGGCGGGCTGCACGATGTTGGGGCGTGAGCGGAAGACGGCCTAACGGTGTGCGGGACCGTAGCCCAGCTTCATGGAGACGGTTGCGAATGGTCCTCGCCGATACCCCAGGAGCAACAGTGTCCCTAATTTGCTGGGAAGTGGCGGTGCGGTCCCCTACGGCACTGCGTAGGATCCTACGGTCTTGGCGTGCATCCGTGCGTCGCTGCGGTCCGGTCCCAGGTCGACGGGCACGTGCACCTTCCGCCGACCACTGGCGACATCATCGATGTACTGTGGAGACCTCACGCCCCACGTGTTGAGCAATTCGGCGGTACGTCCACCCGGCCTCCCGCATGCCCACTATACGCCCTCGCTCAAAGTCCGTCAACTGCACATACGGTTCACGTCCACGCTGTCGCGGCATGCTACCAGTGTTAAAGACTGCGATGGAGCTCCGTATGCCACGGCAAACTGGCTGACACTGACGGCGGCGGTGCACAAATGCTGCGCAGCTAGCGCCATTCGACGGCCAACACCGCGGTTCCTGGTGTGTCCGCTGTGCCGTGCGTGTGATCATTGCTTGTACAGCCCTCTCGCAGTGTCCGGAGCAAGTATGGTGGGTCTGACACACCGGTGTCAATGTGTTCTTTTTTCCATTTCCAGGAGTGTAGATAACAGTATGAGAATCGTTCACTTACTAGGATTATGACAGAATTTCTACATTTACAAATTGTAGGATCCAGGGAGCGAAAGGCTATTTAAAATTGCTACAGAAACCAGATGGCAGTTACAAAAGTCGGGAATGGGGTGGTGGGGGGGGGGGGGGGAGACGAAAGGGAAGCAGTGGTTGAGAAGGGAGTGAGACAGGGTTGTAGCCTCTTCCCAATGTTATTCAATCTGTATACTGAGCAAGCAGTAAAGGAAACAAAATAAAAATTTGCAGTAGGTATTAAATCTCAGGGAGAAGAAATAAAAACTTTGAGGTTTTCTGATGGCATTGTAATTCTGAGACAGTAAAGGAGATTGGAAAAGCAGTTGAACGGAATGGGCAGTGCCTTGAAAAGAGGATATAAGATGAACATCAACAACAGCAAAATGTGGATATGGAATGTCGTCGAATTAAATCATTGGCAATTGGATTAGGAATGAGACACTTGAAGTAGTGGATCAGTTTTGCTATTTGGGAAACAAAATAACTGTTGATGGTCGAAGTAAGGCAAGAAAAGCGTTTCTGAAGAAGATAAACTTTTTAACGTCGAGTACAGATTTTAAGTGCCAGGAAGTCCTTTCTGAAAGTATTTGTATGGATGTTATACAATTTAAACATGGACAATAACCTGTTTAGACAAGAAGAGAATAGAACCTTTTGTAACGTGGTTCTACAGATGAATGCTCAACATTAGATGTGTAGATCACGTAGCTAATTAGGAGGTACTGAATAGAACTGGAAAAAGAGCAATTTGTGGCACAATCTGACAAGAAGAAGGGATGGGTTGGTACGACACATTCAGAGTCATCAAGGTATCACCAATTTAGTACTGGAAAGAAATGTGTGTGTGTGTGGGGGGGGGGGGGGCGAAAATCGTAGAGGGAGACCAAGGGATGAATGTACTAAGCAGATTGAGAAGGATGTAGGTTGCAGTAGTTACTCGGAGATGAAGAGGCTTGCACAGGATAGAGTAGCATGGAGAGCTGCAACAAGCCAGTCTCAGAACTGAAGACCACAACAGTGTCACGTACTATGCTTTTCGTCATATTAAAATTTCAATTATAATGCCGACTTACATACGTACTTAATTGTAATGTTCACATCGATGCACATAACATTACACTTAAGTGATAGAATTACAATAAGGGATTATACATACTGGAAGGATGTGTCACAATTCGAGTTCTATGTTAATTAACATTTAAGTTTGTTGGTTCAAATGGCTCTGAGCACTATGGGACTCAACTGCTGAGATCATTAGTCCCCTTGAACTTAGAACTAGTTAAACCTAACTAACCTAAGGACATCACAAACATCCATGCCCGAGGCAGGATTCTAACCTGCGACCATAGCGGTCTTGCGGTTCCAGACTGCAGCGCCTTTAACCGCACGGCCACTTCGGCCGGCAAGTTTGTTAATAGCTATGAAATTTAAATTAATGTAAGAAACTTTCCAGAAAGATTCGATCCAATAACCTCGCGATTGCGAACGTATTACGCTACAGACTCAGGTATCGACGAACTCGTTAAGTAGCCAAATACAGTTTCTACTTAATGGCGTTCGGAAGTCTTGTGATCTTCAACGTTAATTTTTCGAGTTTCTGTTTCTGAGTAGTAAAGTATGAACAATACCGAATGGCACCAGGCACTGAAGTGGCCTCGTTAAACTTCTCCGTCGTGGTCCGCCGACGCTGGCTCGCACAGCAGACCGATCTACAGCGACCCAAGCGACTGTCACCAGCTGGACGTGACGCCTGTCTGTCTGTGCCAAAATCTCGTGCTTTGGAGATCCAGACTGCTTTACTCTTGTTGTGGGTTGGCAGGAGAGCCAACACCGTATTACTAGAGGAAGCCGAAAGGCACGCGTTTTAGCTCACGCAGGCTGGCGTGAGGTCTGGAACAGGACAAGGAAATTAGACTTTAGAAAAAACGGACGTAGCTGGTGGAATACTTAACTTTAATCCATAAATGGTGAACGTCGCTCTTGACAGTACATGTTTTACAGTATCAATAGTAACTGGTAATGGCGCCTTGCTAGGTCGTAGCAAATGACGTAGCTGAAGGCTATGCTAACTATCGTCTCGGCAAATGAGAGCGTATTTTGTCAGTGAACCATCGCTAGCAAAGTCGGTTGTACAACTGGGCCGAGTGCTAGGAAGGCTCTCTAGACCTGCCGTGTGGCGGCGCTCGGTCTGCAATCGCTGATAGTGGCGACAAGCGGGTCCGACGTATACTAACGGACCGCGGCCGATTTAAAGGCTACCACCTAGCAAGTGTGGTGTCTGGCGGTGACACCACAACTCTACAGGACAGACTGAAAGGAATCGTCTTTCTCAGGCGGTCCATGTCGCTGGCAATTTGTGTTGTGCTGTGTTGAAAGCTAAGTGATAATCTTATCTCTGCATGAGACGAACTTATGGTGCCCTCTGTCCTAGCAACTCTTTCATATCGTAACATTCTACGTCTTTTACATGGACAATGTATAAGCAGCACTGTACGAGTGTCATTGTAAGAGCAGAGAAACTTTTCGTTGCTCGGACTTTTTTTGTTGACGGTAGCGAAAGAATACTGATGACGGTTCTTTTTAAATTAATGAACGATCGGTCGCGAAATGGAAACCACAGTGAAAATCATAACCGTTTTCTTTGCAATTAGCCCCACCTGCCGCTCAGACGTAGACACATGTCGTCGTGTTGTACCAACTTTCCAGTACACTCGTCGCAGAAAGTAGCCTCCTGTGCTTTCTGCCAATTCTCTACGCTGGTCTGCTCCTGGTTGTCTGTGCCGAAGTATTGTCTTCATAGCCAGCGGTTCATTTGAGCAGAAATGAAAATCAGAGGGGGCCAAGTCAGGGGTGTAGGATGGCTGATCACACACCTCCAGTCGTAAACTCTGCAGTAAAATTATTGCCGCTGCATTGTGCGGCCGAGAAGAAGGAATCGGTAGATTGACTGCCACGAGTGATGAGTATAGTGGGCAGAGGCGTTAGAAATGTAGTGTTTGGACAGTAAGTTGGAAATGTGGGTCTCACGGGGAGTTTGCCAGGGATATGTCCCTGCAGTCGCACTATCCTCTGTGCACTCGGTGGCTCAGATGGACAGAGCGTCTGACATGTAAACAGGACATCCCGGCTCCGAGTCCCAGTCGGGGCACACATTTTCAACTGTTCCCGCTGGTATTTATCAACCCCTGTAAGCAGCTAATGGTGTGGATTTCATAGTAATTTCAATAACAGCACAGTCATGAGCGCCCGTACAAAGTCCCGTTTTGTTCACAGTCCAATTTCTACCCAATCCAATCTAGCCACTGTCACGAACAATGATGATAATGAAATGAAATGAAATGATGACAACACAAACACCCAGTCCCTGTGCAGACAAAATCTTCAACCCGGCCGGGAAACGGACCCGGCATCTCGAGATCCAGAGTCAGCAACGCCAGTCACTAGACCACGAGCTGCCGACATTTCTTGAGTTTGTGAATCGAAAGTCGCGGACTCCACCTGTGGCACACACTTCTTTTATACAGCTCAAGTCACCACTAACAGTCTGATAACCAAGTACCGTAAAATTTCAGGAATGCTCGTGTACCAAGTTAAATTTTTTCCCCTAGTGCTTGATTTGAGCTCATCAGTCTTAAATGAATGTGTGCTTGACCGCTCTTCGCCATGAACGCTAGTTCGTCTTCCATTAAAAATCCGATTAAACCGAATCTCTGTCCGCCACATTGCCGTCATACTGCTTATCGGTAGGGCGAACTTTTCTTTTTACATTCAGAAACTGAAGTACACTACTAGCCTCTGTCTTGGCTGGATCCTTATTTTGTCACACATTTTAAAATCACACCAATAAACAGTAAGAGAAAACGATCATTTATGCTCGTTGTTAGCGCATTACTGGAGCCAACGATTAGCAACGCCTACCTCACGATGGCGGAAAAATTGCAAGACTCGTCAGATCAAAATGTTCCTTAATGTGGTATGAATCTCCTCTGCCAATGTAAGCGCGAGGTAGGCCACTGACAATGATAAATGGTGGTGCATTAATAACCGGTGCAACAGCCAGAATGTTGGATACAAGCGTGCGAACTTGCATCCATTGTGTCGTAGAGGTGACGGACGCCAGTTTGTGGGATGGAGTTCCACGCATGTTGCACTTGGTCGATCAATACAGGGATGCTTAATGTTGGTTGTGAATGACGGCGGAATTGTCATCCGATAATGCCCCATACGTGCTCGAGTGGACAAAGATCTGCTGATCGTGCAGGCCAAGGCAACTTGTACGCACACTGTAGAGCATGCTTGCTTACAACAGCGTTATGCTGTTCGAAAACGCCCCCTGGAATTGCTGTTCATGAATAGCAGCACAGCAGGTCGAATCACAAGATTCACGTACAGTGTTGCAGTCAGGATGCGTGGGATAAGCAAGAGACTGCTCCAGCTGTAATAAAAAGTCGTACCCCAGAGTATAACACCAGGTTTAGATCCAGTGTGTCTTACAAGCACAGAAGACTGTCTACTGATCCCTTTCTAAACAACACACGGCCATCAGCGGCACCGAGGCAGAACCAGCTTTCATCAGACCTCACAACAGACCTACAGCCTGCCTCCAATGAACTGTCACTTGACACCACTGAAGTCGCAAATAGCGGTAATTTGGCGTCAGCGGAATGCAGTTTACAGGTCGCCTGGCTCCGAGCTGTCCTTGAAGCAACCGATTTGTAACAGTTCGTTGTGTCACAGTGCTGCCAGTTGTTCCTCAAACAGCTGCTGCAGACGCAGTACGATGCGCGACAGCCATACGACGAACACGATGGTTTTCCCTCTCGGTAGTTCCACGTGGCCATCGGAGGTCGGTCGTTTTGGGACTGTACATTCTAGGGGCACAGCTACCTGCGATCATGCAGAGTGGCTACGTGGCTGCATTTACGCCAAGTTTTTCTTTCTGAAGTATCTCAGATGGAACATACAGATTCTCGTAGCCGTATTCCACGACCTCGTTCAGCCAAGAGGCTGATAATGACCTCAGAGGCATTCTTGACTAACATCAACTCACCACGTCCAATCTCAAAGGTTACTAACGCTCACGACCATTACAGCGCCTATTTAAAGCAAACTTGATCTACGTTCTAATAGTGGAGCCATTCTTATGCGAATAGCTATATATACACATTGGCGGAAAAAAAAATCACAACACCAGGAAGGAATAGTTCGACATAAACGAAATTTGGTAGGCGTGTTTCTACCTCTGAAAGATGATGACTATTATGACTATTGAAGTTTCGCTCCAGTCGCATAAGAGAGGTAACAACGTTAAACATAAACAACCGTTGTGGTCATTAGTCGTGACACTGGTTTGATACAGCTCTCCATGATACTCTATCCTGTGCAAGCTTCTTCATCTCCCAGTACCTACTGCAACCTACATCCTTCTGAATCTGCTTACTGTATTCATCTCTTGGTCTCCCTCTACGATTTTTATCCTCCACGCTGCCCTCCAATACTAAACTGGTGATCCCTTGATGCCTCAGAACATGTCCTACCAACCGATCCCTTCTTCTAGTCAAGTTGTGCCACAAACTCCTCTTCTCCCCAATCCTATTCAATACTTCCTCATTAGTTATCTGATCTACCCATCTAATCCTCAGCATTCATCTGTAGCACCACATTCTATTCTCTTCTTGTCCAAACTATTTATCGTCCATGTTTCACTTCCATACATGGCTACACTCCATACAAATACTTTCACAACGACTTCCTGACACTTAAACCTATACTCGATGTTAACAAATTTCTCTTCTTCAGAAATGCTTTCCTTGCCATTGCCAGTCTCCATTTTATATCCTGTCTACTTCGAACATCATCAGTTATGTTGCTCCCCAAATAGCAAAACTTCTTCACTACTTTAAGGTCTCATTTCTTAATCTAATTCCCTCAGCATCACCCAACTTAATTCGACTACATTCCATTGTCCTCGTTTTGCTTTTATTAATGTTCATTTTATATCCTCCTTCCAAGACACTTTCCATTCCGTTCAACTGCTCTCCCAGCTCCTTTGCTGCCTCTGACAGAATTACAATGCCATCGGCGAACCTCAAAGTTTTTAATTTCTTCTCCATGGATTTTAATACCTACACCTGCATGGTGTCATAGTTGCAAAGTGGACCTCGTCATGGACGTCAGGAGTGAAGTTGCGCATCATGCAGCCTATTGCGCACAGATTGATTCCTAACACGACGTCCTGTGGCGGCACGAAAAGCATTATTCAACATGGTAGCGTTGCTGTCAGGGTCCCTCCGAGCCATAATCCGTATGTAGCGGTCATCCACAGCAGTAGTAGCCGTTGTGCGGCCTGAGCGAGGCATGTGATCGACAGATCATGTCTCTCTGTATCTACTTCATGTCGGAACAACATCGCTTTAGTTCACTCCGAGACGCGTGGACACTTCTCTTGTTGAGAGCCCTTCCTGGCACAAGGTAACAATGCAGACGCAATCGAAGCGCGGTATTTACCGTCTAGGCATGGTGGAACTACAGACAACACGAACCGTGTACCTCCTTCCTGGGGGAATGTCAAGAACTGATCAGCTATTGGACCCCCTCCGTGTCATAGGCGCTGCTCATGTATTTTTGTTTACATCTTTGGGCGGGTTTAGTGATATGTCTGGTCAAAGGGACTATGTCTGTGATACAGTATCCACAATCAACTTCTGTCTTTAGGAGTTCTGGGAACCGGGGTGATGCAAGCCTTTTTGATGTGTGTATTTTGGAACTTAAACAGCGTTAAATATGACGAATTACTTTCAAGGAAACGATCTATTGACAAGTAGGCAACAACGATTCGAAAAATATCGTGCTCCCGAAATACAACTAGGTCCTTATTCAAACATAGTAAGAAATGGTATCGATAGGGGATCCCACACTGACTGCATATTTCTAATGCTTCCTGAAGGCTTTTCACACTGTTCCTAATAACCGACTTGCCGTGCGGTTCTGGGCGCTACAGTCTGGAACCGAGCGACCGCTACGGTCGCAGGTTCGAATCCTGCCTCGGGCATGGATGTGTGTGAAGTTCTTAGGTTAGTTGGGCTTAATTAGTTCTGAGTTTTAGGGGACTTATGACCTCAGCAGTTGAGTCCCATAGTGCTCAGAGCCATTTGAACCTAAGAACCGACTTCTAATCAAATGGCGTTCCTGGAGAGTATCGTCCCAGTTGTGTGACTTTCCTATCAGAGAGATCACTGTTCGTAGTAACTGATGGAAAGCCAGCGAGTAAAACAATAGAGATATCTGGTATTCCCCAAAAAAGTACCATACGCCCTTTGCTTTTTCTTACCCGTATAAACGATTTAGAAGACAATCTGAGCAGACGTCTTAGATTGTTTGCAGATGATGCTGTCATTTACTGTGTACTAGAATCATTAGAAGGTGAAAACCGATGGCAAAAACATTTTGACAAGGTATCTCTACGGTTCGAAAAGCTGCAATTGAATCTAAATATTGATAAGTGTGGCGCTATCACCATGAGTGCTAAAAGGAATCAGTTATATTTCGGTTACACGATAAATCACACAAATGTAAGGGCTTTGAATTCATGTAAGTACTTGAGAATTTCAGTTATGAACAACTTAAGCAGAAACGATCAGATATAATTTTGTGGGTAAAGCAAACCAAAGACACTGTTTTACTGTCAGAACACTTAGTAGATACAACAGGTGCAGTGAAGAGACTGCCCACACTACACGTGTCCGTGCTTTGCTAGAGCTTTGGTGGGTACTATGGGGTCGTTAGCAGACAGGATTGACGGAGGACATCGACGAAGTTCAGAGAAGGGCAGCTCGTTTTGTATTGTAGCGAAATGGGGGAGAGAGTACCACGGATTGAAATTTTGAAATTTCAGTCACCAGCTTTCTCCTTCGAATCGGAAAATATTTTATTGACGTCAACTTGCATAAGGAGAAATTCTAATAATCGTAATAAAATAAGAGAAATGAGAGCTCGTACGGAAAGATCTTGATGGTCATTTTTCGCTATCGCTGTTCGAGGGTGGAACGGCAGAGAAATTGTCAAAAGGTGTTCGATGAACCGTCTGCCAGGCGAATACGGGTGAAGTGTAGAGAAGTCATGAACTCGTAGATGCACGCTAAAGCGAACTGCGATTTGCTAGTCCTGTTCAAATATGATTCTGGTTTCTTTACGTTTGACGTTGTAGGTGAACGTATTAGCGAATTGCATGTTGTCTGTTGGCTATTGGAGGACGCACGTGTGTGTGTAAGGGACACCGACTTTGTACCAGAACTTTATATCCTACACTGCGGCACTGCAAAGAGCTTTCGGAAAGATGTCCAGTCAAATAACGCATGTGTAACGAGATAACAGTGCAACAAACCACTGTCCCACTGCCTGGAAATGAGGTCCAACAGATTTCTGCCCCTACTGAAGCAGTTTTAAGCAAACTGTAACTCATGTATGGTTCGTGTACTTTTCTTATTATGACTGTCACGTTAAGTTTACGAATGCAAGGTTTCGCTGCGATATGCACTGATATTCTCTCTTGCTTTGAGCCTCATAAAGTAATTAAAAATACACGAGCGTTGGGTGAACCACGGTTCGGCCATTGTCAAGTGGAGACGGTCTTTTTTTGCCTCTGCAGTCCATAAACAACCGCGCGGTCCTGTGTGACGTCTTTGGTGCTCGCTATGGGTCATGTAAGGTGAAGTTTTTGATACATGCTCACTTCAACCTTCCGATGGGCAGGTAGAAAGCGGACATCGTATTGCTACAATATTATGGAAAGGACAGTTGCTACTCATTATACTGCAGAGATGCTGAGTCGCAGAAAGGCACAACGACGCCTTCGTCGAAAACAGACAACACACACACACACACACACACACACACACACACACAGGACCACAGTCTTTACCCGACGAAGTCAGCTGGCTTCAGGTGCCAGAGACTGTGATCATGTGTGTGTGAGTGGCGTTTATGTGTGTGTGAGTGGCGTTTATGTGTGTGTGTGTGTGTGTGTGTGTGTGTGTGTTGTCTGTTTTCGACGAAGGTGTCATTGACCGAAAGGTCACTTCCTGGCAGTCTTTTTGTTGTGCCTTTCTGCTACTCAGAACCTCCACTATATGGTGAGAAGTAACTGTCCTTTTCATACTACTGTTACATTCCATCCTGGATATCAAATTGTTTGATTTTATAGTATTTCAGTCTACGAGACATTTGTTATTACACGGACTAATAGTTTCCGAGACTGTATGATAAAAGAAGCGATCGGGATAAAAACTGGTGAAAGCCCTGAATAAAGACTCCAGCCTATAGCTAAGCATGTCTTGCGACTAGGCCATGGGAAACTTTAAGCGGGCACATCGAATACGCAACGAAAAGTTTTCCTTACACTTCACTGACGTCGCAGAAGATAACGTGGCTGTATAAGGATTGTAGCAGCAACCAGACAGTTACCACTTGAGAATGGCCAAGGAGTACTCGGCCGAAAGCTCGTGGATTGTGAACCGCCTGATGCGGCTGGAAGAGCGAGAGAATTTTGCCTGTCATATCAAGTATTGGCAATGTTTACCTTGAGCCGAGATACATGCTGAAAATGTATTTCGGACAGACGTTACTGCCCACTGAATTTCATCTGGACTTACAACAAAACAGACTCAGGTAAATTCATGTCTTGTTGAAGTCGTCAGTGTTTTCCTGTAGATATTTTGCTTTAATTTTCCTCACAGATAAATATGCAGACATGTAAAGACAAGGAGGCGTGTCGGCCTCTCCAGGAGCCTGTTATAAAATCTAACCTCTTGTTGTTGGGAACACCGGCTTGCAGCGACAGTCTCCAAGAAGACACCGAGAATCCTGCGGCGACCTTCCGCAAGCTCTTGTAAACGCAGCGCACATTGCATAACTCAGAAAGGTGCGGCGTTTGCCATAGCTTGCGGAAAGCGCTGCGCTGCGTCGCCGCCGCCAGAGAAGACGGGGGCGGCGATGGAGGGCAAGAAGAAGGCAAGAGGACGGACCACGAGGTGGACGACGGTCTGCGTTCAGATTGTTGTATTTTTTATTGTAATTGCTATTTTTCGAACACCCATCAATAACGTAAAGTGCCAAATCCACAACTCCTGCCGATATATTCATCATGTAGCCTGTTGTCCAAGGATGCATGTCCAGAGTTTCATACGTTTTCAGATCACCTTTTAACTTTATATATAACATTGAAACACATCTTGAAATAAGACAGTCTTGATTGCAAGATCTATTTTGTTTACAGGAAATGAAGCGTTCTCCGTTTTTTGGGCATTATCAGACAAGAGTAAAATTTAATGTGGAAAACCAACATTTGTCGATTAATGCCATACGTGGGCATTAATGGATCAATGTTGATTTTCGAACGTAATTTTTACGCCAGTCTGATGATTCCCGACGGCCGCTGTGGTTGAGCGTTTCTAGGCGCTTCAGTCTCGACCCGCGCTGCTGCTAGGTCGCAGGTTCGAATCCTGTCTCGGGCGTGGATGTGCGTGCTATCCTTAGGTTAGTTAGGTTTAAGTAGTTCTAAGGGTACGGGACTGATGACCTCAGATGTTAAGTCTCATAGTGCTCACAGCCATTTGAACCATTTGATGATGGCCCAAAGGGGCGAAATGCATTATTTCCTGTAAACAAAAAAGGTTTTTGCAACCGAGACTGTCTTATTTCAAGAAATTCATAACTGGTTGCTGTTTCAAGCGCTCAGTATGGAATGGAATCAATTTTACAAAGAAACAAAAAAAATGGTTCAAATGGCTCTAAGCACTATGCGACTTAACATCTGAGGTCATCAGTCCCCTAGACGTAGAACTAATTAAACCTAACTAACCCAAGAAAATCACACACATACATGCCCGAGGCAGGATTCGAACCTGTGACCGCAGTAGCAGCGCGGTCCCGGACTGAAGCGCCTAGAACCGCTCGGCCACCGCGGCCGGGACAAAGAAACACTTTGAATAATCTTCGTTTATTATACACAATGCAACAAACAGCACGGGTGTTCAAACATTTTCGAAAATGTAGGCGTTCGTTACGTATTTAGATCTCCTGAATTAGAAAGTGGTACTTAAAACGTTTTATCACCCACAGGTTTTGCAGAGATCGAAGACATTTGCAATACCGATAACATGCACAAATACACCATTTGAAGCAACTGAGTATGGGAAGAAAATTTGATCAGCGTTTCGTGAAGGTCCACATGGCCCGGATATACCTGCAGACATGCCTCTGCAGACATTAGACGCGGGCGACAATCGTGACAGATATCGTGCACGAGACGGATGACATTGGCTTTGAAATGGGCACGGATGAGGGCCATCTTCTCTTCACCCAACCATATCTAAATGATTTTGATGTGTTGGCAAATGTGCCAACACCTTGTAGATACAGGAGGCCGAAATGCACGCTATCTAACGCAGATGGGCGTGAATTCTGGAACAGGATAAGTAGTGAATGGTAGCAAGAAAAGTACGTTGCTTTGGGAATACTTAACTTTTATATAGTCCTTTGGTTTACAACGTTCTTGATGAGACATTTCATACGATAACTATCAAACTATGTAAGGCTAATGGCGCCTTGCTAGGTCGTAGCCATGGACTTAGCTGAAGGCTATTCTCACTGTCTCTCGGTAAATGAGAGAAAGGCTTCGTCAGTGTAGTCGCTAGCAATGTCGTCGTACAACTGGGGCGAGTGCTAGTCCGTATCTCGAGACCTGCCTTGTGGTGGCGCTCGGTCTGCGATCACACAGTGGCGACACGCGGGTCCGACATGTACTAAATGGACCGCGGCCGATTTGAGCTACCACCTAGCAAGTGTGGTGTCTGGCGGTGACACCACAGATTTAGTTAGTGATCAAGGCTGCATGAAAGACGTTTGTCAGCAGGTGCGACATCCGTTACATTTTACAGAAACTGGGACTCTGTGTTGACACAATATTTTGCTCACAACGTTTGGTTAGTGTACTGCAGTGACCTACGAGGTTTGTTGCGTAAGTTCAACGTTCCATACGAGAAAGGTGAGTGGAGGCTGTTTGGATCAGAGCAACGTTCCGTGCGTGCCGGGTAACTGGAGACTGGTTATTGACTGCTCTAAATGAAGCAAGAAGGCAGTTCTGGTGCACGGTGGTAGCATGTACACCACAATACTTGTCAGCATTTCCGCGTACCTGGAGGAAACACATGAAAGTGCGTTCTTACTGCCATTCGTAATCAGGATCACAATTGGATGGTGTCTTGAAAGTGTTGGATGCGGTTCTAGGACAACAACTAGGATATACCACGTGCTGTGTACGACTTCATAGACGACGGTAAGGAGAGCTGGGCTACAGAGCGTTGCGGCAACTCTCGTCGAAGGAAAGCTGAACGCGAGCTGAAATGATTAGTGAACAAGTTAACACAGTAAACAGAAGATTTACTTAACTCGAGTTTCTCAAAGTGTATGAGGGCTCATTACAAATAATCCAGCAAGATAGAGTTCGGGTCTCACTGTTGATAAGGATGAGGGTTACCGAAGTAGGTACGAACGATGATGTCGGGCCGGCCGAAGTGGCCGTGCGGTTAAAGGCGCTGCAGTCTGGAACCGCAAGACCGCTACGGTCGCAGGTTCGAATCCTGCCTCGGGCATGGATGTTTGTGATGTCCTTAGGTTAGTTAGGTTTAACTAGTTCTAAGTTCTAGGGGGCTAATCACCTCAGCAGTTGAGTCCCATAGTGCTCAGAGCCATTTGAACCATTTGATGATGTCGGAGTCGTGACTAGGTGGTATCTGCGTAGCGTAGCATAGCGAAGAGGATCCAAGTGCGAGTTGGTTGTATCGCGGCAGTAGAGGGCGCTCGTGGTCCAGAGCTGCTCCAGCGGGCGTTCTGCGTTGGATCCAGTGGATACGGCAGAACTGCTGTTAGCGTCTGACAGAAAGCTACAATTTCCTTGCCAAATTTGATTCCTTCAGGGTGGTACTGATGCGTGATACTAGTTACCTTCTCACCATCGTCGAGAATCCACATACGGCAAGGATCTCGCGATGGCGGCAGAAATGTCGGTATTTGGGAGAACTTCCCCCCGGACATTCAGAGAAGCGGTCAATATGGAGGTCTCTCAATAAATTACGATCAACCACGACGAGATGCAAGGCCAATCAGCGGACTTGGGGTTTCTCTGTGGACTCAGTTCGTTGCCAGTGTGGCGTTGAGCAGACTAACAGCTGTTTCCTTCAGTTTTCCCCATCACCAACCACCTGCGCCATGCAACACCTTATAAGAGCTTCACCAAATGCACTATATATATATATATATATATATATATATATATATATATATATATATATATATATATATATTCTGTCAGAGACAGGAAAGGACTTGGACTAGCAGTTGAACGGAATGGACAGTGTCTTGAAAGGAGGACAGAAGATGAACATCAACAAAAACAAAACGAGGACAGTGGAATGTAGTCGAATTAAGTCGGGTGTTACTGAGGGAATTAGATTGGGAAATGAGACACTTAAGGTAGTAAAGGAATTATGGTATTTGGGGAGCAAAATAACTGATGATGATCGAAGTAGAGAGGATATAAAATGAAGACTGGCAATGGCAAGGAGAGCGTTTCTGAAGAAGAGATATTTGTTAACATCCAGTGTAGATTTAAGAATCAGGAAGTCGTTCTGAAAGTATTTGTATGGAGTGTAACCATGTATGGAAGTCAAACGTGGACGATAAATAGTTTGGACAAGAAGAGAATAGAAGCTTTCGAAATGTGGTGCTACAGAAGAATGCTGAACATTAGACGGGTAGATCACATAACTAATGAGGAGGTATTGAACAGAATTGGGGAAAAGAGGACTTTGTGGCACAACTTGGCTAGAAGAACGGATCGGTTGGTAGGACACGTTCTGAGGCATCAACGGATCACCAATTTAGTATTGCAGTGTGGAGGGTAAAAATCGTAGAGGGAGACCAAGAGATGAATACGCTAAGCAAATTCAGAAGGATGTAGGTTACAGTAGGTACTGGGAGATGAAGAAGCTTGCACAGGATAGAGTATCATGGAGAGCTGCATCAAACCAGTCTCTGGACTGAAGACCACAACAACAATATATACTTTTGACAAGATAAATAAATGAATAATCGTATAGTGTAGATAAACGAACGACGATGTGGGACGCCAGATACTTGTGGCAATAACGAGAGGGCAGCTAAAACTGAGGTTAGTGCTGAGCTCTCATTCACGCCCTGGTGTACACCTCGAGCCTGCCCAGGAACACCAGCTGAATGACTGGGCAGAGGATGTGCACCCACATCCAGAGGCCGAATAGCATACATAGATGGAGACATCTTGAGGGCTGGCCTAGGCCCCGAAGTGACACGTGGTACAAATCCCGAGAAGAGGGACCCATCCCCAGATGACAGTGGCTTTCGAGATGGCGACGGCTGTGAAAGGGGTTCGACTTCCATTGGCTCCAGGACCGGCTCCGACGGCGCGGGAACCACGGATACGGATGCAGATAGGGTTTCTGGGTCCGGAAAGACGTGGATCTGAAAGCACAAAGCCTGTGGCAGGGTCACACAATGCTCATGGGTGAATTCGATTGTAGTGGCGCTTCAGCAGACATCTCGGTACCTGTAGTAGAAACATAGAACATCCAAGAAGTCGTACAATGGTGACTCGCTCCCAGCGCCTCCGCCCGGCATACAATCTGCGAAACACCGAATCGCTAGTGCAATACTTTGCGTACCTGCGGGGAGTGGATGCCGCCCGCCATGACGGATGCAGCAACTGAAGTAAGGTGCGGCGGCCTCGTCGATGTAACAACTCCGCCGGCGATGGTCCGTTGCGTGGCTGGCAGCAGTAGGAAGACAAGAACAGCAACGTAGCTTGATCCTGTGTGTGGCAGGGACGACGTTTGTCCATCTGTTGCTTACAAGTTCGCATAAAGCCATCAGGTTCTTCGTTGGATTGCAGGTCAAACAGTGCACCCGTAATGCGGTTGATGCCAGAGGCTGTCAAAACTGTTCACTCAGCGTTAGAAAACTGAGATCCGTTGTCACTCACAGTCATTTCAGGTAACCCCTCCTGGCGAAAGATCAACGACAAGGCCTGGGTTGTGCAACGAGCCATACTAGAGTGCATGCAACCACGAAGGGATATTTGCTGAGAGCATCAACGATGCTGAGCCAGCATGTATTCCAGTAAGGACTCGCGAAATCCAAGCGGAAACTTTTCAGAGGTGCTTGAGGTTTGGGCCATGCAAGCAACTGCTGAGGTGAAGCTGATTGATGTTCAGTAGGGGATTAGCACTGAGAAATCAAGTGTTCTATTTGTGTATACGTTCCATGGCAAGTGCAAATGACATCACGCCAACTGCTAGGTGTGAATGAGAGCCCCGTGAATTTGTTGTAACCAACGAATCACTTCAGGCTGGAGAGCCTGGCGAACCACAATACATGGCTGGTCATTAGCTGTGTGAAGCAAAATGACACTGCAAGGGTGTGCCTATGCGCAAAATATCACCAAACCGTAGAATTGTCTGGCTGGACACGGCCAACCATTGCGTAAGTAGTGCAACAGAATCTGCAAATCAGGAGTCTCTGCTGTGGCCTGAACACTTTTCCGGTGATTGAGCGGAAAAAGTTAAGCAAAGCATATCTGTCTTGTGCACTAATGTAGCAACAAGAAGCAGAGGTCTCGTCCACTGTTGAATCAGGGACAACAGGGTGGCGAGAAAGATCATTTGTGTTGACATGTTTGGATGTGGGCAAATACACAATCTTATCTTGGTAATCTGACAAAATAGGAGCCAGCCTGTGCAGCTTCTGCGCTCTGCGAGTTGGGACTGACTGAGAAGTACTAAACAAAAGTTGAAGAGGTTAATAGTCAGTCAGCAAGTAAAATTTTCTTCCAGAAAGATAATGGTGAAACTTAGCTATACCATAACCAATGGCGAGAGCCTCATTTTCAATTTTGCGGATAATTACATTGAGCTTTGTTCAACAACTTCGAAGCAAAAGCAGTTGGTCTGTCAAGAGAACTAAATTCATGCAAAAAAACTACACCGATTGTGCAAGAGGAAACATCTGGAGCCAAGTCCACAGGTTTAGCTGGATCAAAACGAGGAAGGCCTCGATCACTAAGCAAAGTGTCTTTCAAATTCTGGACAGCAGACTAACACTCTTGCGATCAAACAAAAGGAACAGTCTTCTTGCGCAAGCGATGCAAGGGAGCCGCGATCTAGGAATAATCATATGTAATAAGTGAGCTTCCCTAACGTAGACTGCAATTCCCGCAAATTTTGTAGGTGTGGGAGTTCATGGATGGCAAGCAAATGTTGCTGCAATGGGCGAACACACTGGCTATTAGTGACATGTCCTAACTACTCAATTTAAGTCTGAAAAAACACACACTTGACTGCAGACAACACTTGAAACAGAGTGCCAAGATTGTTCTTATGGAGTGCGACCTGAGACGACAACGTCATCTAAATAATTCGAGCAAAACGGAACTTTTGCATTCAGCTGCTGCAGAAAACGCTGAAATTTGACGGATGCAGAAGCACTGCCAAACGGCAATCTTAGAAATGTAAGAGACTCACATGAGCGTTAATGGCAAAGATCTCTTTCAGCTGCTCGTCCAGAGGGCTCTCCATATAAGTGTTGCACAAATCAACTTTAGAAAAGTAACGACTGGCACGTAATGTATCATTCAATTCTTCTGAGTGCAGTTAGTGATGACTGTCAATGACTGGGGATTTACGAAGTCGACCCACGACTGCAGCCAGCAAGACGGCTTCATTTGATTAACGTGAGGGGGGCGCCCACAGACTGGCTGTAGTGGGTGCTCCGACCCCGCTGCCTTACGTACCACTAAGTTCCTGATACACCTGTTCTCGAAGAGCAAGAGGATCAGGACGAGCTCTAACAAAACGTGGCTGTGCATTGTACTTCATTGTGACGTGGGCAACGATATTACTGGCTTTGCATAAACAATCAGAAAGCAAACCCTGAAATTCTGCACATAACTGAGTACCGCTGTACCAATATCAAAGGATGAAACAGAAAGCACATGGTGATTATAATTAAAGTTAAACTTTCAAACCGCTGTAGGAATAATACCACTGGTCAGAATGACGTCAAATTGCAACGGAATATTATCGGAGAAGGGTAAAAACGCATGGCAGAAGAAAAATAAATAGTTATAAACTAGAGCATTAGATGGCGCTGTAAACACCTTAATTTAACAGTGGTCGACTACAAATCACAAATGAATCATACAACAATGCCTTAGGTGTACGTCTGACATTAAACATACTGTATTACTCAATGTGCATCGGTATACAGATGTGATACTGTTAGTTACGTAAGCCCATCCATCACGCAAGATCAGATCATATCACATCGGATGGGAAAAATCGGTTTTTCATTGCCTTAAGCCATAAAACTGCATAAAAAGCACCAATCACATCAGTTTTTAATTGTCCTGAGGCCAAAAACCGCATAAAAGTAACAATCAAAATCAAATCGGATTATTAACATCCGTCTGACTGGCGCAAGACAAGTTCAATATGCTGTCCGCCGTTTACCGCAGCAAATTCAAATCGAGAAACAGCATGTTCCGCAACTGATCGAAGTGTTTCCCACTCACGTTCCGAACGTGCTGCGCAATGCATGCCTTCAATACAGCTAAGTTTGCAATCGTAACACTGTACACATCTTTCAGATAGCCAGAAGTCACACGGATTAAGATCAGATGATCGGGACGGCAAGTAAAGTGGAGGCTGATAATTCTACCATTTCCGAAATAGCGCTTCAGCAGCTGCTTAATTGGGTTTCCAGTGCGATGAAGTGCGCCATCTTATATAAAAATGATATTCGAACCAAGACGTGGCTCCGTTTGCAACCCCGCACACGAACTCAGGCGAAGTCCACCGCCCGTAAGCTAAACTTGTAATCTAAAGGGAAGCTCTGCGCTTCGGTTGCCCGCTGCCTCAGCACTTTGGAACACAGACCACACCCGACAACAGGAGGCCAAAAAACTTTTAACTTTAACATTCAAGATCGGAATAATCTCTTTCAAATTCTGAAGGTGGCAGGGGTAAAATACAGGGAACGAAAAGCTATTTACAATTTGTATAGAAACCAGATGGCAGTTATAAGAGTCGAGGGGCATGAAAGGGAAGCAGTGGTTGGGAAGGTAGTGAGACAGGGTTGGAGCCTCTCCCCGATGTTGTTGAATCTGTATATTGAGCAAGCAGTAAAGGAAACAAAAGAAAAATTCGGAGGAGGTATTAAAATCCGTGGAGAAGAAATAAAAACTTTGAGGTTCACCGATGACATTGTAATCCTGTCAGAGACAGCAAAGGACTTGGAAGGGCAGTTGAACGGAATGGATAGTGTTCATAAATGGTTCAAATGGCTCTGAGCACTATGGGACTTAACATCTATGGTCATCAGTCCCCTAGAACTTAGAACTACTTAAACCTAACTAACCTAAGGACATCACACAACACCCAGCCATCACGAGGCAGAGAAAATCCCTGACCCCGCCGGGAATCGAACCCGGGAACCCGGGCGTGGGAAACGAGAACGCTACCGCACGACCACGAGATGCGGGCAATGGATAGTGTCTTGAAAGAAGGATATAAGATGAACATCAACAAAAGCAGAACGAGGATAATGGAATGTAGTCGAATTAAATCGGGTGATTCTGAGGGAATTAGATTAGGAAATGAGACACTTAAAGTAGTAGAGGAGTTCTGCTATTTGTGGAGCAAAATAACTGATGATGGTCGAAGTAGAGAGGATATAAAATGAAGACTGGCAATGTCAAGGAAAGCATTTCTGAAGAAGAGAAATTTGTTAACATCGAGTATATGTTTAAGTGTCAGGAAGTCGTTCTGAAAGTATTTGTATGGAGTGTAGCCATGTATGGAAGTGAAACATGGACGATAACTAGTTTGGACAAGAAGAGAATAGAATGTGGGCTACAGAAGAATGCTGAGGATTAGATGGGTAGATCAGATAACTAATGAAGAAGTATTGAATAGGCTTGGGGAGAAGAGGAGTTTGTGGCACAACTTGACTAGAAGAAGGGATCGGTTGGTAGGACATGTTCTGAGGCATCAAGGGATCACCAGTTTAGTACTGGAGGGCAGCGTGGAGGGTAAAAATCGTAGAAGTAGGCAAAGAGATGAATACACTAAGCAGATTCAGAAGGATGTAGGTTGCAGTAGGTAGTGGGAGATGAAGAAGCTTGCACAGGATAGAGTAGCATGGAGAGCTGCATCAAACCAGTCTCAGGACTGAAAACCACAACAACAACAACATTCAAGACTGACCAATAAATTAACACTATAAAATCAAGGCTAAACAACTATTACTTTCATTCGCAAGTCCTTTCTTTGACTGAAACAGTACGTAATTAAGAAAGGCTAAGAGTTGAAAATGAACAGGCTCACGAGAACCGACTTTCACTAGAACTTAATGACACACATATTGGCTACTTTAAGTGGGCCTGCAAAGCTCAAGACGGTAATCTTCAGGAATAAAATCTCAGATTGCCCGCAGGGGACATGTTGACATGGATTAACCGATATCGTAAGTAAATTAAACACTCGCTAATAATAGCTAATGAACTAACATTATGGAAAGACATCAATATTATGCGGAAGCAGAGCACACGCTCAGTAAGAGGCGTCAAATGAAATCGAACACACACATCATCACGCGTCCGGCAACGTCTTACTGTACCAAGAGCGGTCACAATCACAGTTAACTAAGCGCCCTTAGTAATTATAGTACTTGGCTGGGTGTCTTGATGCTGCGGCGATTTTGCGAAGATGTCAGACCATAACAGCGTGTCCCTCCAAGGAAGCGGGCACTTCCACAGCTCACGAGGTTGCAGGAGAATCCACAGTGCCGGCCAACTGCCGCCGCCTCCAGTATAACCACGTGACAACCGCCGTCCGGCCTCAGGCACGCCGTCTTCGCTTCTGCCCTCCAGCCAATCGCCGAATCGCGCACCGCCGCCTTCCATTCTCAAAGCGTTGTTTTTGTTACTCGCGGTCGGCACTCGCTTATATCCCGAGCCGACCCAAGCCCCAAGCCCCAAGACAAACCTCTGTACTAGGAAATCGATCGTACTCATGTCAGAGATATTACAGGCGCCGGTCCCGCCACGGTTCATTGGTGTCGCAGGATGTCAGGCTTTTTCCCTGGTCCGCCAGACTTGTCGCCAATCGAAAATGTGTGGGATGTGGTGAAACGACACGTGCCGTGCTGTGTCCCAATGCCAACCACCACAGATGAACTTTGGAACCAACTGAATGCAGCATGGATGGCTATACCATAGGACGCCATTTGCGCCTTGTACGCGTCGATGCCATCACGCATGGAACTATCAAGGCCCATGGTGGAACCTGGGCACGTGCTGCACCAAGGTTTTTTTCTGCAGAACACACTATTGTACATGTCCTGTGAATATGAACGTCCTATCTCCTGTCTTTCGAGAGATTTTTTCTGGACATAATTTTACGCACAAGCGATGAACAGTCGCTCACGTCACGGCCAAGGAATACGAATGTTTGTCGGTACCATGTACGTGATGCGCTGCGATGTGCACGTTGAACTTGGTTGGACTCGTTACAAATACTGGGGACAGAAACTGTGGCTCTGAGGGTTTTAATTGGTGCCAGGGGACAGAAATATCAAGTGTGACCCTCTAGTGCAAAGAGACAGAATACTCTTGTGAACTGTGCGCATCAAGCTGGGCACTATGAAGCAGTTTGTCAAGGCACTACATAAGCGTGCCAACTGATTCAAATATCTGTGTTACAAGTTCCCCAACCGGTCAGACGCTACATTGAAAGAGGGCATTTCTACTGGTCCCAGTATTCGGAAATAATGGTCGATGAACATTTCACGCCGGCCGCGTTGTCTGACCGGTTCTAGGCGCTTCAGTCCGGAACCGCGCGGCCGCTACGGTCGCAGGCTCGAATCCTGCCTCGATCATGGATGTGTGTGATGTCCTTAGGTTAGTTAGGTTTAAGTGGTTCTAAGGTCTAGGACACTGATGACCTCAGATGTTAAGTCCTATAGTGCTCAGAGCCATTTGAAGATTTCCCTCATTCAATGAACGCCGTGGAGAGAGGAGTCTGGATCAATTTTAAGTGTGTGGTTCAAAACTTCATGGGAAACAATAGTAGCCCAGAGTATATCGACATTTTTGAAAACGTGTTGAGCACATCCAAAATGCTGAGATGCTGGATGAGTTGGAAGTTACATTTTTTAAACTCGCTCCTTGCGTTTTTCCTCCAAGCCTGGATGTTATAAGTGAGAATCGGGGTGAAAGATTCCGTCACGATATGAGGGGCGCGGAACGACAGTACTAGGGAACTTTGGATGTTTGGATAATGGGCGGCTACTGTTGAATGTTTGACCGTGATCATGCAGAAGTGCTGCATAAGAGGAAAAGCAAGGGACACTCCATAACAACAGAAAACGCAGAATCAGTTTGGTTCTTTCATGGTTTTCACAACTTTCCCCGCATGCGTATGTTCCCTGTGCGCATATTTCAATATGTTGTTGTTCTAAACTTGTATTATACTTCACCATTATTCATCTGCCGTATATACAGGATGACTACTATTGAACTATATAAAATAAAATCGTCATAACTTCTGAAGGGTTTGCGTTAGGACGTTCAAACTGCAGACTTGGCCGTGTAGTATAATGGGATTTAGTATGTTGGTTTAGCGACGAAGCCCACTTTCATTTTGATGGGTTCCACAACAATCAAAACTGGCGCATTTGGGGGGCTGAGAATCCGCATTTGGTGATCAAGACGGGTAACTCTGTGGCGTTCAATGTCCAGTCACGGAATAATCGGTGCGACATTCCTTGACGGCACGGTGACTACCGAACGGTGCTTGAAGGTTTTGGCAAATGATTTCATCCCCATTATCCAAATTGACTGTGATTCCGACATGATGTGGTTCATGCAAGACGGACCGGGCGAGGTGGCACAGTGGTTTTCACACTGGACTCGCATTCTGGAGGACGATGTTTCAATCTCGCGTCCAGCCATCCTGACTTAGGTTTTCCGTGATTTACCTGAATCGCTTCAAGCAAATGCCGGAATGGTTCCTTTGACAGGACATGGCCGACTTCCTTCCCTAATCCCATGAGACCGATCACCTCGCTGTTTGGTCTCTTCCCCCCAAGTCAACTTAAACCAACTCATGCAAGACGGATCTCGACCCCCCATCGAACCAGGGGAATGTTTGACGTCCTGGAGGAGCACTCTGGCGTACTCAGAGGCCACTGGCATGGGCCTCGATTGGTCGCCATATTCTCCGGATATGAACAAATGCGACTCATTTTCGCGAGGCTTTATTAAAGACAATGTGTACAACAATAACCTTGCTGAAAACAGCCATTCAGGAAGGCATCGTCAGCGTCGGTGTTCCGACGCTTCAGTGGGTCATGCAGAATTTCGCTATTTGCGCCACCTCGTCGCCAATGATGGCAGGCATATTGAATATGCCATGCCCTAAATTCGAATATCTGAAGTGACGTTTACATGTTGAATGAAGTTTGTGCAGCCAGCCGGTGTGGCCGAGCGGTTCTAGGCGCTTCAGTCTGGAACCGCGCGACCGCTACGGCCGCAGGTTCGAATCCTGCCTCGGGCATGGGTGTGTGTGTGATGTCCTTAGGCTAGTTAGGTTTAAGTGGTTCTAAGTTCTAGGACACTGATGACCTCAGATGTTAAGTCCCATAGTGCTCAGAGCCATTTGAACCACTTGGTAATCTCTTACAAAAATAAATCGATAATATGACAGTTGTCCAATAACAAAGCGAAATAAAGGCATAGTTCGTTCATAAATAACATTAAAAATCCCGTAAGTATAAGTGACATACAATCAGCAAATATATACATCGTGTTTCGCAACTCTTATTACAGGCTTCTAAGAGATGTAGGTGGGATTTAGTAGAAGGCGTTGTTATAAGGAACCCATGTCCAGAGATGTATTTCTTAGATATGAAATAAGCTCGAATAGCGGATCACTTTCAAATCTCATGCTTCACGGTACGCACACAAACTGAGAGCACTGGCCTCAGCCGCTGTTGCAATTATGACGTCACATGCCATTTTCGTGTGAAAACAAGAAAGGACTGCGAGAAACTGGTAAGTTCACAAGTATGTGGGAGGGATCACTGTGTTGCTACATGGACGTACTGCACTCTCGAATTTGAAGAGGATGTTCTTCGCCACATAGACGAGAACCTGACAAAGACGATTTGAAACATTGGCGATGCCATGGGCTACTATGGCGTACATCAGATGGGTTACAGCTTAATCTCTCCGCTGTGGCCGTACCGTAATGCAGGAGGTTTCATAGCGATCTCATCTCCGAACTCATTTTACGTCCAAACGGTATATTTCTCGATGCGAGTTCCACATCAACACTTCATCTGCTAAGCTCTCTCTACAACCCCTAGAATCCTGTAACACCAACTGCGTAACACTCACTTTAATGACTTGACTTACACATGCTTATTCAGCTGTTCGTACTGCTAGTTTCTATGCAGTCCACAATGCCTTTAGATACCACGTACAAGATTTCCATATTCTCCTGCTCCCTACATGTAAGCTATTAGTCCTACAAAAAAATGAACATGACCTTTTTGTAGGAAATTTAATGGACTAATATTTTGTACTGGGATGCGTTTCTGCTAGAGGCCATAGTTTTCTAATTATTTTGAAAAACGTACAAAAGCGATCTTGAGGCGCGTTTTTATTGAATAACTCGAAAGCCTGGGTGTCCAACAAAAGCGTATCCCAGTGTATAATTTAACTACATTAAATTTCCTACAAAAGTTCTTGTTGATTTTTTCTGTGTGACTAATGGTTTGTGTGTAGCGAGTGAGAGTGTATGAAGATCTTGTTCGTGGTATTTGAAGGCATTGCGGGCTGCATAAGACCTAGGAATAGGCGCAGATGAATCACCATATCTGTAGCTGCGCTTGAAAATGAGCCATGCTAGATACGAGTAGTGGAAAAGTGAAATAATATGGTAGTTTTGGTGTGATGCACATAATTGTATTTCATACAGTTTATTGAAGTTGAAGCTGCAGAAGAGCATACACAAAAAAGTTTTTACTGAAAGAAACTGGTCTGAAACTGGTACAGCTCGAAATCGGTGTACAGTGGATCACCATGCATACAGTAAAAGGTAATTGTGAAGCCGTGGGTAAATCATGTGGCCGATGAGTTCTGTCGCGTAGTGCAGATAGCAAATGGAATTCCTTTACGGAATCTAATTTCATTTCGAATGACACTGGATGGAGAAACTGAATTGATTCGTGAATACTGCTGAATAATATTGTTAGAACGTCCAAAGAGAGAGTGCTGATATGATGTTAACATGCGCAGGAAGAATAGAGGATTTGTTAGACACTACGCGATTATTATTCGAGAATATTTTCCACCGCGCGGCAACAAAACTCCGGGGGACAAGAATAATATTTTCACACCCCTCGAACGGAATTTGTGCGTCCACCGCGGCTTGGCACAGCTGCGGAGAGCGTAATGCAATTGTTTCACCGAGTGACGTAATTACACCGTACACGCGGTCGAGCTACGTGTCCGCCGTCGCGCAAAAACGCGTTGGCAAACCCCCTGCCACCGCCATCGCGTTACCTCATTCCCGCCCACTATATTGGAATAATATTTTCACTGGCGATCGCCGCTGGCGGAAGGGTGCGTTAAAAGGGTAGCTTACTGTTCCACAACTCGGCAAGACTTTTTTATACTCCCAAGCACTTTGTGGAAGCAACTGAATAGAGAATATTGAATTGTCCCAGTAACGACCCTTTCACTTTCTGTGCCACACCTTACAACTGCATCCTTTTTTTCCATTTTCTTTCTCCACTCCCCGCTATTTTTAATTCTTTTCATCATTGAATCGATAGCAAAAAAGGCCTATGTAATATTCAGGCGAACATCCTTTTCTCAACCTTATGCAACTGTCACACGGAGATCCGACGAGAAAAAATGTTTGGATATACTGAAGTCGAGTTTCTTTATAAGTCCGTAATAATTTTTCGTGGAAGGCAGAGATCTGGGTTGAACCCCCAGATGGCAGACCATTTTATTTATACAACCCGATCTCTTACATCCAACCAAAGCTAAACGCACAGAATGCGTTTTATAGCACAGTTACTTAAAGAATGCTAAATGTCAATAAAATGCTGGTAATAAAAGTAAAATTGCAATCCGAAACAAAACTTGAATGTATCTAATGCTATTTGGATTAACAGTACTCGCTTAAGAACTAATACTAATATCGATGCTAATACTCCTTGTGGCGCAGGAAATCAATTCAAAGTCCGTGAATAAGGTCAAACATAAATGAAATACAGGGAAATGTTTTCGTACTAGCGAATACGGGTAACTTCTAACTGTAGAATGGAATGACGGCATTGAAAATCTGTGCCGGATTGGGACACGAACACGATGGGATATTGCATAGTATTTCTTACAAACATCTAACACGGGGGAACATAGCACAGAACTACACAGCGCTACAATATCGTACAAATAAAATAGCCAGCGTTCAGTGCGCAAGACTACTAAACTTAATATCTAGTACAATATAACAAATACTAAAATACCTTGCCCCTCGTAATCCATTTAGTTATATAATAATGAGACTACGAAACAATGTACAAGGATGTCGAAGCAATGAAGGAAAAATGGAAACGAGCGATTAGCGTCATTGGCCGGGAGGCCCCTAGCGGTGCAGCTCCGGCCGCCTTGGTGCAAGTCTTACTACATTCGACGCCACATTGGGCGACCTGCGAGCCGGATGGAGATGAAATGATAACGAAGACAGCACAGCACCCAGTCCTCAGTCCCTGAGCGGAGAAAATTTCCGACTCAGCCGGGAATCGAACCCGGGCTCGTAGGACGGCAATCCGTCACGCTGACCACTCAGCTATCTTTTATTTTATTTATTTTTTTTCATTTTGTCCGATATAGTTCGTTGCGTTTGGTCTGGGATGACGTCACAAGACATCCGTTCAAGTTGATCGTAGATTCCTTGAGTCCGTTTTTCTTCTATTGCAGAGAGCACGCAGCCCGCTGACCGAACACGCTGAGCTACCGTGCCGGCAGCTGTCGGGGCGGACATAACAATGAAACCTGTAAAAGAATGACAAGAAGCAAATGATGTAATGAGATACTAGCTTAGGGCGCAATATCAAAAAACAGCAGAAGACGCCACTCTAAAATCCCAGAGTAATACTAATACCCTCAGTTAACAAAAGGAACAGTAAATAGTTAATTAAAACACATTGAATTAGGCTACCCACTGCTGACCACAGGCCACAATAAATGAGATCAATAATTCATCCGACACCAGCAGTAAGAGACAGAACAGGCAATGCGTCGAGCACAGTTAACAATGGAATATTGATCCCTTGGAGTTTAACACAGTAGGCCCTGCAGCAGCGTTAGCAGAGCCAAAAAATGTAGACTGGTGGAAGAAATTGGTGTAGTCGCAAGTACTCGCACTGTGGTGGGAGGGAGTACCGTCAATAACACACCACAAATCCTGACCAACGGGATGAAGGTGTTGGGCTTGGGATGGAGACGGGGGAACGTTGCGAGGTCATTTTTTTTATGTTTCTCTTCAATAATTCGAAAACTATGGCTTTTAGTGAATAATGCTTTCCCAGTAAACTAATATTTAATTCCGTATGATAAAGGTCCAGTTCATTTTTTCTCTACGGCTAATAGTTCTTCATTGCAGCGGGTGCAAAAATAGCGGATTACTAAAATATTGTTTTAACGGTGTAAGAACTTTTGCGTGCACCAGCATTGCACTCTTTGGGCAGCGATGGCACAGATCACCGTCTATCCTACTTTACAGAGCAGTAAGCCTCCGAACGCTAGGTTCGCTGAAGTGTAGTGGACGTCCAACCACCACAGATCACTGTCAGTCCTACTTTACAGAGCAGTAAGCCTCCGAACCCTAGGTTCAGTGAAGTGTAGTGGACGTCCATCCACCAGAGATCACAGTCTGTCCTACTTTACAGAGCAGTAAGCCTCCGAACCCTAGGTTCGATGAAGTGTAGTGGACGTCCAACCACCACAGGTCACCGTCAGTCCTACTTTACAGAGCAGTAAGCCTCCGAATCCTAGGTTCGGTGAAGTGTAGTGGACGTCCAACCATCACAGATCGCCGTCTGTCCTACTTTACAGAGCAGTAAGCCTCCGAACCCTAGGTTCGGTGAAGTGTAGTGGACGTCCAACCACCACAGATCGCCGTCTGTCCTACTTTACAGAGCAGTAAGCCTCCGAACCCTAGGTTCGGTGAAGTGTAGTGGGCGACCAACCACCACAGATCACCGTCTGTCGTACTTTACAGAGCAGTAATCCTCCGAACCCTAGGTTCAGTGAAGTGCAGTGAAGTGTAGTGGACGTCCAACCACCACAGATCACCGTCTGTCCTACTTTACAGAGCAGTAAGCCTCCGAACCCTAGGTTCAGTGAAGTGTAGTGGACAACCAACCACCACAGATCACCGTCTGTCGTACTTTACAGAGCAGTAATCCTCCGAACCCTAGGTTCAGGGAAGTGAAGTGAAGTGTAGTGGACGTCCAACCACCACAGATCACCGTCTGTCCTAGTTTACAGAGCAGTAAGCCTCCGAACCCTAGGTTCGGTGAAGTGTAGTGGACGACCAACCACCACAGATCACCAACCACCACAGATCACCGTCTGTCGTACTTTACAGAGCAGTAATCCTCCGAACCCTGGGTTCAGTGAAGTGAAGTGTAGTGGACGTCCAACCACCACAGATCACCGTCTGTCCTACTTTACAGAGCAGTAAGCCTCCGAACCCTAGGTTCGGTGAAATGTAGTGGACGTCCATCCACCAGAGATCACCGTCTGTCCTACTTTACTGAGCAGTAAGCCTCCGAACCCTAGGTTCAGTGAAGTGTAGTGGACGTCCAACCACCACAGATCACCATTTGTCTGACTTTACAGAGCAGTAAGCCTCCGAACCCTAGGTTCGGTGAAGTGTAGTGGACGTCCAACCACCACAGATCACCGTCAGTCCTACTTTACAGAGCAGTAAGCCTCCGAACCCTAGGTTCGGTGAAGTGTAGTGGACGACCAACCACCACAGATCACCGTCTGTCGTACGTTACAGAGCAGTAAGCTTCCGAACCCTAGGTTCAGTGAAGTGAACTATAGTGGACGTCCAACCACCACAGATCACAGTCTGTCGTACTTTACAGAGCAGTAAGCCTCCGTACTCTAGGTTCGGTGAAGTGTAGTGGATGTCGAACCAACACAGATCACCGTCTGTCCTACTTTAAGAGCAGTAAGCCTGCGAATCCTAGGTTCTGTGAAGTGTAGGGGACGTCCAACCACCAGAGCAGTAAGCTGTCTGTCCTACTTTACAGAGCAGTAAGCCTCCGAACCCTAGGTTCGGTGAAGTGTAGTGGACGTCCAACCACCACAGATCACCGTCTGTCCTACTTTACAGAGCAGTAAACCTCCGAACCCAAGGTTCGGTGAAGTGTAGTGGATGTCCAACCACCACAGATCACCGTCTGTCCTACTTTACAGAGCAGTAAGCCTCCGAACCCTAGATTTGGTGAAGTGAAGTGTAGTGGACGTCCGACCACCACAGAACACCGTCTGTCCTAGTTTACAGAGCAGTAAGCCTCCGAACCCAAGGTTCGGTGAAGTGTAGTGGACGTCCAACAACCACAGATCACCATCTGTCCTACTTTACATAGCAGTAAGCCTCCGAACCCTAGGTTCGGTGAAGTGTAGTGGACGACCAAACACCACAGATCACCATCTGTCCTACTTTACAGACCAGTAAGCCTCTGAACCCTAGGTTCGGTGAAGTGTAGTGGACGTCCAACCACCACAGGTCACCGTCAGTCCTACTTTACAGAGCAGTAAGCCTCCGAATCCTAGGTTCGGTGAAGTGTAGTAGACGTCCAACCACCACAGATCACCGTCTGTCGTACTTTACAGAGCAGTAAGCCTCCGAACCCTAGGTTCGGTGAAGTGTAGGGGACGTCCAACCACCAGAGATAACTGTCTGTCCTACTTTACAGGGCTGTAAGCCTGCGAACCCTAGGTTCGGTGAAGTGTAGTGGACGTCCAACCACCACAGATCACCGTCTGTCCTACTTTACAGAGCAGTAAGCCTCCGAACCCAAGGTTCGGTGAAGTGTAGTGGACGTCCAACCACCACAGATCACCATCCGTCCTACTTTACAGAGCAGTAAGCCTTTGAACCCTAGGTTTGGTGAAGTGTAGTGAACGTCCAACCACCACAGGTCACCGTCAGTCCTACTTTACAGAGCAGTAAGCCTCCGAATCCTATGTTCGGTGAAGTGTAGTGGACGTCCAACCACCACAGATCACCGTGTGTCCTACTTTACAGAGCAGTAAGCCTCCGAACCCTAGGTTTGGTGAAGTGAAGTGTAGTGGACGTCCAACCACCACAGATCACCGTGTGTCCTACTTTACAGAGCAGTAAGCCTCCGAACCCTAGGTTTGGTGAAGTGAAGTGTAGTGGACGTCCGACCACCACAGATCACCGTCTGTCCTAGTTTACAGAGCAGTAAGCCTCCGAACCCCAGGTTCGGTGAAGTGTAGTGGACGTCCAACCACCACAGATCACCATCTGTCCTACTTTACATAGCAGTAAGCCTCCGAACCCTAGGTTCGGTGAAGTGTAGTGGACGACCAAACACCACAGATCACCATCTGTCCTACTTTACAGACCAGTAAGCCACCGAACCCTAGGTTCGGTGAAGTGTAGTGGACGTCCAACCACCACAGATCACCATCCGTCCTACTTTACAGAGCAGTAAGCCTTTGAACCCTAGGTTCGGTGAAGTGTAGTGAACGTCCAACCACCACAGGTCACCGTCAGTCCTACTTTACAGAGCAGTAAGCCTCCGAATCCTATGTTCGGTGAAGTGTAGTGGACGTCTAGCCACCACAGATCACCGTCTGTCGAACTTTACAGAGCATTAAGCCTCTGATCCCTAGGTTTGGTGAAGTGTAGTGGACGACCAACCTCCACAGATCACTGTCTGTCGTACTTTATAGAGCAGTAAGCCTCCGAACCCTAGGTTCAGTGTAGTGTAGTGGACGTCGAACCACCACAGATCACCGTCTGTCCTACTTTACAGAGCAGTAAGCCTCCGAGCCCTAGGTTCGGTGAAGTGTAGTGGACGTCCAACCACTTAGCGCCTAGTGGTAATTTCACTGTCCTTCTACCGCTTCCCGTAAACGCTCACGACAGTAGCGCGTGAACGTTCGACAAGTTTCCCCTTTTTCGAAACACTCGTTCTCAGGCTCTGCGTAATAATAATCTGCTCTTTGTCATGGCCTATTATGTCAACTGATTTCCCCATTAGCAGCCCATATCTTCGCTTGGGAGATCCACGCTCTGTGTTTGCTCTGCTTACATACTTTTCTTACCGCGTCAGGTGCCCGCGACGCCGCAAGCCTGTATTCGACACTGAATGGCTGAAATATAAACTGATAAGCCAAATCGTTACGATCATTATCAGTGTATATTTCAGCCTCAAGCTGCGCAGTGGTATCATTACTGGTTTCCACTTCTTACAGACAATTTCAGTGCCATAGTTTGTAGCTCCCAAAAAGAGAACTCAACAGGCCACTGACCAAATGCGCGAGTAATTTCCTCAGCTGGGAACAATTCAATTTGGTTCTTATACCGAGATACTGAAACATTTTTTAATTTTTTTGGTGCAGAAGGATCTACTGTTTAACGGAATTGTGAACATATTGGAAAGACATATGCAGGTTTATAACGTCTGCTGGGATTCATAGCAAAATTTTGGCAAAAATAGCTGTGTAATTATCTAGAGGCAAGTGCCACGGTGGCAACGACCTCGCCGCAATGGATATACCTTTTCCCGTGAGATTACCGAAGTTAAGCCCTTTCGGGCGTGGCGGGCACTTGGATGGGTGATCGTCCGGGCCGCCATGTGCTGTTGCCATTTTTCGGAGTGCACTCAGCCTCGTGATGCCAATTGAGGAGCTACTCGACCGAATATTAGCGGCTCTGGTCACAGAAAACCAGCATAACGACCGGGAGAGCAGTGTGCTGACCACACGCCCCTCCTATCCGCATCCTCAGCTGAGGATGACAAGGCGGTCGGATGGTGCTGATGGACCACTTATGGCCTCAAGACGGATTCCTCTCTCTCTCTCTCTCTCTCTCTCCCTCCTCTATGTGCCATGGTAAGCTACAAACCGCCGTTTCTCCTACACTAAAGGCGTAATCATCGTAGAACAGAGGTCCACTCGTTGCTAGTAACGGCAGATGGGTCACACATTTAAGATGAAGGCAGTGCATGTCCCCAGTCGGGCATACAGTTAACGATTCCAAGAATTTTCTAAATCTCTTAATGCGAATGCTAGGATGGTTCCTTCGAACGACATAGCAGTTCTACGTCCCGGCCCTTCACCATTCAGGGCTTCCGCTCCGCCTTCAATGAACTCGTCGACGAGCGCATTCTTAAGCCCTGAACTTCCTTACAGCCCGGAGTGTTGGTTAAGGGAATCGCAGATCCGTACACTACCTATTAGTGGACGTTAATATGGGAGTTCTCCATCATTTCCATTTATGATGGCGTGAACGCTTTCAATGAAGTTTCTGAATGTGTGTGTAGGAATGGCAGCCTATTCTCCCCCAAAAACCGAAAACATTGAAGGTAGTGTTCTTGAATGCTGGGGTTCGCAGCGGTCCACAATCTAATTCATCCCATTGTGTTCAGATTGGTACTCTGGACACGCCAGTCCGTTTCAGGGATGTTACTGTCAACAAACCATTGCCTCGGAGATACTACTCTATGACAGGATCATTGTCATGCACATACAATCAGTGATCGTCTACGGACTGCTTCTATATTATGCACGGTATACAGTTCTGCAAATGTGTTCATATTCATCTGCATTGAGGGTCATCTTAAGCGCAATGTGGCGTCAACACCCTAAACACGAATAAACAACCCCATGCCGTAACACAAACTCCTCTCTGATTCATTCTTAGCATTACATGCGTTGGCAGGTACCGTTTTCCAGGTATTCGCTATACCCAAACCCAAATATCTTCGTAGAGTGATACATCATTCCAAATCTCTCGTTTACACCACCTGAAGCTTCACTTTGCACTGACTACAGAAATGTAGCGTCTGTGAGGAAGTGACAGATCATTGTACCACATTCGCTTTAATCCCCCACACACGGTCACTTTCATAGGGGGGGACTAGGTGCTAGGTGGACTGCTGGAAGTACTTTGAAAGTCTCGAGTGATTTCATTGGCAGCTTTTTTTTTTTTTTTTTTTTTTTTTTTTTTTTTTTTTTTTTTTTTTTTTTTTTTTTGCAACCATTTCAGTACCTAGTGCGTCACTAAGATTTTCGTGTGATGTTGCTCCAATTATGAGGCATGCACCGTCATAAGGTAGCGATGTTTTTCAGTTTTTACAGCAATTTTTTCACCCTGCAGCGAAGTATGCGCTGATATGAAACTTCCTGGAAGACGAAAACTGTGAAATTTCATTCTGGAAACATCCCCCAGGCTGTGGGTAAGCCATGTCTCCGCAATATCCTGTCTGGTTGGGTTGATTTGGGAGAAGAGACCAAACTGCGAGGTCATCGGTCTCATCGGATTAGGAAAGGATGGTGAAGGAAGTCAGCCGTGGCCTTTCAAAGGAAACATCCCGGCATTTGCCTGAAGCGATTTAGGGATATCACTGAAAACCTAAATCAGGATGGCCAGACGCGGCATTGAGCCGTCGTCCCCCCGAATGTGAGTCCAGTGTGCTAACCACTGCCCACAGTATCCTTTCTTTCAGGAGTGCTAGTTCTGCAAGTTTCGCAGGAGAGCGTCTGTGAAGTTTGGAAGGTAGGAGACGAGGTACTGGCAGAACTGAAGCTGTGAGGACGGGTCGTGAGTCGTGCTTGGGTAGCTCAGTCCGTAGAGCACTTACCCGCGAAAGGCACAAGTCCCAAGTCCGAGTCTCGGTCCGCCACACAGTTTTAATCTTGCCAGGAAGTTTCAATTTATGAGTCGTCTGAGCAAACGTCTTCGAAGATATCGACCTGAATAGACACCTTGATTGCAGTCAGCATCCCCAGGTGTAATTCTTTGGTTTCATAGCTGCCACTGCGACTGTTATGTTACCGTGACAACGGCGTCCCTTTCATTACACACTTTTTCATGGCGGCCATCTTGGCCTTTACGTTACCAAGCAAACGACGGTGTTTTGAATTCTTACTAGACGGCACTGCCTAGTAAGTATACAACGACGTGCATATATTTTAACGATTGTATCTCTTAATGTAATTTTAGCTGTTGTTATGTCTTTATGAAATATCCGTATGAGTATACAATAACTACTATCTAGTTCATTCGTTTATTGACAAAACATTTATAAGAACTATAATTTTCAGTACGATAGGGTCCGCAGCTGCGATGAATTTTTTGGATGATTTCGGGAAGCCTTCAGCTGCAGTTCTCTTTATTTCATGTACGATTGTAAAATTCCGCGTTGGCCATTTTCAGGTGTCTAAAACGGAAGTTTCATTCATTGGATATATTAGTGAAATTTATGATTTTGATGTAGGAAAGAAGTCATATCTGTAGATATTCTAGGAGCATTAAAACTTGCTGTATAGATGATTTTTAGTAATACATTATGTCATATACGTCTGACAAACAGGAAGAAAATTTAGTACCTGATATACAGAACACACGACAATAAGCGACAATAACCCATCCACATTTCCCGCACACTTAAAATACAGCAACTACAAAATATCTAATATGGGTCGATCAATTCAAATATTGCATAAGTTACAGAAAGGAAAAGTCATGGATGTAATGGAAGAAATTGGAATCTACATACATCTGAAAGATCAGTCAGACAGAGTTTAAAATCAGCAAAAAGACCTGCGAAAAGGAAAATTCCTAGACAACTTTCTACCAGTTCCACGGCGAAGCGTTACAGAAGCATAGAGAGTAAAAATTATCGCTACACGCAGTACTAAATATGACTGTAACGCACAACATCACCATAAAGAAGTTTTTACTGGACTTTCGTGGTTCCCAGTACTATTTCATTAGAATATTGTGATAAGTGTAATATGTAAGGTCTCTGTACCAACTATTCAAAAATTACGTGCTCCTACAATAGCAGAACAAATATTTACATGTTATTTTAAGGAAATTACATTCAGTCATATTTACACCAACGATGAACTGTAATCACATATAACTGAGAACAAAAGTATATACAGGTTAAGTAGCAAATTTCTGTAAAATAATTAAATCGTGCTAGTGTTAAGTACGTTATATATAAGAGCTTTGCAACAACAGCTCGAAAGTAACGTGCTCCTAAAATAGAGTGAACACCTCGAAGTAATTTATGAGCGTAACATGATGTCATAGGAGCAACGACGTATATGACACAATCTGTTAGTAAACAATTATCCATAAAGTAAGTTATAATGCGCCTAGTATATTTACAGGTATGACTGGTTCCTATATCAAAATCAGAAGTGTCACTAATGTGTCCAATGTATGAAACTGCCGTCTTAAGGCTGCAATTTACAATCGTACAGGAAATAAAGAGAATGGCAGCTGAAGGCTTCAAGAAATCGTTCAAAAAATTTACAAGAAAGATGTGTTTGTTTTTCACACCAGTGTCACTAGACGACACTGCTTCTTCTCTCGTTCTGCAATTTTTTTTATTTAAATATAAATTATTACTTGCCTGCTAGTTTATAATGTTTTAACTTCTTATGCACTCGTACTTGGTCTGCGAGAAGTTACTTTTCCAATTTCATACAGCAACGACTTTTAACTTTTTGTGAAGCGTTTGCCATTGGCTTTTGTTGACGTAATCCATAGTCGGCGCGGGAATTGTACACTGTCTGACCCGTGGCTCCACAGTCACCAATCACAGTGTAGGATCGTAGTATCACGTGGAAAACCGAGGAGCCGTCAGCACCGGCTATACGGATAAACGATACAGTATTTCTCCATTTTCTTTTAACCCCGTATATACTAGTACTCTCCGTAACTGCTGTTCCTACCCTTGCAGGACCCAAAAAAATCTGAGGGCGACTTTATCACAAGCCGAAACCGGTCATAATAAACAAAATGCTATTAAGGTCTCGATTGTTATTTTTAACAAAAGTATAGCGCCAGATCACTTCGCTCCACGGACATTGTTGTCTAAATTTATGGCTACTGTCTATCAATGTACGAGCGTCCCCTGGTCTTCGTATAGTTGTCGTTGTTTCTCCTCATTTTCAGTTAGTCACGTTAGCAACAGTCAATTAGGGCAGCTGTAGAAGGGTTGGAAGGTTCCTGATGGATCTGGTACTCGGGTGACAGCTAATGACTTATCCACGTTTGAAATCGCCGTGGTCTCCCTACTGACCTACTCGGCTGCTACTGCTACTGACAAGTCGATACTGCCCGCCTCCTGTTATGTTGGCAGGACGTCCCTCGTAACAGTGCCGTATTATACAGGGTGAAAAGTATTTAAACCGACAAACTCTGGGAGTTTGTAGGGGACATCAAAACAAATATTTTTCCCTAATGTCATTTTTTCCTATGAGGAGTGTTTAAACCAGTAGAAGAACTGTGCTGTGCGTGGATAATCAACTGGTTCCAGGTTGTGGACACACTATAAGTGAAATTGACGTAGCAACTGCTCTCCAAGGACTGTTCTTACATTCGTCTGATTCGTCCCCACGTTACGTGCAATTGCACGAGTGCTGATTGAAAGATCCCGCTCCATATGCTGCAAGACAGCTTCCTCAAATTGCAGCGTTCTTATCGTGCGACAGCGACCCTGTCCAGGTAATCTGCTAAATGACCCGGTCTCATGCAGACGTTGGTACACAGCAGCAAAGGTCGCATGATGCGGAATACGGCGATTAGGATATTGTTGTTGATAAACCCGCTGTGCAGCTCGTCCGTTGTGGTGCGCTACGCTGTGCGCACCAGCCATATCAGTGTACTCACTCCAGGTGTATCGCTCCACTAGTAAACAGAGACAATGCACTACTACACTGGTGGACAGCAGTTGCCTACAACTGAAGATCGTAATACGCCCTCCAACAACAGAAGATCGTAATACGGCCTCTAACAAACTGAAGAGCGTAATACGCCCTCCACCGGTTTAAATAATCCTCATAGGAAAAAATGACATTAAGGAAAAATATTTGTTTTGATGTCCCCTGCAACCTCCCAGAGTTTGTGGGTTTAAATACTTTTCACCCTGTATAGTGATGTTAAAATACTTTCTATCACTTAGTGTGTTTTGTAACCCATTCCTAACCGTACTTCAGAATTCGCTGGAAACAGCGTGATATAAATTGTATCGAACTGAAAGAGGACTCTGCCGTAAGGTAGATGCGTTTTTGACGAGAAAGGACGTCTTTCTGTGTGATATCAGGATCGTTTCATTTTGCTGTTGAAATAAAGTCGTGTGCATAAAAGTTGCTTGCATTCATTCGGGTTGTCACCATTTCTGGCTCGGTCTATCACCAATTCAAGCCTTAAAAAGATAATAGTGAGGAAGAGAGCGAGGGAACATTACTATCTGATGATGTGGATGGTGCAGCAGGGAGATCCGACACGCAGAATCGCCTATGTCTGAATTTACATCTACCTATATTCTCCGCAAGCCACCGTGCGATGTGTGGCGGAGTATACCCCATACCACTACTAGTAATTTCCTGCACTGTTTCCTGTACTGTTCCAATCGCAAATAGAGCGAGGGAAAAACGACTGTCTATTTGGCTCCGAATGAGCCCTAGCTTCTCGATCTTACCTTCGTGGTCCTTACGCGCAATGTATATTGGTGGCAGCAGTAGAATCCTCCTACAGTCAGTTTCAAATGCCGGTTCTCTAGCCCCACGCATAGAACGGTTTTTTTTTATGTCATTGCCACTTTCTGTGGAAGTGTGGGTGGTAATTTTTTGATCCACTGATCCCACATAAATGAGAATAGACGAGAACCGAGAGTGTTCGAGCTTTACAGTGACGTTAAATTCCTCGTAGACAACAAAAGCGATGTAAAGTCGAGGTGATTTCCATTGTTACTCACCCGAGCCTTTATGCCATCGTAAAATTCGGCGTTATATTCTACGCAGCTCGTCTGTGGTTATGTGAGATGCGACTTACAAAAAAATATGCCATATAGTACGGTTAAGCAAAACCGTCTACCTTCGCGGAACTCAAGTGTGGGGGAAGGGGGGGGGGCGAAGGGGGGGGGGGAGCATTCAGCCATTCACCTGAATTAGAACTGAAATGCTGCTAAGTCCGTGAACTGCTTTTTAATACCGTATTTCGTACCGAATGCACATTTCCAAGAATAGCTTCAAAATGGTTCAAATGGCTCTGAGCACTATGGGACTCAACTGCTGTGGTCATAAGTCCCCTAGAACTTAGAACTACTTAAACCTAACTAACCTAAGGACATCACACACATCCATGCCCGAGGCAGGATTCGAACCTGCGACCGGAGCGGTCGTGCGGTTCCAGACTGTAGCGCCTTTAACCGCTCGGCGAATAGCTTCATATTCACGGTTTCAGATGGGTATCAAAAACCCCATATTAAGATGTCAACGTCACATAAACTGTGTCAGTTGTAGATTATAGCATGCGTTTGGTTTGAATTCGTTACGTTTTGATAGAATACATAAAAAATTACGGTATAACACAACACAAGGCGAGCATTAATAAATCCAACAGATTACTGACTGTAAATACGAGTGGAGGACCAAAAGCCGGCCGCGGTGGCCGTGCGGTTCTAGGCGCTTCAGTCCAGAACCGCGAGACTGCTACGGTCGCAGGTTCGAATCCTGCCTCGGGCATGGATGTGTGTGATGTCCTTAGGTTAGTTAGGTTTAAGTAGTTCTAAGTTCTAGGCGACTGATGACCTCAGATGTTAAGTCCCATAGTGCTCAGAGCCATTTGACCAAAAGTCTTAAGAACACTCTTCCGGAAATGCATCGATGCCACGGTTGATGGCGGTGATGAATGAAAGTTTCTCTAACCACGTGACGTGCCTGTAGCCCACACATGACGATTATGCAGATGTGTGACGCCAATTGTGGTAAAGATTGTTTCGTCGATACAGAAAACTGATGATATAAATACCATAATTGTGATGATCTGGCGCAAAAACTATCGACAAAATCCTTCCCGTAGAGGGGAAATCCGCTACTGATGATTACTGCCTCGTTGCAGTTCATGGGGATGCTAGCGGGTGTCACGAAATCGTTCTTTGGCTTACACCTTGTTGGAGCGAGACTTGCCCGAAGCTTGTGCTAGGGTTCGCCGCAGTATCCTATAGAACCCGGTTCTCCATGTCTGGTGTACGCACCTCGGCTTGTTCACGACATGGATACAGAAAAATTCTGCTGCTCATAGTACGCTGCGTCAATCATATAGCCTGCAACACACAAGGAACTCACATTACGTTGTCAGGAAAACTGTCATTCGTCAGCGCCATCTACCATGGCTATGATGCATTTTCGGACACATGTTCATAGTACTTTTTTACCACCAATTCCAGCCAGAAATCCGTGCCTGCAGTTTGCCAGTTTTAATACACTACTGGCCATTAAAATTGTTACACCATGAAGAAATGCAGATGACAAACGGGTATTCATTGGACAAATATGTTATACGAGAACTGACATGTGATTACATTTTCACGCAATTTGGGTGCATAGATCTAAGAAATCAGTACCCAGAACAACCACCTCTGGCCGTTATAACGGCCTCGATACGCCTGGGCATTGAGTCAAACAGAGCTTGGATGGCGGATGGCGTGTACAAGTACAGCTGCCCATGCAGCTTCAACACGATACCACAGTTCATCAAGAGTAGTGACTGGCGTATTGTGACGAGCCAGTTGCACGGCCACCATTCACCAGACGTTTTCAATTGGTCAGAGATCTGGAGAATGTGCTGGCCAGGGCAACAGTCGAACATTTTCTGTGTCTAGAAAGGCCCGTACATGACCTGCAACATGCAGACGTGCATTATTCTGCTGAAATGTAGGGTTTCGCAGGGATTGAATGATGGTTAGAGCCACCGGTCGTAACACATCTGAAATGTAACGTCCACTGTTCAAAGTGTCGTCAATGCGAACAAGAGGTGACCGAGACGTGTAACCAATGGCACCCCATACCATCACGCCGGGATGACGAATACACGCTTCCAATGTGCGTTCACCGCGATGTCGCCAAACGCGGATGCGACCATCATGATGCTGTAAACATAACCTGGATTCATCCAAAAAAATTACGTTTTGCCATTCATGCACCCAGGTTCGTCGTTAAGTACACCATCGCAGGCGCTCCTGTCTGTGATGCAGCGTCAAGGGTAACCGCAGCCATGGTCTCCGAGCTGATAGTCCATGTTGCTGCAAACGTCGTCCAACTGTTCGTGCAGATGGTTGTTGTCTTGCAAACGTCCCCATCTGTTGACTCAGGGATCGAGACGTGGATGCACGATCCGTTACAGCCATGGGGATGAGATGCCTGTCATCTCGACTGCTAGTGATACGAGGCCGGTGGGATCTAGCACGGTGTTCCGTATTACCCTCCTGAACCCACCGATTCCATATTCTGCTAACAGTCATTGGATCTCGACCAACGCGAGCAGAAATGTCGCGATACGATAAACCGCAATCGCGACAGGCTACAGTCCGACCTTTATCAAAGTCGGAAACGTTATGGTACGCATTTCTCCGCCTTACACGAGGCATCACAACAACATTTCACCAGGCAACGCAGGTCAATTGCTGTTTATTTATGAGAAATCGCTTGGAAACTTTCCTCGTGTCAGCACGTTGTAGGTGTCGCCACCGGCGCCAACCTTGTGTGAATGCTCTGAAAAGCTAATCATTTGCATATCACAGCATCTTCTTCCTGTCTGTTAAATTTCGCGTCTGTAGCACGTCAGCTTCGTGGTCTAGCAATTTTATTGGCTAGTAGTGTAATATTCATCCTGTTATTCTGTTCATAACTTATAAAGTACCTGTATGTTCTACTAATTACTGTTGACTGTGACACTCTAATGAAGTAACTTCACCGGCCATGGTGGCCGAGCGGTTCTAGGCGCTCAGTCTGGAACCACGCAACTGCTACGGTCGCAGGTTCGAATCCTACCTCGGGCATGGATGTGTTTGATGTCCTTAGGTTAGTTAGGTTTAAGTAGTTCGAAGTTCTAGGGGACTGATGACCACAGATGTTGAGTCCCATAGTGATCAGAGCCATTTGAACCATTTTTGAAGTATCTTCCACAAGTTGCTTCAACTTTTATGTTTTTATGAACTGTTCCGAACATCATCGGAACGAAACATGATTGGGCACCGCACAGCGACTCATATTTGTTTCATCGGGTTCCGATCAGGCGAATATCGTGGCGAAGACATCAAGTACATTTCCTATCATGCTGCTAAAACCATAGTAGCAAGATTCTGGTCTTGAGCCACAATCACTCAGCCTGAGGTACGCATCAAGCACGAAGTCGATCAGGTCCGCTGTAATGTTAGGGTTGCCCACAGCTGTCATAGAGCCTTCGATTACTGCGACAGGTTCCATGAAACCCAGATGAAAATCCCCTCTTAGCACAGAATGGTACCCACGGCCCACCAGCCCGTGACACAAGTGCGTGCATGATTCAAGCAGCGTCCTCCAGCAAAAAAGTGTATCCGGACGCAACCATCGACTTGGTGTTACAAGAAACTTGATTCTTCCGACCAGGCGACATGTTTCCATTCATCCATAGCCAAGTCTAGATTGAAGACAATCTTGTAAGTAGGGCAACCGCTTAAAAGGCAGGAAACGAATGTTGGGAAAAAAGTTTCCGAGATTTTCGCTCTAATGTTTTAGTTATATGTTCACGTGGAGATGTGGCTTCTAATGCCACAAAATCGGTAGTGATTCCATAATAAAAGACTAAATGCAGCAATACAGCTGTGGCGGTTTATTAATACCCAAGATGACAAATGTAGATTATCCAGTTCACATTGCGGTCGCAGTGTGACAAAGTCAAATTTAAAAGAACACAAAATCCCCAAGAACTTTCGCAGAAACTCGAATTTCAGTGCGAACTTCAATGAGAAATACTTTCACCAGTTTCAAAAAGAAAAGAAAAAATATCTGTCTCGACATACGGTAGAAAACCCAAAGAGATTCTGGTCATATGTAAAGTACACCAGCGGCAAGACGCAATCAACAATTTCTCTGCATTATGACAATGTTTATTTCACTTATGACAGTGCCACTTACAGCAGAGTTATCAAATACTGTTATCCGATATTACTTCAGACAAATAGGCAAATAGATATTCCAAAATACGAATCAAGAACAACTGACGACGTGAGTAACTTAGAAGTAGTTACTTTAGGTGTAGCGGAACAGTTTAAAACACTTAAGAAAGGCAAGGCCTCCTATCCAGAATGTATACCAGTCAGGTTCCTTTCATAGTACGGTGATACAATAGCTCCATATTTAAGAATCTTATACATACAATCGCTGACTCGTCGAATGCTCCGTACCCAAAGACTGGAAAGTTGCACTTGTCGCACCATGACCCAAGAAAAGAAATAGAAGTAATCCGTTGAATTTCACATGTATGTCACTAACGACTGTTTGCAGTAGGAGTGTGGAACATGCACCGTGTTCGAATATTTCGAATTACCTCGAAGCAAACGATTTATTCGAAAACATTCAGTACGGATTGAGACTAAGTAATGAGTGCTGTCGACAGGGGATGTCAAGTTTATTCCATAATTTTAGTTTTCCAGAACGATTTAGGCACCGTTCCTCACAAGCGACTTCTCATCAAATTGCGTCTCTGTGACGTTGTGCGACTAGATTCGTGAGTTCCTGTCAGAAAGGTCTGAGTTCGCAATATCTGACGGAAAGTCATCGAGTATAACGTAATTAATATTTGGCGTTCCCCAAGTAAGTGTTATGGGCCCTCTCCCGTTGCTGATGTATATAAACTGCTTAGGAGACAATCTGAGCAGCATTTAGGCTCTTTGCAGATGATGCAGCCATTGCAAAGTCATCAAAATAAATTGAAAAATGATTTAGACAAGATATCTGTATGGTGGAAAAGTACCAATTGACTCTGAATCAAGAAAAGTATGAAGTCATTAGCAAGAGAACTAAAAGCAAACCGCTGTATTTCGATTACACGATAAATCACACAAATCTAAAGGCTATAGATTCTACTAAATACTTATGGATTACAATTACGAATAATTTAAATTGGAACTGTCACATATACAACGTTGTGTGGAAAGGAGGCAAAAGCCTGTGATTTATGGTCAGAGAGCAACAGGCGTAATAAGGAGACTGCTTGCACTACACTTGCGTGCCCTCTTCTGGAGTACTGCTGTGTGGTGTGGGATTTGCATCATATGGGACTGACGGAGGATATCGAAAAAGTTCAAAGGACAGCAGGTTTTCTATTACCGCGACATAGTGCTACGGACATGATACGTGAATCGCTGTGGCAGTCACTGAAACAAAGGCGTTTTCTTTGCGGCAGGATCACCTCGTGAAATTTCGGTCACTACCTTTCTCCTCTGACTGCGAAAATATTCTGCTGACGCCCACACACGTAGGGAGAAATTATCATGGTACTAAACAGAGCTCGCACAGAAAGTTTTAAGTGCACTTTTTCCCGCACACCTTTCGAGAGTATAACGGTAGCCGTGCACTTGTTTGTGAATTACCGAGTAATCACATAAAGGTAGATGTCATTCGGTCAACATGGGAATAAGAAGGGGTCTTCTACTGCGAACTCCTTGGTTTAACAAGGTGCACTGAATAAGGTGCTCCGGGCCACTTCACACCCCGTATCTTACCCGACGGCGGCGATATTTTCCTGCAGGATAACTGGCCGCGTCACAAGGCGAGAATTGTGCTACAGACGTTTGACGAGCGTGATACTGATCTGACGTTGGTGTCTTGGCTGCCATATTCGCGTGTTCTAGACCCTGTGGTACACGTCTGGGACGCTGTCGAGCGCCAGCTAAGCACCCACAAACCTCCGGCCCGTAATTAACGGAAATCGCTCTGTGCTTAGCCGTCTGGTGCCGCGTGCGACCACAAACCTCGTCGAATCAATGCCACACATGGTCGCTGTTGTACTGGGTTACAAGGGAGGACCACCACCATCAGTGTGCTTTTGTGTTGTACAGGTAATGATCGCTCTGACATTCCTTCCCCACGGACCTTCCATTTATCATTATACACACCTATTACATCATTGATTGGCTCGTCTTTTAATACTTTTGTAATATCTCCAGTATTTCTTTTACCTACTACGTCAAAAATTTGGCTTCCACCATTTTATCTCGAAGTTAGGGGCTTTATTGTGAAAAACTTACAAAAAAAGTGTGAGTCATAGTATTGCCCATCGCTGGTCACTACATTCTCCCATCTCCTGGGACCTGTGCTGTTCCTGATCCATATAAATGACCTGGGTGACAATCTGAGCAGTTCTCTTAGATTGTTCGCAGATGACGCTGTAATTTACCGTCTAGTAAGGTCATCCGAAGACCAGTATCAGTTGCAAAACGATTTAGAAAAGATTGCTGTATGGTGTGGCAGTTGACTCTAAATAAAGAAATGTGTGAGGTGATCCACATGAGTTCCAAAAGAAATCCGTTGGAATTAGATTACTCGATAAATAGTACAATTCTCAAGGCTGTCAATTCTACTAAGTGCCTGGGTATTAAAAATTACGAATAACTTCACTTGGAAAGACCACATAGATAATATTGTGGGGAAGGCGAGCCAAAGGTTGTGTTTCATTGGCAGGACACTTAGAAGATGCAACAAGTTCACCAAAGAGACAGCTTACACTACACTCGTTCGTCCTCTGTTAGAATATTGCTGCGCGGTGTGGGATCCTTACCGGGCGGGATTGATGGAGGACTTCGAAAGGGTGCAAAAAAGGGCAGCTCGTTTTGTATTATCACGTAATAGGGGAGAGAGTGTGGCAGATATGATACGCGAATTGGGATGGAAGTCATTAAAGCAAAGACGTTTTTCGTCGCGGCGAAATCTATTTACGAAATTTCAGTCGCCAACTTTCTCTTCCGAATGCGAAAATATTTGGTTGAGCCCAAACTACATAGGTAGGAATGATCATCAAAATAAAATAAGAGAAATCAGAGCTCGAACAGAAAGGTTTAGATGTTCGTTCTTTCCGCGCGCTGTTCGGGAGTGGAATGGTAGAGAGATAGTATGATTGTGGTTCGATGAACCCTCTGCCAAGCACTTAAATGCGAATTACAGAGTAATCATGTAGATGTAGATCTTTCGGATAGCGTACGAATCCCGTGACGGAAGAGCTGGGCGTCTTTCTTGGGGATCCATGAATCGATTCAGTTTTGCACTTGTTCATATGATAGGAAGTGCTGGCCAGCCACTCTCCAAGCCACTGATCGAAAAAGGTGGTAGTCAGAGAGAGCAACGTATGGAGAATACGGCGGGAGGGATAGGACATCTCATTTCAACGTTTCCACGTATATTTTTACGGGTTTTGCGACATGGGGTCGACCACTGACCTGCTGCAAAATTACCTTTACGTGTCTATCGCTGTATTGCGGCTGTTTGTGTCTCAGTGCTGGGTTCGAACGCATCAGTTGCTTTCGATAATGATGTCCTGTGACTGTCTTCGTCTGTTTTAGTAGCTACGAAAACTTTCTGTCTTCCACCGCCATACCGGTCTTCGACATCGAAATCACCGTTCTTAAGGCGTTGAAAACATTCTGTGCACGTTCTTCCACTAATAGTTCCCTCACCATTGGTCTTACCCAGCATTTTAAGACGCACAGCTGCAGATTTCTTCATGTTAAAGACAGAAAACTAAAGCTTTCCGCAAATGGTGAGAAATGAGTACGTAAGTTGACGTACGTAACCGAGAATAACGGAATGATTCTATCACAAATCGACTATTCCACCTATGACCACCCACCCGAACCCTACTTGCCGCTACTGCCGTCTATTGCAAAACGGCGGAAGCAAAGTTGTTGAACTAATATCTTTGGAAATCCTTTCAGTGCTGTTAGGAACCTCATTTCAGACGACTGACAAATATTTCTGTGCGGTTTTGTAGGGAAAGTACAGCAACCGCCATAGTTCTATGTAATGTATTCTTAGTTTCTTTTCTCACATTGTTCGTGACAGTGCAAGATCTTCTTAAAACTGCTGTTTTCTTCTGAAAGAACCATTTATTTTTTCAACATAGCGTTTTAATTACTGTGTCGAAAAAAATAACGTTGCGTAATTAAGGACTAGTTGAAACATAGTGGCGAGTAACAACAGCGCTTCGGAAAGTATGGAATTTGTTTACTTTATTCCAGTCTATGATTACAGAATATTCTGTCCTCAGACTATGGATATCGGTCAGTGGTGATAATCTTCCGATATGTTTAAAACGCCGTATTTTTAATTATGTTCGACGAAGCGTAATAGATTTTGTTTGTATCTCTTGACGATGCCACTCTGGCTTTATTGTACAGCGTGTTTTAAAGTCTTTGCAACAACTGTTGTTAGACTGGTACAACTGTTGTTAGAAACAAAATGATAGGTGACTCTTCCTGGCGATTTTAGGCCTTCTCCGGCCCTGGGACGATGAGATTTCACCGAATTAGCAGAGTCTGCTAACCAGATGTGCTGCATACTACCCACCCCAGTAAACAGATAGTCATTTTCAACAATGAAACCACGAGAGTCGTGTCTCTAAGAGGAGAAAGATATCTTAGAAACGAATCAGAAACTTTAATTTGGCCCAGTCTACAGATTCTCATGCTATGTAGATGACTGGATGATAGGCAACACCCATTGCATACGAGCGCCGCAGAATGCCTATTTCATGTTATCACTCGGGTGCATAACCGCTCTTAAGCGACACCTAGCGTAGCATCAGTGTACACTTTATCTCTCACACTCGTTGTTCCCCATGGTGTCTTCTACCACTCCTTGATCTTTCTGTGAAGACACTGAAACAATCCGTATTTGGATACGTGTTAAACAGATCTGAAGATGGTCCCCATTCACTGAAGCCTATAGTCTGAGGACGAAAATATTTTTGTGTTCACAGAATGGAATAAAAGGAACAAATTCTACGTAACTGATGTTTTCTTTGTTTGCAGATACGTATCAGTAGTTCAGAAACGCTTTGAAATTCCGGCTCGATAGTGGCAAAGCACGACAATTATTTGGAAATTTGTGTTAAGGTCTTACGGGACCAAACTGCTGAGGTTATCGGTCCCTAAGCTTGCCCACTACTTAATCTAGCTCAGACTAACTTACGCTAAGGGCAACACACACACCCATACCCAAGGGAGGACTCGAACCTCCGACGGGGGGAGCCGCGCTAACCGTACCATGCGCCTAAGACCGCGCGGCTACCCCGCGCAGTGCAGCTCGACACTACAGGTATTCCATCGATAAATTGGTTGATCGTGTGGTAACAGAGGAAATGGTGGGGCTGTGTTAGTCTAATGCAAATACTGTTTTTTTGGCGATATATTTCTGCCTGACACAGTTGAAACATTCCGCTGCTGCTAAAATCTGATTACAGTGCGATACTCCACTTCATCATGTTCCTGCAAACAAAGCAAAACTTCATTAGCTTCCGCTATTTTCTGAATGTGGATAAAATACAGGGAGCGGAAGGAAATTTACAATTTGTACAGAAACTAAATGGCAATATTAAGAGTCGAGGGACACGAAAGGGAAGCACTGGTCGAGAAAGGAATGAGACAGGGTTGTAGCCTATCCCAGATGTTATTCCATTTGTATGTTAATCAAGCAGTAAAGGAAACAAAAGAAAAATTTGGAGTAGGAATTAAAATCCAGGGAGAAGAGATAAAAACCTTGTGGTTTGCCTATGACATTGTAACTCTGTCTCAGACAGAAGAGGACTTCGAAGAACAGTTGAGCGGAATTAACAGCGTCTTCAAAGGAGAATATAAGACGAATATTAACAAAAGAAAAACGAGGATAATAGAATGTAGTCGAATTAAATCAGGTGATGAAGAGGGGATTAGATTAGGAAATGAGACACTTAAAGTAATAGACGAGTTTTGCTATGTGGTAGTAAAAGATGGTCAAAGTAGAGAGAATATAAAATGTAGACTGGCAATGGCACGGAAATCGTCTCTGACAAAGAGAAATTTGCTAACATCCAGTAAAGATTTAAGTGTCAGGAAGTCTTTTCTGAAAGTATTTGTTTGGAATGTAGCCATGTATGGAAGTGAAACATGGAGACGGCCGGGTTGGCCGAGCGGTTCTAGGCGCAACAGTCTGGAACCGCGCGACCGCTAAGGTCGAATACTGCCTCGGGCATGGGCGTGTGTGATGTCCTTACGTTAGTTAGGTTCAATTAGTTCTAAGTTCTAGGGAATGATGACCTCAGATGTTAAGTCCCATTGTGCTCAGATTAGTTTGAACGGTTTGAAACATGGACGATAAATAGTTTAGACAAGAAGAGAATAGAAGCTTTTGGAATGTGGTGTTACAGAAGAATGCTGGAGATTAGATGGGTAGATCACGTAATTAATGAGGAGGTACTGAAGAGAATTGGGGAGAAGAGGAATTTGTGGCACAACTTGCCTAGAAGAAGGGACAGGTTGGTAGGATATATTCTGAGTCATCAAGGGATCACCAATTTAGTACTGGAGGGAAGCGTGGAGGGTAAAAATCGTAGAGGGAGGCCAAGAGATGAATACACTAAGCAGATTAAGAAGGATGTAGTTTGCAGTATTTATATGGACATGAAGAAGCTTGCACAGGATAGGGTCGGTTGGAGACTTGCATCAAATCAGTCTTTGGACTCAGGACCACAACAACAGCAACCGTTACTTTTTCCATGTGATAGCTAAAACTTTAAAAACAGACATCGATTTTTAAGTTGCTTTTTTATTAAAGATCTTTTTGATGCATACTGCGTGTTTGACTGTTACATGTGCACATGGAAGGGTAGAGAACAATCTAGATTACGTCAGATAGGTAAAACTTTTTATAAGACACACGAGGGCACGTGCTAGTGTAGCTACTAGTTGATGTGGCTTTAATATTTTTATCTTTATATTATATCTCCCTTTGCTAAAACATAATAAGTATATTGCTCATCACAGTTACTAAATAGTTAATAGATGGCGCCAAATGTCAGTCAGATGCTTGGTTGGTCCAATTTGGCTATTCCGCTATAGATATAGATGGTACTAACCTCATTATCCCTTGTGTCTTACAAATTTTTAAAAGATTTAAAAAAATTTTACCTATGTGACGTAATTTAGATGTTTTAATAATAGTAACGGAGTCACAAGGAGTGAATACAGAAATTTTATTACTTGCCGACAAGTATGAAATAAGTTGGACTACAATGTAAAGAATTTTCTTATGTTTCATTTTATGTAATTCTCATGCACATTTGAAGTGGGTTACTTCCCTTGAATCTGGAACCACACGACCGCCACGGTCGCAGGTTCGAATCCTGCCTCGGGCATGGATGTGTGTGATGTCCTTAGGTTAATCAGGTTTAAGTAGTTCTAAGATCTAGGGGACTAGATGTTAAGTCTCATAGTGCTCAGAGCCATTTAAACCATTTTTGAACTTCCCTTGAATTTTATATACGTAGTTCATGTAGATGGTGCCGTGTAGCCAACCGACGTGTTCTCCATACAGCCTGCCTTCCGCAAACAGTAGTATTCAATGAACTGTGGGTGAAGCCCGACCAACAGGCACTTACATGCTTTAACCGAAAATAATAGTGGTATGTAATACACAAACCATTTAAGTTAAGCCATTATTTGTTACTTTTTATGACATCACCTGACTATTTACTTCTTGCATTCTTAGCATTGAGAAGGGCTAGCGTCTAGCTGAAATCTAGATCTGCATAATAAAACTGAAGCAAGGACGACTAATTGCTGCAATCTATATTTCACAAATAACAATACTTATCAAATAACAGCGAAGAGTTTCAGAAAAATCCAGCTGAAGGAAAGACCACCGTTAGTGAGTGAACTACATCGCATTCTTCGTGTGAACAGAATATCTTGGTTGGTCAGTATTCCACGCTACCTTCGCTGACAATAACTTGGCAGAAAACGGCAGCATTGTCAACCAAAGGAAGATGTGCACCCCTCAACTTCTGCATTAACTCTTTCAGTCAGAGGAGCAGCGGCGGCAGAAGTTGCAGCATCAACAACAACAACAACAGTGACATAAACTAAGGGCGCTTCTGGCCGATAAAAGTAAAAGGGATGGACTGAAATTGGGCGCCACCACACTGAGGGAATGGAAACAAAACTCACACACACATATAAAGTGTCTACACGCATGCACGTACACACACACACACACACACACACACACACACACAAATATGGGCGCGCGCAATAATAAGGCGGAGACGAAGCACATCTTGAGGCACAAATAAAAGAAGAAGCCGAGCTCTGAAGATTGCAGATCCACTTTTCCCGGAATTCCGTCGGTTTTTATCCGCCGCACTATACGGCCGACACTCTTGCATCATCGGCAAGCGGAACGAGTTCCACGTTTCGCCGAACTCCGGACAATATAGCAAGGAGGGATAAATGAAATAAGAAAAATAAAACCATGCCTGTGCCTGATGTTCTCCTACGCCACCAGACGCACTCAAACTCCGTTATAATCTGGAAAGTTCCCATCCGTAATGCTTAGGCGAAGTTCATCCGAAACCAGGTCAGACGCAATGATCAGGAATACCCGTGGCGTGAATGTTTACAGAAGTAGTACACGGAATTTTAACTATCATATTACGCTTGTATAGGGTAGTAATCTGTCCACCTTCCACCTTAGTAGCCTCTCTGGAGGAAGTTATTTAGATAAGACTAGCCAATATATGTTTTTGGCCGTCAGCAATCACATAAAATTGCTAACTAATTATTTTTGTTGTATTTGTGAACACCAATTTAGCGTTTACGACTTGAATCCCTCATCCGGTGCCTTATTTTTTCAACATTAATTTATCGATGGCATAATTTATTCAGCTTCAATTACTTCATTTGTATCTTCACGATGCTACATTTTTGTAGACTGCATTTATTACGTTATACCTGTTCTCAGTAAAATAACAGCTCCTTTTCCTACCACTTTTCCCTAGTCGTGTTATAATTTCGAACTAGTTCTTATGCGAACGTACAGTTATTTTGTAGCTTACAACTCATTTTCACAATTTACAAGGTGACAGTTATTGAAATATATGAAATAAAATCGTCATAACTTATGAACGGTTTGCGATGGTACGTTCAAACTGCACGGTTAGCCGCGACGCGTGATGAAAATTAGTGGGCATGGTATGATTTGGTTTAGCGACGAAGCCCACTTTTATTTGGATGGATTCGTCAATAAACAAAATTGGCGCATTTGGGGGATCGAAAATCTGCATTTCGCGTTCGAGAAGTCTCTTCACCCTCAACAGGTGACTGTGTGGTGTGCAGTGTCCGGTCACGGAACAAATCTGTGCGATATTTCTTGCTGGCACGGTGACTACCGGACGGTAAGTTAAGGTTTTGGAAGATGATTTCAGCCCCATTATCCAAAGTGACCCTGATATCGACAAGATGTGGTTCATGCAAGGCGTAGCTCGGCCCCATCGATGCAGGAGAGTGTTTGAGATCATGGAGTACCACTTTGGCGCACTCAGAGCCTACTGTCATGGGCCTCGATTGGCCGCAATACTCTCCGGATCTGAACACATTCGTCTCATTTTTGTGGGACTATATTAAAGACAAGGCGCACAGAAAAAAAACAAAACCGCTGCTGAGCTGAAAACAGCCGTTCAGGAGGTTGCCGCCAGCATCGGTTTTTGCGCCACATCATCGCCAATGATGGCAGACTATCGAACACGTCATAACCTAAATCGTAAAATCTGTTGTGACGTTAACATGTTGAATAAAGAGTGTACCGTAGTTTGTAAATGATTTATTTTTTTCATATAGTTCAATAATTGTCACCTGTATGTGCTTAACACATGTCACTGATGCACGTGTGTAGCGCTGCATTCGCAATGTGACCGACTCATGTGTTAGCTTATGCCGGGCCGGCCAGAGTGGCCGTGGGGTTCTAGGCGCTACAGTCTGGAACCGCGCTACCGCTACGGTCGCAGGTTCGAATCGTGCTTCATGCATGGATGTGTGTAATGTCCTCAGGTTAGTTAGGTTTAAGTAGTTCTAAGTTCTTGGGGACTGATGACCTCAGCAGTTAAGTCCTATAGTGCTCAGAGCCATTTGAGCCAGCTTATGGTGGAAATTACAATTAAAGTCAAGTTACAGTTTTGCTGTACATTCTGAAATTACTTCCGAACTCAGTTATATTTCGGCAAATATCCACACCTAGAAGGGACTTCAGAAGTCTTTCTGGAACATATAACAAAACTGTAATCTGACTTTAGTTTTATGTCCAATATAAACAAACAGATACGTCGGCCACTTGGGGACTGATGCACTGCCTCAGACAGGCTAAAGCTGTCCTTGCTACGCATACAAATAGGCAAAAGAGAGCTACAAGCTACAGAAGGTCAGAAAGTGCACCAGTTAGTTCAACTTAAATACATACGTCCAGAAAAGTAGTAGCTAAAAGAATATTTTTATGACGGGGGAGCTGCAGTATTTAAAGTACAGTCAAAAAATCGAAGTATGATGAAGATACAGTGTGCCTAATATGGAATACACAACGTTTTGTGACTGAGAATTCGCAATTTTTCACAAACACAACTTTTATTGAGGTAATTTCACAAGGTTAATGACTGAACAACAAACGAAAATGTAGCAATAACGATGCCAGTAAAAGTCTCCTAATTCAGGCAAACAAAATTCACTTCTAATTTTCCACAAAGGTTCGTGGTAACACACACACTAGTAAGAGTCCAATTCTGAGACGTAATCTTCAGTGGTTGAAATATACGAGGTCGGAATCTGGAGTGAACTGAACTTTGAGGCTAGTTCTAGCCCCTAAATAACTGTCTCCAGCCAATCAGATTTCGGCATAGTGATACTTCCTGCACGCCGTGGCTCGAGCTCCCCCTGCAGGAAGTAGTGCTCGGAATGTCTCTTTCCCTTATCTTGTATGTAAATAGCCGGTGTTTATTATGTTGCTTTTGGCACGCCTCGGACATAGACAACGCCGTCCTCTGTGGTGTAATATGGGTTGCCGGCCCTCAGGGGCTATCGTGGCTCCGGCATAACACAACGTAACATAGACAACCAAACACATCATCAGCAGCTTTGGAAGAGTATCTTAAGGTGCATGATGGGCCAGTTTTATTTAACCTACTATGTACACTGAGATGACAAAAGTCGTCGGATACCATCTAATATCGTGTCCTTTTGAACGGCGTAGTGTCACATCTCGACGTGGCATGGACTTAGAAAGTCGTTGGTAGACCCCTGCAGAAATACTGAGCCATGCTGGCCCTATAACCGTTCATAATTGCGAAAGTGTTGCCAGTGCAGGATGTTGTGCACGAACTGACCTCCCGATTACGTCCCACACGTTTTAGATGCCATTCATATTGGGAAATCTTAGTAGCCAATCATTCGCTAGATTTGTCCAAAATGTTCCTCAAACCAGTCGCGAATAATTGTGGCTCAGTGACATAAAATCGTTGTTTGGGAACATGAAGTCCATAAATGGCTGCAAATGGCCACCAAGTAGCCGAAATTAACCATTTCCAGTCAATGATCGATTCAACTGGGCCATAGGACCCAGTCCTTTCCATGTGAACACAGCCCTATCGTGGAGCCGCCACCAGCTTACACAGTACCTTGTTGACGACTTGGCCCCATGGCTTCGTCTAGTCTGGGCCATAGTCGAACCTCTCTCCAACTGAGATCTGAACTCATCTGACCAGGCCTCGCCAGTCCTCTAGAATCCAACAGATATGAACACGTGCCCAAGAAGGCGCTGCACATGATGTTGTGCTGTTAGCAAAGGCACTCGCTTCGGTCGTCTGCTGCCACAGTCCGTAAAAGCAAAGTTTCACCACACTTTCCTAACGGATACGTTCGTCATACGCCCCACATTGATTTCTGTGGTCACTTCGCGTAGTGCTGCTTGTCTGCTAACACTGACAACTTTACGCAAACGCCACAGCTCTCAGTCGTTGACTGAATGCCATCGGCCGCTGCGTTGTCACAGGTAATGGCTGAAAACTGGTATTCCCAGAAAACTCCTGACTCTGTGGATCGCGGAATACAGAACTCCTTAACGATTTCCGAAATGGAATGTACCATGCATATAGTTCCAACTACCATTCCGCTTTCAATGCCTGTTAATTGACGTCGTGCGGCCATAATCACGTCACATGCCTTTTCACGTGAATCAAGTAAGTACAAACCACAGGTCCGCCAATTCACTGCCCTTTTATACCTTGTGTACTACCGCCGTCTGTGTAAATACAAATCCCTATTCCATGATTTTTGTCACCTTAGTGTGCAACAAGCCAACAGAAGGCGGATGAATGTCCGAAACACGTCTTTGGATACATAAAATTATGTATAAAATGAGACTGCCTGATGAATTTATTCGAGGTGTTTTTTCTTTTGCTTCTAATACAAAACACGTCTATACGTTATAACACAAAAGAAACCGGTACGCCTGCCTAATATCGTACAAGGACCCCACGAGCACGCAAAAATAACACAGCACGACTTGGCATGGACTCGACTAATGTCTGAAGTAGTGCTGGAGGGAACTGACTCCATTAATCCTGCAGGGCTGTCCATAAATCCGTAAGAGTACGAGCGGGTGGAGATCTCTTCTGAACAGCACTTTGCAAGCCATCCCAGATATGCTCAATAATGTCCATGACTGAGTAGTTTGGTGGCCAGCGGAAGCATTTAAACTCAGAAGAGTATTCTCGGTAGCAATTTTCGACGTATGGGGTGTCGCATTGTTCTGCTGGAATTTCCCATGTCCGTCGTAATGCACAGTGGACATGAACGGATCCAGATGATCAAACAGGATTCTTACGTACGTGTCACCTGTCAGAGTGTCATGTAGACGTATCAGGGGTCCCATATCACTCCAACTGCACATGCCCCATACCATTACAGAGCATTCAGTTTGAACAGTCCACTGCTGACACGCAAGATCCATAGATTCATGAGGTCGTCTACATACCGGTTCACGTCTATCCGCTTGATACAGTTTGTAACAAGACTCGACCGACCAGGCGACATGTTTCCAGTCATCAACAGTCCAATGCCCGTGTTGACGGGTCCAGGCGAGGCGTAAGGCTTTGCGTCGTGCCGTCATCAGCGGCATATGAGTGGGCCTTCGGCTCCGAAAGCCCATATCGATGACGTTTCGTTGAATGGTTCGCACCCTGACACTTGTTGATGGCACTGCATTGAAATCCGCAGTAATGGGTTGCACTTCGGTCAAGTTCAACGGTTCTTCACAGTCATCTATTTTATTTTATTACATATATTATTGGTCCCGTTCTACCAGCGGCAGCGATGTTGGAGATTTGATGTTTTACCGGATTCCTCACATTCACGGTACCCTCGTGAAATGGTCGGACGGGAAAATCCCCATTTCAACGCTACCTCGGAGATGCTGCATCCCATCGCTCCTTCTCCGACCATAAAACTACGTTCAAGCTCAATTAAATCTTGAAACCCTGTCATGGTAGCAGCACTAACCAATCTAACAACTGCGCCAGCCTCATGTTGTGTTATATGGGTATTGCCGACCGCAGCGCCGTATTCTGCCTGTTTACGTATATCTGTATTTGAATTCGCATGCCTACTCCAGCTTCTTTGGCGCTTCAGTGTAGAAAATAAAATGAAACCCCATGTGGCCTAGCGATATACACAAAAAAAAAGAGTTTTGCATGACCCCAGTTCCCAGAGACTCCTGAAGAAAGACGTTGACTTTGATATTGTATCACAGACACAGTCTCATTGACTTCAGAGATGTCAGATAACCTGCCCAAACTTGTAAACAACCATGCATGAGCAGCTCCTATTGGACGGAGGGGGTCCGACAGCCGTTCAGTTCCAATCATTCCACCAGGAAAGAGGTACACGGCACGTGTTGTCTGTAGTTGAACCATCCCTAGACGATCAGTACCGCGGTTCGATCGCATCCACATTGTTACTTTGTTCCAGGAAGGGCTGTCAACAAGGGAAGTGAACGAAAGCGATGTTGTTCGGACATGGAGAAGATACAGAGAGACAGGAACTGTCGATAACATGACTCGCTCAGGGCGCCCAAGGGCTACTACTGCAGTGGACGACCGCTACCTACTGATTATGGCTCGGAGGAACCCTGATAGCAACGCCATCATGTTGAATAATGCTTTTTGTGCAGCCACAGGACGTCGTGTTACGACTCAAACTGTGCTAAAAGGCTGCATGATGCCAAACTTCACTCCCGACATCCATGGCGAGGTCCATGTTTGCAACCACGACACCATGCAGCGCGATACAGATGGGCCCAATCACATGGCGAATGCACCGCTCAGGACTGGCATCACGTTCTCTTCACCGATGAATGTCGCATATGCCTTCAACCAGACAATCGTCGGAGACGTGTTTGGAGGCAACCCGATCTGGCTGAACGCCTTAGACACACTATCCAGCGAGTGCAGCAAGGTGGAGGTTCCCTGCAGTTCTGGGGTGGCATTGCGTGGGGCCGACGTACGCCGCTGGTGATCACGGAAGGCGCCCTAACGGCTGTACGATGCGTGAATGCCGTCCTCCAAACCATGGCGCAACCATACCGGCAGCATATTGGCGAGGCATTCGTCTCCATTGACGACAATTCGCGCCCCCATCGTGCAAATCATGTGAATGACTTCCTTCACGATAACGACATCGCTCGACTAGAGTGGCCAGAACGCACTCCAAACATGAACCCTATCGAACATGCCTGGGATATGAAAAGGACTGTTTATGGACGACGTGACCCACCAACCACTCTGAGAGATCTACACCGAATCTCCACTGAGGAGTGTTACAGTCTGGGCCAACAGTGCCTTGATGAACATGTAGATAGCATGCCACGAGGAATACAGGCATGCATCAATTCAAGAGGAAGTGCTAATGGTTATTAGAGGTACCGGTGTGTACAGCAATCTGGACCACCACCTCTAAAGGTCTCACTGTATGGTGGTACAAGATGAAATTAACTGAACACTTTATTGCTAAATGTTTAATAAGTTATTATTTTCAATTTTTTTAAAATTACTATTTCAGGCTGACTGAGGTGTTGAATGCATCACGTATGTGACATGTGAAACTTGGAATTTGTTAATCGGTACTTGTGCGAGAGCATACTTGCCAATATGTTACAAAACGCTGCACATAAAAACGGGATTTTCTGGCACTCATACTTTGGGTTCCATTGGTGATGATAGGGTGGGATCCAATGGTTCGACTGGACCTGGGGCAGGCAACCATTTGTGCACCCACCAGTACGAGCCTCTTAGTGTCACGATCCTATAATATAAGATCAAGACAGAAATGTTACACATTTTCTGCTGTTTATGTAAATGGAGCAAATCGGTTGGTTGATTTTCTATTTGGTCTTGTCTATGGTGGGCTTAATGGAACTTCTGGAGATACCATTAGTTCATGGGTGGTTCATAGGAAACCTTCCAAAAAAGGGTTTTTTACTGCATTTTCGCAATTACCAGTAGACCAAAAAACAGCAAAGGATTTCAGCATGGTTATGCACAGAAAGTGGCTGAAATTTTTACTCTACATTCCTAAGATTGCAACCTGGAACGACCTCTACCTGGATAAGTAATATACGCATATAACAATTATTAAATACATTGATTGATGATTGATGATGACGACTTTATCAGTGATATATCGTGATTTAAACTGACGAGTATGCGCGTGATGAGTAAATGGTGCATTACGTAAACTTGGAGGGTACAATTCGTCAAAATTGTTTTACCTGTAAGTTTAAAAATTGTTGGAAACATAAATTTTGGCATCAAACGCCAACCGCTGATCCAAGACGGGTATGGACAGCAAATGGTTCACCTATTTACATTTTGTTTCTAAGATCCCGATCTCGAACAGCCTTGAAAATTTACTTGATATTTTTATCCCTTTCCCAGATACAGAGGTTTTAAGTTACTCTACTCGTACACGTAAAATATGCACCTAACAATTAAAGTTTTGCGTTATTTCAATTTCACGTAAGTAAACTATTTTCGGCAGGTATATACGTTATAAACCTATGATTTAATTAAACTGACTGGTGTACTTACGAATGAATGAATGAGTGAATCATTTGCGTAAATTCATAGGCAGTTCGTGAGGAAACGCCAAGAAAAGCATTTTTCACCATTTTCCCCCGATAACAGCGGATCAAACCCTTGTCGCGGATTCCAAGACGACTATGTACACTAAATGGCTGTAATTTTTGCGATATACTCCCGAGATTCCTGTCTCGAACAGCTTTGAAAGTTCTCTTGATATCTTTATCCGTTTATGAGATACAAAAGTTCAAAGTTACGCCACTTGTGCACGTAAAATACGAACTTAAAATGCGCTGCGAGGAGAAAACGTAGTTTATAAAGTGATTTAGCACAGAGAAATATGCTGTAAAGTGTTTCCGTTCAGAAGAGTTCTGGGAACTCCAAGTAGTAGTACTGAAGGAAATGCAAAATTTCTTTGCACGTAAAATTCCGTCTGAGGTGTAAAATTAGTTTTGCGTTATTTTAATATCACGTAAGTAAACCATCAAAATGTTACTAAACCATCGGGTTCTTTTACATAAGTGACATGCTCTGCTGTGGCAGGAAAAGGATGTGGACCAGCGGAAAAATGCTCCTACCGGACCACAAAAAGGCAAATATGCTCCTCTTTATTAAAAGTCTCTGAGTGAAAAGTAGGGTTATCAACTGCCTCATTGTACCTTCTCCAGCACCTTTAAAATTTTTCACCGGAACAATTGCGTGCGAAGGTATACACGCGTTTTTATGCTGGAAAAGAAGGAGACAGTAGTTGCGGAAAAGAGATGGACAAGTGATGAATACCATAAGATAGTAGAGACTAGTTGTGGAATAGAAAGAGCTAAGAAGGCAATGGCAGTATGAGAGAAAGAGAGGGACGCAGTGGCAGCTGGACATAGTAGACAGTGAGAGAACAGTGTCAGGAAAAGAGTGGAGGAGATAGAGCCAGTGGGAGAGGAATACGGTGAGGGAGAAAATGGAAGTGGTAGAGAGCGAGTGATAATGAAAGACAGAGTCTACTACAATAGCAACGAGGAAGAGGCTGAGATAGTGACAGTGAAGAGAGACGCAAAGTGTGGAAGGATTGAAGGAGATAGTAGCATTAAGAGAGAACTAGAAGAGACAGTGAAAGTAAGAGGAGACAGTAGTAGTATGACAGAACAAAGGCTGCTGTGGCTGAGAGACAGTGATAGTTGGAAAGCCACGAAGAGATAATGACGATGAGCTGGGCCGAATGAGTGAGTGAGAATTGGCAATTGGGAGTGGATGGACATGAGAGACTTGCAGCGACAGACTAGAGGGTGTGAGGATTTTACAGCTTGTCGGACTGATAGGTGAGTTGAATGTTGCAAAGAGCGCCTATACTTTCGCATGCTATATTTTTCTCGCAGAGCTCTACGAGCCCTTGAATTATATTGCTATAAACTTATTGTAAAACAGCCAGTTTAGGTATTCTAGAAACAAACTCTTTACTTCTCTCCTTACGACATGTAGAGGTGGGGTTTGAGCATTTTTCTAGCTTGTATCGAAGAAAAATTATGTATTCTTTCGATATTTTGGATGATAACCGTACAGCTACCGTCAAAATGAGTCGGTGACGCAATTAAAACTACTTGACAAATAATTTGCAGTAAATGCGTACGGTTTATGTAAATCTCTACAGGTAAATTCCGCATTGGTGCTTTTGAGGAGGATAAGGCGATTTCTTTCTCCATCTTTGTGCTCTACACACTTGAGCCACGATTCTCATGTTTCCATTGTGAGCAGGACGATAAGCTTTAATCTCGTTTCATGATGTTTTATAAAAACCAGCCCGCACACCATTGCAATGTAAAGAGTCATTCTGGGCTCAGTCTAGTATTGTTCACCAGTAAAACATTAGAATTTTGCAGAAAGATCCCACTCATCCGCAGAGCTTTGCTACCATATTGTACTCTAATAACTACTGATACGACGAAACCTTTTCTACGAAAGCTTCGTTCTATGGTCTCTTGTAAAATTTAATTCTGGATAATTTTGACGGCTCCTTTTACTTTCACGGCCATTTTTACATTAAAAACCGCCTGTATGAATTTCATCACTTCACATACCAAATTTTCTCGTTAGCCATTACATTTTAGTGATGAGCCCCTACCAATAGTACTTCGTTAAGCGAAATTACTTCGCTTGCCGATGAAGTGTCGCTGAAGCATGGCCTCGCGATGATGAATGGGACGAAAATTAATTGCAGCAATTTGCATGAACGACGCTAAATCTTGTTAGCCGTACGGCGTGCCGGTCATCATTATTAATTAGTATATCATCCATAGTCATTCAGTGTGGTCAGAATTAGATGGTATTACCGCAGCATCCATTCAAGAACAACCCCATTTCCTTAGTACAGCAGCAGTTCTAATCCGTATAGGATGTACAGAAACAACTTTCTCTTAGTTCAAATAATTTGCTGAATACTTCGGATTATCGACATTCTTTGGGTTTGTAGATGCACTGCCGCCAATTTTCTCTCGGAAACTGGTGCTCATGTGAAGGATCTGATAGTTATAAGCCCTTAAGGACCCCATTTTATTAATGTACAGTTTAGACGAGTATGAAGCTTTTCGAGAATAATTTATTGTATTTTAATGCAACATTACAGTCGTTTCTCACCTTTAGTTTCCAATGTCTCCTATCTTTCCAATCTCACTCCTGCAAATTCCGCTTTGAAATTGCTCTTCTGACTCCCTTTTTCGATGTTCTTTTATAACATCCTCGTCGTTTTCTGTTACTTTGAATCCATTCCGCCATCTTCTAAATCCATCTGTTCTGACCCGGAGGGCATACGTACCTGTGTCGTGTCATTCGTTTTCCTTCGATTGAATCCATTATAGCGGTGCACAGGTTCATTCTTTCTTCATTTTTAATTTTTTCCGGTAGTGTCAACCCGCAGAAGCACCTCCAGAATCCCATCTCCCCTGGCGATAAGGTCCTCTTAATTCTTTCAGTTATTCCCCATATTTCTGCTCCATACTTTGCTGTTTTTCCTACAACAGTTTTAAATGTCCTAATCTTCGTTCCTGATTTAACAAGTCTGCTCTATAAAACTCCAACCTGTTGTTTGGCTGCTTCTCAGCTTTGACCGCTGCTTCTTTTAATTTCACACTTACTGAAAACATTATTGTTATAGATGACCCCCAAATTTTTTAAAGGCCCACAGACTTTACTATTCCAAAGTCTAACGTCAGGTCTTGACTCACTCCTTCTGCAATCAAATTCTCTGTTTTTCTAAATTAATAGTTTAACCCCATTTCCGGTATTATCCGTGCACGTTTCTAATCATATAGCCCATGACATTTCATCCTCTACAAAACTGGTTTGGTCATCAGAATGATGCGAAGTGAAGAAACTGTCGTCACTTTTAGACACACCCATATTGTGACGGATTGGTTTCCATAACCTTTCCAGTGTATTTTAAATACGAAGTTCCTCTGTCGAACCGCTGTCGTAACTCTTTGGCTACCGGAATCTCTCGATAGATTTTCCACCTACTTTTATTCGCCAATTTTTAAAGCTCAAACAGCTTGAAAATATAAATAACTCACACCATTCTCTGGCTTTGGAGGCAGGAGAATACTATCACAAGCCTTCTTAAGATCAATGACGAAAGGATATGGATCTCTAAATATCACGCCTGTCTTTTTTCACGACCTCTTTTAGACACAGTATGTTGTCTTAGTAGTTCACTGTCTGTGATTTGATTCTCGCCTTTATAATTTTCCCGTAATTATAATGTGAGGACTGAATTTGTTACACTTACTCCTGTGTGTAAATTATACAGATTCTATAAGACACTAAAAAGTGGAGTACTTTACGATAAGGAACCGACTACATCTCATGAGTGGTGCCCATCAGCTCGTGAAAAAATGCAACGAGCTTCCGAGCCGATGTCTACAGTGTTGTCATACGAGACGGTGGAGAAACCAATGAGGTGCAAAAAACAGTGCACAGACATTGACGCAGTGTATTCTCATGTGCGTTACGTTCCATAAAAACGTGAAGTTTATGCATAGTTTCCCAGGAGGAATAGTCAATACTGAGGGATGTGACTGCAACGATCGTTTGAAGCAAAAAAGTTTCATATGGACATATGATATATTCCGAATGTTTTTCAACCGAGCGAGATGGCGCAGTGGCTAGCACACTGGACTCGCATTCGGGAGGACGACGGTTCACTCCCGCGTCCGGCCATCCTGAGTTAAGTTTTCTGCGATTTCCCTAAATCGGTCCAGGCAAATACCGGGATGGCTCCTTTGAAAGGGGAGGGCCGACTTCCTTCCCTGCCCTTCCCTAATCCGATGAGACCGATGACCTCGTTGTCTGGTCTCCTTTCCCACACAACCCAACCAAACCCCCGAATGTTTTTCGAGATAGGACACATCTGATGTACATTTTTATTTATTTTATGTGTTAGTCAACACAGAAAAAATTATTTTTGAAGCGAAATTTTTCATGCCTATTCGATAGAGCAAATTAGTCCACTGCGATATTTGTTTATCGATACGCTTTATCGGGGAGAACAAAACACGATAATAATGCAGTTGATGCTTGTGCGTAATAGTCAGTTCGGGCCAAAGCGATTTTGTCGCTGCTGCAGTACTGGCTATTCTTCGTGATTTGCTGCCCCTGTTAGTACATGTCGACTGAACAAATATCGAACTAGACTAATTTGAGACCACTCTATCGAATGGGCACTAAAATTACACTACTGACCATTAAAATTGTTACACCACGAAGGTGACGTGCTACAGACGCGAAATTTAACCGACAGGAAGAAGATGCTGTGATATGCAAATTATTAGCTTTTCAGAGCATTAACAAAAGGTTGGCGCCGGTGGCGACACCTACAACGTGCCGACATGAGGAATGTTTCAAACCGATTTATCGTACGAAAACTGCAGGTGACTGGCGTTGCCTGGTGAAACGTTGTTGTCCAAGAGGAGAAATGCGTACCATCACGTTTCCGACTTTAATAAAGGTCGGACTGTAGCCTATTGCTGCTCGCGTTGGTCGAGATCCAATGACTGTTAGCAGAATATGGAATCGGTGGTTCAGGAGGGTAATACGGAACGCCGTGCTGCATCCCAACGGCCTCGTATCGCTAGCAGTCGAGATGACAGGCTGTAACGGATCGTGCAGCCACGTCTCGATCCCTGAGCCAAGAAATGGGGACGTTTGCAAGACAACCACCATCTACACGAACAGTTTAACGACGTTTTCAGCAGCATGGACTATCAGCTCGGAGACCATGGCTGCGGTCACCCTTGACGCTGCATCACAGACAGGAGCGCCAGCGATGATGTACTCAACGACGAACCTGGGTGCATGAATGGCAAAACGTCAGTTCTTCGGATGAATCCAGGTTCCGTTTACAACATCATGATGGTCGCATCCGTGTTTGGCGACATCGCGGTGAACGCACATTGGAAGCGTGTATTCGTCATCCAGGTGTGATGTTATGGGGGCCATTGGTTACACGTATCGGTCACCTCTTGTTCACATTGATGGCACTTTCAACAGTGGACGTTACATTTCAGATGTGTTACGACCTGTGGCTCTACCCTTCATTCAATCCCTGCGATACCCCACATTTCAGCAGGATAATGCACGACCGCATTTTGCAGGTCCTGTACGGGTCTTTCTGGAGACAGAAAATATTCGACTGCTACCCTGGCCAGCACATTCTCCAGATCTCTCACCAACTGAAAACGTCTGGCCAATGGTGGCCGAGCAACTGGCTCGTCACAATACGCCAGTTACTACTATTGATGAACTGTGGTATCGTGTTGAAGCTGCATGGGCAGCTGAACATGCGCACGCCATCCGAGCTCTGTATGACTCAATGCCCAGGCGTATGAAGGCCGTTATTACGGCCAGAGGTGGTTGTTCTGGGTACTGATTTCTCAGGATCTATGCACCCAAATTGCGTGAAAATGTAATCACATGTCAGTTATAGTATAATATATTTGTCCAATGAATACCCGTGTGCCATCTGCATTTCTTCTTGGTGTAGCAATTTTAACGGCCAGTAGTGCACGCTTTAAGAAATCATTTTTCTGTACTGATAATATAGAAGACAAATTTCAATATACATTAAATGTGTTCTGTCTCGTAGAACTTTTTGAATAGGGCATACGTCAATGGGAAACTTTTTGCTTCAAATTATCGTTCCTGCCATGTATTTGAATAGTGACTTTTCATCCTGGGACATACTGTATAGATCATTAATTCTTTCTAGAATACTGTTACTCTTGTAATTGGATTACAAATATTCTTTGTGGAAATCGGATATAATGGTAAGCCTAAATTCTTTACCTGGTTAGAAAAATTTATTCCTACGGAACTATGCGATTTGTTACAGATGGTAGCTTAACTTACAAAACTTTTCATGGATACACTTCCACTTGGGCTACATTTTTGCCCGTATCAAGTGTAGGCGACATTCAATTTCTCTCCATGTCTTTGATATAATCTCCTCCTCCACCGCCTCGTATTTCTGCCGCAGGAGTTTTGCAAATCAGGAACTGGTGAATCAAACACTTTACCGTTAACGTAATGTCACGGAAATAAGAGTGGTTGTGTCTGACGAACGCGTTGACCACGACGCTCGATCGTCTCTACTGACCTATATGTCCCGAAGACTTTGTCCAAGATCCGACGAAGAAATAAATCCTAGTGTCGCAATCCATCACCTTATTGAAACAATATTGATGGTTGAAATTCCCGTTACTGAGGTGCAATGCAAATTCCAACAATTCCACGTAAACTGTTGCCGTAATGGAAGGCAAATTTGCAAAAAACGGCGTAAGCTTTACGAATTAAGCTACCACGTTCATCAAATCAAATAACTATGTCTAGTATAGTTAAAAACCATTTTTTCTTATCGGGGAATGACTTTATGCTCAGCTTATGAAAAGTGCTTCACCAAAAACCTTAAGCACGAGATCAGTGTTTGTCAAAGTTTGGGGCAATGTCCTTCCCCTCTAACTAGTATTAAATAATTCAAATTTAATCTCATTCTGAACTAATGCCGATCTTCAACAACAGTACGAGGTGTGACCGCCATAGATACGAATACAATCTTGAATTCGTAGTGGCATAGAAGTAAACCACCTCCGAAAGTTATCTTGATAAATTTCTTCCCATGCCTGAAACAGATTCTGTGTCAGTTCATGAAGATTTCTGGCTGGAGGCTATTTGTCCATCATAACGCAGACAGATCCTGTGGATGACAGATCAGGGGACCAGGCAGACAGTCAAGGACCCATTCATTCCTCGGAACGTTTGTGGTTTGAATGGAAGTGTGGGACGTTGCATTATCCTGCTGAAATACGTCATTTGGTACCTGGTCATGAAGCGTATCGCAATAGTATTTGCTATTCTTGCCACATGCTGCTGCGCATTCAATCTCCCTTCATTAATTATCAAAAAAGTCCTCTTGTAATATCTAAATCTCCCAACACCATGATTCCATAAGTTGCAGAGGCGTGGTTTTCAGCAATAGCAGCACCCTGCAACCTTTCATTTGGTTGTCTAGGACTGCTTCCCGTCGATAAGTTGACTAAAAACCAAAACGATCCTGAATATTCGTTGTGAAATCTAGATTGAAGCCAAAGAAACTGAAGTAAGGTGGGATATTAAGGAGATGGGACCTGGATAAGTTGAAAGAATCAGAGGTTTTTGAGAGTTTCAGTGAGAGCATTACGCAACGATTGACAAAAACAGGAAAAATAAATACAATAGAAGAGGAAATTAGAGTCTTAATAGATGAAATAGTGAAGGCAGCAGATCATCAAATAGGTAAAAGAAAGCAGCTGTATGAATTAAGAGTTCAGATGGGAAAGCAGTCTCAAAAAAAGAAGGAAAAGCTAGAAGGTTGAAGGAGTACTATATAGAGGGCTTGGGAGATGTACTTCAAGGCAATATTATAGAAATGGAAGAGGACTTACATGAAAATCAGGTGCGAGATATGATACTGCGAGAATAATTTGACAGAGTACAGAAAGACGTAAGTCAAAACAAGGCCCCTGGTATTGGCGATATACCGTCAGAATTACTGATAGCGTTGGGGGAGCCTACCATGACAAAAGTCTTCCATCTGGTGTGGAAGATGTATGAGACAGGCGCAAATACCCTCGGAGTTCAAGAAGAGTATGAACTATTAGTTTGATAAATCGTCATTGCACAATTCTAACACAAATTCCTTACAGAAGGATGGAAAAACTGTTAGAAGCCGACCTCGGGGAAGATCGGTTTGGATTCTGGAGAAATCTAGAGTGTCACGAGGCAATACTAACCCTAGTACTTTTCTTAGAAGTTATGTTAAGGAAAGGCATAAAGCTTTTGACAATGTTAATTGGAATTCTGAAGATATCAGAGGTAAAATACGGCGTTTGAAAGGCTATTTGTAACTTTTGCCGAAACCGAATGGTAGTGATAAAATAAAAGGGAAGCACTGGTTGAGAAGGGAGTGACACAGGGTTTTAGCCTATCGCTGAAGTTATTCAAACTGTACAGTCAGCAAGTAGTAAAGGAAACCAAAGAAAATTTTGGAGTAGCAATGAAAGTATAGGGAGAATAAATAAAAACCTTGAGGTTTGCCAATGACATTGTAATTCTGTCAGAGACAGCAAAGCACTTGGAAGAGAGCAGCTGAAGGAGGCGGAGTGGACACTGTCCTCAAAGGACGATATATGATGAACATTAACAAAAGCACAACAAGGATAATGCAATGTGGTTGAGTTAAATCAAGTGATGCTGAGGGAACTGGATTAGGAAACGAGACACTTAGAGTAGTAGATGAGTTTTATTATTTGGGCAGCAAACTAACTTTTGACGGCCGAAGTAGAGAGGATATAAAAATGTAGACTGGCACTGGCAATAAAAGCGTCTGTGAAGGAGAAACAGTTTTAACCCTCAATACAGACTTAAGTACAGTAAATCTTTTCTGAAACTATTCGTGTAGTGTGTAGCCATGTATGGATGAGAAACATGAGAGATAAATAGTTCTCACAAGAAGAGAATAGAAACAGTTGAAATGTCGTGCTTCAGAAGACTACTAAAGATGAGATAGGTATATCACGTAATTAATGAGGAAGTTCTGAAAAGATTTGGGGAAAAATGAAATTTGTGGCGGAAACTGACTAAAAGAAATGATCGGTTTATAGGACGCATACTGATATATCAAAGGATCAAGAATTTAGTATTGGAGTGCGTGTATAGAGTAAAAATCTTTTTGGGGGGGACAGAAAGATGAAAAGAATGAGATTTTCACTCTGCAGCGGAGCTACCCAAGCACGACTCACACCCCATCGTCACAGCTTTACTTCTGCCACTAGAGCACTTGCCCGCGAAAGGCAAAGGTCCCGAGTTCGAGTCTCGGTCCGGGACACAGTTTTAATCTGCCAGGAAGTTTCAAAAGAATGAAAACATTAAGCTCATACAGACGGATGTGGGTTGCAGTATTTCCTAGGAGATGAAGACGCTCGCACAGGAGTGATTAGCTTGGAGAGCTGCATCAAACCAGTCTCCAGACAGAAGATCACAACCACATTAACAATACTGAACACCACAAATGCCATGCAGTGTTGCGTTTGGTTCTCGCTCTGCCCCTCGCAAGTCTCTATTGTGTGAGGTATGGTGTCAGCGGTAAACGACACATGACAAGTGGAGATCTCAACCCAGCCTTGCAGTAGTCTGCTTCTGCCGCTGTAACACCCCACCTGCGACCTCTTCCCAGATTTCTGCTATTACGATTCGTCTGTTCATCAGAGGCAGCCGACCAACGGTACAATCTTCTCGTGGTGCTGTCCTCCTGGAACAATCCATGGCTACACTTCTGGCCACACTGTCGTTCTGGGTCCATGTCGTTCTGCGTTCACTGTGCCACAGGCAGCTGCCTATCCAATGTGTTATGATGCTGCCTCGACTGATGATGCCAGTGATTGAACTTACTTGAAAATCACCGGCCGGGGTGGCCGAGCGGTTCTAGGCGCTACAGCCTGGAACCACCCGAATGCTCCCGTCGCAGGTTCGAATCCTGCCTCGGGCATGGATGTGTGATGTCCTTAGGTTAGTTAGGTTTAAGTAGTTCTAAGTTCTAGGGGACTGATGACCTCAGAATTTAAGTCCCATAGTGCTTAGAGCCATATGCTATACTTGAAAATCTGAAAGATAGTGGGCAATAAGTAAAAACTTCTAGACAATGTAAGGGGAAATTAATTCTAAGTACATTTCTATTTTTATAGGGAAAAATCCAAAACATTGTATAATGGCCTCCTTACCTCCGGCACTTAAATCGAATTGTTGTTGTTCCACCTCGAGAGCTGTGAAATACAATGCGTTCCAAAAAAACTTGGCCACCCATAGGGGGACGAGGAAGCTGAATGAACCTACACGGTTGAAAGGGTTTGTGATGTTATTTCAGTGATTACAAAATGAATTAAATTTTACAAAGATCATGGTAGTATGAACCCAGAGCCCACGTCTCAGTAGGGTGTGCCACCCACCATTCCACTCTCAGACTTCTAAACTTAAGCGTATTCTGTTGGGAAGGATGTCATAAAAGCCGCTGCATCCTCTCTTGTGGCAAGCTGCCCCACAACTCTTGTACTGGTCCTTGATAACGTGCATAAGGAACAGAGTTGACATTGGAGCTGGTCTGGCATGTATTACCAGGGACAGATCTGAGAACTTTGCTGGCCACGCCAGTATCTCTACTTCACATTCTACATTTACATCTACATCGACATAGATGTTTCGCAAGGCATCGAACGGTACGTGGCGGAGGGTAGCTGTACCACTACTAATAATTTCCTTTCCTGTTCCACTAGCAATAGAGCGAGGGAAAAACGACTCTCTCTACGCCTCTATATGAACCTTAATTTTAGTATCTTATCTTCCTGGTCCTTACGCGCAAAGTACTTTGGCGGCAATAGAATCGTTCGGCTTTCATCCTCAAATGCCTGTTCTCTAAATTTTCTCAGTAGTGTTTCTCGAAAAGAACGTCGCCTTCCTTCCAGGTAGAAGCATCTACGTAACATTCACGTGTTGTTGGAACCTACCGGTAATAAGTCTAGCATCGTGCCTCTGAACTGCTTCGATGTCTTCTTTCAATGCTATCTGGTGAGGGTTCCAAACACTCGAGCAGTACTCAAGAGTAGGTCGCACCAGCATCCTGTATGCAGTCTGTTTTAGAGGTGAACCACTTTTCCTAAAATTCTTCCAATAAACTGAAGTCGATCGTTCCCCTTCCCTACAGCAGTTCTTACACGCTCGTTGCATTTCAAATCGCTCTGCAACGTTACGCCCAAATATTTAAAAGACTTGATTGCGTCAAGCAGGACACTAGTAATACTGTATCCGAACATTACAGGCTTATTCTTCATACTTATCCTTATTAACATATATTTTTCCATATTCCGGAGCTAGCTGCCATTCATCACGCGAACTAGAAATTTTGTCCAAGTCGTCTTATATCTTGTTGCAGTCACTCAACTTCGACACCCTGCCGTACATCACAGTATCATCAGCGAACAAACTCAGATCGCTGCCCACCCTGTCCGCCAAATGATTTATGCATATAGGGAACAACAGCGGTCCTATCACATTCCCTGGGGCACTCCTGGCGATACCCTTGTCTCTGATGAACACTCGCCGTCGTGAAAAAACTAGTGGGTTTTGTTGGTTAAGAAGTCTTACAGCCACTGACTTATCAGTGAAATTATTTCACGTGCTCGTACCTTCGTTATCGTCCTGCAATGACGCATCGTGTCAAACGACTTCCGGAAATCTAGAAATATGGAATCAGCCTCTTTCCCTTCATCCGCAGTTGGAAATATATCATGTGAGAAAAGGGCAAGTTGAGTTTCACGACAGTTTCTTCCTAAAACCATGCTGACTCGCACACATAAGCTTCTCAGTCTCACGAAAGTTCATGTGTGGATCAATATTGTCTTGATGAAAAATGGCAACACGATGCTCTCAAATGAGAGGTAACACATGAGGGCGCAGGATGTTCACGAAGTATGGTTGTGGTGTCAGTGTTCCCTGACCACTACCAGTTGTGACCTGAAGTCGTACTTGGTGGCTGCCTACACCATCACCGTAGGAGTAACACAATTGTGCCTCTCCAAAAATATGGGAAGACCACTAGGACGCCACCAATCTCGTTGACGATGGTCATCCTGGGTGGTACAAAACCGTGGTTCGTCGCTAAAAACCATGCGACGCCATTCGTTTGCAGTCAGTACTTCTTGGTCGTGGCACCAGTGCAAATAAATCCGTTTGTATTGTGGTGTTAACGGAAGCGTACGCATGGGACGGTGATTCCCTAGTCCATCTGCTGGTAGGCTCCAAACGGTGGGCCGGCATGACGTAGAGTGTTGCAGGCAGTCCATTACTTGTTCTCGGAAGGCAGGCGCTGAAGGGGTTGGAGCGTGATAGGTTCGCAATACAGTGATCCTCATAATCGTAGTCATAAGTTATCGACCGGAGCTTTGACGTCGAGTGTGCATACCTTGGCTTTCCAACATTGGGCTAGTGTCACGTCCGAATGCCACACACAAGTGGAAACTGCACGATTCTACCAGCTGGCCAAATGGAGATCCACAGTGAGGTCCCTTACAAACATGTTGCTAGAAAGCTCCAATAAACATGGGTCCACAAATCAACCGTTGTCGAAATACAACACGTATTGTGTTGCGGTTCATCAGTGTCTAGGAACACATGGCATGCCTAGACGTTAAAGTAGGTGTTTGAAATGTTGACCACGCGTCTGAATGTAACACTGAACTCGCATCTGAAATGAGTTGCGAATCTTATCAGGCAGTCCTGGGGAACTCTGTAAATGCTGTACAGCCTCTTCAGTCCGCAAGCGTAATTCCTCAAGAGAGTTGACCTCAGTAGCGTTGACCAAGGTTCTGACCTGACCCCACACACCGAAATCCATCGGATTTAAATCCGAAGACTTTCGAGGCCGTGGTACAGGCCCTCCTCTACCTACCTAATGTTGGCCACACGTCCGAGTTAGAAGCTGGCGCACTCGCTTAAGGGGCTCCGGAAAGGCTCAAAATCATGAAAAGTTCAGTTTTTACTTTTTTGCGTTTTCTGAATCTGCAGACTATTACCTTTTAATAGATATATAATTTATTCAATTCCGAAGACTACAACTATTTTTAAATTTTTTTTGAAATGTGTTCTACATGGGCGTGACCCACTGTGGCGCTGTTAAACTGCTGTCAAATGGTGTTATTATTAACGTCCGTGTTCATCAGGTACATTTTAGTGATGTGAGATAAAGTATGCGTTGTGGATAACCTGTGATGGTTCAATATATATCGCTGGTGTGATTGTCGATTGTTTCATGTTTATTTACTCTGTCGTTATCTCGAAAATATTCCTAATTAATTTTGTTTCTTGAGTCTCTGTTTTCATGAAGTATAATAATGAGTAAAAGTAAAGTTATTAGAAATCCTCTGAAGGCTTTTAAGAAAAGGAGAAATGTTGGAAAGCCAAAGGTATGTGTTATTACTGTAAACAATAAAGACGATAACCAAGTGAGTGAACCTAACCTCTCAAGTACACCTGCCCATAGCAGTCAAAGTGGGAAAGAAAATACTTCACAGAAGAAGCTTGGTTCAATGAGTGAAAACTATGAATGTTTTATGGGCGAATCGGATGTGAATGAAATATTTGATTTGTCGGTTCTCAAAGGAATTTTTTCAAACTGTGTAAGATGTATTCATTGTAGTGAAGTTGGTCTGGAACTCTCCATAATAAAGCACGTAGGACTTGCTAGTGAAATACAACTGAAATGTGATAAGTGTTCATACATGACCACGGTTTGAACAGTGTTGCAGTAACTGCAACTGAAGAAAATGGTAGCAAAATCTACGAACACAACAACGAGCGATGCTTGCTTTAGACAAGGAACGCCTTCGGGCTGCAGACAGGGCTGTAAAGAGTCTAGAAATACAAGCAAGAGAAACAGGAGGAGGAACAAGAGGAAGCTGGAGGAGGAGTTTGCAGAGGATGAAGATAATCCATCCTATGGACCTGGAATGCACTAAAAAGTTAATCCAATCTTTGTCGCTCGATTCTCAAAACTTTTATTTTCTCATACTAATTACATGTTTTCTAACGATCTTCCAAACATATTTGTTTCAAACGTTCAGTAAATGTTACACAGTACCTTCTGCATAATTTAACACAGCCTTTTACCAAAAAACTGTATATTTTTGAATATATAAATAAAAAATTGCAAAAAAATGTTGTGAATTTTCATTACAATTGAAAAAAAATCATCTTTAATAACTGAAATAAAATTTTGTAAAATCCCTGTGTTAAGTTGTAGCCCATATTCCAATAGATAATCTGTTAAAAGTTCAACTTTCTACTTCAAATACTTTGTGAGGAAAGATGTAATTTATAAGCGTTATTTTAACATTGCAAGTATAGGGCGTTCCGGAGCCCCTTAATGTAATTGTGCTGGAGCGCCATCAAGCATGAACCACATGTTCAGGCGTCGGTTCAGTGGGACATCATCATGTACATCTGGAAGTGCACCACGAAAAAACCGTATATATTGCTGTCCAGTTAGTCTCTGTCGTAGGAAGTGTGGCACAATTATGCAGCTTCCAGGAAGTCCCGCCCAGACTTTCAACTAATAACGCTGCTAATGTCGTGATACGTGTATTGTATTAGGACTGATGATGATGATGATGAGATCCCATACTCCGAGGAGCATAGGGGACAATGCGGGAGACCTGCACTGCCGACTAGGCACGGTCCTAGCGGAGGTGGTTTGTGTTGTGGATTGGCAGGAGCCAGCCCACGGAGTTTGGAGGAAGCCGAAAGGCACGCGTTTAAGCTCACGCAGGCTGGCGTGAGGTCTGGAAGAGGAGAAGGAATTCAGACTTCAGAAAAAAGTTGGTACTTGGTGGAATACTTAACTTTAATCCATCAATGTTGAACGTAGCTCTTGTCTGCACATTATTTGCAATATCAATAGCAACTGATAATGGCGCCTTGCTAGGTCGTAGCAAATGACGTGGCTGAAGGCTATGCTAACTATCGTCTCGGCAAATGAGAACGTAATTTGTCAGTGAACCATCGCTAGCCAAGTCGGTTGTACAACTGGGCGAGTGCTAGGAAGTCTGCCGTGTGGCGGCGCTCGGTCTGCAATGACTGATAGTGGCGACACGCGGGTCCGACGTATACTAACGGACCGCGGCCGATTTAAAGGCTACCACCTAGCAAGTGTGGTGTCTGGCGGTGACACCACAGTTTGCCATTGCCTTCCTCCAACCGTAATGGGGATGATGATGATCATGAAGACGACACAACAACACTCAGTCATCTCGAAGCAGGGAAAATTCCTGAACCTGCATAGTAAGTTAAATCTTCCATAGATGCGAGTATGGTTTGATAAACCTGGTAAAATTCCATGGACAAATAGCACATTTTTGTTGTGCCTTCGTTGTTGATAGATTTATTATTCCAAGGATTGTATAAAGAATTTCAATACTGGACAGCGTACAGTTCAGCCGTGTGATTTGGTCAGTATGTTGACTGTGATTGAAAATGGAGAAAACCGAGTACTGTGCTGTTCTTAAACATTTTCATTTGAAAGGTTTGACTGCCATGCAAATCTAAACAGAATTAGGTCAAGTTCACATAAATCATCATTTGAGACTATTTACTTTTGGTCGAATGAATTTAAACATGGTCGGACAGGCACCAAACATGACGCATGCTCCAGCAGTCCACTTGACACATCGAAGGAAACCATTGGCAAAATCTATGATATGCTGATTCAAGACCGCCGAACAAAAACTCGTGAGATTGTTGACACTAAAGGCATCTCAAGTGAGTGAGCCCATAATATCCTGCACAGTCAGCTGGCTATAAAGAAACCGTGCACATAGTGCGTGCCGAGATCGCTCGTGGTCGACCAAAAGTGCACCCAGCACAATATTTCAACACAATGTCTAACGATGCTTAATCGCAATCCGCAAGCCTTTTTGCGTCTATTTTCGACTGTTGATGAGACCTGGATCCATCATCACACACCAGAGTCAAAACAATGTACAAAGGCTGGGGTAAGTGGGATTCCCAAGGTATAATCCCCACAGATTTCCTGGAAAAAGGCAGAACCAAACCTGGACCTTTTTATGCTTCATTGTCTGATCGTTTGAAACTTCCATTGGCTGAAAGAAGACCAAGGTTGGATCGGAAAAAAAGAGATCTTTCACCATGATAATGTACCATCCCGTGTATCAGAGATAACAATGACATAATTGCAGTAATTTGTCTTTGAACTGGTTCCTCATCCACCCTGGTCACCAGTCTTTGCCTCAGTGACTTCTTCTTGTTCACTGACTTGAAACATTGGCTTTCTGATTAGAAATTTTCATCAAATGATGAAATGGTAGTTATAGGCAGTGACTATTATGCAGAATTTGACAGACGCTGATGTTCCTATGGAATGAAAAAGCAGGGGGATCACTGGACCAAGTGCATCTCCCTCAGAAGAGACTATGTCAGGAATTAAAGTGAATTGTTTACGTTGATGCAAGCTGTCTCTAGCATACCGGTCAGCAAAGATGCAGCGCGAAGATCAAAATGGTTCAAATGGCTCTGAGCACTAAGGGACTTAACATCTGTGGTCATCATTCCCCTAGAACTTAGAACTACTTAAACCTTACTAACCTAAGGACATCACACACATCCATGCCCGAGGCAGGATTCGAACCTGCGACCGTAGCAGTCGCGCGGTTCCAGACTGAGCGCCTAGAACCGCTAGACCACCGCGGCCGGCCAGCGCGAAGATCGATAGGCACTGGATCAACTGTGCTTATCATGAGGGAGGCCAGAGACCGACAAGCAACAGGCTGCCAACGCCCTCTCAACAGCAAGTGTTTAGGCTGCCATCACTGACCGGAAGGCCTCAGGCTATGACAGAGCATAGCGACCAGATTAATGACTAAAGTTTGTAATAGTCAGATTACCGATATTGTCTGCAAGAGGACTATTACTGATGACCTTGTACCACAGATCATGGACTTTATTCCAGCTAAGCAAAACTTACAGTTGTGTAAACAAAGAGCTGTATTAATACACACGTTCACCTGCCAAGGTAGCCGAGAGTGCTAATGCGCTGCTTCCTGGCCTTGGATAGGCGCACTGACCCCAGATCGAATCTGCCCAGCAGATTAAGAACGAGACCTGGTGTGCCGGCCAGCCTGGATGTGATTTTTAGGCGGTTTTCCACATCCCACTAGGTGAATACTGGGCTGGTCCCCACGTTCCGCCTCAGACATCAGAACATGTTTCCACTATTCCATGGCTTACACTAGACCCAGACAGTTGGGGTGGTGACAGTGTAAGTAGGCTGCTTATGTTTTCTCTATCTAAGTAGGCTGTTTATGTTTTCGCTATGTAAGTAGGCTGTTTATGTTTTCTCTATGTAAGTAGGCTGTTTAGGTTTTTTTATTGGTAACGCCACCTCTGTATGAAAATCACTGGCTGTGCTGTGCGCAGTCTGTGGCTAGTTTGCATTGTTGTCTGCCATTGTAGAGGGGCAGCTGGATGTTAACAGCGCGTAGCGTTGCGCAGTTGGAGGTGAGCCGCCAGCAGTGGTGGATGTAAGGAGAGAGATGGCGGAGATTTGTAATTTGTCATGAACTGCTATATTTATATATGATGATATCAAGGTAAATACATTGTTTGTTCTCTATTAATATCTTTCATTTGCTAACTATCCCTATCAGTAGTTAGTGCCTTTAGTAGTTTGAATCTTTTATTTAGCTGGCAGTAGTGGCGCTTGCTGTATTGCAGTAGTGGGAGAAACGAAGATTATTGTGAGGTAAGTGATTTAGTGATTTGTGAAAGGTATAGTTTAATGTTAGTCAGGGCCATTCTTTTGTAGGGATCTTTGATAGATTGCGTTGCGCTAAAAATATTTTATGTCAGTTTAAGCACAGTCGTGTATAATTGTTCAAAGGGGACGTTTCAACAGGAACGGCATCTGACTGCCTCTTAAAGTTGACATGCCACATCCGATTAACCAGCATACCCCGGAAGTCGGGATTAAAGCTTGGAAGGGGATTAATACACATGTTCATTCCTGTTGTAGAAAGAGGATAATGGCCACTCATAACAAAATCCTCTCCTTTGCTTCCTAACAGTGCAAACATTGTTTACGAAACAAGCATTTTTCTTGCTTTTTTACTGGACCTATCAAACCAGGAGAAAGAAAACTGGCGTTCTACGGATCGGAGCGTGGAATGTTAGATCCCTTAATCGGGCAGGTAGGTTAGAAAATTTAAAAAGGGAAATGGATAGGTTGAAGTTAGATATAGTGGGAATTAGTGAAGTTCGGTGGCAGGAGGAACAAGACTTCTGGTCAGGTGACTACAGGGTTATAAACACAAAATCAAATAGGGGTAATGCAGGAGTAGGTTTAATAATGAATAGGAAAATAGGAATGCGGGTAAGCTACTACAAACAGCATAGTGAACGCATTATTGTGGCCAAGATAGATACGAAGCGCACACCTACTACGGTAGTACAAGTTTATATGCCAACTAGCTCTGCAGATGACGAAGAAATTGAAGAAATGTATGATGAAATAAAAGAAATTATTCAGATTGTGAAGGGAGACGAAAATTTAATAGTCATGGGTGACTGGAATTCGAGTGTAGGAAAAGGGAGAGAAGGAAACATAGTAGGTGAATATGGATTGGGGGACAGAAATGAAAGAGGAAGCCGCCTGGTAGAATTTTGCACAGAGCACAACATAATCATAACTAACACTTGGTTTCAGAATCATGAAAGAAGGTTGTATACATGGAAGAACCCTGGAGATACTAAAAGGTATCAGATAGATTATATAATGGTAAGACAGAGATTTAGGAACCAGGTTTTAAATTGTAAGACATTTCCAGGGGCAGATGTGGACTCTGACCACAATCTATTGGTTATGACCTGTAGATTAAAACTGAAGAAACTGCAAAAAGGTGGGAATTTAAGGAGATGGGACCTGGATAAACTAAAAGAACCAGAGGTTGTACAGAGATTCAGGGAGAGCATAAGGGAGCAATTGACAGGAATGGGGGAAATAAATACAGTAGAAGAAGAATGGGTAGCTTTGAGGGATGAAGTAGTGAAGGCAGCAGAGCACCAAGTAGGTAAAAAGACGAGGGCTAGTAGAAATCCTTGGGTAACAGAAGAAATATTGAATTTAATTGATGAAAGGAGAAAATATAAAAATGCAGTAAGTGAAACAGGCAAAAAGGAATACAAACGTCTCAAAAATGAGATCGACAGGAAGTGCAGAATGGTTAAGCAGGGATGGCTAGAGGACAAATGTAAGGATGTAGAGGCCTATCTCACTAGGGGTAAGATAGATACTGCCTACAGGAAAATTAAAGAGACCTTTGGAGATAAGAGAACGACTTGTATGAATATCAAGAGCTCAGATGGAAAACCAGTTCTAAGCAAAGAAGGGAAAGCAGAAAGGTGGAAGGAGTATATAGAGGGTCTATACAAGGGCGATGTACTTGAGGACAATATTATGGAAATGGAAGAGGATGTAGATGAAGATGAAATGGGAGATACGATACTGCGTGAAGAGTTTGACAGAGCACTGAAAGACCTGAGTCGAAACAAGGCCCCCGGAGTAGACAATATTCCATTGGAACTACTGACGGCCTTGGGAGAGCCAGTCCTGACAAAACTCTACCATCTGGTGAGCAAGGTGTATGAAACAGGTGAAATACCCTCCGACTTCAAGAAGAATATAATAATTCCAATCCCAAAGAAAGCAGGTGTTGACAGATGTGAAAATTACCGAACTATCAGCTCAATAAGTCACAGCTGCAAAATACTAACACGAATTCTTTACAGACGAATGGAAAAACTAGTAGAAGCCAACCTCGGGGAAGATCAGTTTGGATTCCGTAGAAACACTGGAACACGTGAGGCAATACTGACCTTACGACTTATCTTAGAAGAAAGATTAAGGAAAGGCAAACCTACGTTTCTAGCATTTGTAGACTTAGAGAAAGCTTTTGACAATGTTGACTGGAATACTCTCTTTCAAATTCTAAAGGTGGTCAGGGTAAAATACAGGGAGCGAAAGGCTATCTACAATTTGTACAGAAACCAGATGGCAGTTATAAGAGTCGAGGGACATGAAAGGGAAGCAGTGGTTGGGAAGGGAGTAAGACAGGGTTGTAGCCTGTCCCCGATGTTGTTCAATCTGTATATTGAGCAAGCAGTAAAGGAAACAAAAGAAAAATTCGGAGTAGGTATTAAAATTCATGGATAAGAAATAAAAACTTTGAGGTTCGCCGATGACATTGTAATTCTGTCAGAGACAGCAAAGGACTTGGAAGAGCAGTTGAATGGAATGGACAGTGTCTTGAAAGGAGGATATAAGATGAACATCAACAAAAGCAAAACAAGGATAATGGAATGTAGTCTAATTAAGTCGGGTGATGCTGAGGGAATTAGATTAGGAAATGAGGCACTTAAAGTAGTAAAGGAGTTTTGCTATTTGGGGAGCAAAATAACTGATGATGGTCGAAGTAGAGAGGATATAAAATGTAGGCTGGCAATGGCAAGGAAAGCGTTTCGGAAGAAGAGAAATTTGTTAACATCCAGTATTGATTTAAGTGTCAGGAAGTCATTTCTGAAAGTATTCGTATGGAGTGTAGCCATGTATGGAAGTGAAACATGGACGATAAATAGTTTGGACAAGAAGAGAATAGAAGCTTTCGAAATGTGGTGCTACAGGAGAATGCTGAAGATTAGATGGGTAGATCACATAACTAATGAGGAAGTATTGAATAGGATTGGGGAGAAGAGAAGTTTGTGGCACAACTTGACCAGAAGAAGGGATCGGTTGGTAGGACATGTTCTGAGGCATCAAGGGATCACCAATTTAGTATTGGAGGGCAGCGTGGAGGGTAAAAATCGTAGGGGGAGACCAAGAGATCAATGCACTAAGCAGATTCAGAAGGATGTAGGTTGCAGTAGGTACTGGGAGATGAAAAAGCTTGCACAGGATAGAGTAGCATGGAGAGCTGCATCAAACCAGTCTCAGGACTGAAGACCACAACAACAACACATCAAACCAACCTCGTAATTTGAACCAATATGGTGTGGAAAGAATCTACTCATACAACAAAAGTTGAAAGCTAGTTTTAATATTATGAAAGGATAATCCATCTTGGATTTTCCATTGTCTGAAAACTAGTTTTTTTGTATACAGTCTGCCAGTTTTTTTAAAAAAAATTCGTCCATTGAGTAGGAGTTATTCACAGCAAATACGGAAAGTGCGGGAGATACGCGTGACAGAAATGTGATGGCAACCGATTAGTGCGTCTAAATCGTGGTCTCCAGCATTTTCTGTGTTCGTTGGTAAGAAACAGTTGCACGTGAGTCTTACAAATACCGGGTGATCAAAAAGTCAGTATAAATTTGAAAACTTAATAAACCACGGAATAATGTAGATAGAGAGCTAACAATTGACACACATGCTTGGAATGACATGGGGTTTTATTAGAACCACCCCATATTGCTAGACGCGTGAAAGATCTCTTGCGCGCGCCGTTTGGAGGTGATCGTGTGCTCAGCCGCCACTTTCGTCATGCTTGGCCTCCCAGGTCCCCAGACGTCAGTCCGTGCGATTATTGGCTTTGGGGTTACCAGAAGACGCAAGTGTATCCTGATCGACCGACACCCCTAGGGATGCTGAAAGACAACATCCGACGCCAATGCCTCACCATAACTCCGGACATCTTTATAGTGTTTATATGTTCACAACATTATTCCTCGACTACAGCAGTTGTTGCGGAATGATGGTGGGCATATTGAGCATTTCCTGTAAAGAACATCAACTCTGCTTTGCCTTTTTTTAAATTCTAATATTGCTATTCTGATCAGATGAAGCGCCATCTGTCGGACATTTTTTGAACTTTTGTATCTTTTTTTTTTTTTTTTTTTTTTTTTTTTTTTTTTTTTTTTTTTTTTTTTTTTTGTAATAAAACCCCATGTCATTCCAAGCATGTGTGTCAATTTGTACCTCTGTATCTACATTATTCCGTGATTTTTTCATTTTTCATGTTTATACTGACTTTTGGATCACCCTCTATTTTCGGGAACAGTTTTATTTAGCTCAAGATTTATGGTACTGGAGAGTTTCTTTGAGAATACGCCAGTGAAACGTCCTGCTAGAGCCTCCTCTTAGTGTCTCCCCCCAGCCAAGGAGCTGACATTTGCGCTCGGAACTCCGGCAACTGCGCGAGCTGGATTCAGGCCGGTGTTGACTTTGCTGACCTGTCGAGAACACTGCATCGATTCCACGCGCCACGGCAGCCGGCCATTAACGTCGCTGGATTTCCTCCTGCTAAGTGTTTACCGTACAAATATTTTGTTGCTCGTTGAGACCTATCGGCGAGACGGAGACGGGGGACTTTGTTCGCCGTTCTTTTTGGGCGCACGTGGCGCAGATGTAGGTCATCTTTGTTTACGTGCCTCCGTAAATCCAAATTAACGGCGCTTAGCACGTAACTGCAACACTGTGTACATTTGTTGGGCTGGGCCGCCGGCGCGTTAAGTACTGTTGTTACGCGAGCGTTGTGTTTTCTCGTGGATTATTCGCCGCTGTAAACACCAGCGGTCAAGTATTCCGGCTGGCCATTCTCTCGAGTGTTTCATTTACCTCGTGACGGAAGCGCTTGTACCTAATGGCGTAAAGTGCTAAGCACAAATTCTGTTACTGATACATACTGTTAATCACAACTAAGACAATACGTTTATGTACATGGGACATTCAATAATTAACGAGGCAAATCGATGTAGAAATGAAACAGTTTAAAGGAGTAGTTTCGTACTTTCATGGCTTTAGGGTGGCATCACTGAGATGAGCTGAGAACAGCTGACGGATAAAAAATTGTTTTGATTGTAATCTGAGTGCAGCAAAGATGGCGTACTGCTTGAAGTTTCCACATAAGTTGTTCAAGTTCAGTGATCCATTGTGGGTGTATTTTTTTCTTTTTTTTTTTTTTTTTGCTCTCTGACAGCACATCTACATTTACGTGATTACTCTCCTATTCACAATAAAGTGCCTGGCAGAGGGTTCAACTGTCTCTCTACCGTTCCACTCTCGAACGGCGCGCGGGAAAAACGAGCACTTAAATTTTTCTGTGCGAGCCCTGATTTCTCTTATTTTATCGTGGTGATCATTTTTCCCTGTGTAGGTGGGTGCCAACAGAATCTTTTCGCAATCGGAGGATAAAACAAGTGATTTAAATTTCATTAGAAGATCCTGTCGCAATTAAAAACGTCGTTTTAACCATTGCGACTCCAATTCACGTATCATGTCTGTCCCACTATCTTCCCTATTTCGCGATAATACGAAACGAGTCGCCCTTCTTTGAACTTTCTCGATGTCATCCGTCAGTCCCACCTGATGCGGATCCCACACCGCATAGCAGTACTCCAGAATAGGGCGGACAAGCGTGGAGTAAGCAGTCTCTTTAGCAGACCTGTTGCACCTTCTAACAGTAAGTGTTCTGCCAGTTAATCGCAGCCTTTCGTTTGCTCTACCCACAACACTATCTATGTGATTGTAATCCCTAAGCATTTAGTCGAATTTACAGAATGCAGGTTTGTGTGACTTATCGCATAATCGAAATTTAGCGGATTTGTTTTAGTACTCACGTGAAAAACTTCACACTTTTCTTTATTCAGGGTCAATTGCCACTTTTCGTACCATACAGATATCTTATCTAAATTATTTTGCAATTCGCAGTTTTGTTTGAAGACGCTTGTGAGGAACGGTGCCGAAAGCCTTCTGGAAATCTAAAAATATGGAATCAGTTCCCTTTTGATAGTACTCATTACTTTATGAGTATAACGACCTGGTTGTGTTTCACAAGAATGATGTTTTCTGAATCCCTGCTGACTATGTGTCAATAAATCGTTCTCTTCGGCATACTTCATAATGTTCAAATACAGTATATGTTCTAAAATCCTACTGAAAATCGACGTTAGTGATATGGGCCTGCCGGCTGCTGTGGCCGAACGGTTCTAGGAGCTTCAGTTCGGAACCGCGCCGTATTTCGAACTGAGCAAAACTTTACTAGTCTTGGGGATTTTGCGTTCTTTTAAACTTGGCATGTTTTTTTCGTTGCTTCTGCAACGACGATCTGGCCCGTTTTGTGTACCATGGGTGATCAGTAACATAAATTATTAATTTATGTGGTATATATCTCTCAATTACAGTCGATGCTATCTCTTTGAAACCATTCCACAGCTTTTCAACGCTCACATGATCAGATAGGAAAGAGTGAAGACTGTCTCTTAAAAAAAGGCGTTAAGAGCATTTTTATCAGCTTTTTTTAAATAGATATACTTTGCGTTTCTTTTTGATGGTTGTAAGTGTTAGGGTAGTCAGCCTAGCAGCAACTGCCTTGTCGTCTCTATTCCCTGTATTCATCGTGATACTCACTACTCAGGATTGTTTGTGGTTAAGAGGTCAAGTATGCTTTCGCAACCATTTACGCTTCGAGTGTTCTCATGAACTAATTGTTAAAAACAATCTTCTGAGAAAGCACTCAGTACAATTTCGGATGACGCTTTGTGCCTGCCGGCTTTAAACTTTCAATTTTTCCAGCATATGGAGGGTAGATTAAAGTCACCACCGACTATAATTGTACGAGCGGGATACTTATTTGAAATGAGACTCAAGTTTTCTTTGAATTGTTCAGCAACTACATCTTCTGAGTCGGGGGTCGGTAAAACGATCCAATTAATAGTTTAGTCCGACTGTCAAGTATATCCTCTACCCATATTATTTCGCAGGAGCTATCTACTTCTATTTCACTACAAGGTGAACTATTTCTGACAGTAATAAATACTCCACCACCAACTGTATTTAATCTATCCTTTTTCTGACCACTGTTAGATCGTTTGAAAAAATTACGGCTGAACGTATTTCTGGTTTTAACCAGCTTCCTGTATCTATAACTACTTGAGCTTCAGTGCTTCCTATTAGGTCTTGGAGCTCTGGTTCTTTCACAACACAGCTACGACGATTTACAACTACAATACCGATCGTTTCTACAACTACCTTACTGTGTTTCACCTGCCCCCTTTTAGATGGGCACCCTCTCTGTGGTTTCCTGAGACCCTGCAACCATAAAAACCGCCCAGTCCCTTCCGCACAGCCCCCACGACCCGTGTAGCCGCTCCCTGTGTTTAGTGGACTCCTGACCAAGTAAGCGGAACCCGGAAACCCAAAACCCGATGGCGCAAGTCAAGGAATCTGCAGCCTACAAGGTCACAGACCAACCTGAGCCTCTGATTCAGACCCTCCACTCTGCTCTTCAGCAAATGACCACAGACGGTTGGTGAGCTCCGTCTTAATCCCCCAAGCAAGACTAGTAGTCTTTACCATTTCCTCTAACCGCTAGAATCTCCTTCGATCCAAAGCGACACACGTCATTGATATCGACATGAGCCACCAGCTGCATTTGGCTGCACCCTGTACTCTTCATGGCATCCGGAAGCACCCTTTCCACATCCGGAATGACTCCCCCCAGTATGCACATGGCGTGCACCCAGGTCTCCTTCCGCTCCTTGGCAGCCACGTTCCTAAGGGACCCCATCACACGCCTAACGTTGGAGCTCCCAACTACCAGCAAACCCACCCTCTGTGAATGCCCAGACCTTGCGGGCCGAGAAGCTTCCTCTGGAACGGGTTGGACGACTGCATCCGGCTCAGAGGCATCGTCAGCCACAGACAACACCCGAAACCTGCTCATCAAATGAACTGGGGAGACCATAAGATCGGCCCCTCGTAAAGTTTTTCGCTGTCTGCCAGACTTTGGAATGATCTCCCACTCCACCTCAGGTGAGGGGTCTTCCTTAGTGCAGGCAGTACCTGAGGCGACCACAGCAGTGGACCGATCGGGGGACACGTGAGACGTGCTCGACGTCCCTCGCATCCCTCGTCTGACCCCCCACAGTGATGCCCCTTGCCAGCAGCCTCAAGCTGTGTCACGGAAGCCAACGCAGCCCGGAACTGTGAGGGAAGGATCGCCAACTCAGCTCGCATCTGTACGCAGCAGTCACAGTCCCTATCCATTACTACAGTCACTCTAGTTTGAAGCTCCTAAAAATATCTGTTATTAAAATAAAAGGTTGTACCTAGTAAGCACTCGAACATGCAGGAAATTACAAAGATAATCTAGTAACTACACAGGCATCTGTAAATAAGTCGCTTCTGTTGGAAGCTCGTAAAAATATGTAGCAAACGAACTGTACTCACCTTATTATCAGGAGGAACACAAAGTGTTCTGTTCAAAAATGGTTCAAATGGCTCTGAGCACTATGGAACTCAACTGCTGTGGTCATCAGTCCCCTAGAACTTAGAACTACTTAAACCTAACTAACCTAAAGACATCACACACATCCATGCCCGAGGCAGGATTCGAACCTGCGACCGTACCGGTCTGGCGGTTCCAGACTGTGGCGCCTAGAACAGCACTGCCACTCCGACCGGGTAGGTGTTCTGTCTCTGATGGTCTATCCGACACTGAGCTATACTAAACAAAACAAACAAAAGCCTGTACGATACGGCAAAATCAGGCTAAAATCGTTTCAGGAATGATTTTACAGTATGGTACAAGTTATTCGACCTACAGAAACGTTTATAAGTGTGTAGCTCATTGTAAGTGAGTAGCGTTTACTTTTGTGTCTTTGTGTGTGTTTTACCATAAATACGCACCTGGGAATGTGAACTGACAACCTAAATGTGCTACTGACCTCAAAGCCACATCACTTACATGAATTTGAAAAGAAACTTGTGTGTGTGAAAACAGGTCTTATTTATAAGCAAATAAATAAGCAAACCAACAATTTCACGCTCAGTAGACTTGGCCAGTGTGAACTGTTTGATAAAAAGAAAAAACAACGTAACTATATAAAAAACAAACCAAACTCTAATGTCGACCAGTATAAGAATGTAACCTGAAACATAGGAAAATTTCTGCGCTGACATACGACCCTGATAAAATAAAGAAACTGACAGAAACCACATTGCGCAAAGAAAACGAAACAATCACGTATTACGAATTTCACCTGCAGAATAAAGTATTGGCAGAAACAGTAGCACAGCAAGGCTCAGAAACAGCTAAAAAAAATATTACTAAAAACTAACTACAGTTGGTCCAGGGAAATTAGGTTCATATCATTGACACAGAACGCCAGTGAAGCATATGACTCAACCTTTAAGTACCGAAATTTCAGTTAGGATAGGAACTTGTCAAAGAAAACAATTATAGCCTCTAATATGAAAATTCATTTACTCTAATAACTTCCATGGTACAGTAAATTAACTCAGAACATCAATCAATAGAATAATTTTAAGAAAACTTGACACTGACGAGGATGAAGTGCACCAACAATTCAAATCAACCAAAAAAAATAATAAACTTTTTACCTCAACAAATAATACCTTGTTCTTCATTTCAAAACCTTTTTTATGTCCATGTGCTATTCAACCATTGTTCTGAGTCATCGTTCCTCCTCGTACTAAATTTGCAGCTCACATAGTTCCAAAAGTGCATCCATGCATTACAATGTACACTCAACAAACCCTGACCTGCTGCACAGCGCAGCTTTCCACTACCGACTTCCAAACATTCTACGACTCCACAGCGCTCCACCGCAGGCACACGTACTGTTGCCTGACATTTGTTTCTCTGACCACTGTTCTTCAAACATATCATTTTCCTCTACAAATTAACACGTTCAGTGACATCATAAAAAAAATAGCCATCTTACAACAGTTCAAAAACGGCCCAGAAATGTCCTCGCCGGCTTGTTGAAGTATCAAATCCTGCACTTGAAACGGGCATTGACAACATTATTCGTGAAGTTTAAGTTAAGTTTAAGTTGAACATACAGCAGAAACAGTTCCAGTAAGTGTCAGCACTGTTCCTAACGTTATCAGTTACAAGTTCAAGTACAGCAGACATAATGCAAAGTGGATCCCGAATGATTTAATGCAAAATCGCAAGGAAACAGGATTCAAAATATGTACAAACTTGAAAGAACTCCATGAAAGGGAAGGTGACCCTCTATTAAATGGGATCTTAACCGTGAGAAACTTGTATTCAAAATTTTTAACCAGAGTCCAAAAGACAAAGCATGGAATGGAAGCACACCAGTTTACCTGTCCGAAAGAAATTCAAAGCGCAATAATCAGCGGGAAAAGATATGTTGACGGCTTTTTTGAAACCCAAGATGTCGTTTTCGGTGATTGTTTGGTAGATCAGCGTACAATAAACAGTGACTACAACTGAGATATGCTAATGAATAAAACAAAGCTAGCATGAGAGGAAAACATTGCAGACCTCAAAGAAGGTGCGTGATATTGCTACACGACGATGCTCGCTCTCACACCGCCCACCTAAACAAAGTAAAAATTAAAGGATTGGCAGATAGAACCTCATCCAGCTTACAGTCCAGATTTGGGCCCCTCACGTTTCCATCTGTTTCATTCTCTCAATGAGACATTACTTGCAAAAAAGTTCAACCACGAGGGGGTAAAAGAATTTTTGGCTTAGTATCTCAAGCAACAAAACAAGGATTTTTTTGCACCAGGTATAAAAAAATAGTTCATCACTGGGACAAGTGTATTACTGTTCATGGGGATTGTGTGGAGGACTAGTAGAATAAAATGCAAATGTCGTGTGACTAGGGCCTATCGTCGTGTAGACCGTTTGCCTGGCCTGGTGCAAGTCTTTCGATATGACGCCACTTCGGCGACTTGCGATTCGATTGAGAACTAGTAAAAGTCTCATATTGTAAAAATATTGTTTTTTACATGAATTTCTTTCTTTAATTTCATCTAAATCTACATGGATACTCTGCATATAACACTTAAGTGCCTGGCAGAGTGTTCTTCAAACCAATTTCATAATAACTCTTTATTATTCCAATTCAATCTGGTTCCTCTCAGAGTATGCAGACACAATAGCACCTTTCTTAGCATTCATATGCAACCGCTCACTTAACGAAAGATCTGTTCCTAAAGACTGGAAAGTAGCACAGATCACATCAATATTCAAGAAGGGAAATAGGAGTAACCCATTGATTTACAGACCATGTCACTGACCTCAATTTGCAGTAGGATCTTGGAGCATATACTGAACTCGAACATTATGAATCACCTTGAAGAAAATGACTTATTGATATATAACCAACACGGAGTCAGAAAATTTCGTTCTTGTGCAACACGGCTAGTTATTTATTCGCATGAAGTAATGAGTGCTGTCGACATGGGATCTCAGATCGATTCCATATTCCTAGACTTCCAGAATGCTTTTGATACCGTTCCTCACAAGCGACTATTAATCAAATCGCCTCTCAGAGATGTCACAGTTCATAGTGATGGACGATAAATCATCGAGTAGAACAGAAGTGATATCTGGCGTTCCGCAAGGTAGTGTCATAGGCCTTCTGCTGTTCCTGATTTATAAAAATGATCTAGGTGATAATCTGAGAAGCCCCCTTAGACTGTTTGCTGATGATGCTGTAATTTACCGTCTAGTAGAATCATCACATGATCAATCCCAATTAAAAAATGATCTAGAGAGAATTTATGTGTGGTGCGAAAAGTGGCAATTAGCACTAAACAAGGAAAAGTGCGAGATCATTCACATGGGTACTAGAAGTAATCCGATAAATTTTGGGTATACGATAAATCGCACAAATCTACGGGCTGTCAATTGGACTAAATACCTAGGAATTACAATTACGAGCAACTTAAATTGGAAAGACCATATAGATAATATTGTGGGGAAGGCGAAATAAAGACATCGCTTTTTTGGCAGAGCACTTAGAAGATGCGAGAAACCCACTAAAGAGACAGCCTACATTACGCTTGTCCGTCCTCTGCTGGAACACTGCTGCGCGGCATGGGATCCTTACCAGGTAGGATTAACGGAGGACATCGAAAAACTGCAGAGAAGGGCAGCTCGTTTCGTGTTATCGCGCAATAGGAGTGAGAATGTCACTGATATGATATGCGAGTTGGGGTGGCAGTCACTGAAACAAAGGCGGTTTTCTTTGCGGCGAGACCTAATTACGAAATTTCAATTACCAACTTCCTCTTCCGAATGCGAAAGTATTTTGTTGACACCCACCTACGTACGGATAAATGATCATCATAATAAAATAAGAGATATCAGAGCTCGAACGGAAAGATTTTGGTGTTCGTTTTTCCCACGCGCCATTCGAGAGTGGAAGGTAGAGAAGTAGTATGAAAATGGTTCGAGGAACCCTCTGCCAGGCACTTAAGAGTGAATTTCAGGGTAACCATGTAGACGTAGAACAGCACGCGGAAGAAACGAACATCTGTATCTTTCCGTGTGAGCTCTGATTTCCCTTATGTCATTATGATGATCGTTTCTCATTATATGGGTTGGTGTCAACAAAATATTTTAGCATTCGGAGGAGAAAGTTAGTGTTTGAAATTTCGTGAGAAGAGTCAGCCGCAACAAAAGACGCCTAATTGTTTTAATGATGTCCAGCCCAAATCCTGTATGATGTCAGTGACACTCTCTCCCCTATTTCGTGGTAATACAAAACGTACTGCTCTTCTTTGCACTTTCTTTAATGCCTCCTGCTAAGGATCCCAGACCGTGTAGCAGTATCCCAAAAGAGGGCGGACTAGCACAGTGTAGGCAGACTCTTTAGTAGATCTGTTACATTTATTGAATGCCCTCGTATGTTATCCATATTGAGTTTCACACGTCTATTTTTTGTGTTTGTTTCTCATTTCCTTCAGAAACAGTAAGACTATTTCATCGAGATGGCTCTCAATCTCAAGCTAACTGAAAATAATTCTACAGTTGTGAGGAGTCTTCAACAGCGTAATTTTGGCGAAACAATAACGAGTAGTTATGCTGTGTACTAGGGTGATTGTGTTCAAGGTAGTAAATCATATTACGTCTTCGCTAGAAACCACTGGTGACGACCACCTGTTACGAAGCTGATTTCGACTTGAAAGAAATGGCTTAGGCGGTTCTGAAATATTTACCATCGTAGTTGGGTGGGGGTGAGGCAGAGTCGGGAGTTGCAAGCGAGTAAGAGCCGGCCTCCCAAAGTTTATTAGCGGCAACTATCGACCAACTGGATCTCTTTCTGCCTCGGCGCGACCAGGAGAACTTATAATTAGATTTCTCTTTCCGAATGTCCAACTGGGGTCACCGGAAGGCTGGTGACTCTCAAGGCGGCTGCGTTGACGGCCTAACTGAATACCGAAGAGGTCCCCTGGTGGTAGCCCGGAACGGACGAGGCTTTCAATGTGTTTCGTCGAGAAAGAAGCAGACACCATACACCGTAACGTCGCTTACAACCGGAAAGGACAGCCTTTTTCCAACATTCTTCTGTGGTTATTTCATTCTCATTGCCTTCTTCCTTGTCACGCGCAGAATTGAACACTCTAACGTTTCTTCTACATACTATTTTAATCATTACCTCTGAAGGAAGAGCATAAGGAGGATTAGGGCGTAATATCCCGCGAACGTCGTGGATATGGAGGCAAATGCTCGGAAACTACAGGATATCCATAAAAAATGTCCCAGGTAGCTGCAGCCACAGTCACGGTAAATTTTTTGAATGACGTTGCCGCCATTTGATTGTAATAACTTTTATTTTATCGTTGTGCGATCCAGATTTTGGCCTTGGGCCATTTTCAAGTACAAAAACTTATTTATATGTCAAAAGACATCAGACTGGTATGAAATACAAGTCCTTGTCAGAAAAGCATATCTGGTCATATGGTCCAGATCCGACATTAGTAGCCGGTCGAAGTGGCCGTGCGGTTCTAGGCGCTGCAGTCTGGAACCGCGAGACCGCTACGGTCGCAGGTTCGAATCCTGCCTCGGGCATGGATGTGTGTGGTGTCGTTAGGTTAGTTAGGTTTAAGTAGTTCTAAGTTCTAGGGGACTGATGACCACAGATGTTAAGTCCCATAGTGCTCAGAGCCGTTTGAACCATTTGAACTGACATTAGTAAAACAGAGAACATCTATGAAACACCTAAATAAGTCGCGATAGGCACAACAAAAAGTTCACACAATTATAGCTTTCGGCCATAAAGGCCTTTGTCAGCAGTAGACACACATACACACACGCACACACACACTCACGCAAACGCAACTTGCACACACGTCTGCAGTCTCAAAGCAGCATCATTAAAAAAAAATGTTATAACAGGTTAATTTAGACTATTTGCAGCATATCGCATATCAAATCGAAAGTAAACTAATCTAAGTTTTCGTACAAATGTTCAGTATGTTGGCCTTCAGTTACACCACACAGTGTGGTTTCAGTTCTCTGACATTGCAGACGCGTGTGCAAGTTGCGATTGTGTGAGTGTGTGTGTGCGTTGTGTATGTGTGTCTACTGCTGACAAAGGCCTTTATGGCCGAAAGCTATAATTGTGTGAATCTTTTTGTTGTGCCTATAGCGACTCAGCATCTCCGCTATGTGGTGAGTAGCAACTTTCCTTCTCCGATATTATTACATTCCATCCTGAATTTTTCCATTGTTTGACATCTAAATATGTTGCAGACTTTCATTTCTGGACCCTACAGTGTTGCACATATCTGCTTATTGGTAAGTACTTTCATAGAACAGCTGTCCTATAAGGTCGAGAAATGAAAGTCTGCAACTTATTGTTATGCTGTAGAAATGTTCTTGTGTTTACTAATGACATCTGAACCATGTGACCAGATATGCTTTTATGATACGGACTTGTATTTCATACCAGTCTGATGTCTTTTGTCATATGAATAAATTTCTGTAGTTGAAAATTGCCCAAGTCCGAAATCTGCATTGTACAACAATAAAATAAAAGTTGTTGCTGTCAAATGGCGGCAGCATCGTTAAAATAATATGTTACAACACGTCAATTTAGACTATTTCCAGCAAATCATATAGCAAATCGAAAGTAAACTAATCTAAGTTTTCGTACGAATGTCCAGTATGTTCTGTTACACAGCACAAATCGAGCCTAAAATCCAATTCATTGCACATTTTGGTTAACAAGGCCAGAGTAATGAAAGCAACAGCCTCTTGAATTATGTGTCGCAACTCCAGCAAATCATTAAATACGGGCTAAATGTATAAACGATCTTTTATAAAATCCCAAAGGAAAGAATCACATGGCGCGACATCAGGTGAACGTGGAGACCAGCGGTCAAGAACTCTGTCGTACTGACCTTTACGACTAATCGGACGATCAGGGACTCAGTCAGGAAAGTCACCTTCCCGTTGCAACACATCAGTTATAAAGTTATAACCTACACCACACTAAGCTAACAGTAGCCGGTATGGACGCGTGTGTAAAACTTCATCACTGTCGTCTTTTGTAACTGAAATTCGCTTTACCAACAGATTTCTTAGGACAACAAAGGTAAGGAACTCTGACACGGTCAACCTCCTCCTCAGACACTTTACATTTACACACACATCGGGTCACTTCGAACTGGCTGTACCATAGGCAGATGTTGTTGCCACGTAGGGATCACATATAAGTTTTATATGACATGTATACTGAACTACAGTTAAAGATTCACTCTTAGCAAATTTCAGAACATAAACCGCTTTACACTCAGAAGTCACCATTTTGTGTATGTGGTACTGCAAAGGGGAAAATAACAAAGCAATACTCGCGTTTGCATTTACATAAAGGTGTGACCTCGAACCAACAGTCTACAATGCTTACAGTTAATACTACCAAAATTTATGACTGGAACTTTCTTTTATAGACACCACTTATCTTACTTGTTGGCTATTGTCATCAGATGCCACCAGCTGGTTGCGTATCTAACGATTTCCAGAGAAAATAGAAATTTCATTTGCGTATTTCATTACTGGAATGTAGTCGAATTAAGTCGGGTGATGCTGAGGGAATTATATTAGGAAATGAGACACTTAAAGTAGTAAAGGAGGTTTGCTATTTGGGGAGCAAAGTAACTGATGATGGTCGAAGTAGAGAGGATATAAAATGTAGACTGGCAATGGCAAGGAAAGCGTTTCTGAAGAAGAAAAATTTGTTAACATCGATTATAGATTTAAGTATCAGCAAGTTGTTTCTGAAAGTATTTGTATGCAGTGTAGCCACGTATGGAAGTGAAACGTGGACAATAAATAGTTTAGACAAGAAGAAATAGAAGCTTTCGAAATGTGGTGCTACAGAAGAATGCTGAAGATAAGGTGGGTAGATCACGTAACTAATGAGGAGCTATTGAATAGGATTGGGGAGAAGAGGAGTTTGTGGCACAACTTGACTAGAAGAAGAGATCGGTTGGTAGGATATGTTCTGAGACATCGACGGATCACTAATTTAGTACTGGAGGGCAGCGTGGAGGGAAAAAATCGTAGAGGGAGACCGAGAGATGAATACACGAAGCAGATTCAGAAGGATGTAGGTTGCAGTAGGTACTGGGAGATGAAGAAGCTTGCACAGGATAGAGTAGCATGGAGAGACCACAAAAACAACATTTCATTACTGAGCGAATTTAAAAACTGAAAATGCAGTCGTAATCTCTTCATTAACAAGTGTAATTTTACGTTAGAGGCTTAATACAATATGTCAAGTATTAAAATTGGAAATTCTGTATATACAAGGGTAATCAAAAATTAAGGTCTCCTATTTTTTATAAGTACATTGACGTATTTATTTCTACAATGGTTTACATCAGTTTACAGCTTGAATATTTAACTATTTTTGGACATAATCACCATTTTTGTTGATGCACTTTTGTAGACGCTGTAGCAGTTTTTGTATGCCTATGTCATACTAGCTCGCCGCCATGCTGTTCAGAAAGTTATGAACTTCTTCTTTCACCTCGTCGTCGGAGCTGACTCGCTTTCCGGCCAAATGTTCTTTTAACCTAGGGAACAGGTGATAGTCACTGGGCGCCAAGTCAGGACTATAGGGTGGGTGGGTGATTATGTTCCACCGAAACTGTTGCAGGAGAGCAACGATTTGCCGAGCGATGTGTGGGCGAGCGTTGTCATGGAGAATGTGTACGTGCTTGCTCAACATTCCTCTTCTCCGGTTTTGAATTGCCTGTTTGAGTTTTTTTTTCAGAGTCTCACAGTACCGGTCAGCGTTAATTGTGGTCCAAGCGATTCAGCTCCGACGACGAGGTGAAAGAAGAGGTTCATAACTTTCTGAACAGCATGGCGGTGAGCTGGTATGACCTGGGCATACAAAAACTGCCACACCGTCTACAAAAATTCATAGACAGTGTTGTGGGTTGGCAGGAGAGCCGACACCGGTTTACTAGAGGAAGCCGAAAGGCACGCGTTTTAGCTCATGCAGGCTGGCGTGAGGTCTGGAACAGGACAAGGAAATTAGACTTTAGAAAAACGGACGTAGCTGGTGGAATACTTAACTTTAATCCATAAATGGTGAACGTCGCTCTTGACTGTACATTATTCACAATATCAATAGTAACTGAACATGGCGCCTTGCTAGGTCGTAGCAAATGACGTAGCTGAAGGCTATGCTAACTATCGTCTCGGCAAATGAGAGCGTATTTTGTCAGTGAACCATCGCTAGCAAAGTCGGTTGTACAACTGGGACGAGTGCTAGGAAGTCTCTCTAGACCTGCCGTGTGGCGGCGCTCGGTCTGCAATCGCTGATAGTGGCGACACGCGGGTCCGACGTATACTAACGGACCGCGGCCGATTTAAAGGCTACCACCTAGCAAGTGTGGTGTCTGGCAGTGACACAACAGACGGAAATGGTGATTATGTCGAAAAATAGCTGAATGTTCAAGCTGTAAACTGATGTAAACCATTGCAGAAATAAACAGGTCTACGTACTTATAAAAAAGTAGGAGACCTTACTTTTGGGATTACCCTCGTAGAACTTCAGGCAGCGTAATACTCAGCGCACAAGTTTCTTCGTAGTATATTTATCCAGTAAATGAGAATGATAGCAATTAGTGATTTCCAAAAAACTTTAAACATGTTTCCAAACATTTTGGAGATATTTTCTTCTGACACCCCGTCGCCTTTCCTCCATGCAAAGGAATTGATCTCTTATTACACTTTCTCCGTTAAAGCTGTTGAACTTCAGCATGAGACATAACGTTCGCACTTTGCATTTCCTTGCTTTTAACTGAGTATTCGCAACACACTTTGCAGACAGTATCCACTTGTATCTATCTTCAAGACTACATCACTGTACGGAACATAGTTTAGTAGATGTGACGTCGCCTGAGATGCGTTGAGGACAAGCTATTCTTGTACTGGACAGTAGATTACTTAGATTATAGTCATCCCGTGTTTGATAATGGGGGAACTTAGCGATATGCAACAAACTTTAAGCGTATTTCCAAACCTTTTCTAATTTTTTTCTAGCTTACAAAGTAATGAAAGGGAAACAGTTTATCGACTATTAAATGTTAATGCGATGGATGCTGATCATGCTTTAAAACTTCAGCGTGAGTGATGGTTCTGCGTCTTCAACCATAACGGTTCCACTTTCATCACGTCAGGACACTGGTACTGCCCTTTTCCGTAGGAACAATTCCCACCCATTCACCTTAAGCGCTTTAGGGAAATCGTAGAGTGCCTAAATTAGAATAGCCTGACCGGTATTCGAACCGGCGTCCTCGGGAATGCGGGCACAGCGTCTTAACACTGCCTCAGCCACTCGGCTCTGTCATTTTCTTTGAACTGCCAATATCTGTCACAGTGACACGTTGGATCCAAATTCGAAAAAGCTGACCAAAACTATATTTTAAGAAAAGTACTGAAAGTTAAATTAAATACGTAAATAGTGGGGATCGGCCGTGAGGCGTATCGAGAAGCTGCGTGTAGTTGCGATAACGCTGTGTCCCGGATGGCACAGTGGTTACCGCACCTGCTCAGTAAGCAGGAGATCCTGGGTTCGAATCCCGGTCCGGTGCACATTTTCGCTCGTCGCCTCTGATTTCGCTTAATGCCTTGCTGCATCTGACAACAGTGTTCCCCCTTCAATTTATATACAGTTCAATTTTCGATTCACGTGTTGCATGATCGCGCTGCTAGAATTTTGCCATCGTAAAGGAGTGTTCTTCATATGTAGATGCAGAGGTGACTTTTTAAGCCGAATACGGTTCACTGTCAATGTAGAAAAGAGTACCGTAACTGTATTTCAAGCACATATAACATTTATTGTATAAGACGTGTGTGTGGTTTGAGGTTTTCGGGCGCTAAACAGCATGGTCATCAGCGCCCAAACGCATAGAAACAAGAACACATGCGGTGAAGGGACGGAGACGGACAGCGAACAAGGAGAACGGCTAAAAGACACAGACCTGACGCAGTTCCAAATCCTCACATACAGAAGCAAAACAAGAGCAGAAGAAACGCACTAAAAAGGAAAGGAAACACAAGGAAAAGAGAACAGAAATCGAAGTGAAACAAGACATCTTTGTAAACAACAACATTAATGGGGATGTAATAAATAGGCAAATGTATTGATGTTTCTCACAAGTCGTGAATTCCATTCATAAATCTGTCCTGGGTAACAGTAATTTTTATAACTAGTTAATAAATCAAGCAACATTAGTATTTTAATCATAAAATTAAAGTAAAAGTTGGGTATTTACTCACACGAGAAAATATTATTCTCTTCTATTTAATTATGAACTATGAATTTTCATTATTTGAATGTTATTCTTACTCGTTGTTGTTAGCTGGCATATGGCGTTGTTGAGGCGAACATCAGTGCAGTTCTCCACTCCAGTCCGTCTTGAGCAATCCTCTCCGTGTCCACTGCAGCTCACACCAATCCCCGCCAGCACACTTCATTCAAGTTTTGATCTCCCGTTACACTTTTAAACCCCCCCATCTTCATAGCTTAGTTTCGTGCAACGCCATATTAACTATTCCTGCCTCACCATGTGTCCTATTACCTAATCTGCCGTCTTTTGTAGTTGAGTAATTCATTTCTTTTCTCCCAGTTTCGACTGCGTACCTCTTCATTAGTTATCCGACCTACTCACCCAATCCTCAACATTCTTCTGTTGCACCATGTTTTAAAAACATAATGTTTCTCACAAACGTTTCGCATAGTACAGGACTCTAGAACGGTGGCCCAGCGGTTTTAGGCGCTTCAGTTCGAAACCGCGCGACTGCTACAGTGGCAGGTTCGAATCCTGCCTCGGGCATGGATGCGTGTGATGTCCTTAGGTTAGTTAGGTTTAAGTGGTTCTAAGCCTAGGGGACTGATGTCCTTAGAAGTTAAGTCTCATAGTGCATACAGACACAAAACAAGGCAAACTTGATATTTGTCGACTTCAGTGGCAGCAACCACAAACTGGAAATAATGGTTTAAGTAAAGCCTACGTATTTATCTGGGCAGAATCCAAACATACAATAAAACGGAAGGGGGGGGGGGATTATTCCCATTTGAAAATATGAAATTAACCCCGTCAAGACGGGAGGTGTTGGGAGGTGGCCATTTGTAGCACAGACAGATTTCCCCTTTGCTAATATTAACTCTTGGTCTAGAACATTTTTTGGTGCAGTGAGTCCTTTTGGAGGTATATAGTTGTCTCAAGTTAAAAGAAAATAGTATACTACTTGACAGTGACAGATACTGCAAGAGATACGGTGTAAATCACGATGCGATTTACTGTCAGAATTCCGACAGCACACCATCCTTCAGAGTACATTCAGCTTATTACTTCCTCCTGCGTTACTTGCCGCGAAAACACTGGGAAATCAAAATTATGGAGATGCGAGGTCACACGGGGGCGTCACTCCTGACTGCAACAAGAATGGCGGGGGTGGAGTGACGGTGGTACAATTAGAAGTATGTACCCTTTTTTGGAAATGCGCAAGTTGACGTAGATCTTCCACAAGTTGTTTATCATCCCTGTGATAGTTACGTGACTACAGCCACTGTGATTCAGGACGAACGAGGTAGAAACAAGCTTGGCAGGTCGCCCGCGACAGAGCCCCCCCTTAACAGAAGACTAAACTTGCGGCGACTCCATAACTCCAATTGTGCTGTCCGACATTGCGGCCAATGAAACATCAATTCGGAACTCGGCGACCGCAATTTATCATTTCCCGTCGACGGAACGCTGGGGCGCCATCCAGTACACTCCTTCTCGCTCGACCCAGTTCCTGCAGACAAGGAGAAATGATTCAGAACCACCTCCGATGACCGAGAATTTGTAGAGCGTACTTCTAATTACGACTGCTGCTTTTCGCTACTGCGTCTTCGCTGCGAAACCCTGTAAGTCAAATATCTCTGCCTTGTAGAATGAGATTTTCACTCTGCAGCTGTGTGCGCGCTGATATGAAACTTCCTGGCACATTAAAACTGTGTGCCGGACTGAGACTCGAACTCGGGACCTTTACCTTTCGCGGGCAAGTGCTCTACCAATTGAGCTACCCAAGCACGACTCACGACCCATCCTAACAGCTTTACTTTTGGAAGGTAGGAGACGAGGTACTGGCTGAAGTAAAGCTGTGAGGACGGGTCGTGAGTCGTGCTTGGGTAGCTCAGTTGGTAGAGCACTTGCCCGCGAAAGGCAAAGGTCCCGAATTCGCGTCTCGGTCCGGCACACAGTTTTAATCTGCCAGGAAGTTTCATCTCTGCCTTGTTATTACTCGATCTGAGCTGGATGTACAGTTAAGTAGTGTCGGATGGAGAAAAGCAGGCACATAACGACTAAAACAAATCTCATAGCGAGATGCTTATAACAGTTTCGACAACGAAACTTTGTCTCGAAACCTGGCAGAAAATCCAAAAATATTCTGGTCGTATGGGAAGTATGTTAGCGGCAAGAAACAATTAATGCCTTCCCTGCACGATAGCAATGGAGATACTATCGAAGACAGTGCTGCCAAAGCAGAGTTACTAAACGCAGCCTTCCGAAACGCCTTCACAAAAGAAGACGAAGTAAATGTCACAGAATTCGAATCGAGAACAACTGCCAACATGAGTAACGTAGAAGTAGATATCCTCGGAGTAGTGAAGCAGCTTAAACTACTTAATAAAAGCAAGTCTTCTGGTCCAGACTGTACAACAATTAGGTTCCTTTCGGAGTATGCTGAGGCATTAGCTCCATACCTAACAATAATATACAACCGTTCGCACGACGAAAGATACATAACCAAAGACTGGAAAGTTGCACGGGTCACACTAATATTCAAGACAAGTAGTAGGAGCAATCCACTAAATTACAGGCTCATATCGTTAGCGTCGATATGGAGCAGGATTTTGAAACATATATTGTGTTCGAACATCGTGAATTATCTCGAAGAAAACGGTCTATTGACACACAGTCAACATGGATTTAGAAAACATCGTTCCTGTGAAACACGACTAGCTCTTTATTCACATAAAGTGCTGAGCGCTATTGACAAGGGATTTCAGATCGATTCCGTATTTCTGGATTTCCGGAAGGCTTTTGACACTTACAACACAAACGGCTTGTAGTGAAATTGAGTGCTTATGGAATATCGTCTCACTTATGTGACTGGATTTGTGATTTAGTGTCAGAGAGGCCACAGTTCGTAGTAACTGACGGAAAGTTATCGAGTAAAACAGAAGTGATTTCAGGCGTTCCCCAAGGTATTGTTATAGACCCTTTGCTTTTCCTTATCAATATAAACGATTTGGGCAACAATCTGAGCAGCCGTATTCTGTTGTTTGCAGATGACGCTGTGGTTTATCAACTAATAAAGTCATCAAAAGATAAAAACAAACTGAAAAACGATTCAGAAAAAATATCTGAATGGTACGAAAAGTGGCAGTTGACCCTAAATAACTAAAAGTGTGAGGTCATCCTCATTAGTGCTAAAAAGAACTCGTTAAACATCGATTACACGATAAATCAGTATAATCCAAAAGCCGTAAATTGAACTTAATACCTAGTATTACAATTACGAACAACTTAAACTGGAAAAAACTCATAGACAATGTTGTGGGGAAGGCTAACCAAAGACTGCGTTTTATTGGCAGGACACTTAGAAAATGTAACAGACCTACTAAGGAGACTGCCTACACTACGCTTGTCCGTCCTCTTTCAGAATACTGATGCGCGGTGTGGGATCCTTACCAGATAGGACTGACGGAGTACATCGAAAAAGTTCAAAGAAGGGCAGCACGTTTTGTATTATCGCGAAATATGGGACAGAGTCTCACAGAAATGATACAGGATTTGGGCTGGACATCATTAAAAGAAAGAAGTTGTTCGTTGCGAGGATCACTAAATTTCTCCTCCGAATGTGAAAATATTTTATTGACACCGACCTACATAGGTAGGAACGATCGCCACGATAAAATAAGGGAAATCAGAGCTCGTACGGAAAGATATAGGTGTTCGTTCTTTCCGCGCGCTATACGAGATTGGAATAATAGAGAATTGTGAAGCTGGTTCGATGAAACGCTCTGCCAGGCACTTAAATGTGATTTGCAGAGTATCCATGTAGCTGTAGATGTAGAGATGCGACAAGCGGCACCAAACAGCGTCTATATTACACGTGCAGTTTCACAAGTCCTATTAAAAGCTTGCAGACGTTCTAGAACTGTCTAATTACTAGGTTGGTGCATAAGTTTGTAGCGTTTTTGTTTCACGTGTTGGTATTCCGTCTCCTATCAGTTCTTTTTTTATTGATTAACGTTTCCATTGTTGTTCGCTGTTGGTATCTGAGTTTACACGTTGTCATTTGGGTATACTGAGTGGAGATGTGGTCGGTAGAGGATGGGAAACCAAGTGGAGAAATCCGATAGGTTCATCTGTTTGAGTTCAGTAGGGGGATGAAGGCAGCGGAGGTAGCCTTTCCACTGGACAGAGAACGGTAAGGAAATGGTTTTCTTGTTTTCATGAGGATGAGGATCGTTTTTCCAATACTGATTCTCCACGCTCAGGAAGAACTACGGGTTTTGGTGGAGGTCATTTAAAAGCATTTATCCGTAGTCACCCACATCAGTGTACACTAGAACTGACAAATGTGACGAACTATGATCATTTTACCATTATGCGACATTTGCATGCAATGGGGAAGCGTATGCGTCTCGTGGAACAATGATGATGTGGTGTACTACGAATTGCTTCCTCCAGGTTAACCGTCACTGCTGACAAATACTGTCAGAAACTGAGGCGTCTTGCTAACGTAAATCAAGAATAACGACCAGCAAGACTGTGTGGATTGATGTACTCCACTCGTGCCCGAATTCTGCTAGATCGGCAAAAAACACTATACAAGAGTTGGCATGGGAACTCCTTGCGCACCCGCCTTACTCACCTGATCTTGCGCCATCAGATTTTCAGCTTTTCCGGTCTCTGTCGAACAACCTTCAAGGAACTTCCTTTCCGGATGAAAATCCGTTCCGAACATGGCTGGACGAGTTCTTTGCCTCAAAACCACGTGATCTCTCCAGCCGAGTAACCTGAAATTACCCCAGCATTGGTAGACTGTTCTAAGGAGTGAAGGAGAATATATTTTTGATGAATAATGTCTGTTATGTCTACCTGTTTTGTTTATTAAACTTACGGAAAAAGGCTACGAGGTTACGCACCAGCCTAATATAATAGTAAGGAACCAATCCCCGGAAATGTAAATCTAAAGAATCGACGACTTCCAAATGTCTCGCTTTTATCACTAGGTTGGGATTTACTACGAAAGATGGAAATTTATTAAAAACATGACCGTGAAGACGGACTATCTGACACCGAGTTATAACTAAACTTCAGTGCGCTCGGTAATACTATGCCACTTTCATGTTCTCGTACTGACAGTTCCTAATTAGAATGAAATCATAGCCGCGCGGGATTAGCCGAGCGGTCTCGGCGCTGAAGTCATGAACTGCGCGGCTGCTCCCGGGGGTTCGAGTCCTCCCTCGGGCATGGGTGTGTGAGTTTGCCCTTAGGATAATTTAGGTTCAGTAGTGTGTAAGCTTAGGGACTGATGACCTTAGAAGTTAAGTCCCATAAGATTTTTTTTTTAAAAAAGGGAAATCATATCGCCGTGACAAATGCAATGTTGATACAAAGTAGATAACGATGTGTGACACTTCATTACTTGATCACGTAATAATCTAGTAACGTGACAACTGGAGTAATCATTCACAGTGCCATATACATATGTTTGAATTCATTCAAGGATTAATCAAAATAACAACTTATAGAGATAAAATACTGTGTTTACTGAACTGAATGGTTTACTGCAATGGCTGAAAGAGCACCCTCGTTATAAATCTTTGTACTCCAATGCCCAAATAATTTGTGACGGAAGGTTGTGGAACTAGTTCAGAAAAGAAATCAGCTGTTTACACTTATTTTAATTCAATAATTACAGAATGTGAACACAAACTGTTCGTGAGAACAAGTACAAGTAAATATCACTCAACTAGATTGTCGCTATGATCCAGCTGTTCAGTGGCAGATACATAATTTCCATATCCTTCCTTCATTTCCTTTACGGCCATGTAATGTTAACTATTGCTGATGGGCACATCTCTTCTTGTAGTATATTGAGTCACGTTATAAATAATCCTTCACATGTGTTTCGTCGGTCATCACATAAGACTCACAGTAGCACAGAGTACACGCCATTGCCACAAACAACTGACTGCCACAGGCTACTATCAAACTAATAATAAAACTAAACTATTTCCGAACTGGCCTTGGAAGGCCCAACAGTACCGACCGGCCGCTGTGTCATCCTCATTCCACAGGCGTCACTGGATGCGGATATGGAGGGGCATGTGGTCAGCACACCGCTCTCCCGGCCATGTGTCAGTTTGCGAGACCAGGGCCGCTACTTCTCAATCAAGTATCTCCTCAGTTTGCCTCACCAGGGCTAAGTGCACCCCGCTTGCCAACAGCGCTCGGCAGACCAGATGGTCGCCCATCCAACTGCCAACCCAGCCCGACAGCGCTTAACTTTCGTGATCTGACGGGAACCGGTGTTACCACTGCGGCAAGGCCGTTGGCAATACTCCCAAAGTTATTACGACAAGAAAAAGTTCTCCATAAATAGAGTAGCTCTCATATAAGGACACTAATATTTCACATACTTTTGTTTCTTGTTAACAACGGTTCTACATTTCAGTACAGTTTAATTTCTGAAATAACTGATTACACAAATAACATTATCTGCAAATGGCCTCCCTCCGGGAGGGGACTGCCAAGGGGGAGGTTACCATGAGAAAAAGATTGAATAATCTACGAAAGGATAACGTTCTACGAGTCGGGGGCGTGGAAAGTCAGAAGCTTGAACGTGGTAGGGAAACTAGAATATCTGAAAAGGGAAATGCAAAGGCTCACTCTAGATATAGTAGGGGTCAGTGAAGTGAACTGGAAGGAAGACATGGATTTCTGGTCAGATGAGTATCGGGTAATATCAACAGCAACAGAAAATGGTATAACAGGTGTAGGATTCGTTATGAATAGGAAGGTAGGGCAGAGGGTGTGTTACTGTGAACAGTTCAGTGACCGGGTTGTTCTACTCAGAATCGACAGCAGACCAACACCGACAACGATAGTTCAGGTATACATGCCGACGTCGCAAGCTGAAGATGAACAGATAGAGAAAGTGTATGGGGATATTAAAAGTGTAATGCAGTATGTAATAGTCATGGGCGACTGGAATGCAGTTGTAGGGGAAGGAGAAGAAAAGGTTACTGGAGAATATGGGCTTGGGACAAGGAATGAAAGAGGAGAAAGACTAATTGAGTTCTGTAACAAGTTTCAGCTAGTAATAGCGAATATCCTGTTCAAGAATCACAAGAGGAGGAGGTATACTTGGAAAAGGCCGGGAGATACGGGAAGATTTCAATTAGATTACATCATGGTCAGACAGAGATTCCGAAATCAGATACTGGATTGTAAGGCGTACCCAGGAGCAGATATAGCCTTAGATCACAATATAGTAGTGATGAAGAGTAGGCTAAAGTTCAAGACATTAGTCAGGAAGAATCTATACGCAAAGAAGTGGGATACGGAACTACTAAGTTCTCTAACGCTATAGATACAGCAATAAGGAATAGCGCAGTAGGCAGTACAGTTGAAGAGGAATGGACATCTCTAAAAAGGGCCATCACAGAAGTTGGGAAGAAAAACATAGGTACAAAGAAGGTAGCTGTGAAGAAACCATGGGTAACAGAAGAAATACTTCAGTTGATTGATGAAAGGAGGAAGTACAAACATGCTCCGGGAAAATCAGGAATACAGAAATACAAGTCGCTGAGGAATGAAATAAATAGGAAGTGCAGGGAAGCTAAGACGAAATGGCTGCACGGAAAATGTGAAGACACCGAAAAAGATATGATTGTCGGAAGGACAGACTCAGCATACAGGAAAGTCAAAACAACCTTTGGTGACTTTAAAAGCAACGGTGGTAACATTAAGAGTGCAACGGGAATTCCACTGTTAAATGCAGAGGAGAGAGCAGATAGGTGGAAAGAATACATTGAAAGCCTCTATGAGGGTGAAGATTTTTCTGATGTGATAGAAAAAGAAACAGGAGTCGATTTAGAAGAGATAGGGGATCCAGTATTAGAATCGGAATTTAAAAGATCTTTGGAGGACTTACGGTCAAATAAAGCAGAAGGGATAGATAACATTCCATCAGAATTTCTAAAATCATTGGAGGAAGTGACAACAAAACGACTATTCACGTTGGTGTGTAGAATATATGAGTCTGGCGATATACCATCTGACTTTCGGAAAAGCATCATCCACACAATTCCGAAGACGGCAAGTGCTAACAAGTGCGAGAATTATCGCACAATGAGCTTAACAGCTCATGCATCGATGCTGCTTACAAGAATAATATACAGAAGAATGGAAAAGAAAATTATTGAGAACGCGCTAGGTGACGATCAGTTTGGCTTTAGGAAAAGTAAAGGGACGAGAGAGGCAATTCTGACGTTACGGCTAATATTGGAAGCAGGGCTAAAGAAAAATCAAGACACTTTCATAGGATTTGTCGACCTGGAAAAAGCGTTCGACAATATAAAATGGTGCAAGCTGTTCGAGATTCTGAAAAAGTAGGGGTAAGCTATAGGGAGAGACGGGTAATATACAATATGTACAACAACCAAGAGGGAATAATAACAGTGGACGATCAAGAATGAAGTGCTCGTATTAAGAAGGGTGTAAGACAAGGCTGCAACCTTTCGCCCCTACTCTTCAATCTGTACATCGAGGAAGCAATGATGGAAATAAAAGAAATGTTCAGGAGTGGAATTAAAATACAAGGTGAAAGGATATCAGTGATACGATTCGCTGATGACATTGCTATCCTGAGTGAAAGTGAAGAAGAATTAAATGATCTGCTGAACGGAATGAACAGTCTAATGACTACACAGTATGGTTTGAGAGTAAATCGGAGAAAGACGAAGGTAATGAGAAGTAGTAGAAATGAGAACAGCGAGAAACTTAACATCAGGATTGATGGTCACGAAGTCAATGAAGTTAAGGAATTCTGCTACCTGGGCAGTAAAATAACCAATGACGGACGGAGCAAGGAGGACATCAAAAGCAGACTCGCTATGGCAAAAAAGGCATTTCTGGCCAAGAGAAGTCTACTAATATCAAATACCGGCCTTAATTTGAGGACGAAGTTTCTGAGGATGTACGTCTGGAGTACAGCATTGTATGGTAGTGAAACATGGACTGTGGGAAAACCGGAACAGAAGAGAATCGAAGCATTTGAGATGTGGTGCTATAGACGAATGTTGAAAATTAGGTGGACTGATGAGGAGGTTCTACGCAGAATCGGAGAGGAAAGGAATAAGTGGAAAACACTGATAAGGAGAAGGGACAGGATGATAGGACATGTGTTAAGACATGAGGGAATGACTTCCATGGACTAGAGGGAGCTGTAGAGGGCAAAAACTGTAGAGGAAGACAGAGATTGCAATACGTCAAGCAAATAATTGAGGACGTAGGTTGCAAGTGCTACTCTGAGATGAAGAGGTTAGCACAGGAAAGGAATTTGTGGCGGGCCGCATCAAACCAGTCAGTAGACTGATGACAAAAAAAAAGAATACAGACAGATGGCGTTACTGGTTACAGTTATGGAACAGTGGCACATACCCCGAAGTACCCCCACATCGGATTATGAATTATAAGCAAAATTTTCCTCGAGAAATCTGAGTCTCACCTTTATCCACGATAACGGTGGGGTATGAAGAAATGAATTAAAATATATGGCGCGGCCAGGAGTTGAACCGGTATTTCCTCGCTTACTAGGCAGATATCTGAGTCTCACCTTTATCCACGATAACGGTGGGAGATGAAAAAATGCATTAAAATATATAGGGCGCGGCCAGGAGTTGAACCCATATTTCCTTGCTTACTAGGTTGGAATGCTAGCCATTACACCATGGTAGCATTAGAGCTACTGTAACATTACTGCACGGAATGCCGTCCCCAACACAAACTTAGTAACATAAATAAAGATTATGCAGTGCCTCTACGTTTCGCAGCACGTGACTTTACGTTGCTGCCTGACACGCTTCATGGGTCGTGCGCAGCAGAGACAATGAGCTCTTGACTGTGAGCTGCTCAGGCGCCCATGGCCTAGAATGGTCAATTAGTGGAGTACTCGTCAGCGGGTTGTTTTCTACGTGACGGAGGACGTCCTGTTCAAAGTCTGGAGTACCGCTTATCCGTGGAGTTTCTGAGTCAACAGTCCTAGTTTCGAACGTACCAGTTTCTTGCAGCCTTTGATGTAGTCGGACAGAAATGGTATGTGACGTAATAATTACAGCGTGGACTGAAGACAGCGCCCTCTTCTCACTTTGTGAGCGTACGAGGTCTGTTCAGATAATTCAAGAACTTTGTCCACAAATTTTTTTTACATTTACCTTTCACTTACTGAGCATGGTGTCCTTCGAAATGCTCTCCTCCACAATTAAGACACAGCTCCCAGAGCCATTTCCACTTCCGGAAGCAGTCTTGGTACGCTTTTGCTGGATTGCGCGAAGCGCCGTCTCGCGAACTTTTTTTTTATATCTCGTCTACTGTTGCAAATCTTCGTCCTTTCAACGGGGTTTTCAACTTTGGACATAAAAAAAGTTCGGAGCCGCCACATCTGAGGAGTTCGGAGGACGATACAGCGCAGTGATTTCGTTTCTTGTGCAATAGTCACGCACCAACAGATATGAATGTGCGGGTGCATTATCGTGATGCAAGAGCTGTGAATTGCCTCGCCACATTTCAGGCCGTTTCCTTCTCACATTTTCTCGCAGGCTTCGCAACATGTCCCGATACTTCCGCGATTAATAGTTTGTCACTGTGACACGAATTCGTGATGAACTAACCCTTCAAAGGAAACTATGAGCATGACTCTGACGTCAGACCTGACCTGACGAGCTGCTTTTGGTCGTTGAGAACATTTCTGGACCTAATCTGGAGCTTGAATCTTCGTCTCAACATCGTAACCATAGACCCACGTCTCAGCAGCTCTTAAGGATCATCTCGTTCATATTTGTGCGATCCAAAAGCTGTTCACAAATTGCGAGGCGAAGGTCTTTTTAGTCTTGACTCATCAGCCATGGACCAACTTGGCGGCAACACGATGCATCTCAAGATGCTGTGTCAGGATTTTATGACGTGATTCATTTTACGCTCTTCTGCAGCGTCTTGGACAGTCAGTCTTCGATTGGCACGCGCAGTTTCGTTGACTTTCCTGACATGAGCGTTGTCGGTAGATGTCGAAGGACGTCCTGAACGAAGGTCGTCTTTAACTTCCGTCCGGCCATTTTCAAACCATGTGAACCATTCTTAAAACCGAGTACGGCTTAAGGACTCGTCACCGTAGGTTTCCTCCATCGTTTGAGGTGTCTGTGTAAAGGTTTACTTCAGTTTCACGAGAAATTACTTGCAGACGCGTTGCTCCTCTAACTCTGGCATCGAGCAATTCGCAAACTATGCGACACAACGTTCTCCTCAATACAACCCTGAACGCTAACAATCGTAAAACAATGAAACTTTCGTCAGTTACACATTAAACACAGGCGTGTACAGGTATGCCAACCGCATTTCGCTCCAACTCGCCATTGGCGCGAAATTACTCATGTTCCGGAATTTCTTGAACAGACCTCGTATACTGAAGGGGAAGACTTGATAATGAGCCAACCCTCAAACTTATTTTGCATCCGAAGTGTACATTTCTGTACATCCGTTTGTCGTGAAAACTTTTTCTATTATGTCTCTTCTTCAATGCCTAGAAGTCTCTAATAAGAATGACGAATGACGCTGTATGTTTTGAAATCACATTAAAGAAAAGGTCATTATTATTGACTACGAATTTAAAATTGGGAATAAACAAATTTTTCCCCGCGAAGCACTATGTATGTCCGATGAAACAGTAAAATAAGCAGTACTTGTGAAGCGAGTGAGACAGGCTTGTGGTTTCTTCTCGAGGTTATTCAATCCAAACACTGAGCGAGCAGTAAAAGAAACCAAATAGAAATCTGCGAAGCAATCTTCGGATTGAAGACTAACAACAATAACAAAGATGTTTCATCTGTAAAAGGTGCTCATCTTATTTGCCGCAGGCCGCTGTGAGCGAGCGGTTCTAGGCGCTTCAGTCCAAAACCGCGCTGCTGCTACGGTCGCAGGTTCGAATCCTGCCTCGGGCATTAATGTGTGTGATAACCTTAGGTTAGTTAGATTTAAGTACTTCTAAGTCTAGAGGACTGATAACCTCAGATGTTAAGTCCCATAGTGCTTAGAGCCATTTGAACCATTTTTTCATTTGCCAGTAGCCTTCTTTTTATTTACAAACCAGCTACTAGAAATGCTGAATATGTGGGTATCAAGAATTACGTTGCTTGGCCATTTAAGGTGCTGTGGTTGGCACATATTTGTACTAATAACGTCCATGCATATGAAAGTTTGACATGTTTCATTGACTTATCAAACGACATCGCTTCTCTTTGCTGGTGCTGTTCTTGGGAAGCTCTTATGCTACGGAGTGGAAAAATTTCATCTTTCCTCCTTACATGGTACGCTCAAGGAAGTAAATACACTCCTGGAAATTGAAATAAGAACACCGTGAATTCATTGTCCCAGGAAGGGGAAACTTTATTGACATATTCCTGGGGTCAGATACATCACATGATCACACTGACAGAACCACAGGCACATAGACACAGGCAACAGAGCATGCACAACGTCGGCACTAGTACAGTGTATATCCACCTTTCGCAGCAATGCAGGCTGCTATTCTCCCATGGAGACGATCGTAGAGATGCTGGATGTAGTCCTGTGGAACGGCTTGCCATGCCATTTCCACCTGGCGCCTCAGTTGGACCAGCGTTCGTGCTGGACGTGCAGACCGCGTGAGACGACGCTTCATCCAGTCCCAAACATGCTCAATGGGGGACAGATCCGGAGATCTTGCTGGCCAGGGTAGTTGACTTTCACCTTCTAGAGCACGTTGGGTGGCACGGGATACATGCGGACGTGCATTGTCCTGTTGGAACAGCAAGTTCCCTTGCCGGTCTAGGAATGGTAGAACGATGGGTTCGATGACGGTTTGGATGTACCGTGCACTATTCAGTGTCCCCTCGACGATCACCAGTGGTGTACGGCCAGTGTAGGAGATCGCTCCCCACACCATGATGCCGGGTGTTGGCCCTGTGTGCCTCGGTCGTATGCAGTCCTGATTGTGGCGCTCACCTGCACGGCGCCAAACACGCATACGACCATCATTGGCACCAAGGCAGAAGCGACTCTCATCGCTGAAGACGACACGTCTCAATTCGTCCCTCCATTCACGCCTGTCGCGACACCACTGGAGGCGGGCTGCACGATGTTGGGGCGTGAGCGGAAGACGGCCTAACGGTGTGCGGGACCGTAGCCCAGCTTCATGGAAACGGTTGCGAATGGTCCTCGCCGATACCCCAGGAGCAACAGTGTCCGTAATTTGCTGGGAAGTGGCGGTGCGGTCCCCTACGGCACTGCGTAGGATCCTACGGTCTTGGCGTGCATCCGTGCGTCGTTGCGGTCCGGTCCCAGGTCGACGGGCACGTGCACCTTCCGCCGACCACTGGCGACAACATCGATGTACTGTGGAGACCTCACGCCCCACGTGTTGAGCAATTCGGCGGTACGTCCACCCGGCCTCGCGCATGCCCACTATACGCCCTCGCTCAAAGTCCGTCAACTGCACATACGGTTCACGTCCACGCTGTCGCGGCATGCTACCAGTGTTAAAGACTGCGATGGAGCTCCGTATGCCACGGCAAACTGGCTGATACTGACGGCGGCGGTGCACAAATGCTGCGCAGCTAGCGCCATTCGACGGCCAACACCGCGGTTCCTGGTGTGTCCGCTGTGCCGTGCGTGTGATCATTGCTTGTACAGCCCTCTCGCAGTGTCCGGAGCAAGTATGGTGGGTCTGACACACCGGTGTCAATGTGTTCTTTTTTCCATTTCCAGGAGTGTATATCTTCTCGGACAGTAACCTCAATTAATTACCGCTACATATTTCTTTATAATTACTAGATGGACATAAAACGTGTAAACACACACACACACACACACACTAAGAGTGAGAGTTTTTTTTTTTTTTTAATTTAACCGTATGGTTAGGGCACCCCGTCGGGCAGACGATTCGCCGGGTGCCGGTCTTTCAATTTGACGCCACTCCGACGACCTATAGTCCATGAGGATGATAAGATGATGTTGAGGACAGCACAACACCCGGTCCCTGGGCGGAGAAGATTCCTCGACCCAGCGAGGAATCGAACACGGGCCCAGAGGGTTGACAATCTGTCACGCTGACCATTCAGCTACCGGGGGGCGGACAGGGAGAGAGAGCGCAGTGAGCAGTGACGCAATAATTACATTTAACAACACTACCTCCAACGGATAGGAGTTATTTTGCAGATCATGTTACGCTCAGGCGGTAAATTATCAAAAGGCAAAAAAGAGCTCTGTATAATAACTTGAATTGTTCTTGGGATGAGAATATCATAAACGGGACTGAAAAATTTTGGCAGCTTATTATCTATTTCATAACGAAAGATTGTTCGCCAGAGACAAGATGCTGGAGGCATCACGATGCAACTGGCATATCTCGTCAATTTGTAAGCTTCTGTGTGTGTGTGTGTGTGTGTGTGTGTGTGTGTGTGTGTGTGTGTGTCTGTACATATATTTGTGTAACATTTAATATTGGATTACGGTGTGTGAGGACGTAATTCTGCAAATAAATGCAGTGCCCTATGTCAGTGAATACGAGCGCCTCTTTTTTTCCCGGAGTAGCGCAGCAACTTGACGGGCCATGGGTTCAACAAGTCGTTACAAGTCCCCTGCAAAGATATTGAGCCATACTGGCTCTCTAACCGTTCATAACTGCGAAACTGTTGCTGGTGCAGGATGTTGTGCACCAACAGGCCTCTCGATTATGACCAGCAAAGATTAGATTGGATACACGTCGGTTGATCTAGGTGGCTATATGTTTCACTCGAATTGACCAGAATGTTCTTCGAACTTATCCTGAACAATTGTAGCCCACTGACATGGCGGTTTGTCATGAAATGGTCTCCAAGTAGCTTAATATTTACAGTCAATGATCGGTTCAGTTGAACGAGAAGACCCATTGCATTCCCTGTAAACACAGCCCACACCTTTGTGGAGACACCACGTGCTAGCACAATGCCTTGTTGCCAACATGGGTCCATGGGTTCGTGCGGTCTGCGCCACACTCCAATTCTACCATCAACGCTTATTGACTGAAATCAGGACTCATCTGCCCAAGCCACTGTTTCCTAATCGGCTAGCGTTCGATCGATATGGTCACCAACCCAGAAGGGGGATGTCGTCCTATTACCAAAGGCACTCGGGTCGGTCTTCTTTTGCCGTAGCTCATTAACGCCAAATTTCGCCGCACTGTCCTAACGGATTGATTCCTGCAGTTATTTCACGCAGTGTTGCTTGTCTGTTAGCACTGACTACTCTTTGCAAATACGCTGCTATTGGTCGTGAAGTGATGGCCGTGAGCCACTGCGTTGTTCGTGGCGAGAGATAAGGCCTGAAAACTGATATTCTCGGCACTCTCTTGGCACTGGATCCCGAGATATCGAATTCGCTAACGGAATGTCCCATGCAGCTAGCTCCAGCAACCATTCCACGTTCAAGAGTCCATTAACCCCCGTTGTGCAGCCGTAATCATATCGGAAACCTCTTCATATGAATCACCTGAATACAATTTACAGCCCTGCGCTGCCCTATAACGCCTTGTGTACCCGATATTACCGCAGTCTCTAAATTTCCATAACCCTGTGTAATGCAGTGCACAGCAACTTAAGATTCATGAACCCTTTGTTCGGATGGTCTGAAGATTATCGTAGTTCTTGGCGTTTGTGGATTTAAATAGTGCTTATTTCTTACGTGGATTATCACAAGCTGAGCACACGGAAAATCCACTGTAGCTGAAAGCACTTACAGGCCGTCCACGAAGGCCCGCAATCACTTCAAAGAGCTATAGTTTGGATACTATTGGATATGCGGCATCGTGATTTGTTGTTAAATGCTTAGCAGCTCTCAAAGTTTTTTTTTTCTGTTGTACCAAAATTTCAGTGTGTGGCCCATTTACTGCTCGCAGAATATCGAGGCGATATTCGAGTTCTGTGAGTCAGCATTGCAACATCAACAGTTCTGACTGCTTCATTGATCCGGCTACGAAGGGTAGCGATGTTAAGGGCGTTGTGTACGTGCGATCCATGACATAAGGCCAGAAAAAGAAGTCCAAGGGAGTGACATCGGAAGGGTGCGAGACCAGTGCGATAGAACAACCACGACACAGCCCGTCTGTTTAAAGGTTTCGAACCACCCCATTATGGCTGTTTTTGAGGGTAATACCGTCTCACACTGGCCTCGGTATATTTCCACAAGACAGTTGCCACGGATTGGATCCTACACACGAGACGACACACTGCGCTTACCTCCTGCTCTGTCGCCATTTTCATACACTCCAAGCCAAATCAGCAACAACGGAGGGAGTGAAAAAAGCTTTGAGAGCTAGTAAACGTCTTACAACAAACCAAAATTTTTTATAGTTAATAGTTTCGAAGTTATGATTTTTTTAAATAATAGGGTCGCTCCTGTAGTTCGGGAAATTACACAGGCCAACGAAATTTTTTTTTAAAAAAACTTTTTTACTTTAGTAGCTTATCTTTATAGATTTTTAAAAGCTGAATCCAAATCTTGCCTTAGTTTTTTTGTATCATCCATAGTTTTCGAGCACTATGCTTTTTATTATATAGTATAAAAATCCTATGCTATAGGGTAAACGTAGAAATTAATGTTACGCTTTGTTACAACATACGGATGATTTGTATTTACAGTAAGCTACTTGAAACAATGATATGAGTTAATAGAGTCAGTTGGAATTGGTTTGTATTTCCTTTCTCTTTTGTCTTTGAAGCTTCTTGTGTAGCTTTTTCTACGACGAGTCGTTTGCTGAACTTCTCAGTGAAGTGACCGACAGTAGTCCCCCATCACGTCGGTGTTCCAGCGGCCTTGGTAGCGTTTTTCCATCACTTTAATGTCCTGGTAAAAACGCTCTCTTTGATCCTCACTAACATCTCGCGTACTGTCCGGGAAGTAATCAAGGTGACTGTTCAAAAAGTGAACTTTCACGATCAATGAACATCAGAAAGTTTTAAACTTCTTTAACATTGTAGCTATAATAGCAATATATTCTGGGTCTTTTTCAAGTCCTAAGAACTAACCATGAGCAGAATAGCCTATTTCATTTAACACTATTTCTAAGTTTTCATAGCTTTCTTTCATATGTACAGAATGTCCAACAGGCATAGATGCATACTTGTTACCATTGTGTAATAAAATAGCCTTTAAACTAGTTTTGGATGAATCAATAAACAGTCTCCAGTCCTCCTTTTTGTATTCAATACCAAACTCATTCATCAGACTGAAAATGTCTGAGCAGTACACTAAATCACCTTCTTGTTGAAAAAACTTGGAAAATTGCTGCTCTCCCTTTCTGTAAATGTATATGCTGGTTCCAACTGCCAATAAGTTCTTTTCTTTTGATCTAGAGCCCAGCAATTCAGCTTTTTCTTTCGTTAAGCGCAGATCCCTAACCAAATCGTTAAGCTCGGTTTGAGTAAACAATTTGGGCTCTAGACTTTCTGTATTACAGTAGAATTCATCATCTCGTTCATGTAAATCAGATTGTGCATCAGAGAATACTTCTGTTGGAATAGAATTTAAATCATCTGGTGGTTCAGGAACCGGCAAATCAACACCATGCCCTACTAGTCAGATGGAAGGTTAGGGTAGCTTATTACATTCTTGTTTTTCGAATTATGACCAGTAATATCAACACTGCAGAAGTAGCAATCATCGGAGTGATTTCATTGCTCCTCCTTATCATAGGAACAGCAAATCTAAAGGCTTTTTTCTCCTTTTCGGACCATTTTCTCGGATCTTCAACAGACACATAACACACATTATGCAGCACCCAAGATTTATCTTGATCACCAAGTTTAGATCCAAAGTATGATAGATAAACCTTTTTCACAAAGTCTGTAATGTTTCTTTGGTGTTTCTTAATAACTAATTCACCCCAAATACAACAAAAACTGTCAGCAGAGTTTTTACAACCACGATTAGACAGTGTACAGAGCAAATGTACAGCAAACGGGGAAGTGAGGTTAGGCTGACAGTAAACAAAACAGCATCTGTTAACACAAAAATAGAATCGACCTTCTTTTGCCAGAAAATATTTTTCAGCAGTGATACCAACGTCATCTACATTCATTACACCTCATTTTAAAATTATTTTAACTCTATAAAAGTGTTAAATTCTTTACAAAATCGCTTAGTTTAATAAATTTAACTGTAAAATGTGAAGGTATGGTGGGTGATACAGTTTTTTAAGTATCATATTTGGATTTCCCACCCTAAAGATATAAGAATAAGGTATTTTCTATAAAAAAGTTTTTCCGTCGTTGGCCTGTGTTATGTTCGGAAAACAAAATGTAGAAGTTAATGCTAAGCAGAATGTTACAATGTGTAACTACTGCTGTTTGTGTGATGGATGACTGAAACGAGTTGACTTCACAAATAAAGAGACAAATTGCAATACATAACAACCTCCTACGAGCGGTAGGATTGCTATTAGCATAATGTCTCCTGGACGTAACTAATTTTCTGTCTGGGCTGTGTTTGATTTTTATTTTTACAAGGAGTATGCATACTCAGGAAATTATCTTTTACGTTGTCCGAGAAATAATCATCAACATAAATATTACATCATAATGAAACAGACCTCCTTAACGCCGTAAATATCACTGCAAACACATGCTTCAGCAAAAAAAAAAGTTGATATACTGTATGTAGGCCAAATATGCTTTTTTTTGGAAGATAAAACGCATTAGTGCCTCATTTACAACCAGCAGCAATTTACTCCTTGCACAAAAGAGGGAGCATTAATCCCCTCGCCTATAGCAGTCGCTTTTTTTCTCTTGCAGATGCGTAATAAAAGTGGCTGAAAGGGATTAGGGCGCTATTACAAATCCGTAATTCACAGAACAGCTCTGCAAGCCTCTGTTTGCCTCCCTTTTTTCTCCACTAGAGTAACGGTCAGTTGCATTTTATTAGGGGACCTTATACCGTTCAGAAAAACAATCTCTCTCAGTTTTATGTGGATTGCTTTTGTCGATCTGCGTCCACTCCAACATATTTATGTGACGATTCAGTGAATACAGCCCCTCTTTTATATAACTGGTTTAAAGATGGACTTCCCCCTAGCTGCTAGCAACCGTGATTGTTTTGTCATATATCGCACAGAAGTTTTTTTTTAATTTTTTATTTCTATCTACGTTTGCGTACAAGGCATAAAATCTCTATATTTGACTGACATTATACCACATTATCTATGTACTACGATAAAATGCATACAACACTCAAATTTTGTAAAAAGTGTATTTGAAGTATTTAAAGTTCTTATTCCGTGAGAGGAGTAGAATATGCAAACTCGGTTAGATATGACGTTTAAAGACGATATTGTGTACAGTAGATGATAATTTCTGGCAAACAAACCAAATTTGTGAGTAAGGGAACATGGAAAAACTTTATCGCCTATCATCGTCATTAGCGGCAGCATTAGCACTTGACTTATAATGTGAAGCTCACAGTTTTACATTTCTGTATATTCAAAGTAACTTTCCAGTGTTTGAGCCATTTTGAAATCTTATCCAAATCTGACTGAATGTTTCTGCAGCTCTTTTTCAGACAGTTGCTCGTTATTTAAAAGCTACGTAATATGCAAAAAAAAAAAAAAAAAAAAAAAAAATAGTGTGAGGTAGCTATTAATATCGTCTATCGGGTCATTGATATAAACAAGAACGGAAAAGGTTGCCAAGCAATTCCGTGCTGGCCGCTGCGGCCGAGCGATTCTAGGCGCTTCAGTCCGGAACTGCGCTGTTCCTATGGTCGCAGGTTCGAATCCTGCCTCGGGCATGAATCTGTGTGATGTCCTTAGGTGTTTAAGTAGTTCTAGAGGAAAGGAATATGTGGAAAATGTTGTGGACTGGCAAGACAGCCAATCCACAGTGACGGGTAGTCGAAAGGCACGCGTTTAAGCTCACGCAGCCTGGCGTGAGGTCTGGAACAGTTAAAGGAGTTATACTAGCAAGAAAAGTACGTAGCTGCTGGAATACTTAACTTTAATCCATAATTGGTGAACATCGGTCTGATGGTACATGCATCACAAGATAAATAGCAAATGATAATGGCGCATTGCTAAATAGCAAATGATAATGGCGCATTAAGCTTTTGACAATGTTGACTGGAATACTCTCTTTCAAATTCTAAAGGTGGCAGGGGTAAAATACAGGGAGCGAAAGGCTATTTACAATTTGTACAGAAACCAGATGGCAGTTATAAGCGTCGAGGGACATGAAAGGGAAGCAGTGGTTGGGAAGGGAGTAAGACAGGGTTGTAGCCTCTCCCCGATGTTGTTCAATCTGTATATTGAGCAAGCAGTAAAGGAAACAAAAGAAAAATTCGGAGTAGGTATTAAAATTCATGGAGAAGAAATAAAAACTTTGAGGTTCGCCGATGACATTGTAATTCTGTCAGAGATAGCAAAGGACTTGGAAGAGCAGTTGAATGGAATGGACAGTGTCTTGAAAGGAGGATATAAGATGAACATCAACAAAAGCAAAACAAGGATAATGGAATGTAGTCTAATTAAGTCGGGTGATGCTGAGGGAATTAGATTAGGAAATGAGGCACTTAAAGTAGTAAAGGAGTTTTGCTATTTGGGGAGCAAAATAACTGATGATGGTCGAAGTAGAGAGGATATAAAATGTAGGCTGGCAATGGCAAGGAAAGCGTTTCTGAAGAAGAGAAATTTGTTAACATCCAGTATTGATTTAAGTGTCAGGAAGTCATTTCTGAAAGTATTCGTATGGAGTGTAGCCATGTATGGAAGTGAAACATGGACGATAAATAGTTTGGACAAGAAGAGAATAGAAGCTTTCGAAATGTGGTGCTACAGAAGAATGCTGAAGATTAGATGGGTAGATCACATAACTAATGAGGAAGTATTGAATAGGATTGGGGAGAAGAGAAGTTTGTGGCACAACTTGACCAGAAGAAGGGATCGGTTGGTAGGACATGTTCTGAGGCATCAAGGGATCACCAATTTAGTATTGGAGGGCAGCGTGGAGGGTAAAAATCGTAGAGGGAGACCAAGAGATGAATACACTAAGCAGATTCAGAAGGATGTAGGTTGCAGTAGGTACTGGGAGATGAAGAAGCTTGCACAGGATAGAGTAGCATGGAGAGCTGCATCAAACCAGTCTCAGGACTGAAGACCACAACAACAACAACAATGGCGCATTGCTAGGTCGTAGCAAATGACGTAGCTGAAGGCCATGCTAACTATCGTCTCGGCAAATGAGAGCGTAATTTATCAGTGAACCATCGCTAGCAAAGTCGTCTGTACAACTGGGGCGAGTGCTAGGAAGTCTCTCTAGACCTGCCGTGTGGCGGCGCTCGGTCTGCAATCGCTGATAGTGGCGACACGCGGGTCCGACGTATACTAACGGACCGCGGCCGATTTAAAGGCTACCACCTAGCAAGTGTGGTGTCTGGCGGTGACACCACAGAAAACACTGATAAGGAGAAGGGACAGGATGATAGGACATCTGCTAAGACATGAGGGAATGACTTCCATGGTACTAGAGGGAGCTAATAGAGGGCAAAAACTGTAGAGGAAGACAGAGACTGGAATACGTCAAGTAAATAATTGAGGACGTAGGTTGCAAGTGCTACTCTGAGATGAAGAGGTTAGCACAGGAAAGGAATTCGTGGCGGACCGCATCAAACTAGTCAGTAGACTGATGATATAAAAAAAAAAAAGTCTAGGAGACTGTTGACCTCAGATGTTAAGTCTCATAGTGCTTAGAGTGGTTTTTTATTTTTTTATTATTTTTTTTTTTTTATTTTCGTGAGGCACGCCTCAAGCTGCTTTTGTCGCTGAGCGTCCGCCGAAGAGATGCTGCGTCGGCCATATCCAGAGACTTTCAACCCAGTCGCAAACTGCGCTTTGTACCACACACGGTTCTACGGCCTTTTATCGTTAGTAAAAGTTGGCGAATCAACGATTTTTCAAAGAGACATGCCACATCTACCTGATTTTCTTGTCAGACGGCTTTCATGTGAGAAAAGCACTAGTTGTCTTTCGTATGTCGGATGCTTTCTATGTCTGTGATGGGTCTCAACCAGTTTCGTAACTCTGTTTGCACGCGAGATGGTTCTTTAGTGAATACAGGAGCGAGGAACAGATGCCGTTCGTGAGCAAAGAATTCAGATATTAATTTATTATACATTTAATATCAAATAGTAAAATTAATGCACAACTTTTGTTTGCTGTAGTTACAGCGTCCGTTGCTAACAGTAGATTTGAATGTTGAAGTATATATAGTCACAAAGGTTTGCAATTCAGTCTTCAGTACAATGATTCTACCGTAGACCACGAGCCCTACGACTTAGGAAGTCTGTAGTCTGTAAAATGTTATGAAATGGCGAACACGCAAAACGTGCTCAGTGCATGACTCTTAGAACTTGGCAGTTGATGAAACATCTGTATATCAATACTTTTTCCAAAAATATCTATATGTATCGGCGTTATTTTTTCCACCGATGTGTCGATATCAATACAGCAATATCGAATGTCGTTATTACTATTTTATATTATTTTTTCACAATTTTTGGCAAATATTTAAAGTTGTTCTTTTGAAGTTATTGTAGATCATAATCTTACTTTCACTGTGTGAAGGAGCTTTACTGCTTTTTGAGCTTTAAGGTGTATTGCTACTTATTGTTCTTTCAACATTCTCTTTTGACTGTGTGAAACAAGTATATGTTGCACAAAAGAAGAAGTCCGATTAGACTGTGGGATGGCGGTGTGAATGGAATAATGACTTCCGATGTGAACAAATAGCACACCAGTTGCATTAGTAATTAAAGCAACTAGTATGCTATTTACTTATATGTATATGGTGCTGTCCTTTCGGACATGTCCGAAAGAACAGACACCATTGATGACCTACAGCCGTCTGGAACGAAATTAGAATTATATTAATACCTTCAGCTGCTGACGGGCGTTGATATATATCAACAGGGACAGGTGAAAATGAGTGCCCTGGCCGGGACTCGAACCCGGGATCTCCTGCGTACATGGCAGATGGTCTATCTATCTCAGCCACCGAAGGCACAGAGGGTATTGCGACTGCAGGGACTATTTCGCGCACGCGTCCTTGCGAGAGCCACATTCCCACCTTGTATGTCCACACTCTACATTCTTAGTGTCCCACCCCAACACACTCATTACTCGTGGAAGACATTCTTACCAAGTCCCGTAAGAGTTCGGGGAATAGACACCGCACAGAAGAAGAAGGTCATGGCCGGTATTGCCAGAACTACGCTACTGGCCATTAAAATTGCTACACCAAGAGGAAATGCAGATGATAAACGGGTTTTCATTGGACAAATATATTATACTACAACTGACATGTGATTACATTTACACGCGATTTGGGTTGATAGACCCTGAGAAATCAGTACCCAAAATAACCACCTCTGCCCGTAATAACGGCCTTGAGACGCCTGCGCATTGAGCCAAACAGAGCTTGGATGGCGTGTGCAGGTACAGCTGCCCATACATCTTCAACACGGTACCAAAGTTCATCAATAGTAGTGACTAGCGTATTATGACGAGCCAGTTTCCCGGCCACCATTGACGAGACGATTTCAATTGGTGAGAGATCTAGAGAATGTGCTGGCCAGGGCAGCAGTCGGAAATTTTCTGTATCCAGAAAGGCCCGCACAGGACCTGCAACATGCGGTCGTGCATTATCTTGCTGAAATGTAGGGTTTCGCAGGCATCGAATGAAGGGTACAGCCACGGGTCGTAACTCATCTGAAATGTAACGTCCTTGTTCAAAATGCCGTCAATCCGAACAAGAGGTGACATGTAACCGAAGGCACCCCATAGCATCACGCCGGGCGATATGCTAGTATGGCGATGACGAATACGCGCTTCCAATGTGCGTTCACCGCGATGTCGCCAAACACGGATGCGACCATAATGATGCTGTAAACTGAACCTGGATTCATCCGAAAATATGACGTTTCGCCATTCGTGCACCCAGGTTCGTCGTTGAGTACACCATCGCAGGCGCTCCTGTCTGTGATGCAGCGTCAAGGGTAACCGCAGCCATGGTCTCCGAGCTGATAGTCCATGCTGCTGCAAACGTCGTCGAACTGTTCGTGCAGATGTTTGTTGTCTTGCAAACGTCCCCATCTGTTGACTCAGGGATCGAGACGTGGCTGCAGGATCCGTTACAGCCGTGCGGATAAGATGCCTGTCATCTCGACTGCTAGTGATACGAGGCCGTTTGGATCCAGTACGGCGTTCCGTATTACCCTCCTGAACCCACCGATTCCATATTCTGCTAACGGTCATTGGATCTCGATCAACGCGAGCAGCAATGTCGCGATACGATAAACCGCAATCGCGATAGGCTACAATCCGACCTTTTTCAAAGTCGGAAACGTGATGGTACGCATTTCTCCTCCTTACACGAGCCATCACTACAACGCTTCACCAGGCAACGCCGGCCAAGTGCTGTTTGTGTATGAGAAATCGATTGGAAACGTTCCTCATGTCAGGACGTTGTAGGTGTCGCCACAGGCGCTAACCTTGTGTGACTGCTCTGAAAAGCTAATCATTTGCATATCACAGCATCTTCTTCCTGTCGGTTAAATTTCGCGTCTGTAGCACGTCATCTTCGTGGTGTAGCAATTTTAGTGGCCAGTAGTGTATATACTTATATGGATATGGTGTCTGTTCATTCGGACATGGTAAGAATATCTCCCACGAGTAATGAGTGTGTTGGGGTGGGAAACTACGAATGTAGTGTGTGGACATACAAGGTGAGAATGTGGCTCTCGCGGGAGGCGTGGGCGAGATAGTCCCTGCAGTCGCAATACCCTCTGTACCCTCCGTGGCTCAGATGGATAGCCGGCACGGTAGGTCAGCGTGCTCGGTCAGAGGGTTAGCTGCCCTCTGTAATAAAAAACTGAGTGAACGGATCAACAAAGAACCTGAACGGGTGTCATCGAACGTCCGTCCCGAACAAATACAACGAACAATACAGAACAAAAATGAGATCTAAAAAAAAAAAATGGATAAAGCGTCTGCCATGTACACGGGGGATCCCGGTTTCGAGTCCCGGCCAGGGCACACATTTTCACCTGTCCCCGTTGATATATATCAACGCCCGTCAGCAGCCGAAGGTATTAATATAATTCTAATTTAGTATGCTATTTCTTTCCATCGGCATTCTTCAACAACAGTTGCTGAAACTGGCGAGCAAAAATCTAAATGACAAGACAGATCCCTGCGGTTGGTGGAGACGTGTGAGGGGAAATGCTGACGTAATCGGCGCTCGGCGCTACCAACAGAAACTGCAACGTTTAGCTTTAGTACGCACTTTTGACTCTGAAACTGCTAGGTCACTGTCGTTGGCAGAAATGAAAAAATAAAGAAGTCGACATGAAGTGTTCCCGACAAATTGGATAGGTGATGAAACCGACCGACTGGCCCATCTGACATATTTTTCGTGCCACTTACATGCGGTTACCACTGTTCGCAAAGTGGTTATCACTAAGCGTGAACGTGCATTGTTTTCCTTTCAATTCTTGCTCTAAGGGGAATAGGCGGGCTGCTAGCTTGTTGACTTACAGAATATTTATGTATAAATCAATACTTAAGCATACAGCTCTAAAACCGGGCCCGCTGCACGTAGTGTAGTGGCTAGCGTTGCTACCTCTTGATTACCGAGTCCCGGGTCTGATTTCCGACCGGGCTGGGGATTTTCTCTGCCCGGGGACTGGGTGTTTGTGTTGTCATCATCATTCATGAAAGAGGCTACACTGGACTTTGTACAGATTGGGTACGGGCGCTGATGACCTCGCAGTTGAACGCCCCACAAACCAAACATCATCATCATTACCTTCAACCGGCAGTATATTTTCAATGTGCAGCCGATATTTTTATAGGTCGGTTCGTCGAAATTTTCCCGCCGCTATACCGATACTTTTTTTCAGTATATCGACACCCGATAACGACAGTTTTTTTTAAATATCGATATTTTTGAAAACATGTTACTTAGGCCCGCCGCTGGAGCTCCGGACAGGGGATGCTCGCATCTCATTGGCGGTGGCGTAGTCGTTGGTGGCAGGCAGAGCTCTCGTGCAGCACTGGCGGCTGTAGGAAACGCCGCGACGTAACGGGCGGTGATAATTTTGTTTGGGCTTAGAGTGTGTTTAGAAATCTACAGCAGAGATATTTCAGTCACGTTTGCCATCATTTAACGCCAAATGGCTGCCACTGTTGTTCATGGTGGTGGGGGAGGCAGTAATAAAGTTATACAGTTACTTTAAAATTATCATACACGATTCGATTGACAACAATGTTTCATCAGCGTCTTTGAAATAAAATAAGTCAGTTGTAAGCGTTGGAATTACGTGGAATGCGTTCATAGCTTCATTTGTCCCAACAATCTTGTATAAATCTTGTGGAACAAAGACTCTGAGACATGTCACTTGGAACACCTCCGGTAAGCACATCTTGGCACACATAGCATGTACCTTCTAGTAATGAATGTGTGAAATGTGTCCTCGGAGTCTTTCGCGACGCATACATGAATAAAACGTTCTCTGTTTTCAAGTCGCGTCAATTCGAATAAAATCCTCGAGCTTTCGATGACCATCTCTGCCATCGTCGTCAGGGGTTCACTGACTGACGGGGCAGCTACGATTTCTGGCGTATAGGCATGATGACATCATCAGCAGCCAATCAGATAAAACCACTGTGGCGCGCGCGCGTAAGTCGACCCGGGCAGCTAGCGCAGCTATTGCCCGTGGCTGCACCAGTGACGTCAGGTGGCGCCAGGGGCAGGCGCCACGTTTGAAACTGCCACTCCCGCGTCGCGTATCTGTCTCTCTGCTTTCTTTCAATGTCCAACGCCCGTCCCCATGCCCTACTGAGCGTATACCCATGGTCTCTGTTGTTGCTGTTTAAACGAATCCCGGCCGCTTCCTTTATAACGGAGTCCCAATATGCAGACACATGAGCCAACACTTTTGTATTTTCGAAATGTATTTCATGTCCGTTTTCTAGGCAATGCTCCACTATGGCCGACTTGTCAAGCTCCCTTTGTTTTATATGGCGCTTGAGCTCAGGACAACGCTCCGCAACCGTACGAATAGTTTGTCCGATATACATGCTGCCACATTCACAGGGTACACCATACACGCCGGACACTCGGAGAGCAATGTCGCCTTTAACTGATGATGATGATGATGATGATGATGAGTCCCATACTTCTTTACAGACCGTAGGGGAACGACGCGGGAGACCCGCGCCGCCTTACTAGGCAAGGTCCTAGTGGAGGTGGAATTCCATTGCCTTCCTCCGACCGTAATGGGGATGAATGATGATGATGATGAAGACGACACAACAACACCTAGTCATCTCGAGGCAGGAATAATCCCTGACCCCGCCGGGAATCGAACCCGGGACCCCGTGCTCGGGAAGTGAGAACGCTACCGCGAGATCACGAGCTGCGGACCGCCTTTAACTAGGCGCAACATATCTCGTATCTTGGGGGCGGGCCGGAACACTGGTCTTAGCACATGTTTCTGCAGCAGACGTCCTAACTTGCTGCTAGTTGCTCCACAGTATGGCAGGAATGCAGTCCGTTTGGTGTCTTCTATTCATTCATCAGGTGTATTTCGTCGGCGGCCCTTGAAAGCGATTACGATGTCTTTTTTGCTGTATCCTTTTTCCCCGAAAACACGTTTTAAGTTCTGCAATTCAGACTGTAGGTGGTCGTCGTCAGAGATAATCTTGGCTCTAAGAACCAACGTGATCAGGACCGGGTCGACTTACGCGCGCGCGCCACAGTAGTTTTATCTGATTGGCTGCTGATGATGTCATCATGCCTATAAGCCAGAAATCGTAGCTGCCCCGTCAGTCAGTGAACTCCTGACGACGTTGGCAGAGATGGTCATCGAAAGCTCGAGGATTTTATTCGAATTGAAAACCGAGAACGTTTTATTCATGTGTGAAATATTTTTTTCCACGATTTGACACTTGTAACAAGTCTTAAGGCCATGCAAGAGACTGCCGAGATAACAGTGGCACTGAAAACGTGTTTATTAAGAAACTGGACTAAACACGTCTTCCATTTCCACTCTTCAGATGCTATCGTGGCCAGGTTTACTCTTCTTTTTATTTATTTCCCTGTTTTTCCAATAATCGTCTTCCGGCGCCCAAATAAAGTCATAGACCTGTTCTACTTCCTTTCAGATGTGTTGTTAAATTTCTTCTTTTTATCGAATGTGATTGACTTTCTCGCCTATTTTCAAACTTACTCTACGAAATAATGCTATCACGTCAGATAAACAACGGTTAACGAATCATGCCACTCTTCCTTGTATCTTCTCTATACCATTAGTCGTGTTTGGTTCCCAAACTGGTGAACAATACTGATAAACTGGTGTAAAGTATTATAAGCCTCTTGTTTCGTGAATTAATGATATTTCTTTGCGATTCACCTTATCAAATACAGTGCGGCATATGCCATTGCTACAGGTGTGTGGTCTAAACCGGCGCATGCAAAGATGAGTGGTGTAAGGCTTAATGAACGTGTAGGCCAGTCACAGGATGCATGGAGCCCACACAGATGGGACAGCTCTACCAAGGTTCACGTTTCGGCATTCCCAACTCTGGTAGGGCAGCTCATGAACATAACGAGCTGTTCAAAAAGACATTAGATGAGCGTCATCTACTACACTACTGGCCATTAAAATTGTTACACCAAGAAGAAATGCAGGTGATAAACGGGTATTCGTTGGACAAATATATTATACTAGAACTGACATGTGATTACATTTTCACGCAATTTGGGTGCATAGATCGTGAGAAATCAGTACCCAGAACAACCACCTGTGGCCGTAATAACGGCCTTGATACGCCTGGGCATTGAGTCAAACAGAACTTGGACGGGGTGTACAGGTACAGCTGCCCGTGCAGCTTCAACACGATACCACAGTTCGTCAAGAGTAGTGACTGGCGTATTGTGACGAGCCAGTTGCTCGGCCTTCATTGACCAGACGTTTTCAATTGGTGAGAGATCTGGAGAATGTGCTGGCCAGGGCAGCAGTCAAACATTTTCTGTACCCAGAAAGGCCCGTATAGGACATGCAACATGCGGTCGTGTATTATCCTGCTGAAATGTAGGGTTTCGCAGGGATCAAATGGGGAGTAGAGTCACGGGTAGTAACACATCTGAAATGTAACGTCCACTGTTCAAAGTGCCGTCAATGCGAACAAGAGGTGACCGAGACGTGTAACCAATAGCACCCCATACCATCACGCCGGTTGGTACGCTAGTATGGCGATCACGAATACACGCTTCCGATGTACGTTCACCACAATGTCGGTAAACACGGATGCCACCATCATGATACTATAAACGGAACCTGGATTCATCCGAAAAAATGACGTGTTGCCATTCGTGCACCCAGGTTCGTTGTTGAGTACACCATCGCAGGCGCTCCTGTCTGTGACGCAGCGTCAAGGGTAACCACAGCCATGGTCTCCGAGCTGATAGTCCGTGCAGCTGAAAACGTCGTCGAACTGTTCGTGCAGATAGTTGTTGTCTTGCATACGTCCATATCTGTTGACTCAGGGTCGAGACGTGGCTGCACGGTCCGTTACAGCCGTGCGGATAAGATGCCTATCATCTCGACTGCTAGTGATACGAGGCCGTTGGGATCCAGCACGGCGTTCCGTATAACCCTCCTGAACCCACCGATTCCATATTCTGCTCACAGTCATTGGATCTCGATCAACGCGAGCAGCAATGTCGCTATACGATAAACCGCAATAGCAACAGGCTACAATCCGACCTTTATCAAAGTCGGAAACGTGATGGTACGCATTTCTCCTCCTCACACGAGGCATCACAACAAAGTTTCACCGGCAGCGCCGGTCACTTGCTGTTTGTGGAGAGAAATCGGTTGGAAACTTTCTCATGTCAGCATGTTGTAGGTGTCACCACCGGTGCCAACTTTGTGTGAATGCTCTGAAAATTTAATCATTTGCATATCACTGCATCTTCTTCCTGTCGGTTAAATTTCGCGTCTGTAGCACGTCAGCTTCGTGGTGTAGAAATTTTAATGGCCAGTATTGTATATGGTAAGCTTTATGGATCAAAAAGAGTTAAATCAAGATATCGGTTGCTCAATTACACCTTTTATCAACCATCTGTCGGTTTATCTATTTCAGAACATCCACCAAGTAGCGTTGAATTTAACTACAAGTCAAAGGAAATGCTAAACCGTATCAGAACTTTTTTCTTTGAGTCATCAGTTTTCTAACTTTTTACTTTATTTATTCTTATTGAGCGTATGGCTAATACAGGCATATCATGAAATTAAATGACATATACATATGTACATATTGACTCACAAGAAACTTAAGTTTGTCTTTACAACTGAATATCCAGTCTTTCAATCCAGCACACTGCATCTGGAGTTGATAGCAGGAAGTCCTCCTCGGCGCCGTGATAGGCTCGAATCCTGCATTCACTGACAATGTGGTGAACAGTCTGGTATGGAGCCCCGCAGTCACAGGCTGGACCAGGCAGCTTCTTCCACTTTAAGAGAGCATCCCTGCATCGGCCATGGCCGGTACGGATTCTATTGAGAGTAGTCCAGGTCTTGCGTGGTAGGTCGAATCCACTTGGAAGTTTAGCACCTGAGAAGATGCTATGCAGGTGCACATCTGTCACTGCTTCCCACTGACCTTTCCATTATTCAAGAGGTTTGAAATCCTTGGCAACCATGTCAGCAGCATCGCACAGAGTTGGATGGCATTATTTCAGTCTCTTACGATTTAAAAGTAGCAGGTCGCTATGCGCGGGCAGGTTATAATTCCTGGAGATTTTGTGGAATTCCCTGATAAGGGCAGTAGATCTGCGTAGATCAGGAGGCATTATACCGGTTATCAGTGGAAGCCAATAAACGAGTAGATCTGGTTGCGCCAAATATTATGTGCATTGTCGTATTCAGCTGGGTATCATCAAACCTTGTATGGTGACTGTTCATCCAAATAGGTGAACTATACTCAGCACTTTTGTACACCAAGCCCAGAGCTGAAGATCGCAGGGTGATTGCTGAAGATCCCCAGGTAGTTCCGCATAGCTTATGGAGGCTGTTGTTTCGAGTTCTCAACTTTTGAGCTAAGTTTAGAAGGTGTTGTTTGAAACATAGTATACGATCCAGGATGACACCAAGATATTTTGGGTTCCAGTTATGACGAAGAATTCCGCCTCTGAAACTTACTTCCAGTTTTACGTTCGCCAACCAATTATTTAGATGGAAGCAACACACTTCTGTTTTACTCACACTAGGTTGGAGTCTCCAGTTTTCTAACTGCTTTGATGCGTCCCACCATTAATTTCTCTCCTGCGCCAACCTCTTCAACTCGGATTAGCAAATGTTCAAATATGTGTGAATTCTTAAGCTACCAAACTGCAAAGGTTATCGGTCCCTAGACTTACCACTACTTAAACTAATTTATGCTAACAAGGGAACCTCCCCATCGCACCCCCCTCAGATTTAGTTACAAGTTGGCACAGTGGATAGGCCTTGAAAAACTGAACACAGATCAATCGAGAAAACAGGAAGAAGTTGTATGGAACTATGAAAAAAATAAGCAAAATATACAAACTGAGTAGTCCATGCGCAACATAGGCAACATCAAGGATACTGTGAACTTAGGAGCGCCGTCGTCCGGTGGTTAGCGTGAGCAGCTGGGAAATGCAAGGTCCTTGGTTCAAGCCTCCCTCGAGTGAAAAGTTTTAATTTTTTATTTTCAGACAATTATCAAAGTTCAGGCACTCAAACATAATCAACTTCGCTTTCCAAAATTCTAGGACATGTTCAGATTTGCTTGGACACATGCAGGATTTGACGGTCTACACACGGAAAAATTTGAAAACGTTAAAAACATATGTTTTGACAGAGCACAGGGAAAACTGTGCGACTGTGAAACTGTTGCATTCATTTGTTGCAGTTTATGTGACAAACTCTTATGTTTTCATCACTTTTTTGGGAGTGATTATCACATCCACAAGAAAACCTAAATCGGGCAAGGTAGAAGAATCTTTTTACCCATTCGTCAAGTGTACAAGTTAGATAGGTCGACAACATATTCCTGTCAAGTGACGCACATGCCGTCACCAGTGTCGTATAGAATATATCAGACGTGTTGTTCTGTGGAGGAATCGGTTGACCTATGACCTTCATATGTTTTCGGTGTCCATTGGAGAGGCACGTCCTTTCGTCTACTAATCGCACGGTTTTACAGTGAACAGAGACGTCAATGAACGAACGGACGGATCATAACTTTGCGAAAATAAAGAAAGTAAAATTTTCACTCGAGGGAAGACTTGAACCAAGGACCTCTCATTTTTTTTCTTAATCTCATTTTGTTCTCTTTTGTTCGTTGCATCTGCTCGGGACGGACGTCGTAAGACATCCGTTTAAGTTCGTTGTTGATCGATTAGCTCAGTTTTTTTATTACAGAGGGCTGTTAGCACTCTGACCGAACACGCTGAGCTACCGTGCCGGCATCATTCCGGCGCAGCTCACGCTAACCACGGGACCACGGCACTGCTGAGCTCACAATGTCCTTGATGTTACCTATCTTGCACATGGACTACTCAGTTTGTATATTTTGCTTTTTTTTTTCATAGTTCCACACAACTCCTTCCTGTTTTCTCGATTGATCTGTGTTCAGTTTTTCAAGGCCTACCCACTGTGCCAACTTATAACAAAATCTGAGGGGGGTGCGATGGGGAGGTTCCCTTGTACGAACAACACCTACAGCCATGCCCGAGGGAGGACTCGAACCTCCGGCGGGAGGGGAGTCGCATTTTCAACCTACGTCCCCAATTATTTTCTCGATGTATTGCAATCTCTTTCTTCTTTTACAATTTTTACCCTCTAGAGCTCGCTCTAGTACCACGGAAGTTATTCCCTGATTCGGCTTTCGTCTGTAGCAACACATCTCAGAAGCTTCGATTCTCCTCTGTTCCGGTTTCCCACAGGGCCACGTCTCACTAATATGTAATTTTGTGGTCAAAACGTAGTCTTGGAAATTTATTCCCCAAATTAAGGCCTATGTGTGGTACCAGTAAACTTCTCTTGGCCAGGAATGCTCTTTTCGCCAGTGCTAGTCTGCTTTCGATGTCCTTTCTGTTACTTAATATAAAACTTTCTTATTTCTACGATTTACTCTCATTCCGTATTTTGTACTTACTAGACTACTCATTCCATTCAGCAGGCCAAGTAACTGTGTACCCCAGTAAAAATCTCGTAGAATGGGGCCTAGTAGAACTTGCTGGCGATAGTTGCGACGGTGGAACACCACAACATGGAGCATCTTATAACATGCCGAAATTGTCCTGTATGTTGCCGCCTAGACGACCTCTGGCTGCCTTTGACTTAGAGCAGCATTGGGCCGAAAACTGACAGATCTCGCCACGAAAAAGGGAAAGTACGTACGTCGAGGGTCAACAGTCAGCCCCTACTCTAATCGTCGATACTCAGCAGGTTTTCTGGCAGCTTGATACAGTCCTCTGTCTGCCACTAGTACGCCAGTAAACTTTGGAAGCTACAGCTCTCCCCTGCAGTTGCTACGGAGCCTTACTGCAGCGTTCGAGGTGCATACGTTTCACCACACGCCAAGGGTAACTCTGCCTCTACACGTACCCCATTACCTTACAACACACTTTGTATGCTCCGTCTATTTCCGGAAGGGTAATAAAGACCCGGCGAACCGTGCGAGGTGAGGCCAACACATGAATGCCCCGTAGGTTCGCAGGCAGGTGAGCGGGGACATGCCCTCTACAGTCGCGACCCATTCCTGTGAGGCGCGAAGCGTGCACGACCCTCAGTGACGCAGAGAGAGAAGGGAGAAGACATTCCGCAGCGTCACCACGTGCTCGTAAATTCTACTCCGGCCGTATAGCGCTGGACGAGAAAGAGGACAAGCGCGTGAGACGAGGCGCGAGTCGCTGACGTTGTGGGCGGCGGCCGCTGGGGTCTGGCGTACATGATTCAAGACGCGGGGGCCTTCCACACTGCCTGTATGTGTAGCTTCCACAAAAAAAAAAAAAAAAGCTGCTAAGCTTTGGAAGCTCACCATTGTCTTCAAATTTTAACTTGGCTCGGCTGTTTAAACATCTACTTAATTGATTTTATACCCATTATTGAGGCAACCCCACGTGATAGCCCACTGTAACTCAAAAACATTCAGTGACAACGATTCTACATCTACATCGATACTCCACAAGCCACCGTACGGTGCGTGGCGGAGGGTACCCTGTACCACAACTTGTCATTTCCTTCCTGGTTCCACTCGCGAATACAGGGAAAAACGATTGTCTGTACGCCTCCGTATGAGCCCTGATTTCTCGTGTCTCATGAAATGTTCAAATGTATGTCAATTCCTAAGGGACCAAACTGCGAAGGTCATTGGTCCCTAGACTTACACACTTCTCAAACTACTTTAACTAACTTATGCTAAGAACAACACACACACCCATGCCCGAGGGAGGGGCTGCGCAATCCGTGACGTGGCGCCTCAAACCGCGCGGCCATTCCGCGCGGCTCGTGTCTCATCTTCGTGTTCCTTACACGCAATGTGTGTTGGAGGAACTGAATCATTCGGCAGTCGGCTTCAAATGCTGGTTCTGTAAATTTTCTCAATAGTGTTTCTCCAAAAGAACGTTGCATTCCCTCCAGGGATTCCCATTTGACTTCCCCAAAACATCTCCGTAACACTTGCGTGTTCCGTAATAAAACTAGCAGCCCGCCTCTGAACTGCTTCGATGTCTTCCATCATCCGACCTCGTACGGATCTAAAACTCTCGGGCAGTTCTCAAGAATAAGTCGCATCATCATCCTGTATGCGATCTCCTTAACAGGTGAACCAGTCTTTCGTAGAATTCTCCCAGTAAACTGAAGTCGGCCATTCGCCTTTCCTACCAGAATTCTCATATGCTCGTTCTACCCCATACCGATTTGCAGCATTACACCCAGATATTTAAACGACTAGACTTTGTTACCCCCCATGAACCATGGACCTTGCCGTTGGTGGGGAGGCTTGCGTGCCTCAGCGATACAGATAGCCGTACTGTAGGTGCAACCACAAAGGAGGGGTATCTGCTGAGAGGCCAGACAAACGTGTGGTTCCTGAAGAGGAGCAGCAGCCTTTTCAGTAGTTGCAAGGGCAACAGTCTGGATGATTGACTGACCTGGCCTTGTAACAATAACCAAAACGGCCTTGCTGTGCTGGTACTGCGAACGGCTGAAAGCAAGGGGAAACTACAGCCGTAATTTTTCCCGAGGGCATGCAGCTTAACTGTATGATTACATGATAATGGCGTCCTCTTGGGTAAAATATTCCGGAGGTAAAATAGTCCCCCATTCGGATCTCCGGGTGGGGACTACTCAAGAGGATGTCGTTATCAGGAGAAAGAAAACTGGCGTTCTACGGATCGGAGCGTGGAATGTCAGATCCCTTAATCGGGCAGGTAGGTTAGAAAATTTAAAAAGGGAAATGGATAGGTTGAAGTTAGATATAGTGGGAATTAGTGAAGTTCGGTGGCAGGAGGAACAAGACTTCTGGTCAGGTAACTACAGGGTTATAAACACAAAATCAAATAGGGGTAATGCAGGAGTAGGTTTAATAATGAATAGGAAAATAGGAATGCGGGTAAGCTACTACAAACAGCATAGTGAACGCATTATTGTGGCCAAGATAGATACGAAGCCCACGCCTACTACAGTAGTACAAGTTTATATGCCAACTAGCTCTGCAGATGACGAAGAAATTGAAGAAATGTATGATGAAATAAAAGAAATTATTCAGATTGTGAAGGGAGACGAAAATTTAATAGTCATGGGTGACTGGAATTCGAGTGTAGGAAAAGGGAGAGAAGGAAACATAGTAGGTGAATATGGATTGGGGGACAGAAATGAAAGAGGAAGCCGCCTGGTAGAATTTTGCACAGAGCACAACATAATCATAACTAACACTTGGTTTAAGAATCATGAAAGAAGGTTGTATACATGGAAGAACCCTGGAGATACTAAAAGGTATCAGATAGATTATATAATGGTAAGACAGAGATTTAGGAACCAGGTTTTAAATTGTAAGACATTTCCAGGGGCAGATGTGGACTCTGACCACAATCTATTGGTTATGACCTGTAGATTAAAACTGAAGAAACTGCAAAAAGGTGGGAATTTAAGGAGATGGGACCTGGATAAACTAAAAGAACCAGAGGTGGTACAGAGATTCAGGGAGAGCATAAGGGAGCAATTGACAGGAATGGGGGAAATAAATACAGTAGAAGAAGAATGGGTAGCTTTGAGGGATGAAGTAGTGAAGGCAGCAGAGGATCAAGTAGGTAAAAAGAAGAGGGCTAGTAGAAATCCTTGGGTAACAGAAGAAATATTAAATTTAATTGATGAAAGGAGAAAATATAAAAATGCAGTAAGTGAAACAGGCAAAAAGGAATACAAACGTCTCAAAAATGAGATCGACAGGAAGTGCAAAATGGCTAAGCATGGATGGCTAGAGTACAAAGGTAAGGATGTAGAGGCCTATCTCACTAGGGGTAAGATAGATACCGCTTACAGGAAAATTAAAGAGACCTTTGGAGATAAGAGAACGACTTGTATGAATATCAAGAGCTCAGATGGAAACCCAGTTCTAAGCAAAGAAGGGAATGCAGAAAGGTGGAAGAAGTATATAGAGGGTCTATACAAGGGCGATGTACTTGAGGACAATATTATGGAAATGGAAGAGGATGTAGATGAAGATGAAATGGGAGATACGATACTGCGTGAAGAGTTTGACAGAGCACTGAAAGACCTGAGTCGAAACAAGGCCCCCGGAGTAGACAATATTCCATTGGAACTACTGACGGCCGTGGGAGAGCCAGTCCTGACAAAACTCTACCATCTGGTGAGCAAGATGTATGAAACAGGCGAAATACCCTCAGACTTCAAGAAGAATATAATAATTCCAATCCCAAAGAAAGCAGGTGTTGACAGATTTGAAAATTACCGAACTATCAGCTTAATAAGTCACAGCTGCAAAATACTAACACGAATTCTTTACAGACGAATGGAAAAACTAGTAGAAGCCAACCTCGGGGAAGATCAGTTTGGATTCCGTAGAAACACTGGAACACGTGAGGCAATACTGACCTTACGACTTATCTTAGAAGAAAGATTAAGGAAAGGCAAACCTACGTTTCTAGCATTTGTAGACTTAGAGAAAGCTTTTGACAACGTTGACTGGAATACTATCTTTCAAATTCTAAAGGTGGCAGGAGTAAAATACAGAGAGCGAAAGGCTATTTACAATTTGTACAGAAACCAGATGGCAGTTATAAGAGTCGAGGGACATGAAAGGGAAGCAGTGGTTGGGAAGGGAGTAAGACAGGGTTGTAGCCTCTCCCCGATGTTGTTCAATCTGTATATTGAGCAAGCAGTAAAGGAAACAAAAGAAAAATTCGGAGTAGGTATTAAAATTCATGGAGAAGAAATAAAAACTTTGAGGTTCGCTGATGACATCGTAATTCTGTCAGAGACAGCAAAGGACTTGGAAGAGCAGTTGAATGGAATGGACAGTGTCTTGAAAGGAGGATATAAGATGAACATCAACAAAAGCAAAACAAGGATAATGGAATGTAGTCTAATTAAGTCGGGTGATGCTGAGGGAATTAGATTAGGAAATGAGGCACTTAAAGTAGTAAAGGAGTTTTGCTATTTGGGGAGCAAAATAACTGATGATGGTCGAAGTAGAGAGGATATAAAATGTAGGCTGGCAATGGCAAGGAAAGCGTTTCTGAAGAAGAGAAATTTGTTAACATCCAGTATTGATTTAAGTGTCAGGAAGTCATTTCTGAAAGTATTCGTATGGAGTGTAGCCATGTATGGAAGTGAAACATGGACGATAAATAGTTTGAACAAGAAGAGAATAGAAGCTTTCGAAATGTGGTGCTACAGAAGAATGCTGAAGATTAGATGGGTAGATCACGTAACTAATGAGGAAGTATTGAATAGGATTGGGGAGAAGAGAAGTTTGTGGCACAACTTGACCAGAAGAATGGATCGGTTGGTAGGACATGTTCTGAGGCATCAAGGGATCACCAATTTAGTATTGGAGGGCAGCGTGGAGGGTAAAAATCGTAGAGGGAGACCAAGAGATGAATACACTAAGCAGATTCAGAAGGATGTGGGTTGCAGTAGGTACTGGGAGATGAAAAGACTTGCACAGGATAGAGTAGCATGGAGGGCTGCATCAAACCAGTCTCAGGACTGAAGACCACAACAACAACAGCAACAACAGACTTTGTTAAGCAGGACACTAGTAATACTCTATTCCAACATTACAGCTTTGATCTTCGTACTCGTCCGCAACAACTTCCAATTTTTCACATTTAGAGGTAGCTGTCATTCCTCACACAAACTGAAAATTTTGTCTAAGTCTTCTTGAATCTTCCTACAGTCACTTAGCTTCAATACCTTACCGTACAACACCGCATCATCAGCAGGTTGATGCCCACCCTGTCAGCCAAAACATTTATGTATAACAATTAACTTTCGTGAGAATAACGTCAAAATTGTTCATGTGTTCAGAAAAGAAGCAGATTAGTTGATAGCATCAAAGGAGATTTACAAGGCTAATAGACTCTTAGTGAAAAGGGATAGACGAACACTCGTGTAACGCTTACACTATGTGTTCAAAAGTATCCGGACACCCCCCAAAAACATACATTTTTCATATTAGGTGCATTGTGCTGCCACCTACTGCCAGATACTCCATATCAGCGACCTCAGTAGTAATTAAACTTCGTGAGAGACAAGAATGGAGCACTTCGCGGAACTCAGAGACTTCAAACGTGGCCAGGTGATCGGGTGTAACTTGTGTCATACGTCTGTACGCGAGATTTCCACACTTCTAAACATCTCTAGGTCCACTGTTTCCGATGTGATAGTGAAACGGAAAAGTGAAGGGACACGTACAGCACTAAAGAGTACAGGCCGATCTCGTCTGTTCACTGACAGACACTGCCGACAGTTGAAGAGGGACGTAATGTGTAATAGGCAGACATCTATCCAGACCATCACACAGGAATTCCAGACTGCATCAGGATCCTCTGCAAGTAATATGATAATTAGGCGGGAGGTGAGAAAAAGGGAACCGCATGGTCGAGTGGCTGCTCATAAGCCACATATCACGCTGGTATGTGCCAAACAACGCCTCGTTCGTTGTAAGGAGCGTAAAAAAAGAAAAGGATTCAAATGGCTCTGAGCACTATGAGACTTAACATCTGAGGTCATCAGTCCCCTAGACCTAGAACTACTTAAACCTAACTAACCTAAGGACATCACACACATCCATGTCCGAGGGAGGATTCGAACCTGCGACCGTAGGAGCAGCGCGGTTCCGGATAAGGAGCGTAAACATTGGACGACTGAACAGTGGGAAAACGTTGTGTGGAGTGACGAATCACGGTACACAATGTGGCGATCTGATGGCAGGGTGACTGCCCAATGAACCACTTCTGTCAGCGTGTGTAGTGCCAACAGTACCGGTAAAATTCGGAGGCGGTGGTGTTACGGTGTGGTCGTGTTTTTCAGGGAGGGGGCTTGCACCCCTTGTTGTTTTGCGTGGCACAATCACAGCACAAGCCTACACTGACGTGTTAACCACCTTCGTGCTTCGCACTGTTGAAGAGCAATTTGCGGATGCTGATTGCATCTTTCAGCACGATCGAGCACCTGTTCATAATGCACAGCCGGTGGCGGACTAGTTACATGACAATAACATCCCTGTAATGGAGAGGCCTGCCTGAGTCCGGACCTGAATCTTATAGAACACCTCTGGGATGTTTTGGAACGCCGACTTCGTGCCAGGTCTCACCGACCGACATCGATACCTCTCTTCAGTGCAACACTCCGTGAATAATGGGCAGCCATTCCCCAAGAAACCTTCCATCACCTGATTTAACATAAGCCTGCGAGAGTGGAAGCTGTCATCAAGGCTAAGGGTGGGCCAACACCATATTGTATTCCTGCATTGAGGGCGCCACGAACTTGTAAGTTGTTTTCAGCCAGGTGTCCGGATACATTTGATCACATAGTGTATGTCCATGTATACTGTGCGAGCTTAAGCAGCACTGATATTTTTATCATACACTCAAAATATTAACCTGTGAATTCTAGTGATTCTTCGACAGACTCATTAAGATAACTGATCTGGAAGTAGAGCTGTCGGCAAACTTTATTCATCAGCAAACTACGACGGAAGTACTTAAGGGAAAGCTGAAAAATTACATGAAATATGACAGTAACGCTGACGCTACGAAGGGAGTGCTTTACGTAATGAAAAACGACTATGTGCACATCCGCGATGTTCCGAACGCAGGCAAAGGAAACTTCAACATAATTAGCAGACGAATGCGTTTTCTTTTAGGAGAGGTAATCCAGTATTCACGATTTAAATATTAAAGAGATAGATGTGTAAAGGCGACTGAAAACAATCACAGGCATTACATAGATGGGCATGGTGTATTACATCTTTACAGTATTCACATATATACACTGAGGCGCCAAAAATAGTGGGATAGCGGTATGCGCATAGACTATAGTATATGTGGCTGTAGTATCGCGTTCACAGTGTACACAGGTTTTAAAAGGGCAGTGCATGGGGGGAACTGTCATTTGTACTGAGGTGATTCATGTGAAATGGTTATCCATGTGTCTATGACCGCACGACGGATATTAAGAGAGTTTGAAAGCGGGATGGTAGTTGGAGCTAGACGCTTGGGACATTCTATTCCGTAAATCGTTTGGGAATTCAGAGATCCACAGTGTCAGGCGTGTTCCTAAATACCAGGGCGTTACCTCTCACCACAGACAACGTAGTGGCCGACCGCCTTCACTTAACGACCGAAAGCAGCGGCGTTAGCGTATAGTTGTCAGTGCTAACAGACAAGCAACATTGCGTGAAATGAACACAGATATCAATGTGGGACGCCCGACGAACGTATCCGTTAGTGCAGAGCGGCGAAACTTGGCGTTAATAGGCCGTGGCAGCATAAGGCCGTCGCGAGTTCCTTTGCTAACAACACAACGTCGCCTGCAGTGCCTCTCCTGGGCTCGGGACCACGTCGGTTGGACGAGTCCGGATCTCAGTTGATAAGAGCTGATGGTAGGGTTCGACTGTGGCCCAGACTGCACGAAACCATGGACTCAGGTCGTCAACAATGGTGTGGGCTGTGTATACATCGTACGGACTGGGTGCTCGGTTATATTTGGCTACTGGAGAGCATTTGCAGCCATTCATGGACTTCATGCTCCCATAAAGCAATGGCATTTTTATGAATGATAATGCGCCATGTTATCAAGCCACAATTGCTACAAAAATCCTGCACCTGCAACACTTTCGCAATTATAGACTGCTATACAGGCTGTCTCACTCAGTGTTTCTGCAGGGGACTTCCAACGACTGGTTGAGTCCACGCCGCGTCATGTTTCTGCACTAATCCGGACAAAGGACGTCCGACACGATATTAGGAGGTATGCCATGACTTAGGTCAACTCACTGTAGTATTACCAAAGCAATTTTCTCCGGTGTTGTTAAAATGAGACAGGTATTAAATAGCACAAATGCTCACAAATCTACAGGGCCAAGAAAAATTCGCGCACTCGGACTTCGCAGAGCGATTCGTGACATACTGGCAATACAAACATGTCTGTCACAAAATTTCGTCCTGCGCATACTTCGCGCAGTAAATGGACTTTAAAGATAGGCAATCTGGCAATACTGTAATCACATTTACGGTAACTACCTCTGTCAGTAGAGACAGCATTACCGCGCGGGGTAGTTCCTCGGTCTTGGGCGCCTTGTCACGGTCCGTGCGGCTCACCCCGCCGGAGGTTCGAGTCCTCCCCCGTGCATGGGTATGTGTATTGTACTTAGCGTAAGTTAGTTTAAGTTAGATTAAGTAGTGTGTAGGCTTAGGGACCGATGACCTAAGTAGTTTGGTCCCATAAGACCTTACCACTAACTTAAAAATTTGCTGTGCAGTTGGTGCTGTGGATATTGTTTCGGGCTAACATGTAAGAGATTGAGGGTTCGAGTCCGAGTCGAGACTTATTTGTTTTGATTTTCTAAAAATAGTTAGCGTGGTACGATATGTGGCATCTTAATCGTCATATAGCGATTACATTGGGTCTTCTACAAAACATTTGCGATTATGTAATATGAACACAGAAATCGAAATGCTGTCGCGCCACTGCATCTACTAGATTCCAAACTTTTTTGTATGTACTCTCCCCTAATGGTCCCACCGAAAGTATTCGCAAAACACGTTGCTAGCTCTATTGGCAACGTAAGAACCTAAAAAAAATGTAATCGACTTGAAATTGGCAAGAATAACTGGTGGTATTAATCTGCACCAACTGTACAGCATTAATGTTGTAAGCTGACAGATGTAGCTCCGGACACGTCGTACAGCGTTGCCACATTGCTAGTCTTTAACGTCTATTTCCTGCCCGAAATATGCGTAGGATGAAATTTTGTGACGCACATTTTTGTACTACCACTATGTGAGGAATCGCGCTGCGAAGTTCGAGTGCGTGAATTTTTCTGCCCCTGTAAAGAGTACGAGTAGATATTGGTATCTACGTGGACCCAAGATTCCAAACTGACCACAAGTGAAAACTAAGATACTTTTCAGTTGGTAAATACACTCCTGGAAATGGAAAAAAGAATACATTGACACCGGTGTGTCAGACCCACCATATTTGCTCCGGACACTGCGAGAGGGCTGTACAAGCAATGATCACACGCACGGCACAGCGGAAACACCAGGAACCGCGGTGTTGGCCGTCAAATGGCGCTAGCTGCGCAGCATTTGTGCACCGCGCCGTCAGTGTCAGCCAGTTTGCCGTGGCATACGGAGCTCCATCGCAGTCTTTAACACTGGTAGCATGCCGCCACAGCGTGGACGTGAACCGAATGTGCAGTTGACGGACTTTGAGCGATGGCGTATAGTGGGCATGCGGGAGGCCGGGTGGACGTACCGCCGAATTGCTCAACACGTGGGGCGTGAGGTCTCCACAGTACATCGATGTTGTCGCCAGTGGTCGGCGGAAGGTGCACGTGCCCGTCGACCTGGGACCGGACCGCAGCGACGCACGGATGCACACCAAGACCGTAGGATCCTACGCAGTGCCGTAGGGGACCGCACCGCCACTTCCCAGCAAATTAGGGACACTGTTGCTCCTGGGGTATCGGCGAGGACCATTCGAAACCGTCTTCATGAAGCTGGGCTACGGTCCCGCACACCGTTAGGCCGTCTTCCGCTCACGCCCCAACATCGTGCAGCCCGCCTCCAGTGGTGTCGCGACAGGCGTGAATGGAGGGACGAATGGAGACGTGTCGTCTTCAGCGATGAGAGTCGCTTCTGCCTTGGTGCCAATGATGGTCGTATGCGTGTTTGGCGCCGTGCAGGTGAGCGCCACAATCAGGACTGCATACGACCGAGGCACACAGGGCCAACACCCGGCATCATGGTGTGGGGAGCGATCTCCTACACTGGCCGTACACCACTGGTGATCGTCGAGGGGACACTGAATAGTGCACGGTACATCCAAACCGTCATCGAACCCATCGTTCTACCATTCCTAGACCGGCAAGGGAACTTGCTGTTCCAACAGGACAATGCACGTCCGCATGTATCCCGTGCCATCCAACGTGCTCTATAAGGTGTAAGTCAACTACCCTGGCCAGCAAGATCTCCGGATCTGTCCCCCATTGAGCATGTTTGGGACTGGATGAAGCGTCGTCTCACGCGGTCTGCACGTCCAGCACGAACGCTGGTCCAACTGAGGCGCCAGGTGGAAATGGCATGGCAAGCCGTTCCACAGGACTACATCCAGCATCTCTACGATCGTCTCCATGGGAGAATAGCAGCCTGCATTGCTGCGAAAGGTGGATATACACTGTACTAGTGCCGACATTGTGCATGCTCTGTTGCCTGTGTCTATGTGCCTGTGGTTCTGTCAGTTTGATCATGTGATGTATCTGACCCCAGGAATGTGTCAGTAAAGTTTCCCCTTCCTGGGACAATGAATTCACGGTGTTCTTATTTCAATTTCCAGGAGTGTATTTAGGAATAGTTATGCAACTAACCATGATTTCGATAAACAAACGCACCCTACAGGAATGTGGCTGAATACGCATGCAGGACATTGCTTGATCCAAGAGCACGTAGCGATCTGGCACAATAAATGTGAGGTAGTATAATAAACTGTAGTCAGTATCCACGTCCGAACAGTACGAGATACAGCCCCAGAGTTATTTTCCAGCTCACAGCACGCTACAAACCCACCGAATATTTGTGTTAAGCCGAGTGCTTTGCTCGCACTACTCAAATTACCACATCTGCACAGGATGCTCGTACGTTACACGTGCATCGCACACGGATGAAAAGTGTGGCCAAAGAAGTAAGATGACTAATTACTTCGTTTAAATCGGCAGTTCTAGGCAGCCTCATTATACGGATCGCTACTACACCGTCCGGTCACATTAATGTGACCACCGCGTTCTACGTCATCATAGAGTAGCCACTCAGAGACGTCAGGTAGTGTCAATAACAGTGGGGGATATATAAGGCGCGTCGTGTAGGGCCCCCGCGGGCACGCAGAAGTGCCGCAACACGACGTGGCATGGACTCGACTAATGGCTGAACTAGTGCTGGAGGGAACTGACACCATGAATCCTGCAGGGCTGTCCATGAATCTGTAAGAGTACGAGGGTGTGGGGGCCTCTCCTGAACAGCAAGTTTCAAGGCATCCCAGATATGCTCAATAATGTCCATGTCTGGTGGCTAGCGGAAGTGTTTAAACTCAGAAGAGTGCTCCTGGAGCCAATCTGTAGCAATTGTGGACGTGTGGGGTGTCGCATTGTCCTGCTGGAATCGCCCAATTCCGTCGGAATAACAATCGACATGAATGGATGCAGGTGATCAGACAGGATGCTTACGTACGTGTCTCCCGTCAAAGTCGTATAGACGTACCATAGGTCCCACATCACTCCAAATGCATACGCCGCACACCATTACAGAGCCTCCACCAGATTGAACAGTTTTCTGCGAACATGCTGGGTCCATGGATTCATGAGGTTATCTCCATACCCGTACACGTCATCATAGAGTAGCCACTCAGAGGCGTCAGGTAGTGTCAATAACAGTGGGGGATATATAAGGCGCGTCGTGTAGGGCCCCCGCGGGCATACAATTTGAAACGAGACTCGTCCGACCATGCAACATGTTTCCAGGCATCAACAGTCCAATGTCGATGTTGACGGTCCCAGGCGAGGAGTAAAGCTTAGTGTCATGCAATCCTCGAGGGTACACGAGTGATCCTCCGGCTCCGAGAACCATATCGATGATGTCACGTTGAATGGTTTGCACCCTGATACTTGTTAACGACCCAACATTGAAATCTGCAGCAATTTGCGGAAGGATTGCCCTTTTCTCACGTTGAACGATTCTCTTCAGTCGTCGTTGGTCCCTTTCTTGCAGGATCTCTTTCTGGCCGTACGGATGTCGGATATTTGATGTTTTGCCGGATTCCTGATATTCACGAAACACTCGTTAAATGGTCGTATGGGACAGTCACCACTTCGTCGCTACCTCGGAGATGCTGTATCCCATCGCTCGTGCGCCGACTGTAACACAACTTTCAAACTGACTTAAATCGTGGCAACCTGCCATTCTAGTAGTCGTAACCGATCTAACAACTGAGCCAGACCATTGTTGTCTTACACCATTTTCAGACTCTTGGTAACCCGCCATTGTACCAGCAGCAATGGATCTAACTACTGTCTTTTATAGGCGTTGCCAACGTCAGCGCAGTATTCTGCCTCTTTACATATCTCTGTATTTCAATACGCGTGCCTGTACCACTTTCTTTGGCGCTTCAATGTGTATTATGTTCAGATTTGCAAACTGTTGCCGCCAGTTTTGTAAAGACTTCGTCGCTACTGCTGGGACCAGATGTCAGTTTGTGGGATGCAGTTTCATGCCTGTTGCACTGTTTGTCAATACAGGGACAATTAATGCTGCTTGTCAAAAGGCTCTAAGCACTATGGGACTTAACATCTGAGGTCATCAATCCCCTAGACATAGAACTACTTAAACCTAACTAACCTAAGGACATCACACACACCCACGCCCGAGGCAGGATTGGAACCTGCGACCGTAGCAGCAGCGCTGTTCCGAACTGAAGCGATTAGATCAGCTCGTCCACAGAGGCCGGTTGCTCTTTGTCGATGGGGCTGAAGTTGTATGATGATGTCCCAGTTGCGCTCGATTGGAGACAGATTTAGTGATCGTGCAGTCCAAGGAAATATGTTGATACTCTGTAGACCATGTTTGGTTACAACAGCGGTATGTGGGCGAGCGTTATCCTGTTGGAGTACATCGCCTGAAATGCTGATAACGAATAGCATCATGACAGGTCGAGTCACCACTTTCACATTCAGTTTCACAGTCAGGATGCGTGGCATAACCACGAGAATTATCGTGCTGTCTCACGAAATCGCTTCCCAGACCATAACTCCTGGTGTAGGTCCAGTGTGCTTAATAGGGAGACAGGCTGGCTGTTGGATCTCAGGTGGTCTCCTCCTAATCAACACACGGTCATCACTGCAGGACTAGTTTCTTCAGAAATCACAACAGACCTCCACCCCGCCCTCCAGTGAGCTCTTGGCTGACACCACTGAGGTGGTTTAGTGTCAGTGGACTGCACGCTACAGCTCGTCTGCCTGGGAGCTGTCCTTTGAGGTAAACATTTGTAACAGTCCGTTGGTGACTGCGGTGCCAACTGCTACCCAAATTGCTGCTGCAAATGCAGTACCATGCGCCAGAGCCACACGCCGAACACAATGGTCTTCCCTGCGCCCGCTGGTCATACTTCGCGTCTTCAACTTGTCCATCGCGGAGCTCGAGGTCACAGCACAAAGTAACAAGACGTGATGACGGGCATCTAAAAGCCGGAAACCGGTCGTGTGTTACCTACAGAAAAATAAAAAGAAGCTTAAGCAACTGAAGCGGTATATTCAACCTGTGCTATAAGTACAGTTACTGTTATTGACCAATTATTCTTTCACACAGCAAAACGTCGTCAGGCAATTAAATGTCACAGCTTTTTGTTGCTGAATGTGACAGCAGTCTGTAACAGAGAGGAGCCAACATGAAGTGTTCCGAATGTTGCCAACCTTTCAACGATAGGTACTTGGGGTGGAGAGGGGGAGAGGCAAGGAACAGTTAATCACTCTTTTACTTTAGCTAGTATACTGGGAACTAATACCTTACGAATCAAAGTAGATTACCAATTAATAATAAGATCGGTACATATGCGGCCTAAGATGCCGCTGCACAACATCATTTTTGGTTCATATGGTTCAAATGGCTCTAAGCACTATGGGACTTAACATCTGAGGTCATCAGTCCCCTAGACTTAGAATTACTTAAGCCTAACTAACCTAAGGACATCACACACATCCATACCCGAGGCAGGATTCTAACCTGCGACCGTAGCAGCTGCGCGGTTCCGGACTGAAGCATCTAGAACTGCTCGGCCACAGCGGCCGGCGTTAGTGTTGGCTCCTGAGGTCAGGTATTTTCTCTGCCTCGTGATGACTGGGTGTTGTGTGATGTCCTTAGGTTAGTTAGGTTTAAGTAGTTCTAAGTTCTAGGCGAATGATGACCATAGATGTCAAGTCCCATAGTGCTCAGAGCCATTTGAACCATTTTTTTTGTTGGTTCCTGAGCCAAAATGTTTGACTGCCACACTGATCACACTACCAACATGGCACCCTTCTGAAAAGTTTTCCGGTAAGTTGATTCACAGGGACCGAGAACATGCGGATAGGGGGCTCAGAAACCGCAGGAATGCTACTTCTTGCGAAAAGTTCAATGATAGGAACTGACATCTGATAGGGTCTAATGTTGTGCAGAAGCATCCCAGCGCACGCAGTGACTGATTGTATACTGACGTGTACTTGTACTGAACTCACCGCTCTTTTCACTAATTAGACGTAGACTGCGCCCACTCGATGCATTACAAATAAACTGCTTCAGATGAACACTCGGTCGTAAAGTATTACCCAATAGTAATAAAAGTTGGTTCTGACGTGTCGTAACAGTTTCGGGCACTTCATAAAACTGTCAGAAATTATCCTTTGCTTTACATATTCATCTTTTGGCTTGTATTTGCTTCGTGCGGTTCAAGTTTCCGTATTTGGTGGTTTTTCATCGTACCACAGATACAGGGTGCAAACTGGGATGTCTTTATGATGGTCTTTGACGATTGTTTCACTTACGTCTTTGTCAGTGTCTGTTTAGAGGCAGTGTAGCGAAGTTTAAAATGAGTGTTTTGGTTGGTTGGAAGAGGACCAAACAGCGTGGTCATCGTTCCCATCGTATTAGGGAAGGCCGTGCTCTTTCAAAGGAATCATCCCGGCATTTGCCAGAAGAGATTTAGGAAAATCACAGAAAACTTAAATCAGGATCGCCGGACGTGATTTTCAACCGTTGTCCTTCCGAATGCGAGTCCAGTCTGCTAACCACTGCGCCACCTTTCTCGGTCTGTGACTTGGTCATCTATTTTATTCCACAACACTATCAGTATGCTAATTGCCAGTAAATTAAACATATAACACCTCAGCATCAGTTGCAAATAGAAACCAATCTTTACCTAGGTTTCAGCCAAAATAATTTGGCCCTCTTCAGAAGCTATTGACACTAAACTATTGCATGCCAAAGGTTGGCCATGTCAAGTATAAAACTGTAGCACCGCAGTACCCAGTCATAAATCTACATTACTTAGCTGCAGAGAAACAGTAGGCCCCACTGCGCGGATGAAGACAGTCGGTAGGCTGCGAGAGCTGCGCCGGAACTAATCGCCGCGAGCAGCTATGTATCGAGCACCGCTGATAGTCATGCGCATGCGCGCGTGGAAATATAGATGTGTAACAGTAGCTACCTTTACGTTAGGAATTGGATTAATATAACCATTAAAACTGTTGATGGCGAAATATGTAACCGAACTTACTTCTGAGGAGAACGACAACTCTGTAAACGGATCGGAGCCCGTAAGAAAGACTATCTACTATTAGGCAAAATTATTCCTCAGTTTTGAATATATTACTATTCGACTAAAGAAGGCTATCTATTACTCGGCAAAATTATTCCTCAGTTTTGAATACATTACTATTCGACTAAAGAAAGTGGAGTCAGGCGTCGGCGACTGCAAAGACAACGTAACATCAGGGCCGGTGAAGCAGTGGTTGAAAACCTTCAAAAAAGTTCTTATTTCTCAATTGTAGCTGGTCATTAAGTAGGTATTCTTTATCAAGCAACAGGTGTTTAAAGATTTGCAACTCCTCAAGGATGTCAAGCCTAGTGCGTTTACTCCCATTCGGGAGGACGACGGTTCAAGCCCGCGTCCGGCCATCCTGATTTAGGTTTTCCCAACCCCTAGTGCCTTTAACCTCGCAATTTAATAGCTCTGTGTTATTTGGTGGACTGGAAGCATGGGGCAACTGAACAAGGTGCCCAGCAAAAGTCGAGCCACGTGTACCATCACCACTTTTCGTGGGTATATGTTTTTTATATCTAGCTGCGAGGGCTCCCCCTGTCTGGCCGATGTAACAACTCGGGCAATCACTACAGGTGGTTTTGTACACCCCAGAACGAGATAATTCGTCATTAATATTCTTTAACGAATGGACCAACTCCTCCTTGAGGATGTTATTCGTATCATATGCAATCTTAAATCCGTGGCTCTTAAAGAGCCACGGATTTTGCCTATTTTATAGGATGCTTTGCCTACAACGGGAATAGAAATGAAGCTAGTGGAGTTACCCCTGTTGCGACACCTAGTGTACATGAGGTCGCAGATTTTCTTCCTGTTTTCTTCATAAAGAGTTGTCTCAATTTCTGGTTTATATGCATTATTATAGGCGATAACTTCTAGGGTTTGTAACTCGTTCTCCATTGCGTCTGCTGATAGAGGAATGGTGAGCGTCCGATGTATGCCAGAATGGAAGAAACCTATTTTGTGGCCTTCTTCCATTCTTGCATACATAACTTCTGAAGAAGGCAAAATTATTTTGGCTGAAACCTAGGTAAATATTGGTTTCTATTTGCAACTGAGGCTGACGTGTTATATGTTTAATTATCACAGTTGCTGACGGCATTGCACGATGTTAAAAATTCTTAAATTTATACCTGCCAGTAAATTAGCCTATTACAGAAATGTTCTCGCATTTCCTTCTGACAAAATTGGTTTATACAGGGTGTTACAAAAAGGTACGGCCAAACTTTCAGGAAACATTCCTCACACACAAAGATAGAAAATATGTGTCCGGAAACGCTTACTTTCCATGTTAGAGCTTATTTTATTACTTCTCTTCAAATCACATTAATCATGGAATGGAAACACACAGCAACAGAACGTACCAACGTGACTTCAAACACTTTGTTACAGGAAATGTTCAAAATGTCCTCCGTTAGCGAAGATACATGCATCCACCCTCCGTCGCATGGAATCCCTGATGCGCTGATGCAGCCGTGGAGAATGGCGTATTGTATCACAGCCGTCTACAATACGAGCACGAAGAGTCTCTACATTTGGTACCGAGGTTGCGTAGACAAGAGCTTTCAAATGCCCCCATAAATGAAAGTCAAGAGGGTTGAGGTCAGGAGAGCATGAAGGCCATGGAATTGGTTCGCCTCTACCAATCCATCGGTCACCGAATTTGTTGATGAGAAGCGTACCAACACTTCGACTGAAATGTGCAGGAGCTCCATCGTGCATGAACCACATGTTGTGTCGTACTTGTAAAGGCACATGTCCTAGCAGCACAGGCAGAGTATCCCGTATGAAATCATGATAACGTGCTCCATTGAGCATAGGTGCAAGAACAAACTAAAATGAGCTCTAACATGGAAATTAAGCGTTTCTGGACACATGTCCACATAACATCTTTCCTTTATTCGTGTGTGAGGAATGTTTCCTGAAAGTTTGACCGTGCCTTTTTGTAACACCCTGTATAACCGAAGATAACATATTTTCATGATGAGTTGTGTTCTACTCGAGTCTAATCATTTCGATAAAGTCTTGCAAATGGCCTAAGGGTGATGTCTAGATTGTGGAATAAAACCTGTTGTATCGTCAGACACCGTGAAGTTGAGATGGCTGAAAATGAACGCTAGACTAACGCTGTAGCCGATAGGGCACGCAAGGCTAACGCCGACGGGCGTGAAGTCTGGAACATGAGAACTTATAAATGAATAAGAAGAAAAGTATGTAGATGCTTATTACTTATCTTTTTATTAGTCCTTGGAATACATCTCTCTTGAATACTCGTAAGCTATAGGCACTGATACAAATGGCGCCTTGCTAGTTCGTAGCCATTAACTTAGCTGATGGCTATTCTGTCTCTCGGCTAATGAGAGAGAAAGGCTTCGTACATCTGGTCGGTAGCTAGGTTCTCGTACAACTGGGGCGAGTGCTCTCTCGTATCACGAGACCTGCCTTGGTGGAGGCGCTAGGTCTGCGATTACACAGTGGCGACACGCGGGTCCGACATGTACTAAATGGACCGCGGCCGATTTAAGCTACCACCTAGCAAGTGTGGTGTCTGGCGGTGACACCACATTCCTCCCCCGCAAATCGGCGAACGGTCGTGTGATAAGGCTTCCGCCCGCCGTGGGGAGGACCACATGTTGACGTATGCGATGAGGTGGGGAGCCTAACAACAGGCGAGGCTGTGCCACCCGCACCCGGCCATTCGGTCCGAGGGGAGCTAGGAAACGCCGGAAAAACTAGTCCAGGGTGCACGTCAACATGCGGTGTATGCGCCCGTAAAGAGACAGGAGGGACCGACGGATCAACCTCCATTGCGTCGGGGTAGCCGACGCGCGATGACGTCATGTGGTCCGGAGCGGGCGGGAGTTCCATGGCGGAGGACAGCTGGTCACGTGAAGCGATCGGCGGCGCGTGACCCTGGGAGGCGCTTGGCGGCTGCAACGAAGCGTCGAATGCGGGCGGCGCCGGCGGGAGAACAAGCGGCGGCGGCGGCTGCTGCTGCTGCGGCGGCGGCGGCGCGTCGCCATGGGGCAAAATGGAAGGCATCGGCGGTAACACCTGGGGATGAGGCGAGTCAGTAGATGGGTCCCCAGGGCGCTGACCGGACGGCACCGTCGCTGAAAGCAGACGGGGAGCGGCAGAACCCAAGCGACGACAGAGGCGCAGCTGATTGAGATGCCGACGCACCTCACCAGAGGCCCCCAAAACCAAATACATCGCGCGGCCGAGGCAGCGAAGAATGCGCCCTGCGAGCCAACGCCGTGAACCTCGATAGTTGCGATAAAATACAACGTCGCCTGGAGCAAAAGCAGGAGTCTGCCGCTGCACAGGAACCTGATGCGGCGGAGGCAGCAAAGACATCAAGGTGCGATGAGGACGACCGTGGAGCAACTCAGCCGGCGAGCGACCATCGCGGGGCTGAGAGCGATACGAAGACAAAAAGAGCAACAATGCGTCCTCCCGAGAATGCGACTCTTTCAAGTTCAACATCTGTGACTTGAAAGTCCGGACCAATCGTTCAGCGGCACCATTGGACTGAGGCGAAAACGGCGCGGATGTCAGATGTTGAATACCATAGGCCTGGCAGAATGACTGAAATTCTGCGGACATGAATTGTGGGCCATTGTCGGAAACAATAGTCTGCGGAAGACCTTCAATGCAAAAGATAGCAGACAACGCTTGGATGGTGGCGGAGGACGTCGTGGAAGACATCCGGACAACAAAAGGAAAATTACTGAAGGCGTCGACCAGAACCAACCATCGAGCATTCCAGAATGGACCAGCAAAATCAATGTGCAAGCGTTGCCAAGGGGAAGTGGCTTTTGGCCACGCAAAGACTTTCCGCGGCGGTGCGGACTGTTGTTCGGCACACGCCGGGCACGAAGAACACATATTCGTAATCGCAGCATCGATTCCGAACCAAGTACAGTGCTGACGAGCAAGTTGTTTCGTTCGCACTATACCCCAATGTCCTTGGTGAAGAAGCCGTAAAACAGAGGACTGTAACGAACGTGGGACCACGACTCTGGACTGATCATTATCAGAACGCAACAACAAAACACCACGTCGAACAAAAAGTCTCCTTGTGAGCAAAAAATCGGCGAACCAACGGATCCTCGATCCGAGACTTTGACAAAGGCCATTGCGTAGCAACCAAACGTAAAACAGTAGCAAGGACAGGGTCAGCAGCTGTGGCTGTAGCGACACGACGAAAATCAATCGGAAACGATTCGACCACTTCATCGGTTTCCGAATCAATGAACATGCAAGCAAGTTCGGAAGAATCGAATGCTTTATCCTCAGCAACAGGCAAACGGGACAACGCATCGGCGTTGCCGTGCTTAGCAGTGGACCGATACAAGATATCGTAGCGGTACTGCGAGAGGAAAATAGACCAGCGAATGAATTTCTGCGCTGTACGTGGAGGTACAGGCTTGGTCGGATGAAAAAGCGATGTCAAAGGTTTGTGGTCTGTGATGATGGTAAAGTGACGACCATACAAGAAATCATGGAACTTAGTAACACCAAACACGAGAGCCAAAGCTTCTTTCTCTATCTGTGAATAATTTCTTTGCGCAGACGAGAGCAATTTGGACGCAAAGGCAATAGGGCGATCATGGGAGCCAACTTTGTGCGCAAGCACAGAACCGATCCCGAAATCCGAGGCATCTACCAGCAACAAAAGGGGTTTCTGGGGATCGAATGGCGTAAGGCAAGTATTAGAAAGCAACGCCGATTTCAAATGGCGAAAGGCGCGTTCGCATTCCGTCGTCCAGAGAAACGGAACACCTGTACGGCGTAAGCGATGAAGCGGAGCTGAAATGAAAGAGGCATTGCGCACAGTCACTCACACCTTGTGATTCTACATTGTTCAATGTTCTTGCGACCTCCTGACGCAATGCGTGGGGAACATTGCGCGCTCGGAACAATTTCGGTTGCGCGTTTCCTTCCAGTTCCAAATGTGCTTCATAGTTTTTAGCGCAACCTAAGCCCGGTGCAAAAATGTCTGCAAATTCGTCACACAGCCGAGAAACACTGTCTGTAGGCACAGTCTGATTCACCGATAGGACCTGATTTACAATAGACATGTTAAACAACTGAAATGAATCTAGACCAAACAAATTCACTGCAGAAGAAGAACGAAGAACGTAAAATGACACAAGTTTTGTTTGTCCTTTATATGTTGCAAAAAGAGTGCACCGTCCTAACACAGGAATTTTCTGTCCGGAATATGTAGTTAGCTTAACATTTGCGGAACGCAACGGAGGTTTGCCCAGTTGTTTGTACGTGTCATGATTGAGCAATGAAACTGCAGCTCCGGTATCGAGCTGGAATGGTATCACTTTGCCTTCAAAGTCTAAGTCCACAAAAAGTTTATTGTTCTGCTGACGACAAAAGCGACTGTTTTGTGCAATTTGAATAGACACTGGTACAGAATCACTTGCTAATGGACGTGATTTCCGGCGACGTCGACGCACAGTTTTTGTGGGACGAACACAGTTACTGTTAGAGAAAGTGTCACTGGACGAAGTGGAATTAACGACATGAATGTCCATAGGCGAAGGTCCACGAGCCTGAGTGTCCTTGGTTCGATTCCGGCGCGAAGCAAAGGGCCTGGAATGATTGTGATTGTCTGATCTGAGCTTTTTCTGGCAAACACTTTGAACATGTCCTTTCTTATTGCAGAAAAAGCAAATAGCTTGGCGTGACGGGCAATGTTCACGCGAATGTCTAGTAGCACACCGCGGGCACGATTTCACTACATTTGTGGGCTGGCGCGGCACACGTGGCTGAGCGCGCGGCGGCAGCTGTGCGGACGTGCGCAAGGCCCAGTTACCGGGCCGCGCAGCGCGTCCAGCGGGCCGGTTAATGTTACACACGGCTGGCGAAGTTTCAAAAGATTCCTGAGCACAGTCAAGTGTGTCCTGTCTATCCAATATGTCTATCACTTGTTGAAGGGAGGGATTAACTAGTTTCAAAATTTGCTCCCGTATGCGAACATCAGAAACGTTCTGTGCAATTGCATCACGCACCATTGTATCTGAATAAGAAAGACCACAGTCACATTCAAAGGCACAGTCCCTAGTAAGTCCTTGCAATGTTGCTACCCACTCCCTATTAGTTTGACCGGCCGTACGTTTTGTACGAAAGAACGTATACCGTTTTGCAACCACATTAACTGTTTCTTTGAAATAGGCATCTAATGCAGACAAAATTTCCTCGTAGGACAGAGTTGCTACGTCGCGTCGGGGAAACAATTTCACTATCACACGGTATGTGGACACACCGACACAAGAAAGCAAAAACGGCTGCCGCTCTTTACCTTGAATTCTGTAGGCTGCGAGATGAAAGTTGAACTGGCGAGACCACTCGTGCCAGGTCTCATCGGCTGCCACGTATGGTCGAAAGGGAGGTGCAACAGCGTTTAGTGGCAGCGGTAGCGAAGAAGCGGCGGCGGCCGCATCGGTTTGAATGGTACGTTGACCCTGGACGAGCTGTCCAAGGGCATCCAGTAACGCCTGCGTCTGCTGATTCTGCAAGCGATAAAATTCCGACAGTACATCTGGAGAATGTGGCGAAGCCATGACACAATTAAATGGAAGCAATCAGAAAGAAAACTTTATCTCGTCGCCAATGTTGTGTCGGTATCTGGGCCGACACCGTGAAGTTGAGATGGCTGAAAATGAACGCTAGACTAACGCTGTAGCCGATAGGGCACGCAAGGCTAACGCCGACGGGCGTGAAGTCTGGAACATGAGAACTTATAAATGAATAAGAAGAAAAGTATGTAGATGCTTATTACTTATCTTTTTATTAGTCCTTGGAATACATCTCTCTTGAATACTCGTAAGCTATAGGCACTGATACAAATGGCGCCTTGCTAGTTCGTAGCCATTAACTTAGCTGATGGCTATTCTGTCTCTCGGCTAATGAGAGAGAAAGGCTTCGTACATCTGGTCGGTAGCTAGGTTCTCGTACAACTGGGCGGTAGCTAGGTTCTCGTACAACTGGGCGGTAGCTAGGTTCTCGTACAACTGGGGCGAGTGCTCTCTCGTATCACGAGACCTGCCTTGGTGGAGGCGCTAGGTCTGCGATTACACAGTGGCGACACGCGGGTCCGACATGTACTAAATGGACCGCGGCCGATTTAAGCTACCACCTAGCAAGTGTGGTGTCTGGCGGTGACACCACAGTACCATTATAAAATTTTGTTGTCTGCTACACTTCCTGGTATTGCTATTTTGTATGGCGTGTAGTGTAGTGTGTCTCTTCAATGTTCAGTGACGAAGAATTGTGTAGGAACGTTGTGCTGTGTTGCCTGGTAAGTGCGCACGTACGGGTGTGTGAGCCTGGTAAGCCGAGAAGTCTGCTAGCACGTGGGAACAGGCGGTGTTCGTGACTGGCCGTGCCGCCGGCAGCCTATCCCAGCCTCTCCGCCGCCGCCGCCAGCGACTCGACGCCAAACCGGCCGTGAAATGTGATGACGGGATCCCTCCCCCCGCCCCCCCTTGCGCACCAGGTACCCCGCTGTCAGCCGCACCCCTCCCGTGCCGTTGACCCCTCCTCCCCCTACAAGGTCCGCGCTGTCCCACTTGCCAGAGACGGCCATGGCTGGGATCGGATCGCCCTCGCAGAACTAACTGCCCATCGAGCAGCTATCGATTCGTGCTGTCGGCGAGAGGTCATGCGTGTGTGTGTGAGCGCGCGCGTGCCGTTCGGGCCAGATAGCTGGTCGCGTTTAACCTCTCGTGTCGTCCAACTCCCCCAGGAACCTCCAGCAGCTTCTCTGGCGCCACGTGGCGAGCGATCCATTTCCTTACCTTGTTCCCCCGTAAAACACTCGCCCTTCACAAGTCGATTACGAGAGTCAACTTGATTCTTCGATACCGCCTGTCGGCTTTGAGATTAAACATTATCTCTGGCTGTCCTAGCAACGATCGAACACAGTGACAGCAATTTACGTGAAATTGGAGTTATTTAGGAATTGATTTCCCTTTAAGTACAGAAGGGGCTGCTCACTAAATTCCGAAATCCGATCTTCACCGAGGATGTAGAGCATGTATTATTACCACCAACTTTCAAATCGCGTAATGATCACCATTCAAAGATAAGGGAAATAAGAGCTTGTACTGAGGCGTTCAGACAGTCGTTTTTCCCTCGCGCGATCCGCGAGTGGAACAGAGTGGGGGGGGGGGGGGGGGGGGTGTAGAATATGATTTTGGCTCGTATTGTGCACACCGCTTGGTGGCTAGCGGAGTATATATGTAGATGTAGAAGTGGTCCGAGCTTAGTTACGTGTTATAGTGATGTTAACCTATTAATTCTTTGTTTTATCAGAGGTTGAAAATACCGCTACGGTTGTAAGGTTCTTTTATTTAGAACACAACCGGTTTCGGGCTCTTACACGCCCATCTTCAGATGTCGTAACTTGGAGCTGTGACTCCGAGAGCCACGATGGACGACTACAAGACGCGGTGTGTTAATAGAGAGCGCAGTTTTATTTCGACACTGCGTTTCGAAGTTTTCAATACTGCGATTCGCTAGAAATGTTCTCGTGGTTTTTGGCTATATATGTTGACATAATCTTTTGACTTCGTATGCTGCTATCGGGTTTTTAATTTTCTATAAGTATCTGCTATTTAAGTTGCGCTTGTAGGTCAAGTGATGTTTGTAATACCGCGTTTCGGTAGTTCTTCCATTTTTTGCTGTGTACATTGGTATCGCCATTCTGGCTTTTTTTCTTTGATTACTCTCAGTTGTTTTGCTTTCTGTGTTGGCATTAGTCTTTCAGGTGAGCTGTACAGATCAAATGATTTTCAAAAGATTCTGTCATGCCTTTAGCGAACATTTTCTTAATTTAATGTGCGACTGTACAATTTTGGCCTTAGGCATTCAAATACCTGAAATTGAAGCATTATAGTTTGGATGCATTTGTATCACTTATGAATGTTATGTAAGAACAAGCCATATCCTCTAAGATACTCCAGGAGGATTGTAACTTCCTTTATACAGGTTTCGTTTGTGATATACTATGCCATGAATGTATTTGCTCATATCACAGCATATAATTGTCATAAAAGAAATTGGAAACAGTTTTCCGTAATTTTACGATTGCGTTACTTTTGACAAGTTGTTTCAAAGCCTTTTTTTACTTTTTTGGGGTCATCAGTCTTCTGGCTGGTTCGATACTACCCGCCAACCTCTTCATCTCAGAGTAGCGCTTGCAACCTACGCCCTCAATCATTTGCTGTATGTATTCCTGGCTAAGACAAGTCTACTAGCATCAGACATAGGCCTTAATGTGACGAAGAAATTTCTGAGGATGTATGTCTGGAGTACAGATTTGTGTGGTAGTGAAACATGGACTGTGAGAAAATCGGAACAGAAGAAAATCGAAGCATTTGAGATGTAGTGCTACAGACGAATGTTGAAAATTAGGCGGGCAGATAAAGTAAGGAATGAGGAGTTTCTGCACAGAATCGGAGAGGAAAGCAATACGTGGAAAGCACTGATAAGGAGGAGGGACAGGATGATAAGACCTCTGGTAAGACATCAGGGGATGACTTCCATTGCACTAGACGGAGCTGTAGGAGGTAAAAACTGTAGAGGAATACAACCAGCAAATAATGGAGGACGTAGATTGCAAGTGCTACTCTAAAATGAAGAGGCTGGCACAGGAGAGGAATTCGTGGCGAGCCGCATCAAGCCATTCAGACGACTGTTGACTCGGGGAAAAAAAATCCCTCCCTGGTCGTTGAGCGCTCGCGGATCTATGCTTAAGGGGGCTAGGATGTCAAAGGGGCCGACTTGCAGCAGGAGAGGCATCACAGGAAATTTTAATTTCCAGTGTCTATACTTTTACAAATAAATTCATAAAACTTTGTTAGCATCAGCAGAAAAGATTCAGGGTTCACACTCATTGCAGCGGAAGTTCGAAATATAACAAAATAAATTTTTTTACGTGTAAAATTTCATCATTTTTTCACTTACTAATGGCTGCATTTGTTGCTATAGGTACACTTTTCTTTATAAGGTACAGAGATTCTTGGATGAATTTTGCACAGCGTACATACCATACTCACAGGTGTATGGAACTCTAGAATTTATTTAATTTATGAAAAAACTAATGAACTGTTATATTTTAAACTTCATGTTCAGGAAAAACACAAATTTTATACTTAATTACCACAGTTTTTAATAGATTTGGAAAACTCTAGAGTTTCATACACCTTTAAGTATGGTTTGTATGCTGTGCAAAATTCATAGAAGAATCTCTCTTACTTGTGAAGAAAAGTGTACTTATAGCAACAAATACCGCCATTAGTAAATGAAAAAAAATGATGAAATATCACATGTAAAAAAAATAATTTCGTTATGTTTTCGAACTTCCACTGCTATGAGTGTGAATTCTGAATTATTCCTGGTCATGCTGACAAAGTTTTATGAATTTATTTGTGAAAGTATAGACAGTGGAAATTAAAATGTCCTGTGGTGCCTCTCCTGCTCCAAGTCGGCCCGTTTGACGTCCTACCCCCCTTAACAGATTCATGCAGATTTAGTCGAAGCTGTAACTGAGGTTTTCTTTGGACGTATTTTGCCTTATACGGCCACGTATTGATCAATTCACATTCTCTCTCTTAGATTTACGCAAGATACTCACTGCTGAATAGTCATCGGATTTTGTTTCACTTCTAGTAGTAGTGCGGCATTTATTCAGAGTGTTGTGTAATGAGAGAGTGTAGGAGCATTAGATTCGTTTTTCGAGTTCCTATTTCCTTGGACCATCCTAAGCACCCTCCCCAAAAATTAGTTTTTAGATTGACTCGTTAAGATAAAGCGTTAAAAGTTCGTGTAATGCAGAGGTTCACACCGATTTATTAACACTTTGCCGTCCGCAAGTCTCGTACGAATTCATTCGCTTGGCGCCGCCAGCGCTAATTCGGATTACTTGGCTTGGCGCCGGCCGCTTGTCACATTTCCGTTGATGACAAGCTTCAGATACATTGATTCTGCGCGTTTTAATTTTCCGGAAATCCTCTATTTTGCCGTATCGTTCCACAAACTCGAATTTTCTTTTCAAGTAACTTCTCTACAAGTTCTACACTGTTATAATAATTATTCATGCAAAGTTGATGCCACTTTCCATCGGAAGGTGTCAATAGTTCCATCACTGTTTTTGATAAAAGCTGTCCATCTCCGGAATATATGTTGAATGAGGAAATATGTCCCGTACTCGAATCACACAGCATCCTGCTCGTAGTATCCGTTAATAACGTGTGAAAACATGTGCGAAACTACTGTCACATTTTTAGCATTTGCAAGGAAGAATGCTCACTAAATGCGAGAAAGTACGGAAAAGGGATACGCAACACCATGCAACGAAAGCTGCTTCTGCTTTCTCTGAAACAAAACCAACTTTGGAATCATTTACCTCACCCAGTACTACTTTAAATATTGCATACAGAAAAGTGAGGAAACCACCTAAATGTATCTTACATTAAGCAAAACACGCAGCACAAACCACATTACGCAAAGAAAAACGTATAGATTCAAGTATCCGTAGTACACCAGGCCGTCTCACCACAGGCCACGAAAATATCGGAAGTGCAAGGCCCGTGTTACATCACGGAAACAGAGAACGACAGCAGCGCTCCAAGTGGTGTGGCAGTGAACTTTGAATACGAGAGGTAAGGTTCTGATATGCATCTTATTGATTTCCGAAGTACTAGTACTCGATGATAATATTTTTCATTTATACTTAATGGTGGATCTGGTAGTCTGGTGGCACAGTGTATTTACTTGTAAAACCAAGCATTGAAAGTTCGATCGTTTGCTTGTCATCAAGTGGAAATTATGTCCCTGATCACGATCATCTTGTGCGTATTGCACTCTTTGAATCACGGCGTAAATATATTGCACGTATTCTGCTTAATTTTTGCCTTTGTCTGTAATACTGGGAGGAGTAAATAATTATATATTTGTTTTTGTTTCACGTGAAACAGAAACTGGTTTCGTCATATGGTATTCTGTGAACTCATGTCTATTTTTTACTGCTTACGAATCCATGTGTGTACTACTCGATTTAAATGCACTGTAAGAATACTGCTGGTATTGTCCGTTATTTTTGTTACCTTCCGTTCTTCGTGCGCTCTCATCTAATAGAGGCCACCGTAATTTTCATTTACATGTGCTAAAACGTTCTGCTCGTAGTATCCGTTAATAACGTGTGAAAACATGTGCGAAACTACTGTCACATTTTTAGCATTTGCAAGGAAGAATGCTCACTAAATGCGAGAAAGTACGGAAAAGGGATACGCAACATCATGCAACGAAAGCTGCTTCTGCTTTCTCTGAAACAAATCCAAATTTTGAATCATTTACCTCACCCAGTACTACAGATTCGATAACAACACAATCACAATAGGAGTAATATGCATATAACGCAATTCAAATATTGCAGTGCAGACGGGAAGTCGTAATCTGAAGCATGCAGTGATGAGGTTAACTACTAGAAGAAATTTTCACTCTACAGCGGAGTGTGCGCTGATATGAAACTTCCTGGCAGATTAAAACTGTGTGCCGGACCGAGACTCGCACTCGGGACCTTTGCCTTTCGCGGGCAAGTGCTCTACCAACTGAGCTACCCAAGCACGACTCACGCCCCGTCCTCACAGCTTTAATTCCGCCAGTACCTCGTTTCCTACCTTCCGAACTTCACAGAAGCTCTCCTGCGAACCTTACCGAACTAGCTCTCCTGAAAGAAAGCATATTGCGGAGACATGGCTCAGCCACAGCCTGGGGGTTGTTTCTAGAATGAAATTTTCACTCTACAGCGGAGTGTGTGTTGATATGATACTTTCCTGGCAGATTCAAACTGTGTGCCGGACTGAGACTTGAACTCGGGACCTTTGCCTTTCGCGGGCAAGTGCTCTACCAACTGAGTTACCCAAGCACGACTCACGCCTCGTCCTCACAGCTACTGGTGTGGTAGCGAACCGAGGACATGTCACCAGAAGCTACCGCTCTTGCTCCGGGTACGCGAGTAAAGGAAATGAAATTTCTTTTGTGTACCTCATTGCCAATTGTTTCAACACCTAGAAATACGCATGCTGACACCGGATAAAATGCTAAACTTTTTTAACTAACAGAATCTTTAAGTAGTTTTTCAAGATAACGCAAAGTTCTCAAATTCGTTTTCAAGAAAATAAGACATTTTTCTTTTTAAAAATCAACACTGTGGTAACATGGGCTAGGAAACAATCATAGGTAACATGTGGTTGGACAACAGATGTCGGTATGTCAACTATATTGACAAAAGAACACACAATAAATACAGGCCCATGTGATTTACACTGTTGAAGAAAACAGTGCGTTGGATGGAGGCGACGATGCAAGCAATGTGCTGGCATCGTCGAATACTGTGCACTTCCCGCCTGAGGGTCTGTAAGTTTCACACATGGTTCTTCTTGCCATTAACACTCGCATGGAGAACTGTTTCCACTCTCTCCCAACGTCACTATTGGAGCCACCCACCATCGAGGCTATATTTCCAAGGAGATGTATAGATTTTTGGCTTGTATCTGATCTTAGATTTACTCACTATTGTGGCTGACCACTGACTGTCGCTTTGCCTTTAGTTGGCATCTCCTCCACGTACCTTCCACCTTTCCCGTTTGGGCGATTTTGCCTTCCTTATGCAGAGCGACTTCCTTCCAACTTATCCTGTTCTATGGACAATTCTATCGACCCCACACATGGATCAGTAACCACACACTATTTTCACAGATCATATTACATGTATATAAATGGTTGATATTTAGTACAAAATCAGAAATAAAGTTAATAGTAACTCGATATACACGAATATAGGTAAAACAAGCATATTAACATCGTAAATCCGGAAGTAACTCTCTATGTTACATTTTCGTGACTAAACCGCTGAAGAGATTTCGAAGAAAATTGATGTGGAGATCTCCTAAACCCTGAGAAAGGACGCAGGATGTTTTACAAAGTAGATATAAAAAGAGCTAAGAGGGTGAAGTATGGATTGGAACCTCTTTTTACTTCAGTGAACATAAACCATGTTAAAAAGATATTAAATTTTGTGCATAATATACAAGCTGTTGTACTGTATAGCTGCTTCGGTATCGGATGCATCGATGCCCACACTCCACTGCATACACTGTTTGGCAGCGATGGTGGAGCTGCCACTGCATGATGCGTTGGTGCAGGGGAGGGAGCAGAGTGCACAACCTGAGTTGTGGTTACCCAAACAGGCAGACATATAAGGGCAGCTGGCGATATTGCACGTTCAGTAGCTTACTTATCACTGTCACTCGTCATAACAAAACAATGAGTATGTGAGTACACCTACATGTAACAGCTAGTTATCTGTAAATGATTGTAAAATATGATTGACATAAAGTGTTGGTGTTAAAGGGAGACCACCACCTCCACCCCCCCCCCACCCCCGCCCCACACCCCCGCCCCCTTTCCTGCCCCGCCATTGACTGGAAACATGCTTAGAGCTGCCTAAAAGGTAAGTTTCAACTTCACTAAGAAGGCAACTTTTCCAAGTGTAACGAAACGATCTTGGTGGAACTTGTGTACATTGAGCTAAATAATTTAATACATATTTTTTGTTCGTGCCCAGTTCTACTTTTAAGGGTTAAGATGCACCTCAGAAGATAGTTTGGCGATTTGGGTTGAGAGGGAATTCTTCAAAAAGATGATTTACAAATAATATTTTTCATCCACAAGTTGATGTGTAATTAATGTTCTTGAAAACTGTGTATTTAACTTTTGTAATAATTTGAAATTTTGCATTATGCCCCACTAACATTCATTGACTCTGAACAATGAAACTTTTGTTACAACATAAGTTAAAGAAACTTTCAAGACACATACATCCATGTATAATAAAGTTGGTTTCTGAAATACCATACTTGGAGAATAAGCTGTACACAATGTGCTGTCTGAGTATTTTCAGCATACCTAATTAAAATGTCTAACCACTTATTATTGATGTAATTATTTCTTTTACTTATATTTATTTTATGTTTTAAACTCTCATTTTACATTTTAGGTTAATGTGTTTTTTTTCTTTTTTGTTCCTTTTGTTCCTTTTTTTCCTAGTTGCACCATTTCACATACATGTTTATTGTAGAGCTGAAATAATAAGTAACTCAGTATTATGAACAAAATCATTAAACAATAATGATCTGCAAAAATGATGAAAATATCGCTTTTCTTTTGCACCATGCAATTAAATCGACGACGTTAGTTCACAAAACGTACAGGATGGAGAACAAAATAGAAAACAAAATTCAAAAGATTTCAAACTGTCTAGAGTGATCTAAATATTCTCATTGTATCAAGAATATCTTGGTATGTTGCTAAGCCTTGATGTAAACAATTTACTATGTACTAGTGACTGCACTTTGATTATGTTATTTCTCAAGTGCTGTTTGACATGATAATGATTCAACAGAAATAGATCCGACAAACTTCTCACAAAGTTCTTCCAGCAACAAAGGCCATAATTGTCCCATGGCTGTACCTGTGGCACTGACTCCTTTGGGATCACCATAACTTCCTTGTCTTCAGGTATAATGCCTTAAACTTTCACACTGACTACGCCAAAAAGCTAACAATAATACAGATTTTCTTTTTGCTTCACTGGGAAACAAAACATTTTTCACCTAACTTTTTACTTAGTCAGACGTTTGTTTACCACATTTCGATGTTGTCACAAGGAAACTTGTGGTTTCAAAAAGATATTCTCGAATTCTCCGATCGAACTCATCATTAGTTTCTTTTTAATCAACGAAGAGGTGGGTGGTCAGTCCCTAAAAAGCGTTTTGAGCGTTGTATGTCTGGAGTAGAAACTTGTTCATCTTGCGATGCCAAAGGGTTCAATGGCACATCTAGGGCCATGGGACATACACTACTTTTGGTGTTGGAAGGACTCGGTGACATGTGTATCTCTACTTGAGAATCAATATAACCAAGCTGCAGCCACTGGCATATAATCTGTTCCACTAGCCTATGATCAATTCCCACTGACAAGTTTTACCAATGACCTGAAATATGCCTGATACAAATCCAGATGTTTAGAGGATCACCTGTGACAATTGGAAACCCTTATGAATTTTGTTTTATATTGTGTTCAATGTCGTGTATATTATCCGAAAAAAATTTCATCATTTCATGCGCATGATTTAAGGAGGTGTTATGTTTCAAGTATTTATCTACAAATAATCATTACTTTAATGATTTTGTATCGTGAAAATGAGCTATTTATCATTTTCATTTAACAAAATACACATATGTGAAATACCAAACTAAAAACAAAAAACATGACTTTAAAATGTAAAATATAAATTTAAAATATAAAAAATACAAGTAAAATAAATAATAAGAATAATAATGAATCTTTAGATGTTTTAATTAGTTATGTTGAAAATACTCTGATAGTACATTGTGTACAGATTATCATTCAAAAACGATATTTCAGAAACCAGCTTTACACACATCGATATTTCTTGGTTGAAAGCTTCTTCATATTGCAACAAAATCTTTCGCTTTTGAAAATTATTTTTGGTGGGGTATTTTGCAAAATTTCAATTTTTACAAGAGTTGATTATATATTTTCAAGAATGTTAATTAAACTTCAGCTTTTATATAATAAACACTATTGATATGTCATCGGTTTGAAAATATTCCCTCTAAACCTAAAATGCCAATTTACCTTTTGCGGTGTGTATTGTGGCTATATGGCTTCATGGGAAGAAAACATTTGGAAAAGACACTGCTTTGTAATGCATGTACTTTAATTAAACTTAATACGTAGATGTAGTGTAATCTGAAAGGAAATATTTGTATGTAGACACCACAACTCATGTCACAGTGTTTGGCTAAGGGTACATCTGATACCTCTATGATTTCATCATCTTGTACTTACGTTCTCTAATATTGCGGACGAGGAATAACTGCTACTAAACCAACGTATGAGGTATGGTTTTCTGATTTGATTGCACACTCATGGTTTTCTTATAACTTCTACTAAGTACTCTTAGCGTAGCCTCTTTCACGTTCTTGTCTGTGGTTTGTAACTGCTTTTTTTAAATACATTTATTTATATAAAAATAATAATAATGTAATTCTATTTGTCTTACTTCTCAATACTTTCGACACTAAAATAGAGAGTATAAACCACTAGTTTAGCACCCGCTGCTTCACCGGCGTTTGCGTAGTAATTACAACAGAAATAATTTTACGAATATATATTAGGCATACTTTAAGGAGTCGCTTCTTTTTCTGCGCAATTCGGACAAAGCAGATTTGTCATGGTGACCGTTAAATAGCTTTCTTTAATTTAGTTTACAAATTGCAACATTTTCTAAACCTTATGCACTAATTAAGGCCATAGAAGTATGGTCTTTTCCGAATGTGGTTCTGACCAAAAAGAGATTTTGATACCTGGAATCGGAGGTTTTTGTTAATATTGTCTTCAGGTTTCTTTTGGTGAAGCTTTCATCCCCCAAAACAATTTCTTTGTTTCTAACCTAGAAATCGAATATCAGTTTTGATAGATTTACCTTTCTAAATTGATTCGTAGTGAAATATATTCATAAAAAATTTTACCCCCAGTTTCATCGCCTTAGACGTTTACATTTCTATTTCTAACCAAGATGTAAAATTCCAGTTTTCAGAGATTCAACTCTAAAAATACCTCAGTAGTTATTTTATAATGATTTGTTTCAAAAACAATTTTCGCCCACTGTTTCACCCCCTTAGGGGCCGAATTTTAAAATATCCTGAAGCATGTATTCTTTTATTTCTGACTGAGAAATCAAATACCAGTATTCATAGTTCCAGCTTCAAAATTGTCCTAATGGCGACAAATTTTCAAAAACCTCTCATCCCCTATTTCATCCCCTTAGTCCCCTTCCTCAACGGAGTGATCAGAACATCTGATTGTCACGCAGCAGGCCCAGGTTCGATCCTCAGAGTTTTTCTCTGTTCAAGAACTGGGTGTTGTGTTGGACTCATCATCATGTTATCATCATAGACCCGCAAACTACGCAACTGAAAGGACTTGCAACTCGGCGGCCAAACATTCCCAGATGGGGGCTCCCGACCATGAGTGCCATAGGATCACTTTATTTCGTACGCCCCTTTAGGATTACAATTTCGAAAAATGCCTTCTTAAACGATGCCTTGCAGTATAAGATCAACACTGTCTCTAAATTTGAAGTTTCTATTCTTAGTAGTTTGGGCTGTGCGATGATGACTCAGTGCATGTCCTTTTATACAACAAAGAGCCAAAGAAACTGGTTCACCAGTCTAATATTGTAACGGCCCCCACGAGCACGCGGACGTCCTGCAACATGATGTGGCATGAACTCGACAAATGTCTGAAGGAGTGCTGGAGGGAACTGACACCATGAACCCTGCAGGGGTGTCCATAAATCCGTAAGAGTTCGTGGGGGTGGAGATCTCTTCTGAACAGCACATTGCGAGGCATGGCAGATATGCTCAATAATGTTCATATCTGGGAAGATTGTTGGCCAGAAGACTGTTCCTGGAGCCACTCTGTAGCAATTCTGGATGCGTGGGGTGTCGCATTGTCCTGCTGGAATTGCTCAAGTCCATCGGAATGCACAATCTACATGAATGGATGCAAGTGACCAGACAGTATGCTAACGTATGTATCGCCTATCAGAGCGATCTGCAGCAGTTTGCGGAAGAGTTGCACTTCTGTCACATTGGACGATTCTCTTCAGTCATCGTTGGTCCCATTCTTGCAGGATCTTAATCTGGCGTCAGCGACGTCAGAGATTTGATGTCTGAAGTAGTGCTTGAAGGAACTGACACCATGAACCCGGCAGGGGTGTCTATAAATCCGTAAGAGTTCGTGAGGGTAGAGATCTCTTCTGAACATTGCAAGGCATCGCTGATATGCTCAATAATGTTCATGTCTGGGGAGTTTGTTGACTAGAAAAGTGTTCCTGGAGCCATTCTGTAGCAATTGTGGATGCGTCGGGTGTCGCATTGTCCTACTGGAATTTCCCAAGTCCGTCGGAATGCACAATCTACATGATGGATTCAGGGGATCAGAGAGGATGCTTACGTGCGTGTCACCTGTCAGAGCTATATCTAGACGTATCAGGGGTCCAATATCGCTCCAATTGCACACGCCCTACAACATTACAGAGCCTCCAGCAGCTTGAAAAGCCCCCTGTTGATGTTCAGAGTCCACGGATTCATGAGGTTGTCTCCATACACGCTCGATAGAATTTGGAACGAGTCTGGTCCGACCAGGCAACATGTTTCCAGTCATCAACTGTCCAATGTCGGTGTTGACAGGTACAGGGGGGGGGGGGGGGGGGGCGTAAAGCTTTGTGTCGTGCAGTCATTAAGGGTACACGAGTGGGCCTTCGGCTCCTAATGTCTATATCGATGGTATTTCGTTGAATGATTCCCACGCTGACACTTGCTGATGCCCGAGTATTGAAATCTGCAGCAGTTTGCGAAAGGGTTGCGCTTCTGTCACATGGGACGATTCTCTTCATCGTTGGTCCCATTCTTGCAGGATCTTAATCTGGCCTCAGCGACGTCGGAGATTTGATGTTTTACTGGATTCCTGTATTCACGGTACACTAGTGAAATGGTCGTACGGGAAAATCCCCACTTCATCGCTACATAGGATATGCTGTGTCCCACCGACCGTGCGCCGATTGTAACACCATGATGAGACTCACTTAAATCTTGGTAACCCGGCATTGTATCAGCAGTAATCGATCTAACAACTGTCTTTTATTGGCGTTGCCGACGGCAGCACCGTATTCTGCCTGTTTACATATCTCTGTATTTGAATAAGCATGTCTGTACCAGTTTCCTTGGCGGTTCAGTGTATAATTAAGAGTGACTGTGTTGCAGTAATTTGCCGTGTTTGCAGAACTGACGGGGCCCCTCCGCCCGTGCTGTGTGTTGCAGACGAGTTTTGCGAGGAGTTCCCGCACAACCTCATCCCGACGCCCGGCTACTGGATCGAGTGCTCGCGCCAGAAGATCGCCTCGGACACCATCTGGGACGAGAGCGAGTCGGAGCACGAGCTGAACGAGGAGGAGGAGGAGGAGGAGGAGGAGGGTGAGGGGGGAGCCGCCGCCGCAGCCGACGACGGCGCCGGGGCCGCCGCTGACGATGCCGGCGGTGAGTCGGCCGAAACGCCTCTGCAGTACTAACCAGGGGACGTTTTAGATGGAGGGCAGGAGAGAAGGTGGGGAGGTGAGGGGTGGGGGGGGGACGTAAGTACTGGAAAGGAGATAAATAAAAAGAAATTAAAAGACTGGGTGTGGTGGGGGCTGGATGGGTGAGGTCGGTGACTAACGAAGTTTGAGGCCCGGAAGGTTATGGGAACGTATATTGTATTTCAGGGAACGATCTCGATTAATCTTTTCAGGTCTGTATAGAGGGAAAAATAAGGCAATACGCACTTTTTTTGTCTCCCCAATTTCAATTTTAAAGGGGTAAAACACACCCAAAAAGGTAATTCGACGCATTAGGTTTTGAGGAAGTGTAGCTTGGAAGGTTCTTCAATTTACGCGATAACAAATTTTTCCATTTTTCTAAATTAGTTAATGATGGTGAGGCATTTTACAAAACTCAATTATACAGTTTTCAAATGTTCAAATGTGTGTGAAATTTGATGGGACTTAACTGCTAAGGTCATCAGTCCGTAAGCTTACACATTACTTAACCTAAATTATCCTAAGGTCAAACACACACACCCATGGCTGAGAGAGGACTCGAACCTGCGCCGGGACCAGCCGCACAGTCCATGACTGCAGCGCCTCAGACCACTCGGCTAATCCCGTGTGGCTATACAGCTTTCAAGAATATTAATTACATATCCACTTCTGTATCAGAAACAATATTATAGAAGGAAAGCTGCTACTCACCATATAGCGGAGATGCTGAGCTGCGATAGGCACAACAGAAAGATTCATACTATTGTAGCTTTCGGCCATGAAGGCCTTTGTCAGCAAGAGATACACATACACACACGCGCACACACACTCACGCATACGCAACTTGCACACACGTCTGCACTCTCCGACAACTGAAGCCACACTGCGAGCAACAGCTCCAGTGCATGATGGGAGTGGTGACTGCGTGCGGTGTAAGGAGGAGGCTGGGGCAGGGAGGGGAGGGATAGTATGGTGGGGGTGGCGGACAGTGAAGTGTTGCAGTTTGTACGGGGCGTAGGAGAGAAGGTGGGGTGGCAGGGGGAGGGGTAGGTAGTGGAAAGGAGATAAATTAAAAGAAATTAAAAGACTGGGCGCGGTGGTGAAATGACGGCTGCGTAGTGCTGGAATGGGAACAGGGAGGGGGCAGGACGGATGAGGACAGCAACGAAGGTTGAGACCAGGAGGGTTACGGGAAATTAGATTGCATTGCAGGAAAGTTCCCACATGCGCAATTCAGAAAAGCTGGTGTTGGTGGGAAGGATCCATATGGCAAAGGCTGTGAAGCAGTCATTGAGATGAGGGATGTCATGTTTGGCAGCGTGTTCAGCAACAGGGTGGTCCAATTGTTTTTAGGCCACAGTTTGTCATTGCACAAACAGCCTGTTGGTTGTCATGCCTATATAGAATGCAGCACAGTGGTTGCAGCTTAGCTGGTTTCACAGGCAGCCCTGACGTTTGTGGGATAGGTGATGTTAGTGACCGGACTGGAGAAGGTGGTGGTAGGAGGATGTATGGGACAGGTCTTGGATCTAGATCTATTACAGGGGTACGAGCCATGAGGTAAGGGATTGAGAGTAGGGGTTGTGTAAGGATGTGTGTAAGGTTGTGTAGGTTCGGTGGACGGCGGAATACCACTGTAGGAGGGGTGGGAAGGATAGTGGGCAGGACATTTCTCATTTCAGGGCATGACGACGGGCAGTCGAAACCCTGGCGGAGAATGTAATTCAGTTGCTCCAGTCCTGGATGGTACTGAGCTATGAGGGGAATGCTCCTCTGTGGGTGGACTGTGGGACTTTGGGAGGTGGTGGGAGACTGGAAAGATAAGGCACGGGAGATTTGTTTTTTTACAAGGTTGGGAGGATAATTACGGTCACTGAATGCTTCATTGAGATCTTCGGTTCATTTTGTGAGTGACTGCTCGTCACTGCAGATGTGACGACCACGGGTGGCTAGGCTGTACGGAAGGGGCTTCTTGGTATGGAATGGGTGGCAGCTGTCGAGGTGGAGGTATCGCTGGTGGTTAGTAGGTTTGATATGGACGGCGGTACTGATGTGACTTTCGCGACTCAGAATCTCCGCTTAATGTTGAGTAGCAACTTTCCTTCTCTAATATTGTTACATTCCATCCTGGATTTTCCACTGTTTGATTTATATGAGGAACACTTTTTATATGTCATCGTTTCGAAGATATTCCCTCTAAGCCTAATGTACGAAATTACCATTCAGGGTGTGTTTTGCCCCTTAATAGTGAAACTGGGCACAGACAAAAAATATGTATTGCCTTATTTTGCTCCCTTAACACACCAGCCATGTTGCATCAAAATCGTTTATTGACAATTGGGAATGTGGCCGTACGAACCGAACCAACAGATAATTAGGAGACCTCTCGCCAATATCTAGTCTTGATAACAGCCTCAATTCGGGGAAGACAGAGTCAACACCTTTCTACACATACCTCACACCCACAGATCCGGTTTAAGGTGCAAGTGACACAAACGGCTGCTTGGTAGACCAATCTGAGGATGGCAGTACAGCCCCAGTGGATAATTTGTATACACATCATCATTAATAATGAAAAATGACACAGATGAAATTATACGGTAAGAGAAGCAAAACTGTTCAAGTATAATTGGTCCACAAACGGTACAAATTTCGGTAGGAAATATTGTGCTAGCTAGAAGAAATTTCTTTGAAATACTAAGTTTTCGATTAAGCTTCCATCTAATTGGGCTCAGCTTTCCCCCCATGGCCGGCTGGAGTAGCCGAGTGGTTCTAGGCGCTCCAGTTTGGAACCGCGAGACCGCTGCGGTCTCAGGTTCGAATCCTGCTTCGGGCATGGATGTGTGTGGTGTCCTTAGGTTAGTTAGGTTTAAGTAGAACTACTTCTAAGTTCTAGGGTACTGATGACCTCAGAAGTTAAGTCCCATAGTGCTCAGAACCATTTCCCCCTATGACCTACCTTAACATAAAATATGAAACTGCTTCAGCTCGTTACAATTCACTGTACACCTGTTCCATTTAAAGGAAGTGTTGCACACGTCGCCGTGGCATTTGCAGGCAATACTGCACTCTCCTCTGGAATCAGTTACGAATTGTTTCAGATACTCCCGGATAACGTAGTAAATCTTGACAAGACTGTTCAATTCGTTGCCACAATTGTTTAACCATATTAACTGGAGTGCTGTACACCACACTTTTCAGATACCGCATGCAGAAAAATCCAGGTGTCAAGATGATCTCGGAGGCCAAGGTACTGGGTGTAATTGACGTAAACATCTTGGACCATGTTGCTCATTACATGAGCAGCAAATGTGCGCGTGCCCTGTCATGTGCGTACTACAGTCCCCAACATCTCGCAAGCGAAAGTAGGCAACTGGTGAAAGTTGAGCTACATTACATGGGGACTTAACCGAAAAGTTTACCTTTCAAATAAATTTCTTCTAGCTAGGATGTTAATTCTAAATTATCTCGCAAACGGCATGTTTGCAGACGCACGGTTAGCGGAATGTTGCTGCTTCTAATATTGTATACTTCGATACATGTCAGTGTAAGCTATTCATTGTGATCTATACTGTATATATAACAACAAATGCAGCGCGGTTTGAGGCGCCATGTCACGTACTACGCGGCCCCTCCCGTCGGAGGTTCGAGTCCTCCCTCGGGCATGGGTGTGTGAGTCTAGGGACCGAAGACCTGAGCTGTTTGGTCCCTTAGGAATTCACACACACATTTGAACAAAATTTTTATTTTAATATTTATAGATACTAAATAATACTGTCATGTGGCTCACAGCTTGGTACGAATATCTTCATCTGAAGCCGTTTTAGTGACGGGCGTGTCAGTTTAAATTGCTGGTGTTACCAATATTCCATCTCAAATCCACCAAGTGTAAATCGTAAACGCTACCATTCGGCTATGGAGAAGAATTACTACATTTGTTAGATGTGTAAAATTACGTGAGTGGAATGTGCAAAAGCCAAAGGGAAGCAAAAGCAACTAAGGTGCGACTCTGACGGGGGGGGGGGGGGGGGGGGGGGTGAGGGAGGGGGGAGGGGGCGACGCGAAATGATGATTAATTCCCGTATTCCCGTGGAGCTAGCGAATCACGGAGATATTAATTACTACGATTCACTTGCTATTCTGAATAGTCCCGAACACTGTCTGCGAGGCTACGATTTGATGATTTAGTGGAGCTGTCGAGGTTCTATAGAGTGCCTGAGTTTTCGGAACACCAGTGACGTATTTGTGCAGTTCTATGAATACGGCTGTTAGCCACCAGGGAAAATGAGAGTGCCCAGACTGTGCCCATCATGAAGCTGTACGTAGGAGAAACGATAACACTTAATCAACGTGAATCAGAAAGCGTAACTCCTTCTTCTTCCAAGCACTACAGCCCTTGATGGGCCTTGACCCGCTCTAGTATATCATTCCATTCGTATCTGTGCAGCATTCTGCGTCTCCATTCACAGACACCAATAACTTTTAAATTTTCTTGTATGTCAGCCAAGTATTGCAGTCTTAGTCTACTACTGAGTTTTGCAGCAGCGCCACTTTGTTGTTGGATTCTCATCTTCCACGCAAGAAACATGTCCGACCCATTTCAGGTGGTTTACATCAAAGAAGTTCATCATTTCAAGGCCTTTATGTAATCTGTTAATATCAACACTATTTCGTTTACTCCATGCACCATCTTCATTAGTCGCCCCATAGATTTTGCGTCATAATTTTCGTTCAAAACACACTTTCTGCTCTTTCAAACTGTTGTGTCAATGGTCAGGTTTCTGAGCCATATGTTAATATTGGACGTATTAGAGTCTTATATAGTTGACTCTTTGTCCTTCTGGTGAGATTTCGGGACCTAAGTTGTGAGGCCAGCACATAATGGCTTCTATTATCTAGGTGGATGCGCCGCTTCATTTGCGACCGAATACCATTCTGTGATCTAACCATTGTACCCAGATATACAAATTAACTCACAGATTCTATTTGTGCCTGGTCAATTTCTGGCACTGTATTTAGTTCTGGTCGTACCATTTACATGAATTTGGTTTTGTTGAAGTTCACTTCCAATTCAGTTTCCATTCCTACTATCACCAGTGTCCTGTATGTTTCTTTAGCACCTAGTTCTGTTACTGCAATAACATTTACATCATCTGCATAGGCCAGAACTTGCACCATTCGCCGGCCGAAGTGGCCGTGCGGTTAAAGGCGCTGCAGTCTGGAACCGCAAGACCGCTACGGTCGCAGGTTCGAATCCTGCCTCGGGCATGGATGTTTGTGATGTCCTTAGGTTAGTTAGGTTTAACTAGTTCTAAGTTCTAGGGGGCTAATGACCTCAGCAGTTGAGTCCCATAGTACTCAGAGCCATTTGAACCATTTTGCACCATTCTGTAGTATGTCGTGCCTGTTGTGTTGATTTGAGCTGTGCTTATTACCTTCTCTAGTTTTATGTTAAAAAGCATACATGAGCGTGCATACCCTTGCCTCAGACCAAGTTTCAAAACTTTGTGTTAAATTTCCCTGTATGTGGACTTTACTTTACTGACTTCTTTCCCCATAGTCAAACTTACGAATCGTATTAAATATTATGCAATGCCCAGTTCATTCATGACTTCAATAATCATACCTTTTTATGATATCATATGTTACTTTAAAATCAATATATGATGTGTTTCTGTATTGTATTACCTTGTTTTTTCCAATATCTGCCTCAGGGTGGCAGATCTAAAGCCTGGCTGGTGTCTCCCAGCTGCTTCTTCTGCGGAAGATGGCACACGGGTACAAAGCAAGGGAGAGAATATTTTATGCACCGTGTTCAATAATGTAATTCGTCCAAGAGACTCAGAGGGTCATAGACATGGGTTCTCAGGTAGATGCCGTGTTTCTTGACTTCCGCAAGGCGTTTGATACAGTTCCCCACAGTCGTTTCATGATCAAAGTAAGAGCATATGGGCTATCAGACCAATTGTGTGATTGGATTGAAGAGTTCCTAGATAACAGAACGCAGCAAGTCATTCTAAATGGAGAAAAGTCTTCCGAAGTGAGAGTGATTTCAGGTGTGCCGCAGGGAGTGTCGTAGGACTATCGCTATTCACAGTATATATAAATGACCTTGTGGATAAAATCGGAAGTTCACTGAGGCTTTTTGCGGATGATGCTGTAGTGTATCGATAGGTTGTAACAATGGAAAATAGTACTGAAATGCAGAAGGATCTGCAGCGAATTGACGCATGGTGCAGGGAATGGCAGATTCTCCGCCACCAAAAAAATTTGGGGTAACCACCAGTGCTGAAAAAATGATGGTGTCCATGTTCTGGGACAGCGAGGGCGTAATCCTTACCCATTGCGTTCCAAAGGGCACTACGGTAACAGGTGCATCCTACGAAAATGTTTTGAAGAACAAATTCCTTCCTGCACTGCAACAAAAACGTTCGGTAAGGGCTGCGCGTGTGCTGTTTCACCAAGACAACGCACCCGCACATCGAGCTAACGTTACGCAACAGTTTCTTCGTAATAACAACTTTGAAGTGATTCCTCATGCTCCCTACTCACCTGACCTGGCTCCTAGTGACTTTTGGCTTTTTTCACCAATGAAAGACACTCGCCGTGGCCGCACATTCACCAGCCGTGCTGCTATTGCCTCAGCAATTTTCCAGTGGTCAAAACAGACTGCTAAAGAAGCCCTCGCCGCTGCCATGGAATCATGGCGTCAGCGTTGTGAAAAATGTGTACGTCTACAGGGCGATTACGTCGAGAAGTAACGTCAGTTTCATCGATTTCGGGTCAGTAGTTAATTAGAAAAAAAATCGGAGGCCTTAGAACTTGAATGCACCTCGTATAGGCGATCTGGAATTCGACAGCCAGTCGCCAGTGAAGCAAATCCCCGAAACAGGGAAACGTGGTGCCTAACCTGTAAAATCGGACTAAGGAGCGAAGAAACAATGTTCATTTGGTCGACTCAGTCAGGTTTCATACTGTTTGCAACTTCTGGCCGAGTTTACGTCCCAAGTGAACAGTGACGAAATGTCACGGTTGGTTCTCTCCTTCTCCTCCTTGTCTTAGAGCGTTCCTTTTGAAATTACCGCTTCGCTCTCTGCTGTTTCCTTGCCCTAGCCAGAGGGCGCTGTGGCGTTGCTGCGGCCGGCTGCCTGGCGTGTTTGCGAGAGAACGTCGGTCTGGAGGAGGAACTCTGGTTGCGAACGTCTGGGAGCGAACAGGAGGCCACGTCGTTTGTCGATGTTTTGCGTGTCTCGTGTGATGCATCGTTAAGGCCGTGATAACAGGCAATGTTACTGTCTTGGTCACAGATGGATCAAAGGGGATGAGACCTGTTTGTTCAATGAAACACTTATCCTGCGGATGTCATCGGACTTAAAGTAAGACGTTTTGACCATTATTTTGCGTTATTTGCAAGCAAGCAACTGAGGATTCCGGCGTCTGCAGTAATTCGGCGAAGATTATTTGTTTCGTCGGTGTGTAAATGACTGATGCATTAGCTCCGTACTTAAGTCATTTACAACCGTTCGATCGACGAAGATCCGTACCCAAAGAAAGTTGCACAGGTCACACCAGTATTGAATAAAGGTAGTAGGAGTAATCCACTAAATTACAGGCTCTGAGAACTACGGGACTTAACTTCGGAGGTCATCAGTCCCCTAGAATTTAGAACTACTTAAACCTAACTAACCAAAGGACATCACACACATCCATGCCCGAGGCAGGATTCGAACCTGCGACCATAGCAGTCTCGCGGATCCAGACTATAGCGCCTAGAACCGCTCGGTCACCGCGGCCGGCAGGCCCATATCGTTAACGTCGATATGCAGAACGTATATAGTGTTCAATCATTATGAATTACCTCGAAGTAAACTGTCTATTGACACATAGTCAACATGGCTTTAGAAAACATCGTTCCTGTGAAACACAACTAGCTATTTATCCACATGAAGTTTTGAGTGTTGTTGACAAGGGATTTCAGATCGATTCCGTATTTCTTGATTTCGGGAAGGCTTTTGACACTGTACCACACAAGAGGCTTGTAGTGAAATTGCGTGCTTATCGAATATCGCCTCAGTTATGTGACTGGATTTGTGAATTCCTGTCAGAGAGGTCACAGTTCGTAGTAATTGACGGAAAATCATCTAGTAGAACATAAGTGGTTTCTGGAGTTCCCCAAGGAAGTGTTATAGGCCCATTGCTGTTCCTTATCTATACAAACGATTTGGGAGACAATCTGAGCACCCATCTTAGGTTGTTTGCAGATGACGCTGTCGTTTATCGACTTAAGTCATCAGAAGATCAAAACAAATTGCAAAACGATCTAGAAAAGATATATGAATCGTGCGAAAATTGGCACTTGACCCTAAATAACGAAAAGTGTGAGGTCATCCACATGAGTGATAAAAGGAATTCGGTAAACTTCGGTTACACGACAAATCAGTCTAATCTAAAACACATAAATTCAACTAAATACCTAGGTATTACAATTACGAACAACTTAAATTGGGAGGAACACATAGATAATTTTGTGGGGAAGGCTAACCAAAGACTGCGATTTATTGGTAGGACACTTAGAAAATGTAACAGATCTGCTAAGGAGACTGCCTACCCTACCTTGTCCGTCCTCTTTCAGAATTCTGTTGCGCGGTGTGGGATCCTTACCAGATATGACTGACGGGGTACATCGAAAAAGTTCAAAGAAGGGCAGCACGTTTCGTATTATCGCGAAATATGGGAGAGAGTATCACAGAAATGATACAGGATTTGGGCTTGACATCATTAAAAGAAAGGCGTTTTACGTTGCGACGGAATCTTCTCACGAAATTCCAACCACCAACTTTCTCCTCAGAATGCGAAAATATTTTGTTGACACCGACCTATGTTGGGAGAAACGATCACCACGATAAAATAAGGGAAATCAGAGCTCGTGCGAAAAGATATAGGTTTTCGTTCTTTCCGCGCGCTATACGAGAATGGAATAGTAGAGAATTGTGAAGGTGGTTCGCTGAACCCTCTGCCAGGCACTTAAATGTGGTTTGCAGAGTATCCATGTAGATGTTGATGTAGATGTTTCCGTATTTTTGTCCACTCCCAGAATATGTCCTTCATCACAACTTTGAGACTCCGTACCTTGGAGTTTCTCCACTAAGCGGCTACCCTGTTACAGTACCGTTGTGTGGAATACTTACCTTCAAAATGAAGTAAGTGACATGAGAACCTTGCAGACTAGCTCTCTTTAGTTTCTCTCATATTTTGCAGGATTTGAAAGTCAGTGCCAGGAGATCAATCTCCTACAGCAGTACTCTGCTCAAAATATATTTTGGACACATCGAAGTAATTTTTTTAATTTATTTCACACGTCTAGCTCCGTAGGACGAAAGTGAGAAGCAAATCCCCATGGTCATACAGCGAGTCAGTACAGGAAATTAACATCAGAGAAGTCAATGTTATGAACAGAACAATTCGAGCATTTTTTTGAAAATGGCCACCTGTTGTTGATTATGCAGCGGTCTAGTGTTGTAATCGCGAGGTTTGTGCTTCCATTCAAGAAATTACCAACGATTCCTTGCTTCTTTTATTTGAATTATATATTTCCGTTGAACTATAGACTTTGCTGTCGTTGGAAAGGCTTGGGTGCCTTAGCGATACAGACTGCCGTATAATAGGTGCAACCATAATGGAGGGGTGTCTTGTGAGAGGCCAGACAACTTGTGGTTCCTGAAAAGGTGTAGCAGCCTTTTCAGTAGTTGCAGGGGCAACAGTCTGGATGATTGACTGATCTGGCCTTGTAACACTAACCAAAACGGCCTTGCTGTGCTGGTACTGCGAACGGCTAAAAGAAAGAGGAAATTACAGCCACAATTTTTACCGAGTACATACGGCTCTCCTGTATGGTTACATGATGATGGCGTCCTCTTGTGTAAAATATTCTGGAGGTAAAATAGTCACCCATTCATATCTCCGGATGAGAATTACTCAGGAGGACGTCTTTATCAGGAGAAATAAAACTGGTGCTCTATGGATCGGAGCGTAGACTGTCAGAACCCTTCTTCAGGCAAGTAGGCTAGAAAATTTTAAAAGGGAAATCGATAGGTTAACGTTAGATGTAGTGGGAGTAAGTTGTAGAGGAGACAGACACGAAGCTCACACGCCCAGTAATACGAGTTCATATGCCAACTACCTCCGCAGATAATGAAGAAATTGAAGAAATATATGATGATCTGAAATTATTCAGCTAGTTAAGGGGGACGAACATTTAATAGTCAAGGGCGTCTGGAATTCCATAGTAGGAAACGGAAAACAAGAGAAAATGATAGGTGAAATGGACTGGGGAAAGGAATGAAAGAGGCAGCCACTCGGTATTATTTTGCACAAAGCATAATTTAATTATAGCTAACACTTGGTTTAAGAAACGGGAAAGAAGGTTTTATACTTGGAAGAGACCTGGAGACACCGGAACGTTTCAGATAGATTATGTAATGGTAAGACAGAGATTTCGGAACCAGATTTTAAATTGTAAGACATTTCCAGGGGCAGATGTGGACTCTGACTGCAATTTATTGGTTATGAACTACAGACTAAAACTGAAGAAACTTGAAAAAGGTAGGAAATTAATCAGATGAGACCTGGGTAAACTGAAAGGACCAGAGGTTGTAGAGAGTTAGGGAACGATTGACAATTACAGGAGAAAGGAATACATCAGAGGAATGGATAGCTTTGAGAGATGGAATAGTGAAGGCAGCAAAGGATCAGGTAGGTAAAAAGACGAAAGCTATTAGAAATCCTTGGGTAATTCAAGAGATACTGAATTTAATTGATGAAAGATAAAATATAAAAATGCTGTAAATGAAGCGGGCGAAATCGAATACAAACAACTAAAAATTGAGATCGACAGGAAGTGCAAAATGGCTAAGCATGAATGGCTAGAGGACAAATGTAAGTATTTAGAAGCGTATATCACTAGGGAAAAATTAAAGAGATCTTTGGAGAACATCAAGAGCTCAGATGGAAAATTATTGCTAAGTAAAGACAGAAAAGCTGAAAGATGGAAGGAATATATAGAGGGTCTATACAAGGGAGATGTATACGACAGCAATATTATGGAAATGAAAGAGGACATAGAAGAAGATGAGACTGGAGATATACTGTGTGAATAATTTGACAGAGTTCTGAAAGACATGAGACGAAAGAAGGAGCCAGGAACTACTTATAGCCTTTGGAGAGACAGCCATAAGAAAACTCTTCCATCTGGTCAGCAAGATGTAACAAGAATATAAGAATTCCAATTACAAAGAAAGCAGGTGAAGTCAGGGCCGAAAATTACCGAACTATCAGTTTAATAAGTCACGGTTGTAAAATTCTAACATGAATTTTTCATAGAAGAAAGGAAAAACTGGTAGAATTCGACATCGAGAAAGATCAGTTGGGTTCCGGAGAAATGTAGAAACACGTGAAGCAGTACAGACCCTGTGACTTCTCATAGAAGATAGGTTAAAGGAACTTAAACCTATTTTTCTAGCATTCGTAGACTTAGAGAAAGCTTTCGACAATGTTGACTGGAATACTCTCTTTCAAATTCTGAAGGTGGCAGGGGTAAAATACAGGGAGCGAAAGGCTATTTAGAATTTGAACAGAAACCTGACGGAATTATGAGTAGAGGGGCACGAAAGGGAAGCAGTGGTTGAGTAGGGAGTGAGGCAGGGTGGTAGCCTATCCCCGATGTTATTCATTCTGTATATTGAACAAATAGTACAGGATACAAAAGAAAAGTTTAAAGTAGGAATTAAAGTTCAGGGAAAAGAAATAAAAACTTTGAGATTTTCCGATGACATTGTAATTCTGTCACAGAGAGCAAAGGACCTGGAAGAGCAGCTGAAAGGAGTGGACAGTGTCTTGAAAGGAGGATATAAGATGAACATCAACAAAAGTGAAACGAGGATAATGGAATGTAGTCTAATGAAATCAGTTGATGCTGAGGGAATTAGATTAGTAAATAAGGCACTTAATGTAGTAAAGGAGTTTTGCTATTTGGGGAGCAAAATAACTGATGATTGTCGAAGGAGAAAGGATATAACATGTAGACTGGCAATGGCAAAAAAGCGTTTCTGAAGAAGAGAAGTTTGTCAACATCGAATATAGAGTTAAGTGTCAGGGAGTGTTTTCTGAAACGATTTGTAGGCATTGTAGCCATGTATGGAAGTGAAACATAGACGATAAATAGTTTAGACAAGAAGAGAAGATAATTTTTGATATGCGGTGCTACAGAAGAATGCTGAAGATTAGATCGGTAGATCACATAACTAATGAGGAGGTATTGAATAGAATTGGGGAGAAGAGAAATTCGTGGCACAACTTGACAAGAAGAAGGGACCGGTTGGTAGGACATGTTCTGAGGCATCAATGGATCACCAGTTTAATATTGGAGGGCAGCGTGTAGGCTAAAAATCGTAGAGGGAGACCAAGAGATGAATACACTAAGCAGATTCAAAAGGATGTAGGTCGCAGTAGGTACTGGGAGATGAAGAAACTTGCACAGGATAGAGTAGCATGGAGAGCTGCATGGAGAGCTGTCTTTAGACAGAAGACCACAGCAACAACACATCTTTCAGGTGTGGAAACACGCCTCAAATCTTTCATTTATGTTGCACAACTCCTTCTGGTGCTGCGATTTTTTTTCCGTCACTGTATGCAGCAACGTAAGAATTTTAATTTCGTTTAGATTAATGATTATAACGTGGATCGCTCTTGAATACATTGTCATTTTACAAATTGCGGCTGTGGCTTTCTCAGTACCCATTTTAAATTCTTATGAGTTATCCGACTGCGTGTTAATTTTAATTTCCAGATATGTCTGTTTCCTTGTATGTTCACCTTTAATCTTTGGATGAAAATTTAGTGTAACTGACTACCACTAATTGTGTTTTACTTATGTTCATTTCTAGGCCTTAACTTTCACTACTTTCGTTGATTTTCGGTACAATAAGTTGAATATTTAAGCTGTCAGCAAATATTACAGTATCATCAGCAAAGCGAATATTATTCACTTTCTCTTCATTCAAACGGTTCTTTTTTTGATTATGTTGCGAACATCTTTGTCATCCATCAAACTACTTTTAGCATCACAACCATCTTCTACTGTTGTCTTCTGATGGTCAATAAAACAGCCATAGACGTCACAGTTCATGTCTCTACACACCTGGACTGAAATCTGAATGCAGAACACAGCCCCTTGGATACTTACAGAATTTCTGAAGTAATTTTGTAGCAAATATTAAGTTATCGTGAATATTCGTTCAAAAAAATCAAATGGCTCTGAGCACTATGGGACTTAACTGCTGAGGTCATCAGTCCCCTAGAACTTAGAACTACTTAAACCTAACTAACCTAAGGACATCACACACATCCATGCCCGAGGCAGGATTCGAACCTGCGACCGTAGTGGTCGCGCGGTTCCAGACTGTAGCGCCTAGAACCGCTCGGCCACCCTGGCCGGCGGTGAATATTCGTATTTCCATGCGATTGTTAATTAAAAATATAGATATTGTATGTTTAACAAAAAACTATGATCCAACATCTGTTAGTTTATGTTTCAGTTTGATAATAAATATAGAATTCAAGTAAAAGTAAGGAAGTTGCGAAGTGCGAGAATCGGAACAGCGAACTCGAGAATAAAGGACCTGATTGATAACGCACTTAGTGATGCAATTCTCCACTAAAAAGTTATGATCCAACATTTGTTAGTTAATTCCAGTTGTAATCGTAATGAAGTTCCAATCAGCGAGAATCGAAACAGCGACCTCTGAAATAAAGGATTAGATTGATACGCACTTAGTTACACATTTCTCTATCAAATTGTTCGGAATGTTAGATAATTATCGGCACTCCGATATCTTTTTCTTCTTCTTCTTCTTCTTCTTCAAATCCAGGTCTGTTTCGGTCTCGCTATATTTTCCTTAGGCTGTCCACACTCTTTCTTCCAATATGATTGTACTCCATGACTGGTCATAGGATTCTGTGGGGTAAAACACGCAATATACGCTCTTTTCAGTCCTGCTTTCCTGGGATTACTTTTCCAGGAAATGATTGTATCCCCTGTTCTTTTTCTTATTTCCCGATTTTTTTTTCTTTTTGCTTCTCTTGTGAAGCCTTTCACGAATCTAAGGAACTTTATCTCTGATGGTTATCACTGTTAGCATTCAACCGCGATTCTTATACACATATTTTAACAACGCGTTTCAAGAGACAATGCTCTCATCATCAGGTTGTAAAGTATATGTCATAAAATTAAACGGACTAAAAAGACAAAATACCATCACAAACAGTTGGGAAGTCCATAGAGTAAAACAGAATTAGAAGTATATTGGACTGTGGGTACTCGTCTTACATTGAAGTTGTTGACACAAGTCGATGGCCGTCCCATAGCTACCAAGTATGCTGTCGCACTGCGCTGGCTCGGAAGCTGTTGTGGACAGACGTGCCTAGGTGTCACAACACCTGATGATGAGAGCATTGTCTCTTGAAACGCGTTGTTAAAATATATGTATAAGAATCGCGGTTGAATGCTAACAGTGATAACCAGTATAGCGACAACTGCTACGTCGACTCCATAATGGATTATATGTTATTTTATCTCTGATATTTCAAGCAGTTATCAGTCCTTCGCTCTTTCTCAGTATTCATTATTACTTTGATGTTTATATAAATATCGGCATACTTTTATGAGGTGCCCGTGGAAACCTCTTTTCTCCATCACGAGTTTGTTTGCGTGGTGATCCTCTGAAGCAAGCACAGAAATATTTGATTTGTAAATAAAAAAGAAAACAAAACGAAAATTGGGAAGAAAAAAGTACGGAACATAAAAACATAAAATTGTAGTGCGACCTCCAGCATGTGAGCAGGTGAGAGGAGACGCTGAAGCGAACCAGAAACGGGAAGAACTGTAACTAATTATTTATTTACATAAAAACGGGACGTGAACTGTTTTATAATCTACAAATAACATATTTCAAAACAAATCTGTATTATTCTAGAGCCCACTGATGATGTCTGAAAGTGAACAAAAGTCTAATCGCGTCTGGGAGAAGTAAAGACGCTTTTCTTATTTACAAAACAAAACTTTTCTCTATTATTGACCGGAGAATTTTCTGTGGTACGATCAAATGCTTTCTCAAAACACCAGAATCTGTCTTATCAGTTGATGAATGCTGGGCAGATTTCCATATGGAATTCTGGTCTTTTTCTGTACAACTGGCTTCAAAGTGCCTCTTTCCTTTATAGAAGCCAGATATATTCAAAGTCGAATTTTTTCCTTTTAAGTATGGAGAAAATCGACGAGGTCAACTTGTGAGGCCTTATCGAGTAACCGGGTTAAGTGTGTAGACAGCTCAGGATCTGTTGTCGCTATATCGACTTTTTGAGTGCGTCAAGAGGTTGCGTGAAGGTTGAAGAGGCTAATGATTGATGGTCCACGTATTCGATACTGTGCTAGGGTAACTCCAGACCAACGTGTGCCTCTAGTACCTTGTCCACGGATCCCACCCACTATCTGTGTTACCTCGCTATATTCAGGAACGGTTCGAAGACATCAGGTTCTCTACTTTTGGACTGTAATATTATCCCATTCGGTGGTAATTTAATAAAATACGCTGTGCTTTCAGAATGATCTTTTAAGTTTTGGAGTACGTAATGCGCCAACTCGGTTGACTCTTAAGCTCGTAGAAAGCCGGTCTATATTTGGAAATTAATTGGCACATCTGCCTTACGACAGGTGTTGACTGGACTCTTTCCACTTTCCGCTGTTCTGTGTGTTTTCCCTATTATGCTATAAACTTCGTACATTTTAAATGTCATTATCGAGCATTCAAAATCTCCCTCCCCTCTTTTCCCTGCAAACTTCTTCAAATGACGCATCGTTGCAGGTAGTGCATTCACAATACCCGGGTTTATCAAAAGTATCTGGACATTCGCTGCGTAATTCGGAACTCATTAGCAGATGTTACTTCAGGCGGGCACTTCAGTATAGAAGGAGGCGGGCAACATTGTGCACTACTGGCCATTAAAACTGCTACACCACGAAGATGATGTGCTACAGTCTCGAAATTTAACCGATAGGAAGAAGATGCTGTGATATGCAAATGATTAGCTTTTCAGAGCATTCTCACAAGGTTGGCGCCGGTGGCGACACCTACAACGTGCTGACATGAGGAAAGTTTCCAACCGATTTCTCATACACAAACAGCAGTTGACCGGCGTTGCATGGTGAAACGTTGTTGTGATGCCTCGTGTAAGGAGGAGAAATGCGTACCATCACGGTTCCGACTTTAATAAAGAACGGATTGTTGCCTATCGCGATTGCGCTTTATCGTATCACGACATTACTGCTGGCGTTGGTCGAGCTCCAATGACTGTTAGCAGAATATCGAATCGGTGGAATCAAGAGGGTAATACGGAACGCCGTGCTGAATCCCAACGGCCTCGTATCACTAGCAGTCGAGATGACAGGCATCTTATCCGCATGGCTGTAACGGATCGTGCAGTCACGTCTCGATCCCTAAGTCAACAGATGGGGACGTTTGCAAGACAACAACCATCTGGACGAACAGTTCGACAACGTTTGCAGCAGCATGGACTATCAGCTCGGAGACCATGGCTGCGGTTACCCTTGACGCTGCATCACAGACAGGAGCGCCTGCGATGGTGCACTCACCGACGAACCTGGGTGCAGGAATGGCAAAACGTCATTTTTTCGGTTGAATCCAGGTTCTGTTTAGAGTTCATGATGGTCGCATCCGTGTTTGGCGACATCGCGGTGAACGCACATTGGAAGCGTGTATTCGTCATCGCCATACTGGCGTATCACTCGGCGTGATGGTATGGGGTGCCATTGGTTAAATTCACGGTCACCTCTTGTTGGCATTGACGGCACTTTGAACAGTGGACGTTACATTTCAGATGTGTTACGGACCCGTGGCTCTACCCTATATTCGATCCCTGCGAAACCCTACATTTCAGCTGGATAATGAACGACCGCATGTTGCAGGTCCTGTACGGGCCTTTATGGATACAGAAAATGTTCGACTGCTACCCTGACCAGCACATTTCCAGATCTCTCACCAACTGAAAACGACTGGTCAATGGTGGCCGAGCAACTGGCTCGTCACAATACGCCAGTGACTACTCTTGATGAACTGTGGTATCGTGTTGAAGCAGCACGGGCAGCTGTATCTGTACATGCCAACCAAGCTCTGTTTGACTCAATGCCCAGGCGTATCAAGGCCCTTATCACGCCCAAAGGTGGTTGTTCTGGGTACTGATTTCTCAGGATCTATGCCCCCAAACTGTGTCAGAATGTAATCACATGTGAGTTCCAGTATAACATATTATCATCTGCTTTTCTTCTTGGTGTAGTAATTTTAATGGCCAGTAGTGTATTATCACCAGGGACTCAGTAAGAGCAGAATGAGTAGGTTAAGAGAGTTCAGTGATGTTGTCATGAGTTGTCACCCGCGAAACAAATCCATGGGGAGGGGGGGGCGGGGGGCGTTTTAGTCCTTCTAAAACTGCCCAAGTGGATATAACTGTGAACTGGAAGCGAAGAGGAGCTGCACAGCTAAGCAAAGAACTAGACTGACTTCATGTACTGATGGACAGGGTCCGTCGATCATAGCGGGGGGACTCTGCTAATCCATCAAGGAAAGTTGGCTGGACCCGGACGTGTAGTACATCAATAATGATAACAAAATCAACGACTGTAGTTGAATCTATCGTCGTCTATTCTTTTTATCACATGCTAACAGTTTCGACACTACATGGTGTCATCTTCAGGCCCCGAACGGAAACTGCCATCCACAACCGTTTCCATCAGCAATGAACAGTATCGTATGCAGCGAACCAAAATTCAGGCTATCATAATGGCAAACGTTGGAGTCATTTCTTATTAGTGTCCACCAATATACACATGAAAAAGATTTTGTATCACACTGGTTACAGTAAATCCTGAAGATAGACGTTGACTGTGGATTTTATCACAGACAGAGTCCGCTTGACTGTTCTGAGACGTAACTAAACCTGCTCAGAGGTGTAAACAACCATGAATGAGCAGCGCCTATTAGACGGAGGGGGTCCGACAGTCGATCAGTTCCAGTCATTTCACCAGGAAGGAGGTACACGGCTCGTGTTGTCTGTAGTTCAACCATGCCAAGACGGTCAATACCACGGTTCTATCGCGTCAGCATTGTTACTTTATGCCAGGAAGGGCTCTCAACAACGGAAGTGTCCAGGCATCTCGGAGTGAACCAAAGCGATGTTGTTCGGACATGGAAGAGATACAGAGAGACAGCAGCTGTCGATGACATGCCTCGCTCTGGCCACCCAAGGGCTACTACTGCAGTGAATGACCGCTACCTACGGTTATGGCTCGGAGGAACCCTGACAGACACGCCACCATGTTGAATAATGTTTTTCGTGCGGCCACAGGTCGTCGTGTTACGACACAAACTGTGACCAATAGGCTGCATGATGCGCAACTTCACTGCCGACGTCCATTTCGAGGTCCATCTTTGCAACCACGAAACGATAGGACCAACAACATGCCGACAGGACCGTTCAGGATTGGCAACACGTTCTCTTCGCCGATGTGTCTCGCATATGCCTTCAACCAGACAATCGTCGGAAGCGTGTTTGGAGGCAACACGGTCAGGCTGAACGCCTTAGACACACTGTTCAGCAAGTGCAGCAAGGAGGATGTTCCCTACTGTTCTGCTGTGGCATCATCTGTGGCCGACGTACGCCACTGGTGGTCACGGAAGGGGCCGCAACTGCTGTGCGATACGTGAATGCCATCCTCCGACCGATAATACAACCATATCGGTAGGATATTGGCGAGGAATTCGTCTTCGTGGACGACAATTTGCGACCCCATCGTGCACATCTTGTAAATGACTTCCTTCAGGATAACGACATCGCTCGACTAGAGTGGCCAGCATCTTCTCCAGACACGAACCCTATCGCACATGCCTACGATAGATTGAAAAGTGCTGTTTATGGACGACGTGACCCACCAACCACTCTAAGGGACCTACGCCGAATGGTCGTTGAGGAGTGGGACAGTCTGGACCAACAGTGCCTTGATGAACTTTTGGATAGTATGCCACGACGAATACAGGCATGCATCAATGCAAGAGGACGTGCTACTGGCTATTAGAGGTATCAGTGTGTACGGCAATCTGGACCACCACCTCTGAAGCTCTCGCTGTATGGTGGTACAAGATGCAATGTGTGGTTTTCATGAGCAATAAAAAGGGCGGAAACGATGTTTATGTTGCTCCCTATTCCAATTTTCTGTACAGTTTCCGGTGATGCAAAACTGTTTTTGATGTGTGTATGTGTCCTCATAGTTTTGAACTGGAAGACATTTCTTCATTTCTGTCATTTCCATCATGTTTCTCCTCTCCCCTGCTCTTAGAAGTCCTTCTTCATACTGTAACATTATCACTCACATATTTTTAACCTAAACCACATTTCAAAACTATGCAAGTATTTTCCCTCTTTTTTTTACCAGCTATAATTCGACGTCATACAATATTACACTCCAGACAAAAGATAACGCGAACCTCCTCCTTAGCTGCTTAAGAGTTCTCATTGTTGCTCTTGTTTGCAACTATTCAAAATCTGCTTATTAATTTCTCCACACAGCACCAAACTTCCCGACTGCCGAGAATATTTTATTTCTTCCAAAGAGTTCCAGCACAATGTTTTTATTATTTTCTCTATCTATCAATAGTTGTTCGACAGACAGCAATGAAAAGCATTTTAAATACGCTTACAAAATGAAGAAACATGATATTCATGGAGCATTCTGGAGATGATCGTCACAAAAAGAATTACACGCTGCTAACAAAAATCGTTGGACAGCGATATGCACATATACAAATGGCATACACAAGCTATAAAAGGGCAGTGAATGGACGGGGCTGTCGTTTGTACTCAGGTCATTCATGTGAAGCGGGGTTCCGAGGTGACTATGGCCACACGAAGGCAATTAACACTGTGGACGCGGATTGGCAGTCGGAACGATACACAAAGGACATTTCATTTCGGGAATCGTTAGGGAATTCAATATTCCGAGATCCACTGTGTCAGGAGTGTGCCGAGAATACCAAATTTCATGTTTTCCTGTCACAACGGACAACGCTGGGGCCTATGACCTTAACGGCGTTTGTGTAGAGTTGGTAGAGTTGTCAGTGCTGACACACAAGCAACATTGCGTGAAATAACCTCAGAAATCAATGTGGGGCGCACGACGAAGATATCCATAAGGACAGTGCTGCGAAATCTATCGTTAATGGGCAAGTGGCAGCAGACGAATTACCGAGTGCTTTTGTTAACAGCGCCACGTCGCCTGCAGCGCCTCTTCTGCGCTTGTTACCATATCGGTTGTACCCTTGAGGACTGTAAAACCTTTGTTTGGTCACGTTAGTCTCGATTTATGTTAGTAACACATGACGGTAGGGTTAGAGTGTAGCGCAGACCAACGAACCCGTCAACTCAAGTTCTCAACTAGGCACTCTGCAAGATGGTAGTGGCTCCATAATGGTGTAGGTCGTGTTTACATGGAATGTACTGGGTCCTCTGGACCATTTGAACCGATCATTCACTGGATATGGCAATATCTGGCTACCAGGAGCCTGTTTGCAGCCATTGATGGTTCAAAATGGTTCAAATGGCTCTGAGCACTATGGGACTTAACATCTATGGGCATCAGTCCCCTAGAACTTAGAACTACTTAAACCTAACTAACCTAAGGACATCACACAACACCCAGCCATCACGAGGCAGAGAAAATCCCTGACCCCGCCGGGAATCGAACCCGGGAACCCGGGCGTGGGAAGCGAGAACGCTACCGCACGACCACGAGATGCGGGCGCCATTGATGGACTTACGTTCCCCTAGAACATGAAATTTTTATGGATGACAATACGCCATGTCACTGGGTCACTGTTGTTCACGATTGGTTTGAAGAACATTCTGGACAATTATAATGAATGATGTGGCCGCGCAGATCGCCCGATATGAATCCCATGGAACTTTTATGTGAAACAACCGAGTGGTATGTGTGCACAAAATCCTGCACCGACATCAATTTCCCTATTATGGGCGACTATAGAGGTAGTATGGCTCAATATTTCTGCAGGGGACTTCCAACGACCTGTTGAGTCCATGCCACGTCGATCTGCTGCATTATGCCTGGTAAAAGGAGATCCGACACGATATTAGGAAGTATTTCATGATTTTTGTCACCTCAGTGTAGGTGATGAAACTTTCACTGCATTCGGAACTAATGCGCATCATCAATATCATTGTGATGTGTGACGCACACGTGCACAAATACACTCTTGTATTCTTTGTCACGTGGAAAGCGAATAGCCTCTGAATGTCACGTTCAAGAATTTCTTGCTATGCCTGAAACACTTGTTGCTTTCGTTCATGTATATCGCTGGTTGGACGCTCGTATACGTATGTACTCTCATCCCACACGTTATATGTGGATGACAAATAAATGATGTGGCAGGTCAGTCAGGAATTCGTACACTGCTCAAGGCGTTTGTGGTGTGAATTGTAGTGTGGCGTATTGAATTATCCCGCTGGGATATGTCATCTGGCCCCATGGGCACGAAGGATATGATAAGAGGGTTTACCAGTCTTGCCATATACTGCAAGATTTCACCTTCTCTTCAACAACAATCAGCCCTACTGCCATATTCTCAGTTGGTTCAATTTTGAAGGGTATGTCGAGAGAATTTACCTGTCTTCGGACATACTGGATAGAAGTCACTCTCCCTTCAAGAGCTACTAATTCACTCCTGCTGTAATATCATCTGTAGATACAGTTTCGGGTAGGTCCCTCACAACTGAGCAGTATTGTAGGATGGGTTGCTCAAGTGTTTTGTAAGTGACCTTCTTTGCAAACTAACTACATTTGGTCAGTATCCTGACAACGAACCTGTTTACCTACGACTGAGTCAGTGTGTATAATCCAATTCGTCTCCTTACTGATTGTTGCAACCAAGCTTTTTGATATGAGCTGACCTACTCTGTTTATAGCTCAATGATATTGTAGACACAGGCTAGTGGTTTTACTAAGCGTTTTGTGAACTACATAATATTAAATTCCTAAACATTTAGAGAAAGTTACCAATCATTACACCACTTCCAAATTTTATCAAGATCTGACAATCTTATGCGTTTTTTTTTTTTTTTTTTTTTTAAAGTTCGTAATTTCGTCATTATAGACAACTGCATCATCTTCAAAATATTTAGCAATGTTTTCCACCAAGTCATCAATAAATAATATAAATAGCAAGGGTCGTAATAGACTTCCTTGGGGTACGCATTAAGTTAACTTCTAAATTTGTGAATGCCGCTCATAATAAAATGCTGCGTGCTTTCCACTCTCTTAGTCCAGCCACAAATGTTCTATTACGCCATGTAACAGTGCTTTTTAAGACTGACTCCGCTTTCTCCCGGTGCTTGGAAGACCACAATAGCAGTACTAAACCCGGAACAGTTCCCAATGTTTTGCGTAATTATACGTATTTGGTCACGAACCGCTCTTCGGTTTGTTAGGCCATCATCAGATGACAACTGAATGTCGCAAACACGAATGAAATGACGAGCGACTTTGACAAGCATTATTTAAACAAAATACACAACAGATCAAAAAATGATGACCGGAAGAGTGTTAACATACGAAAGTATGGCATTTTCTTGTGATGCAGAAATAGTTATATTTTACCAAAAATAAAGTTTTTATGGCGAGGTGTGTTTGACAACAGATGAAAAACTAAGATGGAATTTAAAATTTTAATTATCTATTTTATGACTAAAACTTAATTTAACAGAGGAGGAAGAAGGAAATTGAGTTTGTTTACGTGATACTAAGCTGGCAATATGTGTCATATATTTATTTGGGTTCAAGTATTTGTGATAGGGTCATCTTTCCGAATTTCTTAATAGGATCTAAAGCTTGACATTCTGCATCTTATGGTTGATTTTCAGTTAAAAGATGTTCAGCAAAAGTCGAATCTCTCCTTGTTCATCTCCAGCTTCTGTCATGTTCAGCTAACCTAATTGCCAAGGCTCATGCTATTGTTAAGAATCTTCGGCGTGATACGAAGTCGAATGTTAGTTTCGCACTGAATGACGTACTAGATTTTGGATTTCACAGCTGCCTCTGGGAATCTCCTCCATTGAATGCTGTAGTCTTCATGAAACTGATACTGAATTGATACGTTTATCCGCTTGATGGCGGGGAAGATGGGAGTTCAATCTGCGAAGATCAGTTTTTTTCTGGAGCACGGTAGCAGCAAAATTCTTGGTGCCAGCACACGCCTGCTGTTTAGTTACGTATCTCAATGTGGCTGGAAGATCATCATCTACTGTGTCAGGCCGGCCAGTGTGGCCGAGCGGTTCTAGGCGCTTCAGTCTGGAATGGTGCGACCGCTACGGTGGCAGGTTTGAATCCTGCCTCGGGCATGAATGTGTGTGATGTCCTTAGGTTAGTTAGGTTTAAGTAGTTCTAAGTTCTAGGGGACTGATGACCTCAGATGTTAAGTCCCATAGTCCTCAGAGCCATTTGAAACATTTTTTTACTCTGTCAGATTCTTTTACTTCTTGAACACTTAGTGGAGACGTTAGTATTTTATCCCATAACAGAAACTCGTAGTTGTCAATACGTGGTAATAATATCTGTTAACTCTGGGATGAAGGACACAGCTCTGCCGTGCAGTAACATTCATAGCTGCGGAGTACGGTGCCAGGAGCTAAGCTGCCATCGTTATTAATGAAACACAGCGCTGCGTGGCGTGAAATGTTATCATACAGGACCACCCTTGCCTGGTTATTGAAGCCAATGTGTTAGCGGTCTCTATTTAATCGTACGAATTGAATATAATCAAAACAAAAAGATAACGAGAACCATATGGTAATTGCGAGGCATACAGGACCATGTTAGCTACAAAATTCATTCGTGCGTTCTATATTTGTTCATTCATTCATATAAATTACCTAGCTGGCATAACGGAATGATACTGGATATGTAAATATTGGTCAGAAGGATGGAACCATGTCTCTCCCTGTACGCATCACTAACAGATTATAATCCTAAATTGAAGACTGACTCTTCCACAACGAAGCGAAAGACGTGATCCGAATTTAAATGTGGTCGCTATACATCTTTTGTAGTTAAATGGGAAATTCATATTGACTGCTATGAAAGAGACTGGTACTATGCTGGTTAGCTTCATAATACAAGTAAAATTGTATTCGTGTTAGGCGTTATAGAGTCGTAACTCAAAATGTGCCTCTACTCAGAACATGCTTGTATATTAGAGCTCAGTCAGTCATCGTAAATTACACCGTTGTTTCTGTTTATTCACGTGCAAGCTGTTACCAAGCGAACTTGAAATTTATCCTTGACATTCCATGTTTAAAGATAACATACATTATGGGTTACTCAAGTCACTATAGTATGTACTTCAGCTCCACAATCCTTCAGTATCTTGCCTATCATACAGGGTAAATTGTATTTGATGCAGTGCATTACAACATTGTTGATTTTTTAAATTCAGCTTTTAAATTTGTAGTGTTCTTTACATTATAAAAACACGAGTTCTAGTACTTTATTAATTGCTGGTTTTTACCTATGTCACTTACTTCTATACTACGGGCCATTAAAATTGCTACACCAAGAAGATGACGTTCTACAGACGCGAAAATTAACCAACAGGAGGAAGATGCTGTGATACGCAAATGATTAACTTTTCATAGCATTCACACCAGGCTGGCGCCGGTGGTGACACCTACAACGTGCTGACATGAGGAAAGTTTCTAACCGATTTCTCATACACAAACAGCAGTTGTCCCGCGTTGCCTGGTGAAACGTTGTTGTGATGCTTCGTGTAAGGAGGAGAAATGCGTACCATCACGTTTCCGACATTGAAAAAGGTCGGATTGTAGCCTATCGCGATTGCGGTTTATCGTATCGCGAAATTGCTGCTCGCGTTGGTTGAGATCCAATGACTGTCAGCAGAATATGGAATCGGTGGGTTCAGGAGGGTAATACGGAACGCCGTGCTGGATCCCAACGGTCTCTTATCTCTAGCAGTCGAGATGACAGGCATCTTATCCGCGCGGCTGTAACGGATCGTGCGGGCCACGTCTCGATCCCTGAGTCAACAGATGGGGACGTTTGCAAGACAACAACCATCTGCACGAACAGTTCGACGAAGTTTGCAGCAGTATGGGCTATCAGCTCGGAGACAATGGCTGCGGTTACCCTAGATGCTGCATCACACACAGGAGCGCCTCCGATGGTGTACTTGGGTGAACGAATGGCAAAACGTCATTTTTTTCGGATGAATCAAGGTTCTAGTTACAGCATCATTATGGTCGCATCAGTGTTTGGCGACATCGCGGTGAGCGCACATTGGAAGCGTGTATTCGTCATCGCCATACTGGCGTATCACCCGGCGTGATGGTATGGGATGCCACTTGCTACACGTTTCGGTGACCTCTTGTTCGCATTGACGGCACTTTGAACAGTGGACGTTACATTTCAGATGTGTTACGACCCGTGGATCTACCCTACATTCGATCCCTGCGAAACCCTACATTTCAGCAGGATAATGCACGACCGCATGTTGCAGGTCCTGTACGGGCCTTCCTGGATACAGAAAATGTTCGACTGCTGGCCCTTCAGATCTCTCACCAACTGAAAACGTCTGGTCAATGGTGGCCGAGCAACTGGCTCGTCATAATACGCCAGTCACTACTCTTGATGAACTGTGGTATCGTGCTGAAGCTGCACGGGCACCTGTACCTGTACACGCCAACGAAGCTCTGTTTGACTCAATGCCCAGGCATATCAAGGCCGTTATTACGGCCAGAAGTGGTTTTTCTGGGTACTGATTTCTCAGGATCTATCCACCCAAATTGCGTGAAAATGTAATCACATGTCAGTTCTAGTATAATATATTAGTTCAATGAATACCCGTTTATCATGTGCATTTCTTCTTGGTGTAGCAATTTTAAAGGCCAGTAGTGTAGTTACTGCTGTTACTATCCGATTCCATACTAGAGTTCGCGTGCTCTCGTCTTTGTGGTGGTGTTCAATGCGATGTAAGCCGGTTCGAATCCGGGTTGTGGACGAAATTTTCACTGCCAAAATCTGGCCGGCAATGGATTCAGAAAGGGTGACGGGAGAATCTCGATCACCAGTGATTGCGCCAATGTCGTGCATTAAATTTCAAACTACCCGACATTGCCACGTGCTGTTAAGGCGTGTGACAATATTATATGCATGTGTTGCCTGTTGTACACACCATTTTCATCCTGTAGCCGCTATGGATCAAGACACAAAGGAATTAAGGCCATAAGCTGCCTTAGTCATTGATTTATATAAATGGGTCAAATTGAAGGTACGTGCCTGATCGGGATTCGAACCTGGGTCACCTGCCTACCAGTCACTTGCGCTGAAAACTACGTCATCCGGAGACTGTGGTCAGTACGACCACACGGATTGTCCCAGGACGCCTCCAATCAACTCAAATCTCAGCTCATACAACACACACTACTAATCTATCACCCCTGCTCATTAGCATCATTACTCGCGACATCTCGCCGATTCACGTAAGAATTCCAGCTTGCTGTGCATCTGCGTTGCAGGGGTCATTGGCTGTCTTCGCTTTAATGATATGTGTGACGTCTATCCTCTCGGACTGCCCACTGACAAATAGCGTCTTTAATTCCTGTGTCAGCTCAGTTATGTGACTGCATTCGTGATTTATTTGAGAGAGGTCGCTGTTCGTAGTGAGTGACGGAAAGTCATCAAGAAAAACAGAAGTGATTTCTGGCGCTCCCCATGGTAGTGTTATAGGTCCTCTGCTGTTCCTTATGTATATAAATGATTTAGGAGACAATCTGAGCAGCAGTCTTAGTTTGTTTGCAGATGATGGTGTCGTTTATCGACTGGTAAACTCATCAGAAGGTCAAAAGAAATATCGAAAAGATTTAGAAAAGATATCTGTATGGTGTGAAAATTGGCACCTGGCAATGAAAAGTGTGAGGTCATCCATATGAGTGCTAAAAGGAATCCGTTAAACTTCGGTTATACGATAAATCAGTCAGATCCGAAGACGGTGTTGTTGTTGTTGTGGTCTTTCAAATGGCTCTGAGCACTATGGGACTTAACAGCTATGGTCATCAGTCCCCTATAACTTACAACTACTTAAACCTAACTAACCTAAGGACATCACACAACACCCAGTCATCACGTTGTGGTCTTCTGAGACGGGCTTGATGCAGCTCTCCATGCTACTCTATCCTGTGCAAGCTTCTTCCTCTCACAGCACCTACTGCAACCTACATCATTCTGAATCAGATTAGTGTATTCATCTCTTGGTCTCCCTCTACGATTTTTACCCTCCACACTGCCCTCCAATACTAAATTGGTGATCCCTTGATGCCTCAGAACATGTCCTACCAATCGATACCTTCTAGTCAAGTTGTGCCACAAGCTCCTCATTAGTTATGTGATCTACCCATCTAATCTTCAACATTCTTCTGTAGCACCACATTTCGAAAGCTTCTATTCTCTTCTTGTCGGAACTAATTATAGTCCATGTTTCACTTCCATACATGGCTACACTCCATACAAATACTTTCAGAACGACTTCCTGACACTTAAATCTATACACGATGTTAACAAATTTCTCTTCTTCAGAAACGCTTTCCTTGGCATTGCCAGTCTACATTTTATATCCTCTCTACTTCGACCATCATCAGTTATTTTCCTCCCCAAATAGCAAAACTCCTTTACTACTTTAAGTGTCTCATTTCTTAATCTGATTCCCTCAGCATCACCCGACTTAATTCGACTACATTCCTTTATCCTTGTTTTGCTTTTGTTGATGTTCATCTTATATCCTCCTTTCAAGACACTGTCCATTCCGTTCAGCTGCTCCTCCAAGTCCTTTGCTGTCTCTGACAGCATTACAATATCATCGGCGAACCTCAAAGTTTTTATTTCTTCTCCATGGATTTTAATACCTACTCCGAATTTTTCTTTTTTTTTTTTCCTTCACTGCTTGCTCAATATACAGATTGAATAACATTGGGGAGAGGCTACAACCCTGTCTCACTCCCTTCCCAACCACTGCTTCCCTTTCATGTCCCTCGACCCTTATAACTGCCATCTTCTTTCTGTACAAATTGTAAATGGCCTTTCGCTTCCTGTGTTTTACCCCTGCCACCTTCACAATTTGAAAGAGAGTATTCCAGTCAACATTGTCAAAAGCTTTCTCTAAGCCTGTCCTTAATCTAGCTTCTAAGATAAATCGTAGGGTCAGTATTGCCTCACGTGTTCCCATATTTCTCCGGAATCCAAACTGATCTTCCCTGAGGTCGGCTTCTAGTAGCTTTTCCATCCGTTTGTAAAAATTCGCATCAGTATTTTTAGCCGTGACTTATTAAACTGATAGTTCGGTTATTTTCACATCTGTCAACACCTGCTTTCTTTGGGATTCGAATTATTATATTCTTCTTGAAGTCGGAGGGTATTTCGCCTGTCTCATACATCTTGCGTACCTGAAGACGGTAAGATTCGTCTAAATACCTAGAAATTACAATTCCGATCAAGAAAGAACATGTAGAAAATGTTACGGGGTTGGCAAACCAGAGACTGCATTTTTCTGGCAGAACAGATATAAAATGTAACAGGTTTACTAAAGAGACTGCCTACACCACGCTTGTCCGTCCTGTTTTGGCCTGCCGCAGCGCGGTCGGGAATCCTCACCAGATAAGATTGACGGCGTAGATCGAGAAAGTTCAAAGAAAAACAGCACGTTTTGTATTTTCGAGAAATAGGGGAAAGAGTGTCACTGACATGATGCAGGGTTTGGGGTGGGTAACATTAAAACAAAGGCGTTTTTCATTGCGGCGGAATCTTCTCACGAAATTCCAATCACCAACTTTCTCCTCCAAATGCGAAAATGTTTTGTTGACACCAACCTACATAAGGAGAAACGATCATAGTAATAAAATAAGAGAAATCAGAGCTCGCAAGGAAATATATAGGTGTTTGTGTTTTCCGCTCGCAATTCGAGATGGGAATAATAGAGTATTATTGTGGGTGATTCGACGAATTCTCTGCCAGGCACTTAAATGTGATTTGAAGAGTATCCATGTATATGTAGATGGTTCATAGTGCCTGTAGGATATCCAAAGAAACAGACTTCACATATATGTAATTAAGGCGAAGACGACCAATGATCCCTGCGTTGCAGATGCACACCAACCTCTTACTCTTGTGGGAGTCGGCGAGTTCCTTTGTGTAATGAGACTTATGAGCAGTAGCACTACATCAGTGGTGTGTGGTACGGCTTGAGATTTGGGGCTGATCGGAGGCGTGCTGGGGTAGTCTGTGTCCAAATGGAATAGTGGTCAGCGCAGCTGCCTAGTAATCAGGAGGCTTGGGTTCGAATCCCAGTCCGGAACAGATTTCCTAATCGCCCCATCGATATCAATCAATGTCTGCTGGCTACTAATGTCTGCAATTCCTTTGTGTTTCGATGTGACACTACTGATGATCGTCCGTCCGTCGGATGGAGAAGTTAAACTCGGCGGCTTGCTTGCTGATATTCGAGAGGAGTAAACTATGTGCCGACACTGGCTTTCACCCGCTCTCTTCTCTCATCATCATCAACATTATCATCATCATCGTAACCATACAACACAAACATCACACCAATTTACGCACACACACATATTACAGTTCCCTAACCCTCACACTTGGTTCCACAGTGAGGGAAGGGAAAAAAACCTTTCCAGTTAGGCGGCTAAAGTTACTCCTCGATGTCTCCCAGCAACAGAATGTACATTTTGTTTCTCAACAAGTTAGGCACAGACGTGTGAAGTGCGAAAGATGAAAGGTGATATACTGTGAAATGTATAAATGGGGCCCACTATTAAGTGGAAACAGTACGGTTTTCATCTAGTTCCTATAGAATAACCAATGGGCATAAAAAGAACAGGAAAATGAAAAACACAGATTGTGCCTATTGTGAATAAATTAAATATGTGTCGTTAAAAACAAAATAAATATCCAGCTGCAAAAAACGGATTTGTTGTTATCTGCACAATTAAAAAAAACCTCTGCCTTCATTTATATTCGTAATCAGCGTACAATGTAGACCTCTGCTCAGTCCAGTAATACAGTTTGTTTCAGATTGCTTCTAACCCTTGGATTTTCCTTTTTTAACAATAGTGCAAGGCAAAATAGTTTTTCTACTAGGTTATTCTCACAAATGACTACTGGGCGCTGAGAAAGGAGCATCAACTCAAAACTTGGCAAGTAGTTGACCAGTGCATGAACCCCCTAGCTGGCCATTGTGACCGAGCGGTTCTAGGCGCTTCAGTCTGGAACCGCACGACCGCTACGGTCGCAGGTTCGAATCCTGCCTCGGGCATGGATGTGTGTGATGTCCTTAGGTTAGTTAGGTTTAAGTAGTTCTAAGTCTAGGGGACTGATGACCTCAGATGTTCAGTGGCATAGTGCTTGGAGCCATTTGAACCATTTGAAGACCAGCACACAATTAAAATTACAGCTCTTGACATACGAGAGAACAGCACCAAACACAACACTGACGTAGCACACTAGTTACGATGAGCATACTGAGAGTATCTGCCAGGGGCCTAGAGCTGAGGCAGGTGGGAAGAAGGAAGGGGGGGGTGGAGAGGGGGAAGGGGAAAAGGGAGGAAGGGGAGGAGAGGGGGAGAGGGGGGAGACAGCGGGGAGGGGGGGTGCACCGAACAGCGCCAGGAAGGGAAGGACATGGGAGGGAAGCAGTTGAAGCGAGGGTGCAGGGACTAAGGGAGGGGAGGTAAATCCACTCTGTAAGAAGGAGGGGAGACGGAAAAGGGGGCTCTGGGAAGCGGGGGGAACAAGACCAGGTTACAGTTGGAAGGAAGGGTAGATGTCACGGTGAAGTTCAACATCCAGGAGGGGGAGGTGCTGGAAATTTCCCTGATGAAGGAGATTGAGAGTGTGGAGGTGGAGAGAGGGAGGGATACAGCGATAGAGGCATGGCAGTGGGCAGGGAGTGAAGAGGAAGGAGGAAACCAGGGGGTGGGGGAATCAAGCCTGCAGACAGTGTAAAGGAGGAGTTGGGGGAAGGGGATGAGGTCATACAGGAGGATATGGAAGTCAAGGCAGAGCACATGGCTTTGGATTTCAAAGTTTGAGGATTTGGAGAGCCTTGTAAAAGCGGGGGGGGGGGGGGCAGAGAACCATGCAACGCTGGCGTAACAGAGGATAGGAAAGATAAGGAATTTGTACATGTGGAGGATGGTGGGAAGATGCAACCCCATGTCCAGCCAGACAGGAGTTTCAGCAGGAGGTTACAGTACACTTGTTCGCACACTGCTTGAATACTGCTCAGCAGTGTGGGATCTGTACCAGATAGGGTTGATAGAAGAGATAGAGAAGACCCAACGGAGAGTAGCGCGCTTCGTTACAGCATCATTTAGTAATCGCGAAAGCGTTACAGAAATTATAGATAAACTCCAGTGGAAGACTCTGCAGGAGAGATGCTCAGTAGCTCGGTACGAGCTTTTGTTGAACTTTCGAGAACATACCTTCACTGAGGAGTCAAGCAGTATATTGCTCCCTCCTACGTATAACTCACGAAGAGACCATGAGGATAAAATCAGAGAGATTAGAGCCCACACAGAGGCATACCAACAACCCTCCTTTCCACGAATACTACGAGTCTGGAACAGAAGGGAAAACCGATAGAGGTACTCAAGGTACCCTCCGCCACACACCGTCAGATGGCTTGCGGAGTACGGATGTAGATGTAGAGGGGTCCAGGTGAGGTGACGGTCGAGGGTGAGGTCAAGGTATCTCATGGTGGGGGTGAGCTGGATGGGACGACCATAAATGGTGAGGTAGAAATTGTGGAGACAGAAGGAGCGAGTGGTGTGGCCTATGACGATTGCCTAGGTTTTGGAGGGGTTGAGATGAAAGAACCACTGGTGGTGAAATGGTAAAAGTGGATTTGGAGGGTGAATTGGGACTGTTGAAAGATAGGATAGAGAACCAAGAAGGCAGCGTCATCAGCATATTGGAGTGGGTGAACAGGTGGAGATGGCTTGGGCATATCAGCAGTGTACAGGAGATAGAGGAGCGGGAAGAGGACAGAGCCCTAGGGGATGCCAGCAGTGGGATAAAAGATACGGGAGTTGGTGTTGTGGAGGGTGACATGGGAAAGATGGTGTGAGAGGAAGGAAAGGATCAGATGGACACAATTGATTGGCAGGGCATATGTTTGGAGTTTAAAGAGGAGACCAGGATGCCATACACGGTCATAGGCATTTTGGAGGTCAAAGGACACAAAATGGCAGATCGACGGGAGCGAAACTGGAGGGAGAGACAGTGGGCGAGGTCAAGGAGTTGGTCTTCAGCAGAGGAGGAGGGTCAGAAGCCGCACTGGGTAAAGGCGATGAGGTGGTAATGATTAAGGTGCTGATGGATACGACGGGGGAGGATGGTTTTGAAGACCTTACTGAAGATGGAGGTGAGGCAGATGGGACGACAGGAAGAGGTGATGGAAAGAGATTTGTTGGGATTGAGGATTAAGAGGTCGCAGGAAGTCTTCCATAGGTCGAGGTAGAAGCCGGTACAGAGGTTGACATAGAGATCGGCAAAGACAGTCAGGAAGGAGAAGGGGCTTTCTCTAAGGTGGCGGTAGGTGACACAGTTGTGACCAGGGGCCGTGTTGCTTTTAGACCAGAGGATAAGTTTATGGCGTGTGCTGTGATTGAAATGTTGATGTCGGAGGGGGGCGACTGCCTCAAGTACTGTAGACTGTGAGCAAGTGGAGCGACTGAGGTATCGACGCCTTCCATGACGGTGGGGAAAAGAGCATAATCAAAGTGGGGATCATCAGGGGCGGAGAAGACCTCGGAAAGGAGGGAAGCGAAATGGTTGGCCTTACTGAGGTTGTCGGGAAGGTTCAAAAATGGTTCAAATGGCTCCGAGCACTATGGGACTCAACTGCTGAGGTGATTAGTCCCCTAGAACTTAGAACTAGTTAAACCTAACTAACCTAAGGACATCACAAACATCCATGCCCGAGGCAGGATTCGAACCTGCGACCGTAGCGGTCTTGCGGTTCCAGACTGCAGCGCCTTTAACCGCACGGCCACTTCGGCCGGCTGTCAGGAAGGGGTCGGTCGTTATGGAGAAAGGGGTAAAGGGGTGCGGACTGGGAACCAGTGAGGAGATGGAAGGCAAACCAGTACTTGGAGGAGGTGATAGGGAGGGTGGAGATCAGTAGTGTACAGGTCTGGCGCCAGTCCTGGCGTATCTTTGGACAACTCCGTCAGTGCACTGCCCTTTTATATCTTTTGTACACAATACTACAGGCATCTGTATACGTGCATATTACTATCCCATAATCTATGTCTGTGTACACCAGGAATGTATATGACAAACAGTATCACTCACGTAGTATATATGTAACAGAGGGCTTAATGTGTTAGATTTAATAATAATAAAGGCACAACTCGAAGATAGGTACTAGCACTCACTTTCCCAGAGTTCACTTAATAAAGTAGCTACCTTATACACTGTCTGGTCATAAGCATCGGGACAACCCTGTATAATGCGGAACTGTCGGCTAGATGGCAGCAGAGGCCGGTATGAAAGGAGGCAGAGTGTTATGTGGTCAATAGGGAAGCAATAATAGCAGAATGGATCGCTCAGGAGAGTTGAGTGACGTCGAACGTAGTTACTGGATGTCACCAGAAACAACAAATCGACGAGGGACATTTGAACCCTTCTAAAGATGCTCAGGTCGACTGAGGCTGACGTTACTGGGAAGTGGAAACGCGATGGAACAACCACAGCTAAAACCATGATCAGGCAGATCTAATTTAGTGACGGACAGTGACTGCCGAGCGCAGCAGAGGAAGGTTGTCAAGAAACCACGTGATATCAGCTGAATGAATCACTCGTGATTTCTGAGGGGCTACGAGCAATCCAGCCAGCAGAATGAATGTGCGTAGATAGTTGAAAACAACGGGTTACAATTTTCCTCACTAGCACCTTATTTCTGTAGTCACTACTAAGAGTCCCCCGAGCGAGATGGATCAGTGGTTAGCACACTGGACTTGCATTCCGGAGGACGACAGTACAATCCCGCTTCCGGCCATCCTGATTTAGGTTTTCCGTGATTTCCCTAAATCGCTCCAGGCAAATGCTGGGATGGTTCCTTTGAAAGGGCTTGGCCGACTTCCTTCCCCGTCCTTTCCTAATCTGATGAGACTGATGACCACGCTGTTTGGTCTCTTCTCAACCAAACCCAACTAAGCATCCCTTGAGGTGCTGTAAACAGTGATGCCGCTGATCAGCGAATGGCTGGAAACAAGGGATGTGGGGCGATAAATCACGCTAAACCCTGTGGCAATTGCTGGGAAGGTTTGGACTCTGGGTGAAAGTCTGAATAGCGTTACCTGCCATCATGTGTGGTGCCAAGAGCGAGGAACAGAGGGGGTGGTGTTGTGGCTTCAGGATGTTGTGGTGGTGCACTTAAGAAAATGAAGAAGGATACAGCATTGTGTTCTGCGTACAGTAGAGGAACAGTTTGGAGACTGTGATGGTTTGTGTCGGCAGGACAATGCACCCTGTCATACAGCGGTGTCTGAGAGGCAGTGACATCCCTGAAACGCAAACAGGGTGTTAGTCAGCAGTCAGCCGCGACTCAGTCTGTCCTTTATTTCAGATCCAGACTTCAGCTACAGTACAGCTATTACACTAGTGTACGAAGTGTCATGTGGACTCAACAGCCTTCTAAATGCAGATTTTTACTATAATACCTTAGAGTATACATAACGTAATTCAAACTGATAATTTTTATTTTGGCTGGAACCACAGTTTTTGAATGATGCTGCCATCACTTGACTCTAATAATTTTTATTTTATTGCTATACAATCCAATCTTCGGCCTCATGCCATTTCCAAGCACAAAAACTGGAATAAACAATATAAGCATAAATCACAAAAAGGAGTGTAAATCACAAAAGCATGAAAGAGGGCAACCATGAAAAATACTGTATAAATACCATGATTCTTTGCCTTATTTTTCCGTCAAATTATACTTCGATTCCGCATCAGGGCAGGCTGGCAGCAGCATATGCGCTGCTCTTCAGCCAAAAGACATAGAACATACAATAGAAGACATTTAAAAATAACATAAGGAGAAAATATGGTGTACATAGACATAAAACAGGGGTAACATTATAGAAGACGATAGACAAAAAGGGGCCACCGTAAAATGGAGATAAAACTGTAAGAAAGTAGTACACACACAAAACCACACTCTGGGACACTTGAAAGTACACAAGGCGAAGTATCAGTGGAGCATAAAAGTATCGACGGATGGTGTAGCACATAACGATCACTGACAGTAACACTATGTACAAGTCCAGCACACAATTAAAATCACAACTCTCGATGCACAGGAGAACAGCACCAAACGTAGCACAGTGACGACAATGAGCAAAATGGAGGATCTGCCAGGTGCAAGGAGATGAGGGAGAAGGGAAGAAGGAAGGGAGGGGAAGAGAGGGGGAGATGGGTGGGGGCCACACCGAAGAGGGGTGGGGAGGGAAGGACGTGGGAGGGAAAGAGGCGAGGATGGGGTGCAGGGACTCAGCGGGGGGAGGAGGAAAATCCGCTCTGGGAGAAGGGTGGAGAGGAAAATGGGGGCCCTGGTAAGGGGGTGAGGAACAAGGCCAGGTTATAGTTGGAAGGAAGAGTATATGTCATGGCAAAGTTCAACATACAAGATGGGGAGGTGCTGGAAATTGCCCCAATGAAGGAGATGGAGGGTGTGGACGTGGAGAGAGGGAGGGATACAGCGATAGAGGCCTGGCAACAGGTGGGGGGGGGGGGGGAGGAAGGTGGAAACCAGGGGGTTGGGGGAATCAAGCCTGCGGACAGCATAAAGCATGTGGAGGAAAAGGTGGGGAAGGGGATGAGGTCATACAGCAGCTGTGTGGGGGAAGGAAGGCAGATATGGAAGGCAAGGCAGAGTGTATGACGTTCAAGGATTTGGAGGGCCTTGTAAAAGCGGATGGGTGCAAAGATCCAGGCAACACTGGCATAATAGAGGATAGGACGGATGAGAGATTTGTAGCTATGGAGGATGGTGGAGGGATGCAATCCCCATGTCTGACCAGACAGAAATTTCAGGAGGCAGAGGCAGGAATGGGCTTCTTGCTGGATGGTCGGGAGGTGAGGGGTCCAGATGAGGTGACAGTCAAAGGTGAGGCCAAGGTATCGCAGGATGGGGGTGAGCTGCATGGGACAACCATAAAGGGTGAGGTAGAAATCATGGAGACAGAAGGAGTGGGTGATGAGGCCTATGATGATTGCCTGGGTTTTGGAGGGGTTGAGACAAAGGAACCACTGGTTACACCAAGTGGTGAACTGGTCAAGGTGGGTTATGAGGGTGCATTGGGACTGTTGAAGGGTAGGATAGAGAGCCAGGAAGGTGGTGTCATCAGCATATTGGAGAAGGTGGACAGGTGGGGGTGGCTTGGGCATATCAGCCATGTACAAGAGACAAAGGAGAGGGGAGAGGATGGAGCCCTGGGGGATGCCAGAAGGGGGCTAAAAGATACAGAAGTTGGTATTGTGGAGGGTGACATAGGAAGCACAGCACGAGAGGAAGGGCCCGCATCTCGTGGTCGTGCGGTAGCGTTCTCGCTTCCCACGCCCGGGTTCCCGGGTTCGATTCCCGTCGGGGTCAGGGATTTTCTCTGCCTCGTGATGGCTGGGTGTTGTGTGCTGTCCTTAGGTTAGTTAGGTTTAAGTAGTTCTATGTTCTAGGGGACTGATGACCATAGCTGTTAAGTCCCATAGTGCTCAGAGCCATTTGAACCATTTGAACGAGAGGAAGGAAGCGACCAGATGGACAAAATTGATAGGCAGGACGTATGTTTGGAGTTTATAGAGGCGACCAGAATGCCATACACGGTGAGAGGCATTTTTGAGGTCGAGGGAAACAAAAATGGCGGAGCAATGGGAGTTAAGCTGGAGGGAGAGAAGGCGAATGAGGTTAAGGAGTTGGTCTTCAGTGGAGAAGGAGGGCCGGAAGCCACACTGGGTAAGGGGGAGAAAGTGCTATTGATTAAGGTGCTGATGGATACGAAGGAGGTGAGGCAGATGGGACGATAGGAAGAGGCAGTGGAAGGGGGTTTGTTGGGGGTGAGGAATAAGAGGATGCGGGAAATCTTCCACAGGTCAGGGTAGAAGCTGGTGGAGAGGATGGCGTTATAGAGATGGGCAAGGACAGTCAGGAAGGAGAAGGGGCTTTCTCTAAGTTGGCGGTAGGTGACACAGTCGTGACCAGGGGCGCTGTTGCATTTGGACTGGAGGATAAGTTTAACGTCTTGTGCTGTGACAATCTTCAGGACTTCATGAAACTGCTATTGAGTAGTGGGACCTTAGACCCCAAGATAAACGTGTTGCTCACATCCAGAATATGCCTTGGAGGAACTCATACGTGTACTGGAAGGATATTAACACTATTAAAGACTGATAATTATCATCATCATCATCATCATGAGATAAAGGTATTCACTGTATTTGTTTTCAGTAGATACACTTATGAGAGAGACTGCTTTGTTTCATAATGATTTTTTCTAACCAAAAAAAGTCGTTATTCTTATCAAAAGGAACTATGTTTATTTTGTTAGCAAGGTATTGTTCAAACCTCAGTGGATGTACTATAAATAATCATCGTAGTGATCTTTATGATACTCCAAACTTTTGTTGAGTTTTGTATTTATATGATAAGGTCGTGCAATAATACCAGGTGTACAAGTATCAAACTGGAATTTGGATGCAGTAATGACACATCTGTTGTTTGAAATTGATAAATAATATTTTATTCAAAATAATCTCCACTGCTATATTTCTCCCACCTCTCCGGCAGGCTATGAATGGCACGCCATAAAAGAGTAGTTCTTCTTTTGAAGCGAACCAGTCAGCGAGCCATTTCTGTACATTCTTTTGAAGCGTTGGTCAGCGACAGCATGTCCCAGAGATGCAAACAGACGATAATCTGGCGGCGCCAAGTCTGGAGAATAAGCCACACGCCCAGTGTTTCCCATCTGAAAGCCTCGATCGTTTCCCTGGCTCGTTTTGCTGTGTGCGATGGGGCGTTATCATGGAGCAATATGACTTTGTGCTGCCGTTTTCAATATTGCGGTCGTTTTTCAAGTCATACTCGATTTAAATCGATCATTTGCATTTGCTTTCAATCAGTGTTAACGGTTTCAACAGGATTTAGCAGCTCATAATAAATGACACCCTTCTCATCCCACACAACACAGAGCATTGTCTTCTTTCGGAAGCGATTTCGTCTTGAAGTAGATGTAGATTGTTTCCTGGATTCACCCATGATTTACGACTTTTAGGATTTTCAAAATATATCCATTTTTTATCACCTGTCGCTGTTCGATGGAGAAACGACTTTCTTTTGTATCTGGCGAGCAGCATTTCACAAGTGGTCTTTCGATTTGCTTGCTGTCTTTCATTCACTTCATGCGGAACCCATTTTCCCACTTTCTGCACGTTTCCCGTAACTTTCAATCGAAGAGAAACGGTTTTATGCGTCACTTTCAATTTTTCTCGGAGTTCCTGTTGAGTCTGAGTATGATTTGCATCCAAAAAGACCTGCGATTCGTTGTCTTTCACGCGCTCATCGTTTCTCATGTCTAAGTCACAACTTTTCAATTTTTTGAACCACTTGAAATACTGTGTTTCCCCTGGAGCATGTTCACAGAAAGCTTCGGTAAGTATTCGAAGCAATTCTGCAATTTTCCTCAAATGATAACAGCAAACCAATTCTGTCTGTAAATCGTAGTTCGTAGGCACAAAACTCGACATGTTTAAGGGTTTGAAACAGATACCGATGCTAGGAACTTGGGTTACTGTGTGTTTACATTCGTCGTCAGCCGTGTCAGGAAGCAGATGGCGCTGCAGACTCGGTCTCACGGGCTCTACACTGACGGCTATCACCATCTATAGAGAAATTCCGGTTTCATACTTCTACACTTGGTATGTGCAAATACGATCTGCAGTACATGACATATTGAATCGTGACTGACTGCTTGCTTCCTTCCCGTTTAATTCTCGTCACATTCGCTGAGCACGACGACTCTAAAGGAGTCAATCCTGATTCCTAAAGTGGACTGGCCTGCCCAGAATCCGACCTGAAAGCAATGAAACACCTTGGAGATGAGATACAATTTCAATTTCACTCCAGACAGCAGAGTCATCATCCCTACCTTTTCTGTTCCGGTTCTCTAGGGAGAATGGGCTGCCGTCCCTCTACAAAAATTCCGACACGTCATTGATAGTGTTCGCAGTAACGTTGGAGCCGTCATAGAAGCAAAGGGTGGTCACACCCAATATTAATGCCCACTACTATGTGTAAAAGTTCAAAAATATTCAAATGTGTGTGGAATTCCTAATGGACCAAACTGTTGAGGTCATCGGTCCCTAGACTTACACATTACGTAAACTAACTTCTTCTACGAACAACACACACACCCATGCCCCGACGGAGGACTCAAACCTCCGGCGTTAGGGTGGAGGTGGGGGAAGAGGGGGTGGGGGGATTCTGTGCAATCCGTGACATGGCCCCTCAATCCGCGCGGCCACTCCGCCGGCTGGTGTACAAGTGCTTTTGACCAACGGTGTACTTTGCGTTCGCATATTGGGATATAGTATAAGTTGTTGCACAGAAACCTTTCGGTTTTCTGCTGGAACCGTAGCTGAGTGGCGTTGTTTCCCTTGCAGAAGGCGTCCCGGGCCCCAGCCGGGTGCGGCGCGGGGGCGGCGAGGGTGAGCTGGTGGAGGACGACGAGGACCTGTACGCCGACGACCAGGAAACCGAGCCGGCGCGCAAGAAGACGGCCATCGAGGAGCAGTGGGAGAAGAACCAGGGCTTCGAGCTCACCTCGGTCGAGCAGGAGACGTACGAGAAGTACTTCTACGGCACCGAACACTGGAACTACTTCACCAATGACGAGGACCTCGGGCCCGTCATCCTCAGCATCAAGCAGGAGACGCTCAACGGCCGCGACCAGTTCCGGTGAGTACCTGCACACGCTCCTGATAATTTCTAGCAGGCGAGCGGACGAAACGCTCTCCACGCAGATCTGAGCCTGCTCTTGGGATCCACTGCAGCTGACATAGACGGCATCTCACAGTTGGGCAATACCAACTTGAACTTCTTACAGCTGTGTCGTCGTTGTTTGACTTGATGCTCGTGGCCATTCATTTATCTTGAAACTGCGCAGCTCAAGAACATTTGAGGTCAGCAGTATACGATGTACCATACAACCTGCTGGGCTTGAACGCGACTCGAACTTTTCGAGCAATTGCAGTTTCAATCGCCCCACGATATAGCAATTCCTGACCCATGACGGGTCGTAGCGTATTAATAGTAATGGATTTTGATCATAAAAATGACTGTGAAACACGTACTACAATGAAGTTAAAATCTTCTGGGTTATTAGGCCGCTTCATGTTTTTTCTAAAATGATCGACGTTTCGACCTCTCTGCTGGAATCTTTCTCAGGATCTTCTGGTGTCCACTACTGCTAGAGTGTTCTAGCAGTACTGGACACCAGAAGATCCTGAGGAAGATCCCAGCAGAGTGGTCGAAACGTCGATCATTTTAGAAGAAATATGACGCGGTCTAATAACCCAGAAGGTTTTAACTTCAGTGACAACAGCAACGAAAGCCTACAGACTTACTTACGTACTACGATGTCTTATAGACTGTACTTCATATGTAAATATAGCTTTAATAAATAAATAAACGATTAGTCACAATTTAATGTAATTCTTGAGCCTGCGAATTAGTGAAGTCTGTTGGTACTACTCTCACTATCGCAATTACCGTCAGTTTAATATGGTTTATTTCGTTTATTAAACATTTGTTTTCTAAACAATTTTCTTTCTTGTTTCATCTTAAAGTTACTATCTTGCCTTAAAGGTGATTAACGTTTTTACGCGTTATTGTAACATGTGAACGGGCATTGAAATGCTCATTTGTAACTCACTTCGTAAATTATATAGTCCGTCAAAGCAAATTTTGGCTTCAGAATCGAGGAATATTTTTTAAGGGCAATACTTGCACCTTTTATTGCTAGTTTCACATAAAAAGATCCCCATAAATTTTCATATACGTTATCCAAAAATTATATATGACAACTCTTATTAGAAATTGGTTCGGAAACAACAGAAGTTCGTACAACAGTAGGACTTATTAAGATTTCCATCTGTTTCGTGCGAAACTGTAAGATTTCAAGCAGAGCTATAGTTTGTTCTCGGGGAAATTTGTTAAACCTCTCACCATCGCTTTTTCACGTTCCGAGTCAAATGTCACATGATTCTTCAAACAATACTCTATACTGTATCGAGCTCCGAGGCATATCGGGAACTCTCGGGCTCGTTCAAGTGAGGGTATCTTTTGTCCATCTATACCACACAGTGCAAAACGATGAACGCTAAAATTCAGTTACCTCGAAATAATATCGTATTTTTTCCTTTTAATCATAAAATACATCGTTTCAAACGAAAGTATTTCGCTGGTTTTTATATTCGCATTGACCAGAGAGGATCAAGTAACTACTTCATTTCCCCCTTTTCTTTGTGGTTTTCTACTTTTACAGTGCTCCTTCAGTTTTTCTTCTGTCCATGTTGGACGAGTTCTTACTTCTTTTGCCTTGAAATCATTCTAAATTTAGAGTTTTATCCATAAAAATATTTCTTTCCGTTATTTCTAGTTTTCTGACTTCCTTAATCAGTTCTATTGTTCATTTATAGGAATGTTTGTTTTATTAGCCTGTTGTCATTTATTCGGTAGGGATATCCGAGCAAGATTTTATGTATATTCTGATAGCTCTTCCTACCGTTTCTGTGTTAGCGCTTCTCTTTGAATACTGCCTCTGTCAAAACACTGAAGCAGTTTTCGAATTCGGCAATGGGTGTGTCGACATCGGCAGCCTGTGGGTCTAAATCAATGAATTGAGAGTCTACTACAGTACCGTCTGCTTTAATTTTCTTATGCGCAGTGGTAGAGAAATCGGTAAACATTCTTCCGTATATTAGATCGTTCTACAGTATCAATGGATCAACTTGTTGCAGTCAGTGATGAAGTTTGTACAGCGCCGACCATGACAAAAAGACACGGTGGGGATTGTACAGAGCTTAAAAGGTCGTGTTGATGTATACAAAGGATACGAATTTGACAGCGAAATCAAGGCAGCTGTTGCTGTCCCCAATACGTCAGAAACGAGGAACATCATGAAAAGTACGCGCAGATCTGTAGCAGTCAGAATAAATAAAATGATGGCCGATATCGAACACTACGCCGATAATTATATGCTCGAAAACGCTTTGTGAAGCACAACAATAGATGTTTCCCACGAAACAATATTTGCTGTGTACAGACTTTCAATACGAAGACCTTGTTTAAACGGTTTGCTCTCAGTGCACATTCTATATATGCCTACATTACACTGTTCATACCGTTCAACACAACGTATAATTCTTTTTTTTTTTTTTTTTACTGTGGATAGCGATGGCATCAGAGGATGTTTTCATCGATACTCTCTCATTCTGAATTTTAAGCCCACTCCATAAACTTTCTATTATTTCCGTCATTTGATCTTCGATGTATGTGTTGTAAAGAAAGAAGGGGGGGGGGGGGAGGAGGGGGAGAATATACGCCTGACTTACGCCCTTTTTAATCCGAGCACGTCGATCTTGGTCTTTCATCGTCATTGCTCGTTCTTGGTACATGCACATATTATACCCGTCTTTCCCTACAACTCACACCTATTTTTCTGAGAATTTCGAACAGCTCGCATCATTTTGCATTGTCGGACGCTTTTTACGAGTCGGCAGATCCTATAAAGTTGTCATGAGTTTTCTTAAGTCTTGGTTATATTGCCAGTCGCAGCGTTAGAAGTGCCTCTCTGGTACTTTTACCTTTCCTAAAGACAAACTGGTGATCATTTAACATATCCGCAATTTTATGATTTTCTTTAACCAGTTAAATTAGTAACTGCGCTCTTTAGCTTAGCAGTATTAGGTGTATGCCCGTTGCTGACTGGCCGTAGATCGACAGCGGTGCAGCTCTGGCCTGTGGTTATCAGTAAAGTTTTTCTCCATTCGATGTCCCTTACCCTGCTCTGGCCTTACCAGCGGGATGCTTCCCTCCACCCCGTATAGGAGTCTCTCCCAGTACGGTTTTAACGACCGCATATAATTTCGCATTTATTTCTACCAAAAGCCGTAACAGTAAGTACATGCCGAAAAATTGTTTTTAATTGTACCATAATTTTTACAGTGGTGTGATCCAGAACAAAATATACCTAATTATTTTATGTAATCAAATAATTCATTAAAACGTTTAGATAATATGCTGGAATACTGCTTTACTATCGACCAGTGTTAATAATCCAGTGGTTTTTCTTCTCTCGGTTTCCCTTGTACTCAGAACAAACGTTTTGTGCATCGATGCAGGGCTTCGGAAGAGAAGGAAAGTAAAGAAACATGTCCTTGGTGACAGCATTTTGACGATGTCACCACATTGGTGAGGGTCAGAGGGTGTCAACGAAACTGCTGAGTTTTTCGGCGAGGCATCTGCTCGTCATATTCAAACTTTTTGAGGGAGGCACCTGTAAGGTCTTGGCCCAACACGAACTAGCATGTACCGAGCAAAGACCGCCCATGTAACGAAGCTCTCCTTAGCAGACATGACAGCAAATTATTATTTTGCGAAATGAGTTACCACCGTTAGTTATGTTTCGACATCATCATCTTAAAGTTATCGATTATGGAGCATGTTCCTTCTTCAAGCGAAATTGCCCTCTCTGGTTAGCAGATTTCCTACACTCTGGCGTCCATTTTACTTACACTCCACAAAAACCTATAGACATTTGCTATTGTCCAATGCCTCAGGATGTTTCTTTTTTTAGTACTTTTCCCTTTATTTTGCCGCTAATGTTGAAAATTTTCAATTCCTTCCGTGTACCATTACTAGTTTTCTTAATCCAATAACGTGTAACAAGTCACAGATTTTTAAAATATAGTCTCGGAAGCTCCTCCTGCCCAATCGTCTGATGTGTTCCGGGCCTTCTTGTCTATTCTGTGTGTTAATAGGGTGCCCAAGGAAAGTCACTTCGAAAAATTGATTTGTCTATTTTTTGATATTGCTTCCTTCTTATTAACTGTTCGACACAGGCTTTGAATTTCTTATCATTGTTAAACTCCTGGCCATTATATTGCATTAAAATACATTTTATCCTAAGTAACTGTGGTTTGTGTACTTCTCCATACTCAGATCTGTATAATTAAATATGTCACGCGAACGATTTCGTCTGTTGAAACATACAAATGGCTATTAATTGGAACAATTAGTAATAAACTTAGGCTTTTCATAAATGAAATACTACTTTATCCTCTTGAGTTTAGTACATATTCTGTTAAAACAGCATGTATAACATAACAGTTTTAGACACGAAATGAATACAAAAATCGTTCTCCAGAGAGTTTCTTACAAAAACATAACTAATCCTTTGCACTCTGAACATTTTTTAAAGAAAAATATGAATTAAGTTGAATTCCCTGAATGTTTTCGCATATTATCTGATGAAAAGGAATTGTAAAAACATTCTTTCACTAAACATTTGATGGGAAAAACAGCAGCATGATTCTGCGGGTTAGGTTTCATTTCAGTTTACCTGACCTCTGACTTATTGCAACATATTTAATTGTATATAGAACTGCAATGAATAAAAACTTGTTTTTATTTTACTTTTATTTGATAGAACGGCTACCCAAACTTCATATAGTTAACAGCTTATATTTTATGGCATGGAAAAGTTAGTAAACAGATTTATAACTTCTGTGCTGCAAAACAAGTTGGAGACTGCTTCAACTGAATTTCGGGAAGGGTTTAGGTAATTTTCTGTTGATATTTCAAATGAGCGAATATCCCGTTGCCAAGACCCTTCCGAAATAGTGTTAATTTGTTGTCGAAGGTAAATAAAGTCTGCTTTCGATCAGAAATAAATTTTTCAGCTCCTTATAATGAGGATTTGTAATTTCTGAACAACATCTGTAATAAAAGCCATATTTGAGAAGTACTGTGTCATGAAGATGACAGTAATTTCTTGCAGTAGTTGTTTGGTGGGAAAAATTTGTCTAGAACGTTGCCTGTTCATAGGACTAGCACTAAGCTTCAGGAACACACATCATCAGGAAGCTTGTCACTGTTAATATTTCTATGACGGATTTGAACTTCAGGTGTGTTTAGACATTTTAGCACACATAGTTGACAGCTTTTAGAATTAAGGTACTGCAAATATTTGCCCTGTACAGTGTGTCATTGGAACAAAAAGATTGTTCATATCCAGAAGATCTGCACTAATTTGAAGCAAGAGTCCCTTGTAGGGACACGGAAAGAGCTGGATACTCGTTGGCGTCCAGTGCTTTCAACTCAATAGAGATAATTACTTCCGCGATACTTTTAATCATTTTACTCGTATCAGTACGTTATAGCAGTATCGAGCCGAATGATCCTGGTGACGATTTATTACATTTTTGTTACCAATCGCAAATTATGGCCGCATGGCTCATTTCCAACACTTTCAAAAATTAAAATCGCGGTCCCCAAACGGCCAGCAGTTGAACGAGCGCTGTGCATCCCAACATGAGTGAGTGTATGAAAACATTTGGGAATCTTCGCCAGCATTGGCAGCTTTTCGTTCGCAGGTCTTACACTCCAAATCCCGTCTTTTTCTCGATTCAACACATACCTGTACGTTTTACAGTGTTGTCGCTGCGTCGTTGTGTCGTGGAGTCAACACACCAGTGTTTCAGCCGATGTCGGACTGGAGCCGCAGCTTCCTAGTCGGCATCACGAGACTGAGTCCTCTCATCAATGACAAATGCCTAGTTCTCCGCACAGCAGTCAGAGACGGACTTATTCAGTACTTTGTCATCAGATATTCCGTCTACCCATTCACTCTTCAGCCTACTTCGTTGGCACCACATTTCAAACTTTTTGCTGCACTTCTCATCGTGCTAACACTTAAATTATTTGTTTGATATTAACACTTTTATAATTTTCAGAAAATCCTTAGCTGCTGTTGAAATTTCTATTCGGTATTAACATGCTTCTCTTTTTCAGAAAACCTTTTGTTGCTATTGCAAAATTGCATTTTATATTTTTAACTTTCGGTCGGGTAGTTTGCTTCCCAAACAGCAAAACTGATTGACTAGTTTCAATGTCTCATTTCCTAGTGTAATTTCCTCCCAATCATTTGATTTAATCCCTTGCCACTCCATAAGTCTTCCTTTATGTTTTCGGTGCATATTTGTAAGAAATTTCCGCCATCTGACTGTAACTTCTAAAGATTTCAAATTGCGCTTGAGAATGGATATAAAGGCGAAATGATGATAGTGTAAAATAAATTAATACAAATCTAGAATCAAATGGCAGAAATTTCTTTCGAAAACTTCCGTATGACCGTGGTCCCTCACGAGGGAAAATTATTAACGAAGAAAAAATTTGGTGCTTTTGTTTTAACCTATCTTCAACAAACTATGCGTTATATTAAATTGATTTTTCCAAGTACTGTACTGTTTCTGATAAAATTAACGTCATCTGCAAATTTTGACGTTTTCATTTCTATTTCGTTTGCTTAGTTATTCGTTCAGTGTCTAACGTACCTCCACTTCTTCTACTGGCTACCCATGGCGGAGACTTGCCATAAGTACGTACAAGTGATAATTTGTGCAATGGATATTTTAACGCTAATGAAGTCTCCCCGACACTTATACATCCCCCAATAGGAGTACGTTATTCTCATTAATTATGTAAATTGTCATGTGATAACCTACACATTTCCTAATTTTATCCTGTGGATAGGATAGAATATCAGGATAAGTCGACAAAATCCAGTCCTCCTTTTAACAAATATATGTACATAAATGTACATAAGAGACAAGATTAAGTGGTACAGGAAAATACTATGTACTTAAGGATAAATGCCGTGAATTTAATACATTTATTCATCATAAAAACAATTGAAAGAAACTAAGTAAGGATGACAAATCTCAGGTTCTCCCTGTATTAATACTGACTGGCCCCTAAACTGTCTGGCTCTGCCCTATAATGTACTCGCGATCTGTGATTAGGCGCGGAGTAACTGACATCCCTCGTGTACTAAATAACAAGAAGGAACTACTGTCTCAATGAGCAGTGTGAAACCTCAGTGCAGAACGGAGTAGGACATGTGATTCACCAACGTAAATTTACTTTCTCACACGCCGGTGCATAAGCAAGATCACTGTAATGAGCAGAAGCTATAACCGCAGGACTTCTTGCCTCGGCGAGATAATAACGAAATTGTACTTCACCAAAATTACAGCCTAAGACTTCCGTCAACCGCCGTGAAACTCCAGGACGGTTCTCCTGCTCCACAACCCGCGATGTCTCATCTTCTTTTTTTTCTCTCTCTCGTCTTTTCCTGCTCAAAATCTTTTCTCCCCCTTAAATTTGGATGGCGAATCATCTTTCCGGAAGGCGCTCGTTCCCGAACTCCGACCAATCGCAGTTAAGAATCCACATCGAAGTTTCTGTAAGTTCTTTCTACGTCCGTAGGAAAATACGCAAATACCAGGTGCCGTGTGTTTTTGGCCGACCAGGCCGCCTTCCCACGCCTGCCCGCCGGTCACGTGCTCCCGTTCTTCAGGTGGTCCAGCTCACGGGCGGGTCGCGGGATCAGCGCCGGAAGCGGCCGTGCCGTCCTACTGTCCGAAGCAATGTGTGAACTTCCTGTGTCCTTCCGTCTATCACGAGTTTCACAGCTCTTGTTATTCCCCAGTTACCCAACATGCAGACATTATACAATAAATTAAGTGTACTAGACGATGTCAGTCACAAACATGTTTTTAATGAACGAGCAGAAACCTGTCTTTTCTATCATTAAATGGGCTAGCTTACGTCGTATTGCGTGTAAACGCGATTTTTAAGTTGTAAACTAACGCCACCTTACAAGCTCGCTGGTGGAATGACCCTCTCCTTATTCCGTTCTCTACGACAGCCACACTTTCGAGACTTACGACTCGTTTGGTTTCCGTATAAATTGTATATAACCTTCGCTTCATGTGTTTTATCCTTCCTACTTTCTAAATTTTGAAGAGTGAATATTAGTCGACATTGTCAAAAGGATTTTCTTTATATCTGCGAAATATATTAACAGAAATACACTACTGGCCATTAAAATTGCTACACCAAGAAGAAATGCAGATGATAAACGGGTATTCATTGAACAAATATATTATACTAGAACTGACGTGTGATTACATTTTCACGCAATTTGGGTGGATAGATCCTGAGAAATCAGTACCCAGAACAACCACCTCTCGCCGTAATAACGGCCTTGATACGCCTGGGCATTGAGTCAAACAGAGCTTGGATGGCGTGTACAGGTACAGCTGCCCGTGCAGCTTCAACACGATACCACAGTTCATCAAGAGTAGTGACTGGCGTATTGTGACGAGCCAGTTGCTCGGCCACCATTGACCAGACGTTTTCAGTTGGTGAGAGATCTGGAGAATGTGCTGGCCAGGGCAGCAGTCGAACATTTTCTGTATCCAGAAAGGCCCGTACAGGACCTGCAACATGCGGTCGTGCATTATCCTGCCGATATGTAGGGTTTCGCACGGATCGAATGAAGGTTAGAGCCATGGGTCCGTAACACATCTGAAATGTGCCGTCAATGCGAAGATGAGGTGACCGAGGCGAGTAACCAATGGCACCCCATACCATCACGCCGGGTGATACGCCAGTATGGCGATGACGAATACTCGCTTCCAATGTGCGTTCACCGTGATGTCGCCAAACACGGATGCTACCATCATGATGCTGAAAGAGAACCTGGATTCATTCGAAAAAATGACGTTTTTTCATTCGTGCACCCAGGTTCGTCGTTGAGTACACCATCGCAGGCGCTCCTGTCTGTGATGCAGCGTCAAGAGTAACCGCAACCATGCTCTCCGGGCTGATAGTCCATGCTGCTGGAAACGTCGTCGAACTGTTCGTGCAGATGGTTGTTGTCTTAGAAACGTCCCCATCTGTTGATTCAGGGTTCGAGACGTGACTGCACGATCCGTTACAGCCATGCGGATAAAATGCCTGTCATCTCGACTGCTAGTGATACGAGACCGTTGGGATCCAGGACGGCGTTCCGTATTACCCTTCTGAACCCACCGATTCCATATTTTGCTAACAGTCATTGGATCTCGACCAACGCGTGCAGCAATGTTGCGATACGATAAACCGCAATCGCGATAGGCTACAACCCGACCATTATCAAAGTCGGAAATGCGATGGCACGCATTTCTCCTCCTTACAAGAGGCAGCACAACAACGTTTCACCAGGCAACGCCGGTCAACTGCTGTTTGTGTATGAGAAGTCGGTTGGAAACTTTCCTCGTGTCAGCACGTTGTAGGTGTCACCACCAGCGCCAACCTTGTGTGAATGCTCTGAAAAGCTAATGAATTGCATATCACAGCACCCTCTTCCTGTCGGTTAAATTTCGCGTCTGTATCACGTCATCTTCGTTATGTAGCAATTTTAATGGCCAGTATTGTATATTAACAGAAATATATTAACAGAATTGGGGAAGACAGAGTGGATAAATAAATAATTTGTTTCAAACCACGACAATGAGATATGCAGCTAGTTGGAGAAACAGGCTCTGGCTGTAAGCGTATTGCGTTAAGCAGATTTTACGGAGTAGCTCTCAAGAAAATAATGACTTACGGTGATGGAGTAGACGCCGGAAAATGAAACTTCGTACCGTGAATGGAAACTTGTCACCCATCAAAACTTCGCGTAACTGTTCGAGGGCCGCACTCGGAAGACGGAGGATTAGGTCAGAATCGCTTGTACCAACACAGTAATCGATTTTAATCTACAATCCTAGCTGCTAAAATGGACAGATTTGTTGTTATGTCCAGTTATTACCGAAACATCAGTGTCACAGCAGCCGGTAAAGTGTCCGTTTTGCTGTCAGGCAGTAACTGCATATTGTAGTGGCTTCACTCAAATTGCAAAATTTCGCTATTCGTTGTATGGCCGAACGTTAGTATGCCACATGATCCAAGTAATTATGAATCGTACCCCACAACGCGCTATAGGACGTTGAAATGATCTGGCAGGAAAACAAAATCTCGGATATTCTCCGATTTTTAATATCAACTTACATATTATTACTTAAGGCCGGCAGGGGTGGCCGAGCGGTTCTAGGCGCTACAGTCTGGAACCGCGCGACCGCTACGGTCGCAGTTTCGAGTCCTGCCTCGGGCATGGATGTGTGTGATGTCGATAGGTTGGTTAGGTTTAAGTAGTTCTAAGTTCTAAGGGACTGACGACTTCAAACGTTAAGTCCCATAGTGTTCAGAGCCATTTGAATCATTACTTAAGACTCAGTATTAATGTTGTTCACTTACGGAATCTGTAACGTTTGAGCAGCAACTATTACATTATTCTTTGTGGCAGCATTAATTTTTTTATGCTTTTGTTACGTCCCTCTCAGACAAAAGATAAAACCAAAGTAGCTGAACATTCAATTCCAATTATTATGTACAATTATTGATCTGCTCTTAGCTATTTCACATTCTACGCTGATGAACGCCAGTAAATTATACATAAATATTCTTGTCCGTTTTTAGTTAACAGAAAAAAATATTCTTTATCGGAATTTCTGTATTTAAATATTCCGCTTTCAGAATATTTAGAAATACGCTGACTTACACATGGTCCCCTCTGTAGCGTTGGCTGATAATTACGTTTGTCCCAAATGCGTCAGTTCCAGCGTTGCGTTCACAGATTCTGTCAGCCACAGGATGCTTCAGCGCTTCCCATTCGTACCTGCATATTGCCATATGTACGAAAAACAGGAAATTTAGTTCGCTTTTTTAATGTTTACATACTCTTACTTTCTTTTAAATATTTTATTTTCGTTATATCATTTCATTTATAATGTTTCACTATTTACATTCGCCCCTCTGTACCCAAGGACGCTAACGCACTCCTGTGCAGCGGCGCTCGACTCGGTGGTAAAAGGTTGGAACCGTGGAAGTGGGTAAAGATTTCATTGCCGGTATTTGGCAGATAAGGGGAAGCAAGATTGTGGCAGTGGCATAGGGTTCCTGATCGCCAGACTTCGCTCTACTGCCCTGGTTTAAATTACAAATTTCCCCGCAGTGTCTCATGAAGTGCGGGCATGTACAACTGCTAAGCGGGTCTAAGGCTTCCATTCAGTCCCTTGTTGAACAGTTTGATTTGGCAGTTGAAGACAGCAAAATGAAAGTCGAGGTTTCAAATTTCACACTTTAGAAGTCTTTCGTAAAGGAGAAGCGTGCAAACATACCATCATTTCACCGTCGGACAGACATCCGTATTGTCGACATAGTAAGAAGCATCCCTGGCTTAGAGAAGCAACTGGAAGATTTGAAAGCGGATACATTCGCCAACTTCTTCATCTCCTTCTGAATCTGCTTAGTGTATTCATCTCTTGGTCTTCCTCAACGATTTTTACCCTTCACGCTGCCCTCCAATACTAACTTGGTGATCCCTTGATGCCTCAGAACGTGTCGTACCAACCGACCCCTTCTTCAGGTCAAGTTCTGCCACAAATTCCTCTTCTCCCCAATTCTATTCAGTACTCCTCATTAGTTACGTGATCTACCCATGTAATCTTCACCATTCTTCTACAGCACAACATTTCTAAAACTTCTATTCTCTTCCTGTCTACTCCACACTCCACACAAATACTCTCAGAAAACACTTCCTGACACACGATGTTAATAAATTTCTCTTCTTCAGAAACGCTGTTCTTGCATTACCAGTCTACATCTTATATCCTACTCGGACCATCATCAGTTATTTTGCTCCCAAAATATCAAAACTCATCTACTACTTTAAGTGTCTCATTTCCTAATAAAATCCGTTAGTACTACCTGCTTTAATTAGACTACATTCTATTATCCTCGTTTTGCTTTTGTTCATGTTCATCTTATATCCTGCTTTGAAGACACAGTCCATTCCGTTCAGCTGCTCTTCCAGCTCCTTTGCTGTCTCTGACAGAATTAAATGTCACCGGCAAACCTCAAAGTTTTTATTTCTACTTCATGTATTTCAATTCCTACTCCAAATTTTACTTTTATTTCCATTACTGCTTGCTCAATATATAGATCGAATAACATCGGGAATAGATTACAACCCTGTCTCACTCCCTTCCCAACCACTGCTTCCCCTTCATGCCCCTCTATTCTTATAACTGCTATCTGGCTTCTGTACAAACTGTAAATAGCCTTTCTTTCCCTGTATTCGACCCCTGCCACCTTCATAGTTTGAAAGAGAGTATTCTAGTCAACATCATCTAGTATACGACCATTGGAACTTTAATAGCGGCAACTATTTATTTACAGCTCGTAGAAAATAGATACGTGTTTCAAAATGGTTCATATGGCTCTGAGCACTATGGGACTTAACATCGGAGGTCATCAGTCCCCTAGAACCTAGAACTACTTAAACCTAAGTGACCTAAGGACATCACACACATCCATGCCCGAGGCAGGATTCGAAACTGCGACCTTAACGGTCTACGTGTTTCAAAGTTTTACTGACTTTCAAAGTGGTCACCAACACTGTGTATAACCGTTGCCTGCGATGTGGAAGTCGTAGGATACTCTTAGCAGTGCCGGTTGTGTTGACAGCTCGAGTGGTGCGATCTATTTCCCGACGAATTTGTAGCAGTTCTGAAGCGAATGCCGTGAAGTGTTTCCTTCAGTTTAGAAATCGAGTTGAACTTACGAGGGCTTAAGTCAGAGGAGTGCAGTAGGTGGTATAGCACTTAGCAGCCCCATCGGTCAAACAAATCAGTAACAGCTTGTACTGTAATTGCTTGAGCATTGTCCTGCAAAATGATGGTTAGGTCCTGCAGAAAGTGTCATCACTTCTGTCTCTATGCAGTTCATTTTTGGAACACAGCCTACGACCAGGTTAGAGACAGACGTGTTGACACTTTCTGCATGGTGACCATCATTTTGCGGGAAAATGCTCAAGCACGTACAGTGCAAGCTGTTACTGATTTGTCTGACTGATGGGGCTGCCAAGTGTTATACCACCTACTGCACTCCCTTGACTTACGCCCTCGTGAGTTCAACTCGATTTCTGAACTGAAGGAAACACTTCATGGCATTCGCTTCAGAACTGCTACACGTTCATTGGGCAATAGACCGCGCCGCTCGGACTGTCAACACGACTGGCACTGCCAAGGGTATCCTACGACTTCCACATCGCTGGCAACGGGTTATGCACAATGCTGGTGACTACTTTGAAGGTCAGTAAAGCTTTAAAACACGTATCTATTTTGTACGAGCTGTAAATAAATAGTTGCCACTATTAAAGTTCCAACCCTCGCACATCAAGAACCACGTCCGAAATTTTGTCGACGGTATTCGTGTATGCTGATCAGCACTTGTAAGAGGTTTCCCCCCAACAGCTGTAAAGTAGTACGACAAACAAATAAAAGAAGTTTACAATGTTAAATTCTTGTGATTTTGTGTCTTTATTTGTATCAATAGGACATTAAGTGTAGAAATTGTCTGCGTTTCCGAGTACCACGTTTCATCAATTTTGATGACAGCAACACGTGTACAAGAAGACAGATAATGGATTTTCTGAATGGTGTTGGAAGTAGTTGTTAATTTCCTACAGGATATGCGCAATAACAGTACAAAGCGCATGAAATATTTCTGGAGCACTGAATTTACTGTTGCCATTTGCAGGAAAAAACGACGAGAGAATTTGTATAATTCGTAGATTATATGAAAAAAAGAATTATTCTGGTTGTGTGGTAATTGCGCTAACTAATAGCTAAAGGTAACATTCAGAAAGGTAAAACTTTGCTATTTTCACCGCACACAACTCAGTAGCCCTTCCGCACTTTTAAACAACAACTGAGAAATCATCCATGAAGGTGAGTTTTATCTGTGGTTTCATTATATGTAAATCAAGCACATAACATTATGAAACACAGACATTATCAAATAAATTTATTACATGACAATAATAATAGACTAAGTCTAATAAGGACAGTATATGTTTTCTTTAATTACACAGGATTCTTCGTAAGTACCTCCATGGTACTGCACGAGACATACAGAAAACAGACACATATACCAGTGAATGGAGCGTCTCTCCAGGTTTTTAACTCGCGTTAGAAATGCCCAGTGCGGCTACAGTTTATAGCGGGGAAGACGTAATACGTCCGCTCACTTAATTGAAATTGCTTTTTCTGATGCCTGGGAAGGCGTACCACAATAACAACTGTTCATTGAGTTTGCTGTATGCAGGCGAGAACTAATTTGATGCGTCAATACGCAGCGGATTATTTGTTGAATGGAGAAGTGGAGAGATGTTCTCTGGACTAAGATGTATAATTATTCTGTATGTCTTGTAGTTTTCGTGCAGACGTCGTTTGGAGCTCCGGAGCTACTTTTAAATAATCCCGTATCGAAGACAAAGCGGGTAACATAGATACTATGCAAAAATTTTATATTTTCTGATATTAGTTTGACAACAGCAAATTAGTACGATTTCGAGAAAAAGATCACATGCCACATAAATTAACGGGAACTTGCATTAATTTCCATCGTAGTGTCTCCAAAATATTTCAAATGAAATATACAAAAAAAAAAATTTCATTCAATCGCCTTATGGGTAAAAATTTCATAACTTCTTCGTGATTAAGACTCGCAGTTCCTAGCTTGAGCTAAAATTTTGCACATTTTGCACATACCTTTTCTTTGTTTATTGGAAGAAGATATTTGGGTGGTAGTTGAACTTTTAGAAACTTCATAATAAGAGTCAGCCTAGTCTGTGTCTTATAATCAGCTCCTGTAACCTTGTGTTGGCGTGATAACCACCTCGTGCAGGCACTATGTCACTCACTGAGTTAAGGTTTACAACCGGCGACACGTAAATAATCCTTAATCACGCACAGACGGCTCGAAATTGTCTTCCTACCTATTACATGGGTACCACGCTGATAACGGAATTCTGACGGCACACCTAACTCGTATGCTCTGATGCAAGAGTTTAAAGATTTCTTGAAATTACTGCAGCCAGTCGCCTTTTCTTTTGTTCTTCAATTTCAATATCCTTACCAGTTTTGAAAGGCCTAGCGACTCATCATCATATGGTACATACTTATTGATTGTCTGCAGCAGTCCGGGAGTCGTGTAGCTGCGGCAAGGTGTGTAAACCGAAGATCTGAGCACTGAGTGTGCCGAGAATTATTCACATTATGTGATCGATTTTGTTACGTTACTTACAGCTATTAGTATCCATTGGTTGGTTGTATTCTGGGAAACACGACGAATGTTTTCCAGTGACATTAATTTTACTGCACTTCGCACACTTAACCACAGGTAAGACGTTCGATATGCTTTACGAACCGTAAATAAACTAAGCAGTACAGCTAAAGTTATGTCAAAGAGTTTGTGTCAGGACAGAGAGTCTCTTTGTTCTGCTCTTTTAATACACACTGGCGACAGTAAGTATGTATCTATTACTCTACTGCAAAAATAACGTGTAGTTATACGGTAAAGTTGACATGTGCTATTTATAAAATCTAGTCTACAATGAGTTTCGAAAATATTACATCTGTAACTGTAGCACTGAAATTTCGTTTGAGATTTCATTTTATGGAAGACTTTCAGGAAAATTCACTGCAGTCGACAAGTCTCAAACCTTCCTGCTTCTGGGGGGTATGCAGACAATACCTTTGTGGTGTGGCCGCACGGAGTAGTGATGTTAACTATGTTTCTCCAGCATCTGAACACGCTCCATTCTAATAAACGAGGATTGGAACTTAAATAGTGGTAACTATTTATTCACATTCAGAACAAAAGAGTTACATGTTTGCACCTGTTACTGTCCTTCAAAGTAGTCACCAGCGTGGTTTAGAACCCGTTTCCATCGATGTGGAAGGCGTAGTATACTGTTAGCAGAGCCTGTTCTGTCGATGGAGCGAATGTAGCGGTGTAAAGATATGATGATTCTCGTGCACGATTGTGATGGTGTTATCCTAATGCATTACGCAACTCCACGGCAGACGGTCATTGCACAATAGTACTGAAACTTCCTGGCAGATTAAAACTGTGTGCCGGACCGAGACTCGAAGTCGGGACCTTTGCCTTTCGCGGTCTTGGGTAGCTCAGTTGGTAGAGCACTTGTCCACGAAAGGCAAAGGTCCCGAGTTCGAGTCTCGGTCCGGCACATACTTTTAATCTGCGAGGAAGTTTCATATCAGCGCACACTCCGGTATAGAGTGAAAATTTCATTCCACAATATTACTGTTCGTTTTTGGAGCATCACCTGCTACCATTTTTGCGATAAAAGCGGCGCCACTTTCTGCTCAACCCACGAATCATTTTGCACGACAATGCGCGGGCGCATACAGCGCAAGCTGCGGCTCCTCTATTCGGTCAATGTGACTGGGAGCTACTCTACCACCCACCATACTCCCCGGGCTTAAGTCCTTGTGACTTTGATTTGATTCCGAAGATGAAGGAACCACTTCGTGGCATTCGCTTCAGAACTGTTCCAGAGATTCGACAGGCAGTAGGCCACTCCATTTCCACCATCAACACAACAGGCTCTGCTAACGGTATACTACGCCTTCCACACCGCTGCCAACAGGTTCTACACAACGCTGGTGACTACTCTGCAGCACAGTAACAGGGGCAAACATGTAACCCTTTTGTATCAGTTGTGAACAAATAGTTGCCACTATTTAAGGTACCCGTGGTCTAGGGACGCCGGCACGGTAGCTCAGCCTGTTCGGTCAGCGGGTTACGTGCTCTCTGTGATAAAAAAAACTGAGTTACTCGATTAACAACGAACTTCAATGGATGTTTTACGACGTCCGCCCTGAGCAGATGCAACGATCAAAAGCGAACAAAATGAGATTAAAAAAAAAAAGAAAGGGGTAGCGTCTTTGATTCATAATCAAAACGTCTTCGGTCCCGGGTTCGATCTCCGCCACTGCCTAAATTTTGATAAATAATCAGCATTGGCGGGCGAAGACTTCCGGCATAAGAAGTCGGCCTCATTCTGCCAACGGCCTTGTCAAAGAGGACGGAGGAGCGGATAGAGGTTCAGGGCATTCTCTTGTCCTAGGGGTGGGAAATTGCCCCTAAAGGCGGAAGAATCAGCAATGATCAACGACATGAGGATGCAGAAGGCAATGGAAACCACTGCATTAAAGACACGTAACGTGTATCCACAGGACATGTGGCCTGTAATTGAAGACGTGTCATGATGATCTCTCCATTGGCAAAAGATTCCGGAATAGTCCTCCATTCGGATCTCCGGGAGGGGACTGCCAAGAGGGAGGTTACCATAAGAAAAAGATTGAATAATCTGCGAAAGGATAACGTTCTACGAGTCGTGGCGTGGAATGTCAGAAGCTTGAATGTGGTAGGGAAACTAGAAAATCTGAAAAGGGAAAAGCAAAGGCTCAATCTAGATATAGTAGGGGTCAGTGAAGTGAAGTGAAGTGGAAGGAAGACAAGGATTTCTGGTCAGATGAGTATCGGGTAATATCAACAGCAGCAGAAAATGGTATAACAGGTGCAGGATTCGTTATGAATAGGAAGGTAGGGCAGAGGGTGTGTTACTGTGAACAATTCAGTGACTGGGTTGTTCTAATCAGAATCTACAGCAGACCAACACCGACAACGATAGTTCAGGTATACATACCGAAGTCGTAAGCTGAAGATGAACAGATAGAGAAGGTGTATGAGGGTATTGAAAGGGTAATGCAGTATGTAAAGGGGGACGAAAATCTAATAGTCATGGGCGACTGGAATGCAGTTGTAGGGGAAGGAGTAGAAGGAAAGGTTACAGGAGAATATGGGCTTGGGACAAGCAATGAAAGAGGCGAAAGACTAATTGAGTTCTGTAACAAGTTTCAGCTAGTAACAGCGAATACCCTGTTCAAGAATCACAAGAGGAGGAGGTATACTTGGAAAAGGCCGGGAGATACGGGAAGATTTCAATTAGATTACATCATGGTCAGACTGAGATTCCGAAATCAGATACTGGATTGTAAGGCGTACCCAGGAGCAGATATAGACTCAAATCACAATATACTAGTGATGAAGAATAGGCTGAAGTTCAAGACACTAGTCAGGAAGATTCAATACGCAAAGAAGTGGGATATGGAAGTACTAAGGAATGACGAGATAAGTTTGAAGTTCTCTAACGCTATAGATACAGTAATAAGGAATAGCGCAGTAGGCAGTACAGTTGAAGAGGAATGGACATCTCTAAAAAGGGCCATCACAGAAGTTGGGAAGGAAAACATAGATACAAAGAAGGTAGCTGCGAAGAAACCATGGGTAACAGAAGAAATACTTCAGTTGATTGATGAAAGGAGGAAGTACAAACATGTCCCGGTAAAATCAGGAATACAGAAATACAAGCCTCTCTGAGGAATGAAATAAATAGGAAGTGCAGGGAACCTGACGAAATGGCTGCAGGAAAAATGTGAAGACATCGAAAAAGATATGATTGTCGGAAGGACAGACTCAGCATACAGGAAAGTCAAAACAACCTTTGGTGACATTAAAAGCAACGGTGGTAACACTAAGAGTGCAACGGGAATTCCACTGTTAAATGCAGAGGAGAGAGCAGATAGGTGGAAAGAATACATTGAAAGCCTCTATGAGGGTGAAGATTTGTCTGATGTGATATAAGAAGAAACAAGAGTCGATTTAGAAGATATAGGGGATCCAGTATTAGAATCGGAACTTAAAAGAGCTTTGGAGGACTTACGGTCGAATAAGGCAGAAGGGATAGATAACATTCCATCAGAATTTCTAAAATCATTGGGGGAAGTGGCAACAAAACGACTATTCACGTTGGTGTGCAGAATATATGAGTCTGGCGATATACCATCTGACTTTCGGAAAAACATCATCCACACAATTCCAAAGACGGAAAGAGCTGACAAGTGCGAGAATTATCGCACAGTCAGCTTAACAGCTCATGCATCGAAGCTGCTTACAAGAATAATATACAGAAGACTGGAAAAAAAATTGAGAATGCGCTAGGTGACGATCAGTTTGGCTTTAGGAAAAGTAAAGGGACGAGAGAGGCAATTCTGACGTTACGGCTAATAATGGAAGCAAGGCTAAAGAAAAATCAAGACACTTTCATAGGATTTGTCGACCTGGAAAAAGCGTTCGACAATATAAAATGGTGCAAGCTGTTCGAGGTTCTGAAAAAAGTAGGGGTAAGCTATAGGGAGAGACGGGTCATATACAATATGTACAACAACCAAGAGGGAATAATAACAGTGGACGATCAAGAACGAAGTGCTCGTATTAAGAAGGGTGTTAGACAAGGCTGTAGCCTTTCGCCCCTACTCTTCAATCTGTACATCGAGGAAGCAATGATGGAAATAAAAGAAAGGTTCACGAGTGGAATTAAAATACAAGGTGAAAGGATATCAATGATACGATTCGCTGATGACATTGCTATCCTGAGTGAAAGTGAAGAAGAATTAAATGATCTGCTGAACGGAATGAATAGTCTAATGAGTACACAGTATGGTTTGAGGGTAAATCGGAAAAAGACGAAGGTAATGAGAAGTAGTAGAAATGAGAACAGCGAGAAACTTAACATCAGGATTGATGGTCACGAAGTCAATGAAGTTAACGAATTCTGCTACCTAGGCAGTAAAATAACCAATGGTGGACGGAGCAAGGAGGACATGAAAAGCAGACTCGCTATGGCAAAAAAGGCATTTCTAGCCAAGAGAAGTCTATTAATATCAAATACCGGCCTTAATTTGAGGAAGTAGTTTCTGAGGATATACGTCTGGAGTACAGCATTGTATGGTAGTGAAACATAGACTGTGGGAAAACCGGAACAGAAGAGAATCGAAGCAATTGAGATGTGTTGCTATAGACGAATGTTGAATATTAGGTCGACTGATAAGGTAAGGAATGAGGAGGTTCTACGCAGAATCGGAGACGAAAGGAATATGTGGAAAACACTGATAAGGAGAAGGCACAGGATGCTAGGACATCTGCTAAGACATGAGGGAATGACTTCCATGGTACTAGAGGAAGCTGTAGAGGGCAAAAACTGTAGATGAAGACAGAGATTGGAATACGTCAAGCAAATAATTGAGGACGTAGGTTGCAAGTGCTACTCTGAGATGAAGAGGTTAGCACAGGAAAGGAATTCGTGGCGGGCCGCATCAAACCAGTCAGTAGACTGATGACCAAAAAAAAAAAAAAAAAAACAATTTAAGTTCCAACCCTCGTACAATCCACAATGGAAGTAGAAAAAGATGGCATTTTACCATTCCTGGACGTCATAAAGAAAATCGGATAGAACACTGGGACATAGCGTCTATCGCAAATCAGCTCATACGGAGCTATATTTGCAGGTCACAGGTTGTCATCACCCTTCGCAAAACTGTAGTATCCTACGCTCTTTGGTGCGAAGAGCACATATGGCCCCAGATGCCGACAGCGTAGCTGGTGAGCTAGAATACGTAAGAACGGTATTCCAACAAAATGGCTGTTTCGATAGGCAGACACGCCATGCATTCCGTTCTAAGCAGGGAGGTAAATGAAGATGTGGAGACACCCCCTGCATCAGCGTTCTTGCCCCATATAGACTGCATGTCTTCAATAGAAAGAATCCTCAAAAGGCAGGACATCAAGTGTGTTTTTCAGCCACCAGCGAAATTGAATTGTGGTCGGTGAAAGAGCACCATGGTCTTAGGAAACGTGGAGTGTATAAAATCCCATGCCAATGTGGAAAATCTTATATTGGACAGACATACCGAAGCGTGCAAGAACGTTGCGTAGAAGACCATTGTCGTACGCGCCTGGGGCAACCTGATAAATCTGCAGTAGCGGAGCATTGCCTGGGCACGGCACGTCGCATGTTTTACGAAAAGACTGAAATTTCTTATCAACAGGGGAGCAGGCTTTCAACTAAGCCGCGCGGAGTGGCCGCGCCATGTCGGTAATCGTGCGGCCCCTCACGTCTGAGGTTCGAGCCCTCCCTTTGGCATGGGTCTGAGTGTTGTCTTTAGCGTTAAGTTAGTTTAAGTAGTGTGTAAGTCTAGTGACCGATGTCCTCAGCAGTTTGGTATCTTACGAATTGACACACATTTGAACATTTTTTCAACTAAGCGCCGCCTGGAATCCAGCACTGGCTGCCATTAAAGCAAAAATGGGGAAAACAAGCACTTCCGATACATCACGAGACGCAATGCGCTACTGAGATTTAGTTCAGCCTTTAACCGCAGAAGCATCCGGCAGCACAGTCATTGCCCATAGCGCACGCGCGGACGGCCTTTCCGCGGCTCCCAGCAGGGGGCACCAGGAACGTCGCTTTCCTCCAACTGCGAGCGTCTTCCTGCTCCCGGCATGATAAATTTTGACGCCACTGCGGGATCATCATCCGTCGGGCCTTGCCGCAGTGACAGCAGCAGCTACCACCACCTGATGAAGTCGAGCATTTGCATCGATGAAATATTGTGCGAGTTACAAAATACGATCCAGCAGCACACCCGAGAAGCGTTTTTGCATTTCAGTTATCTTTTGTTTAACTGACGTTGTAGTCGACACTTTTGAAATAAACATCACAGCATTACTTTTTATTTATTCACCTTTTAATAATGGAATGTTAAGCAGGGTGGTATGTAGGAGGAGGAGAAAATGTGTGTGTGTGCACTAGAAGAGAGAGAGAGAGAGAGAGTTGAGTAGATGTGCCACTGTGGAAGAGTGCGAGGGGGAGAAGTTGAGATTTTTTTTCCTTAGTACAAGACTTCCCCAAGAGATCGCCGCATCCAACAGAGTAAGAAGAACAAGATCCTTTATCATGCCAATACAAAGACGTTCCCTGATTTTCTCATGAAGGTGATCCATACGGAGGCCTGGCCGCTACTGCACCTGCGCTGCTGTATGGGACGCGCCTTTCCCATCGAACTTGGCTCTCTGCGCCCACCGCCTCCGCCTCCGCCTCCGCCTCCGCCCTGTGTATTGTCTGCCGACGTCCACTCCAGCATGCCTCGCTCGAACGCTGCGTAAACACGGCCGCACCCAGGGGCGGGCGCGTCCGTGGCTGACGAAACGTCGACCAGCTCTGTGGTCTCAGTTTCACAAGCGAGCGAAATATCAGGACTAGCCTTCCAGTGTTGCGCTGCACAACTACGTTGTTCCTAACAGTTCCTTCCCGCGGGAACCAGAGCACTGTGATCACTGCGTGGTGTGCTGAGGAAAGTACTCTGATCAGGCGGAACATTACGACCACCAGCGACGTACCACCCGTACAGGTGACAGCAGCGTCACCCGGCGAAGAATGACTGCTAGTCAGACACACGCACGGTGCACGTACACTACTGGCCATTAGAACTGCTACACCACGAATATGACGTGCTACAGACTGGAAGAAGATACTATGATATACGAATGATTAGCTTTTCAGAGAATTCACACAAGGCTGGCGCCGGTGGCGACACCTACAACGTGCTGACATGAGGAAAGTTTCCAACCGGATTCTCATACAGAACAGCAATTGACCGGTGCTGCCTGGTAAAGCGTTGTTTTGATGCCTCTTGAAAGGAGGAGAAATGTGTACCATCGCGTTTCCGGCTTTCATAAAGATAGGATTCTAGCCTATCGCGATTGCGGTTTATCGTATCGCGACATTGCTGATCGCGTTGGTCGAGATCCAATGACTGTTAGCAGAATATGGAATCGGTGGGTTCAGGAGGGTAATAGGGAACGCCGTGCTGGATCCCAACGGCCTCGTATCACTAGCAGTCGAGATGGCAGCCATCTTACCCGCATGGCTGTAACGGATCGTGCAGCCACGTCTCAATCCCTGAGTTCGACGACGTTTGCAGCAGCATAGACTATCCGCTCGGAGCCCATGAACTGCGATTATCATTGACATTGCATCACAGATAGGAGCGCCTGCGATGGTGTACTCAACGACGAACCTCGGTGCACGAATGGCAAAACGTCATTTTTTCGCATGACTCCAGGTTGTGTTTACAGCATCATGCTGGTCGCATCCGTGTTTGGCGACATCACGGTGAACGCACTTTGGAATCGAGTATTCGTATTCGCTATACTTGCGTATCACCCGGCGTGATGGTAGGCCTATGGGGTGCCACTGGTTACACGTCTCGGTCACCTCTTGTTCGCATTGACGGCATTTTGAACAGTGAACGTTACATTTGAGATGTGTCACGACCCGTGGCTCTACCCCTGATTCGATCCCTGCGAAGCCCTACATTTCAGCAGGACAATGCACGATCGCATGTTGCAGCTCCTTTACGGGCCTTTCTGGATACAGAAAATGTTCGACTGCTGCCCTGGCCAGCACATTCTGCAGATCTCTCACCAATTGAAAACGTCTAGTCATAGGTGGCCGAGCAGCTGGCTCGTCACAATACTCCAGTCACTACTCTTGTGGTATCGTGTTGAAGCTGCATGGCCAGGTGTACCTGTACACGCCATCCAACCTCTGTTTGAATCAATGCCTAGGCGTATCAAGGCTGTTATTACGGCCAGAGGTGGTTGTTCTGGGTACTGATTTCTGAGCATCTATGCACCCAAATTGTGTGAAATGTAATCACATGTCAGTTGTAGTATAATATATTTGTCCAATGAATACCCGTTTATCATCTGCATTTCTTTAATGGCCAGTAGTGTAGTATCAGCGCACGTCTAGTGCATGTGTAGAATGGGCAACACGCGCAATTTATCTACGTTTGACCGAGGACAGATTGTGATCGCTCAGAGGCTCGGCACGAGCATTTCGGAAACGGCACCATCTGTCGGGTGTTTGAGGAATATCTTCAAGACGTGCGCGCCCAGATAGCCGTGTGGTCTAACGCACGGCTTTCCGTATTGGGAAGGAGCGCCTGGTCCCCGGCACGAACCGCCCGGTGGAGTTGCGTCGAGGTCCGGTGAGCCGGCAAGTCTGTGGATGGGTTTTAGGCGGTCTCCCATCTCCCTCGGCGAATTCTGGCTGGTTCCCCTCATTCTGCGTCAGCTACACTATGTCGACGACTGCTGCGCAAATAAGTTCTTCACGTACACGTACACCACCATCACTCTGCCACGCAAACATAGGGGCTACACTCGTCTGGTGTGAGACGTTCCCTGTGGAGTCCACTGGGGGCCTAACCGCACAATAAACCCGAAAGAGTGGTGGTGTGGGACGGCGGAGGCGTGAAGTGGGCTGCGGTAGTCGTCGTGGGGTTGTGGACCACTGCGGCTGAGGCGGGGACAGAGCCTCTCCGTCGTTTCTACGCCCCTAGTTAGCATACAATACAATACAATACAGTCTTCAAGACATGGCAAAACCTATGTGAAACCACGTCCAGAAGTCTCGGGTTTGGGTGGCCACCACTCATTATCGGTGTCGGGCGTCATAGGCCAGGCAGACTTGTAAAACAGGACTGGCCAGGAACTGCAGCGGAACCAACATCAGAGCTTAACGCTGGGCAGGGTACAAGGGCGCCCGACCACACAGTGCAGCGACTATTTCTGACGATTGGATCCGCCGACCGCGATCCATGCCTGTTGCAATGGTAACACGACGATATCGGCAAGAACGGCTGAAACTGCGGCATGACCATCGTCTCTGGACGTTGGCACAGTGACAGAGCGTTGCACGATATGATGAATCCTGATACTTTCTTCATCATGCGGATGGGATCGTGAATCCGTCGTCTTCCATGGGAACAGTCTGGATATAGACAAGCTGGCGGAGTCTCCATTACGCTCTAAGGAAGATTCACGTGGCCATCCATGGGTCCAGTGGAGCTCGTGCGAGGCACAGTGACGGCCCAGGAGTATCATACACTGATTGCAGACCAAGTACACCCCTTCATGAAGATCATGTTTCCCGACGTCAGTGGCATTTTTCAACAAGAGAATGCGCCATGTCACAAGGCCACGGGTGTGATGGAGAGGTTCGAAGAGCGCAGTGGCGAGTTGCAGTTGGTCAGCTGGTCTTCCAAGTCCTTTGCTGTCTCTGACAGAATTACAATGTCATCGGCGAACCTCAAAGTTTTTACTTCTTCTCCATGAATTTTAATACCTACTACGAATTTTTCTTTTGTTTCCTTTACTGCTTACTCAATATACAGATTGAATAACATCGGGGAGAGGCTACAACCCTGTCTCACTCCTTGTCACGTCTTGGTATAGGCGCACGTTATAAACAGATTTCGTTTCTTTACTCTCGCGTTGTCATGCTTAGTATCATCACAAACTACAACTCGATGGCTGTCCTTTTCTCATATGCAAAATGTCTGAAATCCAGTAATATCTCACACTTCCCTTCCTTCCATCGCTACTTGGATACCACTTAGTCACACTTTCCATGGTCCTCCTCTTCTTATTCCAGGCGGTCACTATCACTGTCTTGGACCATCTGTCTTCATGCACTCTTTTGACACGCCGAAACTTTTGTATCCCACCTGGAAGACGGCGAGTGGGTCTGCTCCTGAAAATTAAAAGGTTGGCCGAATGAAGGAAGTGAGTAGGAGCAGGTGAGGTAAAACACGACGGTGCTACGTTTAAAATACTGGAGGTTTACTATAGGCGAAAACAAGTTAATCAATGGTTACATAACTTTGCAATGGGGTGCGAAGTGTCCCGGCCGTCTGCTCTTGATCAAATGGGGTGAATCTGTAGCGGAGCTCGTAGAGCTCTCCCGCTCCGGCTAGAGGGCGCTGTCGTCGGTGTCTCGTAGTAGTGCCAACCTACGCCGTGGCTTCGTAGCTATGGCTAACACACAAAACTTGCTGGATGTCTTCTATTTTATCCTTAATATTACAGTGAATCTGTGTCCTTTCTCTTCTTTCCTGTTTTCTTACCTGGTCAAGTCAGAAAGTTCTAAGGCTCTTCTCAAGAGGTCCATGCTTTGCGTTTCCTTTAATTTCTTTCAGTGAGTTCCTAGCATTCATTCCTATAGCATGTTCTTGGTTCAACGTTGGATTTGTACAAATGAAGTTTAACCCTTAAACTAATTTTTAGGACCAAATTATAGGGTTTAACTTTTTGGATAGCCGCGCTTCCCTGCCCGATCAGTTGTTAGATATCTCTTTCACATCTTCCACCACATAATAGGATACTGCCCAGGCAGTTGCCGAACAAATAGCGGAAACCGCCCCTATGCAGAAAAACCACATTACGCATTCCTTCACAGCACACTATACACCAGTGTTCAAAAAGAACAAAACACCTTGAACGACTAGAGATAGGACGTTAATATTCGCGGAACATGTACTGTAGTATACAGGGTGTTACAAAAAGATACGGCCAAACTTTCAGGAAACATTCCTCACACACAAAGAAAGAAAATATGTTATGTGGACATGTGTCCGGAGACGCTTACTTTCCATGCTAGAGCTCATTTTATTACTTCTCTTCACATCGCATTAATCATGGAATGGAAACACACAGCAACAGAACGTACCAGCGTGACTTCAAACACTCTGTTACAGGAAATGTTCAAAATGTCCTCCGTTAGCGAGGATACATGCATCCACCCTCCGTCGCATGGAATCCCTGATGCGCTGATGCAGCCCTGGAGAATGGCGTTTTGTATCACAGCCGTTCACAATACGAGCACGAAGAGTCTCTACATTTGGTACCGGGGTTGTGCAGACAAGAGCTTTCAAATGCCTCCATAAATGAAAGTCAAGAGGGTTGAGGTCAGGAGAGTATGGAGGCCATGGATTTGTCCGCCTCTACCAATCCATCGGTCACCGAATCTGTTGTTGAGAAGCGTACGAACACTTCGACTGAAATGTGCAGGAGCTCCATCGTGCATGAACCACATGTTGTGTCGTACTTGTAAAGGCACATGTTCTAGCAGCACAGGTAGAGTATCCCGTATGAAATCATGATAACGTGCTCCATTGAGCGTAGGTGGAAGCGTAGGTGACGAAGCTAAAATGAGCTCTAACATGGATATTAAGCATTTCCGGACACATGTCCACATAACATCTTTTCTTTATTTGTGTGTGAGGAATGTTTCCTGACAGTTTGGCCGTACCTTTTTGTAACACCCTGTATACTACAGAAATGATTACTGTTTCAGTCAGTTCGGTTCAGCATGCGTCCTGTTGCCTAGTGGGAACAGGGGCCGCTATCGGCCTTGATAACTTGTTCCATGCCGGATTCGTGGCATCGACGTGTATAAGGCGCGAATGGTGGTATAACCATCCCTGCTGCATTCACCTGGTTCCAAAGATCATCTGTAGTGTTTGGCACTGGGTCACAACGCTCTACCCGTCTTTTCGCCATATCCCACCAAGTCTGGTGATGTGGTCAGCCAAGGAAAAAGGCTGACATCCTGTGACACCAAGAAAGCACGTGTTCGTGCAACAACCTGTGGTCGTGCAGTGTCTTGCTGAAAAATGGCATCTGGGTTGTTATGCAGTAAGAGTATGGCTACAAGCCGCAGACTCATTCACGTAGGTCATCATCTATGTAGGTTACACTGGACACAGTGCCCTGGACACGCATCAACTGTGATTTGTGGTTGTACCTTATAGCACTCCACACCATAAGACGGTGAATTGGCACTGTATGTATAGTGCAAATGTAGAAACTGTGATGCCACTCCGCCTGTCTGTTGCGAACCCGAATGCGGCCATCATTTTCACACAGACGGAACCTGGATTCGTCTGGAAACTTTATGTGACGCTATTCCTGTCCCCAGTGACGTCGTTCCATACATCATTGCCGTCTAGCACGTTTCTGCACTTTCGTCAAATGTGATCGGAAAAGTAGAAACGCGCACGTGACCCATGCCGTAATAAACGGCGACGGACTGTCACCCTTGATAGCGTGCGATGTGTCCACAGTGGCGGCAGATCCGGCCTGCAATTCCATTCGGATGAGGCGTCGATCGGTGGATGGTTCGGGTGTTTTGGCGCTCAACTTCCGAAGGCAGCAGCCAATCGCGGAGAAAGACCACAATTTAGGCGGTGTTTCTCACGATACCCGAACGGAACAAACATGTTAGGCTCTGAGCACTATGGGACTTAACACCTATGGTCATCAGTCCCCTAGAACTTAGAACTACTTTAAACCTAACTAACCTAAGGACATCACACAACACCCAGTCATCACGAGGCAGACATAATCCCTGACCCCGCCGGGAATCGAACCCGGGAACCCGGGCGTGGGAAGCGAGAACGCTACCGCATGACCACGAGCTGCGGACGAACGGAACAAACCATCTATCACGGTACCTCCCACCACATTATGTCATCTTGCCACAGCTGCCTGCTCAACTGCTCTACAAAGAGTTTCTTGTAGCCGAGTATGATGGCTTCAAAGCCAGAAATATTACAACCCCAGGAAGAAGATTTTGTACATGGCTGCACGTTCAGAGAGCGTGAATAGTTACAATTAAAAGAAAACAGCCCTCGGTCACTAATTTTTAACGAATTAACCGGGTTTCAACACTGCCAGGAGTGTCTACCTCAGAATTTAAACCAAAGAATGGTCTATAATGTGGTGTCACCGCCAGACACCACACTTGCTAGGTGGTAGACTTTAAATCGGCCGCGGTCCGTAGTATACGTCGGACCCGCATGTCGCCACTATCAGTGATTGCAGACCGAGCGCCGCCACACGGAAGGTCTAGAGAGACTTCGTAGCACTCGCCCAGTTGTACAGCCGACTTTGCTAGCGATGGTTCACTGACAAATTACGCTCTCATTTGCCGAGACGATAGTTAGCATAGCCTTCAGCTACGTCATTTGTTACGACCTAGCAAGGCGCCATTACCAGTTACAGACGATGGTTAGCATAGCCTTCAGCTACGTCATTTGCTACGACCTACCAAGGCGCCATTACCAGTTACTATTGATGCTGTAAAACATGTACCGTCAAGAGCGATGTTCACCATTTACGGATTAAAGTTAAGTATTCCAACAGCAACGTCCATTTCTAGCTTTTTTGCTAAAGTCTAACTCCCTTGACCTGTTCCAGACCTGACGCCAGCCTTCGTGAGCTAAAACGCGTGCCTTTCGGCTTCCTCTCATAGTGGGTTGGCTGTCTTGACAATCCACAACATATAACATGGTCACAGAACTATGACTAAAAATGTATGATACAAATTATCAGTACGAAATTATCGTGAAAGACTTGCAGTACTTACATGGCATTTATAAAAAGCAAATATGCCAAAAGGGCACTATTCACAAAGACATTTAAGATTAAAAAACTGCGATGGCAAGCCACTAAGAGGTAAACGTTTACAACCATCACCACGCAATTAACGAGCAGCCCTTAGTGGCTCGCCATCACAGTTTTTTTTATCTTAAATATCTTTGTGAATTGTGCCCTTTTGGCATATTTGCTTTTTATAAATGCCATGCAAGTACTGCCAGTCTTTCACGATAATTCCGTACTTATAATTTGTACCATACGTTTCAGTGATAATTCTGTGACCATGTTATAGACCATACTTAGGTTTAAATTCTGAGGAAGACACTCCTAGCAGTGTCGAAACCGGGTTAATTCGTTAAAAATTAGTGACCGAGGGCTTTTTTCTTTTAATTGCCAGGAAGAAGAGTGATTTCATTGATTTATGCCACCAACTGGGGCCCTTTCGTGTCGATTCTGAGCAGCCGTATGTTTGAAATGTTTCTGTCGGCCACCAGGGTAAAACCCACGTGATTTCAACTATGAACGTCGCAGTTCTGACCTCCATCACGGAGACGTCAAATGAAATGTGGGTAAGAGGGACGACCTTCTCAAAGCGTGACACGTTCGCGGTAGCATTGCGCAGAATTGTGGTGAAATGTGGTGCCAGCGGGACATTATTAACCCACCTTACAGCTCACATCAACTTCGATCGTGTCGACACCTTGCTGTTCGGAGCGTCGCAGAGGCCGAGGGTGACTTCGCACGGCGCAAATGTTTTGCGCCACCACACAGGAAGGTTTCAGGCACCTTTGAATCAAATTTCTTACGTTTGCGTGACAGTGGGGGGCAGTTATGGTATTTCGAAAAAGTGATCCTGTAAATTCGTGACACAGTGTGGATGACAACACTCCTAACTACTTTGTGCGTTTGCTCTGCAGCATGTATAATGCCTTGTTTCCTGGTGACTCCTGTGAGATACAATGGACACTGGGAAAGTAAACAACGATCGGTCACGAAATGGAAACCAGAGTGAAAATCCGATGACGTTTTGCACCGGTGTGTTGGGCAGTGTCTCTAGTATGCCCATCGATCTCATTACGTCGTTTTTTTAGTCCTAAGCACACAGGGAGCACATAAACATACCTAGAAGAATAGTGTCTCCCGTCAAGTACGAGGACCTGCTGAGAAATTTCGCCTGAAGCTATGCAACCTACATTGCATAACTTCCTCTTCTTCACTACCGCTACAGCCCTTGGTGAGCCTTGGCTTCTTCAACAATCTTCCTCCACACTTCTCGTTTCCACCCCCGGACTCCCATACTGGTGATATCCATTATTACCTCGTCGATCCATCTTCTTTTAGGTCTCCCTTTTCGCCTAAATGAATGGATCATACCTTTCATCATTTTCTTTGGAATTCTATCCTCTGCCATTCTCTCCAAGTGTCCTAGCCATCGTATTCGCTGTGGTTTCACACATTTTACTATGTCCCTGCGTTGTATTAACTCTTGTAATTCGGCATTGTAGCGTATTCTCCAGCCTTCTTCCTCCCTTATTGGACCATAGATTTTGCGTAGTATTTTCCGCTCAGTGGTTCTTAGTGCATTTTTATCGTGTTCTGTCAACGTCAATACCTCTGAGTCGTATGTGATAACTGAGCGGACTAGGGAATTATATATTAGCAGTTTAGTTTTTCTAATAACAAGGCTATTTTTGAGACGTTGCATATTTGCAAAGTAAGCTCTGTTTCCTGCTTGTTTTCTTTCCCTTGTAGCCTTTCCAATAATGTTATCATTTGTTATTAGGGCTCCCAAGTAGTTAAAAGAGGACACTCCATTGAAGCATTTCTAATTGATGTTTAGGTTTTTAGGGGTTCTTCTGGCCTCAGATTGTGACATTACCATATATTTTGTTTTGTTTTCATTTACTATGAGGCCAATTTTTAAGGCTTCTGTTTCCATTGCCCAGTACGTTTCTAGGAGCATATTAGTATTTCTTCTATTTCTTCCTACTATAGCAATGTCATCAGAGTATGCACATATCTGGCTAGTTTTCATAAATATTGTGCCTCTTTTGTTGACTGCATAACTATCATACGTTTTCTTCTTCAAGACAATTCTGAGCCGCGTTCTGCAGGGGCAATGAAGATGCTCCTGCATATTTGATTATTCACAATACAGCCCGTAATTATGTCCCTCTGAGTTTCATCTCTGCTCACTTGAACCGCTGGCTGTGAAGACAACATTTTCGCACAGACAAGGAACTGTAGGCCAGCGTAGAGAATTGGCAGAAAGCACAGGCGGCTGCCTTCTCTAACGAGGGTATTAGAAAGTGGATACAACGCTACGACAAACGTCTAAGTCGGATCGGCGACTATGGAGATAAGTAGCTGGAAGTTGTAGCTAACTGTTGAAAATATAACAGTTTTGGTTTTCACTGTGGTTTCCATTTCACGACCTATTGTTCCTTACTTTCCAAATAGCCCTTGTACTTTTTTATGCTTTCTGTTGAATCCTGCCTAGTCGTCGGATATGGGGTGTCTAGAAACCTGCTTTCTCGGATCGCTAGACAACAGTTCAAACAAATCGTATTAAAGAGTTTTATTCAAAAAATGTTCAAATGTGTATGAAATCTTATGGGACTTAACTGCTAACGTCATCAGTCCCTAAGCTTACACACTACTAAACCTAAATTATCCTAAGGACAAACACCTACACCCATGCCCGAGGGAGGACTCGAACCTCCACCGGGACCAACCGCACAGTCCTTGACTGTGGCACCTTAGACTGCTCGGCTAATCCCATGCAAAGAGTTTTATTATGGAAAGTAAATGAGAATACTGAGCTTTGTGTTAAACAGATGTGTTGCAAGCAAAGTGTGTCAGACAAAATAAGAAATCTCTTCAGTATTATTAATTTGCATAGAATGTATGAGCTTTGACACTTCTGTTCAGGTCAATGGTCTTGAAGCTTCTTGTAGAACTGGGCCGTGGCCAGTTGGGCGCAGCGCTTATGTTCTCTTCGTGCAGAGGCCGCTACTGTAGCGTTGTCGTCCTGGAAAGGGGTCGGTCGGCATGCAAATGGCTGACATCTTCACAGCCCTCTCTACTCTCTCGTTCCCGACTGGCGGGCTGGCCCTTAATTTTACGCTGTAACACTTTGATTTCAGCATTCTTGTCGATTACTACCCTAACATTCATTTTGACTTCTCCGTGTTCGAGAAATCAGCATGCTGAGGGGGAGAAGAAAATGCGGAACCGTTGCTCGAATCTCCTATGCGTGCTCGAGTTAGAGTCGTCGTGGTACTCTCGACTGGACTCTGTCGGAATGGTGGCGACTCTCGGTGACCTCTGGTCTCGCTTAGGGTCGTCGCAGCCCTCAGGCCTCAGTCCGGCCGTAAACAGCGAGCGGCGCCGAGGAGCGGCCGGCGCCACAGTCGCGCGCCTAATTGGCTGGCGCCGCTAATGCGACTTGTAACGCGGCCCAGTCGTTAGGAGGCCCCGCTATTGAGCTCCGCGGGCGCTAATGGACAGCCAGCTGGCCCCCCACCCCCACCCCCACCCCCCACTCTCACCCACCCTCTGCCGCGGCCACTCTGATGAACGGCCTCTGGAGTGTACGTTCATAAAGCACCGCCAAAGTCTCTCGCCAGCCTCTCGCTGCACCCGTACCTCCAGCCATATATATAGTACCAACGTAATGCAACAGGAGGCTTTTAACCAGTTCCGACTTTGCTCGTGGACTGGAGGGAGAATTTGGGATGGATCAGAGACCGTAAGAGATCTTAAGATGAGAGTGTACCTTCTACAGGGTGGTCCATTGATACTGACGGGGCCAAATATCTCACGAAATAAGCATCAAACGAAAAAACTACAAAGAACGAAACTCATCTAGTTTGAATAGGGGAAACCAGATGGCGCCTTGGTTGGCCCGCTAGATGGTGCTGCCATAGGTCAAACGGATATCATCTGCGCTTTTTTAAATAGGAACCCTCATTTTTTATTACATATTCGTGTAGTACGTGAATAAATATGAAGGTTTTAGTTGGACCACATTTTTCGCTTTGTGACAGATGGCGCTGTAATAGTCACAAACGGATAGGTACGTGGTATCACGTGCAGACGGTATTTGCTTCGTGATACACTAATGGACCATTTACCAGTTGCAGAAAAGGTCGATATCGTGTTGATGTATGGCTATTGTGACCGAAATGCCCAACGGGCGTGTGCTATGTATGCTGCTCGGTATCCTGCACGATATTATCCAAGTGTCCTAACCGTTCGCCGGATAGTTACGTTATTTAAGGAGACAGGAAGTGTTCAGCCACACGTTAAATGTCAACCACGACCTGCAACAAATGATGAAGCCCAAGTAGGTGTTTTACTGCTGTTGCGGCTAATCCGCACATCAGTAGCAGACAAACTTCGCGAGAATCGGGAATCTCAATAACGTTGGTGTTGAGAATGCTACATCAACATCGATTGCAACCGTACCATGTTTCTACGCACCAGGAATTGCACGGCGACTACTTTGAACGTCGTGTACAGTTCTCCCACTGGGCACAAGAGAAATTACGGGACGATGAGAGATTTTTTCACACGCTTTCTATTTACCGACGAAGCGTCGTTCACCAACAGCGGTGACGTAAACCGGCATAATATGCACTACTGGGCAACGGAAAATCCACGATGGCTGCGACAAGTGGAACATCAGCGACCTTGGCGGTTTAATGTATGGTGCGGTATTATGGGAGGAAGGATAATTGGCCCCCATTTCTTCGATGGAAATCTAAATGGTGCAATGTAGCTGATTCCCTACGTAATGTTCTACCGATGTTACTACATGACGTTTCACTGCATGACAGATGGCCATGTACTTCCAACATGATGGACATCCGGCACATAACTTGCGTGTGGTTGAAGCGGTATTTAAAAAATGGTTCAAATGGCTCGGAGCACTATGGGACCCAACTGCTGAGGTCATAAGTCCCCTAGAACTTAGAACTACTTAAACCTAACTAACCTAAGGACAACACACACATCCATGCCCGAGGCAGGATTCGAACGTGCGACCGTAGCGGTCGCGCGGTTCCAGACTGTGGAGCCAGAACCGCTCGGCCACCAGCGGCCAGCTTTTGAAGCGGTATTTACTAGCATATTTCATGACAGGTGGATTGGTCGTCGAAGCACCATACCATGGCCCGCACGTTCACCAGGTCTTGCTGTGGGGAAAGTTGAAGTTTATTTATTATCGTGATCCACCGAAAACGCCTGACAACATGCGTCAGCGCATTGTCAAATGGTTCAAATGGCTCTGAGCACTATGGGACTCAACTGCTGATGTCATTAGTCCCCTAGAACTTAGAACTAATTAAACTTAACTAACCTAAGGACATCACAAACATCCATGCCCGAGGCAGGATTCGAACCTGCGACCGCAGCGGTCTTGCAGTTCCACAGCGCATTGTCAATGCATGTGCGAACATTACGGAAGGCGAACTACTCGCTGTTGAGAGGAATGTCATTACACATATTGTCAAATGCAATGAGGTTGACGGATTTTTTTTTTTTTTTTTTCTTTATTGTATTTCAATTCCCCATCGGGGCGGGCTGGCAGCAGCATATGCGCTGCTCTTCAGCCGAAAGACATAGAACAAAACAATAGAAGACATTTAAAAACAGCAAAGGAGAGAAGAAGGCGAACAGATATATAAAAAGAGGAGAACATCATGGAAGGCAATATACAAAAAACGGGGTGACTGTAAAATGGAGAGAAAAAAAACTGTTTAAAAGTAGCACACACAAAAAGCCACACTCTGCGACGATTAAAAGAACACAAGGCACAGTATGACTGGAGCATAAAGGTGTTGACGGATGGCATAGCACACAACGTAACACTGACGGCGAACCTCAAGGCAGTACACAATTAAAATCACACCTCTGGACGCACACGAGAAACAGCACGAAACACAACACTGACGTGGCACACTGATGACGATCAATACAGAGGATCTGCCAGGTTCAAGGAGATGAGGGAGACCTGAAGAAGGGAGGGAGGGGAAGAGATGGGGGAGGGGAATGGGGGGCGCTCGGAAGAGGGCCAGGTAGGGAGGGATGTGGGAAGAAGAGAGGCAAGTATGGGGTGCAGGGTCTCAGGGGAGGGGGGGATGGAGGAAAATCCGCTCTGGGAGAAGGAGGAAAGAGGAGAAGGGAGCCCTGGGGAGGGGGGGGGGGGGAACAAGGCCGGGTTATAGTTGGAAGGAAGGGTATATGTCACGGCGAAGTTCGTCATCCGGGAGGGGGAGGCGTTGGAAATTGCCCTGATGAAGGAGATGGAGGGTGTGGAGGTGGAGAGAGGGAGGGATACAGCGATAGAGGCGCGGCAACGGGCGAGGGGTGGAGAGGAAGGAGGAAACCAGAGGGTGGGGGGGATCAACCCTGCGAACAATGTAAAGGATGCGGAGATGTTGGAGGAACAAGAGGAGGTGGGGGAAGGGGATCAGTTCATACAGGAGCCGTGTGGGGGAAGGAAGGCGGATACGGAAGGCAAAGCGGAGCGCATGGCGTTCAAGGATTTGGAGAGCCTTGTAAAAGCGGGTGGGGGCGGAGATCCAGGCGACGCTGGCATAACAGAGGATAGGACGGATGAGGGATTTGTAGGTGTGGAGGATGGTAGAAGGATGCAATCCCCATGTCCGGCCGGACAGGAGTTTCAGCAGGCGGAGGCGGGAATGGGCTTTCTGCTGGATGGTCAGGAGATGAGGGGTCCAGGTGAGGTGTCGGTCAAGGGTGAGGCCAAGGTATTTCAGAGTGGGGGTGAGTTGGATAGGACGACCATAAAGGGTGAGGTAGAAATCTTGGAGGCGAAAGGAGCGAGTGGTACGGCCTATGATGATTGCCTGGGTTTTGGAGGGGTTCAGACGGAGGAGCCACTGGTTACACCAAGTGGTGAACTGGTTAAGGTGGGTTTGGAGGGTACGTTGAGACCGTTGAAGGGTAGGATAGAGAGCCAGGAAGGCGGTGTCATCAGCATATTGGAGAAGGTGAACTGGTGGGGATGGCTTGGGCATATCAGCTGTATACAAGAGATAAAGGAGAGGGGAGAGGACAGAACCCTGGGGGACGCCAGCCGTGGGATAAAAGATACGGGAGTTGGTGTTGTGGAGGGTGACATAGGAAGGACGGTGCGAGAGGAAGGAAGCGACCAGACGGACAAAATTGATAGGCAGGGCGTAGGTTTGGAGTTTAAAGAGGAGACCGGGATGCCATACACGGTCATAGGCATTTTGCAGGTCAAGGGAAACAAAAATGGCGGAGCGACGGGAGTTGAGCTGGAGGGACAGAAGGTGAACAAGGTTGAGGAGTTGGTCGTCAGCAGAGAAGGAGGGTCGGAAGCCACACTGGGTAAGGGGGAGGAGGTGGTGTTGAGCAAGGTGCCGATGGATACGGTGGGAGAGGATGGATTCAAAGACCTTACTGAAGACGGAGGTGAGGCAGATGGGACGATAGGAAGAGGCGGCAGAAGGGGGTTTGTTGGGTTTGAGGAAGAGGAGGACGCGGGAGGTCTTCCACAGGTCAGGGTAGAAGCCAGTAGAGAGGATGACATTATAGACATGGGAGAGGACAGTTAGGAAGGAATAGGGGCTTTCTCGAAGGTGACGGTAGGTGACACAGTCGTGACCAGGGGCCGTGTTGCGTTTGGACTGGAGGAGAAGTTTAATGTCTTGTGCTGTGATGGGAGTGTTGACGTCGGAGGGGGGCAACTGCCCCAAGTACTGGAGACTAGGAGCAAGTGGAGCGACTGAGGTATCAGCACGTTCCATGACGGTGGGGAAAAGAGAATAATCAAAGTGGGGATCATCGGGGATGGAGAAGACCTCGGAAAGGTGGGAAGCGAAGTGGTTGGCCTTACTGAGGTAGGTTGACGGACATGATTTTGATCATTTATTGCATTAATGTGGTATTTACAGGTAATCACGCTGTAACAGCATGCGTTCTCAGAAATGATAAGTTCACAAAGGTACATGTATCTCATTGGAACAACCGAAATAAAATGTTCAAACGTACCTACGTTCAGTATTTTAATTTAAAAAACCTACCTGTTACCATCTGTTCGTCTAAAATTGTGAGCCATATGTTTGTAACTATTACAGCGTCATCTATCACAAACCGAAAAAAGTGGTCCATCTGAAACATTTATATTTCTTTACGTACTACACGAATATGTAATAAAAAATGGGGGTTCCTATTTTAAAAAACTCAGTTGATATCCGTTTGACCTATGGCAGCGCCATCTAGCGGGCCAACCATAGCGCCATCTTGTTTCCCCCTTCAAGCTAGACAAGTTTCGTTTGATGCTTACTTCGTGAGATATTTGGCCGGTTACGATCAATGGACCACCCTGTATATAGTACCAACGTGTTGCAACAGAAGGCTTTTAACCAGTTGCTACTTTACTCGTGGACTGGAGGAAGAATTTGGGATGGATCAGAGACCATAAGAGGTCTTAAGGGGAGAATATACCTTGTACACTTACAATGTCAAATTTATCAATTTTAGGTACACTTATCTCGTGAACGGTTCATGATAATGTTATAAAATTTTAATGGCTGGTAGAAGAAGAGTCTCTCTCCATTTACCTATTTTTGTAGATAAGTTGAGGGCAGAACTTATTTTTTAGAGAATTTTCAATTTGCAAATTTTTTTTCGCATATTTAAGCCTTATTGATTCATAATTTCTACAGTATTAAAATTAATTTCTTTAAAATGCATCATTGACGTTCAGTCCAGTTTTTGCCCTTTTTTTAAGTTTCACTGTTCGATGAAGCTCAGTTCCTGAAAGAAATGTACCTAATCACTAAAGAAAAAATCTCAGAAATCCGGCTTTAATGATGAACATTGTTTGTTACTGACCTTAGAACATCCCTGCACCATGTCCTGGGCCATCTGCAGTATCTTCATCCTCCGTGGCTCTCTTAACATGCCTTGAGTGCATTCTTGCCTTCCTAGCCATCATAGTCACTTTATAATCTGCTTTCTTCACGCGGGCAGCATCCAATTTGGAACGTGACATAACCATATTTTCCCCAGGTTGTATGCCTAACTTTTGAAGCAGCCTAACTCTTCCCACATTGCCATCATTAAATGAAAGAAGTGCATCAAACTGGTTCAAATGGCTCTGAGCAGTATGGGACTTAATATCTGAGGTCATCAGTCCCCTAGAACTTAGAACTACTTAAACCTAACTAACCTAACGACATCGCACACATCCATGCCCGACGCAGGATTCGAACCTGCGACCGTAGCGATCGGGCGGTTCCAGACTGAAGCGCCTAGAACCACTCGGCCACATCGGCCGGTGAACTGCATCATAAATGCCCGCATTCAATGTATCTTATCCTACAAATACTGTTTCAGGAATTGTAGACCATACGACACTGTTAAATGATTCATTTGGGTTCTGGGAGGAAAAGACACAAGTGAATGTAGCGCCCGACCAGGGAAGCCAACCGTCAGGCACGAAATCAAACTCTGAAGGCTTCCGAACGCTGAGGACTACAAAAATGTCGAAAACTTCGGTAGATCAGACTGAAGCTAGTCTTTTAAAAGCGGGATTGCTCGATCGAATTTCGCTAAACACAACTGTTTTTTACTTTTAGAATTTAAACAATGTATTACTGAGGCATTCGTAACAAAATTGTGAATCCACCCTTCCTCCAGGTAAGCTGTTGCGTTCAAATTATACTCGAAACACAGAACTGTAGGAAGCTCGGAAATATTTAACGAGGCGTCGAACGTAAAGCAAAAAGACGCATTAGAAATCAAAGGAGAGGGCGTGTTCATTGCAGTCCACAAAAATATTATTTGTAGTGATACTGATTTTGAAGTTATCCTGACGGGAGAAACCGGCCTAGTTGAACTGAATTTAGCCATCGGATGTTATTACCCTCCTCCCCCTGTTATTAACTATTATTGTAGGGTACTAAAATAACTACCGACTATGCCATGGGACAGGTGTAGATTCCTTGCTGTTAATACGGACAGACAGTCTAGTAAAGTTGTTCTGATCACATTCCCCGAAAACTGTCTTGAGCAGCTAGTTCGATACTCCATGAACATGTATTAGGTATTGTATCTGCATACAAGCCTGACATTACCGTCTTTGTCAGTATAGATACGAGGATTTTTTATCATTATCTAATCATAGCGACAATGGTTGCTAAGGTTAGGAAATCCATCAAAACAGCTAGGAGAGTTTTTATGCTCGAAAGAGCATATAACCAATTATTAGCGTCCTATTTAGGCAACGAATGGACAGCAGTGAGTTTCAATATGAAAGCCGTAGAGAAATTTTGGACAATGTATAAAGTGAGTGTAATTCGCGCTCTTGAGAAGAATGTGCCGTGTAAACGGATTAAGGACCGAAATGATCCACCGTGGTTTAATAATAAAATTAGGAAAGTTGTGAGGAAACAGGGATTATCGAAATTTCAGCTCAAGAAAGAACCTAGAACTATCGACAGGCAAAAGTTAGTAGAAATTCGTGCGGCTGTAAAAAGATCGATGCGCGAAGGATACAAAAACTTCCATTGTCATATCGTAGCGAAAGATCTTTCCGGGAACCTCAGAAAGTTCTCGACTTACGTAAAATCACCAAGCGTGTCGAAGGATTCTATTCAGTCACTCGTCGACCATTCTATTTTGGCAATAGGAGATAGCAAAAGGGCAGCTGAAGTTCAAAATTTCGCGTTTCAAAACTCATTCACACACGAGGATCGTATAGACATACCATCTTTTGACCACTGCACGAATCCCCGTAAGGAGGACATTGGCGCTGAGAAGCAAATGAACCAGTTGAGGGGAACTGAGTCGCCAGGTCCGGATGGAATTTCGGTGCTGTGCTCTGGACGGACACCGAAATTAAACCTGGTGTTTGAGAACAGTGGACTTCTGGCCAGGAATGTCCTCTTCGCTTGTGCTAGTCTTACTTTTACGTCCTTCTTCCTTTGTCCATCATTATTATGCGTCAGTGATAGCAGAATTCGTTTACTTATTCTAGTAAAAAGTTCGCAATTTTTATGTTAAAATTATCGCTCTTATCCTATAGTCTTTCAGTATTTTATTCTCAATACATCTTCTGTGCTAAGTAGAACGTTCAACGCCTTTTAGTTCTTCTTCACTTTGACGGGGGATAATGAATGCCACAGTATCTTTCCACCCTATCTTTTAATTCCTCTCCTGAACTTTTCTTTAATTTCCGTCATTGCTTCTTCCAGGAATCGACTAAGTCTAGCTGTGACAGACTACATCCCGGACTTATACCCTTTCTAATCCAAGCACTTAGTTCTTGGCATTCTATTCCTACTTTTCCCTCTTGCTTTTTGTATGCACTGCATAGTACCCTTCATTGCCAATGGCTTATTGCTACATTTCCGAGAATTCGAAACACCTTCGAACATTTTACGTTGTCAAACGATCTTTTTAGATCACCAAAACCTATGAAAGCGTCTTCCTTTTTACTAAATCTTGCCTGAGTTACCAATAACAACGCGTTTGGTGGCTTCGCTTCTCCTAATAACGAACTGATAGTCATCTAACAAATCCTGGATTTTCTTTTCCATTCTTCCGTGTCCTCTTGTTTCGTACAGGTCAGTTAAGAACCAACCCACTAAATTATTGGGTTTGGAGAGGGTTTTGAAATTCGCCTAGTAGTTGCACGCACTCTCGTACTGTTATTCCTTCTTCTCCTTTGTCTAGGGGGCCCGCGTAATCATTCCTGGTGGTTTGTCCTGGAACCTCACAGAGAAATGTTCGATCTTTTCCGTTTACTTCTGTACCTCCCAGTCCCTCCAGATCTTTCATCATTTGCATCAACCATGGTGACTTGGTCTTCCTCTTTCGCCAGCATGCGAGAAACTGAGGGTCGTACTTCTAGGCTGCATCGTGTAGACGTGGCCTTACCAGTCTAGATGTCATTTACTAGCCACGTCCGTGATTTTTTCGCAGTATTTCTACTGCTCCAGATTTGGTAATCTTTCAGAATCTAAGATAAAAAAGAAATGACACACCACGAAGGAAATACCCGAATGGGACGGAAATCGGTAGATGTGACGTACAAGTACCGGCAAACGAATGATTAAAATTTCAGAAAAAATTGATAATTTACTCAAGAGTGAGAACTTCACAAAATGAACACGTCAGGAATGCGTTGTTCCACCACAGGATCTTATGCAAGCACCTACACGACTTGGCACTGACTGACAGAACCCGGATGTCCTTGTGAGGAATATCGTGACAAATTCTGTCCAACGTCAAAATCCAGAGATGTTTGCTCATAATGCTCCGAACGTTCTCAGCTGTGGAGAGATCCGGCCAAGGTAGCGTTTGGCAAACACGAAGATGTCTTTCTAAAACACATCTTATCCTGCTGAAATGTAGGGCCAGGATGACTTGCTGTGCCACGGATTATAACCAAAGTTATCCTGTTGTGAAAACAAATGGCACACCAGACTATCGCTCTTGGTTGGTGGGTCTTATTTGGGGGGAGGGGCGGGGTTAAAGATGGCACTCAACACTATGGGACATAACATCTGAGGTCATCAGTCCCCTAGAACTTAGAAATACTTAAACCTAACTAACCTAAGGACGTCACACACATCCATGCCCGAGGCAGGATTCGAACCTGCGTAGCGGTCGCGCGGCTCCGGACTGAAGAAGCGCCTATAACCGCTCGACCACATAAGCCGGCGGGGGGAGGGGGGGGGGGGAGTGGGTTGGCAGTCAGGTTGGTATCCCAGTATCCCACTGCTCTGCAGGGCGTCTTCAGACACGTCTCTGACCTGAAATCTCATTGCCTGGAGTAGAATTGTGATGAGTCCCACTTCGAACTGAGCCCAAATGTCCAATGAAGACGTGTTTGGAGATGCCCCGGACAGTGATACTATACCAGCTGTCACGCCTCATATCGTCCGTCAACCTAGATTGATGGCCTGTATTGCCATTTATTTTTCATAGCAGGACTTCTTTGGTTGTCATTCGCGGCATTCTTATGTTATGTTTTGTTGCCCTCCGTGGCAAGCCATCCTGGGTTATATTTCAGCAAGATAACGCGCGGCCGCACACAGTGACAGTTGTAAAATCTCTTCTTGGTGCGTGCCAAATCTTGCCTTGGTCGTCACCGTTACCAGATATTTCCCTAACCGAGAACTTTCGGAGCATTTTGGGCAGAGCCCTCCAGGCAACTCGGGATTTTGACACGGCAATCGGATACAATTTGGCACGACAACCCACAGGAGGAAATCAAGCAATTGGAAATTTGTGGTAAGGTCTTATGGGACCAAACTGCTGAAGTCATCGGTCCCTAAGCTTAAACGATACGTAATCTAACTTAAACTCACTTACGCTATGGACGACATACACACCCATGCCCGAGGGAGGACTCGATCCTCCGATGGTGGATGCCGCGCGGTTCGTGACAAGACGCCTCAGACCGCTCGGATACCCCGCGCGGCCATGAAACAATAACTGCTTGCATGAGAGCCAGAGATGGACCAAAGCGTTTCTGAATTGCTCAGTTTGTGAAGTTCTTTCTCTTGAATACGTCATCCATTTTTTCTGAAATTTTCATCATTTGCTTGTCTGTACATGTTCTTCACATCTGCCGAGTTCTGTTCCATTCGGATCATTCCTTCGTGTTGTGTCTTTTTTGTGTTAAAGTGCAATTTGTAGAAAAATACCAAACCAGTGTAATTTTTGAGAGATACAGAGATTAACTTAAGAGCAGATCACATATTTACTGCCTTCATGGACTTGTAGAAGTACCTTCCTCATTATCTTTCAGTCCTGGTTATCGAGTTTGTGTTTGAGACCCTTACTGTTGAGTAGCAGAAACACTTATGCGTATAGGACTGCACAGCGAATGACGGCCTTGTTGTGCTTCAGTTTTGTATTACGGGATAAATACTTTCTGTTATAGGTGCTCTCGGTCAGCTGGCACGCAAGCTTCAGCTTGTTTACTAGAGTTGATAATGCTGTTCTTTCGGAAATACACTCCAGGAAATTGAAATAAGAACACCGTGAAATCATTGTCCCAGGAAGGGGAAACTTTATTGACACATTCCTGGGGTCAGATACATCACATGATCACACTGACAGAACCACAGGCACATAGACACAGGCAACAGAGCATGCACAATGTCGGCACTAGTACAGTGTATATCCACCTTTCGCAGCAATGCAGGCTGCTATTCTCCCATGGAGACCATCGTAGAGATGCTGGATGTAGTCCTGTGGAACGGCTTGCCATGCCATTTCCACCTGGCGCCTCAGTTGGACCAGCGTTCGTGCTGGACGTGCAGACCGCGTGAGACGACGCTTCATCCAGTCCCAAACATGCTCAATGGGGGACAGATCCGGAGATCTTGCTGGCCAGGGTAGTTGACTTACACCTTCTAGAGCACGTTGGGTGGCACGGGATACATGCGGACGTGCATTGTCCTGTTGGAACAGCAAGTTCCCTTGCCGGTCTAGGAATGGTAGAACGATGGGTTCGATGACGGTTTGGATGTACCGTGCACTATTCAGTGTCCCCTCGACGATCACCAGTGGTGTACGGCCAGTGTAGGAGATCGCTCCCCACACCATGATGCCGGGTGTTGGCCCTGTGTGCCTCGGTCGTATGCAGTCCTGATTGTGGCGCTCACCCGCACGGCGGCAAACACGCATACGACCATCATTGGCACCAAGGCAGAAGCGACTCTCATCGCTGAAGACGACACGTCTCCATTCGTCCCTCCATTCACGCCTGTCGCGACACCACTGGAGGCGGGCTGCACGATGTTGGGGCGTGAGCGGAAGACGGCCTAACGGTGTGCGGGACCGTAGCCCAGCTTCATGGAGACGGTTGCGAATGGTCCTCGCCGATACCCCAGGAGCAACAGTGTCCCTAATTTGCTGGGAAGTGACGGTGCGGTCCCCTACGGCACTGCGTAGGATCCTACGGTCTTGGCGTGCATCCGTGCGTCGCTGCGGTCCGGTCCCAGGTCGACGGGCACGTGCACCTTCCGCCGACCACTGGCGATAACATCGATGTACTGTGGAGACCTCACGCCCCACGTGTTGAGCAATTCGGCGGTACGTCCACCTGGTCTCCCGCATGCCCACTATACGCCCTCGCTCAAAGTCCGTCAACTGCACATACGGTTCACGTCCACGCTGTCGCGGCATGCTACCAGTGTTAAAGACTGCGATGGAGCTCCGTATGCCACGGCAAACTGGCTGACACTGACGGCGGCGGTGCACAAATGCTGCGCAGCTAGCGCCATTCGACGGCCAACACCGCGGTTCCTGGTGTGTCCGCTGTGCCGTGCGTGTGATCATTGCTTGTACAGTCCTCTCGCAGTGTCCGGAGCAAGTATGGTGGGTCTGACACACCGGTGTCAATGTGTTCTTTTTTCCATTTCCAGGAGTGTATTACGTTCCAGCTATTCTCGCAGGTTTTTAAATCTACTTGTATTTTCTTTAATTTTCTGCAGTGTGCAGGGAGAGTCACTGATATTCGTGACTTATTACGTTTTCTTTCCAAGCGACCCGTTGAGACCTACCTATGATACTTTTTCCTGAAAGCAATGAGCTGATTTAGTAAAGTTTATGTTGGATTACACACAAGTTTCATGTCGTTTGGAAACACCAGGCAATCGGCAGTGCGTTCATGCCCCAGAGCGATATCCCGGGGTAGTCCCTGTCTTGCCATCTCGTTTCGACCCTTATTGTCTTTTGCAGTAGGAGAAAGAGGAGATGGGTGAGCTCACCTCCCTGTCTTAATCCTGTCGTGATTTCAAACGTTGTTGAAAATGCTCCTCTGAATTTAATTCATGATTTGTTACCGTTTAAAGGCTCCTGGATAAGGTAGGGGTCTTTTGGTCCTGTCCTAGTTTCTGAGGATTCTTTGTCGACGTAGGTCACAATCGAACCATACGTCTTCTTAAAGTCTCCAAAGACGGCGACATACTTCTTCCCAGCCATTCTCAATTCTTGTACTACTGACTTCGGGTCGAGTATCTGTTCAGGTACTTCTACGAGTGATCACTACAAGTGTGACTTCTACAAGTGATCCCTACAAGTGTGACTTCAGGACTAGTATCAGTGCAAGTGCGCCCTTTTCTGAATTCTCTCTGGTATTCCCATAGTTGTGTCTACTTGGGATTCGCCTCTGTTTAATATGGCCTTGAAGAGAATCTTGTATTTGACGTGCGTCAGCGTGGTAGCTGTATAGTTACACATGTTGTAATAGGACACTCTTTTCTAACATTACCTTTATTACAAATAATTCAAAAGCCAAGATCGCTTAAATACTGTTTACTGGATAACCGGTTTCAACACACTAAAGGTGTCATCATCGTATCTGATATAGATTAACATTTATAAACCATTTGGACATAAAGACACATGACGCAGACCAGCTGATATAAAATCACTGTCACAAAAATTAAGAAACAACTGCTCTCCTCGTCATAAGATGTATAAAACCGAAGTGACTAGACAAAACTATTTGGTACATGACCGCTGCTCTACTGACAGCGGTACCAAAGCCGTAGACGATACCAGAGTTAATTCCGAATCTGGTATAGGTGAACATTCTCTGCTGCTTCACTGGAAGAATTTCATATGATTTTGTATACGATGTATTATATTTCAGACTAAATTGTACAAAAAGAAATTAATTTGGTAGTACTCTGTACGTACAGTTAAAATTACTCTTGTTTTAAAAAATATTTGAAATTACGAAATTGATGGTATATTTAAAATTCATATTATTAATTGCGCAATCTAACGCTAATTATTACAGCAGAGGTTGAAAATACAGCTGTAGTTGCAAATTTCATTAATTTTACACGACCGGTTTCGGGCCTATCTTCAGGTGCGGTACTGGAAATAGCAAAAGACGGAAGATAATTTTCACACGCCGCAACACACACAAAAAACAAAAAAATTCTGAAGAGTTTTAAAAACGTTTAAAAAACATTTCGGAACCGCCGGTCGGGCTAGGTGCTGTGAAACCTGTGTCAATACGAAAGTGGTACCAGGCGCCAGATAGACCAGTAATTTCAACTGATGTGTTGGCAAATGTGCCAACACCTTGTAGATAGGGGAGGTCGAAACGCACGCTATCTAACGCAGACGGGCGTGAATTCTGGAACAGGATAAGTAGTGAATGCTCATAAGAAAAGTATGCAGCTCCTCGAATACTTAACTTTTATTCCTTCATGTGAATACAGCATTCTTGATGAGCCATTTCATACGATAACTATCAAACTATCTAAGGCTAATGGCGCCTTGCTAGGTCGTAGCCATGGACTTAGCTGAAGGCTATTCTAACTGTCTCTCGGCAAATGAGAGAAAGGCTTCGTCAGTGTAGTCGCTAGCAAAGTCGTCGTACAACTGGGGCGAGTGCTCGTCCGTATCTCGAGACCTGCCTTGTGGTGGCGCTCGGTCTGCGATCACATAGTGGCGACACGCGGGTCCGACATGTACTAAATGGACCGCGGCCGATTTAACCTACCACCTAGCAAGTGTGGTGTCTGGCGGTGACACCACATCAACCTCTGTCATAATGCTCAGTTGCGGATGTTCTTCCAACAGGATTGTTTGTAGCTAATTATTACATTTTTTCTGCATTCATTTATTAAATAATGGTGTGGTTTAGTAAAGATTCTTCTTTTGTCAAGGAACTGAGTAAAGTCTTGTTTTGTAAACTCTTTGGAATACTGTGAGTACTACAGAATGTGAGTAGTAATGGGCATGCCCCTGATGGAGACGTATTTATATGATAGACGCCAACAATGTAATTTGGAATATTAAGTGTAAATTATAAAAACGGTATGACAATGAAAAATGTGACAAAGAATAAAATTCAACAATAATACAGGCAAATCTTCATCAGTTATTTAGTCATCACGAACCTGATGACGCTGATAAGGTCCCATACTACGTGGAGCGTAGGGGACGATACGCGAGACCCGCACCGCCGACTAGGCGAGGTCCAAGCGGAGATGGTTTGTCGTTGCTGTGGCGTCACCGCCAGACACCACACTTGCTTGGTGGTAGCCTTTAAATCGGCCGCGGTCCGTTAGTATACGTCGGACCCGCGTGTCGCCACTATCAGTGATTGCAGACCGAGCGCTGCCACACGGCAGGTCTAGAGAGACTTCCTAGCACTCGCCCCAGTTGTACAGCCGACTTTGCTAGCGATGGTTCACTGACAAAATACGTTCTCATTAGCCGAGACGATAGTTAGCATAGCCTTCAGCTACGTCATTTGCTACGACCTAGCAAGGCGCCATTATCAGTTGCTATTGATGCTGTAAAACATGTACCGTCAAGAGCGATGTTCACCATTTATGGATAAGTATTCCAGCAGCTACGTACGTTTTTTGGTAGTCTCATTTCCTTGACCTATTCCAGACCTCACGCCAGCCTGCGTGAGCTTAAACGCGTGCCTTTCGGCTTTTCTCTCATAGTGGGTTGGCTGTCTTGCCAACCCACAACAGTTACCTTCCCCCGACCGTAATTGGGATCAATGATGACGATGAAGACGACACAATAACACCCAGTCATCTCGAGGGAAAATCCCTGACCCCCTCGGGAATCGAACCCGGGACCCCGTGCGTGGGAAGCGAGAACGCTGCCGCAAGACCACGACCTGCCGACCGTCATGAACCTACAAAATCAAAAATAGTGTACCCCTAGACGCAAGAGCTAGAGCCAAGAACAAGAAAATAAAATGAAGAGAAGGGAATTTTTTTTTCTTTTGTGTATCTTACACCTCACGAAGCTTTCAAAGCTTGTGCAGAGACAGAGAATTTTAATAGTGATGTGTGGGAGGGTAAGTTTACAATGCCGGTCATGTTCCCTTTCTTTTGCGAAACAGAAATGCGATTACTAGGTGAAGTTTGTCTCCCAAACGTTTTTTAGTATCTCTGTCAAATAGCTTACAGTCCTATCTCCAGAACTTCCGTATATCACCTGCTGTTCAAACTTTCCCACACGCTTTGTTGCTTTTCAATCGCTAGTTAATTTATGTGTGTTATTCTTGTTAGCTTGTTAACATGGATGCATGAGCTGTTAAAATGACTGCGCAGTTTATGTTGCATTTGTCTGCCACCACATTTTCATTCAAGTCTTCTTAACAATACAGATTCAAATGGTTCACATGTCTCTGAGCACTATGGGACTTAACATCTATGGTCATCAGTCCCCTAGAACTTAGAACTACTTAAACCTGAACCCGGGCGCGGGAAGCGAGAACGCTACCGCACGACCACGAGCTGCGGACTAACAATACAGAAACTCTGTCTAATGCTTAGAATCATGCATCCTACATGAACGTCAACCTTAAATAGGCGCGAATTCCAAAATACTCATGACGTTGCGGAAGCGCTTCCGGCAGTTTGCCCATGAATACTGTACGACTTGACCGCACCACCACGCGGCGGTCAGCTTATGCAACCCACACAGTCACAAATCCGGACGTCAGCCGACCTCAAATATGCAAACAGCGGGCAGCGATGGTCAAACAGGAGCAGCAAGAGTTAACTTCGTGTAACCGACAGAGTCGCTAGGCACATACATGGAGAGGGAACCAAGACTGTCCACGGCACAACAAGTGAATATATCAAGTAGAGGATAAGTTACCAGAAACCACCCCTCCTATCCCCGGCCCACGTCACCACCACCACCACCACCACCACCACAACCACCACCACCAGTTATTCAGGGAATCGATCTCCCATCTACAGAAACGCTAGTTTTTCATGCTTCTCAATGTTAATCACGTATCTTTGTATGGAGCGAGGTGGCGCAGTGGTTAGCACACTGGACTCGCATGCGGTAGGACGACGCTTCCTTGATGTCCATAAATAGCTTCAGGCAAACGCCAGAATGGTTCATTTCAAAGGGCATGGCCGCCCCCCCCCCTCCACCGCCAAATCAACCAGCTAACCAACCAACCCTCGGAACTAAATGTGCTACAGTTATATGAGGGCTATTCGGAAAGTAAGTTTCGACTGGTCGCGGAATGGAAACCACAGTGAAAATCCGATGAAGCTTTGCACAGATGTATTGGCCAGTGACACCAGCACACCCGTCGATCGTGTCACATCCCTCTTTTCAGTTCTGAGTGCACAGTGAGCACATAAAGATGCTTTGAAATTGTGTCTCCTGCCAAGTGGGAGGGCCTGGTGAGAAATTTCACCTGAAGCTATGCAGCCCGCATAACCATCGTGCGTTTCCTTCTTCAAAACGATTCTCAGCCGCATTCTGCTGGGGCAGCGATGATGTTCCCGCAGCGTTTCCGATAGGACGTGTTTGATCACCCACAAAGTAGCCCTAATGATTTCCCTCTGAGTTTCACGTCTGTCTCTGCCCATATGAACTGTTGGCTATGAAGACAACAGTTTGACACAGGCAACGAGCTGTTGCCAGCGCAGAGAATTGGAAGAAAGCACAGGCGGCTGCCTTCTACGACGACTTTATTGGAAAGTTAGTACAACCCTATGAGAAATGTTCTGGCGTAACCACAAGCGCCGGAACGAAGATGCGGAACGCGAGAACAGAGAAGGCGGTGAGGGAACGTCGGCCAATGGTGCGCGGAATTGGACCGCTCAGCGCCAAGAGCGACACCTCGGAACTCGGATCGCCTCAGTGTACTGACTTAAGGAGAGACAGACTGCTGATCATCTACCATCACTGCAGGTTGGGGACCAGTCCTACAAGAGAGTGCAAGAACTCAAATACCTAGGGGCACTTTTCAGTGAGAACTCGTCATGTCAAGCAGAGATCAATGCCAGAATACAAGCAGGAAACTGCTTCGGTCCAGATATCTCTCCAGACAGTTCAAGATTCGACTGTACAAAATCCTGATCCAGCCTGTTGTTCTATATGACTGTGAGACATGGAGTATCCGGAAACAGGACTTCCATAAGCTCCTTGTTTTTGAGACAAAAGTGCTTCGGAAGATCTTCGGTCCAGTTCCGGATGCACATACAGGGGGATGGAGGATCAAATACAACCAAGAGCTTGAGGAACTATACCAGCAACCCAAAATAGCAGGAACTGTCAAAGCCAAACGAATGCAGTGGGCCGGCCATGTGGCCCGGATGGAGGATCACAGATGGCTTCGGAAGCTCCTGGATTTCACACCTACAGGAAAGAGATCGCCAGGGAGGCCCAAGAAGCGTTGGAGGAATGGACTCCATGAAGATTTAAACCAAGTGTCAATAGCTGTGAACGGATGGCAGATGTCAGCAGTGGACAGAATACAGTGGAGGAGGAAACTTGTAGATGCGTGCGGTCCACTGGGCCTGATCACGTAGTAGTAGTAGTAGTAGTAGTAGAAGGCAATTTTTATCCCTAATCTGCCAATGCTATTTTACCCTTTGAATAGGTACACTTTTCAAAAGAACTATAAGTGATAAAACAGGACATCTTTACTGCATATACATAACGTATATGCCTCAGTTTACAAGTAAAATGAACATAATACCTCTTGCAGCTTTGAAGAAACAAGTTTTCATTCTTACACTAGCAAAATTTAACTTTTTTTGTACATTAATTATTATAAAACAGTTTCTGATTGTTTGGTGGTTCTCAATTTACTTGTAAAAACATATACCATCTGCAGTACAAACTGACCAAATTTCATGTTTCTAACCCCATTAGTTTATCAAATAATGGTACCTGAAAGTAAAATAACTGCAGTTTTGAGAAAAATCGATTTAAAGTTTAATATTGCAATTCCAGTATAGTTATTGATGAGAATTACTTACCTCTAATATTTCCCTGCACCATACTCAGCATCATCTGAATCATACTGCTCTCCTTTTCTTCTCTTGGTCCCTCTTCTTTTCTGTCTGGCTTCTTTTGTGCATTTTAAATTAGCAATACCTTTTAACAGAATCTTCCGTCGGTTCTTGGTAGAACAACATTCTGAAGATGGCCTTTAAGCCGAAAACCGGTTAACAATAAAAGTAATATCATAGAACAAAAGCAAACTGGTGCCTTTCATTTATTAGCAATACCTGCTTTGTGGATTCTCTTTATCTATTTGCACCAAGGATTTTGCAGCACTTCCACTAGATTTTATGCCCAATAATTCCAAAACATCCATTTTTCTAATGACACCATCATTGAAGCATAAAATAACACCAAATTTGAGAGTTGTAAGCTGAACAAATACAGTTTTCGGTAACCGGTTCCAAATGACAGAATTCACATATTCATTTAAATTTTGAGTTTTCCTATGAAGACATTTCTTCAACAAGGTATCTTTACAAAGGTCTCTAAATATGGGTTTAATTTCATTCATTACTGATGCAGGTAAAGAATCTTTGTGTTCATATCTGACAGTTCTCCTGTACTTGCACCAAGTGTCAGGATCATTCGGGCAAAGACCGTGCACTGGATTTTCATTTGTGGAAAGCTTATGGGAAAGATAGCCCATACAGCTTTTTTCATGTTCTCTAAATTCCCTACATTTCTTCTTATGGCCAAGCCATAATAAATCTGTAATCTATGTATTTCAACATTTGCCAGGCGACCTTTAACACCTATCTTCTTACCATCCTCCAATACTATTTTTTGACTTTTCTTTCAATACTCTTCTCAACCTGGACCCCATTCTCTTCTGGACATGCCCAATGCCCTCTAATTTAGAAATTGTGACGTTAGGACCATAGGGTTGTTCTGCAAATACCCGGTCATAAGCCTTGCTGTCGCCCTCCCAGGATTGCACAGAGCGTCAGGAAAACCATGATACCTCACGAAAAAATGGTCGTATTTATATAAAACAAAAACTATTTCACGCAAGAAAGATTAGGCATTTCAGATATGTTAAAATCTAAAAATCGGATTTTTGAAGCCCACTTGCCTTCCGTCTCCCCTTTGCGGTGCATGCTACAAGAACAACTAGTTGTGAAACTTACCAGCTACTTGTCTGGACTTTCACTATAGCAACGACTATTACTGTTCGCATGTTACTTGCGACAACGATGTAACTCCAAAGTTATGTATTGTCAATTGTTTTATAGAAATAAAACTACTAATGTTATTCGTTTGAATTGTTGTATAGCATTCCGAGAACGCTGCATCCTTTAGGCACCCTAAAAGCGACGAGTGGGCAAAAGCCCACAAGAAATATGTAAGTTGGAGCGACCACTATACAGGGTGTTACAAAAAGGTACGGTCAAACTTTCAGGAAACAATCCTCACACACAAAGAAAGTAAATATGTTATGTGGACATGTGTCCGGAAACGCTTACTTTCCATGTTATAGCTCATTTAATTACTTCTCATAAAATCACATTAATCATGGAATGGAAACACACAGCAACAGAAAGTACCAGCGTGACTTCAAACACTTTGTTACAGTAAATGTTCAAAATGTCCTCCGTTAGCGAGGATACAAACATCCACCCTCCATCGCATGGAATCCCTGATGCGCTGATGCAGCCCTGGAGAATGGCGTATTGTATCACAGCCGTCCACAATACGAGCACGAAGAGTCTCTACATTTGGTACCGGGGTTGCGTAGACAAGAGCTTTCAAATGCCCCCATAAATGAAAGTCAGGAGAGCGTGGAGGCCACGGAATTGGTCCGCCTCTACCAATCCATCGGTCACCAAATCTGTTGTTGAGAAGCGTACGAACACTTCGACTGAAATGTGCAGGAGCTCCATCGTGCATGAACCACATGTTGTGTCGTACTTGTAAAGGCACATGTTCTAGCAGTTCAGCTAGAGTATCCCGCATGAAATCATGATAACGTGCTACATTGAGCGTAGGTGGAAGAACATGGAGCCCAATCAAGACATCGTCAACAACTCCTGCCCAAACTTTCACAGAAAATCTGTGTTGATAACGTGATTGCACGATTGCGTGCGGATTCTCGTCAACTGGGTCAACTGGCGGTGAATCGAGGAACTACAGTACATACTGACGAAACTAAAATGAGCTCTAAAATGGAAATTAAGCGTTTCCGGACACATGTCCTCATAATATCTTTTCTTTATGTGTGTGTGAGGATTGTTTCCTGTAAGTTTGGCCGTACCTTTTTGTAACACCTTGTATGCACACGTAGCTGGAAATTGTAGATAACTGCTGCAAATAAAACATTTTTGATTTACGCAGTGGTTTACATTTCGCGGCCGGTAGGAACTTACTATGATGTCACTGTTACGTTCATTGGTATATGTGGATACTCCCTGCACTGTGTTGCGAATAAAGTTAGTATTAAATAAGTAACAAAATAAATCGTCATGCCTGGTGGTGAAGTTTAACTGCATGAACACTGAAAATGTAAGTAACTCATAAAGTTTTCGTCTCTTTCGTTAGTTTGTGGGACGGACGGGGGGGGGGGGGGGGGGGGGGGGGAGGGTCAGTTAGCAAAAGGAAAAAGGTTTGAAATTTGTGTAAAGTTCGTTGGGATAAGTCTGGGAAATTTGTGCGCTGTGTGATGCGCTACCTCAAGACAAATAACTTACACAGTTTCTAACCATAATACCACATACTGCGTTGAACCTTTAACGTAAGGTTATACCTGTCGATAAATAGAGTATGACAGCATATTAATTATTTTTTCTAAATCCGATCAATAACTAATTAATATCGAAAATCGTTCTTTTGTTGCTTCTGGGAGCCGTTGTATAGGCAACCTGCAACTGGAATCGGGAAACGGCCAATTTTTTTGATGCATGCAAGAAATGTTTAATGTTTATAGCTACTGAATTATTATACCGAATTCATTTCTTTAATAGAACTATATGCTTTTTCTCGTGGCATGGGAAAAGATTTTCGAAGATGACTTCAGCGTGACAAAGTGTGTGGAACTTGGTTACATAGTAACAACATACAGACGCAGCAAATCAGTCTCCCTTCGTCTCCCCCTCTGCGCCAAATATGAGAATAAATACAATCACATACGGTTCATGTGTTATTTTGCTTCCAACGTAGCAGAATTTCTTCATGCTGTCTACCTCGTGATTCCTAACTTTGATGCTAAGTTTCTCACTAATCTCACTCTAGCTACTCCTCATTACTTATCCTTTTTCAGTTTACTCTCAGTCCATAATGTATGTTCATTACGCTGTTAACGCCATTCAGCCAGTCTTGAAATTCCTCGCTTTCACTAAGGATAGCAGTGTCGTCAACTGATCTGCAAATACGTCAGCTGTGAAACGCTCAAACGCTCAAAAAACTGCATACGGTTTGTTACCGTGTAGCGTCTTAGCGGACCTGTACCTACGAGGGCCCTGGCGAGACTTAGGAGAATATTGCTCTCCCACTTCGCCTTGTGTCCAATAAGCGAGCTGGGCCTCCCAAGTTGGGCAATATCGCACGTGGAGGTCGCTGGATACTAAACAAGGCGAAATTGCTTCGCAAACACGGCATCTGATTTTATTTGTCAGCACCTAGAGAATTCTGGATCGCCAGACAATTCTACTGTGTATACTGGGCTACTTATCGCTGTATACTGAAATTCGAACCACGTACAGACAATGCTCAAACAAATCGAAACGCAATGTACTTTTTTTCATACAAACCAGTATTTACAGAGGTTCTTTCCTGTATCCAAGACTGGAGAAGATAAAAGCAACATGCACATTTCTGTATGTACGAGGGTAATCCCAAAAGTAATGTCTCTTATTTTTTTATAAGTACATAGACCTGTTTATTTCTACAACGGTTTACATCAGTTTACAGATTGAACATTTAGCTATTTTTCAACATAATCACCAAATCTGTCGATGTATTTTGTAGACGCTGTGGCAGTTTTTGTATGCACATGTCATACCAGCTCGCCGCCATGCTGGTCAGAAAGTTATGAACCTCTTCTTTCACCTCGTCGTCGGAGCTGAATCTCTGGGACCACAATTAACGCTGACAGGTACTTTGAGACTCTTAAAAAACTCAAACGGGCAATTCAGAACCGGAGAAAAGGAATGTTGAGCAAGAGCGTACACATTCTCCATGACAACGCTCGCCCACACATCGCTCGGCAAACCGTTGCTCTCCTGCAACAGTTTCAGTGGAACTTAATCACCCACCCACCCTATAGTCCTGACTTGGCGCCCAGTGACTATCACCTGTTCCCTAGGTTAAAAGAACATTTGGCCGGAAAGTGATTCAGCTCCGACGACGAGGTGAAAGAAGAGGTTCAGAACTTTCTGAACAGCATGGCGGTGACCATGTATTACATGGGCATACAAAAACTGCCACAATGTCTACAAAAGTGCATCGACAGAAATTGTGATTATATCGGAAAATAGCTAAATGATGAAGCTGTAAACTGACGTTAACCATTGTAGAAATAAACAGGTCTATGTACTTATAAAAAAATAGAAAACTTTACTTTTGGGATTAACCTCGTATTATGTATACGTCGATGTTGATTCCATGATGGTGTTACGGAGTTTCAGGAATGATGGACAAATGTAAACCTTCCTTAGAACACATTTCTGGTCATATCTCCAGATCCTGTTAGCGATCCTTTCCTGCAGTTTGTCTCCATTTAGCAAAGTCGCCCTTTATATTCATGTTTTTGCCGATTGCACCCAGTGAGAAAAATTCTAAAATATTCTTGGATACTGTAATACAAATCACGAGAATCTGTAAGGTCCCCGCTCCTAATTTCGTCCCCTAGGAATTTTCGGTTTCCACAGTTGGTAACAAATATTTAGATGCGTGATCTCTGGCCATTGTATTGTTTAGAGAGTCTATTGTGTGGACATGTGTAGCTTGGGTGTACGAAAGAGTTCATTTTTTTATGGCGAGGTGAGTTAGTGTGGTAATCGAATTAACAGCATGCAATTCCTAGTGTGAGTACTGATTTGTGTTCAAATACTGGGCTGTATTTCAGTCGTTTGTTGTACTTTCTGATGTATAATCGCTTTGGTCAAGCGTTTGGCCTGTATTGACCTAGCGATCGATATAATCAGCGGATGTTCGCAGAGAGACGTGGCGCAGTGGTTAGCACAATGAACTCGGATTCGGGAGGATGACGGTTCGAACCCGCCTCCGGCCATCTGAATTGGGCTATCCGTGATTTCCCTACATCGCTTCGGCAAACGCCTGGATGGTTTCTTTGAAAGCTCACGGCCGATTTCCTTCGCTATCATTCCCTGATCCGAGCTTGTGCTCCGTCTCTAATGACCCTGTTGTCGACGGGACGTTAAACAATAATCTCATGCTCGTCTTCCTCCTGGGAATGTTCGCAATTTCGTCCCCCGTGCTATTCCTATTTTCGTCCCGGGGACGAAATTTGCAACTGTTATTAAGGTCAGAAGATGTTTGCTATTTATAAAGATGACTTTACTTTCTTGATATGGGATAACGTAAGGGGACAGGAGTGGATTCGTTGCACGAAATTCTTGGTTTCTTATGATGAAATATGCTTTTTATCTACACAAGTATACAAATTCGTATGGTGCACATCTCTGGAAGGGTGAATAAACTTGAAAAGATTTGCGGTGGGGCGGGGTCGGTCGTCTCCGTTCTGTCACTTATCGAAAGTCCACCTTCCTCGATATTCTTTCCTTCCGACGTCCTTCACTATGTTGTAGCAGATACGTGCTAGGCAGTGTAAGGCAGCGTTGATGAAACCACTACCTAATACCTACCACACAGAAACCGCGTAACTCGAGTTGAAAATCAGTTCCTGAAAGATCAGTTTTTTAAAATCGGGCGTTTGGAGGATGCAGTCTACTTGCAGAAAGGATTTAAAATTAAACTGAATCTACTTTTTATTCATATGGAAACACATGAAATGGCTATCGAGTCCGTATTTACTATGGTAATACTCTATCATTCGAAGTTCACTGTCTGTACAACATAGTTTCACTCGGCAAGCAGCCACAATTTTAGCCAGTCCGACCCGACTATTTTTCACGTTCTACCAGGTACCGACCCACAACTGTTCGTGAGTTAAACATTCGGTCGTTTTAGCAGGAATTTCTCGCCAAAGTATTCCGTACAGAGCACGAAATATGCCACGCGGAATTTTTACTACGACCAGAAAGTTCACACGCTCCTAACTCTCAAACTATTTAATTTAGAAACACCAAACTTACCTTAAAATGTTCGAAACTCCAGTCGTTTCAGTCACGAGGTATTCGAACCGCAATTAACTCACTATTTCTTCATTTTTCAGAGTATTTTTAAGGAGCCGTATAACATGGTGTTAGCCGTAGGCCGGTTGGCAAGCGACTATTTCGAACTATTTTACTCACTGCCCACTCCACTATATTCGCGCGGGAACAGTTTAATTCCGATTGGCTGTTGATCGAAACGAACAATCAGAATGTTCCTTGTCATTAAAACTTCACACAGAGCGAGGTGGCGCAGTGGTTAGCACATTGGACTCGCTTTCGGGAGGACGACGGTTCAATCCCGCGTCCGGCCACCCTTATTTGGGTTTTCCGCGATTTCCCTAAATCGATCCAGGCGAATGCCGGGATGGTTCCTTTGAAAGGGCACGGCCGACTTCCTTCCCCGTCCTTCCCTAATACGATAAGACCGATGACCTCGCTGTTTGGTCTCTTCCCCCAAACAGTCCAATCCAATCCAATCATTAAAACTTCAATTTCTAATATATTGTTTAAGTAAAGTAAGCGAAGTACGAAGTATTCTCCAAATTGTTAAATAAACTTGTTCCGCCTTTAACTTTCATTATGGCTGCTTTTATGCAAAAGTAAGCTCACGCCGACATACGTCATCTGAATCATGGTTGCACCATAACTTTCCCACTGTCTATTTGTACAAGGTTTTACAAAAATGATATATTAAATTTTAACGTATGTTCCACACGCACTCTCTCAATCATTCTTACTCACTCACACAACGAAATATAATCATATAGTAATTTCGACCGATTTTGTATTATGTAATGCACAGTGACTATACTTTGAAAAGAAAATTGTAATTAATTGATTTTATACACTGATAAATTTGTAGTGGTTTCAAATGATGATGAAAGTCAATCTGTATTCATTCCTGACTTTATTTCAAAAAACAAGCGTCGGTTTTAGGACTTTTAGGTAATATTCTCTATCTCCGGCACTATAATAAACAAAAATCTGAAATTTTGACAGCATCATTCCATTAATAACAAAAGGCAGTGTACCAAATTGGAACAAACTCTGACAATAACTAATATGAAATATTTAGATTCGTGGAGGGTATGAATCTTCGTATTGACTGACTGTTACGCTCTGCAGTTCTCACCACAGGCAGCGCCAGCTGCGCTGTCAGAAAAGCGAAAAAAGAAAACACAGCCATCCTGCAGCCCCCGTTCCAAACGTCTGCGTGCCTTTCTTTAACGAATGTCATCTCGTAACGACTTGCTACGTTACACATTCATTCATGACATTCAAGCGATTCATAGTACTAAAACTGCCTGGCATTGTTACTTGTATGAATTATATTTAGAGAATCTTTATCCGGGACAAAGTTATGAAAATTTTTTTCTGTATTTCTGTTTTTGCAGTGTTTACCTTTGTGTCAAATACTGGTTTTAGTAACTTGGCTTTAAGTGGAGCCTACATTCAGGAATGTATATAACAATTTTTAGCCTTTTCCGTAACCTTTAAAGACTTGCACAGGTCCTAACGTACTACGATGAAGAATTTGGGCCCCTCTACTTTACAAATAAATTTCTGCTAATGTATGTACACATGGCCTTAATTACGCTTATAAGGCAGTGGTAACATAACTAAAGTGGCAAGGTGGACGCACGTTGCGAAACACGTTTATAACAGCCCCTCGCGGGTAGCGCTAGGCGCTCCTGAGAGTGATCTCAGACGTGAAGGACTTGCTGCATCCAGTTGTAGCTGTGTAATTCTGTCCGGCATTATTGTCGGTCTCTCTCTAAACGCTCGTCTCGCTCCACGGGGCGCCTCATTAAAAAGCTGGTGGGCTGCGCCGACTGCTCGATAAAGCCACGGCAGATTTCAAAGCGTCTGCTGGAGGACGAACGCCGCGAACAAGAGGAAGTCGGATAAATATTACAATTTCTGAAACAGTCCCCCACAGGGTACTTCTGGTCTGAAGATCTCTCGAATCCCATTTAGTCAAAAGTCTCAACTATAAACAGTAAAGAATATTCCCCCCTGCAGCATTCCTTGAGCCGTCCATTTCCTCCCTTGCTAAAACGTGAAGTTTGTTCGCGATTTTTTTTTCCTCTTACTCATTCTTCTTCTTCTTCTTCTTCTTCTTCTTATTCTGCATATCGCGCAGTAGGCTCAAAGAAACTTTAATCTTCAAATATTGCTGGTCATCTCTTCTTAGGATGTTTTACAACGCTACCTGCCTACAAAAACCTAATACTAATTTGACGAATTTTGTCTGGCATCCGTACATACTCCAGTGAGGTGTAATCGTATAAACACTACTGGCCATTGAAATTGCTGCACCACGAAGATGACTTGCTACAGAGCCGAAATTTAACCGACAGGAAGAAGATGCTGTGATATGCAAATGATTAGCTTTTCAGAGCATTCACACAATGTTGGCGCCGGTGGCGACACCTACGACGTGCTGACATGAGGAAAGTTTCCAACCGATTTCTCATACACAAACAGCAGTTGACCAGCGTTGCCTGGTGAAACGTTGTTGTGATGCCTCGTGTAAGGAGTAGAAATGCGTACCATCACGATCCCGACTTTGATAAAGGTCGGATTTTAGCCTATCGCGATTGCGGTTTATCGTATCGCGACTTTGCTGCTCGCGTTGGTCGAGATCCAATGAGTGTTACCAGAATATGGAATCGGTGGGTCCAGGTGGGTAATACGGAAGGCCGTGCTAGATCCCAACGGCCTCGTATCACTAGCAGTCTAGATGACAGGCATCTAATCCGCATGGCTGTAACGGATCGCACAGCCACGTCTTGATCCCTGAGTCAACAGATGGGGACGTTTGTAAGACAACAACCATCTGCACGAACAGTTCGACGACGTTTGCAGCAGCATGGACTATCAGCTCGGAGACCATGGCTGCGGTTACCCTTGACGCTGCATCACAGACAGGAGCGCCTGCGATGCTGTACTCAACGACGAACCTGGGTGCACGAACGGCAAAACGTCATTTTTTCAGAGGAATTCAGGTTCTGGTTACAGCATCATAATGGTCGCATCCGCGTTTGGCGACATCGCGGTGAACGTACAGTGGAAGCGTGTATTCGTCATCGCGATACTGGCGTACCACCCAGCGTGATGATATGGGGTGCCATTGGTTACACGTCTCGGTCACCTCTTGTTCGCATTGACGGCACTTTGAACAGTGGACGTTACATTTCAGATTTGTTACAACTCGTGGCTCTACCCTACATTCGATCCCTGTGAAACCCTACATTTCAGCAGAACCACATGTTGCAGGTCCTGTACGGGCCTTTCTGGATACAGAAAATGTTCGACTGCTGCCCTGGCCAGCATATTTTCCAGATCTCTCACCAACTGAAAACGTCTGGTCTATGGTGGCCGAGCAACTGGCTCGTCACAATACACCAGTCACTACCCTTGATGAACTGTGGTATTGAGTTCAAGCTGCATGGGCAGCTGTACCTGTACACGCCATCCAAGCTCTGCTTGACTCAATGCCCAGGCGTATAAATGCCGTTATTACGGCCAGAGGTGGTTGTTTTGGGTACTCATTTCTCAGGATCTATGTACCCAAACTGCGTGAAAATGTAATCACATGTCAGTTCTAGTATAATATATTTGTCCAATGAATACCCGTTTATCATCTGCATTTCTTCTTGGTGTAGAATTTTAATCGCCAGTAGCGTAATTATTTTATACTGAACCGCTACTACATCCTCCTAATGTTACACTGTTACGTTGCCAATGTGACCTGCTCTTAAGTCAGCCAATTTCTCGAAAATGACGTTGCTTTTCGTTGTAGCGGTGGCCGGAATAGTGACGGAAACACGGTGGGACCAGCGGAGCTGCCCACGAGCCACAACACAACGGGAGAGGACGGACACGACCAACGAAGGACCTTACGACAACAACAAGAACGAAACAACAGAGACAAGATAAACCAAACAAGACAACCACGCCCAGTCGTAAACAAAACACGAAAGTAAATACGCTGTCTAATGCGAGGCGATACGTCCTGAGATGTACGCAAGGTTAGACTGGCAGGCTGAGCTTTTTTTTTTTTTTTTTTACTTTATTGTTATTTTAAAACCTGTACAACAGGCAGGCTGTCAGCAGCACACTACGCTGCTCTTCAGCCATAGAATATACAAGGAGCAAAAACAGTGTGAAGATACATAAGTTACAGAATGGTGGGCAATAAAACAGGAGACACATAGAGACAAACACGGAGCCGTTCACACTCGTCGATAATCCACACTGCTAACTGATGAGACGACGCACGAACACTGAAGATGACGATGGCACTGGTGAACGATGGAGTGTGACAGTGAACACTGAACACTAAACACGACGGCACACACGAGACACTGATGGCGGTGATCTCCGGCGCGCGAATGTCCACTTAGCGTGTGCGAGTCCGGGGACCTGCCAAGAGGTGAACAGGGGTGAGGTGGGGGAGAGGGGAGAAAAAGGATGACAATTGCTGAGGAGACGGGGGCAGGAGGAGAGGGACAGGGGAGGGGAGGCTCGGGGGAGGAGGGGGGAGAAAAGAAGGAGGGAGGGAAAAGGGAGAGAAGGGAGGGAGGGTGCCCAGAGGAGCAAGCACAGGAGGAGGGCGGGAGGATCAAAGTTGCTAGGAGGGGTAGATGGAGGGGAGGAGGGCATCATCATGGAGGGGGAGCTGGCGGAAGCCACCTTGGGAGAGGGTAAGGAGGGTGGAGAGATGGAGACCGGGTGGGACGTGCGAATACAGGCGCGGCAGCAGGCGGGGGTGGGAGAGGATTGGGGACACAAGCGGGTGAGGAGGATCGAGTTTGCGGGAGGTGTACAGGAGCCGCATCCTTTCAAGGAAAAGGAGGAGGTGGGGGAAGGGGATAAGATCGTACAGGAGCCGCGTGGGGGAGGGGAGACGGATGCGATAGGTGAGGTCAAGAGCATGACGTTCAAGGATTTGGAGGGATTTATAAAAGGTAGGGGGGGGGGGGGCGGAGATCCAAGCCAGATGGGTATAACATAGGATAGGGCGGATGAGGGACTTATAGGTGTGGAGGATGGTGGATGGGTCCAGACCCCACGGACGGCCAGAGAGGAGCTTGAGGAGACTGAGTCGGGAGCATGCCTTGGCTTGGATTGTCTGGAGGTGGGGAGTCCAGGAGAGGCGACGGTCGAGGGTGACGCCAAGGTACGTAAGGGTGGGAGTGAGGGCGATAGGACGGCCATAGATGGTGAGATAGAAATCAAGGAGGCGGAAGGAAGGGGTGGTTTTGCCTACAATGATCGCCTGGGTTTTGGAGGGATTGACCTTGAGCAACCACTGGTTGCACCAAGCGGTGAACCGGTCAAGATGGGATTGGAGAAGGTGTTGGGAGCGCTGTAGGGTGGGGACAAGGGCAAGGAAGGCGGTGTCATCGGCAAATTGGAGAAGGTGGACGGGGGCTGACGGCGGCGGCATGTCAGGCTGAGCGACAGGCAGGCGCTTAAGCGCATACTTAAGCGCATACTTAAGCGCATACTTAAGTATGCTATCGGTGTGCCGCTATTGGCCGCTGGGACCACGTGTTTCACTGTGACGCCATCACACTAAAAGCGGGCCAGGAGGCGCGTGCCGCCACAGCTTACGGCGCGATGGTGTAGAGACCTCTATGGGTCTTCGACTTCCATGACGTCTGGCGGGGATTCAAATTCCGCGGCGCGCGGTACCAGACTTTGCTATTTTGCTGTATGTTATGCACTGAAAAGCCAAAGAAACAGGAGCACCTGCCTAATATCGTGTAGGGCCCCCCCCCCCCCAAGAGAACGCATAAGTGCCGCAACACGACGTCGCACGAACTGGACTAATGTCGGGAGTAGTGCTGCAGGGAATTGACATCATGAATCCTTCAGGGATGTCCATAAATCCGTAAGAGTATGAGTGGATGGAGATCTCTTCTGAACAGCACGTTGCAAGACATCCCAGATATGCTCAACAAGGTCGTGTCTGGGGAGTTTGGCGGCGAACGGAATTGTTTAAACTCAGAAGAATGTTCCTGGAACCAACCTGTAGCAATTCTGGACGTGTGCGGTGTCGCATTGTCTTGCTGGAATTTCCCAAATCCTTAGGAATGCACAGTGGACATGAACGGATACAGGTGATTAGACAGGATGTTTACGTCCGTGTACCTGTCACAGTCGTATCTAGACGTTTCGGAGGTCCCACATCACTCCAAGTGCACACGCCCCACACCATTACGGAGCCTTGACCAGCTTCAACTTTTCTCTGCTGACACGTAGGGTCCATGGGGTCATAACGTTGTCTACTTATCCGTACACGTCCATCCTCTTGATAAATTTTGAAACGAGACTCATCCGACCAGGCAACATGTCTCCAGTCATCGACAGCAGAGCCCAATATCGTTGTTGACGGGTCCAGGAGAGGCGTAAAGCTTTGTGTCGCGCAGTTATCAAGAGTAAACGAGTGGGCTCTCGGCTCCGAAAGCCCATATCGATGATGTTTCGATGAATGGTTCGCACGCTGACACTTGATGGCCCAGCACTGAAATCCGCAGCAATTTACGGAAGGGTTGCACTTTTTCCAGCCGCAGCGATGTCGCAGATTTGATGTTTTACCGGATTCCTGCGTGACCGCTACGGTCGCAGGTGAAAGAAGAGGTTCATAACTTCCTGACTAACATGGCGGCGAGCTGCTAGGACATGGGCGTAACAAAACTGCCACAGCGTCTACAAAAATGCATCGACAGAAATGGTGATTATGTCGAAAAATAGCTAAATGTTCAAGCTGTAAACTGATGTAAACCATTGTAGAAATAAAAAGGTCTGTGTACTTATACAAAAATAGGAGACCTTACTTTTGGTATTACTCTCGTATGTATGTGTGTGTGTGTGTGTGTGTGTGTGTGTGTGTCTACCTGTCTGTCTGACTTCTGTTAATGATTTTCTCACTGGTACAGCAGCTATGTGGCATCCACCACGACACGCGCCTTAGATATTTACGGCCATATAGGGGATTCACAAACGACGAGTGCGGCCGGCGAGAGCAAGGAGTCCGTGACCTAATCCCTCGGCTGGCTTTTAGCAGAAGCTGTGGGTGTGGGTGTGGGCGGCCGGAGTGGTTTCGCCGCCGCGGCAATCTTTGGCGACTTTGCAGCCAATCTGATCAGGGCGCGGCAGGGTGTGGGGGTGCGAGGCCTCTAGGAGCAGTGGCCTGTGTGTTGGGGTGGGGGTTGGCGGCGGAAGCGCCTTTGATGTCCGCCGCCGCTGCGATCCGAGTCAGCCAGCCGGCGACTGCAGCCGTTAATAATAGCTCAGCCGGCCGAGGTGGCGGCTGCAGCGGCGATTAGAGCCGCAGCTAGCTGGCCGTAGGTGGCTGCGTGCCGCCGCGGGAACCACACACAGGCAACAGGTCACCGAGGTCCTCACCTCACGTGGATATCACAAATACCACACCCGCCAACACTCTAGGTTTAGAAGGGAGGCTGCCGATGTTTCATTTTTTCCTTGCCTCACAATTATTTGGTTACTTCTCCCCATTTTTAGATAATTATTGTCAAACCTAAGACATTTGTTTTGAAAAGCCACAAGATCAGTTTATTATTATTATTATTATTATTACTATTTTCGATTATTCCCATTTAAAGAGAGCGTTTGAACTTGAATTCCTTTATGATGATTGTTTATGTCTTTTCTGGGCCCAAATTTTCTTCATGTGTTCACTGTGTTGTTTCTTTCGCTCCGCTGTCCATTTGCATCCTGGTCTCTTCTGTGTTGTGGTGTCAAATTTATGTTGTTTGATGATGATCCTGAATTCAGTTCTATTTTCTGCATCGTTTACTGTTCTGAGTGCTTGTCTGAGGTCCTCTTCAACTTATTTTATCCATTTTGTTTTTCCCCTGCCTGAGTTGATGCCTTTAAGAATTCGCTTTGAAATTCTGTATTCATTCATCCTGTGGATATGTCCGTAGAACTGCAGTCTTCTTTTCCTTATTGTATCCGTTCAAATGGTTCAAATGGCTCTGAGCACTATGGGACTCAACATCTTAGGTCATAAGTCCCCTAGAACTTAGAACTGCTTAAACCTAACTAACCTGAGGACATCACACACACCCATGCCCGAGGCAGGATTCGAACCTGCGACCGTAGCAGCCTCGCGGTTCCGGACTGCAGCGCCAGAACCGCACGGCCACCGCGGCCGGCATTTTATCCGTAATCTTGTCTGTATATTTATATAATTCTTATGTTGGTCTCCTCTTCCAGATTCCTTGCTCTTGTATCCGTCCAAAAATTTTCCTGAGAATTTTCCTTTCTTGTTTCTCTATTTCTTTGATTTTAGTTTGCCCACCTATTTGTGTTTTTTCAGATGCATACAGTACCTCCGGAAGTACAACAGTGTTTAGTGCCTCAATTTTGCGTTAATGGATATGGACCTTTTGTTATAGTAGTTCCACGTGAGTTTATATGCTTTCTGTAGTTTTTTTTAATTCTTTCCTCTTTGGCCTTTATGTTGATCCCTGATCGCTGGAAGATTTCTCCCAGGTACTAAAAATGTAGTACTTGTACGATTTTCCCATGGGTTGTCACAACAGGCAATTTGTCTTGTGGCACTCTTTCTATGTACTGGGTTTTCTCATATGAGATTTACAGGCCAGTTCTTTGTGCAGTTTCGTGTAACTTCTCTATGGCGTTAGTGGCTTCTTTTCTATCATTTGTGATGATTACAAGGTCATCTGCAAAAGCTAAACACTTCACATTGAATCTATTATCTTTTCTAATGCCAATTTGGATTCCTTAGACTTCTTTTTCCCATGTCCTGATAATTTTTTCAAGAATGATATTAAAAAGTAATGGTGAAAGTCCGTCACCTAGTCGCACTCCAGTTTGGATTTCAAATGATTACGAGATATTCCCCATAACCTTAACCTTGGAGACTGTGTCAGTTAATGTTTCCCGAATGATTGCTCTTGTCTTTCTGTCAATGGTGAATTCTTCCAGCGTCTTGCAGAGCGCTACTCTGTCTATTGAGTCGTAGGCCTTTTTCAAATCTATTATTTTTATTTATTTATTTATTTTCTTTCGAATAACCCATTTGGAGGGTACGATGAATCAACTTTGGCTACTCTTCATTGTATTAGATTTCTTCAGTTTCCAAATTTCCTTCATCCTTTTAGAGTGTTGTTCCCTTTCTTCTTGAGTCCACTTTCGTCTAGTTATTTTCTTTCTATCCTGAAATTCTGCCTTTTGAACTGCCTTTCCGAAATGTGTTCTGCTTTCTATTGTGTCTATTGTAACTCCAGCATTTTCAATACCCTTTTCAGTCTCTATGAACCATGCTGGCTTGGATTTGTAGCTATTGAGTAATGTGAATATCCGCTTGGTTAGTCTGTTGTTATCCATTCTGAATATATGTCCAAAAAACTGTAGTCTCCTCTTCCTCATTACATCAGTTAGTTTCTCCGTTTTCAGATATATTTTTATTTATTATTTATTATTCATTATTTATTTTATTTATTTATTATTATTATTATTACTATATTTTTCCAAGGGTCGGAAGTCCATCGCTCTATCTTTTTTAATCGATGCAGGCGAGGTTTATGGAAAGCAGGGAGCCACGTGCAACATGTATAATTTTTCCTCTTTCTCGCAAATTTTGTTTCATGTATATTCTTATTGCTCAGTGTTGTGCTCTGTTTGGACTTGTGTTTGTGTGTTGTCATTGCCCTTCAGTGTAGTCACTTATTACTTAACGTCTATACAATCGGAATAAATTTTTAGAGTGGATGCTTATGAGTGTTATTTTGCTGCCTGAATCCCTGAAAGATTTCATTTTTTTCTGAGGTGCTGTTTTACGTGTATCTTATTCGTCATATTCGTAGCATTTTGATTCGGTCTCTAGTTTTTCATTATGGCAAAAAGATATAACTCTGTTCTCTCCTTCTTCATCTGTAAGAAGAAATTTTTTTTTTTTTTTTCGGGATATACAGCCTCTAGACGCTAGTAGGTCTACTACGGACCAAGTTTACGTTTTGTAAACAGAATTGTTCTGATGGTTGTTCCAGTGTTACTAGATATATGAGTATAACTGAATGCTAATAGGCTACATAACTAACTGTCTGAACTGGGCTCAGAAGGAACGCTGCCGAGCGACCACCGTGTCATCCTCAGCAGATAGGCTGTTACTGGATGCGGACATGAAGGAGCAGTGGTTAGCAAACCGCTCTCCTGGCCGTTGTCTGTTTTCGTGAGCGGAGCCGCTACTTCTCAGTTAAGTAGCTCCTCATTGGGCCTCACAAGAGCTGTAAGCAGCCCGCTTGCCAAAAGCGCTCGGCAGACTAGGACGGTCACCCATCCAAGTGATAGCCAAGCCCGACAGTGCTTAATTTCGGTGATCTGACGGCAAGCGGTGTTACCACTGCGGCAAGGCCGTAGGCAATAGACTATACAGCTAGACTTAAATGTTATGAGAACTTTCTAGAATTTTATATTTTCCCTAAAAATATGTAATACAAGCTAATATTGAACGTACTGACATATAATGTGTGAAATATTGCAATGAGAAAGTAGACCTACACCTGAAACTTTGAAAAGAAGTGATTTTGGCAGAATTTCAGAATAAGCCGACAAGCCTTCCTTTAAAATTTTCATACGTATGTCACACAACAACATGTTAAACACTGTTTTACAGCAATCATATTGATTTATTTAAAACCAAGAATCATCTGAACCTAGTACCGATTATCTAGACTCTGCTACAGGTACCGTTACGGAATGAACATTCTGAATATTTTTAGTGTTTTCATATTTTATTTTTTAGTCTTTATACAGTTTTGCGGCGTCATAGGAAAAGACCCACATCGGTTGTCTCGGTATTATACTAAAAACCATCCACGGCTTTTGATCATTCAGATCTCTTCATTTATATATATATATATATATATATATATATATATATATATAAAGTCTTCAGCCAAGTAGCGTCGTCGTCTCGTAGCAACGTTTCGATGGAATACGTCTCCATCATCTTCGCCTGAAGATGATGGAGACGGATTCCATCGAAACGTTATTACGAGACGACGACGCTACTTGGCTGACAACCCGCGAAGACTTCATATATGAAATTCGCCGAGAATGCCTGCACTCTTCATTTTTGTTTTTTGAAAGTTGGCAGGTATGAAATCTGCTCTAGGAGGATGCGACTCTCAGTGCCGCAAGTAAAGGGCGACATACGAAATAATCAGTCTCTGCATGACTGCTGATCTCTGACTGAAAAAAAGTCTGACCTGAATTTCTATGGAAATGGTTAACTTGACGCTGCTATCCAAGTCGCTAATCTTGAAGCTGCTATGGAAATGGGGCGTCACCAGTAGGTCGCGGCGATTATATCCTCTCCACACATCTGCGTGGAGGGGATATAATAGTGCAGTTGCGTTGTCGTCCTGGAGGGACGTCCAATCAGCGTGCCATTGGCTGACTTCTTCTCACAGCCTTCTCTTCACTGTCGTTCCCGACCGGCGTGCCGGTGCTTGACTTTAAGCCGTAACACTTTCCTCCACATTCTTCGCGAGTAGCTAGCTTCGAGGATGAGAACGAATTGATCCCACAGTGCTGCACTCACACGACCCTGGTCTGAACAACTTCAGTCACCTCGTTGCGCTTGTACTCGCGCTTTTGACCTCACTTAACGTGTCCGCCACCATTTCGAACAGCTGCCGAAACGTACGAATCTGAATGCCCGCAGATGAATTACAGTTCTGGAGTGGAATCGTATAGGCACTATTTCTTCTGTTCATACTGTTGGCTGGTGTCCAACTGGGTGCAGTCGATTTCGTAACACGATGTTTCGACAAGGTACCTTGCCGTCATCTTCAGTTAATACCTGCAGAACGAGCGTATTTTCTACATCACGCCTTCTTTTATGCTCTTATCGTGTCCCTCCACTTTCTCCACCGCCGGTCGCAGACCGTGACGGGTGTAGTTGTTGTGGGGGGGTGGGGGGGGGGGGGGAGGGAGCAACAGTGCCGTCGTACGCTGGACGCAAATTCTGGTCCCTCTGTACCCCTATGGCCTGCATGGGGCGCGAAAGTCGCAGTCGGCCGACCCTGTGATTTTCATTGGCTGGTGCTGGGTCCCAAGCTTTGCTGAGACTGGTAGATGTGTCCCTGTCGCTGAGCCCGTCGGCCACTCGTGTTTCAAAAGCCCTCTTCAGGACACAGTCCGGAAACGACCAAGTCTGTCTTAGCTCTTCCGTTTCCTCGCTTTCCATGGAGTCCCCTGCAGGCATGCAGTGTTCTGCAACCGAAGATGTAGTTGGTTTCTTAAGTTCGGCGTGTCTTCTGCGTTCCCTGCATCTTTCTTCGATTGTGTTGAACCCTGCATAGTCGTCGAATATGGGGTGTCTAGGAAACCTGCTTTCTCGCATCGGTAGACAACAGTTCAAGCAAATCGTATTAAGGGGGCTAGGACGTCAAACGGGCCGACTTGGAGCAGGAGAGGCACCACACGACATTTTAATTTCCACTGTCTAAACTTTTAAAAATATATTCATAAAACTTTGTCAGCATGACCAGGAAGGATTCAGAATTCACACTAATAGCAGCGAGAGTTCAAAAACATAGCAAAATAAATTGTTTTTATATGTGAAATTTCATCATTTTTTCACTTACTATCGGTTGCATTTGTTGCTGCAGCTACACTTTTCTTCATAATTAAGAGAGATTCTTTGATGAATTTGCACAGCTTACAGCCCTTACTTACAGGTGCATTTCACTCCATAATTTATTTAATTGGCGAAAAAATGAATAAGCTGTTACATTTTAAACTTAATGTTTAGAAAAAACTCAAATTTTATAGTTGATTAAAAAGTTTTCTGTTTAAAATTCAGTCTTGATCACACCACATATGCTACAATACCATAGGTGACCGGTTTCGGTCATATCATATGACCATCATTAGACCTGTAATTTAATTTAGAAAATAATAGAAACCTTACTAGATTGACAATAAAACATGACAAAATGCTTATAAGGATAAAATACAATAATACTTGTTATACCCATGGAATCCTTCGAAGATGGTAGGTGGAGCACTCTTATCAGCTGCTATGCCCGTCATTTGCTGGCACCAGTTGACATCATAGCAGCTGAGAAGAGTGCTCCACCTACCATCTTCGAAGGATGCCATGGGTATAACAAGTATTATTGTATTTTATCCTTATAAGCATTTTGTCATGTTTTATTGTCAGTATAATAAGGTTTCTATTACTTTCTAAATTCAATTACAGGTGTGATGATGGTCATATGATATGACCTAAACCGGTCACCTATGTTCTTGTAGCATATGTAATGTGATCAAGACAGAATTTTAAAAAGAAATTTTTTTAAAAAATTTTTGATCACTGTTCCAAAAATGTTTATTAAAATTGTTTATAGTTAATTATCTCAATTTTTACCACAGTTTTTAATAGATTTGGAAAAGTCTAGCTGGTCTGTACGAGTTGCCTACCCGATGTACCAAAGGCCACTTTCCCTAGACATCATGTAAACCTGAGCGTTGCGTAGCATCAGGTCACCTCTGACGGAATCCAAAAGTGGAGGGCTGTTCGGTGAAAGGCAAGAAACCACTTTGTGTCTGGTGAAAATGGTTCAAATGGCTCTGAGCACTATGGGATTTAACTTCTGAGGTCATCAGTCCCCTAGAACTTAGAACTACTTAAACCTAACTAACCTAAGGACATCACACACATCCATGCCCGAGGCAGGATTCTAACCTGCGACCGTAGCGGTCGCGCGGTTCCAGACTGTAGCGCCTAGAACCGCTCGGCCACCCCGGCCGGCTGTGTCTGGTGAAGATCCGAACTATTTTTGACGACAGGTCTCCCGCATACGGAACCCATGGATTTCATTCTCTCTGCGTCTTTTTTCTCGTTCATAATGCCCACCTGGGGCTTTATTCGTAGCACCTTACGTACCTGTTGTGAATAATACCCATTTGCCTCGAAAGTTCCCTTTAAGCGTAATAGCTCATCCTTCGGACCATCTCGGCAGTGCAACGTGCTCTGTGAACCAAATCTCTGAGGATGCGCCACACCTGAAGAAACAGGTGGATTGTCTTTTCCGCCATTATCCATGCTAGAGGCGGTGCTACACAGAATTACCGCGATTTCTCATGGAGGTACACTTGCAGATAAACATTGCAGTACGAACCTAAATTATCGCCTACAGCATCGCTTCACCGCACCGTATGTTAGAGCAGAAGCCCACATAAACCGTAGCTCATATTTACGGCGATACAAACTTGTGATGGCTGATCGCACGTCATGTTTATATTTGTGCATTTACCCAATTTAGAATCTCGCTTTGATGTCCGTGTATTTAGCTACATAGTCAAACAGAAACTTCGCGAACGCGCTCCCGGAGTTATATAGCCGGGGATATCAGAAGCTGTCTGTAAATTTATATATTATATGTCAACAGTCAGGGCACAAAATCAAACATTCGACAAATTTAATTGATGCATTATATTTGCGCAATCTAGAAAATAGAAGAAAATCATAATTGTCCACAGTTCTAAGTAATGTAGCGTTTAAAACAAGAGCAAAACAACATTGATGAAAGCGTTCATTAAGATCGCACATAAACAGAAACGAACAATGGGAAACAGCAGAGAAAGGCGGAACTTCCATCATGCGATATGAAAAAGAAAGCACGCTATACATATCAAATTGTGCGCGACATACATCATCGTGATTTCATGGGAAACAGTGGATGGTTGTATGACCTCAGTGGTGCAGAATTGGAAGGCGTAATATAATGAAATTTCCAGCAGAGCGTCAATTTGATGATGCATAGCAAACTGCAGAATCGGCCCAAAAATTTTTTGGAAGGGATAAGCAAACTTATTCATTGTTCAGTATGGAATCTGTTTTCAGCTCCGACCAGTCGGCGTTTGCAGAGAAATAGCTTGTGAAAGAAACCCTATAAATTAGAGGTACCAAGATAGTCAAGAACAACAATATCAATGTCTTATCGCATTCGTATACAATTGTGCTAATTGGTAATATGGTGGTAAAGAGGATGTAAAGTTATTTATTGTTCTGTGAGAAGTTGGAGGCGCTCTGCCAGCACCGATTTTTTCTCGAGTGAGTAATCCAGCAAGAGCAGTAAAGCACACTGTATTCACGTCACAGAAAGAGAGAGTGGGAAAATTGGCGTACGAGAAATACAATAATGGTATGAGCACTGATTTTGGCCTATAGCTGGTCAAAATAACTTCCTTTTGCTTGATTTCTGGACGGTGTGTCAAAATCATACTCCTTAGAGCAAACTATCCATCCTGAAAAGTGTCTGACATTGCAATTTTCACCACCTGGCGCCACTGGACATGTTGAGCTTCTGGATGTTTCTTCCGTACCTACAAAACACATCATCGCACTATCTCCAGCTACGTCTTAAAGGACAGCCAGTTTCACGATAAACTACAAGGCAGACTGTTCCGCATTCGATTGCACCAGTATGGCTCTATATGCATTCTTGAAGAGTGGATAACTAGCTGAATGTCCTGCACCATTTGTAACTCCAAAGGAGGTCGCCTTCGATCTTAATGTTGCGAACCTTTGTGTTCACCGTGAAGCGTAAAGTCTATTTTGTGAAGTGTAATACATACATCCCACTGAAGGTTGGTGTCTGCACCAATCGGACACTCACTTTCCGTAGCCCTGCTGATGCACGTGGTGAGTCATTAGCAAATAATATTTTCCTTGTTATAACTGTAAACACAACACTTCCAAATGAGCGCTACTAAACACTGAACAAACGATCTCGTTCTTAGGGAGTTCCTTGTTAGTGAGGTAGTAAAATTGGTTAACACAGAATAGGACTACTAAAGGTCATATTCTGAAGCTCCAAAGAAACTGGTACAGACAATCGTATTCAAATACAGAGATATGTAAACAGGCAGTATACAGCGCAGCGCTCGGCAACGTCTACACAAGACAACGAGTGTCAGGCGCAGTTGTTAGATCGATTATTACTGCTGCATGGCACGTTATCAAGATTTAATTGAGTTTGGCTCAAATGGTTCAAATGGCTCTGAGCACTATGCGACTTAACTTCTGAGGTCATCAGTCGCCTAGAACTTAGAACTAATTAAACGTAACTAACCTGCCCGAGGCAGGATTCGAACCTGCGACCGTAGCGGTCGCTCGGCTCCAGACTGTAGCGCCTAGAACCGCACGGTCACTCCGGCCGGCAATTGAGTTTGAACGTGGTGTTATAGTCGGCGCACGAACGATATCACACAGCATCTCCGAGGTAGCGATGAAGTGGGGATTTTCCCGTACGACCATTTCACGAGTGCACCGTGAATATCAGGAATCCACTAAAACATCAAATCTCCGACATCGCTGCGGCCGGAAAAAGATCCTGCAAGAACGGGACCAATGACGACTTAAGAAGATCGTTCAACACGACAGAAGTGCAACCCTTCCGCTAACCTGCAGATTTCAGTACTGGGCCATCAACAAGTGTCAGCGTGCAAAGCATTCAATGAAACATCGTCGATATGAGCTTTCGAAGGCGATTACACAACACGAAGCTTTACGCCTCTACTGGGTCCGACAACGCAGACATTGGACTGTTGTTGACTGGAAACATGTTGACACGTCGAACGAGTCTCGTTTCAAATTTTATCGAACGGATGGATGTGTATGGGTATGGAAACAACCTCATGAATTCATGAATCCTGCATGTCAGTAGGGGACTGTTCAAGCTACTGGGGGCTCTCTAAAGGTGTGGGGTGTGTGCAGTTGGAGTGATATGGGACCCCTGATAGTCCAGGTACGACGCGGACAGGTGACACTCATGTAAGCATCGTGTCCAATCACTTGCATCCATTCACGTCCATTGTGTATACCGATGGAGTCAGACATTCCAGCAAACAATGCAACACCTCACAATCCGAATTGCTACAGACTAGGGCAATTCCAGCAGGACAATGCGACACCCAACATGCCCAGAATTGCTACAGAGTGGCTCCAGCAACATTCTTCTGATTTTAAACACCTGCGTTGGCCACCGAGCTCCCCAGACATAAACATTATTGAGCACCTCTGGGATGCCTTGCAACGTGCTGTTCATAAGAGAACCCCCCCCCCCCCCCCCCCCCATCCTTCTCTTACGGATTTGTGAGCAGCCGTCAAGGATTCACCACGCGAGTCGCACAGAATTCAAACCGAATTGAGAATTTTACGATCTTAGAACCTCACTCTGAACATTTGCCTTGTGAATTCATTTCTATACACACTGAAGAGCCAAAGGTACTGGTACAGCTCGCCGCTATGGCCGAGCAGTTCTAGGCGCTTCAGTCCGGAACCACACTGCTGCTACAGTCGCAGGTTCGAATCCTGCCTCGGGAATGGAAGTGTGTGACATCCTTAGGTTAAGAAACTTCCTGGCAGATTAAAACTGTGTGCCCGACCGAGACCCGAACTCGGGACCTTGCCTTTCGCGGGCAAGTGCTCTACCATCTGAGCTACCGAAGCACGACTCACGCCCGCTACTCACAGCTTTACTTCTGCCAGTATCTCGTCTCCTACCTTCCAAACTTTACAGAAGCTCTCCTGCGAACCTTGCAGAACTAGCACTCCTGAAAGAAAGGATATAGCGGAGACATGGCTTAGCCACAGCCTGGGGGATGTTTCCAGAATGAGATTTCACTCTGCAGCGGAGTGTGCGCTGATATGAAACTTCCTGGCAGATTAAAACTGTGTGCCCGACCGAGACTCGAACTCGGGACCTTTGCCTTTCGCGGGCAAGTGCTCTACCATCTGAGCTACCGAAGCACGACTCACGCCCGGTACTCACAGCTTTACTTCTGCCAGTATCTCGTCTCCTACCTTCCAAACTTTACAGAAGCTCTCCTGCGAACCTTGCAGAACTAGCACTCCTGAAAGAAAGGATATAGCGGAGACATGGCTTAGCCACAGCCTGCGCACACTCCGCTGCAGAGTGAAAATCTCATTCTGGATCCTTAGGTTAGTTAGGTTTAAGTAGTTCTAAGTCTAGGGGACTGATGATCTCAGATGTTAAGTCCCATAGTGCTTAGAGCCACATGAACCATTTGAACTGGTACACCTGCCTAATAACGTGTAGGGCTCCCGCGAGCAAGCAGATGTGCTGCAACACGACGAGGGATGGACTCGATTAATGTCTGAAGTAGTGCTGGAGGGAACTGACACCATGAATCCTGCAGGGGTATCAATAAACCTGAACAGCGCGATGCAAGGCATCCAACATATGCTCAATAATGTTCGCGTCTGGTGAGTCTGGTGATCAGCGGAATTGTTTTAACTCAGAAGAGTGTTCCTGGAGCTTTCCTGTAGCATTTCTCGACGTGTTGTGTGTCGCATTGTCCTGCTGGAATTGCCCAAGTCAGTCAGAAAGCACAATGGACACGAATGGATGAAGATGGTCAGACAGGATGCTTACGTACGTGTCGCCTGTCAGAGACGTATCTAGACGTATATGGGGTCTCATATCACATCAACGGCACATGCTCCACACCATTACAGAGCCTCCACCAGCTAGAACAGTCCGCTGCCGACATGAAGATCCAGGGATTCATGAGGTTGCCTAGATACAATTTGAAACGAGACTCGTCCGACCAAGGAACATGTTGCCAGTCATCAACAGCCCAATATCAGTGTTGATGGGCCCAGGCGAGGCGTAAAGCTTTATGTCGTGCAGTCATCAAGGGTGTACGAGTGGGACTTTGGCTCCAAAGCCCCATATCGATGAAGTTTCGTAGAATGGTTCGCATGATGATGCTTGTTGATGGCCCAGCATTGAAATCTACAGCAATTTGTATAAGGGTTGCACTTCTGTCGCTCTGTTTCTCTTCAGTCGTTGTTGATCCCGTTATTGTAGTATCTTTTTCCGGAAGGAGCGATGTCGGAGATTTGATGTTTTACCCGTTTCCTGATACTCACGGTACACTGGTGAAATGGTCTTACCGGAAAATCTCCACTTCATCGCTAGCTCGCAGATGCTGTGTCCCATCGCTCGTGTCCCGACTATTACACGACGTTGAAACTCACTTAAATCCTGATAACCTGCCATTGTAGCAGCAGTAACCGATCTAACAACTGCGCCAGACATTTGTTGTCTTAAACAGCTGTTGCCCACCGCAGCGCCATATATTGGCTGTTTAAATATCTCTGTATTTGAATGGGTATCCCTATATCAGTTTCTTTGGCGCTCCAGTATGTACAGTCAGATCTTGATAAGCTTTCAAATTGGTGCAAAGACTGTCAACTTGTTCTAGATGTTCGCCGATGTAAAAGTGTCCTCTACACAAATCGAAAAATTCTATTATTCTGTGATTACAATACTGAAGAGTCGCAGTTCGATTCAAATCAACTGATATAAACACTAGCATGTAACAATTTGTGAGGATACGAATTGATCACATAGGCTGAGGCGAACATAAGTGGCAGATTTTCGGCTATATTGCAAGATACGAGAGAAATGCATATGTCTATAGCGGACAATTCTTACAGATCACTTTTGCGACTGATCTTAGGATCTTCCTGAAGTGTGTGGGAACCGTACCAAATTCAACAGAGGATACTGCATGATGTGTTGGCAGAAGAACAAACACCGTGTAGCTAGAGGAGGCCGAAATGCACGCTTTTAAGCTCACGCAAACTGGCGTGAGGTCTGGAACAGGACAATGTAATTAATATAGCCAATAAGGTACGTTGCTGCTGGAATACTTAACTTTAATCCATAATTGGTGTACATCGCTCTTGACGGTACATGTATTACAATCTCAATATTAACTGGTAATGGCGCCTTCCTAGGTCGTAGCAAATGACGTAGCTGAAGGCTATGCTAACTATCGTCTCGGCAAATGAGAGCGTATTTGTCAGTGATCCATCTCTGTAAAAGTCTGCTGTACAACTGGGGTGAGTGCTAGGACGTCTCTCTAGACCTGCCGTGTGGCGGCACTCGGTCTGCAATCACTGACAGTGGCGACACGCGGGTCCGACGTATACTAACGGACCGCGGCCGATTTAAAGGCTACCACCTAGCAAGTGTGGTGTCTGGCGGTGACACCACACTGCACATATACAAAGAAGGGCATCACGAGTGGTCACAGGTCTATTCGACCCACAAGTTAGGGATGTCCTGAAAAATCTAAATTGGTAGATGTAGATTCTTGAAAGCAGGCGACAGTCATCCCACTAAACACCGCTTACAAAATTTCGAGAACCATTATTATGTACACAATCGTTTTTCCCTCACTCCATAAGCAACTGTAACCGAAAGCAACTCTAACATGAGTTACCATGGCAACTACCCTCTCTCACTTACTTCACTGGGGTTTGCAGAGTTACATTACATTACATCACATTAGTCCTTCTAAAAGTTCATCAATGGTGTAGAAGTGCTGTCAGGCTTTTAATGCTATTTGGTAAATGACCAAAGACTTTTCTGAGAGCATGATCACCCCTTTCTGGGCCAAAGTTAGATTCATCCTTCTAGTGTTGTAGCTATTATTTTTTAATTGGCATGGATTTTTAATATCAATTTTCATAAATGAATACATGTATTGTGAAGGCACTGTGTATATCCCTAATTCCTTAAATAAATCTCAGCAAGGCTCTCTTGAGTCAGCTGCAGCTACTGTTTGTGCAATGAATACTTTTTCTCTTAGTGATGAATTACCCCAACATATGATGACATATATAAGCAGCGAATGAAAACGGGCACTGTAGGCTAATGCACTGATACATTTATCAGAAAACTTTGCAATAATCCTAATAGCATAAGTAGCTGAACTGAAACGTCTCAGCAGATCATCAAAGTGTTTCTTCCAATTCTCTCATCAGTACACACACCCAGAAATTTTCAGTATTCTGCCTTAACAACAGAATGCTGTTCAAAGTCTATATTTAGCAATGGCGTTATTCCATTTACTGCACAGAAATGTATATATTGTTTTCTCAATATTTAGTGAGAGTTCATTTTCAGAGAAACATTTAATAATTTTCTGAAAGACATTAATTTCAATTTCTTCAGCTAATTTTTGTTTGTTGGATGTGGTTATTATACTTGTATTATCAGCAAAAAGAACTGGCCTTGCACATTCATAAATATAGAGTGGCAAGGCATCAATATATTTTATGAACAATAAGGGGCCCAAGACTAAATCCTATGCGGCACTGTTGTTGATACCTCACCAGTTAGAGGACTCTGCTGTTTTTGCAGACTATCTGCGCTGTCCCGATATTAGATTGGGTGGTAGTTGTTAGTATCAGACCTATCCCCTTTTTATGTTATGGTTTAACAATGGCATACATCAGTCTATCCAGAAAAATGCCCTGTTTTAGTGAGCTACTACGTATGTGGCTGAGAATCCTACTTACCTGTTGAGTGCAAGCTCTTAGTGCCACCCATTCCTTTTGAGCTTTTACTTTTGAGTGAATTTATTAGTTTTTCAATTTCAGTAAGAGAGGTGGATTAAATTTCAGTTTCAGCAAATTGCATGGCTGTTGCCTCTTCCATATACAGCTATGCATTTTTTAACGGACGGCTGGATCATATATTATCTAAAACACTTGAAAATGATTATGAAAAATTTTTCTACTTCTGACTTTTCGTTAAGAAACTTTTCGTTGAATTTGATAGAAATACAGCCTTTACATCTTCTCGGTTACCTTCTTTCCACATATTCCAGATCGTTTTAATTTTATTGTCAGAGGTGCTAATTTCAAACAAAATGCACATACTTCTGGCCATTTTTATAACTTTCCGTAATACAGTGCAGTAGTTATTATAATGTTTGACGGTTTCTCGATCATTACTCCTTCTAGCTATAAGATCCATTTCTCTTTTCTGTTTACAACATACACTACTGGCCATTAAAGTTGCTACACTAAGAAGAAATGCAGATGATAAACGGGTATTCATTGGACAAATATATTATACTAGAACTGACATGTGGTTACATTTTCACGTAATTTGGGTGTATAGATCCTGAGAAATCAGTACCCAGAACAACCACCTCTGGCCGTAATAACAGCATTGATACGACTGGGCATTGAGTTAAACAGAGCTAGGATGGCGTGTACAGGAACAGCTGCCCATGCAGCTTCAACACGATACCACAGTTCATCAAGAGTAGTGACTGGCGTATTGCGACGAGCCAGTTCCTTGGCCACCATTGACCAGACGTTTTCAATTGGTGAGAGATCTGGAGAATGTGCTGGCCAGGGCAGCAGTCCAACATTCTCTGTATCCAGAAAGGCCCGTACAGGACCTGCAACATGCGGTCGTTCATGATCCTGCTGAAATGTAGGGATTCGCAGGGATAGAAAGAAGGTTAGAGCCACGGATCGTAACTCATCTGAAATGTAACGTCCACTGTTCAAAGTGCCGTCAATGCGAACAACAGGTGACCGAGACGTCTAACCAGTGGCACCCCATAGGCCTACCATCACGCCGGGTGATACTCCAGTATGGCGACGACGAATACACGCTTCAAATGTGCGTTCACCGCGGTTTCGCCAAACACGGTTGCGACCTTGATTCATCCAAAAAAATGACGTTTTGCCATTCGTTAACCCAGGTTCGTCGTTGAGTACACCATCGCAGGCGCTCCTGTCTATAATGCAGCGTCAAGGGTAACCTCAGCCACGGTCTCCGAGGAGATAGTCCATGCTGCTGCAAACGTTGTCAAACTGTTTGTGCAGGTGGCTGTTGTCTTGCAAACGTCCCCATCTGTTGACTCAGGGATCGAGACGAGGCTGTACGATCCGTTACAGCCATACGGATAAGATGCCTGTCACCTCGACTGCTAGTGATATGAGGCCGTTGGGATCCAGCACGACGTTCCGTATTACCCTCCTGAACCCAACGATTCCATAACCTGCTTACAGTCATTGGATCTCGACCAACGCGAGGAGCCATGTCGCGATACGATAAACCGCAATCGCGATAGGCTACAATCCTACCTTTATCAAAGTCGGAAACGTGATGCTACGCATTTCTCCTCTTTACCCGTGGCATTTCAACAACGTTTCACCAGGCAACGCCGGTAAATTGCTGTTTGTGTATGAGAAATCGTTTGGAAACTTTCCTCGTGTCAGCACGTTGAAGTGTCGCCACCGGCGCCAACCTTGTGTGAATATTCTGAAAAGCTAATCAACTGCATTTTACAGCATCTTCTTCATGTCGGTTAAATTTCTCGTCTGTAGCACGTCATCTTCGTGGTGTGGCAATTTTAATGGCCAGTAGTGCATAATGTTTGATGGTTTCTGGATCATTACTCCTTCTAGCTAGAAGATCCATTTCTCTTTTCTGTATGCAAGATATTTTTATCCCTTTAGTAAGGCACGACTTTTTAGATGCTTCCTTACAATTATGTTTCACTGTTCTCTTAGGGAAATGTAAATTTCTGAGGAATTCAAATTAGCTGCCTGACACTACGCCGCACAGCATTAAAAATGAATAGGTTTCAGGTTTGCAGAATTACGGCGGGGTGTATTTGCTGTGGTTCTGCAGACAAATTATCCCTAGAATCCAGTAGTAGCGACGGAACAGGCAGGCACAAGGCCACCTGCGACTAGAGTGAGAGAGGAGGGAGGGCACTAATTATGGGCGGTGCCCGAACCCCCCGACGGCCGTGAACCCGGCAAGAAAACAGCGCCGCGCGCCCGCGCCCTTTAAGAACCAGTCTGGCGCGCCCTGGAAGATCAGTAAGGGCGTGGTTGCGAAGGAAATCCACACCGGCGCCTAGAGCTTCAGCGTGGCGCAGCAGCGGCCATTAACAATGCCGTCGTGCAGAAAGAGAAAGGTTGTTGTTGTTGTTGTTGTTGTTGTTGTGGTGGTGGTCTTCAGTCCTGAGTCTGGTTTGATGCAGCTCTTCATGCTACCCTATCCTGTGCAAGCTTCTTCATCTCCCAGTACCTACTGCAACCTATATCCTTCTGAATCTGCTTAGTGTATTCATCTCTTGGTCTCCCTCTATGATTTTTACCCTCCACGCTGCCTTTCAGTACTAAATTGGTGATCCCTTGATGCCACAGAACATGTCCTACCAACCGATCCCTTCTTCTAGTCAGGTTGTGCCACAAACTTCTCTTCTCCCCAATCCTATTCAATACTTCCTCATTAGTTATGTGATCTACCCATCTAATCTTCAGCATTCTTCTATAGCACCACATTTCGAAAGCTTCTATTCTCTTCTTGTCCAAACTATTGATCGTCCATGTTTCATTTCCATACATGGCTACACTCCATTCAAATACTTTCAGAAAGACAAAGGTATGGTAACCAAATATTAGGACAAATTGTGGGAGAAAGTCTTGCATATCAAGAACGTGACTGTCTGGCTGGTTGTAACAGCTTAACATTTCACGTGCGAGTCGTAGGTGGATATGTCCATCTACACCCACATCCACATGGATACTCTACAAATCGCACTTGAGTGCCTGGCAGTGTGTCCATCGAATCACCGTTACAATAATGCTCTACTATTCCAATCTGGAACAGCGCGCGGAAAAAACCGACACCTATATCTTTCCGTACGAGTGCTGATTTCCCTTATTTGATTATGATGATAGTCTCTCCTTAAGTAACTCGGCGTCAATAAAATATATTCGCATTCAGAGGAGAAGCTTGGTGATTGAAATTTCGTGAAAATATTCCGCCGCCACGGAAAACGCCTTTGTTTTAATGATGTCCACACCAAATCCTCTATCATGTCAGTGACATCCTCTGCCATATTTCGCGATAATACAAAACGTGCTGCTCTTCTTTGAACTTCCTCGATGCACTCCGTTAATCGTATCTGGCCAAGAATCCCAGACTGCGCAACAGTACTCCAAAATAAGGTGGACAAGCGTAGTGTAGGTAGTCTCTTAGTAGATCTGTTATATTTTCTAATTGTTCTGCCAAGAAAACGCAGTCTTTGGTTTGCCTTCCCTGCAACCTTTTCTATACGTTCTTTCCAACTGAAGTTGTTCGTCATTTTAAGTCCTAGGTATTCAGTGGAATTTACAGCTTTTATAGATGGATGGCTCTGAGCACTATGGAACTTAACTTCTGAGGTCATCAGTCCCCTAGAACTTAGAACTACATAAATCTCACTAACCTAAGGACACCACACACATCCATGCCCGAGGCAGGATTCGAACCTGCGACCGTAGCGGTCGCGTGGTTCCAGACTGTAGCGCCAAGAACCGCTCGGCCACTCCGGCCGGCTACAGCTTTTATATTTGACTGATTTATCGTGTAACCGAAGTTTAATGGACACCTTTTAGCACCTACGTGGATGACCTCACACTTTTCATTATTTACTTCCAATTGTCAATTTTCGCAATCATTTTGCAATTTGTTTTGATCTTGTGATTACTTTACGATAAACGTCAGCATCATCTGCAAACAACGTACGTCAGCTGCTCAGATTGTCTCCTATATGAAGTTATACAGGGTGTTACAAAAAGGTACGGCCAAACTTTCAGGAAACATTCCTCACACACAAATAAGGAAAAGATGTTATGTGGACATGTGTCCGGAAACGCTTAATTTCCATGTTAGAGCTCATTTTAGTTTCGTCAGTACGTACTGCACTTCCTCGATTCACCGCCAGTTGGCCCAATTGAAGGAAGGTAATGTTGACATAGGTGCTTGTGCGACTCATTGCTCTACAGTACTAGCATCAAGCACATCAGTACGTTGCATCAACAGGTTTGTGTTCATCACGAATGTGGTTTTGCAGTCAGTGCAATGTTTACTAATGCGGAGTTGGCAGCTGCCCATTTGATGTATGGATTAGCACGGGGCAATAGCCGTGGCGCGGTACGTTTGTATCGAGACAGATTTCCAGAAAGAAGGTGTCCCGACAGGAAGACGTTCGAAGCAATTGATCGGCGTCTTAGGGAGCACGGAACATTCCAGCCTATGACTCGCGACTGGGGAAGACCTAGAACGACGAGGACACCTGCAATGGCCGAGGCAATTCTTCGTGCAGTTGACGATAACCCTAATGTCAGCGTCAGAGAAGTTGCTGCTGTACAAGGTAACGTTGACCACGTCACTGTATGGGAAGTGCTACGGGAGAACCAGTTGTTTCCGTACCATGTACAGCGTGTGCAGGCACTATCAGCAGCTGATTGACCTCCACGGGTACACTTCTGCGAATGGTTCATCCAACAATGTGACAATCCTCATTTCAGTGCAAATGTTCTCTTTACGGATGCGGCTTCATTACAATGTGATCAAATTGTTAATTTTCACAATCAACATGTGTGGGCTGACGAGAATCCGCACGCAATTGTGCAATCACGTCATCAACACAGATTTTCTGTTAACGTTTGGGCAGGCATTGTTGGTGATGTCTTGATTGGGCCCCATGTTCTTCCACCTACGCTCAGTGGAGCATGTTATCATGATTTCATACGGGACACTCTACCTGTGCTGCTAGAACATGTGCCTTTACAAGTACGACACAACATGTGGTTCATGCACGATGGAGCTCCTGCACATTTCAGTCGAAGTGTTCGTACGCTTCTCAACAACAGATTTGGTGACCGATGGATTGGTAGAGGCGGACCAATTCCGTGGCCTCCACGCTCTCCTGACTTTCATTTATGGGGGCATTTGAAAGCTCTTGTCTACGCAACCCCGGTACCAAATGTAGAGACTCTTCGTGCTCGTATTGTGGACGGCTGTGATACAATACGCCATTCTCCAGGGCTGCATCAGCGCATCAGGGATTCCATGCGACGGAGAGTGGATGCACGTATCCTCGCTAACGGAGGACATTTTGAACATTTCCTGTAACAAAGTGTTTGAAGTCACGCTGGTACGTTCTATTGCTGTGTGTTTCCATTCCATGATTAATGTGATTTGAAGAGAAGTAATAAAATGAGCTCTAGCATGGAAAGTAAGCGTTTCCGGACACATGTCCACACAACATATTTTCTTTCTTTGTGTGTGAGGAACGTTTCCTGAAAGTTTGGCCGTACCTTTTTGTAACACCATGTATAGGTAAGAAACTTCAGAGGGCCCATAAAACTACATTGTGGAACGCCAGAAATCACTGCTGTTTTACTCGATGACTTTCCGTCAGTTACTACGAACTGTGAACTCTGATAGGAAATCACAAAACCAGTCACATAACTGAGACGATATACCACTAGGACGCAAATTCACTGCAAATCGCTTGTGCGGTACAGTGTCAAAAGCCTTCCGAAAATCAAGAAATACGGAATGAATGTGAAATCCCTTATTAATAGCAGTCAACACATCGCGTGCGTAAAGAACTAGTTATGTTTCACAAGAACGCTGTTTGCACAATCTGTGTTGACTGTGTGTCAATAGACCGTTCTCTTCGAGGTAACTGACACTGTTCAAACACAATTCATGCTCTAAAATCCTGCTTCACATCGACGTTAATGATATGGGCCCTTAATTTAGTTGCTTACTCCTATTGATGTGACTTGTGCAACTGTCCAGTCTTTAGATACAGATCTTTCGTCGAGCGAGCTGTTGTATATGATTGTTAAGTTTGGAGCTATTGCATCAGTATGCTCTGAAAGGAACGTAATTGGTATACGCATCTGACACACTTCGCCAAAGATCTGTTTGCTCACCTCGCGTCTTCGAAAGTTTTGTCCGTCTCGCAGAACATCTCACACGTTCGTGGTTCCATTGATGATTTGGTTCTGTGGGTTTGCTAAAGCAGTGTACAGGTCTAATTTCCAGTAACGAGTACTTAATTGTTTAAGGCATGCCACGAACTAATTACTCGGTGTAGTGTTTAATGCAACACTTACACAAACTGTGATACCGCGGTCGGACGTAAATGCGGATATTAGGCAGGCGTGAAAGTTCTGCTGTTGTATTTGACCACCATCGGCACCTGTGTGGTGTCCGTCGTACTCGGAACAGTGTTCTGTGTACTTGTAGTGAACTGTCTCGGAGCTAAGTGAATTTGTAAGCTGTAAAATGGTTGATGCTAGTACGCTGCGTGCCTCCGTGACCGAAGCTGGTTGGTTTAAAAAGGGAGGGGGGGGGGGGGGGGGAAGGTCCAAACTGTTCGGTCATCGGTCCCTGTAATCAAAGTGATCGGTGCTTCAAGAGGCACCGTGTCAAAGAGTTGTATCGCATACAGGGATAGAGGGGAAAAAAGGTTCAAATGGCTCTGAGCACTATGAGACTCAACTACTGAGGTCATTAGTCCCCTAGAACTTAGAACTAGTTAAACCTAACTAACCTAAGGACATCACACACATCCATGCCCGAGGCAGAATTCTAACCTGCGACCGTAGCCGTCTCGCGGTTCCAGACTGCAGCGCCTAGAACCGCACGGCCACTTGGGCCGGCCTAAGAACATCACACATGCCTATGCCCGAGGCAGGATTCGAATCTGCGACCGTAGCGGTCGCGCGATTCGAGATTGTAGCGCCTAGAACTGCTCGGCCACCGCGGCCGGAAGCGGAAAAATATCATCCGCTAAGTCACAGCGCGGACGAAAGCACGAGGACCATTCGGAAATTAAGGAAGTATAGGTTGCGAAATGGAAACCACAGTGAAAATCGAAACTGTTTATTTGCAGCGGTTAGCTACACCTTCCAGCTACTTCTGTACACAGTCGCCGCTCAGACTTAGACATCTGTCGTAGAGTTGTACCAACTTTTTATTTCCCTCGTTATAGAAGAAAGCCGCCAGTGCTTTTAGACAATTTTCTTCTCTGGATTGCAGCTCGTTGTCTGTGTCAAAATATTGTCTTCATAGCCAGCAGTTCATTTGAGCAGAGATGAACCTCAGGGGTGGCTAATTACAGGCTGTATTGTGGGTGATCAAACACTTCCCATCGAAAACGCTGCAGAAACATCTCCATTGCCCCTGCAGAGTGCGGCCGAGAATTGTCGTGTAAAACGAATCGCATGACAGTTATGTTACGTGGATTGTATAGCTTCAGGAGAAATCTTTTGCTAGACCCTCATACTAGGCGGGAGACGCTAATTTCTAGCCATCTTTACGTTCTCACTGTGAGCTCAGAACTGAAAATAGCGACATGATGCGATCGACAGGGGTACTAGACACAGTGCCCAACGCGTCTGTGCAAAGTTTCATCAGATTTTCACTGTATTTTCCATTTCTCGACCGATCGTTCCTCACATTCCGAATAACCCTCGTATATATCGGGATTTATGACGGACGGTATATAAGAAGGGTAGAAGGACAGATCCTCAAAATTACAGACCAATATCCTTAACATCGGTTTGTTGCAGGATTCTCGAACATATTCTCAGTTCGAATATAATGAATTTCCTTGAGACAGAGAAGTTGCTTTCCATGCATCAGCACGGCTTTAGAAAGCATCGCTCCTGCGAAACGCAACTCGCCCTTTTTTCACATGATATCTTGCGAACCATGGATGGGTATCAGACGGATGCCATATTCCTAGACTTCCGGTGAGCGTTTGACTCGGTGCCCTACTGCAGACTCCTAACTAAGGTACGAGCATATGGGATTGGTTCCCAAGTATGTGAGTAGCTCGAAGACTTCTTAAGTAATAGAACCCAGTACGTTGTCCTCCATGGTGAGTGTTCATCGGAGGTGAGGGTATCATCTGGAGTGCCCCAGAGAAGTGTGGTAGGTCCGCTGTTGTTTTCTTTCTACATAAATGATCTTTTGGATAGGGTGGATAGCAATGTGCGGCTGTTTGCTGATGATGCTGTGGTGTACGGGAAGGTGTCGTCGTTGAGTGACTGTAGGAGGATTCAAGATGACTCGGACAGGATTTGTCATTGGTGTAAAGAATGGCAGCTAACTCTAAATATAGATAAATGTAAATTAATGCAGATGAATAGGAAAAAGAATCCTGTAATGTTTGAATACTCCATTAGTAGTGTAGCGCTTGACACAGTCACACCGATTAAATATTTGGGCGTAACATTGCAGAACGATATGAAGTGGGACAAGCATGTAATGGCAGTTGTGGGGAAGGCATCCGCCTTCGGTTCATTGGTAGAATTTTGGGAAGATGTAGTTCATCTATAAAGGAGACCGCCTATAAAACACTAATACGACCTATTCTTGAGTACTGCTCGAGCGTTGGGATCCCTATCAGGCCAGATTGAGGGAGGACGTAGAAGCAATTCGGAGGCGGGCTGCTAGATTTGTTACTGGTAGGTCTGATCATCATGCGAGTATTACGGAAATGCTTCGAGAACTAGGGTGGGAGTCTCTGGAGAAAAAGAGGCGTTCCTTTCGTGAATCGCTACTGAGGAAATTTAGAGAACCAGCATTTGAGGCTGACTGCAGTACAATTTTACTGCCGCCAAGTTACATTTCACGGAAAGACCACAAATATAAGATAAGAGAGATCAGGGCTCGTACGGAGGCATACAGGCAGTCATTTTCCCTCATTCTGTTTGGGAGTGGAACAGGGAGAGAAGATGCTAGTTGTGGTACGAGGTACCCTCCGCCAGGCACCGTATGGCGGATTGCGGAGTATGTATGTAGATGTAGCTGTAGAAGAGGATTCTGACGAAAAATAAGAGGGCGACAGCTCCAGAAGTCACTGGAGAACTGAATACCGCACTGGCGAACTGTGTCGGTATCAGAACAACGCGAAGGGAGGCGCATAAGCAGGGAACTGCAGGGCGGCTGGAATTCCAAAACCACTCACCATTGATGGAAGAACCAGTAACAGGTGCCGAAGCCATAAAACACTGACTGTAGACCAACAGAAGAAAGACATTTGGTCGGATGGGCCTTATTGCACACTGATTCCAACTTCTGGCGGAGTTTACGTACGAAGACTGAAACACGGCAGCGGTTCGGTGGCGATCTGGGCAGGCATGTCGTGTTATTTCATAGGCTCAGAGCTTACTTGTCAGGTCGCATTACTACCAAAGATATGCGACCGTTTTAATTGATCATGTCCATCTATGGTATAACGTTTGTTCACCAATGATGCTGTGTTCCAACGCAACGCGGCCCCGGTTCACAATGCCCGCATCGTCCAGGACCACGCGTAAGAATTGTTGCATCTCCCCTGCCCACCACATTCGCCAGCTCTCAGTATTATTCCGTCTCTGTGGTGTACTTTGCAGAGTAGAGTACTTGATCGCCTTGAACCTCCATCACCGTTAACTGGAGCTGCCACTGTTTTATAGGAAGAATGGCAGAAGATCCCCTCCAAATTCCTACAGCACCTGTATTTATCAAAAGTTGCTCTGAGCACGATGGGATTTAACATCTGATGTCATCACTCCCCTAGAACTTAGAACTACTTAAACCTAACTAGCCTAAGGACATCACACACATCCATGCCCGAGACAGGATTCGAAACCGATACCGTAGTGATCGCGCGGTTCCAGACTGAAAAGCCTAGAACCGCTCAGCCACACCAGCCGGCCTGTATTTATCCATAACGAGACGACTGGAAGCTGTTTTGAATGACAACAGTTTTTCTGCTCCGTATTAGGCATTAGCTAACACTTGGTTCAAGGATCATAAAAGAAGGTTGTATACATGGAAGAAGCAGGGAGATACTGACAAGTTTCAGACAGATTATATAATGGTAAGACAGAGATTTAGGAACTAGGTTTTAATTGTAAGACATTTCCAGGGGCAGATGTGGACTCTGACCACAATCTATTGGTTATGAACTGTAGATTAAAACTGAAAAAAATGCAAAAAGGTGGGAATTTAAGAAGATGGGACCTGGATAAACTGGCTAAACCAGAGGTTGTACAGAGTTTCAGGGAGAGCATAAGGGAACAATTGACAGTAATGGAGGAAAGAAATACAATAGAAGAAGAATGGGTAGCTTTTGGGGGATCAAGTAGTGAAGGCAGCAGAGGGTCAAGTAGGTAAAACGACGAGGGCTGGTAGAAATCCTTGGATAACAGAAGAAATGTTGAATTTAATTGATGAAAGGAGAAAATATAAAAATGCAGTAAATGAAGCAGGCAAAAAGGAATACAAACGTCTCAAAAATGAGATCGACAGGAAGTGCAAAATGGCTAGAGGACAAATGTAACGATGTAGAGGCTTATCTCACTAGGGGTAAGATAGATCCTGCCTACAGGAAAATTAAAGAGACCTTTGGAGAAAAGAGGACCACTTGTATGAATATCAAGAGCTCATATGGAAACCCAGTTGTAAGCAAAGAAGGGAAAGCAGAAAGGTGGAAGGAGTATATAGAGGATCTATACAAGGGCGATGTACTTGAGGACAATATTATGGAAATGGAAGAGGATGTAGATGAAGATGAAATGGGAGATATGATACTGCGTGAAGAGTTTGACACAGCACTGAAAGACCTGAGTCGAAACAAGGCCCCGGGAATGGATAACATTCCATTAGAACTAGTGACAGCCTTGGGAGAGCCAGTCCTGACAAAACTCTACCATCTGGTGAGTAAGATGTATGAGACAGGCGAAATACCCTCAGACTTCAAGAACATTATAATGTTTCCAATCCCAAACAAAGCAGGTGTTGACAGATGTGAAAATTACCGAAGAATCAGTTTAATAAGTCACGGCTGCAAAATACTAATGCGAATTCTTTATAGACGAATGGAAAAACTAGTAGAAGCTGACCTCGGGGAAGATCAGTTTGGATTCCGTAGAAATATTGGAACACATGAGGCAATACTGACCCTACGACTTATCTTGGAAGCTAGATTAAGGAAAGGCAAACCTACGTTTCTAGCATTTGTATACTTAGAGAAAGCTTTTGACAATGTTGACTGGAATACTTTCTTTCAGATTCTGAAGGTGGCAGGGGTAAAATACAGGCAACGAAAGGCTATTTACAATTTGTACAGAAAACAAATGTCAGTTATAAGAGTCGAGGGGCATGAAAGGGATGCAGTGGTTGGGAAGGGAGTGAGACAGGGTTGTAGCCTCTCCCCGATATTATTCAATCTGTGTATTGAGCAAGCAGTGAAGGAAACAAAAGAAAAATTCGGAGTAGGTATCAAAATCCATAGAGAAGAAAGAAAAACCTTGAGGTTCGCCGATGACATTGTAATTCTGTCAGAGACAGCAAAGGACTTGGAAGAGCAGTTGAACGGAATGGATAGCGTCTTGAAAGGAGGATATAAGATGAAAATCAACAAAAGCAAAACGAGGATAATGGAATGTAGTCGAATTAAGTCGGGAGATGCTGAGGGTATTAGATTAGGAAATGAGGCACTTAAAGTAGTAAAGGAGTTTTGCTATTTGGGGAGCAAAATAACTGATGATGGTCGAAGTAGAGAGGATATAAAATGTAGACTGGCAATGGCAAGGAAAGCGTTTCTGAAGAAGAGAAATTTGTTAACATCGAGTATAGATTTAAGTGTCAGGAAGTCAGTTCTGAAAGTATTTGTTTGGAGTGTAGCCATTATGGAAGTGAAACATGGACGATAAATAGTTTGGACAAGAAGAGAATAGAAGTTTTCGAATTGTGGTGCTACAGAAGAATGCTGAAGATTACATGGGTAGATCACATAACTAATGAGGAGGTATTGAATAGGATTGGGGAGAAGAGAATTTTGTGGCACAACTTGACTAGAAGAAGGGATCGGTTGGTAGGACATGTTCTGAGGCATCAAGGGATCACCAATTTAGCATTGGAGGGCAGCGTGGAGGGTAAAAATCATAGAGGGAGACCAATAGATGAATACACCAAGCATATTCAGAAGGATGTAGGTTGCAGTAGGTACTGGGAGATGAAGAAGCTTGCACAGGATAGAGTAGCATGGAGAGCTGCATCAAACCAGTCTCAGAACTGAAGACCACAACAACAACAACATTAGGCATGGTAATATGTTCTGCTTTGGTGTTTCCATATTTTTGTCCACTGCCTTTAGAATCACAGTTGTAGACTAAAGCGCCAAATAAACTGGTATAAGCATGCGTATTCAGATACACAAATATGTAAACAGCCAGAATACGGCGCTGCGGTCGGCAACGCCTATATAAGACAACAAGCGTCTGGCGCAGTTGTTAGATCGCTTACTGCTGCTACAATGGTAGGATATCAAGACTGAAGTCAGTTGGATCGTGGTGTTATAGTCGGCGCGCAATTAAATGCGCATTTTCGCAGAAGACTATCTCAAGAGTATACCATGAATATCAGGAATCCGGAAAAACAACAAACCATTAACATCGCTGCGTCCGGGAAAAGATCCTGCAAGAACAGGAACAACTGAAGAGAACCGTTCAACGTGGCAGAAGTGCAGCCCTTCGGCAAATTGCTGCAGATATCAATGCTGGGTCATCAACAAGTGTCAGAGTGCGAACCATTCAAGGAAACATCATCGATATGGGCTTTCGGAGTGCAAAGACCACTCGTGTATCCTTGATACACCTCGCCTGGTCCCGTCAACACAGACGATGGACAGTTGATGACTGGAAACATGTTGTCTGGTCGGACGAGTCTCAAATTGTATCAAGCGGACGGACGTGTACGCTTATGGAGACAACCTCCTGAATCCATGGAAAATGCATGTCAGCAGAAGACTGTTCAAGCTGATGCAGGCTCTGTAATGGTGTGGGGCGGTGTAGTTGGAGTGATTGGGACCCTCGATTCGTCTGTATACGACTCCGACAGGTGACACGTACGTAAGCATCCTGTCTGATCACCTGCATCCGTTCATGTCCATAGTGCACTAACACGGACTTGGGCAATTCCAGCAGGACAATGCGACATCCGACACTCCCAGAATTGCTACAGAGTGGCTCCAGGAACACTCTTTTGAGTTTAAACACTTCCGCTGGCCACCAAACTCCTCAGCCATGAACATTATTGAGCATATTAGGGATGCCTTGTAACGTGCTGTTCAGAAGAGATCTCCATCCCCTCGTACTCTTACGGATTTATGTACCGCCCTGAGGGATTCACGATGTGAATTCCCTCCAGCACTACTTCAGACATTAGTCGAGTCGATACCACATCGTGCTGCGGTGCTTCTGCATTCTCGCGGGGGCCATACACGATAATAGATGTACCAGTTTCTCCGGTTCTTCAGTGTATATTTAAAATCATTAACATTGTGGGAACGTACGAGGTGCATTAAAGTTCTAAGGCCTCCGATTTTTTTTTCTAATTAACTAATCACCTGAAATCGATGAAACTGGCCTTACTTCTCGACGTAATCGCCCTGAAGACGTACACATTTTTCACCACGCTGACGCCATGATTCCATGGCAGCGGCGAAGGCTTCTTTAGGAGTCTGTTTTGACCACTGGAAAATCGCTGAGGCAATAGCAGCACGGCTGGTGAATGTGCGGCCGCGGAGAGTGTCTTTCATTGTTGGAAAAAGCCGAAAGTCACTAGGAGCCAGGTCAGGTGAGTAGGGAGCATGAGGAATCACTTCAAAGTTGTTATCACGAATAAACTGTTGCGTAACGTTAGCTCGATGTGCGGGTGCGTTGTCTTGATGAAACATCACACGCGCAGCCCTTCCCAGACGTTTTTGTTGCAGTGAAGGAAGGAATTTGTTCTTCAAAACATTTTCGTAGGATGCACCTGTTACCGTAGTGCCCTTTGGAACGCAATGGGTAAGGATTACGCCCTCGCTGTCCCAGAACATGGACACCATCATTTATTCGGCACTGGCGGTTCCCCGAAATTTTTTGGGTGGCGGTGAATCTGTGTGCTTCCATTGAGCTGACTGCCGCTTTGTTTCTGGATTGAAAAATGGCATCCACGTCTCATCCATTGTCACAACCGACGAAAAAAGTCCCATTCATGCTGTCGTTGCGCGTCAACATTGCTGGGCAACATGCCACACGGGCAGCCATGTGGTCGTCCGTCAGCATTCGTGGCGCCCACTTGGACGACACTTTTCGCATTTTCAGATCGTCATGCAGGATCTTGTGCACAGAATCCACAGAAATGCCAACTCTGGAGGCGATCTGTTCAACAGTCATTCTGCGATCCCCCAAAACAATTCTCTCCACTTTCTCGATCATGTCGTCAGACCGGCTTGTGCGAGCCCGAGGTTGTTTCAGTTTGTTGTCACACGATGTTCTGCCTTCATTAAACTGTCGCACCCACGAACGCACTTTCGACACATCTATAACTCCATCACCACATGTCTCCTTTAACTGTCGATGAATTTCAATTGGTTTCACACCACGCAAATTCAGAAAACGAATGATTGCACACTGTTCAAGTAAGGAAAACGTCGCCATTTTAAGTATTTAAAACAGTTCTCATTCTCGCCGGTGGCAGTAAAATTCCATCTGCCGTACGGTGCTGCCATGTCTGCGACGTATTGACAATGAATGCGGCCTCATTTCAAAACAATGCACATGTTTCTATCTCTTTCCAGTCCGGAGAAAAAAAATCGGAGGCCTTAGAACTTGAATGCACCTCGTATGCTGAAATTAGCACATGTTCACAAAACGTCGATAGTGCGACGTTCAACGAACACTCTTCCTATGCGAAGGGTGCTGACAATGCTTTTATTGTAGCCTCGCAAGTGTATAACTGCACTCATGGGACGTGACGACGGTGCTAGTCCATTTCTGCATGATCTGCCTTCCTATGAAACACTTTTCCCAACGACGCCGGACTTGGCGGAGGCAAAGACTGTAGGAGACTGCATGTTGACAGTTCAGGAGACTTTCCTCTTCGAAAATTACATCCTCGTCATTCTGGATATGCCTGCGACGCAATGGTTTGTTAGTCAGAGAATAGAGGGAAAAATGACTGAGGCAGGCATGCATCCACACATGTGCCACTATTTGCATGTGGGGCAAACTCTGTCGCTCGGTGTCCAGGCACAAAGCGGACAAGCGTAAACGCACGAAGAGAGGCCGCCATCAGTGGGGTCGACTTTTTGAAACCATCTGTATGGTGTGTACGTTAAGGTTCCAGGTATTACAATCTGTGTGTGTAACACATCATATTTAGGATCTATGTGACGATGCTGTGCTGAGTATATTTATATGTTTTGACGTTGCCATTACTTCCTTATCACATTAGGACATGCTGTAGAACAGATATGAAGATGTTCATTACTCCAGAATGAGATTTTCACTCTGCAGCGGGGTGTGTGCTGATATGAAACTTCCTGGCAGATTAAAACTGTCTGCCCGACCGTGCTTCGGTAGCTCAGATGGTAGAGCACGTGCCCGCGAAAGGCAAACGTCCCGAGTTCGAGTCTCGGTCGGGCAAACAGTTTTAATCTGCCAGGAAGTTTCATATCAGCGCACACTCCGCTGCAGAGTGAAAATCTCATTCCGAAAACATCCCCCAGGCTGTGGCTAAGCCATGTCTCCGCAGTATCCTTTCTTTCTGGAGTGCTAGTTCTGCTGGGTTCGCAGATGAGCTTCAGTAAAGTTTGGAAGGTAGGAGACGAGGTACTGGCAGAAGTAAAGCTGTGAGTACCGGGCGTGAGTCGTGCTTCGGTAGCTCAGATGGTAGAGCACTTGCCCGCGAAAGGCAAAGGTCCCGAGTTCCAGTCTCGGTCGGGCAAACAGTTTTAATCTGCCTGTCATCGTCAAAGGAATTGATATTGTGATCAGACTGGAATAAAAACATTTTAAGCATGTTTTATTTATCTCGCAAAACGTGTAATCGCAATGATGAATTCTGAACATGAGAAATCTTTATATTAAGCAAAGGAGTACCATCACCAAAACAAGATGCTTGTCCGTCACTTTATATCATGAATATATATTTCTGCATCGCTTGGAGAGCTCGTAAACGGAAGCATCACAAAGTGTCTGAACCCTCTGCACATTCTGATGCTGCTTTCATGAATTCGCTTTGTATAAGGAGGATGTGATGGAAGTTGCAATTTGTGGAGCGTAGAAAAAAATATTCAATTGTGTGTGAAAGCTTATGGGACTTAACTGCGAAGGTCATCAGCCCCTAAGCTTACACACTACTTTACCTAATTTATCCTAAGGACAAACACACACACCCATGCCCGAGGGAGGACTCGAACCTCCGCCGGGACCAGCCGCACCGTCCATGACTGCAGCGCCTCAGACCGCTCGGCTAATCCCGTGCGGCTGTGGAGCATAGACAAGAGCAGTTTGTGCAACATACAGGCAGTGGCTGGCGATTAAGGAGTAAATGCATACACTGTACCACGCGTTTCCCATTACATTTACTAATCAAAAAAGTACGTCATGGATACGCATATCCGGTAGATATCTTAGTGTTCTTTTACTTCCCCTCGCCGATGCAAACTGCTATTAGTCAGAGCAGCTCGTAATGGAACCGGATGGCTTCGGTACACCGAGGACCACGGAATCACTTCTCTTCTTCAACGAGTATTAATCGAAATTACCAAATAACCCTTTTTATTATGTTCAGGTTTGCCATTGTTGTTTCCACATTGTTCTAATTTGAGAGGACCTGTACAGAGTTGTTCACGTTCAACCTATTTTTATAACACACACCATCAACCAACAAGGAAAAAGGAATTATACGATAATACTTTTCCAGTTCCATGTGTGTCTCTTTAGGCCACTAGGCCATAGTGCCAACAACAAGACGGTTTGAATGCGTCCAAAAAAGCTGGTTAAAAAAAAAACAATCGGAGAGAATAGCGGAAAGGCTGCATACATCTAGCATGCACGGAATGTTGCACAGGTGTAAACGCACCGGTAGAGGTATAAACATACATAAAGGTGTAACACTATAACTCAAGTATTAAAAGGAGAAACAGCGTGTACGTCTTTGAGAATTCAGTATTTGAGAATAGGAGCAATTAGCGAATTCCAACAAACTTTACGCATAACTTCAGACCTTAACGAATTTTTACCTAATGAGCCCTCCCCCCCATAAAATAACGAATTGAAAAAAGTTTACAGCCTACTACATATTCGCTGTTCATGCAGTAAAATTTTAGCATCAGCCATGACGTTTTAATTTACTATTTTGTACGGCAACATATTTTGCAGACAGTATTCACACATACCACCGAATGTACTGCAAAATTATATCGTTTTACGATAGATAGTTCAGGCGATGAGACTTCATGAACACTGAGATGCGTGAAATACCAGCTTTCCTTACAACGAAGTCAAAATTAGCAAAGAATGTCTTACATGAACATATAAGCAGGTTTTGTTTTGCCAGTTTTTTCCTGCAGATCAGTAATCATAAACTAATGAAACCGACATAATTTGGACTCTGCACCTTCAGCTATAAACGTTTTACCTGTTTAACCTCTATTATTTAAAACATTAATTCATTTGTAAAGTAATTACACTTTTGGAGCTGTTTTACACGTGACATTTCGGTCATTTAGAGAATACAGGGCGCCGGGAAGGAGTTTTCTGGTTTCATGCTGTTATTGAGGGACATCGGGCCGTCTCTCATATCTAAGAAGGCATTCTAAATATTTGTAAAAAATGGTTCAAATGGCTCTGAGCACTATGGAACTTAACATCTGACGTCATGAGTCCCCTAGTACTTGGAACTGCTTAAAACTAGCTAACCTAATGACATCACACACATCCATGCCCGAGGCAGGATTCGAACCTGCGACCGTAGCGGTCACACGGTTCCAGACTGAAGCCCCTAGAACCGCTCGACCACAACAGCCGGCTCTAAATATTTTATATTATGTTCATAGCATCCCATGTGTAAGCAGATTTGCGTTTAATAAGCGATAGAATACTTACAAATAGCCATAATATGATCAACGGGTAGTTTATTTTCTATGCAAAAAGTACAATTTTCTAACATTCGCCTCTAAAAATTCCGATATCTATATTTTCCGATCGTAGTAACACTGAAAAGGCGAGTTCTGGGCAAGTGAAGTAAAGTAATACAGAAGCAGATCTCAAGCCCAATTTTAGTGTGAACTAATGTAAACTTGCACAGGTTACACCAAAATACAAGAAACGAAATAGAACTAATAAACTGATTTCTTCAAGAAAGGGAAACGTGCGTTCTTTGTCTTGCAAAGAACTTTGACAAATCTTTTGAAAAGGTTCACTCGAATACACCCTTTGAAATTTTGAAGGTAGCAGGGGCCAAATACACGGAGCGAAAGGTTATATATCAGATGACAGTTACAAGTGTCGTGGGTCTGGAAAGGGAAGCAGTATTTGAGATACCGGGTTCGATTCCCGGCGGGGTCAGGGATTTTCTCTGCCTCGTGATGACTGGGTGTTGTGTGATGTCCATAGGTTAGTTAGGTTTAAGTAGTTCTAAGTTCTAGGGGACTGATGACCATAGATGTTAAGTCCCATAGTGCTCAGAGCCAGTAGTTGAGAAGTGATACAGGATTGTGGCCTATTCCCGACATTATTCGATCTGTACAATGAGTAAGCAGAATTGGAAGCCAAAGAAAAAGTTGAAGAAAGAATTAAAATTCATGGAGAAGAAATAAAAATTATGAGGTTCACCGAAGATATTGTAATTCTATCAGAGACTGCAAAGGACTTGGAAGTGCAATAGAACAGAGTGGACAGCGTCTTAAAAGGAGGATATAAGATGAACATTACGGAGCAAAATAATGGAATGTAGTCGAATTAAATAAGGCGATGGCGAGGGTATCAGTCTGGGACACGACACACAAAAAGTATTAGATGACTTTTGCTAATGGGCAGTAAAAAACAGATGATGGCCGCAGTAGGGAGAATATGAAATTTGGACTAGCGATGACTGAAGAAGCTTTTTTGAAGAAGAGAAATGTGTTAATTTCCAATTAAGTTTTAGCGTTATGGAGTATTTTCTGAAGTCATTTGTGAGGAGTGCAGCCTTGTATAGAAGTGGTACCTAAGCGGTAAGCAGTTGTCAGAAGAACAAATGGTGCTCTGAGCACTATGGGACTCAACATCTTAGGTCATCAGTCCCCTAGAACTTAGAACTACTTAAACATAACTAACCTAAGGACATCACACACACCCATGCCCGAGACAGGATTCGAACCTGCGACCGTAGCAGTCCCGTGGTTCCGGACTGCAGCGCCAGAACCGCACAGCCACCGCGGCCGGCTCAGAAGAACAGAACAGAAGATTTTGAAATTTGGTGCTGCTTAGGAATGCTGAAGATCAGATAACGTAACTAATAAAGAGGTACAGAATCAAACTGGATAGGAAAGAAATTTGTTGTACATCTTGACTAATAGATAGGACACATTCTGATGTGTCAATAAATTCTCAGTGTGGTATTAGAGGGAAGTGAGGGACGTAAAATTTATATAGGGAGGCCAATGGCTGAATACAGTAAGCAAATTCAAATGGATACGGATTGCCGTAGTTATTCGGAGATGAAGAGGCTTGGTCCGGACAGAATAGGATGGAGGGCTGCATCAAGCCGGACTGAAGACCATAAGAACAACATGAGACTGATAACGATTTCTTTTACGTTTTGTAACATACACATTGTGAAGTACCTCGAAGAAGACTGCATGTTGGTAAAGCATGAATTCAGAAAGACCTCTCTTGTGAAATGCAACTAATTCTCTTTCACACAAAGTAATTAGTGTTATCCGGCAGAAATCAAGTTGATTCCATATTTCTAGATTTTTAGAGGTTTTTCACACCGTTCCTCACCAGCGACCTCTAATCAAATTGCATATGTATGCAGTATCGGCTCAGTTGAGTGAGTGAAACTGTGATTTCCCGGCCGGCCGCTGTGACCGAGCGGTTCTAGGCCATTCAGTCCGGAACCGCGCTGCTGCAACGGTCGCAGGTTCGAATCCTGCCTCGCGCATGGATGTGTGTGAAGTCCTTAGGTTAGTTAGGTTTAAGTAGTTCTAAGTTCTAGGGGAATGATGACCTCAGAAGATAAGTCCCATAGTGCCTAGAGCCATTTGAACCGTGTTTTTAATTTCCTGCCAGAATGGTCACATTTCGTAGTTAGTTATAGGAAGTCGTCTAGTGAAAAGGAAGTGACACCTCAAGATAGCATTATAGGTCCTTTATTGTATTGCTTACTGTACTGAGTAGCCCTTTTAGATAGTCCAAAGGTGATGACGTCGTTTAACGTCTATTAAACGCATCAGAAAACCGAAACGAATTAAAGTATGTAGTAGACAAGATATGTACATGGTACAAACAGGTATAATTGAATGAAAAATGTGACGTCCTCAATACGAATAGTAAGAAAAAAGCTTTAAACCACACAAGTTTAAATGTTGTTTATTAAGATAAATACCTATGTATTACAACGTCGAACAGCTTAAATCGAAACCATCACGTGGAAAACTTTGATGGAATGCAAACCAAAGACTGCGTTTTATTGTCAGGACACTGGGAATACTGAACAAATCTAGTGAACAACTGCCTACGCTATTCTTGTCCGTCCTCTTGTGGAGTATTGCTGAGCAGTATGGCGTCGTTACCTGATAGGCTTGAGAGAGGACACCCCAAAAGTTCAAAGAAGGGCAGCTTGTTTTATATTATAGGGGAGAGAGTGTCACGGAAAAGATGAACTAATTTGGGTGGCAATCATCAAACAAACGCTGTTTTCGTTGCGACGAGATGTTTTCACGGGATTTCAATCACCAACTTTCTCCTCCGATCAGTAAACTCTTCCGGGCTAAGTTGCCGTGGTCGATCTGTAGAACTTCTTCTCCCTGACGTTTCGTTCACAACTACGGAGAACATCTTCCGAGGTGAGTCGTCGACTCACCTCGGAAGATGTTCTCCGTAGTTGAGAACGAAACGTCAGGGAGAAGAAGTTCTACAGATCGACCACGGCAACTTAGCCCGGAAGAGTTTACTGATAAAGACGCCGGCCGTGAAAGCCTACATGGAATGTTTCTCCTCCGAGTTCGCAAATATTTTGTTGACTCTCACCTATATAATAAGATAAATCGGAGCCCGCTCGGAAAGATTTTGGTATTGGGCTTTTGAAGTACTATGAGAGAGTCGTACGGGAAACAGATAACCTGAAAGCGGTTCTATGATCACTCTGTCGAATTCTTAGATATGAACTGTTGAGTAATCATTTAACGGTGTGTACAAAAACTCCCACAGCACTTTAAAGTGGGAGAAAATTCCCGATATGCATCGTGCTAAGCATGGAAAAACGTAACTGGTGGAGTGCTCAATTGTTTGAATCAGCGTTGACACACTTGCTGGCGTTCCATAAACATCGTTTGTGATGGGCCAAAACAAGATCCCCAGGTTGTGTGGTAGCCCCGTGTGCGGTTCAGCGTGAAACTGCGACTCTCCAATAGACCGGATTTCGTCCGCATTGCATTATCCACCATATTTTTTGCTGATACGACGCTTCTCTTTCGCAGTGCTTTTCTTCCGCTACACAGTCTCCGTGCCGTACTTCAAACGCCGCCACGATGCCTTTTGAGCCGCACAGCATAAAGCTCCTCTGTGTTTAACTCTCAGACTCTCGACGTTCCAGCTGTGTTTCCTACAGAAAAAAATTCACAAAGCGACTCAGTTCTGAGGGAGAAGAGATTTCAAACGCCCAGTACAACAGCCACTGTCGAGAATGGTTTCTTTCTCGGACAAAAACGTATCTAATCACGCTTTTCAGATAAGAACTATACAGTGAGACTTTTCGATATGTATGTACAGATAATGCTGAAAGGAATCAAAAAGTTCTGTATCAATTTTCAAGCAAACCAATAGAGCTTGTCTAACGCCGGCCGGGACCGCACAGTTAACTCAGAACAGGAATGCCCGAAATACACATGCTTAACCACCGGGAAGTGTAATTTACGATGTTTTCAATACACGATATATGTTGTGTTTGATAGCGCACCGCTCTACTTACACGTCACTATCCGGGAACATCGGGTTGAAATTATCGATATTTCTCTCCCATAGAAACAACTAGACTAGGAACGAGACGCGAATGTGTCACAAAGTACTCGGCTGAATGTGACATGGGAAACACTCCGCTGCAGAGTGAAAATCTCTTTCTGGGAACGGGAAAATACTTTGGAGGTCTGAAAATGGGAGCCACATTTCTTTCTCTCCATCTCCGCATAAACACGGCAAACTGCATCCTTTTGAACCTGCTTATTGTTGTTGAACCTTTGTCCATCTAGAAACTTTTAACCCCCCCCCCCACACACACACACTCACACACGCACACATTCCTTCATTACCAAACTGGCGATCCTTTCATCTCTGCATATGTGCTATCAACCGCTCCCTTCTTCTAGCCAAGTTGCGCCAGAAATATCTTTTCTCGTCAATTCCATTCAGTGCCCCCTCACTACTTGTTCGATCTACCCATATAATATCTTTGCCGTTCTCCTGTTGCATCTCATGGCAAAAGCCTCTGTTCTCTTCTTGTACGCGCTGTTTATCGCCCACCTTTCACTTGCGTTCAAGGCTACACTCCGTACAAATACCTTCCGACAGCACTAACCTTATTCTATCAATATCACCAAATTTAAAACGACTACACTTCATTAGCCTCTTTTTACGGGGAGGGGGTTCCGATCGGCAGTGAAATGAAAATCACAGTTAGATTTCTATAAAATTTTCCACAGGTGAATTGGACAGTGTCTCTAGTATACCGTTGCACCCTGCAGTTCTGAGCGCTCAGTTAGCAACTAAAGGCGCCTAGAAAGTTGTGTCTCCCGTCAGGTAAGGGTGCCTGCCGAGAGCTGAATATGACATGGGTAACAACAGGGAAATATTTTAGGAGGTCTGAAAATAGGAACCAATTTTCTGTTTTTGTGGTTATGCAACTCCACATAACGTAACTGTGGAGCATTTCCTTCTTCATGACAGTTCTCGCCCGCACATTGCAAGGACACTGACGACGCTGCAGCGTTTTAGATGGGAAGTTTTTTAACTCCCACCATACAGTTCGGACGTGGGCTGATTTTCGTCTGTGCTCGCACGAACCGCTGGCTATAAGGGTAGCATTTTGCCACAGACAGTGAACTACAGAGCAGTGTAGAGAATTGATGGAAAGCACGGACGGCTACCGTCTATGACGAGGCTATTGCAAAGTTGGTAGGTGCCACGAAAAATGTCTAAGTCAAAGCGGCGACTATGTAAATAAGTAGCTGGATGATGAAGCTATGTGTTGCAGATAAAACATTTCTGATTTTCGGTGGGATCGGAAATTAGTTTCTCGACCGATCGGAAATTACTTGCTCGACAAGTCTCGTATTTGTTTATGTTTATGTTACAACTTCATTTCAGAGCATTATCTATTCCGCTCAGTAGTACTTCCAAGTTCGATTCCCGGCGGGGTCAGGGATTTTCTCTGCCTCGTGTGCTGTCCTTACGTTAGTTAGGTTTAAGTAGTTCTAAGTTCTAGGGGACCGATGACCACAGATGTTAAGTCCCATAGTGCTCAGAGCCATTTGAACCAGTACTTCCAAGTTATTTGCTGTCTCTAATAGGCTAACCGTATCATCTGCAACTCCAGGATTGTTATTTTATTCTCTATGAACTTTAATTTCCGTTCAAAATTTTTTTCTGGTTTCCTTTACTGTTTGCTTAAAGTACAAGGTAAATGACGTTGGGGTGAGTCTAAATTCTTGTCTCACTCCATTTCTTCTCTTTCATGTCCTTCGACTGTCTTGTACAGTGTTTTGTCGTATAATCAGCATTGTCTCGTGTGGCCCCACATTTCTCTGGAATCCAAACCAAGCCTGCCAGAGATATTCAGTACGAAAATATTCTATCTAATTATATATAATAAGGTACTTCAGGCATCGTTTCTTATTTTGAGAGTACTCGCTGTACTATACTTGGATAACACAGAAATAGCTTGTTCTATTTCTATAAAAAAGAATCTGATTTGTTTGCACAGCTCTCCACGAATTCCTCGCCTGCGCTAATCTCTTCGTACCGCAGTAGCACTGGTACCAACCGTACACAGTTGTTTGTAGGATATGTTCTACCCGTTATCTTTCCCTGAACTTTTTATCAGCTTGGCTCCCATGTCCTATAATAGAGTCCCTTCTTCTCGTATATGTTGTCCACATGTTCCTATCTTCACCGATTCTGTGACGCACTGATTTCGATCTTCTCAGTCCACCTAAATTTCAACAACATTTTCCTAGAGCACCACATCACATGCTTCGATTCTCTCCTTTTTAGCTTAACCCTCAGACCATGATTCACTCCCCTAGAAAGACGGACTGTAAACGTGTATTCCCAGAAATGTCTTCATCAAATTGTAATTCTTCATTAAATAATTTGCCCAAGAATTCTCTCTTTCTCTATGCTTGTCTGCTTTCTACGTCCTCCTTAATTCACTTGTTACATGTTATTTTGCACCCAGGGTAGCAGAATTCCTTCACTTCGCATTCTTCGTGGCACTACGAGTTCATTCACTTCTTTTACTTCGTGTCAGTGTGTCCTTGTAACGCTGAGAGCAGACCAGCTGTCGGCAGGGACGGGGAATGGCGTTCTTGTGTCTTCCACGCATAAGCCTCCAACGCCTGTGTCACACAGCTGTGTGGCTGACCCCAGCATGCGATAACTCCATCGCACTGTGCGTGCACCTGGAGACCCGCAGAGGCGAGGCGAACCGAGGCCAAGCGCCTGTGGGTTCGGCAACCCACACAGCGTCGAAGGCACGCGGGCTGCGGTCGCGGCAGGGGCCGACGCGCCGCTACAGCCGGCAGCCGCGTGGATCAATATGGCGGCAGCTGCGCCGGGCTAGCCCACTCTTCTCGCGGGCGCGGGCCTCCTCCAGTGTCGCCGTCGCCACGGTAACCACCTAATAGCGTCGCGCGTTTTCAGCGGGGAAAATACCAGCTGCTACCTTTTTCACAAAAGTGTTTACACATATACATATTCTGCCAGCCACTGTGGAGTGTACGTCAAGGTGTACTTAGTATGGTATTCGGGGTTCTCTCCATACCAATTGCGTACAGAGTGCGGCTAGGATGGCTGCTTGATGCCTCTTTGCTTTCTGTAACTTGCCTATTCTTGTCTTGACAGCACATAAGGAAGCGGAGCATGGGGGGGGTGGGGGGGTGATGCGGGGGCTGAGGTGTATCTCTACATTTCTCGCTTAATACTTGTTTTCCTAACGTTATAACTAACCGTTTTCTGGATAAATTCATCCACGTTCGGGCTACTGCGAATACGAGTTTTTTTTTCAGAATTTTTGCGATGAGTTAAATCTCTGACAATTCACAGTTCGTATCTTTGTATATGTTCGATGTCCTTCGTTAGTCCTACATGTTGCAAATCCCACCCACTTCAGCAATATTTTAGGATTGACTGCACCAGCGTTTTGTAAGCATTTTCCTTACTCTGACAGCTTTTTTCCAGTGTCCTAATGAAGAACGAAAGTCAGTCTCATGCCTTACAAGCAATTGACAGGGAAACTATCTTACCTCGAACGCTCAAAAACGCACGAAAATGTGATTGAATTTTCTGACTTTGTGAGTCCTAAAGGGCGATTTGTTTTAATTGTAAAAAAAACATTCAACTGCTAAGATCGAGTAAAGTATTTCTTTATTTAATACAACCGGGCTCAACAGACATTTGGTGTCATTTTCAGGTATTAAAACTCATCTTGTTGTAAAACATGTTCATTTAACGCTTAACATCACGCACATGATGTCAAGTGGATAAAATTCAGCACAAACATTTTATGATGTTGTGTTCTATTCACTTCGCATCCTATGCTTGAGTTTAAACGTAAAATGAACGTGTTTTACAACAAAATGGGTTTTAATACCTGAAGTTGACAGCAAGTGTTTGTCGAAACCGGTTATCTCAAATAAACAAATATTTTATGTGATCTTGTCTTTTGAATGGTTTTTTACAGTTTGTACGATAATGTGTTTGGAATATAAATCGCTCATCCTAAAAACAGTGGTATGAGCGACTGGCATGTAAAGCTGCTCCTCTTACCACGAGATACATTTTAATGATCACTTATTCAACCTGTCGTGACTCACCTCAATATGTCCATCTACTTAAAATGATTACGCTATTCCAACAGGAAATTTTTTCTGCTCACGTGACAGTGTCGATGGTCTATACCATCTTCAAAATCCACGTTTTGTATTTCAATGAAGTGTTCAAAGCAAAGTTGAACAGAACATTATGCACATCTGACTAAAGTCACTTTTTCACACTCAGTATCACTTCTGCATTCAAGCAGTCCAAAATGAAACATAACACTAATTACATTTTCAAATGAATAGTATGTCAGCGTCATAACCTGCCTTTGGCAAGCATTTGTAACATAGGCTTGGGCGTCGGTGAAGTAAGTTAGTTGTACAGCACAAAGTGAAGCCTGGTGATGAAATAACTATCGTGTAACCTTACTTCTTGTCTTTCACATTGTATTCTTACAAAATGGCCCTTCCCTCACACGTTGCGCTTATATTGTCTGAGTTCACATCACGAGAATCATTAAATTCAAGTATGTGTATCAGTGGTACACAAGCACCCTTCGCCACAAACCGCAAAGTATAAATATTGATGTGGATGTGTTTTTGGTCCTAATATACCGATATTTTGTGTCTTGGCGTTGCCAAAGTTCCTCTCTTAAGAGGATGAATAGGTGCTCGTTGAGTTGTATCTCGTTGTAAGACGAGCAGTTTTCCATGCGAGTGGCTCATACCAGTATTTTTTGGGATGAGCGATTTATATTCTAAGCACATTTTCGCGCGGGTCTGTGCATTCGTGGTCACGCACTCCCAAAAAATGGTTCAAATGGCCCTTAGCACTATGGGACTCAACTGCTGTGGTTATCAGTCCCCTAGAACTTAGAACTACTTAAACCTAACTAACCTAAGGACATCACACACATCCATGCCCGAGGCAGGATTCGAACCTGCGACCGTAACGGTTCCGTACTGCGCGCCTAGAACCGCGAGACCACCGCGGCCGGCCACGCACTCCCACTGTGAGCCTATGTGATAATTGCATTTCATATCCCTACACATTGTTACACTCTGGTATTTGAATCAGTTAAAAAAACTGTCAACTCCGCCCGAACAGGCCGTAAAGGCCCAACAATACTGACCGGCCGCCGTGTCATCCTCAGCCCACAGTCGTCACTGGATGCAGATATGTATGGGTGTGTGGTCAGCACACGGCTGTCCCGACCGAGTGTCAGAGCTGCTACTGCTCAATCAAGTAGCTTCTCAGTTTGCCTCACAAGGGCTGAGTGCACCCCGCTTGCCAACAGCGCTCGCCGAGCGGATGGTCACCAATCCAAGTGCTAGCCCAGCTCGACAGCGGTTAACTCCCTTGATCTGACTGGAACCGCTGTTACCACTGCAGCAAGGCCGTTGGAACATTTGAATCAGTTGAGTGTTTCTAATTGTTACGCTTTGATACTGTACTCGAAAGACATTAAGTTCTTTTTCGTTCTGTGAAGTCCGCAATTTAACATTTCTGAACATTAAAACAAGTTGCCAATCTTTGAAATACTCTTAAAAATTATGAAAAGCTTTTTGTGAGGTTTTGTAGGTATTATTTTATTATAGATAAGTGAATCTCTGGCGAGAAGGCTGGGGATAGTGTTAATGGTGCCTGCCAGGTCATTAGTATACAATACGTGTAGCAAGAGGCCCAACACACTTCCATGGGCCACGCCTGCATGTACCTCTACATCTTAGAAAGGAGAACTTTTTCAGAAAAACTGTCATTGGATGAATTTACTCACTATGTCGATTTAGTTGTACTATGCCATTCATAAGTCACAATTCGCTATGACGTACGCCATTGGTAGTTCGCTTTAGACTGTCCGTCAAATGGCGCAAAGTCCGTAACGTGAGCATCAGAAACCAGTAGCTCGAGGGTTCAAAAATGGTTCAAATGGCTCTGAGCACTATGGGACTCAACTGCTGAGGTCATCAGTTCCCTAGAACTTAGAACTAGTTAAACCTAACTAACCTAAGGACATCACAAACATCCATGCCCGAGGCAGGATTCGAACCTGCGACCGTAGCGGTCTTGCGGTTCCAGACTGCAGCGCCTTTAACCGCACGGCCACTGCGGCTGGCAGCTCGAGGGTCTGTCCCATTATACAGCACTGTAAATCGCCCACTGCCGCAACTGCAAGTCAACTTAGGTGCAGCTTCCAGGCAACCAACTGATTTGGCAGTTGCGTCGCGACTCTGAAGCTAATCTGGCGCGAGTCGCATGGCATTGATTCGAATCGGGCGCGACTCACCTTGCACTGGGTGTTTCTTCATACTCGGTAGTGTCTGACTGAGGCCAAGCGGTCTGCGCCAAGTCGTAAGATGGATTGGAGGCAGGTGCGTGTTTGTATACTGCTTGATAAGGAGTTATCAAACGACCGTGTTTCCCCATATAACACAACTCCATACCAGCTAGCATTAAATCCCGGCCTAAACCTCACCTTCCATAACTGAAGACCAGACAGGCTGTAAAACAGGTAAAACGCCAATCGTAAACATCTGCAGCCGATTATTGGTTCAAATGGCTCTGAGCACTATGCGACATAACATCTGAGGTCATCAGTCCCTAGAACTTAGAAATACTTAAACCTAACTAACCTGAGGACAACACACACATCCATGCCTGAGGCAGGATTCGAGCCTGTGACCGTAGCAGTGGAGCCGTTCTGGACTGAAACGCCTAGAACCGCTCGGCCGCAGCAGCCGGCAGCCGATTATTATCAGCGTCTGTACGTATTAGGGTGTTATCATAAAAGTCAGTCAGAGAAAACATATTTTTAAAGAATCATTATAAACATTCTAGGTATACTGACGCGTTAGCTTGTAAAATACTTAAAATACTGTAATGCATCAATGTTTAGGTCGAGTTGTCTACTGCTGGAGGTGGAGAGGATGATTGATACGCGGTCTTGTTGGTTCAGAAGCGAAACTCTACATTCGATTTATGGTTTTATATAGTCTTCCAACTCTTCACAGTCACTATAACCATGCCCCCATCATATGCATCATCTCACATATAAAAGTGGAACCTCAAATCTGATTTTATGCACATAGACTGAAACGGCGAGTCAAAATTTGTACCAAGGCCGAGAACTGAACCCGGTTCTCCCGGCTCTCCAGAGAAAATAAACATCAAAATTGAAGGAAATAAAATAAAACAAATGGAATCATAGAATATTTAGTAAGTAATATAACTGAAGATAGAGGAAGCAAAGAAGACGTAAGACAAAGATTTTAGAGCAAAAGCGAAGTTCTTGAATAAAGGAAAATACTTCGTTCAAACAATATAAATACTGAAGTGAGGAAAAAGGTAGCTGAGAGTTGCAATGTATGGCTGTGGAGCATGGACAATAGGCCAAAATGAAATGAAATCTCTTGAAGCATTTGAGGTATGGTGCTGGAGACGCCTGTTAAAGATAAAATATACAGATAAAACCACCAACAAAGAAGTCCTGCAAAGAACTGCATTTAGCAAAACAAGAGAGCGAAGTGAAGACGAGTGGATTGGTCACAACGAGTTTCTTGTAAACGTCACAGAAGGAACATTATAAGGGAAGATAACTGAGAAAGACCGGGAATAGTATTTTTAAAGCAAGCTATACATAATGCAGGAATTTCTAAACATGCAGAAATGAACAAGTTAGCTTCTAATATACCCCGATGAAGAACTTCCAACCAAACGAAACACTGATGAAAAAACATATTTTTATTATTGTAGACACCTACGGACCATTAGCCCTGCAAAGGCATACCTATGCACACTCCCCTTGAACACTATCCTTGGGAACTGTATACCTCAATTATCAAAATAATTAAAATCATTATATCAACTGTGAAAATCCATGTTTTATTTCTATGAAATTGGTATTAATAATCCCTTGAGTTTTTGTCCTTCCTGGGTCAAACACAGCAGCGTTCCGTTCCAGCAGTGCTCTCTTTTGAGAAGGATTGAAGCGGTATACCTTGAGATTTCTCTTTACGAAAATATCACACCATCTTCACCATTATCATCATCGCTGCACTCATCTCTCATATTCATTTCCTCGTTCAGCATCACTTTCATATTCACGGTCAAGTTTTCATTTATCGTCGCCATTTCAGAAAATCTGATTGATAAGATACGGAAGCTCTAATACTCTCATCTTGGTCCTGTGTGATTTATAATTATGAGGCCTATTATTTTTTTCTTGTTTCAGACTATTGAGACTCACATGAATTATTTTACGTCTTCTTTATTTTCTCCTTTCTTTCTTTCCAATAGTTTTAATTTTCTCCATGCGTTTTCCTCTTCTTTGTTGTATTCGTATGGTGCGTTTTCTTTCTTTTCTCCTAGAAGCCCCTTGATGCTTTTTACTTTTCCTCTAAACTTTTCTCTTTTTTACTCTCTCTCACTGTTTTATTTTCCTTCTAGTCTGCCTTAACTTATTTGGTCAATATGATTGCCAGAAAATTAAAAAAAAAATTGTTATTCTTTTCGCATCTCGCGTGCTTAGGTGTTTAAGTAGTATAACTCTCCTCTTCCTCACTGTATCTACACTAGTGCTATTCTTTCATAAATTACTTTATTACTTCTTAATTTTCTTTCCCCATTTTTGTCCCAAGATTTTTCTGCCTACTTCCCTTTCTTTCTTTTCAGTTTCACCTAACTGCTTGGCTGAATATAACGAAAGAGTTTCTGAAGCATAAAGGTATTCTGAACTACTGATAAAATGCTGGAGTCTTGAATCTATAGTAAACAATTCTCGTTATATAAGTTTTTTGTTAACTGAAAAGCCAGTTGAATTCCCCTACCCTTGAGCAGTTATTATTATTATTAATATTATTTGAAACACTAGCACAGTTTTCTATAGCTATTAAAAGCTTCAGAAGAACGTAAATATGGAAGAAGTACTTACAGTAACGCTGTACTGTGATGCGTCGTGTACCAATAACGCTGCTGTTGAAAAACACGGCTATATCAAACGAGTTTTGATCCATTACTAGGCAGGCCGCTGCCTGTCCGGAAATTAGCTGGGATCTGAAATAACAAAGGGCTTAGAAACATTTTAAAGAAAAATGTGATGGTCAAAAGATGATGGTAAGTTACGAGGGTTGGAACTTTAATGGTGACAACTATTTATTTACAGCTTTTACAAAACAGATAAGTGTTTCAGAGTTTTACTGACCTTCAAAGTAGTCACCAGCACTGTGTATAACCCGTTGACAGAGATGAGGAACTCGTAGAAGTGCAAGTTGTGTTGACAGTTCGAGCGGCGCGGTCTATTGCCCAACGAATTTGTAGCAGTTCTGGAGCGAGTGCCGTGAAGTGAAGTGTTTCCTTCAGTTTAGAAATCGAGTTGAACTCACGAGGGCTTAAGCCAGGGGAGTGCAGTGGGTGGTATAGCACTTATCAACCCCATCAGTCAAACAAATGAGTAAAAGCTTGCACTGTACGTGCTTGAGCATTGTCCTGCAAAATGATGGCCAGATCCTGCAGAAAGTGTCATCACTTCTGTCTCTAAGCTGGTCGTAGCTTGTGTTCCAAAAATGAACTGCATAGAGACAGAAGTGATGGCACTTTCTGCAGGACCTGACCATCATTTTGCAGGACAGTGCTCAAGCACATACCGGGCAAGCTGTTACTGATTTGCTTGACTGATGAGGCCGCTAAGTGCTAAACCCCTGACTTAAGCCCTCGTCAGATCAACTCGATTTCTAAACTGAAGGAAAGACCTCACGGCATTCATTTCAGAACTGCTGCAAATTTCTTGTACAATAGACCACGCCGCTCCAACTGTCAACACAAGTGGCACTGCTAAGAGTATCCTACGACTTCCACAAGTCTGGCAACGGTTTATACAAAATGCTGGTGACTACTTTGAAGGCCAGTAAAACTTTGAAACACGTATCTGTTTTGTACAAGCTGTAAATAAATAGTTGCTGCTATTAAAGTTCCAAGCCTCGTAAATTTGAGTAGCACTCTGTGAACCCGGCCTCTTCACTCTTGTCCCCCCCCTCCCCCCTCACACACACACGCACACCCACCCACGCACGCACGCATGCGGTACCGACCTGGTCTGATGGCAGAACTGCATCAGGGGCTCTGGGAACACTACTGTGCCCGCTTGTTTACAGTCCCCCTTACGAAAGAAATTGAAAATGCGTTACTAGCGTGTTCTTTCGCTATCAAACCGCCGTCCCGGTGCGGAACGGAGAACAACTTGTGGGGGTGGAGGGGAGAGGCACATAAATCCAGGAAGTCGATAGCGACAATCCTACCGCAGCAGCGTCGCAACACAGAAACAGCCACCAGCAACGTTTCTACTCGGTTGCTGCGGAACACGAGGAGTAGGAAGTGGCTTGTAGCCATGACAAGTAAGAAGTCATCGCTGCGAGCGCTTCTCTTGTTGGGGAATTTACGGCAGAGGATATTCTGAGAACTTCGCCACCGGCAACGGTGTTTATCCATTGTACCTGTATATGAATATAAATCTTTAGTTTGCTACCGGCTTGTACCGTCTTGGAATACTGAGTCTTCACAGAGGTGATTCATGGACTGACATTCAACAGACACTATACAGGGTGAGTCACCGAACGTTACCGCTGAATATATTTCGTAAACCACATCAAATACTGACGAATCGATTCCACAGACCGAACGTGAGGAGAGGGGCTAGTGTAATTGGTTAATACAAACCATAAAAAAATGCACGGAAGTATGTTTTTTAACACAAACCTACGTTTTTAAATGGAACCCCGGTAGTTTTGTTAGCCCATCTGAACATATAAACAGATACGTAATCAGTGCCGTTTGTTGCATTGTAAAATGTTAATTACATCCGGAGATATTGTAACCTAAAGTTGACGCTTGAGTACCACTCCTCCGCTGTTCGATCGTGTGTATCGGAGAGCACCGAATTACGTAGGGATCCAAAGGGAACGGTGACGGACCTTAGGTACAGAAGAGACTGGAACAGCACATTACGTCCACATGCTAACGCCTTTTTATTGGTCTTTTTCACTGACGCACATTTACATTACCATGAGGGGTGAGGTAAACGTACACACGTGGTTTCCGTTTTCAGTTACGAAGTGGAATAGAGTGTGTCCCACTGGAAAGGCGTCGACGTATGTGGTATGAGCATGATGGTGCACCTACACATTCCGCAATTAACACTAGGCTGACCCTTGACAGGATGTTCGACGGACGTTTCATAGGACGTGGAGGACGCATAAATTGGCCAGCCCGTTCTCCTGATCCTACACCTCTGGACTTCTTTCTGTGGGGTACGTTAAAGGAGAATGTGTACCGTGATGTGCCTACAACCCCAGAGGATATGAAACAACGTATTGTGGCAGCCGGCGGCGACATTACACCAGATGTACTGCGGCGTGTACGACATTCATTACGTCAGAGATTGCAATTGTGTGCAGCAAATGATGGCCACCACATTGAACATCTATTGGCCTGACATGTCGGGACACACTCTATTCCACTCCGTAATTGAAAACGGAAACCACGTGTGTACGTGTACCTCACCCCTCATGGTAATGTACATGTGCGTCAGTGAAAAAGACCAGTAAAATGGTGTTAGCATGTGGACGTTATGTGCTGTTCCAGTCTCTTCTGTACCTAAGGCCCATCACCGTTCCCTTTGTATCCCTAAGTAATTCGGTGCTCTCCGATACACACGATCGAACAGCGGAGGAGTGGTACTCAAGCGTCAATTTTAGGTTATAATATCTCCGAATATAATTAACATTTTACAATGCAACAAACGGCACTGATTACGTATATGTTTATATGTTCAGATGTGCTAACAAAACTAACGGAGTTCCATTTAGAAAAACGTAGGTTTGTGTTAAAAAACATACTTCCGTGCATTTTTTTATGGTTTGTATTAACCAATTACACTAGCCCCTCTCCTCACGTTCGGTCTGTGGAATCGATTCGTCAGTATTTGATGTGGTTTACGAAATATATTCAGCGGTAACGCTAGGTGACTCACCCTGTATATTCATAAACCGGGCTCCCGGGCTATTTTCCTATACTCCTTTCAGAGTATGCTGATGCAATACCTCCATACTTAACAATCATATAAACGGGTGTTTCTCTCGACGAAACACCCGTACGCAAAGACTGTATACACTCCTGGAAATTGAAATAAGAACACCGTGAATTCATTGTCCCAGGAAGGGGAAACTTTATTGACACATTCCTGGGGTCAGATACATCACATGATCACACTGACAGAACCACAGGCACATAGACACAGGCAACAGAGCATGCACAATGTCGGCACTAGTACAGTGTATATCCACCTTTCGCAGCAATGCAGGCTGCTATTCTCCCATGGAGACGATCGTAGAGATGCTGGATGTAGTCCTGTGGAACGGCTTGCCATGCCATTTCCACCTGGCGCCTCAGTTGGACCAGCGTTCGTGCTGGACGTGCAGACCGCGTGAGACGACGCTTCATCCAGTCCCAAACATGCTCAATGGGGGACAGATCCGGAGATCTTGCTGGCCAGGGTAGTTGACTTACACCTTCTAGAGCACGTTGGGTGGCACGGGATACATGCGGACGTGCATTGTCCTGTTGGAACAGCAAGTTCCCTTGCCGGTCTAGGAATGGTAGAACGATGGGTTCGATGACGGTTTGGATGTACCGTGCACTATTCAGTGTCCCCTCGACGATCACCAGTGGTGTACGGCCAGTGTAGGAGATCGCTCCCCACACCATGATGCCGGGTGTTGGCCCTGTGTGCCTCGGTCGTATGCAGTCCTGATTGTGGCGCTCACCTGCACGGCGCCAAACACGCATACGACCATCATTGGCACCACGGCAGAAGCGACTCTCATCGCTGAAGACGACACGTCTCCATTCGTCCCTCCATTCACGCCTGTCGCGACACCACTGGAGGCGGGCTGCACGATGTTGGGGCGTGAGCGGAAGACGGCCTAACGGTGTGCGGGACCGTAGCCCAGCTTCATGGAGACGGTTGCGAATGGTCCTCGCCGATACCCCAGGAGCAACAGTGTCCCTAATTTGCTGGGAAGTGGCGGTGCGGTCCCCTACGGCACTGCGTAGGATCCTACGGTCTTGGTGTGCATCCGTGCGTCGCTGCGGTCCGGTCCCAGGTCGACGGGCACGTGCACCTTCCGCCGACGACTGGCGACAACATCGATGTACTGTGGAGACCTCACGCCCCACGTGTTGAGCAATTCGGCGGTACGTCCACCCGGCCTCCCGCATGCCCACTATACGCCCTCGCTCAAAGTCCGTCAACTGCACATACGGTTCACGTCCACGCTGTCGCGGCATGCTACCAGTGTTAAAGACTGCGATGGAGCTCCGTATGCCACGGCAAACTGGCTGACACTGACGGCGGGGGTGCACAAATGCTGCGCAGCTAGCGCCATTCGACGGCCAACACCGCGGTTCCTGGTGTGTCCGCGGTGCCGTGCGTGTGATCATTGCTTGTACAGCCCTCTCGCAGTGTCCGGAGCAAGTATGGTGGGTCTGACACACCGGTGTCAATGTGTTCTTTTTTCCATTTCCAGGAGTGTAGTTGCACAGGCCACACAAATATTCAAGAAATGTAGTAGGAGTAATCCATTAAATTGTTTTCGATCATTATGAATTACCTCGAACGGAACGGTCTACTGACACACAGTCAACACGAATTTAGAAAACACGGTTCATGTGAAAGACAACTAGCTCTTTACTCGCACGAAGTGTTGAGTGCTATTGACAAGCGATTTCAAATTGCTTCCGTATTACGGGTTTATGGAAGTCTTTTGACACTGTACCAGACAAGCGGCTTGTAGTGAAATTGCGTGCTTATGGAATGTGGTATTAGTTATGTAACTGGATTCGTGATATCCTAACAGAGAGGGCACAGTTCGTAATAATCGACGGAAAGTCATCGAGTAAAACAGAAACGATTTCTGGCGTTCCCGAAGGTAATGTTCTAGGCCCTTTGCTATTCATTATCTATATAAACGATTTGGCAGACAATCTGAGCAGCCGTCTTCGGTTGTTTGCAGATGACACTGTCGTAAATCGACAAGTAAAGTCATCAGAAGATCAAAACAAATAGCAAAACGATTTAGAAGAGATACCTGTATTGTGCAAAAATTGGCAGTTGATCCTACATAACGAAAAGTACGAGGTCTTCTACATGAGTCCTAAAAGGAATCCCTTACACTTCGGTCATAAGATAAATCAGTCAAAACTAAAGGAAGTAAGCGAAATACCTAGGAATTACAGTTACGAACAACTTAGATTGGAAGGAACACATAGAAAATGTTGTGCAGAAGGCTAACCACTTAGAAAATGTAACAGATCTACTAAGGAGACTGTCTACACTACGGTTGTCCGTCCTCTTTTAGAATACTGCTGCGGGGTGTGGGATCCTTACCAGACAGGATTGACGGAGTACATCGAAAAAGTTCAAAGAAGAGCAGTACGTCTTGTATTATAGCGAAATAGGGGAGAGAGTGTCACTGAAATATACAGGATTTGTGATGGATATCATTAAACAAAGGCGTTTTTCATTGCGGATGTATCTTCTCACGAAATTCCAATCGCCGACTTTCTCCTCCGAATTCGAAAATATTTTGTTGACGTCGACATACATAGGGAAATATGAGCTCGTACGAAATGGTATAGGTGTTCGTTCTTTCCGTGCGCTATACGAGACTGCAATAATAGAGAACTGTGAAGGTGGTTCGATGAACCCTTTGCCAGGCACTTAAATGTGATTTGCAGAGCATATATGTAGATATTGATGTAGATTGGAACTGTATGAAGCGTTTCTCCTTGTTGCTACTTGTCATGTTGGGACAATCTGCTCTAGTTTTAACCCGATTCCATTAATCCTACAGGTCTTTCCGTAAGAGTGTAATGCAGAATTGGTCCATCCGGTATTGAACAAATTTATTCCCCTTAATTTTGTTCCGTGTTTTACATAATTGGTCGGCTACTTTCCGAAATTAGTCAGCTGCCGACAGGTGCGAATGTTACCGAATCATCAGTTCATTAACTCTCGGTCGCAAAATACAGACCCAAGTTATTTATAGAAGAATGGGCTGCCCGAAAAAGACGAGGGTAGATCAACTGAGGGCCCGGAGAAATGTCGGAAAACGCTAAGCATTACCGTGCGTAACACTAATCTTCGAATACATACAGCAGTAAGGCCAACCTACATTCACAGAATTTGTAGACTGAGAGAAAGCTTTTTACAGAGTTGACTGGACGACCCTAATTCATTAAGGAGGGAGTGAGACAGGGTTGTAGCCCATCTTCAATGGTCCCAATGGTCCCGAAGTTCCCGAGTTCGAGTCTCGGTCCGGTACACTGTTTTAATCTGCCAGGAAGTTTCATATCAGCGCACACTCCGCTGTAGAGTGAAAATCCCATTCTGGAAGCATCCCTTAGGCTGTGGCTAAGCCATGTCTGCGCAATATCCTTTCTTCCAAGGGTGCTAGTTCTGCAAGGTTCGCAGGAGAGCTTCAGTGAAGTTTGGAAGGTAGGAGACGAGATACTGGCGGAAGTAAAACTGTGAGGACAGGGCGTGAGTCGTGCTTGGGTAGCTCAAATGGTAGAGCACTTGCCCGCGAAAGGCAAAGGTCCCGAGTTCGAGTCTCTGTCCGGTACAGAGTTTTAATCTGTCAGGAAGTTTCATATCAGCGCACACTCCGCTGTAGAGTGAAAATCCCATTCTGGAAGCATCCCTTAGGCTGTGGCTAAGCCATGTCTCCGCAATATTCTTTCTTCCAAGGGTGCTAGTTCTGCAAGGTTCGCAGGAGAGCTTCAGTGAAGTTTGGAAGGTAGGAGACGAGATACTGGCAGAAGTAAAGCTGTGAGGACAGGGCGTGGGTCGTGCTTCGGTAGCTCAAATGGTAGAGCACTTGCCCGCGAAAGGCAAAGGTCCCGAGTTCGAGTCTCTGTCCGGTACAGAGTTTTAATCTGTCAGGAAGTTTCATATCAGCGCACACTCCGCTGTAGAGTGAAAATCCCATTCTGGAAGCATCCCTTAGGCTGTGGCTAAGCCATGTCTCCGCAATATTCTTTCTTCCAAGGGTGCTAGTTCTGCAAGGTTCGCAGGAGAGCTTCAGTGAAGTTTGGAAGGTAGGAGACGAGATACTGGCAGAAGTAAAACTGTGAGGACAGGGCGTGAGTCGTGCTTGGGTAGCTCAGTTGGTAGAGCACTTGCCCGCGAAAGGCAATGGTCCCGAGTTCGAGTCTCGGTCCGGTACAGAATTTTAATCTGCCTGAAAGTTTCATATCAGCGCACACTCCGCTGCAGAGTGAAAATTTCATCCTCGAAGTTATTTAATCTGTGCGTCGAGGAATAAGTAAAGGAAATCAAGGAGAAGAAATATTAACTTTGGGCTTTGCCGATGATATTATAATTCTGTCAGAGGCAGAAAAGGACATGTAAAATTGATTGAATGGAATGAATAATGTCTTTAAGATGAACATCAACAGAAGTAAATTGTGATTAAAGGAATGAAGTCGATTAAATCAGGTGATTCTGACAGAATTATATTAATTTCTCACGGTCGTATTTCACAGTCACGTTTAATGTTTAGAAGGACGTCATGTTCACCATTGACTGTAGAAGTTATTACTTCACGTGTGCAGTTTCGGCCTTTCGGTCATTTTCAAGTGGCACTTACTATGATGTTGCTTCAGTACATGTCGGACTTTAAAATCTTCCGACATGCATACATTTTGCCGTCAAAAATTAGCCTCTTCACAATGTTAACATCCTTCACAAAAATGATTAGAAATGAATGTTCTCACTCAGTATATAGATAGGAGTTAATGTCAGTGGCGCAAAAAAATTGTCAAACCTTTTTCTCTAAATCCAGTAATGATATATGTAGGTTTGCCTTTCTTCAGTCTATATCGGGAGATAGGTATTTTTTCTTTCGCACCAACGGCCTTTGTTCAAATGTAAAAAGTGTGTTATAATAATTATTTGTAGTGATTTATATGAAGGATCCTAACATTATTAAAAGGCATACAACGCATATTTTTGACGATGACATGTGTACATGTGAGATGATTTTGAAGTCTGACATGTGCTGAAACAGCCGGCCGGTGTGGCCGTGCGGTTCTAGGCGCTTCAGTGTGGAACCGCGTGACCGCTACGGTCGCAGGTTCGAATCCTGCCTCGGGCATGGATGTGTGGATGTCCTTAGGTTAGTTAGGTTTAAGTAGTTGTAAGTTCTAGGGGACTGATGACCACAGCTGTTAAGTCCCATAGTGCTCAGAGCCAATTTTTGTGCTGAAACAAAATCTTCGACAGTAATATTTGAACGTTGTCCAAAGCCACAAATGGAAATTGTGAAATAAATAACTTATGCAGTCAACGGCGAATATGATGTCCTTTAAAAAATAATTATCTCAGCAAATGAGACAATATAACCAGTCCGTCATATTCGCTATTTGCGCAGCGAAATAACTGATGATGACCGAAGTGTAGAGTTTATAAACTGAGGATTGTCATTATATAGAGGATATAATCTAAGGACTGTCATTAGCAAGCAAACCGTTCCTGGAAAAAAATGTTGTTTAAGTCGAATATAAATTTAAGTGTTAGGGAAACCTTTGTGAAGGTATATGTATTAAGTGTAGCCTAGTAAGGAAGTGAAACCAGGATGGTGAGCAGTTCAGACGAGAAGACAATTGAAGAGCTTGAAATTTTGTCGTCAAGAAGTGTGCTGAAAATTACATTGGTAGGTCGAATAAGTATTTATAGCCATTATGTTATATGTATCTACACTCAAAGACAGGTCTCATTTGCAGATTATGTAACATTAACGCCTAAAGATCTATGTGACCGCAAATTATTGGCAAAAAAGTTATTTAAAACAGGAAAGGAATTGCCTTAGAAAAACAAAAATCATTAGGGCAGGAATAAATTACAAGACAAAACTGAGTGGATCCCTGCAGATTGATGGCCACGCGTTGAAACAGAGCACAAATATCTGACAGTTGTAGTAAAAATATAGAAACTATGAGAAACATTAATCAGAAGCGAGGATAAAAACGTCATCCAGGGCATCATATTCAAGAAATGGCAGTAAGCTGCGATTGTTTGCTGATGATGCTGTGGGGTGAGGTGTCGAATTTGAGTGGCTGTAGGAGGATACAAGATGACTTAGACAAAATTTCTAGTTGGTGTGATGAGTGGCAGCTAGCTCTAAATTTGGAAAAATGTAAGCTAATGCGAATGATTAGAAAAAACAAACCCGTAATGTTCGGATATAGCATTAGTAGTAGCCTGCGTGACGCAGCCGCGTTGTTTGAATATCTGGGCGTAACGCTGCAGAGCGATATGAAATGGAACGAACATATCAGGATTGTTGTAAAGAGTGCGAATGCTCGACTTCTGTTTATTGGGTAAAGGCTAGGAATGTATGGATCGTCTGTAAAAGGATGCCAAATATACGACGCTAGTGCGACCTATTGTTATGTACTGTTCGAGTTTTTGGGAACGGTAACAGACCGGATTGTAGGAAGACGTCGAAGGAATCCAGAGGCGGGCTGCTAGATTTGTTACCGGTAGATCCGACCGACACATAAGTGTTAAGGACTTGCTTCTGGAACTCAAACTGGAATCGCTGGAGAGAAGGCGACGTTCTTTTCGAGCAACGCTATTGAGAAAATTAAGAGGACCGCTATTTGAAGCTGACTGCAAAACGATTCTACTGCCTCCGACATACACTGCGCTTAAGGACCACGAAGATAAGATACGAGAAACTAGGATTGATACGGAGGAGTATTGTCGTTTTTCCCTCTCTCTGTTTGCAAGTTGAACAGGAAAGGAAATGACTAATAGTGGTACGGTTTACCCTCCGCCACGCACCGTACAGAGGATTGCAGAGTATCCATTAGATATGGTTGTTAATGTACCGTCATCTATTTTTTCGATATGAAGTAAAATATGGATATATTAAACTATAATCAGGCCAGTGTTACTAAATGGGGCAGAAATGTGGAGAATAGATAAGTATACAGAGACAAACATTGATTTTTTGGAAGTAAAATCCAGCGGAAAGTGACTGGACAATTTTTGACGGAGGAGATCTGTAAAGAAGAAACAATAGGCAACTCAGGGAGATACACAGTGAACTAGATATTGTTGCTGAAGCCAGTACTGACATGGGCCGACCACATCTATAGCAAAGAGGATGGATCGAGATTGAAAGACGTGCCAAAAAACAAACCCGAGGGACGAAGACCAAATGTAAGACGGAGAGACCAGATACTTAGATAACCGATTACGGAATAGAAAAACAACTGCAATCGTTCAGTAGTGGAAAGGCGTCAGGACGAGATTAGATACTTGTAAGATTCTACAAAGATTATCCAAAAGAACTAGCTCCCCCTTAATTTATCATAGAACGCTTGAGCATCGATGGGTGTCTAGAGACTGGAAGACTGCGGAGTTCATTCCCGTCTTTAAGAAGGGCCGTAGGACACACGCACACAATTATAGACCAGTGTCGTTGACATCAATCCGTTCTATGACGTTTGTGAAGGAGGTAAATCTGTTCTAAAAAAATCAACATGGATTCCGCAAACAGAGATCCTACCAAACTCAGTTCGCTCTGTTTCTCCATGAGATGCACAGCGCAGTAGACAATTGCGCTCAGATTGATGCCGTGTTCATTGAATTTAGGAAGGCTTTTTACACTGTATCGCGCTGCCTTGAGTGAAAAAGATAAGGGCTTATCGAGTATCGGAGCAGATTTGAGACTCGATTCAAGACTTACTTGCAGACAGAATTCAACACATCGCTCTTAACAGAACAATATCGATAGATGTAGAGGTAATTTACCGAGTATCCCAGGGAAGTGTCGTAGGACTGTTACTGTTTGTAATATACTGGGTGATCAAAAAGTTTGTATAAACTTGAAAACTTAATAAACCACGAAATAATGTAGATAGATATGTAAAAATTGACACACATGCTTGGAATGACATGGGGATTTTATTAGAACAAAAAAATATTGGTAGACGCGTGAAAGGTCTCTTGCGCGCGTCGTTTGCTGATGATCGTGTGCTCAGCCGCCACTTTCGTCATGCTTGGCCTCCCAGGTCCCCAGACCTCAGTCCGTGCGATTATTGGCTTTGGGGTTGCCTGAAGTCGCAAGTGTATCGTGATCGACCGACATCTCTAGGGATGCTGAAAGACAACATCCGACCCCAATGCCTCACCATAACTCCGGACATGCTTTACAGTGCTGTTCACAACATTATTCCTCGACTACAGCTATTGTTGAGGAATGATGGTGGACATATTCAGCATTTCCTGTAAAGAATATCATCTTTGCTTTGTCTTACTTTGTTTTGCTAATTATTGCTATTCTGATTAGATGAAGCGCCATCTGTCGGACATTTTTTGAACGTTTGTATTTTTTTGGTTCTAATAAAACCCCATGTCATTCCAAGCATGTGTGTCAATTTGTACTTCTCTATCTACATTATTCCGTGATTTATTCAGTTTTCAAATTTATACTCACTTTCTGATCACCCGGTATATAAATGATAAATAGAAAGCGTCGGATGCTCTCTAAGGCTGTTCGCAGATAATGCGATTGCCTATAGCAAAGTAGCGAAGCCAGAAGATATTAAGAATTTGCAGAAGACCTACAGAGATTTGATAAATGCTGCAGGCTCTGGCAGTTGACCCTAAACGTCAATAAATGTAACACACTGCACATACATAGGAAAATAAATCCACAACTGAAACGGTAAACTATTGATGACAAACCGCTGAAAGCATTATCTGCCGTAAAATATGTAGGGGTAATTATACAGAGCGACTTTAAGTGGAATGACCGTATAAAACAAATAGCAGGGAAAGCAGGTGCCAGACACAGATTCATACGAAGAATCTTAAGGAAATGAAATTCATCCACTAAGCATGCGACTTACACTACGTGATCAAAAGTATCCGGACACCTGGCTGAAAATGACTTACAAGTTCGTGGTGCCCTCCATTGGCAATGCTGTAATTCAGTATGGTTTTGGCTCAACCTTAGCCTTGATGACAGCTTCCATTCTCGCAGGCATAGTTCAAGCAGGTGCTGGAAGACTTCTTGGGGAATGGCAGCACATTCTTCACGGAGTGCTGCACTGACAAGAGGTATCGATGTCGGTCGGTCAGGCCTGGCACAAAGTCGGCGTTCCAAAACAGTCCAAAGGTGTTCTATAGGATTCAGTTCAGGAGTGTGTACTGGCCAGTCCATTACAGGGATGTTATTGTCGTGTAATCACTCCGCCATAGGCTGTGCAATATGAGCAGGTGCTCGATCGTGTTGAAAGATGCAATCGGCATTACTGAATTGCGCTTCAATCGTAGGAAGCGCAAAGGTGCTTAAAACATGAATGTAGGCCTTTGCTGTAATAGTGCCACGCAAGACAACAACGGGTGCAAGCCCCCGCCATGGAAAACACGACCACTCCATAACACCACCGCCTCCGAATTTTACTGTTGGCACTACACACACTGGCAGATGACGTTCACCGGGCATTCGCCATACCCACACACTGCCATCGGATCGCCACATTGTGTCCAGTAATTCGTCACTCCACACAACGTTGTTTCACTCTTCAACCGTCCAATGTTTACGCTCCTTACATCAAGCGAGGAGTCGTTTGCGGCTTATGAGCAGGCGCTCGACCATGAAATCAAAGTTTTCTCACCTCCTGACTAACTGCCGTAGTATTTGCAGTGGATCCTGATGCCATTTGGAATTCCTGTGTCATGGTCTGGACAGATGTCTGCCTCTTACACATTACGACCCTCTTCAGCTGTCGGCGGTCACTGTCAGTCAACACACGAGGTCGGCTGGTACGCTTTTGTGCTGTACGTGCCCCTTCACCTTTCGACTTCACTATCACATCGGAAACAGTGCACCTATGGATGTTTAGAAGTGTGGAAATCTCGCGTACAGACGCATGACACAATTGTCACCCCATCACCTGACCATGTTCGAAGTCCGTGAGTTCCGCGGAGCGCCCCATTTTGCTCACTCACAAAGTCTAATGACTACTGAGGTCGCTGATATGGAGTACCTGGCAATAGGTGGCAGCACAATGCACCTAATATGAAAAACTTATGTTTTGTGGGATTTCCGGATACTTTTGATAACATAATGTGTAAATCGCGTGTTCGGACTATTCTTGGGTATTGTTCATCTATGTGTGATCCCTGCCAGGTAGGAATGATAGAGGGAATAGAGAAAAAAGTACATCTACATTTATACTCCGCAAGCCACCCAACGGTGTGTGGCGGAGGGCACTTTACGTGCCACTGTCATTACCTCCCTTTCCTGTTCCACTCGCGTATGGTTCGCGGGAAGAACGACTGCCGGAAAGCCTCCGTGCGCGCTCGAATCTCTCTAATTTTACATTCGTGATCTCCTCGGGAGGTATAAGTAGGGCGAAGCAATATATTCGATACCTCATCCAGAAACGCACGCTCTCGAAACGTGGACAGCAAGCTACCAACGAAAAGCGGCGCGTTTCGTCACGGGATAGTTTAGTCAGCACGAGAGCGTTACAGACATGCTCAACAAATTCCTTGGGAGATGTTACAAGACAGGCGTTGAGCATCACGGAGGGATTTTCAACTGAAATTTCAAGAGAGCGCTTTTCGGGAAGAATCGGACAACATATTTCTTTCCCCTTCATTCGTATCGCGTAATGACCACGAGGAGAAAATTCGATAAATTAGAGAGCCAATATAGAGACTTACTGGTAATCATTCTTCCCACGCGCTTTTTGCAAGTGAAACAGCTTTGGAGCGCTCAGTTAGTGTACAAAAACTACCCTCCGTAACACACCATTTCGTGACTTGCGGAATGTGATGCAGGTGTAGATGGCCAAAGGTCCTGAGGTACTCGGAGGAAGGTATGAAGACCCCAAAGACGGATCTCTGTGGATGAGACTACTTGACGAGGCCAAAAACAGACTGCGGTTTTTGAGGCTAGGTGGGCAAAGTAGGAGTGCCATTCATTACACCAAGCGGTAATTACAGTACACCAGCAATTACAAGTGCATCTTACTCACTCTTCCTCTGCTTACAGCAGCAATACGAATTTGTTAGCCTCTGTCGAGGAGTGTATAAACTAGACTGATACTGTAGGAGCTAGCATCATATACAGAGTGGTCCAATGATAGTGACCGGGCCAAATATCTCACGAAACAACTACAAAGAACGAAACTCTTCTAGCTTGGAGGGGGAAACCGGATGGCACTATGGTTGGTTCGCTAGATGGCGCTGCTATAGGTCAAACGGATATCAACTGCGTTTTTTTAAATAGGAACCCTCATTTTTATTACATATTCGTGTAGTACGTAAAGAAATATGAATGTTTTAGTTGGACCACTTTTTTCGCTTTGTGACAGATGGCGCTATAATCGTCACAAACGTGTAAGTACGTAGTATCACGTAGCATTCCGCCAGTGCGGACGGTATTTGCTTCGTGATACGTTACCCGTGTTAAAGTGGACCGTTTACCAATTGCGGAAAGGGCGATATTGTGTTGATGTATGACTATTGTGATCAAAGTGCCCATCGGGCGTGTGCTATGTACGCTGCTCGGTATCCTGGACGACATCATCCAAGTGTCCGGACCGTTCGCCGGATAGTTCCGTTATTTAAGGAAACAGGAAGTGTTCAGCCACATGTGAAACGTCAACCACGACCTGCAACAAATGGTGATGCCCAAGTAGGTATTTTAGTTGCTGTCGCGGCTAATCCGCACATCAGTAGCAGACAAACTGCGCGAGAATCGGGAGTCTTAAATCATCGGTGTTGAGACTGCTACATCGACATCGACTGCACCCGTACCATATTTCTATGCACCAGGAATTGCATGGCGACTACTTTGAACGTTGTGTACAGTTCTTCCACTGGGCACAAGCGAAATTACGGGACGATGACAGATTTTTTTTTTTTTTTTTTTTTTTTTTTTTTTTTTTTTTTTTTTGACGCGTTCTATTTAGCGACGAAGCGTCATTCATAACGTAAACCGGCATAATACGCACTATTGGGCAACGGAAAATCCACGATGGCTGGAACAAGCGGAACATCAGCGACCTTGGCTGGTTAATGTATGATGCGGCATTATGGCAGGAACAATAATTTGCCCCCATTTTATCGATGGCAATCTAAATGGTGAAATGTATGCTGATTTCCTACGTAATGCTCTACCGATGTTACAACAAGATGTTTCACTGCATGACAGAATGGCGATGTACTTCCAACATGATGGATGTCCGGCACATAGCTCGCGTGCGGTTGAAGCGGTATTGAATAGCATATTTAATGGCAGGTGGATTGGTCGTCGAAGCACAATACCATGGCCCGCATGTTCCCCGGATCTGACGTTCCAGGATTCCTTTCTGTGGTGAAAGTTGAAGGATATTTGCCATCGTGATCCACCGACAACGCCTGACAACATGCGTCAGCGCATTGTCAATGCATGTGCGAACATTACGGAAGGCGAACTAGTCGCTGTTGAGAGGAATGTCGTTACACGTATTGCCAAGTGCATTGAGGTTGACGGACATCATTTTGAGTATTTATTGCATTAATGTGGTATGTACAGGTAATCACGCTGTAACAGCAGGCGTTCTCAGAAATGAGAAGTTCGCAAAGGTACATGTATCACATTGGAACAACCGAAATAAAATGTTCAAACTTACCTACGTTCCGTATTTTAATTTAAGAAACCTACCTGTTACCAACTGTTCGTCTAAAATTGTGAGCAATATGTTTGTGACTATTACAGCGCCATCTGTCACAAAGCGAAAAAAGTGGTCCAACTAAAACATTCATATTTCTTTACGTACTACACTAATATGTAATAAAAAATGGGGGTTCCCATTTAAAAAAAACGCAGTTGATATCCGTTTGACCTATGGCAGTGCCATCTAGCGGGCCAACCATAGCGCCATTTGCTTTCCCCCTTCAAGCTAGACAAGTCTCGTTCTTTGTAGTGTTTTCGTTTGACGCTTATTTCGTGAGATATTTGGCCCGGTCACGATCAATGGACCACCCTGTATTGTCTCGAGTGAATTTGCGTTTACAAAAGCAGCTCATTCGCCGCTAAGCCCAAGAGTCTGGTGAGAATCTGAGAAAGAAGTAGAAACGGCGCTCGCCTCTTCTGCCAACATTTTCCCTTTCATCGTGCCTCATCGCTTCTTACCTAAGTCAATCCCTGTTCGCGAGTTCCGCACCGTGGAACACTTGTTATGAAGTCGCTGTACCGGATAAGCACGAAGTGTGCCCACCTTCTCCCTCCTTCCAAGAGCCTTCTGCCTCGGCCACACGTCTTTCATGGACTCGCTTTGTACCGCTGGTTCGCTGACCTTTCGCAAAGGCAGAGCGAATGTGCGAACTTTTTCCTCCTGTTTCCGAGTCTGGCAACTTCCGCGATTGCACGGAAAGTGAATACGTCGCTGCGAGTTTCAGCCGGTGCGTATGGAGCCGGCGCCACTGAGGAGAACTAACGTACAGAATGCGGCATTAATTCCTCCGTGCAAAACAAACCGCTGTGGCGGTTCCCTTTTTCCGTAAGACTGAATAAAATTTATAATTCGATCTAAAATATGGAAATTAAAGTTTATATGCTGTGTACTGCGACTCAGCTGAGCAACCGCAATTAGAGGCCTAAAATAAAAACTCCCTGCAAATATTAATTAACCAGCACAAAACTCAAGAGGAGACCACAAAAAATGCATCTGACTGTAAAAAATATGCTCTGTTCCTTGTGACTATCCAAAGAATACTCCGTCACAGGAGAAAGAGTAAATAGCTCTCACAGATTCACTGACTGAAATTAAAACGGTATTTTCCGTAAACAGATTGTAAATAAGACAAAGCCGTCAGTCCAGAGCCAATACAATACAACTGACTCTATAGAACCAGCTTTTACTGTTCCCTCTTGCCGGCCGCGGTGGTCTAGCGGTTCTAGGCGCTCAGTCCGGAACCGCGCGACTGCTACGGTCGCAGGTTCGAATCGTGCCTCGGGCATGGATGTGTGTGATGTCCACAGATGTTAAGTCCCATAGTGCTCAGAGCCATTTGTACTGTTCCCTCTTCAGAAAAGAGTGGCAGGCTGTGGTTGTCGTGTATTTCGTTCCATGGCCATCATTCTGCACCTACACCGCATGAACCTTATAGTCTTTCGGATGCTGTATCCTCGCGGTATTTGAAGCTAGGTCGCCGCTCGGACGTCCTTAGTTTACGAGAATACGAGAAAGTTTTTCGCGAGAAACATTAATTAACATATTTTTCCACGGTCTTTATTCTCCTCAAATCATACGCCAACGATGGAAATTCAGATTTTTCTCACATACAATATGTGATCAGAAGTATCCGGACACCTGGCTGAAAATGACTGACAAGTACGTGGCTCCCGCCATCGGTAATGCTGGAATACAATGTAGCGTTGGCCAACACATAGCCTTGAAGACAGCTTCCACTCGCGCAGGCATACGTTCAGTCAGGTGCTGGAAGGTCCCTTGGGGAATGGCAGCCCATTCTTCACTGAATGCTGCACTGAGGAGAGGTATCGATGTCGGTCAGTGAGACCTGGCACGAAGTCGGCGTTCCAAAACACCCCAAAGATGTTCTATATTATTCAGGTCAGGATTCTGTGCAGACCAGTCCATTACAGGGATGTTAGTCATGTAACCACTCCGCCACAGGCCGTGCATTATAAACAGGTGCTCGATTGTGTTGAAAGAGGCAGTCGCCACCCCCGAATTGCTCTTCGACAATGGGAAGCACGAAGGTGCTTAAAACTTCAATGTAGGCCTGTGCTCTGATAGTAACACGCAAAACAATAAGGCGTGCTAGCCCCCGCCATGGAAAACACGACCACACCGTAACATCACCGCCTCCGAATTTCACTGTTGGCACTACACACACAGGCAGATGACGTTCACCAGCCATACGCCATACCCACACTCTGCCATCAGATCGCTGGATTGTGTACCGTGATTCGTCACTTCACACAATTTTTTCCACTGTTCAGTCGTCCAATATTTACGCTCCTTACACCAAGCGAGGTGTCATTTGGCACTTACCGGAGTTATATGTGGCTTATGAATAGTCGCTCGACCATGAAATCCAAGTCTTCTCACCTCCAGTCTAATTGTCATAATACTTGCAGTGGATGCTGGTGCAGTTTGGAATTCCTGTGTGATGGTGTGGATAGATGTCTACCTATTACACATTACGATCCTCTTCAACTGTCGGTGGTCTCTGTCAGTCAACAGACGAGGTCGACCTGTATGCTTTTATTAAATACGTGTCCCTTCACATTTCCACTTCACAATCACATCGGAAACAGTGGAGCTACGGATGTTTAGGAATGTGGAAATCTCGCGTACAGACGTATGACATAAGTGACACCCAATCACCTGACCACGTTCGAAATCCGTGAGTTCCGCAGAGCACTCCATTCTGCTCTCACACGATTTCTAATGACTACTGAGGTCGCTGATTTGGAGTACCTGGCAGTAGGTGGCAGCACAGTGCACCTAATATGAAAAACGTATGTGTTTGGGGGTGTCCGGGTACTTTTGATCACATAGTGTATGTTTGAAATTCACTTTACTCACGTATAAAGATAGGTATGTAAGCTAACTACCACTCCTCTCGCTCCTGCCTTTTTTTTTACGTTCGGTCCATAAATCTCCATAGTCATCCTCTTGTGTTACTGACAGCTCCACACTACAGTTATTGCTCTTGTGTTTAAAATTAATTACTTCAGTATTTTAAGTTCGGTTCTTCAAAGTATATGTCTGTCAGCCTACAAGCTAGAATATTCAACAGACATTAATGCCACCTCCTTAGACGAATGGTTAGTGCCGCTGCCTTTGGTGTGGAAGGACCCGGGTCAGATTCCCGAGTCGTCCCTACGTCCTTTTCTGAGGCAGGGAGGTCTAGAACGGAGTCCACTCACTAGAAGGCCGCACCTACTCACAGATTTCGTCGAAATTTATAGCACATAAAAATTTTTTCAATATATACGTTCTTACAATGCAAATAAACCGAAACGATGCTCGGTACATTGTATTTATTAATCTTCTCGTGAAAAGCATGAAAGGGAAAGGCAAAGGGAAATTTGGGACTGAAAATACGTTTCCAAGAAAAGCCTGTAGGTACAGAATCTACGAGGATTCTGCAGATAATTTACCAAGAAAATGCTATGATTAGGGTGCACATTATTTCGTATGCCGTTCATTCTGACCTATCCTATGGGGATATCTAAGGTCACTGTGGGTGAGACCCCACTGGAACAGAGATGGAACTGGTTGCCAGAATTGTAGCTGTCTGTGATGTGATTCGAAACAGACCGGGGATATTTGTCAGGGTGCGTCAGAATCATGTTTGCCGATGTCATGCTTGCCTTGAAGTTGAATGCCATCAGTTTCAGCACATTTTCTAAGATAGAACACAAATGGTCCGTTCATTGTGTCAGGGATGGTATTTGCAGTTATCTGTAACTAATGTAAATAAAAAGTACACAGTAATGTGATTTTATTCCTATTATCTCTTTAAGTTGGTTTCCCCGATCCAGGTTTCCTACCTCAAATTATTCAGTGTACCATCATAAATTTTTGTGCACTCTTACGGAAACAGCCCTTATTGGTACAGAACATAATGTTATCTGCCAAACAGTAGTACTAGGGTTATACTTTGCCTCCCATGTCAAATCCCGGTGATTTTTTTGTGATTCACGGCGTATTACTATTTTCTCTTTCTTTTCGGTCGATACGTTCATGAGACCACACTTACAGAAGACTGAACTCATCTCTCACAGTGATCTTTGGTTTATTGATGGTCGTGTACAGCGGTGTCCATTACGTTTGACATCATCAATCCCTTGATGGGCTGGTGGGTTTCTATAATCCACGACATCATTGTACATTATCGTTTGGGTATAAATAAAACTTTAATCAAATTTAAAACATTAGAATTGGTTTTCGGAATGAATTAAATGATTGGTGTAATAACTTGCGCATTGATCGCACTGAAAAGTAAAACAGTATTCTGTGAGAATTGGGTAGGTGATCAAGTCTGCTACCGTGTCCAGTTTTTCCTCACAAGTTCACACTTGCTGCAAGACAACAACAGACGTTTTACATTTCCGACCAACACCCTGAACAGTTCCAAAATGGCGCTGCGTTGATGTTGATTCCATGGAGGCGAGACAGAAAACATTTATGTTCAAACCTCATCCTGCAAATCGTGCTGACGTTTCCTTTTTACAAATTGCGATCTTAAAACCACGTCTTGATTAAGAATGCGGATTGTAACTCATTCGCTCGTGATTCGAGATATCGGACAGAAATAAATGTCTTTATATGGAAGTGTAGTATCGAGACACAACCCATTATAAATTACTTCCATTGGCAGACGGTCAATCTTCACAGTGTCGGATTTTAACCAAACTTATTAGTATTGCCTGTTTTATTTTAAAAATGAAATGCTTCTGTGGTGCGGGCGAGTTACTTACTTCAAGAGCTTTCAGTGCAGACATAAAGTCTGTAAACAGCAACGATTTTGATACAGGGATTCTTCTGGGAAATTTGAATGGCCCAGTTTCTGCAAAGTGTAACTATGCTGTAGCAGCAACAGATGCTATGGTTGATGTAGAAGTTGCCTCTGGTTCTTGGGGCACGTATATCTTTTAGTAGTAACTCAATTTATTAACAGCACCTCTTTTAGAGACAATTACGAAACGTAATAAGTAAAATAATTCCCTAAGAGATTGATTAAAATGAGCACATAAATTAAGAAACCTTAACTGATTCACATTTAATAAAATCCCAAACTAATGATACAAAACGTTCTGCGAGCGAACTACCAATATATATACTTCAAACGTATGTCACTAGATATCATAATTCATAATTAAGTTCTGGCTAGAAAATCTCAAAATCCTCAGCAACACAACAAACAAAAAAATGAGAATACAGAAATCATGACCTAAGGTGCGAAACATGAGCTTCACAATTAAGGATTAAACTGCACCCAATATATTAAGTACAAGTTGCAAGAGGATCTCAAGGCACACATACAAGATACAATAACTCTTACAAGAACTGAACCCCTTTTTCATTACACGCATATGTTATCCAATACTAGTTGGTAATACCGAGCAGGAAGCTCATAACAAGAAATTAAAACCGCTGAACACAAAATTAGGGAAGACAATGCAATTCTTAACCTTAAGAATTTGATAATTTAGTAAACAACGTTCAAGCAATTCGTTGATTGACTATTAATGAATCTTAAACATTATGAAAGAAACACGCACAACACTGATGTAACATCCTACAATACTTATTTGTTACACGAACCGGTTTTCGGCAGTTACGTCATCATCAGGTACAAGGGTAACTATGTGCTGCAATGACATTTTGTTGGATCAAAGATTTTAAACTAGTCCATGTACAGAGCATCTCCATTTCCCTAAATGAAATATGTTAATGTTAGAATTATGAATAAAACAAGTGGGATTATTTCAGTGTAAATATTATGTTAGATTACTTAAGTAAGATAAAATATGTTATACGTGAACTATAGACAAATTACAAGAGTTCTGCATTGAAGAACATAACTGAACAATAAACTTTCGTGACATGTTCCAAAGATGTAACTGAACAAAATAATTTTGTATTTAATAGATCCTAAATTACAATCTACATAATATACTCCGCTAGCCGCCAATCGGTGTGTGGCGGAGGGCAGAATTCGCGCCAAAGTGATATCCCCCCCCCCCCCCCCCACTCCCTGTTCCACTCGCGGATGACGCCAGGGAAAAATGACTGTCTGAACGCCTCAGTATGAGCTTTAATTTCCCTTATCTTTGAATGGTGATCATTGCGCGATTTGAAAGTTGGTGGTAATAATACGAGGGTGAGTCAAATGAAAACCTTAAATATTTTTTTTAAATATTATTTATTGTGCAGAAGTGGTACAAAGCTGTATCACTTTTCAACATAATCTCCCCCACGCCCAATACAAGTTCTCCAGCGCTTACAAACTGCATACATTCCTTTAGACGAAAGTTGTTTTGCTAGTCCACTCAACCACTCATGCACAGCGTGGCGTACCTCTTCATCAGAACGGAACTTCTTTCCCCCCATTGCGTCTTTGAGTGGTCCAAACATATGGAAATCACTTGGTGATGAGGAATGCGCCATTCCTTGCTCGCTCTCTTCGTTTGCGGTTGGTGGAAGTGAACCCAGGTTTCGTCCCCAGTAATGATTCATGCAAGGAAGCGTTCACCTTCTCGTTCAAAGCGCCGAAGAAGTTCTTCACAAGCACACAATCGTCAGCACGTCTTTCTCTCATTTCAGGAGTCAGCTGCCGTGGCACCCATCTTGCAGACACTTTGTGAAACTGGTGCACATCGTGCACAATGTGGTGTGCTGACCCATGACTAATCTGTAAACATGCTCCAATGTCATTCAGTGTCACTCGGCGGTTTTCCTTCACTATGGCTTCAACTGCTGCAATGTTCTGTGGAGTCACAACTCGTTGTCCCTGACCTGGACGAGGAGCATCTTCCACTGAAGTCACACCATTTGCGAACTTCCTACTCCATTCGTAGACTTGCTGCTGTCACAAACATGCATCACCGTACTGAACCTTCATTCGTCGATAAATTTCAATAGGTTTCGCACCTTCACTACGCAAAAACCGAATATCAGAACGAGGTTCTTCCCTGCTGCCAGTCGCAAGTGGGGCGGCCATCTTTATACTGATACTGCGACAATATGTGTGCATCTGCACTATTCTGCCACCTACAGGCCATTCTGCACGTTGTTCGTAGCACTCTTACCAACTTAAAAGATAACGGCTCGAAATTTCGATTTGTTATTACAAATTTAAGGTTTTCATTTGACACACACTCGTATATGTTCTATATCCTCGGCTAAGAACGGATTTCGGAATTTAGTGAGCAGCCCCTTCCGTTTAGCGCACCGTCTATCTGCAAGTGTGTCCCACTTAAATCTTTCTATGAGATCTGTAACGCTCTCCCGATGGCTAAATGTACCAGTCACGAAGCTTGCCGCTCTTCTTTGGACCTTCTCAATCTCCTGAATCAGACCCAACTGGTAAGAGTCCCATACAGACGAACAATACTTTAAGACTGCACGAACTAATGTATTGTAAGCAATTTCCTTTGTTAAAGGACTGCATCGCCTCCGGATTCTACCAATAAACCGCAATCTTGAGTTCGCCTTGCCCGTAACGTGTATAATCTGATCATTCCATTTGAGATCATTTCGAATAGTCACATCCAGATACTTGACGGATGTTACCGCTTCCAAAGACTGAGCTTTTATTTTGTACTAGTACATTAATGGGGATTTTCGCCTTGCTATATGCAGTAAATTACACTTACTAATATTCAGAGAGAACTGCCAGTCATTACACCACGCATTTATTTTCTGCAAATTTTCGCTAATTTGTTCACAACTATCGCGTGATACTACTTTCCGGTAGACTACAGCATCATCGGCAAACAGTCTAATGCCGCTGTCAATACCATCAACCAGATTCGTTTATGTAAATCGTAAAAAGCAGCGGACCTATTACGCTGCCCTGGGGCACACCTGACGTTACGCTTGTATGCCATTCTCGACGACTTACTGCTCTCTGTCTGTTAGAAAACATTTTATCCAACCGCATATGTCGTCGGATAGACCGTAAGCGCGCACTTTTTGGAGCAAGCGACAGTGTGGAACCAAGTCGAACGCCTTCGAAAGTCGAGAAATATGGCATCAACCTGGGAGCCGGTATCTAGAGCCTCTTGTATATCATTCACAAAGAGGGCCAGCTGTGTCTCGCATGACCGCTGTTTCCTAAACCCGTGCTGGTTTCTGCAGACGAGCTACTCAGAGTCTAGAAAGGTCATTATGTCTGAACACAAAATATGTTCCATGATCCTAGAACAATCAGGTAAGGTGTAAAAGTGATATTAAGCAGATGAGTGAAGCAGTTGTTAATACATAAAATAAATTTTTTGGCTCAACAAGAGTAATTATAGTAACACATGTCGATCAACCCAGGCTTAGTACTGAATGACCAGACACAGTTCCCTTAGTCACCACTACTAACTGCAGATATTACTCACAACCCCATCGAGGCCATGTTGTTTATTACCCCTCTTACTCACATGCCCTATTTCCTGTCTGTGTCTCGTCATTCAGTACTAAGCTTAGATTGATGGATATGTATGTATAAATGGACATGTGTTACTATAATTCCTCTCATCGAGTCATAAAATTTTATTTTTCAATTACGGTCTTCTGTGAACAACTCTCGTAATTTGTGTATAGTTCATTAGTTAATGTGTCATACACTTTATCTTACACTACTGGCCAAAAAAATTGCTACACCACGACGATGACGTTCTACAGACGCGAAATTTAACCGACTGGAAGAAGTTGCTGTGATATGCAAATTATTAGTTTTTCAGAACATTCACACAAGGTTAGTGCCGGTGGCGACACCTACAACGTGCTGACATGAGGAAGGCTTCCAACCGATTTCTCATACAAAAACAGCAGTTGACCGGCGTTGCCTGGTGAAACGTTGTTGTGATGCCTCGTGTAAGGACGAGAAATGCGTACCATCACGTTTCCGACTTTGATAAAGGTCGGGTTGTAGCCTATCGCGATTGCGGTTTATCGTATCGCGACATTGCTACTCGCGTTAGTCGAGATCCAGTGACTGTTAGCAGAATATGGAAGCGGTGGGTTCAGGAGGGTAATACGGAACGCCGTGCTGGATCCCAACGGCCTCGTATCACTAGCAGTCGAGATGACAGGAATCTTATCCGCATGGCTCTAACGGATCGTGCAGCCACGTCTCGATCCCTGAGTCAACGGATGGGGACGTTTGCAAGACAACAACCATTTGCACGAACAGTTCGACGACGTTTGCAGCGACATGGACTATCAGCATGGAGACCACAGCTGCGGTTACCCTTGACGCTGCATCACAGACAGGAGCGCCTGCGATGGTGTACTCAGCGACGAACCTGGGTGCGCGAATGGTAAAACGTCATTTTTTCGGATAATCCAGGTCCTGTTTACAGCATCATGATGGTCGCATCCGTGTTTGGCGACATCGTGGTGAACGCACATGGGAAGCGCGTATTCGTCATCGACATACTAGCGTATCACCGGCGTGATGCTATGGGGTGCCTTCGGTTACATGTCACCTCTTGTTCGGATTGACGGCACTTTGAACAAGGACGTTACGTTTCATATGAGTTACGACCCGTAGCTGTACCCTTCATTCGGTCCCTGCGAAACCCTACATTTCAGCAGGATAATGCACGACTGCATGTTGCAGGTCCTGTACGGGCATTTCTGGATACAGAAAATGTTCGACTGCTGTCCTGGCCAGCACATTTTCCAGATCTCTCACCAACTGAAAACATGTGGTCAATGGTGGCCGAGCAACTGGATCGTCACAATACGCCAGTCACTACTCTTGATGAACTGTGGTATCGTGTTGAAGCTGCATGGGCTGCTGTACCTGTACACGCCATCCAAGCTCTGTTTGACTCAATGCCCAGGTGTATCAAGGCCGTTATTACGGCCAGAGGTGGTTGTTCTGGGTACTGATTTCTCAGGATCTATGCACCCAAATTGCGTGAAAATGTAATCACATGTCAGTGTTAGTATAATATATTTGTCCAATGAATACCCGTTTACCTTCTGCATTTCTTCTTGGTGTAGCAATTTTTATGGCCAGTAGTGTAGATAAATAATCTTACGTCGCATTTACCCTGAAATAATCCCACTTTTTTACTACTAATTCAAACATCAACATTTGGAAGTAGAGATACTCTGTACACGCACTAGTTTAAAATCCTTGCTCCAACAAAATTTCACTGCACCACATACTTAGCTACGTTCCTGATGATGATGTAACAGCTGAAAATCGGTTCGTGTAACAAATTATAAATCTTGTGGAATATTATGGCTCAAATGTCTCTGAGCACTATAGGACTTAACATCTGAGGTCATCAGTCCCCTAGAAGTTAGAACTACTTAAACCTAACTAACCTAAGGACATCACACACATCCATGCCAGAGGCAGGATTCGAACCTTCGACCGTAGCAGCAGCGCGGTTCTGGACTGAAGTGCCTAGAACCGCTCGGCCACAGCGGCCGGCTGTGGAATATCAGATCAGTATTGTTTGTATTTCGTTCATACTGTTTAAGCAATGCTCAAAGCAATCGGCCGTAAACTTTCTCAAAACCGAAGTTGCAACGACAGTGATCAGTGTGGGCAGTATACGTCTAAGCTTGCCTGTGCCATCTACATCTACATCTACGTGATTACTCTGCTATTCGCAATAAAGTGCCTTGCAGAGGGTTCAAAGAGCCACCTTCAAGGTATCTCTATACCGTTCCACTCTACAACGGCACGCGGGAAAAACGAGCACTTAAATTTTTCGGTGCGAGCCTTGATTGCTCTTATTTTATCGTGATGATCATTTCTCCCTATGTAGGTGGGTGCCAACACAATGATTGCGCAATCGGAGGAGGAAACTGGTGACTGAAATTTCATGATAAGATCCCGTCGCAACGAGAAACGCCAATTCACGTATCATGTCTGTGACACTATCTACCCCAATTCGTGATAATACAAAATGAGCTGCCCTTCTTTGTACTTTTTCGATGTCATACGTCAATCTCACCTGATGCGGAACCCACACCACACAGCAGTACTCCAGAATAGGGCGGACAAGCGTGGTGTAAACAGTCTCTTTAGTAGACCTGTTGCACCTTCAGAGCGTTCTGCCACTGAATCGCAGTCATGGTTGGATTAACCCACAACATTATCTATGTCTTCGTTCCAATTTAGGTTATTTGTAATTGTAATCCGTAAGTATTTAGTTGAATTTACAGCCTTAAGATTTGTGTGACTTATCGCGTAATCGAAATTTACCTGATTTCTGTTAGCACTCATGTGAATAACTTCACACTTTTCTTTATTCGGGGTCAACTGCCACTTTTCGCACCATACAGATGTCTTATCTAAATCATTTTGCAAGTCGTTTTGATCATCTGATGACTTTACAAGCTGGTAAATGACAGCATCTTCTGCAAACAGTCTATGACGGCTTCTTAGATTGTGTGCTACGTCGTTAATATAGATCAGGAACATTAGAGGGCCTATAACACTTCCTTGTGGAACGACGGATATTACTTCTGTTTTGCTCGATGACTTTCCGTCTATTACTACGAACTGTGACCTTTACGACAGGAAATCACGAATCCAGTCGCACAACTGAGGCGATACTCCGTAGGCACGCAGTTTCGTTAGAAGACGCTTGTGAGTAACGGTGTCGAAAGCTTTCTGGAAATCTAAAAATTGTTGTAGTTGTCGTTGTTGTTGTTGTGGTCTTCAGTCCTGAGACTGGTTTGATGCAGCTCTCCATGTTACTCCATCCTGTGCAAGCTTCTTCATCTCCCAGTACCTATTGCAGCCTACACCCTTCTGAATCTGCTTAGTGTATTCATCTCTTGGTCTCCCTCTACGATTTTTACCCTCCACGCTGCCCTCCAGTATTAAATTGGTGATCCCTTGATGCCTCAGAACATGTCCTACCGACCGATTCCTTCTTCTAGTCAAGTTGTGCCACAAACTCCTCTCCTCCCCAATTCTATTCAATACCTCCTCATTAGTTATGTGATCTACCCATCTAATCTTCAGCATTCTTCTGTAGCACCACATTCTATTCTCTTCTTGTCTAAACTATTTATCGTCCACATTTCACTTCCATACATAGCTACACTCCATACAAATACTTTCAGAAACAACTTCCTAACACTTAAATCTATACTCGATGTTAACAAATTTCTCTTCTTCAGAAACGCTTTCCTTGCCATTGCCAGTCTACATTTTATCTCCTCTCTACTTCGACCATCATCAGTTATTTTGCTCCCCAAATAGCAAAACTCCTTCACTACTTTGCGTGTCTCATTTCCTAATCTAATTCCCTCAGCATCACCCGACTTAATTCGACTACATTCCATTATCACAGTTTTGCTTTTGTTGATGTTCATGTTATACCCTTCTTTCAAGTCACTGTACATTCCGTTCAACTGCTCTTCCAAGTCTTTTGCTGTCTCTGACAGAATCACAATGTTATCGGCGAACCTCAAAGTTTTTATTTCTTCTCCATGGATTTTAATAGCTACCCCGAACTTTTCTTTTGTTGCTCAATATGTTGTTGTTGTTGTGGTCTTCAGTCGTGAGACTGGTTTGATGCAGCTCTCCATGTTACTCTATCCTGTGCAAGTTTCTTCATCTCCCAGTACCTACTGCAACCTACATCCTTCTGAATCTGCTTAGTGTATTCATCTCTTGGTCTCCCTCTACGATTTTTACCCTCCACGCTGCCCTCCAATGCTAAATTTGTGATCCCTTGATGCCTCAGAACATGTCCTACCAACCGGTCCCTTCTTCTCGTCAAGTTGTGCCACAAACTCCTTTCTCCCCAATTCTATTCAATACCTCCTCATTAGTTATGTGATCTACCTATCTGCTCAATATACAGATTGAATAACGTCGGGGATAGGCTACAACCCTGTCTCACTCCCTTCCCAACCACTGCTTCCCTTTCATGTCCCTCGACTCTTGCAACTGCCATCTGCTTTCTGTACAAATTGTAAATAGCCCTTCGCTCCCTGAATTTTACCCCTGCCACTTTCAGAATTTGAAAGAGAGTATTTCAATCAACTTTCTCGAAGTCTACAAATTCTAGAAACGTAGGTTTGCCTTTCCTTAATCTTTCTTCTAAGATAAGTCGTAGGGTCAGTATTGCCTCACGTGTTCCAAAATTTCTACGGAATCCAAACTGATCTTCCCCGAGGTCGGCTTCTATCAGTTTTTCCATTCGTCTGTAAAGAATTCTGACAGGAAATCCCGAAACCAGTCGCACAACTGAGGCGATATTCCGTAGTCACGCAGTTTGGTTAGAAGACGCTTTTGAGCAACGGTGTCGAAAGCCTTCTGGAAATCTATGCCCCGCTCTCTCAAGAACACAGCTTGCACAGGTTTAATCAAAACAACGGCGAGACGCCAAAGGGATGCATAACTAGCACTAAAGAGCTGTTTTTGCACAATGCGAGGCAAGGGAATTCCCTTAGGCACACAGCACCAGGCGCAGTGCGGGTTTCCTTGGCCTGGCCGGCCGGGGTGGCCGAGTGGTTCTAGGCGCTACAGTCTGGAACCGAGCGACCATTACGGTCGCAGTTTCGAATCCTGCCTCGGGCATGGATGTGTGTGATGTCCTTAGATTAGTTACGTTTAAGTAGTTCTAAGTTATAGGGGACTGATGACCTTAAAAGTTAAGTCCCATAGTGCTCAGAGCCATTTGAACCATTGTTTTTCCTCGGCCTGCCTGTCCTCGATATATGCGGTGCCGCTGTGTGTATGCTGTCAGCCGCCAGAGCCCTGGTCTCCGCTTCACACTGTTCCACTGCTGCCCACGAGACTCACTCACCATTGTCACCACGCAGGTGATACTCTCGTAGGGGCTTCTGGTAACACGAAAATGGTCCGCTGTCAGGTCACAAGCAGAGCTGGAAGTTTGTCAGTCCTTCATCGTATCATTTTCCTATTGGGTGATTTGAAGTCGTCCGCTCCTGGTAGCTCAGTGGTGTCGGCACGGTAGTTCAGCGTGTTCGGCCAGAGGACTCTTTGCTCTCTATAATAAAAAAACTGAGTAAACGAATCAAGGATCAACTTGAACGGATGTCTTGTGACGTCCCCCCAGACCAAACGCAACGAAAAATACCGAAAAAAAGTGGTCAGCGCGACAGAATGTCAATCCTAAGGGCCCGGGTTCCATTCCCGGCTGGGTCGGAGATTTTGCCCGCTCAGAGACTGGGAGTTGTGTTGTCCTAATAAGTATCATTTCATCCCCATCGACGCGCAAGTCGCCGAAGTGGCGTTAAATCGAAAGACTTGCAACCGGCGAGCGGTCTACCCGACGGGAGGCCCTAGTCACACGACATTTATTTTAATTGAAGTCAGTAAACGGAAGTGGGTTTCATGGCATTGTCTTTCCAATTACAACTCCTCGTGTGTATTGCATTCTGAATCACAGATCTTGATTGAAATTTCTTGAGTATTGGACGGATTCCTGACTGGAATTGAGGGTTAAAAGTCCTATGAACTCGTGTCCGGAAATTCGTCGTTGCCACGATAGATTGTGCTGAAGAATGACAGTTGATTGCTGTACGCAGCAGAATGGTCCGATATTCATGTCGGGAACAGGCCGAGGGGGTGTTAGTGTACGGTCAAGCAGATGGAAACGGTCTAGAGGCAGCACAGCTGTACCAAAACAAATAGCCCAACAGACACCAACCACATCAAACGACATTTCAAGGCCTTTTTGGGGGTTGTGTGATCGTGCGTCGTTTCAGACAGACGAACGCACAGGGAGGCGGCAGACTGCGCGCACACCAGATGTAGAGTATCAGGTGCTGCACGATTCTGAGACTTACCCTACAAGCTCCAAGGAAGTGGCCCGCCAACGTGGTGTAGGCCAAAGTACGATTATGCGTATCCTGCATGACAGCTGCTCCTATCCCTATCACCTGCATCGAGTGCAAGAATTGCCGGCAGCAGATGTCCTTCCAAGGGAAGGATTCTGTAGATTGTTTTTGCACCAGACCATTTCAATTATGGAATTTCTGTCACCATTCCTCCTTACCAATGAAGCATCCTTTACCAGAACTGTCATCATTGATCAGCATAATTGTAATCTATTGGCTACAGACCGTCCTCAGGGAAAGATTGATTTGTCTATCAGCATCAGTTCAGCATCAATGCATGGGCGACATATATTTGGACCGGTTATTATTCCGCAACGTCTCGACCGAGGAAAGTACTTGGACTTGTTGCGGAATATCATAAATTTAGACAACATTGTCTGTGGAGCACAGCGATATGGTGCTGTACTTAGGTTTATGTTTAAGCCATCCTCAGATTTTTTGGGTCCACTATGGCTGGTACTACCGGCTCTTCGGTCTCTCACGTGATACCACGATTTTGCACCGTTCACTGGTAGTAATAAACAGGTGATATTGTGATTTCGACTATTGCTTTAACCTAAGTTACTGCCGAATACTCTTCCTGGGATGCTTGAGAATGAGCTATGGCAATACGACAGTTTATATGTTTACTGCATGACGGAGCACCATCCCATTTCCGGATTACAGTTCGTCGACACCTCAACATCATCTGTGCATTGTGACTACTGATGGTTTAACGGACATGTGCACTTACAGATTATGTTGTTTTACAATGTTTGGATACGTGTGCTTGCACTGTGTAACAACGTCACGCGTGTATTTAACAGTATTGACAGCGACGTAGAAAGGTGTGTTATGCCAGTCCCGCCTGGATATCCACTTCTCCCCCCCTCCCCAAATTCTTTAAAGTCCCTCCAAATCCTCGAGCGCCATGCACTCTGCCTCGCCTTCCGTATACACCTCCCGTCCTGCATGCAGATCCTCTATGACATCATTCCTTTCCCCCATCTGCTCCTATTCCTCGAACATATCCGTATACTCTACACCTACCGCCACCTTGATATCCCTTACTCTCTGGTTGCTCCTCTCCTCTCCCATCCGCACCCCCTGCCACATCTTCACTGTTGTGTCCCCCCTACCCTCCATCTCTACACCCTTCATCTCCTTTCCCAAGGTGGCTTCTGTCAACCCCCCCTCCCACATGATGCCCTCTCTCCCTCCATTTATCCCTCCTATCAACTCTGATCCTCCTTCTTCCCTCTGTCCTTTCCCTGGGCTCCCTCTTCCCCCCCCCCTTCCAACCTGTTCCTCTCCCTGCCTCCCTTCTCCCCCCCTGAGTCCTTTTGTATTCCCCTCCTCTGCCTTTCTCCACTCCCTGTTGCGTCTGCTCAACACCCCCTTCCCTGCCTCTTATGGGCCCTCATCCTCCATCGGCTCCTTTCCCCCTCCCCCCTTCGTTTTTCCTCTTCTTTCCCCCCTTTTTCTTTCCCATCACCTGTCCAGGTTCCCCCCGCCTGCCCTCGGCTGTGGTATGTCATATATGCCAACCTTTTAGTGCAGTGTTCAAGTGAATGTTCATTGTTGTTCGTCTTTCCAAAGTGTTGCGAACAGAAAACAGACTGTCGCCGTGTTTTTTTAATTGTCTGTCTACTATTTTACCTGTCTGCTTCATATGTATTTTATTAGCATCATCATCCCTTTGTTCCATGTTTTAAGTTCCACGATTTTCTGCCATGTTACCATTTAAGTCTCCTATTTTATCGCCTGTTTTTATTATTTATTATCTTCATCTTTTTAAAACAAAGTCTGTAGGCTGAAGAGCGGCATACTAAGCTGCTGCCAGCGCGCCCCCTTCGTGGGGAATCGAAACTCAATAAAGGAAGAAAAAAAAAAGACATACAAATGTGTCATTACATTACGTTGACATGGCTTAAAACCATATTATCAGCACTTGATAATGGCCTAAGGCCAAAATTGCAATAGTGTAATAAAAACTTATAACGGTCACTGGCGTAAAGATGATGTCCTTCAAAAATATTTTAGGACTGTGAATCCCAGCTACAGCAAGTTTAGACTACCGTTCAAATTGCGCCGTGATGTGGTTCACCCTAATGACTGAAGTGATAGGCGACGAAGCTGACGCGAGAGAGAGAGAGAGAGAGAGAGAGGAAAGAAAACCAAAGGGGTAGTGCAAGTCCACAAAACTGCTTCACATTTTTAATCCTTCCCTGCGCATAGTCTCAGACGTTTGAAAGCTGTGACTGTTTCCAGTCGTGCATTATAAGGATAATACTGTCACCGGCTGCTAATGGCACTTCTCTATCAACGGCCTGCATGGGTGACAACAATTTCTTTTTATATTTCATATAATTAATTATTGGCCGAATTTAGATATCTTAAAATGCTACTATAATGTACTCATTAAGTGGTATAAACTGGAGTTAAAGGTTTGACTCAATAAGTGTTATAGAAACTGTGTAAATATCTTGAGGCAGTGTAAATCAGGGCGGGCGTATTACCCACACTATATTCACTTAGTCTTTGACAAAGACAGCAATTAGCGATTTCCAATAAACTTATCACAGAATTTCAAATCTTTTCGAAATTTTTTCTCGCTGTCACTCTCCACAAAATAATTAAAGGAACGACATTCATCACTTACTACATTTTCGCTTTTCACACAGTAACACTTCAGCATCAAGAACGGCGTTTTACTTCAATACTTCTCTACCGGTTAAGTCTGTTCCCAACACGTTTTTAGGACAGTATCCGCCTGTACCAGTGAATACATCTGCAAAAATATAGCACGCCATGTACTTCAGGATATATGACGTAGGAAACATTGAAATGCCTGAAAAACTGGCTTTTCTTGAAACGAAGCGCAAATTACCCGTGGTTAAAGTCTTATACGAGATGTCTCGCGAAAGTCGCTGTGGCGGCGCGGCTCCTTTCGTCCTTTTACCTGCACCTACTCGTTGCAGCAGATCGCCGGTAGGAAAGCCGAGCAGAAACCTACCGTACTGCAACTCGCACCAAGCTACATACAACGTAACTACTCTAAGAATTGGGAAAAAGGTCTTAATCTTGAATGATAGGTGGAAATACTGGCAAATCTTCGGTATATTCTGAACCTTGACATGTACACCTTCACTGCCAAGCCCGTGCTAATCCTAAAACAGTCATGCACAAACCCTTTCATCCACGTTAGCAAATTTATGGTAACGTATTTTCCGAAATCTGAATAGCTACTAAGTACAGATTGTTCTTAAATGGAAATGCTCGTCATACTACTAAGTTTATCTGTGTCTAATGCAATCAGATTTTTATTCACCGATCTGGTCAATATGCTACACGGAATTACTGACTTTTCTCATACACAAAATTTCTTAAAAAATCCATTCATTCTAAAAAAAAAACACACCGGAATAAACCTGCCTTCACTTGTAAGTACTTTTGAGGCATGTAGCACAACTAAACTTGGTCAGTTTTCTTTAAGGCCAATAGAAAAACATTATTCTCCCGCATTGGTTCGCTCTTTTCATGACTAGCTAATCGACAAATAACACACTTTCAAACTGTACTTTTACCCGAAATAAATATTTGACATTCTGGTATTTTGTTTGTACTTTATGTTATTAACTAATTTCATCTGCGCTCGAGTTAGCTCTTCTCTTAATATAAAATTACTAACACATTATGAAACAAAATTCTACGTGGTCTGCATTCACACTGTCTTATAACTTTCTCACATTGGTTCTTACAGCGTTCATCAGTAGAACAATGAGCTATATATTTACTGTAGACCACACTGACACATCATTCACACTACTAAAGTGTTGTGTACATAGTTCCGTGTAGTCAACGCGTACACAACTTTCCCACTAGAGCGCGCCCCGCTAAGCACAACAGCGCAGGCGCAGCACTCTTCCATCTCCGCACTACGAGATGGCGCTGCCTTAGAGATGGATCAAATTCTGCTTCCGCCGATCCGCGTATTAATATGTAACGCAGCCAATGAGATTGCTGCTAACGTATAACCTTTTCTCCTCACAGATCACACTCGCGCAGTGATACCTGAACACGGGAGGTATTATAACGAGTGTTCAGACCTCCGATTAGTCAGTCTGCATTTGTCTGCACCAGTCTGTACGAGTTCTACATTTGTCTGTACCAGTCTACAGTCAAGTTTCAGTCTGCACCTAATAAGATTACCATATTCCGGTACATAGCCATGAAGATAAATGAATAGACACTTTGTCAAGTATCAAAGATATGTGAGAATAAGATTAACGTACCAAGACCAAAGGAACTTCAGATTGTCAATTGTAAACAGCATCCAGAATTAAGTTACGTAATGTCTATGCTTTTTATTATTTTAATAAATGTGTCTGAAAATTAATCAAGTTCTGTTTAAAGTTAGTCACCGTCAATCTGCTACTCTAAGCGTGCAAGTGGCATTTCTTTTGTCTGACCTAACGGCAGAAGATAAACACGCCACGATAAGACCACGAGACATATTGCTGACACTCGCCTACTTCGTTAGAGCGACGAGTCAAATAATCTGATGGTGTGTGTACCGAAGGTCTTACAGTACGCACACCACATAAAGGCATGTGCATCTCAGAACAGTAGATACGTAAGATGCTACAAATGAAACCAACTGTGGGTATAAGAAAATCAGAAGAAGACAAGGAAAGTTTTAAATCGATGGCTTTTCTGCCATACGTGGGAAGCCTATCGTCAAAAATAGGACGGAATCTCAATAACCATGAAGTGATTTTTCGCCATCCACCAAAGACAGCAGCACTCCTGGGTTCCGTTAAAGATGATTTGGTGACACGTACTATCCAGGAGAGAGTACAGCAGGTAGAACCGGCTCTTACAGCCTAATAAATCTGCGGTGGCCGAGCACTGTATTTCCGCTGGGCACTCTATGGTGTACGATAACGTCCAAATTTTAGCCTCGACTTCATCCTTCTGGGACTCAGTAGTGAAGGAAGTAATTGAAATTCTCTTGGCGACGAATTTAATTAATAGAGATAGCGGCTTCAGCTTGGTCAAACCTTGGAATCCGGCAATTTCTGTAATTAAATCAAAAAGACGTCGCGACGGTGCAGCTAGCAGTGATACATCGATATCAGCGTGTGGATCGACTGCGCAGCCATAGATCTATTTCCATGCATATGCCATGCGTCTCTGCCGCCGATTAACGTCTCTGGCACCTTGTGTATCTGTGGCCGCATGCGCAGTGGTGCGGTCCGCGGCTTAAAAAGGACAGACCAAGTGCTGGAGCGTCAGTCACCTCGGCTCACTCTGAAGATGGCCGGACGGTGTTCAGCCGAAATATTAGAAGAAGAAGTCAAATTTAAGAGCCTGCTCGCCCTAAATTTTATGGATCACTTACTAAAGGCATATACGAAACTGTACAAACACAAATAAACAAAATATACTTGAAGAAATAAACAGAACAATTCACAAATACATTCTCTTGACCTGTTTCTTGAATGTCTCGGTGCACTACTGCACTCTGGTGGTCAACATTCTTAACTACATAATAGTTTTTTCTGTTTAGCCCTGTCCGCTAATGTCCTGTAGCATATGAAAGTTAGAGTTACGTACTCGACTGAACCCGCTTCAGACCATCTGTCACCCCCCAGGGGGTCCACAACTCTTTTGTGGACACGTGCGTAGCGAGCACGGGACCCCGAGCTAATGTGGCCCTCCGGGCTGCATATCCTCCCTTTCCGCATCCTTCCCTGTCCCCCATCTTCTCTCCCCCCCCCCCCTCACCTCTGGCTCTTTCCTTCCCTTTCTCCCCCTCTGGGAGTATGGTTTGTGCCTACGTCCGGAGACGGACGCTTGTAAATGTACCGCATTCTTCGCCTTCTTTGCTTGTATGTCTTCATCCTTCCTTTGTCCTTCTCTTTTCCTTACCTCTTCTCTTTACCCTTTTCTCCGCTGCGGCGTTTGAGACCTCTCTTCTTTCCTTTCCCTTTCTCTTTCTTCCTCCCTGTGCGTGTCTGAAGGCCGACCCACGCACTTCCATGCGTATCCAGTGACGGGGTAACGCGTAATTCCCCGCCCCAGGTAGACAGGTATGACACGTACGTACCTCCTGGTAACGGCCAGGCCCAGGGACGGGTGATTACCCGAGCTGATACCTTCCGAAAGTGCCGATTGGTCCCTCCGTCCGTTTGTCGGGAGGTGTGACCTGAGGTGTGAACAATCACCTAAGGCGGGAGTGCCCTCAGAGAGGGCCCCCACAAGGGAGGAGCGCGCCATCGGAGACGTCAGTAATCATGGAGGATTCTTCCGCAATGGTTTCTTCACCTTCCACTATGTCTGCTCACAAACGTAAGTTCACTGAGTCTCAGCCACAGTCAGTTCTTCCATCGTTGCCACAGTTCCTTGTTGTTTCTCGGTCTGACGAAGGTCACGACTTCTCCACGGTCAACCCTTTCATTATTTAGAAAGGTGTCGACGCAATTGCAGGTCCTGTAAAGTCTTGTTCCAGATTACGGAATGGCACCTTGTTGTTAGAAACAGTCAGTGCCCTCCAGGCACAAAAATTGCTGCGTACCTCACTACTACACACCTTCCCTCTCCGGGTGGAACCGCACCATACTTTAAATTCCTCGCGTGGAGTCCTTTATATACGCTCCCTCGATGGATTGTCTGACGAAGAAATTCAGCACTACCTGTCTGACCAGGGCGTAACGGCTGTTCACAGGGTTATGAGAAGGGTTGACACGAACATCATTCCAACGCGCACTGTCTTCTTGACATTTGACAAAGTTCAACTCCCATCGAAAATCAAAGCAGGCTATGAGATAATTTCCGTTCGCCCTTACGTCCCAAACCCTACGCGTTGCTATCGGTGTCAGCGGTTCAATCACACCAGCCAGTCCTGTTCCAATCCGGCCAAATGTGTTGCGTGTGGCAAGGATGCCCATGAGGGTGCTTGTCCACCTCCATCCCCTCGCTGCATCAACTGTATGGGTGACCACGCTGCTTCCTCTCGAGATTGTCCCGCTTTAAGGAAGAAAAGCTCATCCAGGAAATTAGAATAAAGGAAAAGGTGTCGACCTTTGCTGCTCGAAAATTATTCGCCAGTCGACAGCCCACCGTGCCTCAGAAAGTAAAATACAGCACTGTCCTTGCTTCTCCTTGGCCAACAAAGGAGGCGGCCACGCAGACTTACGACCTCACCTTTAGTGCCACAGTCGTCAGATCGGCCAGCGCAATGATCGCCCGTTCAACCTCACCACTTTCGCCTGCCCACTCTCTGGCTCACCCTTCGTCGAGTTCTACTAAATCTCGATCCCAAAAGTCAGACACCAAGACTTCGAAAAAAGAGCATACTCGTGAAGAGTTTTTACGTACAGCAACTTCCCAACCATCGGTTCCTCCTTCCTCTAAAGATCATACTTCCAAGAAGGCTACAAAGAAACCTAGTTCCTCTCCTTCTCCGCCAAGGCGTGTCCCATCTACAGCACTACCTGGCGGAAATCGCCCTCGGCCGTCTTCTGTGTCGCCGAGGCGCACTGCTGGCGGCCGATCAACCGGCCGATCGCTGGTGGCAGGTGCTGCTCCTGACCAACCTATGGATCAGGATCTTCTGCCTTCGGCTGAATGCCATTCCATGCTGTCGGTCGCAAGCTCAGAGCAGTCGTTGAGTTGACAGCGACCTTGGTCACATTCCTCCATTTTCTGTTCACCCTATGTCCATTATCCACTGGAATATCCGCGGTATTCGAGCCAATCGGGATGAATTGTCGATCCTCTTACGATCCTACTCGCCGGTCATCTTCTGTCTTCAGGAAACAAAGCTGCGTCCCCATGACCGCTTTGTTCTCCCTCATTTTCAGTCTGTCCGATATGATCTCCCCTCTGTTGAAGGCACTCCAGCACATGGAGGACTCATGATTCTTCTCCATGAAACTCTCCATTATCACCCAATCCATTTAAACACTTCCTTCCAAGCTGTCGCCGTCCGTCTTTCCCTTTCCGGATACACGTTCTCTCTTTGTACTGTATACATTCCATCGTCCACACCAATGGCACGAGCTGATCTCCTTCATCTTCTTGGTCAGCTTCCACCCCCATATTTGCTGGTTGGGGACTTCAATGTCCACCACCCGCTTTGGGGATCTCCACATCCTTGTCCACGTGGCTCACTATTGCTAGACGTCTTCCACCAAGCAGATCCAGTTTGCCTCAACACTGGGGTCCCTACATTTTTGTCTGCCTCCACGACAAATTTATCTCATTTGGACCTTGCGGCCGGTACTGTTCCGCTAGCTCGGCGCTTAGAATGGTTCGCCCTTGATGATACACACTCGAGTGACCACTTTCCATGTGTCCTTCGACTGCAGCCTCAACTGCCCTACATGCGCCCGCCCAAGCCGATTGGACACTTTTTTCGTCTCTAGCGACATTCGATGACCATCACTTTCCCAGTGTCGACGATGAGGTCACACATATTACCGACGTTATTCTTACAGCTGCGGAACATTCAGTACCACGCACCTCCGAATTGCCTCGGCGCCCCCCAGTTCCTTGGTGGAACGAGGCATGCCGTGATGCAATACGTGAGCGGCGACGTGCTCTCCGCGTTTTCCGCCACCATCCTACTTTAGCCAACTGTATCCGCTATAAGCAGTTCCGAGCGCGATGCCGTCGTGTCATCCGCGATAGCAAGAAGGCAAGCTGGAAATTCTTTATTAGCTCATTTAACACCTTCACTCCCTCCTCGGAAGTTTGGAGTCGGCTTCGACGGTTCTCAGGCGCGCCTAGTTTCTCCCCGGTCTCTGGGCTCGCTGTCGCGCATGACACATTAGTGGACCTCGTCGCAATTTCTAACTCATTGGGTCAGCACTTTGCTGAGATTTCGAGCTCTTCAAATTACCCGCCAGCGTTTCTCCCGAAGAAACGTGCAGCGGAAGTGCGACCTCTTGCTTTCTCCTCTCAAAATCGCGAAAGCTACAATACTGTTTTCTCCTTGCGGGAACTCCAACATGCACTCTCTTCTTCTCGCTCCTCCGCCCCAGGACCGGATGGTATCCACGTCCAAATGTTGCTGCATTTATCAACCCATAGTCTGCGTTACCTCCTTCGCCTTTATAATCGAATTTGGACCGACAGTACTTTTCCCAGACGATGGCGGGAAGCTATCGTCGTTCCTGTTCCGAAACCTGGAAAGGACAAACATCTCCCCTCTAGCTATCGCCCCATTTCTCTCACGAGTAGTGTCTGTAAGGTTTTGGAGCGTATGATGAATTACCGTTTAGCGTGGTGGCTGGAATCCCGCAAACACCTGCCCAATGCGGATTCCGAAAGCATCGTTCTGCAGTTGACCATCTTGTTGCTCTCTCCACTTATATCATGAACAATTTTCTCCAGAAACGCCAAACAGTAGCAATATTTTTTGATCTGGAGAGAGCATACGATACCTGTTGGAGGACAGGCATCCTCCGCACACTGTTCTCTTGGGGCTTTCGAGCTCGACTGCCCCTTTTTCTTCGCGAATTTATGGCAGAGCGCACATTTAGGGTGCGGGTGAACACTACTCTCTCCCGTACTTTCTCCCAAGAAAACGGGGTACCCCAGGGCTCCATGCTGAGTTTTGTACTGTTTGCCATTGCCATCAATCCAATTATGGATTGTCTCCATCCTGATGTCTCGGGCTCCCTCTTTGTGGACTATTTTGCGATCTACTACAGCTCTCAACGGACCAGCCTTCTTGAACGACGTCTTCAAGGATGTCTCGATCGCCTCCACTCTTGGAGCATCGAAACCGGCTTCCGTTTTTCTCCCAGTAAGACCGTTTGTGTTAATTTTTGGCGACGTAAGGAGTTTCTTCCGCCCTCCTTACATCTAGGTCCTGTCAACCTTCCGTTTTCATACGTCGCTAAATTCTTGGGTCTTATGTTTGACAGAAAACTGTGCTGGTCCTCTCACGTTTCCTATCTTTCGGCTCGCTGTCTGCGATCCCTTAACATCCTCCGTGTCCTGAATGGTACCTCCTGGGGAGCGGACCGAGTGGTCCTTCTCCGCCTCTATCGCGCCTTAGTGCGCTCGAAATTGGACTATGGAAGCATAGTCTACTCCTCTGCTCGGCCGTCTATTCTTCGGCGTCTCGACTCTATCCACCACCGTGGATTACGTTTAGTGTCTGGAGCTTTTTACACCAGTCCTGTGGAAAGCCTTTATGCTGAGACTGCTGAACCTCCGCTGTCCAATCAGCGGGCAGTCCTTCTGAGTCGTTATGCTAGCCATCTGTCTTCCATGACTGCTAATCCAGCCCATGACATTTTTTTCGACGCCTCCTTTGATGTAGGGTATGCAGGCCGCCCCTCCTCCCTACTACCACCGGGAGTCCGCTTCCGTCAACTGCTCCATTCTCTTTCCTTCCGCTTTCCTAAAACCTTCTTGACAACTTGGGGTACAGCACCGCCTTGGCTCCGTCCCCGGATCTGCCTGCTCCGTGACCTTTGTCGATTTCCCAAGGATGGTACCCCTTCACTTGTTTATAGTCGGGCATTTGCTGCTCTATGTGCACAAATGACGGACGCCACATTTATTTACACCGACGGCTCGAAAACATCGTTAGGTGTAGGGAGTGCCTATATTGTTGGCGACACCCTAACTCACTTTCGGCTTCCCGACCAGTGTTCGGTTTATACTGCGGAGCTTTACGCTGTTCTCCAGGCTGTCCACTACATCCGCCGCCATCAGCGGATACAGTACGTTATCTGCTCAGATTCTCTCAGCTCTCTCCTCAGTCTCCAAGCTCTTTATCCTGTGCACCCTCTGGTCCACCGGATTCAGGACTGTCTGCGCTTGCTCCACCTGGGGGGCGTCTCTGTAGCGTTCCTCTGGCTCCCGGGACACGTTGGTATCTGTGGAAATGAGGCGGCCGATATTGCAGCCAAGGCTGCAGTCTCTCTTCCTCGGCCAGCTATTCAATCGATTCCCTTCGCCGATCTACGGAGCGTTCTATGTCGACGTGTTGTTCATTTATGGCACACGCATTGGTCGACACTTACCCATAATAAATTGCGGGACATGAAAGCTCTTCCTTGTGCTTGGACCTCTTCCTCCCGAACGCGTCGTCGGGAGGAGGTAATTTTAACTAGACTCCGGATAGGGCACTGTCATTTTAGCCATCGACATCTTTTAAGCGGCGATCCTCCCCCACTCTGTCCCTACTGCTCTCAGCTGTGGACGGTAAGACACCTTTTAATTGAGTGCCCCTATTTTACCCGTTACGCTCCCGTCTAAAGCTATCGCCTGATATATCGTCGATTTTAGCAGATGACACGGGGTCAGCCGACCGCGTTCTCAAGTTTATTAGTGCCAGTGAAATGACGTCAGTCATTTGAAGCTTTTTTTGGGGCAACCATCCCCTTTCTGTAGTGGATTTTCAAGCCTTCCTTCTGCTTTTAGTTTCTCCAATTCTATGACTTTCGTTCCCATTGCAGCTGGTTTTCAATTTCGGTTTTTTACTGTTTCCTATGTCACGGACCGGGCGCTAATGACCATAGCAGTTTTGCGCCCTAAAACCAAAACAAAACAAAAAAAATGACCATCTGTCACTGTGCACGCATGGGTCGTCCTCCCGATACACAGGCTCCAGACAGGAGCGATATAAGGTGCTTCGCCTCAATGACCAAGATGGGAGAGCGGGTAGCGCGGCGCGTTTTCCGGCTGTTGCAGCTGCGTCTGCCGGTTGTCGCTATGCGTAGTTCTCGGACACCAGCACTTTGCGTAGGAGCGCCATAGATTGTGCAACTGAGTGTGCTTGTGTTTTCTTTTGAGTTTTTTGTCAAGTTTTAATCGCTTCAAATATTATTTCTAAGCGTCATTATTGCAACTGCGCCGAGTCGGGGCTTTCCCTGCCCGTATGTCGCTGGGCCCGGTACTTAGAAACGCAGTGCGTATGTCTTCTACAATGTGCGACTGGGTGTTCAGGTGCTTGGTTTCGAGTTTCCATTCCATATGGTATACACGAAGGATCAACGAGTGTTTATTCTCTTGAACTATGCAAAAACAGAATCGTAAGTGGAATGTGGGATGTGATTCGTACGAAAATTTCTCGGTGTGCATGTTCCCGTCCATTCGACAATACGCAAATTAGTGAAGAAATTTCAAGAGACTGGATCTGTGTAACACAAATGAAGGCCTAGAGAACCTAGTGTTTTAGCCAGAAATAAATCAGAGGAGATAGAGGAGGCCTTGGAAAGAAATCCGAGAAAATTTCTGTGCAGTTTGACACTTCGGACTGATTCGTCAAGGGCGTTTGCTCACAGTGCACAAATTAAAATTGAAACCACACATAATAATGGTATTGCATAAACCTAGGAGTTCAGATAATGTTGCTCGACGTCGTTATTGCAACTGGCTTTTCCAGTCTGTGCACGTCGGGGAAGTTAATTCTGAGATGTTTTTTTCTGATGAAGCGTGGCTGCATTCGTCAGGGTACGTAAATTTTCAGAACAATCGACACTGGAGCTCCGAAAATCCTCCCGATTTACATCAATAACCTCTTCATGATGTGAAAACATGAGTGTTATGTGCAATTAGTGCAAGTAGAATTATTGGACCAACCTTTTTCCACGAACATGTTAAAAGGCAGGGTGTATGCAACTGATTCCCAAACGCACGAAGAGTTGCAAGACGGGGTTCGGCTACTCATTTCCGAGATTTCGGCAGCGGAAATTCGTCGAGTGTTTGCTAACGTGTTCAGGAGAAGTCAGGCTGCTCTTGCCACAGAGGGACATCATTTTGAGCCACTGCTGTAAATAAAGGTGAGCTTAAGTTAATCAAATGGCAACGTTGTTTACGCTCGACTCAAGGGAAGCGCGGGCATCCGACTACCGCCAGATTAATTTCCAAGAGCCGGGCGCGGCGCCATCCGCTGGCGTCTTCCGTGAGACACCCCGTATTTATTTGCAGTGCAATCAGACGTTCGAGGGATTCTATTCTTTACAGAATCGGGGGATAGGGGGTTACTGGTATTACAATAACGGATGTAAAGTACACAAGCGGCAAGACGCAGTCAATACCTTCGCTGCGCAGTGCCGATGGTACTGTTACCGACGACTGTGCCGCTAAAGCGGAGTTATTGAACGCAGTTTTCCGAAATTCCTTCACCAGGGAAGACGAATGGAATATTCCAGAATTTGAAACACGAACAGCTGCTAGCATGAGTTTCTTAGAAGTAGATACCTTAGGGGTTGCGAAGCAACTCAAATCGCTTGATACGGGCAAGTCTTCAGGTTCAGATTTGATACCGATTAGGTTCCTTTCAGATTACGCTGATACAATAGCTCCCTACTTAGTAATCATATACAACCGCTTGCTCACCGATAGATACCTACAGATTGGAAAATTGCGCAGGTCGCACCAGTGTTTAAGAAGGGTAGTAGGAGTAATCCATCGAACTACAGACATATATCATTGACGTCGGTTTGCAGTAGGGTTTTGGAGCATATACTGTATTCAAACATTATGAATCACCTCAAAGGGAACTATCTGTTGATACGTAATCAGCATGGTTTCAGAAAACATCGTTCTTGTGCAACGCAGCTAGCCCTTTATTCGAAAGAAGTAATGGCTGCTATCGACAGGGGATCTCAAGTTGATTCCGTATTTATAGATTTCCGGAAAGCTTTTGACACCGTTCCTCACAAGCAACTTCTAATCAAGCTGCGGGCCAATGGGGTATCGTCTCAGTTGTGCGACTGGATTCGTGATTTCCTGTCAGGAAGATCGCACTTCGTAGTAATAGACGGGAAATCATCGAGTAAAACTGAAGTGATATCAGGTGTTCCCCAGGGAAGCGTCCTGGGACCTCTGCTGTTCATGATCTATATAAATGACCTGGGTGACAATCTGAGCAGTTCTCTTGGGTTGTTCATCTAGTAAGGTCATCCGAAGACCAGTATCAGTTGCAAAGCGATTTAGAAAAGATTGCTGTATGGTGTGGCAGGTGGCAGTTGACGCTAAATAACGAAAAGTGTGAGGTGATCCACATTAGTTCCAAAAGAAATCCGTTGGAATTCGATTACTCGTTAAATAGTACAATTCTCAAGGCTGTCAATTCAACTAAGTACGTGGGTGTTAAAAAAACGAACAACTTCAGTTGGAAAGACCACATAGATAATATTGTGGGGAAGGCGAGCCAAAGGTTGCGTTTCATTGGCAGGACACTTAGAAGATGCAACAAGTCCACTAAACAGACAGCTTACACTACACTCGTTGGTCCTCTGTTAGAATATTGCTACGCGGTGTGGGAACCTTACCTGGTGGGACTGACGGAGGACATCGAAAGGGTGCAAAAAAGGGCAGCTCGTTTTGTATGATCACGTAATAGGGGAGATAGTGTGGCAGATATGATACGCGAGTTGGGATGGAAGTCATTAATGCAAAGACGTTTTTCGTCGCGGCGAGATCTATTTACAAAATTTCAGTCACCAACTTTCTCTTCCGAATGCGAAAATATTTTGTTGAGCCCAACCTACATAGGTAGAAATGATCATCAAAATAAAATAAGAGAAATCAGAGCTCGAACAGAAAGATTTAGGTGTTCGTTTACCCGTGCGCTGTTCGGGAGTGGAATGGTAGAGAGATAGTATGATTGTGGTTCGATGAACCCTCTGCCAAGCACTTAAATGTGAATTGCAGAGTAGTCATGTAGATGTAGATGTAGATTGAAACACTGGTAGTCAAGGGACGACAGGATTCGGTTACGGTTGTGGACAGTGCCGTAATCAGTTACTATTGGTTGCCTTCTACAGTTACACACATTTACTTTTAAAACAGTAATTCCAGACTCAACAATAAATAAAAAGTACCAGACGTTATTAATGAAGGAATAAACAACTGTGTAAATAATATTGTTTTCAGTTCGTTACAATTTAGCAAATCACCATAAAATACAGATACAAATAATGTTTAAAAAAACAAGCCACTGTGATCACGGCTGAAGGCCTTACACGCCAAGAACGGCAATAAATTAAGAATGTTTAAGAACTCGCTGCAATTTACGAGTTACAGGTATTGAAATATTCAAAGGTAAGTGGTCACAAGCACGGCAGAAGATATCAGACGCCAGGAATGGCACAGTAAATAAGATTTTCAGGCTTACAGCTAATATACAAATACCAAATTATTTTTTTAAAGCAAATGACCACAATCAAGACAAGGTGGAAGTGTGTGGGAAAACTTTGCATTTTGAGCTATGATACGCAGCAAAGGAGTAATTTATCAAGCTTTGAAATATTTCTTTAGAGGAGAAATTACAAGCTAGGAACGGCAATTATATAAAAAAAATTAAAAACCTGCTGTAAGACAGCAAAATTAATTTAAAAAAAAAAAAACAAGCAACTAATCCAGACGGTGCTCCAGGAATCGACCTCTGAGAAGATCCGAGCGATGAGATAGGCAGCCAAGAGTTGCATTCACTTCACAAGACGGTAACTAGTGGCAGTCTAAAGAATGAGTAATGATGAGCTAGCTGAAGCTACCTGACGTCCGATAAACCAAATGGAACGATGTAACAATACTCCAGAGCCGGAACCAGCGGTCTGCACTACGTCCCCAGAATATTGTGTTGCGAGCGCCCGGAACGAGAAAGGAACCACTACCAGATTTCCGTCCGATTCCACCAAGCCGAAAATCTGAACAAACAAGTCACAGTACACAACACCAGACAAACTAACAGTAACTAAAGCCCCACTCGATTTGTGTGCGAGACGAAACCGAAATCTAACCAGCCAGATTCAGCAACCACACGTCATTGCGGAAACAATCGCAAAGCTAGCCAAAACCAAGTACCAAATGAGTGACATCAGATTCATTAGCCACACAAACGCTCACTGAACGCCCTGTGCCAACTCTGACGACGGTTGGCAGAATGAAACAAATCTCTCCATTGTTTTATTAATTGGCAGTTGAGTAACCACACCGTCTGAGCCAAGTGCTTTTAACGCAGTAGGGTCTTCAGGTACTAAGTGTTACGCAGATTCACCAAACTGCGCGTGACGGCTCAATGAGCCGGCCTGTGTAGCCGAGCGGTTCTCGGCGCTTCAGCCTGGAACCGCTTGAAGTGGCCGAGCGGTTCTAGGCCCTTCAGTCTGGAACCGCGCGACCGCTACGATCGCAGGTTCGAATCCTGCCTCGGGCATGGATGTGTGTGATGTCCTTCGGTTAGTTAGGTTTACGTAGTTCTAAGTTCTAGGGGACTGATGACCTAAGATGTTAAGTCCCATAGTGCTCACAGCCATCCGAACCATGTGAACAGCGCTATGATAACCTGTCACAACATCACAAACGTACTACGGGGGCCTACACAGGCGACTGACTCCTCTCTACTTGGGTTGAAATGCACTCTTCTTAAAGCTTGCTGGATCCGGTTTACGACGAGGTCGTGCCCCCTCGTGACCATAGCCCTCCCATCCGGCAGTCCATGCGCGTCTCCAGCAGTCCCGGCGTGTTCTCGGACTGCGCGGACCTGGTTCCTCCCGAGTCCCCAACCGAACTGCCACACTCACACGACGCGGAAAAACAACAACGTCACCCCAAAGATAGGGCAACAATTACTACATATCGATAACCACCACTGCTGCCACTAGCGGACAGGCAACGCTTGCGAAACGGGTAGCGACAGTCAAGACAAACAACAGCAACCATGCCAACTAAAGGATACGGTCTGGCCCCCACCAGAGGGCGGAAACCTACAAACAGCACCAACGCGAGCCGCAGCACGGCTCACGGGTGTTTCCGCCTTTCTAACGTTTTCAGTTCTTTTCATAAATCGGGAGTACTTACAGGGTGTTCATTCAGGTGCGCGGCACACAATTTTTGTTGCCAGCAAACACCGATTCCAAATTTCGCGTGGCTGTGGTGCGGCGTAAGCTCTGCAGATTTTGGATGTAATTTCATGGTCATTACAGAGACATCATGTTTTAAAATACCTTCCATTTTGTACAGTTGTTTCATAGGCATCGGAATAAATTCCATTCGATATACGGAAGTAACCACTTTAAAGCCGGCCGCGGTGGTCTAGCGGTTCTAGGCGCTCAGTCCGGAGCCGCGCGACTGCTACGGTCGCAGGTTCGAATCCTGCCTCGGGCATGGATTTGTGTGATGTCCTTAGGTTAGTTAGGTTTAAGTAGTTCTAAGTTCTAGGGGACTGATGACCATAGATGTTAAGTCCCATAGTGCTCAGAGCCATTTGAACCACTTTAAGCTTTGTAGAGATAACAATACGGCATTTCGACTGTTTCTGACAAGTGTCACAGCTCAAATGTCGTTAATTTTTTTAGGGAAAGGACGGCCGCTGCTGTTTTCTAGGTTTTTGCACTTCACATTTGATCTTATTGTCGAGTCTGTAGTAATAAATTATAATATGTCGGCATTGCGAAGTGGCTATGTATTAAGGTAAGGTGGAATTGTGTGGGAAAACTTTGAATTTTGAGCTATGATACGCAGCAAAGGAGCAATTTATCACGCTTTGAAATATTTATTTAGAGAAGAAAGTTTTCTTTTCGTGGTGCCATGGTTTTTAATCTTCGTCATCCGTAAGGAAAATAAAGTATGAACCGCTCATAAGCATCCAGGACGTCATAATGAGTACCGTAAAAAGGGCTAAAATGGTTCAAATGGCTGAGCACCATGGGACTTAACATCTGTGGACATCAGTCTCCTATAACTTAGAACTACTTAAACCTAACTAACCTAAGGACTTCACACACATCCATGCCCGAGGCAGGATTCGAACCTGCGACCGTAGCGGTCACGCGGTTCCAGACTGAAGCGCCTAGAACCGCAAGGCCACACCGGCCGGCGTAAAAAGGGCACCAATGGTTTGGCTACAGAATGAAACGGAGCAAATGAGTCGGACTGTCATACATAAATATTGCTCGGAATTTGTATACATTCAACAGAGTAACTGGCACTATACCTCACCATTACCGTACTGATCCAGCAGTATAAACGCACACTGTCAAAGTACTTAAGGCAAAAACGAAAAGGTACTATGAACAAGCAAATAATCCTTATAAACACAGGACCGGAAACCAACCGTTCTCTTGTACGTCGTATTACGATTGAGTACATGAGCAGCTGATAACAAAGCCTCAGAGGATAGAAACGTCACAAGAGGCGTTTCACACGGCCACCGTTCATGGGAAGGCAAGACTCGATGCCCGAACACTTTCACGAATAGAGACGTGTTCTGGACGCATTGACAACCATTCACAGGGCGTTCCCGGGGTCCATCGTCCGCAGCTCGTGGTCGTGCGGTAGCGTTCTCGCTTCCCGCGCCCGGTTCCCGGGTTCGATTCCCGGCGGGGTCAGGGATTTTCTCTGCCTCGTGATGACTGGGTGTTGTGTGATGTCCTTAGGTTAGTTAGGTTTAAGTAGTTCTGAGTTCTAGGGGACTGATGACCATATATGTTAAGTCCCATAGTGCTCAGAGCCATTTGAACCATTTGAACCCGGGGTCCATCGACGCTATCAACGGGGATGGAGTACTCAAAAGCTTACAAACAGCAACACACAAAAAATAAGTGACGTGTTCAAGTCGGAGGACCGGAAGACCATGATACTGGCGAACCACGTGCCGCTCATGTGTTATCGAAACGCTGTTTATCAGTAGTTACGGGTATCCGGGATGCCGATAAAATCAAACGCAGGTAGTAATTTACGCCTCACTTGTGGCCTTTCGAAATAGGAAGATTGGGTTTAACGACCCATCGACAGCGTGGACATTAGAGACCGAGCACATGCTCAGATTGTGTCAATGACGGGGCAGGAAATCGTCCGTGCCCTTTTCAATGTAACTATTGCGGCATTTGCGTGGAGCGATTTACAGAAATCACTGAAAACCTAAATTTAAATGCCAAGACGCGGATTTGAACCGTCGTTCTCCCGAATGCGAGTCCAGTGTGCTAACCGCTGCGCCACCTCGCTTGTTCTTTCTAAATAAACGTAGCCTTAGATATTAGAAATGTTTTAACGCTGACGTGACTGCACTTGCGCATGCATCATGTCGCACAAACAATTGGTTTCCCGACCTATGTTTATTACAATCATACGTTACTCCAGATCTTGTAATAACCTTGGCGACTGTCGCACAAACAATTGGTTTCCCGACCTATGTTTATTACAATCATACGTTACTCCAGATCTTGTAATAACCTTGGCGACTACCCGCCGACATCGGTCATAGGCATAAGAAAAAGAAGTAGGCTGTGTCTCGATATTAATCTGCACATAGTTCCACACAACTTCTTCCTGTTTTCTCGATTGATGTATATTCAGTTTTTCAAGGCCTATCCACTGTGCCAACTTATAACTACAACTGGGGGGAGGGGGGGGGGGGGTGCGATGGGGAGGTTCCCTTGTTAGTGTGTAATAGGCAGACATCTATCCAGACCATCACGCAGGAATTCAAAACTGCATCAGGATCCACTGAAGTATATGACAGGTAGGCTGGGAGGTGAGAAAACCTGGATTTCATGTCGAGCGGCTGCTCATAAACCACACATCACACCGGTAAATGCCAAACGATGCCTCGATTGGTGTAAGGAGGAAACATTGGACGATTGAACAGTGGAAAAATATTGGGTGGAGTGACGAATCACGGTACACAATGTGGCAGTCCGATGGAAGAGAGTGGGTATGGCGAATGCCCGGTGAACGTCATCTGTCAGTGTGTGTAGCGCCAACAGTAAAATTCGGAGGCGATGGTGTTATGGTGCGGTCGTGTTTTCCATAGAGGAGGCTTGCACACTTGTCGTCTTGCGTGGAACTATCACAGCACAGGTCAACATTGATGTTTTTAGCACCTTCTTGCTTCCCACTGTTGAAGAGCAATTCGGAGATGGCGATTGCATCTTTCAACACGATCGAGTACCTGTACATAATGCACGACCTGTGGCGGAGTGGTTACAAGACAATAACGTCCCTGTAATGAACAGGCCTGCACACAGTCCTAACCTGAATATTATAGAATACTTTGGGATGTTTTGGAACGCCGACTTCGTGCCAGGCTTCACCGACCAACATCGATACCTCTCCTCAGTGCAGCACTCAGTGAAGAATGGGCTGCCATTCCCCAAGAAACTTACGAGCACCTTATTGAACGTATGCCTGCGAGAGTGGAAGCTCTTATCTAGGTTACGGGTGCGCCAACACCATATTGAATTCCAACATTACCGATGGAGGGTGCCACGTACTTGTGAGTCATTTTGAGCCAATTGTCCGGATAATTTTGAGCACATAGTGTATGCTCAATAACGTTCGTGTCTGGTGGCCAGCGGAAGTGTTTAGCAATTCTGGACGTGTGGGGTGTCGCGTTGTCCTTCTGGAATTAACAAATTTCGTCGTAATGCACAATGGGCCTGAATGCATCAAGGTGATCAAACAGGACGCTTACGTACGTGTCGCCTGACAGAGTCGTATCTAGACGCATCAGGGGTCGCATATCATTCCACCTGCACACGTTCCACACCATCACAGTGCTTCCACCAATTTGACCACTTCCCAGCTGACATTCAGGGTGCATGGATTCATGAGGTTGTCCCCATACCCGTACAAATTGAAACGTGACTCGTCCGACCAGGCAACATGTTTCCAATCATCAACAGTCCAATGTCGGTGTTGACGGGCCCAAGCGACTCCGAAAGTTTTTTGTCGTGCAATGATCAAGGGTAAACTAGTGGGCCTTCGGCTCTGAAAGCCCATATCGATTATGTTTCGTTGAATGGTTCGCACGGAGACACTTGTTGATGACGCAACACTGAAATCTGCAGCAGTTTCCGGAAGTGTTGCACTTCCGTCACGTTGAACGACTCTCTTCAGTCGTCGTTGGTCCCTTTCTTGCAGGATCTTTCTCAGGCCGTTGCGATGTTGAAGAATTGATGTTTTACAGGATTCCTGATATTCACGGTACACAGCGTGAAATGGTCGTACGAGAAAATCGCCACTTAATCGCTACCTCGGACATGTTGTGTCCGATCGCTCATGCGCCGACTGTAACACCACGTTCAAATTCGCTTAAATCTTGTTATCCTGGCATTGTAGCAGCAGTAACCGACCTAACAACTGCGACAGACACTTGCTGCCTTATACAGGCGTTGCCGACCGCAGCGCTGTTTACATATCTCTGTATTTGATGACTCATATCTGTATCAGTTTCTTACGCACTTCAGTGTATTATTGCACCTCCTTCGACGAACTATGATTTATTCAGCGCAGATAGTAAGCGAACGATTGAAAACAAGGCTTTATTAATGCTTCGGCCTTGGGACAAAATCTAAACAAAGATTTGACCCCAATGTCCCGAGACCATTCGAGTTGATGTTGGAGATACACGCATTCCTCACTTATTCCTACTCTACCGCTATTTAGCGTGAGACTCAGTCACCCGGATTATCCGCGTCGGCGCAGCATGCAAATGCGTCCAGCTTCGCTGCCTTTTCTCGCCGGCGCAAACACGGCAGATGCGTCCCTGGTGAATTCGCTTAACGCGGCGGCCAAATCCCGCGGATCCCGGCTACTGCTGAATGCCTGCAGCCGCGGCAACCTGTTCAGAGGTAATCAGACGGAACCCGCGCCGGGCAAACACTCTATGTCCGCAGCACGCGCCGGCTTCTCGCGCACCTCTATGTCGACGGCGTGTCCCCCCTCCCCCCCCCCCCCCCCCCAACCCCTCTACATATACAGGATGTTACAAAAAGGTACGGCCAAATTTTCAGGAAACATTCCTTACACACAAAGAAAGAAAATATGTTACGTGGACATGTGTCCGGAAACGCTTAATTTCCATGTTAAAGCTCATTTTAGTTTCGTCAGTATGTACTGTACATCCTTGATTCACCGCCAGTTGGCCCAATTGAAGGAAGGTAATGTTGAAATCGGTGCTTGTGTTGACATGCGATTCATTGCTCTACAGTACTAGCATCAAGCACATCAGTACGTAGCATCAACAGGTTAGTGTTCATCACGAACATGGTTTTGCAGTCAGTGCAATGTTTACAAATGCGGAGTTGGCTGATGCCCATTTGATGTATGGATTAGCACGGGCAATAGCCGTGGCGCGGTACCTTTGTATCGAGACAGATTTCCAGAACGAAGGTGTCCCGACAGGAAGACGTTCGAAGCAATTGATCGGCGTCTTAGGGAGCACGGAACATTCCAGCCTATGACTCGCGACTGGGGAAGCCCTAGAACGACGAGGACACCTGCAATGGACGAGCCAATTCTTCGTGCAGTTGACGATAACGTCAGCGTCAGAGAAGTTGCTGCTGTACAAGGTAACGTTGACCACGTCACTGTATGGAGAGTGCTACGGGAGAACCAGTAGTTTCCGTACCATGTACAGCGCGTGCAGGCACTATCAGCAGCTGATTGGCCTCCACGGGTGCACTTCTGCGAATGGTTCATCCAACAATTTGTCAATCCTCATTTCAGCGCAAATGTTCTCTTTACGGATGAGGCTTCATTGCAACGTGATCAAACTGTAAATTTTCACAATCAACATATGTGGGCTGACGAGACTACGCACGCAATTGTGCAATCACGTCATCAACACAGATTTTCTATGTACGTTTGGACAGACATTGTTGGTGATGTCTTGATCGGGCCCCATGTACTTCCACCTACGCTCAATGGAGCACGTTATGATTTCATACGGGATACTTTACCTGTGCTGCTAGAACATGTGCCTTTACAAGTACGACACAACATGTGGTTCATGCACGATGGAGTTCCTGCACATTTCAGTCGAAGTGTTCGTACGCTTCTCAACAACAGATTCGGTGACCGATGGATTGGTAGAGGCGGACCAATTCCATGGCCTCCACGCTCTCCTGACCTCAACCCTCTTGACTTTCATTTATGGGGGCATTTGAAAGCTCTTGTCTACGCAACCCCGGTACCAAATGTAGAGACTTTTCGTGCTCGTATTGTGGACGGCTGTGATACAACACGCCATTCTCCAGGGCTGCATCAGTGCATCAGGGATTCCATGCGACGGAGGGTGGATGCACGTATCCTCGCTAACGGAGGACATTTTGAACATTTCCTGTAACAAAGTGTTTGAAGTGACGCTGGTACATTCTGTTTCTGTGTATTTCCATTCCATGATTAATGTGATTCGAAGAGAAGTAATAAAAGAAGCTCTAAGATGGAAAGTAAGCGTTTCCGGACACATGTCCACATAACATATTTTCTTTCTTTGTGTGTGAGGAATGTTTCCTGAAAGTTTGGCCGTACTTTTTTGTAACGCCCTGTATAGGCTAACTCGAGCAGGCATTCGCGCCCGCACACAGCTACACGCTACATGTTCCCGGTTACATCTACAGGTACATCTGCATTCCACAAGCAGCAGAATGACGTGTGGCGGAGGGTTCGCCGTCTACCGGATGCAACTATCACTCGCAGATGCGATAAAAAGGTGCTTTCTGGCTTTTTGTGGGTAAACATTATTATTGTTATTATTATTATTATTTTGAGCTTTTCCTCATTACAGAGGCTTATCTCTAACATAATAATTTACTTGGAAATTACAATACAAACAATAAACGTTCTTAAACTATATTTTCAAAATATTCCTCCAGGTGTTTCGATCTTGTGTGTCCTCTTCCTCTGCTGCCCATTCTCCTCATTGTGTGCTGTACATTCTGGAGCCAGGTGGTCATTGGTCGTCCTCTTCTTCTTCTCCCCTCCCGTTCCCACTCCAGTATCAATTTTGGTATTCCGGTTTTCTCCATTCGTCGTACATGCTCGTACCACTGTAATTTCTTCCTATCCATTACGTCATATATTTTTTCTTTTATTTCCATTCTCCTTATTATTTATGTGTTCCTTATCTTTTCTTTCCTGGAGATTCTTACCGATCTTCTCCAGAAGTCCATCTCTAGAGCTTGTAATTTTTTAATGTGCTCCATATTAATTGTCCAAGTCTCCGTTCCATACAGAACCACACTCTCTAATATGGATCTGTATATTAATTTTTTAGATCTGCTCATTACATTCCTGCTCCATAAGACTGAGTTAAGCATCCCAATGACCCTCCGTCCGCTACTAATACTTTTATTGATTTCTGACTCTGATTTTCCCTCGATTTCTAAAATGGATCCCAGATAACAGAAAGTGTTTATCTTTTTGATTTTCTTTCCTAAAATGTATAACTCATCTGAATCATTAGTCAAGTATTCTCTTTTTTGGTAATTAATCTTCAAACCCCAAGTTTTGTATGCTACTGCTAGTTGATTGCACATATAGTTAGCATCCTCCCCATCTTGTGCTACGACTACTTGATGATCAGCAAACAATAAATGATGTAGGTAAACTCCATCTCTTATTTCTAATCTTATACTACTACATTTACGAGACCATGTTCTAAGGCTAATATCTATAAAGATTTTAAATAATGATGGTGACATGGGACAGCCCTGTAAAAGGCCTTTGCTTTTTCTAAATTTCTGCGAAATCATCACAATTTAATAATACCACGCGATTCTGAAACTTGTAGCTCAGAAACTATCCGAAATAAAATTCTCAAATAAAATTCAAATCTAACATAATATTGCAGAAAAAATGGTTCAAATGGCTCTCAGCACTATGGGACTTAACATCTGAGGTCATCAGTACCCTAGACTTACATCTACTTAAACCTAACTAGCCTAAGGACATCACACATATCCATGCCCGAGGCAGGATTCGAACCTGCGACCGTAGCAACAGCGCGGTTACTGACTGAAGCGCATAGAACCGCTCGGCCACAGCGGCCGGCATAATATTGCAGAGTCTGTGATGGTATTAATGTGGTACTTTTAGGTGTTGAATTCAATGTAATTTTTATCATGATTCACAATTTAAAAAAAAAACACCGTTTAATATGGAATAAAAATTATGTCATTGTGTTCAGCATTTGACTTCAAAAAGAACTTAAGACAATTTTTGTAGGGCAGAGACTTTGAAAGAAAAAGTAAACAGATACAGCTGCAACGCCGTTCGACCATCACATGGCGTTGTCGATCGCCTGCTGTTTGCACTGAGGTATCAAAACTCATTGGATTCCTCCTCACATCCTGTAGGGCTTCATTTCTCCCGGCTTATCGTTACTTTGAAATTGACCAACAGTCTAAATTCAGAAAAGTTCTTCAGTTAAAATACCTTGCGGCAACGCCCTTGCCGCAGTGGGTACACCGGTTCTCGTGAGATCACCGAAGTTAAGCGCTGTCGGGCGTGGTCGGCACTTCGATGGGTGACCATTCAGGCCGCCATGCGCTGTTGCTATTTTTTCGGGTGCACTCAGCCTCGTGATGCCAATTGGGGAGCTACTCGACCGAATAGTAGCGGCTTCGGTCAAGAATACCATCATAACGACCGGGAGAGCGGTGTGCTGACCCCACGCCCCTCCTATCTGCATCCTCCACTGAGGATGACACGGCGGTCGGATGGTCTCGGTAGGCCACTCGTGGCCTGAAGACGGAGTGCTTTGCTTTTTAAATACCTTGGATCACGTTTCAACATTAAAAATATAATAACAATGGATATAAACGAAAGAGCCTAGAAGTCTATACTCACTAGGCAACCCACTCAAAAGTAAAGCTTGGTCAATCACCACAAAGATGAACATATACGAGGTGCGGCTAGAAAAAAACCGGACTGATGCTGGAAAAAACATTTATTTACAATTATTTACAATTTCATGTTATCTCCTTCAATGTACTCTCCTCCTCGGTCTCTACACCGCTCCATACGAATTTTCCACTGTTCATAGCAATGCTGCAGATCATTTTCGGTAAGTCCATACATTACTTCCGTCGCTTTTTCTTTTACTGCTTCAACAGTCTCAAATCTAGTTCCTTTCAAAGCTGACTTGACTTTAGGGAAAAGAAAAAAGTCACAGGGGGCCAAATCAGGTGAGTAGGGTGGATGATCTAAGATGGGAATGTTGTGTTTTGCCAAAAACGTCTTCACTGACAACGCACTGTGAGCTGGGGCATTGTCTTGGTGAAGGATCCATGACTTTTTTCTCCACAAATCGTTCCGTTTTCTCCGTACTCGCTCACGTAGGGTAGCCAGGACGCTAATGTAGTAATGCTGATTCACTGTTTGTCCCTCTGGTACCCAATCAATGTGCACAATCCCTTTGATGTCAAAAAAAAAAAAACAATCATCATTGCCTTGAATTTCGATTTTGACATTCGTGCTTTTTTTGTCGTGGAGAACCAGGAGTTTTCCAACGCATCGATTGGCGTTTAGTTTCGGGATCGTAAGTAAAAAACCACGATTCATCGCAAGTAATAACATTTTGTAAGAAGGTGGGATCACTTTCAATGTTTTCCAGGATGTCAGAACAAATCATTCTTCGGCGTTCCTTCTGTTCAATTGTGAGACACTTTGGAACCATTTTTGAACACACTTTGTTCATGTTGAAACTTTCATGAAGAATCTGCCTAACACTTTCCTTGTCAACTCCTGTTAACTCAGACACTGCTCTGATTGTTAAACGGCGATCTTGTCGAACAAGTTTACCGATTTTTTCAATGTTTGCATCAGTTTTTGCTGACAATGGTCTGCCAGTGCGAGTGTCATCACTGGTGTCTTCGCGGCTATCTTTAAATCGTTTAAACCACTCAAACACTTGTGTTCGCGGTAAACAATCATCGCCGTACACTTGTTGTAACATTACAAACGTTTCACTTGCAGATTTTCCTAGTTTGAAACAAAAATTGATGTTAACACGCTGTTCTTTCTGTACACTCAACATTTTCCGACGCACAGACAAAACGTCAACTACTTAAAACAGACGCCACGGGCAGACTGAGAGCAGGAGGCAGATGAAACTCGAGCAGTAGCCGGAGCGAGAGTCACGTGACAGGCCACGCGACTTTCAGCCTTATTGCATTCGTTTTATTGTTTCACCAGTACTAGTCCGGTTTTTTTCTAGCCACACCTCGTACAACACTATCATTGGCCCTGTAGTACTGTACGGTTCAGAAAGCTGGACGCTTACAAAGAGAATATCTGAATGTTTTCGAAAGAAAGGTAATGAGAAAAATCTGGTGACCTGTGTTGGAGAATGGTGTATGGGGGATTCGAAAGAACAATGAAATTTATCAGCCTAGGAAGCAACCCACTATCATCCAGAAATTAAAAAGCAGGAGACTGCAATGGGCTGGACATGTGGCCAGAATAGAAAACAACAGAATCACCAAAAAAGCATTTGAAGGAGCTCTCCAGGCAACAAGACCATTGGGCCGACCTCGTACAAGGTGGAAAGATGACATAGAGAAGGACATCGCAACATTAGGAATTTCCGCCTGCGAGAGATAGAAGGCGGTGGAAGCAGATAGTTGATGGAGCGTGTGGTCTACAGGGCCTGTGATCGCTGAGCAGAAGAAGAAGAAGAAGTATTGTAGGCACCCGACGTGGCATGGGGTCAAAATTCGTTGGAAGTCCCCTCCTGAAATATGGAGCCATGCTGTCTCTATAGGCATCCGTAACTGCGAAAGTGTTGCTGGTGTTGGATCTTGTGCACGAACTGCCCTCTCGATCATGTCCCATAAACGTTCGATGGAATTCATGTCGGACGATCTGGGTGGCCAAATAACTCACTCGATTGTCCAGGATGTTCTTTAAACCAGTCGCGAACAGTTGTGGTCTGGTAACATGGCGTATTGTTATTTATAAAAACTCCATTGTTGTTTTCGAACGTGGAGTCCACGAATGGATGCAGATGGTCTCCAATTTGCCGAACATAATGATTTTCAGTCAGTCACCCAGTCCATTCCATGTAAATACATGTCACACCATTATGGAGCCAGCAGGATCTTGCACAGTGCCTTGTTGACAACGTGGGTCCATAGCTTCGTGGGGTCTGCGACACACTCGAACCCTACCATCAGGTCGTACCAACTCAGACCTGAACTCATCTGACCAGGCCATGGTTTTCCGACATGGTCACGAGCCCAGGAGAGGCGCTGCAGGCGATGTCTGCTGTCAGCAAATACACCTGCGTCCGTCGTCTGCTGCCACAGTCCATTAACGCCAAGTTTCGCCCCACTGTCCAAACGGATACGTTCGTAATTCGTCCCGCATTGATTTCTGCGGTCATTTCACGCACTGTTGCTTGTCTGTTAGCATCGACACCTGTAAGAAAACGCCGCTGCTCTCGGTCGTTAAGTGAAGGCTGTCGTCAGCTGCATTGTCCGTGGTGAGAGACAGTACCTGAAATGTGGTATTCTCGGCGCACTGTTGACACTGTGAATCTCGGAATACTGATTCACTAATTATTTCCGAAATAAAATGTCCCATGCGTCTAGCTGCAGCTATCATTTCTCGTTCAAAGTCTGTTACCTGACGTCGTGTGGTCATAATCACGTGGGAAACCTCTTGATACGAATCAGCTGAGTGCAAATGACAGCTCCGCCAACGCATCGCCCTTTTATATCTTGTGTACGTGGTACTATCGGCATCTGTATACCGCCTATCGTTATTCCATGGCTTCTTCAGTATGTGTTTCATGGCAGCCCACCGCAACCTAAGTACAGCGACAGCTTAACCTTTACTATTTTTTTTAATTTTTTTGCCACGTTTCACACCAGGGGCTCCATAAAACTTAAAACTGAAATCAATGTGTAACAAAAGGACGTTCAAGCATATAAGGATCAACTTTTGTGGAAATTGTGTTTATAATCCATCCATATAGATTTTTAATCATTTAGCAGAAATGTTCACATTACAGATTTAAAAAAAATTTTAAAAAACAGAAACCTATTGATGATGGCACAGAGGCGCTGAAACACGTTTGGGAACTTGGAAGAAACGGCGTTTTGCATAACTAGCGGACCTTACATCCATCAATATTGTTCTCGTATTGTTATATACCTTCATCAACAGACATTTGCCATCAAAGTGAGTCACGCGGCCTGCCGGGGTGACCGAGCGGTTCTAGGCGCTACAGTCTGGAACCGCGCGACCGTTACGGTCGCAGGTTCGAATCCTGCCTCGGGCATGGATGTGTGTGACGTCCTTAGGTTAGTTAGGTTTAACTAGTTCTAAGTTCTAGGGGACTGATGACCTCAGCAGTTAAGTCCCATAGTGCTAAGAGCCATTTGAACCATTTTCAGCCACACGTCACTCAAGTCCGATATAACATTCTTAAGTTACACGACAGACAAATTATTGCGTTCGAAAATTAACGCATACTCAGAACTTTAGCTCCAAAACCTGTAAACATTCAATTGTATAACTTCATGATTGTTGATTTCTTTTCCAGTAATTTGCATATGTAAAAATTATTAATGATTTTAAAGCGTGCGACGTCAATTTCCTCGTTTTTCATCTAGTTTGAAATGGAATAGCCCATGTTATGAAATGGCTAAAATGGTCACCCATTCATACAGTCACGCTTGCAGGTTGGCTGTCTAAATTCTTCAGCGGCAACAAAAATTTGTCTTTCAACGTTTCACATGCTTCCTGAAGGAATCTAAAAATGTAAAATGCTAGCATAATGTACTCATTAGGAGGTGTAATCAATTTAAAATTTTGTCGTAATCTGCTCATTAAAAGGTATACCCTTACGTTAGTGGTCTAGCCCAATAAGTCAGGTATAAATGTCAGGACTGTTGAAACGTCCTCTTTTTGAAGAATTATACAAGACTGTGCTTTAACTGACACACAATATTTTTTAGCGCAACGCAATCTGACTTTCAATAATCCCTACAAAAGAATGGCCCTGTCTAATATTAACCTATACGTTTCACAAATCACTTACCTCACAAAAATCTTTGCTACTCGAACTACTGCAATACAGCGAGCGCCACTACTGCCAGCTAAATAAAAGATTCAAACTAAGGAAGGCACTAACTACTGATAGGCATAGTTAGCAAATGAAAGATTTTAATAGAGAACAAATAATGTATTTACCTTAATAGTCATAATATATATAGCAGTTCATGACAAATTACAAAACTCCGCCATCTCTCTCCCCACATCCACCACTGCTGGCGGCTCACCTCCAACTGAGCAACGCTACGCGCTGTTCACATCCAGCTGCCGCTGCCCAACACTACAATGGCAGACAACAATGCAATCTAGACACAGACTGCACACAGCACAGCCAGTGATTCTCACACAGAGCGCTACGTGGCGTTACCAATAAGAAAACATAAACAGCCTACTTACACTGTGTGTCTTGACGAAGCGTAATTCGCTGCCTCCAAATTACCCAGACTGCATTCGTCCACTGTATGAGAATAAAAGTACTTAGCGACGTCCAACAAAGTTTACAAACCATTTCAAAACTTTTCTAAACTTTTTCTCGCTGACACCACAGCAAGATAATGAATGGGAAGCAGTTCATCACTTACTAAATTTTTGCTGTTCCTGCTGTAAAACATCAGCATCAGAAATCACGTTTTGATTCATTACAGTTTTACTACTATCAATGAATTTACCTGCAAAATTATATCACTGCACGATGTTTGTTTCGGGATGGGGTCCAAGAGAAATACGGGCCCCACAACGAACTGGTGACGTCACAGTAGACGTCTCACCTGCTATGAATTGCGAACGCTCGGCCCTGGGCAGGGCTTACGAGGAATCAATATGTCAACGAAAACGTACCCACTAAAGGTGTTAGCTTCCTCGTGTGTTATCGAGATCTTGTATATATTTAAGTGCGCAGTTACGAGTTATGGAAGTCTGAAATGGTAACTCGTCCCCAGCCAGAGGCGGCTGCTGGCACAACACACAATCCTGTCGTCCCTGTTTCGGAAGACATGACGTCATAAACATTGAGATAAACGATAAACTAGCTTTTCTCAAAACGGAGCGCAAAGTTCCCAGGCTATTCTCCCCCTGTTAAGTTCTGACTGTTTCATTAGTCGTCTTTCTCTTCCGTCATGGTCCCGTATCGCTGCAGTGTCGGTATGGTTAATAACGAGGTGGCATGAAACCATCCGGATGCTTTTCTTGTTTCCACCCCGTTACCCGCCAGGACGGAAAATGGGTACCCCAGCTGTCTGCATGTAAAGTTAGTTACGTGAAAAAGAGAGGGAAAAGTTTCTGTTATTATAGGTTAAGCCGGCCGCTGTGGCCAAGCGGTTCTAGGCGCTTGTGCTGCACGATATACAATTCACTTTCTTAACTGTTTTTCATTCTACACTGCCAGAGTGTTTATGTCTATTCGTTAGTTTTCGTTCACGTTGTGAGTGTTGCCAACCTATGAAACGATTTTGAGTGTGTGTGTGTGTGTGTGTGTGTGTGTGTGTGTGTGTGTGTGTGAGAGAGAGAGAGAGAGAGAGAGAGAGAGAGAGAGAGAGAGAGAGAGAGAGAGAGATTTAGTGAAACTGTCTTGTATGTAGGTAGAGACGTGAGAGGATTGTTTTATTTTTTATTTTTATGTATTTATTTATTTATTTTTGCAATTCTGTGTCCCAAAATGTACGGCTCGTTAACAGATAGTTCCCTACATAAAGACTGGAAAGTTGCTCAAGTCACACCAATACCCAAAAGGGGAAATAGGCGTAATATGCTGACTTACAGGCCCCTATCACTAACGTTGATTTGCAGTAGGGTTTTGGGACATACACTGTGTCCGAACATTATGAATTACCTCGAAGAAAATGATTTATTGACACGTAGCACTGATTCCATATTTTTAGATTTCCAGAAGGCTTTCGACACCGTTCCTCGCAAGCGTCTTCTAACCAAACTGCGTGCCTATGGAATAACGCCTCAGTTGTGCCACTGGATTCGTGATATCCCGCCGTGACATCCCGCCAGAAAGGTCACAGTTCGTAGTAACAGAAAGAAAGTCATCGAGTAAAACAGAAGTTATATACAGCGTTCCCCAAGGAAATGTTATAGGCCCTCTTTCTTCCTGATCTATATTAACGACACAAGAGACAATCTGGGCAGACCTCTTACATTGTTTACAGATGATGCTGTCATTTACCGTCTTGTAAAGTTATCAGATTACCAAAACGAATTGCAAAATGATTTCGATAGGATATCTGTATCTTGCGAATTGACCCTGAGTAAAGAAAAGTGTGAAGTTATTCACATGAGTACTAAAAGAAATCCGCTAAATTTCGATTATACGATAAGTCACACAAATCTTAAGGCTGTAAATGCAACTAAATACTTAGGTATTTCAATTACAAATAACCTAAATTGGAATCATCACATAGATAATGTTGTGGGTAGAGCAAACCAAAGAGTCCGATTCACTGGGAGAACACTTAGAAGGCGCAACTGGTCTACTAAAGAGACTGCTTACACCACGCGTGTCCGCCCTATTCTGCAGTATTGCTGTGCGGTGTGAGATCTGCATCAGGCGGGACTGACGCATGAGCTCGAGAAAGTTCAAAGAAGGGTGGCTCGTTTTGTGCTATCGCGAAACAGGGGGGAGAGTGCCACAGACATGATACATGAATTTGAGTGGCAATCATTAAAACAAAGGCGTTCTTCTCATGAAATTTCTGTGGTGTCACCGCCAGACACCACATTTGCTAGGTGGTAGCCTTTAAATCGGCCGCGGTCCGTTAGTATACGTCGGACCCGCGTGTCGCCACTATCAGTGATTGCAGACCGAGCGCCGCCACACGGCAGGTCTAGGGAGACTTCCTAGCACTCGCCCAGTGGTACAGCCGACTTTGCTAGCCATGGTTCACTGACAAAATACGCTCTCATTTGCCGAGACGATAGTTAGCATAGCCTTCAGCTCCGTCATTTGCTACGACCTAGCAAGGCGCCATTACCAGTTACTATTGAGATTATGAATAATGTACCGTCAAGAGCGATGTTCACCAATTATGGATTAAAGTTAAGTATTCCAGCAGCTACGTACGTTTTTTGCTAAAGTCTAATTTCCTTGACCTGTTCCAGACCTCACGCCAGCCTGCGTGAGCTAAAACGCGTGCCTTTCGGCATCCTCTCAAAACCGGTGTTGGCTCTCCTGCCAACCCACAACAATTTCAATCACCACTTTTCTCCTCCGATTGTGGAAACATTCTGTTGGCGCCCACCTACTTATGGAGAAATGATCATCACGATAAAATAAGAGAAATCAGGGCTCTCACAGAAAAATTTAAGTGCTCGTTTTTCCGTGCGCCGTTCGAGAGTAGAACGGTAGAGAGACAGCTTGAAGGTGGTTCATTGAACTCTCTGCCAGGCACTTAATTGTGAATAGCGGGTAATCACGTAGATGTAGATGAAGATTTTGATGTAGAGGTATTATACGCAAACGAACTACGCACAGCTCAATAGAGGGATTTATAAATAATCTTCGTATCATAATAATGTCCGACAGCCTCTTCATTAAAAATATTAAAATGGGACTTTACACGCTTCACAAATGAATGAGTCTTTTATAGAATGGAGCCTACCTGGCATTTCCGGCTTCTCCGCGGAGCTGTTTTCGAGGAGTTCTGATTTCCTGTAATCCCTCTTCAGACCCCCTGAAGTTGCTGCTTCTGGCCAGAAGCCATCTTTCCTGTTAGGGAACGGGCCTTAACGACGGAAAATTCGCCTCTTTTAACAGGCCATTAAGCAAATGGCATGGAAGCGCGAGCTGACTTCTGGGAGACTTAAAATTCGAGTGGGCCTTTATCACGCTCTCGAGAGCACCCTGTGAATTAGAATGGGCTGTGGGCGCGACGTCTTTAGCGGGAGGGGGGGGGGGGGGGATGGATATTTCAAATTAGAGGACGCTGCAGGTGCCGGTCACGCACTGTTCTTCTCGAGGTAACCGGCGGAGGTGCACGTCGTCAGCAAAGTGCTTCTCTCGTTCCACGGTGCAGACACCTGCTACGGTTATTTGCAGCGTTGTTTTCAGTTTCCGTACTAATCACTTTCAGTAGCAACATTAAATTACGCAGAGTGTTGTAGGGCAAGCAGAAACCGCTGCAGTTTCGGCGCGGTCGTTCGGTTCGTACCCAGAACATTTTTTTTCATATACACACATTACTTCGGTTCCGAAAGTTCCGCAAAAGGTACAGAAAATTGGAATAGAGATCAACATAAACATAATTTCCACCTTCTTTATTGCTCATGACAGGCTTCCCTCCAAACACGCCTCCGTCGATTGTCTGGTTGAAGGCATATGCGACACTCATCGGTGAAGAGAACGTGATGCCAATCCTGAGCGGTCCATTCGGCATGTTGTTGGGCCCATCTATACCGCGCTGCATGGTGTCGTGGTTGCAAAGATTGACATCACCACGGACGTCGGGAGTTAAGCTGCGCATCATGCAGCCTATTGCGCACAGTTTGAGTCGCAACACGACGTCCTGTGGCTGCACGAAAAGCATTATTCGACGTGATGGCGTTGCTGTCAGGGTTCCTCCGAGACACAATCCGTAGGTAGCGGTCATCCACAGCAGTAGTAGCCCTGGGGCGGCCTGAGCGAGGCATGTGATCCATCATTACGAGCCGGAGAGTAAACGGCAGAGTATGGAATGGGAACATCCAAATTCGCCATGCAAGGAAAAGTTCAAGACCCAACCGTCCGCAGGAAAACTGATGCTTATGGTTTTTTTGGGACGCACAAGGTCCAGTACTGGAACACTGTGGGGAAAGGAGCACAACAATAAACAGTGTACGTTACAGTGAGATGCTTACTGCCAGGCTAAAGCCCGCAATTCGAAGCAAACGCCGAGGATTGCTGTCAAAAGGTGTTGTGTTGTATGACAATGCCCGTCCGCATACTGCTGCCCACACTGCTGAAACTCTCCAGAAACTCAAATTTGAAGTACTGGATCATCCCCCATATAGTGCCGATCTTGCCCCTTTTGACTATCACTTGTTAGGTCCTCTCAAACAGGCATCAAGGGGCGTCGATTTGCCAAGGTCGAAGCAGTGAAACAAGCGGTGTATTCCGGCTCGCAGCTCAACCGAGAACCTTCTTTTATGAGGGCATCAAGAAGCTTGTACAAGGATGGACCAAGTGCGTTGAAACGCAATGAGACTACTTCAAAAAATGATGTTCTTGTTAGTTTTCTATTTGATTTCAATAAAATTTTATAACTACTTTGTGGATAATAATTGACTTTCCCTCGTATCATTACGAAGGCAAGTAAAACAGGAGTGTATCTTCTACACCGTAGTAATTACAAAATATGTAATACCAGTACATATGCTTTTTTCGTGTAAAGTACATAATTGTGTACAGAATTAGCGCGGAAAAGAATCCTTTATTTTGGTCGTCTAAGTAAGCCTGCCCGCTTACGAGCATCTAAGCCTCGCACTTTTTTTCAGGACAGATATATCATACTATTCGCTTTCATCTTGAGCTATAAACCAACGCGCGACATTAGCTAAACATCTAAATGCTTCAGAAGCAGCCAGTATATTTTCATCTTCATTTTGTGGACCACTAATTAATGAGATGCGGGGGACGTCAGCTTTATCAGTGCTATCCTGCACAATTTGGTTCCCTGGGATCTGCATCGTCGACTCTCATCCATTCTTGAACGTCATCTTCATCACATTCATGACGGTTGAGTTCTTTTAGCATATTGACAGTTTTGGACATGTTCATCAGCGCCATCTACCGTGCCAATGGTGCATTTCCGAACACATGTTCAAAGGACCTTTTTTCCTCCATTTCTAGTCAGGAATCTGTTCCCGTTGTTTGTCGGTTTTATTAATGATCACCTTGTATACTTTGAGGTGCATGTAAACCTCACCGCAGCTACTGCTGAAAAGGCCTTTAATTTCCACTGCTGGCTAGATTCGTTGAACACCCTCAGTTGACTTGCATTTTAACGTAACAGAGACGTACTTCAGTAAATGTAGCTATTGTTACGAAATTAGAACGCTTGATAAATCTGTATACCACATTACTGCCAAGCGCCTAGAATTTTATCGATAGCTTCGAAAAATATGTAAATAGTTTCAGTAAGATATTGTCTCATGAAAACAGCTTCACTAACGTGTGTTTTTAAGAAAACAGTTTCAGTAATGTGTCGTTCTATGAGAACAAATTCAGTAACGTATGGTGAGGCTTGTCTTAATTAATGAAACTGATTCATAAAGCCGAGTATTAGAGTGTAATGATTTCGCAAGTCTTCCTATCTTACAATTATAGCTACATGTATACTACTGGCCATTAAAATTGCTACACCACGAAGATGACGTGCTACAGACGCGAAATTTAACCGACAGGAAGAAGATGCTGTGATATGCAAATGATTAGCTTTTCAGAGCATTCACACAAGGTTGGCGCCGGTGGCGACACCTACAACTTGCTGACGTGAGGAAAGTTTCCAACCGATTTCTCATACACAAACAGCAGTTGACCGGCGTTGCCTGTTGAAACGTTGTTGTGATGCCTCGTGTAAGGAGGAGAAATGCGTACCATCTCGTTTCCGACGGATTGTAACCTATCGCGATTGCGGTTTATCGTATCGCGACATTTCTGCTCGCGTTGGTCGAGATCCAATGACTGTTAGCAGAATGTGGAATCGGTGGGTTCAGGAGGGTAATACGGAACGCCGTATTGGACCCCAACGACCTCGTATCAGCAGCAGTCGAGATGACAGGCATCTTATCCGCATGGCTGTAATGAATCGTGCAGCCACCTCTCGATCCCTCATTTGGCAGATGGGGACGTTTGGAAGACAACAATCATCTGCACGAACAGTTCGACGACGTCTGCAGCAGCATGGAAAATCAGCTCAGAGACCATGGCTGCGGTTACCCTTGACGCTGCATCACAGACAGGAGCGCCTGCGATGGTGTACTCAACGATGAACCTGGGTGCACGAATGGCAAAACGTCATTTTTTCAGAGGAATTCAGGTTCTGGTTACAGCATCGTGATGGTCGCATCCGTGTTTGGCGACATCGCGGTGAACGCACATTGGAAGCGTGTATTCGTCGTCGCCATACTGGCGTATCACCCGGCGTGATGGTATGGGGTGCCATTGGTTACACGACTCGGTCTACATCTACATCTACATTGATACTCCGCAAGCCACCCAACGGTGTGTGGCGGAGCGCACTTTACGTGCCACTGTCATTACCTCCCTTTCCTGTTCCAGTCGCGTATGGTTCGCGGGAAGAACGACTGTCTGAAAGCCTCCGTGCGCGCTCTAATCTCTCAAATTTTACATTCGTGATCTCCTCGGGAGGTATAAGTAGGGGGAAGCAATATATTCGATACCTCATCCAGAAACGCACCCTCTCGAAACCTGGCGAGCAAGCTACACCGCGATGCAGAGCGCCTCTCTTGCAGAGTCTGCCACTTGAGTTTATTAAACATCTCCGTAACGCTATCACGGTTACCAAATAACCCTGTGACGAAACGCGCCGCTCTTCTTTGGATTTCTCTATCTCCTCCGTCAGACCGATCTGGTACGGATCCCACACTGATGAGCAATACTCAAGTATAGGTCGAACGAGTGTTTTGTAAGCCACCTCCTTTGTTGATGGACTACATTTTCTAAGCACTCTCCCAATGAATCTCACCCTGGTACCCGCCTTACCAACAATTAATTTTATATGATCATTCCACTTCAAATCGTTCCGCACGCATACTCCCAGATATTTTACAGAAGTAACTGCTACCAGTGTTTGTTCCGCTATCATATGATCATACAATAAAGGATTCTTCTTTCTATGTATTCGCAATACATTACATTTGTCTATGTTAAGGGTCAGTTGCCACTCCCTGTACCAAGTGCCTATCCGCTGCAGATCTTCCTGCATTTCGCTACAATTTTCTAATGCTGCAACTTCTCTGTATACTACAGCATCATCCGCGAAAAGCCGCATGGAACTTCCGACACTATGTACTAAGTCATTTATATATATTGTGAAAAGCAATGGTCCCATAACACTCCCCTGTGGCACGCCAGAGGTTACTTTAACGTCTGTAGACGTCTCTCCATTGATAACAACATGATGTGTTCTGTTTGCTAAAAACTCCTCAATCTAGCCACACAGCTAGTCTGATATTCCGTAGGCTCTTACTTTGTTTATCAGGCGACAGTGCGGAACTGTATCGAACGCCTTCCGGAAGTCAAGAAAAATAGCATCTACCTGGGAGCCTGTATCTAATATTTTCTGGGTCTCATGAACAAATAAGGCGAGTTGGGTCTCACACGATCGCTGTTTCCGGAATCCATGTTGATTCCTACATAGTAGATTCTGGGTTTCCAGAAATGACATGATACGCGAGCAAAAAACATGTTCTAAAATTCTACAAGAGATCGACGTCAGAGATATAGGTCTATAGTTTTGCGCATCTGCTCGACGACCCTTCTTGAAGACTGGGACTATCTGTGCTCTTTTCCAATCATTTGGAACCCTCCGTTCCTCTAGAGACTTGCGGTACACGGCTGTTAGAAGGGGGGCAAGTTCTTTCGCGTACTCTGTGTAGGATCGAATTGGTATCCCGTCAGGTCCAGTGGACTTTCCTCTATTGAGTGATTCCAGTTGCTTTTCTATTCCTTGGACACTTATTTCGATGTCACCCATTTTTTCGTTTGTGCGAGGATTTAGAGAAGGAACTGCAGTGCGGTCTTCCTCTGTGAAACAGCTTTGGAAAAAGGTGTTTAGTATTTCAGCTTTACGCGTGTCATCCTCTGTTTCAATGCCATCATCATCCCGTAGTGTCTGGATATGCTGTTTCGAGCCACTTACTGATTTAACGTAAGACCAGAACTTCCTAGGATTTTCTGTCAAGTCGGTACATAGAATTTCACTTTCGAATTCAATGAACGCTTCACGCATAGCACTCCTTACGCTAACTTTGACATCGTTTAGCTTCTGTTTGTCTGAGAGGTTTTGGCTGCGTTTAAACTTGGAGTGGAGCTCTCTTTGCTTTCGCAGTAGTTTCCTAACTTTGTTGTTGTACCACGGTGGGTTTTTCACGTCCCTCACAGTTTTACTCGGCACGTACCTGTCTAAAACGCATTTTACGATTGCCTTGAACTTTTTCCATAAACACTCAACATTGTCAGTGTCGGAACAGAAATTTTCGTTTTGATCTGTTAGGTAGTCTGAAATCTGCCTTCTATTACTCTTGCTAAACAGATAAACCTTCCTCCCTTTTTTTATATTCCTATTAACTTCCATATTCAGGGATGCTGCAACGGCCTTATGATCACTGATTCCCTGTTCTGTACATACAGAGTCGAAAAGTTCGGGTCTGTTTGTTATCAGTAGGTCCAAGATGTTATCTCCACGAGTCGGTTCTCGGTTTAATTGCTCTAGGTAATTTTCGGATAGTGCACTCAGTATAATGTCACTCGATGCTCTGTCCCTACCACCCGTCCTAAACATCTGAGTGTCCCAGTCTATATCTGGTAAATTGAAATCTCCACCTAAGACTATAACATGCTGAGAAAATTTATGTGAAATGTATTCCAAATTTTCTCTCAGTTGTTCTGCCACTAATGCTGCTGAGTCGGGAGGTCGGTAAAAGGAGCCAATTATTAACCTAGTTCGGTTGTTTAGTGTAACCTCCACCCATAATAATTCACAGGAACTATCCACTTCTACTTCACTACAGGATAAACTACTACTAACAGCGCCGGCCGCGGTGGTCTAGCGGTTCAGGCACTCAGTCCGGAACCGCGCGACTGCTACGGCCGCAGGTTCGAATCCTGCCTCGGGCATGGATGTGTGTGATGTCCTTAGGTTAGTTAAGTTTAAGTAGCTCTAAGTTCTAGGGGACTGATGACCACAGATGTTAAGTCCCATAGTGCTCAGAGCCATTTGAACCATACTACTAACAGCGACGAACACTCCACCACCGGTTGCATGCAATCTATCCTTTCTAAACACCGTCTGTACCTTTGTAAAAATTTCGGCAGAATTTATCTCTGGCTTAAGCCAGCTTTCTGTACCTCTTGGTCGCATTGACGGCACTTTGAACAGTGGACATTTCAGATGTGTTACGACCCATGGCTCTAACCTTCATTCGATCCCTGCGAAACCCTACATTTCAGCAGGATAATGCACGACCGCATGTTGCAGGTCCTGTATGGGCCTTTCTGGATACAGAAAATGTTCGACTGCTGCCCTGGCCAGCACATTCTCCAGATCTCTCACCAATTGAAAAGGTCTGGTCAATGGTGGCCAAGGAACTGGCTCGTCGCAATACGCCAGTCACTACTCTTGATGAACTGTGGTATCGTGTTGAAGCTGCATGGGCAGCTGTTCCTGTACACGCCATCCAAGCTCTGTTTAACTCAATGCCCAGTCGTATCAACGCTGTTATTACGGGCAGAGGTAGCTGTTCTGGGTACTAATTTTTCAGGATCTGTGCACCCAAATTGCGTGAAAATGTAATCACATGTCAGTTCTAGTATAATATATTTGTCCAATGAATACCCGTTTATCATCTGCATTTCTTCTTGGTGTAGCAATTTTAATGGCCAGTAGTGTATTAAAGAACAGTTTGGTTACGTTATAATGCAGGTAAATGAACGCAAGCAGCAGTAGAACTTATCTCAACGACAGCTGAGAGTTTTTTTTATATATCGAAGAAAAAAACCGCGTTAGAAAAAATAATTAGTGGAGAGTAATGAAATTTCGGAAAAATATTTGTCTGGGTAACATATTCAAGCGATTAACAGTGCATGATAACAGGCTAATATAAGGGAGAGAGAAGCCATTGAAAATATGAAATGCTGATACATTAATATTCAGTGTAACCGCTACAATGTTGAATGAAAGGATGCAAATTTTGATGCATTTTCTTGTACTGCTGCCGGATGTCAGCGTGTGGGACGGAGTACCACGCCTGTAGCATTGGGTCGGTCAGTACAGGGATAGTTAAAGCTGGTTGTGAATGACGACGGAGTTATCGTCCGATGATGTTCCATACGTGCTTGACTGGAGACAGTTCTGGTGATCGAGTAGACCAAGGCAACATGTCAGCGCTTTGGAGCATGTTGGGTTACAACAGCGATTTGTGAGTGAGCGCTATCCTGTTGGAAAATATCACATGGAATACTCTTCATGAATGGAGACAAAACAGATCACCATATTGAAGTACAAATTTGCAGCCAGGGTACATGGGATGACCACGTACTGTAATGCGAAATCGCACCCCAGACCATAACCCCAGCTCCAGCTCCAGTGTGTCTAAAATGCAGACAGGTTGGTTACAGGCCCACAACTAACCACCTCCTAACCAACACACGGCTGCCATTGGCACCGAAGCAGAACCTGCTTTGGTCAGAAAATACACTCCTGGAAATTGAAATAAGAACACCGTGAATTCATTGTCCCAGGAAGGGGAAACTTTATTGACACATTCCTGGGGTCAGATACATCACATGATCACACTGACAGAACCACAGGCTCATAGACACAGGCAACAGAGCATGCACAATGTCGGCACTAGTACAGTGTATATCCACCTTTCGCAGCAATGCAGGCTGCTATTCTCCCATGGAGACGATCGTAGAGATGCTGGATGTAGTCCTGTGGAACGGCTTGCCATGCCATTTCCACCTGGCGCCTCAGTTGGACCAGCGTTCGTGCTGGACGTGCAGACCGCGTGAGACGACGCTTCATCCAGTCCCAAACATGCTCAATGGGGGACAGATCCGGAGATCTTGCTGGCCAGGGTAGTTGACTTACACCTTCTAGAGCACGTTGGGTGGCACGGGATACATGCGGACGTGCATTGTCCTGTTGGAACAGCAAGTTCCCTTGCCGGTCTAGGAATGGTAGAACGATGGGTTCGATGACGGTGTGGATGTACCGTGCACTATTCAGTGTCCCCTCGACGATCACCAGTGGTGTACGGCCAGTGTAGGAGATCGCTCCCCACACCATGATGCCGGGTGTTGGCCCTGTGTGCCTCGGTCGTAGGCAGTCCTGATTGTGGCGCTCACCTGCACGGCGCCAAACACGCATACGACCATCATTGGCACCAAGGCAGAAGCGACTCTCATCGCTGAAGACGACACGTCTCCATTCGTCCCTCCATTCACGCCTCTCGCGACACCACTGGAGGCGGGCTGCACGATGTTGGGGCGTGAGCGGAAGACGGCCTAACGGTGTGCGGGACCGTAGCCCAGCTTCATGGAGACGGTTGCGAAAGGTCCTCGCCGATACCCCAGGAGCAACAGTGTCCCTAATTTGCTGGGAAGTGGCGGTGCGGTCCCCTACGGCACTGCGTAGGATCCTACGGTCTTGGCGTGCATCCGTGCGTCGCTGCGGTCCGGTCCCAGGTCGACGGGCACGTGCACCTTCCGCCGACCACTGGCGACAACATCGATGTACTGTGGAGACCTCACGCCCCACGTGTTGAGCAATTCGGCGGTACGTCCACCCGGCCTCCCGCATGCCCACTATACGCCCTCGCTCAAAGTCCGTCAACTGCACATACGGTTCACGTCCACACTGTCGCGGCATGCTACCAGTGTTAAAGACTGCGATGGAGCTCCGTATGCCACGGCAAACTGGCTGACACTGACGGCGGCGGTGCACAAATGCTGCGCAGCTAGCGCCATTCGACGGCCAACACCGCGGTTCCTGGTGTGTCCGCTGTGCCGTGCGTGTGATCATTGCTTGTACAGCCCTCTCGCAGTGTCCGGAGCAAGTATGGTGGGTCTGACACACCGGTGTCAATGTGTTCTTTTTTCCATTTCCAGGAGTGTATGACGGAGCTCCGCCCTGCCCTCAACTGAACTCTCGCTTGACGACGTGAAATTTGAACAGACAATATCTTTCAGGTGTAGAAACACACCTACTAACGTTCGATTATGTCGCGCAACTCCTTCTTGTGTTGCGATTTTTTCCGTCGGTGTATACATATCTGAAAATAATTTTTTTAAATCCTTATTTGCTCTACTTAGAAAAGTAGCGGTGAAATAATTTCTTTGAAAGTCGCTCAGGACAACGACAGCTTGTTTAGTGCTACATGTTTTGGCTCTACACTGTGGATGAAACAGCGGCTAAGTGCCAACTATGATTCTTTTTTCCGTCAAAACATTCCGCGACCGGTACCTTTCCTCTCAGACATTATCCTTGACTTTTCCTGCTTAGTCCGTCTTTCCTGCACAGGAAGGGCAGTCACGTGCAAATGAAGGCGCTGCATAATTAATTCTGTCGCCATCGGCCGGCGTGGCGGTTATTAAGGACGTGCCCCCACCCCCTGAATGACGAGACGCCACAGAGGGAATTTTTCAGTGTCACCGGCAGAGGGATAATTGAACGAAAAATGAGGCTTGACGGGCGCCAAGCCCTCCCTCACCCATCCATCCACCCAGCCACCCATCCGTCCATCGGCGGGATGCACGCGTTTGTCCGGCCCCGTCCACCCATCCATCAACGGCAGGTCACGCGCGTCATTGCCGTTCTCCGTATGTCGCCTCGGTTTGTGTGGCCGGCCTACGTGCGAACAAAGCGTCGTCAAAACTGAACGATATTTTCATTTCGTTTTTGAAGTTTTGAGGTCTCCACTATAGCACGAAGTTACAACTGGGTCGCTTTCGGCACCCCCAAATAGGTGCAGTGGTCGACGCAGTCGAGGAAGAGGCAACGCCCTTGGAACGAACTACATCTACATCTACTTCTACATGATTACTCTGCAATTCACAAATAAGTGCCTGACAGAGGGCTCATCCAACCTCCTTTAAGCTATTTCTTCAACGATCCACTCTCAAACAGCGCGAGAGAAAAACGAACACTTAAATCTTTCCGTGCGAGCTCTGATTTCTCTTCTTTTAAACACAGCAAAAAAGTTTTCCATCACCTTGGTTCCGAGAATTCCGGAGCCTGTGTAGAAAACTAGAATAGAGAGCAACATAAACATCATTTCCTCCCTTTTTATTGCTTACGAAAATCACACATTGCATGTTGTACCACCACACAGTGAGACCTTCAGAGGTGGTGGTCTAGATTGCTGTACACACTAGTACCTCTAATACCCAGTAGCACGTCCTCTTGTATTGATGCTTGCCTGTATTCGTCGTGGCATACTATCCATAAGTTCTTCAAGGCGCTGTTGATCCAGATTGTCCCACTCCTCAAAGGCGATTCGGCGTTGATCCCTCAGAGTGGTTGGTGGGTCACGTCGTTCGATAGGGTTCATGTCTGGAGAACATGCTGGCCACTCGAGTCGAGCGATGTTGTTATTCTGGTGGAAGTCATTGCCATGTGCACGATGGGGGCGCGAATTGTCGTCCATGAAGACAAATGCTTCGCCAGTATGTTGCCGATATGGTTGCACTATCGGTCGGAGGATGGCATTCACGTGTGGCACAGCAGTTACGGCGCCTTCCATGACCACCAGCGGCGTACGTCGGCCCCACATAATACCACCCCAAAACAGCAGGGAACCTCCACCTTACTGCATTCGCTGGACAGTGTGTCTAAGGTTTCAACCTGACCGGGTAGAAGGCATGTGCGACACTCATCGGTGGAGAGAAAGTGATGCCAATCCTGAGTGGTCCATTCGGCCCATCTTTACCGCCCTGCATGGTGTCATGGTTGTAATGATGGACCTCATCATGGACGTCGGGAGTGAAGCTGCTCATCAAGCAACCTATTGCGCTATTGCACACAGTTTGAGTCGTAGCACGACGTCCTGTGGCTGCTCAGAAAGCATTATTCAACATGGTGGCGTTGCTGTCAGGTTTCCTCCGAGCCATAATCAGTAGGTAGCGGTCATCCACTGCAGAAGTAGCCCTTGGGCGGCCTGAGCAAGACATGTCATCCACAGTTCCCATCCTGTATGCATCTCCTCCATGTCCGAACAACGTCGCTTTGGTTCATTCTGAGACGCCTGGACACTTCTCTTGTTGAGAGCCCTTCCTGGCACAAACTAACAATGCGGACGCGATCGAACCGCGGTATTGACCGTCTATGCATGGCTGAACTACAGACAACACGAGCCATGTGCCTCCTTCCTGGTGGAATGACTATAGCTGATCGGCTGTCGGACCACCTCCGTCTAATGGGCGCTGATTATGTGTGGTTGTTTACATCTTTGGGCAGGTTTAGTGAAATCTCTGAACAGCCAAAGGGACTGTGTCTGTGATACAATATCCACAGTCAACGTATATCTTCAGTACTTCTGGGATCCGGAGTGATGCAAAACATTGTTTGAAGTCTGTGTTATAATGATCATTTCTTTTTATACCAACAAAATATTTTCCCACTCTGAGGGGAGTCTGACTTTTGACAATTCTAACATGCACCGTCATGACTGTGCATCAAATTGGTTTGGCCAGACCAAACAACGAGTGCATCTAACACTGAAATCTGGTAGGATTTCAGGGCTCTGATAGGGAAGTTTCCTACGTTCTAATAATCAGAACGTCAGTCTGCAGAAGTTTTCACATTTTCGTGGATGCATCAGAACATCACAGCTGCATCAGCACGACGCTTCTCGCGCACAGCGTGCCATTTTCTGCTGTTGCGTGAATCAAGGTGAAAGGATAAAGAATTGCTGGACCAGTGTAGGGTTGTTAATTGGTACACACAGGTTCCTGTTCTCCGGCGAAACATAGTTTGGTGTACTTAGTCGCAGGTGATTCTATTTGAACAGAATTGATCCTCATGGTGGATTCATGTAAGCGAAGCCAGATTGCGTTGTAAGAGGGGCTACTTCAGGGGAGAATTGGTGGTGGTAAATTCCTGTGGGAGCAAACTGCTTAGGTCATCGGCCCCTAGGATTACACACTACTTACCCTAACTTAAATTATACCAAGGACAACACACGTACCCATGCCCGAGGGAGGATGTAGTTTATAAGTGCTGATTCTGCTGTTGCCACACAAGATCAGTTTCGCAGACATGTATATGTGAGTGTGTTGTGTACATAGTTCCGCGTAGTCAGTGCGTACACAACTTTCCCACTAGAGCACTGCGCACTACGAGATGGCGCTGCCATAGAAACGGACCAAATTCTGCTTCCGCCGATCCGTGTATTAATATGTAACGCAGTCAATGAGATTCCTGCTAACGTAGAACCTTTTCTCCTCGTGGATCACACTCGCGCAGTGATACATGAACGCGCGAGGTATTATAACGAGGGTACAGACCTCCGATTAGTCAGTCTGCATCAGTCTGTATTTGTCTGCAACAGTCTGTAAGACTTCTACATTGTCTGTACGAGCCTATAGTCAAATTTCAGTCTGCCCCCAATAAGATTACCATATAGCCATGAAGATAAATGTATAGACAATTTTGTCAAGTATCAGAGATATATGTGAGAATAAGATTAACGTACCAATAAAAAAAGGAACTTCATATTGTCAATTGTAAATAGCATCCAGAACCAAGTTAAGTAATTTTTATGCTTGTTATTATTTTAATAAAGGTGTGTGAAAATTAATCAAGTTCTATTTAAAGTTGGTCACCGTCAATCTGCTACTGTAAGCGTGCAAGTGGCATTTATATTGTCTGACCTAACGGCAGAAGATAAACACGCTACGATAAGACCACGAGACATATTGCTGACACTCGCCTACTTCGTTAGAGCGACGAGTCAAATAATCTGATGGTGTGTGTACCGAAGGTCTTACAGTACGCACACCACAGAGTGGTAGGGGATAAAGTCCACCCCATAATACGATTAAGTTTTGGGTCAAGAACTTCAGATCAAGTGGCACAACATGAAAACAAAAGCCTAAAGGACGTCCAAGCTGAGTCAGAACAACGGACAACATTTTTTGTGTGTGTGTGTGGTGGCGGGGGGGGGGGGGGGGGGGGGGGGACAAGCTGTGTTGACTAGCCTGCCTCAACCCCTGTGTAGACAACCTGCTGCACTTTGAATGTCCGACAGCTGAGTGAGAATAATACTGCATCAGGAGCTACGCTTTGAGTCGCACAAAAATACAATTGTTCAAAAGTTTAAGCCTCGTGACTACACTAATCGCCAGAGATTTTCGGAACGAATGATCTATCTAATGGATGGTGACAAAATTCTAGTAATGACTGATGAAGCTCGCTTCCATCTTGATAGACATGTTAGCAAAAAACAATTTTCGCTATTCGTTGGGCACAAACCCACAAGAGTTACACAAATACCCCCTGCATAGTTCCAAAGTCACAGTATGGCTTACTAACAAGGGAAACTCTCCATCGCACCGCTCTCAGATTTCGTACTAAAATAGCCCAGTGGATAGTCCGTCAAAAACTGAACAGAGATCACGCATGAAAACAGGAAGAACGTGTACTGAACCCAGAAAAATAAGCAGAATAGAAACAGTGAACGGTGCAAGCACAGGAGGTACAACATCGAGTGAGTTGCAAGAATTGCGGCGTCGTGGTGGTGTGGTCATGGTGTTAGATTCTGAAGTGGGAAATCCACACACAAAACTTCCTCATGCCCCATTTCTTTCCGCTAACTTATGGACTTGAAAGTCTGGTCATTGACGTGTCTGTTCTCCTTCTGTAGTCTTGGTAATTGTCATATAATAGACTCGTTATAGAATATAAGTCATGTAGTACGAATATATTACCGTCCAAAATAAATGTGATGAATAGTGAGAGTAGGCGAGATGTTGCATAGGCCTCTCAAAGTTCAGTTCATCTTCTTTCTGTTTTCATTCTTGATGTGCGTTCATCAACGGGCTAGTCACTGGGCCATTTTACCACTAAATCTGAGAGTGGTGCAATGTGGAGTTTCCCTTGTTAGAAATGTGATAGTGGGCCGTACTTTTTTGAGGAAGGGTGGCAAACACTTTCGGTGAACCCAGAATGTTACTTGTGACTGTTTTACACTTCAGTTCCTGAATTGAAAAGTAAACGTGTGGGTATGAAAAAGATTTTGTCCCAATTAGATGGAGCACCTGCCCACACAGCAAATGTAATGGGCTAATAGAGAGGGATGTTTGGCGGCCGCGACATCCGTCGCGACGGCGACATTGCTTGGCCCACTCGTTCACCCGAACTCAGCGTTTGTAACTTTTTACTTTGGGGTTACCTCAAATCGAAAGTGTACGCAAGCAAACGTCATGCACTTGAAGACTTGAAAGAAACTATAAGACAAGTGATTGCATCTGTATCAAATGAGGTGTTGAGTAAAGCATTTGACAGTTTGTCTACGAGACGGAATGTATGCTGAGGAAAGACCATCAGTTAAATAATTTTATCTGTAAATAATGTAACCTTTATCTTTTGTGTTTTTTGCCTCTGTAGAACGTCACATCTATGTTTTTCGCAGTTCATAATAAATAATGAACATGTAAAAATGTTTATAAACGTTGGAGTTAGTTGTATCCTTAAACCGTCAGAAGTTTCTGCAACTCCAGGTATTAGTCACGTTGTGTCATAATTTCATTTTTCCGAAATTTCAGTCACCTGTTCTGTATAAAACATATGATCTACCCATGTAATCTTCTGCATTCTTCTTAAGCACCACATGTCAAAAGTTTCGGTTCTGTTCTTGTCTCACCTGCTTATTCTCTTTCCTTTCACCTTCGTATAAGGCTACACTCCACTCAAATATGAACGTCGTTCAGTAAGTAATGCCCCACATTTTTTTTAAAAAAGACCATTAATATATATAGACAAACGTCCTTGTTGATGCTTCACATTTGATGTTTGTTCTGTGCGCCGGTGAAGTTTCGAACCGTTCCGGCATATGGCAGAGCCGTAGTGCAGCGTCAAAATGGCGTCTACATACGACCCACGTTACAAGCAGCATGTTGTTATTCAATTCTTGTGTGCAGAAAAAGAAACCGTGGTGAACATCCATAAACGTTTTTGCGCAGTGTATGGCGATTATGAAGTTGATAGCAGTAAATTTGAGCGATGGATAAGGACAGTTACAGCCTCAGGAAATGCAGAGACAGAGCTCCATGATCAGCCACGCTCGGGACGTCCTTTCACAGCCACTGCTACAGACATACTGAATCGTGCGGATGCCATTGTTCGTGCCGACCGGCGCATCACAACTCGACAATTGGCTTTGCCGTTTGACGTCACTATTGGAAGTGCGTCTGCAAAGACCGAGACTCTCGGATATTCAGAGAGGTGCTCACGATGGGTTCTACGAATGCTCACAGCGGACCACAAGGTTCAATGAAAGGCCATTTCATCTGAATTGTTGGAGCGTTTTGAGACCGACGGAGAGGCCTTTCTGTCACGGATCGCTACGTGGGACAAAAGCTGGGTGCCGGCCGCTGTGACCGAGCGGTTCTAGCCGCTTCAGTCCGGAACCGCGCTGCTACTACGGTTGCATGTTCGAATCCTGCCTCGGGCATGGATGTGTGTGATGTCCTTAGGTTAGTTAGGTTTAAATAGTTCCAACTCAAGGGGACTGATGACACCTGTTGTTGAGTCCAATAGTACTTAGAGCCATCTAAATCATTTTGAAAGCTAAGTGCACCACTTCGCACCGGAAACAAAAAGCCAGTCCACAGGGTAGCATCATCCTCATTCACCACAAAAGAAAAAATTCAAGATAACCCCCTCTGCCGGAAAAGTCATGGTGACAGTCTTCTGCGAGTGTGAGGGCGTCATTCTGATGGATGTGATGCCAAGAGGATCATCCATCAGTTCAGAGGCATCCGTCGTGAAGACTCTGAATATTCTCAAGAACCGTTTCCGACGTGTTCGATCGGACAAGAATCCAGCAGAAATCTTGCTCCAACACGATAATGCACGACCATACACAAGTCTGAGAAGCCAGGAACACATCGCCAAATTGGGTTGGTTCAAATGGTTCAGATGGCTCTGAGCACTATGGGACTCAACATCTGAGGTCATCAGTCCCCAAGAACTTAGAACTACTTAAACCTAACTAACCTAAGGACGTCACACACATCCATGCCCGTGGCAGGATTCGAACCTGCGACCGTAGCAGTCGCGCGGTTCCGGACTGAGGTGCCTAGAACCGCTCGGCAATTGTGTTGGACATCATTGCATCATCCATCCTACAGTCCAGACCTGGCACCTTCGGACTTCCATGTCTTTAGGCCGCTTAAAGATTCTCTACGGGGAACACACTTTGAAGATGACGAGAGTGTCAGCCATGCAGTGAAAACATGGCTACGCCTACAGGACAAGGCGTTTTATCAGCAGGGAATACATGCTATTCCACAACGTTGGCATACCGCCGTGGAACGTGATGAAAATTATGTAGAAAAATAGGACATCGACAAGACATACTCATGTGAATTGTTACCAAATTCTGACTCTTAACAATAAATATGTTCTGAGAAAAAAATCTGGGGCATTACTTATTGAACGACCCTCGTATCTCCAGAAAATAATAGCTAACACTTAAATATGTGATACATGCTAGTTAATTTCTCTTTTTCAGAAGTAATTTTCGTGCAATTGCCGGTCTGTATTTTATATTGTCTCTAGTTCGGCCATTGTCCGTTATGTTATTGCCCTAATAGCAAATCTACTAATTAGTTGTACTATCTCATTTCCTAATCTAGTTCCCTCATAATCCCCTTACTCACTTAGATCAAATTCCTTACCTTTGGTTTACTTCTGTTTATGTTAATCTTATATCCTCTCTTCAAAACACTGTTCATTCCGTTCATCTGACCTCCCAAAGTCGTCTGCCGTCCGTGACAAACGGATGATATGATCAGAAATTTTAAAAATCTTTTCTCTCATTGAACTTTAATTATCGTTCCAGATTTCGTAATTTCCTTTACTGAAGGTAAAGCTTAGATAATATGGAATGTAACCCACAACACTGCCGCACTCCCTTCTCAGCTACTACTTTTTTCGATACCTTTTGACTCTTAAAAGACTGTAATTCAACCTCAGACATTTTAATGATGTTGTTGTTTCAAACGAAGTACTCTCTAAAAATAATCTGCCTGCATATGTAGTCATGTTGTTGTTGTGGTCTTCAGTCCTGAGACTGGTTTGATGCAGCTCTCCGTGCTACTCTATCCTGGGCAAACTGCTTCATCTCCGAGTACCTACTGCAACCCACATCTTTCTGAATCTGTTTACTGTATTCATCCCTTGGTCTCCCTCTACGATTTTTACCCTCCACGCTTCCTCCCAATACTAAATTGGTGATCCCTTGACGCTTTAGAACGTGTTCTACCAAACGATCCCTTCTCCCCAATTCTATTCAGTACATCCTCATTAGTTACGTAATCTACCCATCTGATCTTCAGCATTCTTCTGTAGCACCAAATTTCAAAAACTGCTATTTTCGTCTTGTCTGAACTGTTTGTCATCCATATTTCACTTCCATACATCGCTACACTCCATGGAAATACTTTGAGAAACGGCTTCCTAACACTTAAATTCCGTTCAACTGCTCATATCTTGACAGAATTTCAAAGCAGCACAAGGATGGTCAGTTTGCTTTAAATGTTAAGCAGTGTAAAATTTTTCATTCATAATACGCAAAAGTACAGATTTCTGTTCTACATCTACATTTATACTCCGCAAGCCACCCAACGGTGTGTGGCGGAGGGCACTATACGTGCCACTGTCATTACCTCCCTTTCCTGTTCCACTCGCGTATGGTTCGCGGGAAGAACGACTGCCGGAAAGCCTCCGTGCGAGCACGAATCTCTCTAATTTTACATTCGTAATCTCCTCGGAAGGTATTAGTAGGGGGAAGCAATATATTCGATAAATCATCCAGAAACGCACCCTCTCGAAATCTGGACAGCACGCTACACCGTGATGTAGAACGGCTCTCTTGCAGAGTCTGCCACTTGAGTTTGCTAAACATCTCCGTAACGCTATCACCCTTACCAAATAACCCTGTGACTAAACGCGCCGCTCTTCTTTCGATCTTCTCTATCTCCTCTGTCAACCCGACTTGGTACGGATCCCACACTGATGAGCAATACTCAAGTGTAGGCCGAACGAGTGTCTTGTAAGCCACCTCCTTTGTTGATGGACTACATTTTCTAAGCACTCTCCCAATGAATCTCAACCTGGCATCCGCCTTACCAACAATTAATTTTATATGATCATTCCACTTCAAATCGTTCCGTATGCATACTCCCAGATATTTTACAGAAGTAATTGCTACCAGTATTTGTTCCACTATCATATAATCATACAATAAGGGATCCTTCTTTCTATGTAATCGTAATACATTACATTTGTCTATGTTAAGGGTCCTGCACCAAGTGCCTATCCGCTGCAGATCTTCCTGCATTTCGCTGCAAATTTCTAATCCTGCAACTTCTCTGTATACTACAGCATCATCCGCGAAAAGCCGCATGGAACTTCCGACACTATCTACTAGGTCATTTTTATACATATATATATATATATATATATATATATATATATATATATTGTGAAAAGAAACGGTCCCATAACACTCCTGTGTGGTACGCCAGAGGTTACTTTAACGTCTGTAGACGTCTCTCCATTGAGAACAACATGCTGTGTTCTGTTTAGTAAAAACTCTACAATCCAGCCACACAGCTGGTCTGATATTCCGTAGGCTCTTAATTTATTTATCAGGTGACAGTGCGGAACTGTATCTAAAGCCTTCCGGAAGTCATGGAAAATGGCATCTACCTGGGAGCCTGCATCTAGTATTTTCTGGGTCTCATGAACAAATAAAGCGAGCTGGGTCTCACACGATCGCTGTTTCCGGAATCCATGTTGATTCCTACAGAGTAGATTCTGAGTTTCCAGAAATGATATGATACGCGAGCAAAAAAACATGTTCTAAAATTCTACAACATATCGATGTCAGAGACAAAGGCCTATAGTTTTGCGCATCTGCTCGACGACCCTTCCTGAAAACTGGGACTACCTGTGCTCTTTTCCAATCATTTGGAACCTTCCGTTCCTCTAGAGACGTGCGGTACACGGCTGTTAGAAGGGGGGGCAAGTTCTTTCGCATACTTTGTGTAGAATCGAACTGGTATCCCGTCAGGTCCAGTGGACATTTCTCTGTTGTGTGATTTGAGTTCCTTTTCTATTCCTTGGACACTTATTTGGATGTCAGCCATTTTTTCGTTCGTGCGAGGATTTAGAGAAGGAACTGCAGTGCGGTCTTCCTCTGTGAAACAGCTTTGGAAAAAGGTGTTAAGTATTTCAGCTTTACGCGTGTCATCCTCTGTTTCAATGCCATCATCATCACAGAGTGTCTGGATATGCTGTTTCGATCCACTTACTGATTTAACTTAAGACCAGAACTTCCTAGGATTTTCTGTCAAGTCGGTACATACACTCCTGGAAATGGAAAAAAGAACACATTGACACCGGTGTGTCAGACCCACCATACTTGCTCCGGACACTGCGAGAGGGCTGTACAAGCAATGATCACACGCACGGCACAGCGGACACACCAGGAACCGCGGTGTTGGCCGTCGAATGGCGCTAGCTGCGCAACATTTGTGCACCGCCGCCGTCAGTGTCAGCCAGTTTGCCGTGGCATACGGAGCTCCATCCCAGTCTTTAACACTGGTAGCATGCCGCGACAGCGTGGACGTGAACCGTATGTGCAGTTGAAGGACTTTGAGCGAGGGCGTATAGTGGGCATGCGGGAGGCCGGGTGGACGTACCGCCGAATTGCTCAACATGTGGGGCGTGAGGTCTCCACAGTACATCAATGTTGTCGCCAGTGGTCGGCGGAAGGTGCACGTGCCCGTCGACCTGGGACCGGACCGCAGCGACGCACGGATGCACGCCAAGACCGTAGGATCCTACGCAGTGCCGTAGGGGACCGCACCGCCACTTCCCAGCAAATTAGGGACACTGTTGCTCCGGGGGTATCGGCGAGGACCATTCGCAACCGTCTCCATGAAGCTGGGCTACGGTCCCGCACACCGTTAGGCCGTCTTCCGCTCACGCCCCAACATCGTGCAGCCCGCCTCCAGTGGTGTCGCGACAGGCGTGAATGGAGGGACGAATGGAGACGTGTCGTCTTCAGCGATGAGAGTCGCTTCTGCCTTGGTGCCAATGATGGTCGTATGCGTGTTTGGCGCCGTGCAGGTGAGCGCCACAATCAGGACTGCATACGACCGAGGCACACAGGGCCAACACCCGGCATCATGGTGTGGGGAGCGATCTCCTACACTGGCCGTACACCACTGGTGATCGTCGAGGGGACACTGAACAGTGCACGGTACATCCAAACCGTCATCGAACCCATCGTTCTACCATTCCTAGACCGGCAAGGGAACTTGCTGTTCCAACAGGACAATGCACGTCCGCATGTATCCCGTGCCATCCAACGTGCTCTAGAAGGTGTAAGTCAACTACCCTGGCCAGCAAGATCTCCGGATCTGTCGCCCATTGAGCATGTTTGGGACTGGATGAAGCGTCGTCTCACACGGTCTGCACGTCCAGCACGAACGCTGGTCCAACTGAGGCGCCAGGTGGAAATGGCATGGCAAGCCGTTCCGCAGGACTACATCCAGCATCTCTACGATCGTCTCCATGGGAGAATAGCAGCCTGCATTGCTGCGAAAGGTGGATATACACTGTACTAGTGCCGACATTGTGCATGCTCTGTTGCCTGTGTCTATGTGCCTGTGGGTCTGTCAGTGTGATCATGTGATGTATCTGACCCCAGGAATGTGTCAATAAAGTTTCCCCTTCCTGGGACAATGAATTCACGGTGTTCTTATTTCAATTTCCAGGAGTGTAGAATTTTACTTTCGAATTCACTGAACGCTTCACGCATAGCGCTCCTTAATCTAACTTTCACTTCGTTTAGCTGCTGTTTGTCTGAGAGGTTTTCGCTGCGTTTAAACTTGCAGTGAAGCTCTATTTACCACTCTACAATATCAATTAATCATAACTGGCATCAGTAAGTTACCTAAGATGACTGTTTATAAAACACTTGTCTGAAGACACCCTAGAATACTGCTCAAGTTTGTGAGAATCATACCAAACAGGACTATCACACGATACTGAATATCTACATGGAACGGCAGTGTGAGTGGTCACAGAGAGTGGTAGACGTTTGATAACGAAAAAGCGTATTTGCGGGATATCAGAAACCAGTATAAGCAACAATCGCAAGAATATTCTACGATCCCCTGCTCATTGCCACTAAAGCGACTGAAAACTGTGGGCATATGTCGGGGGTTTCCGTTAACAGCGTGCAAAAATCTAACGAGACATAGAAAACGCTCCTCTGAGCGATTTGAGGTTGGGAACCTTAGCTGGATTAAAGAGATTTGAAAGTAAACTTGTCTACCGCTTTGTCTAGCATTACTACATTACTGGCCATTAAAATTGCTACACCACGAAGATGACGTGCGACAGACCGACAGGAAGAAGATGCTGTGGTATGCAAATGATTCGCTTTTCAGAGCATTCACACTAGGTTGGCGCCGGTGGCGACACCTACAACGTGCTGACATGACGAAAGTTTCCAACCGATTTCTCATACACAAACAGCAGTTGACGGGCGTTGCCTGGGGAAACGTTGTTGTGATGCCTCGTGTAAAGAGGAGAAATGCGTACCTTCACGTTTCAGACTTTGATAAAGGTCGGATTGTAGCCTATCGCGATTGCGGTTTATCGTATCGCGACATTGCTGCTCGTGTTGGTCGAGATCCAATGACTGTTTTCAGAATATAGAATCGGTGGGTTCAGGAGGGTAATACGGAACGCCTTGCTGGATCCCAACGGTCTCGTATCACTAGCAGTCGAGATGACAGGAGTCTTATCCGCACGGCTGTAACGGATCGTGCAGCCACGTCTCGATCCCTGAGTCAACAGATGGGGACGTTTGCAAGACAACAACCATCTGCACGAACAGTTGGATGTTGGACGGTTGCAGCAGCACGGACTATCAGCTCGGAGACCGTGGCTGCGGTTACCCTTGACGCTGCATCACAGACAGGTTCAAAATGGTTCAAATAGCTCTGAGCACTATGGGACTTAACATCTCTGGTCATCAGTCCCCTTGAACTTAGAACTACTTAAACCTAACTAACCTGAGGACATCACACACATCCATGCCCGAGGCAGGATTCGAACCTGCGACCGTAGCAGTCGCGCGGTTCCGGACTGAGCGCCTAGACCCGCGAGACCACCGCGGCCGGCATCACAGACAGGAGCGCCTGCGATGGTGTACTCAACGACGAAACTGGGTGCACGAATGGCAAAACGTCATTTTTTCGTATGAATTCATGTTCTGTTTACAGAATCACGATGGTCGCATCCGTGTTTGATGACATCGCGGTGAACGCACATTGGAAGCATGTATTTGTCATCGCCATACTGGCGTATCACCCGGCGTGATGGTATGGGGAGGCATTGCTTACACGTCTCGGTCACCTCTTGGTCGCTTTAACGGCACTTTGAACAGTGGACGTTACATTTCAGATGTGTTACGATCCGTGGCTCTACCCTTCATTCGATCCCTGCGAAACCCTACATTTCAGCAGGAGAATGCACGACCGCATGTTGCAGGTCCTGTACGGGCCTTTCTGGATACGGAAAATGTTCAAGTGCTGCCCTGGCCAGCACATTCACCAGATCTCTCACCAATTGAAAACGTCTGGTCAATGGTGGCCGATTAACTGGCTCGTTACAACACGCCAGTCAATACTCTTGATGAACTGTGGTATCGTGTTGAAGCTGCATGGGCAGCTCTACCTGTACACGCCATCCAAGCTCTGTTTGACTCAATGCCCAGGCGTATCAAGGCCGTTATTACGGCCAGAGGTGGTTGTTCTGGGTACTGATTTCTCAGGATCTATGCACCCAAATTGCGTGAAAATGTAATCACATGTCAGTTCTAGCATAATATATTTGTTCAATGGATACCCGTTTATCACATACATCTTCATCTACATCCATACTCCGCATGCCACCTGACGGTGTGTGGCGGAGGGTACCTTGAGTACCTCTATCGGTTCTCCCTTCTATTCCAGTCTCGTATTGTTCGTGGAAAGAAGGATTGTCGGTATGCCTCTGTATGGGCATTTATTCCTGGTGTAGCAATTTTAATGGCCAGTCGTGTATTTTTCAGCATATTTACAACTAACATGAGTACAAGTTTACATGTACTACACAATTTATTTACATGTACATTCTTTATTCCCCGCAAAGAAACGACGAGGACGAGTCTGATTGCTAGCAAGTATTTCCGAGTCACTGGATTGGAAGAGGAGGTCCTATTTCGTGCCTTGCGAGGTAACCTGATCTGAATCCGCTTGATTATTTCCTGTAAGGATACCTAAAGTCACTTGTGTATGAGACCCCAGTGGATACTGACATGGAATTAACTGCCAGAACTGTAGCAGCCTGCAATGTGATTCGAAACACGTCAGGGATATTCGTCAGGGTGCATCTGAATCATGTTCACGGACGTCATGCTGACACTGAAGTTGATGGTCGTAGGTTTCAGCACATTTTGTAAGACACAGTACAAACGGTAGGTTCATTGTGTCAGTGGTGGTATTTACAGATAATTGTAACGAATGTAAACAAAAAAGTAGCCTACCCAGTGCTGTGTTTGTATTTCTAATATGTCCTTAAGCTTGCTTCTACGATCCCAGGTTTCCTACATCAAAATGTTCAATGGAGCATCCTCTACGTCCTGTTGAAATTTTTAATGGTCTTACGGAAACACCCAGTAGGTATTTAGGCATAATTTTTCCACCCCACCACACACGACTGAACGGGGAAGAAACCTTAATAACTGGTATAATACGAAGTATCCTGTGCCATGCACTTCACTGTGGGGTTCACAGTGCAGACGCAAATGATGTCTGTACAAATTTTAAATCAAGCTTTCGGTCCACTGTTTCTGTCCCCTCACATTCATCTCTATTCTAATTCCTTTTAAATTTTCTCATTTCCGTAATTACTTTGATTTTATGCTAAAACTCATCGCATTTATATAGAGAGAAGAATTACTGTGCCCATGAGTAATTTCATTAGTCGAGTTTCCGGTTACGATCTCTCAGAAAGTAAGCGCTTATAATTGTATTTGAACGCTACAATGCGACCGACTCTGAGAGAAACAATTTATCCAATGCCTCCGAGAACAGCTCTCTTTCTCCCTGTGCCACAATCCCTCTCACCCCTCTCTTCCTCACTCTCTCTCTCTCTCTCTCTCTCTCTCTGTCTCTCTGAAACGCACGCCACGTTTTGCACGACGCTACAAGTGAACCACTCTACCACTCTCCTGCTCCGCCCAGTACAACCGCCCCCACCCACCCACACACACACACACACACACACACACACGCGTACGCAGCAGACACATCCCGGCCGTGATGTTAAAATTGATGGGCCTCCGCTGCCGCCGGGGTTTATTTTCGTCGACGTGCTAAAATATTGCCGACAAACGACGCTGCCCGAAGCTCCACCCCCGTGAGAACAGCATGGTGTAGGAGCGGTGGGAGAGGGGGGGGGGGGGGGAGAGGGAGTACACGCGCCTGCCCTTATCCTACCTGCCGCTTCCCCTCATTTAAATTGCAGGCTCACACGCTCGCGGATGTTCTTCAGCGACATACATTCTGGGCTGCACTTCTGCCCCTTCCCTTACTCTACCAGGACTAAACACTAAATTCGTTATCCCATTACACGTGTTGACTATATGATTACAGAGTTCCATGAACTAGCTAAATTAGTTTAATTAGCTACGTGCAGTGCTGCTTGGAAGTTGATTCAACGCTCCCACGTTTCACTATCAGTAACTACACCCCTGCTCCGGGGTGGCCGAGCGGTTCTAGGCGCTACAGTCTGGAACCGCGCGACCGCTACGGTCGCAGGTTCGAATCCTAGGGGTGGGAAATTGCCCCTAAAGGCGGAAGAATCAGCAATGATCAACGACATGAGGATGCAGAAGGCAATGGAAACTACTGCATTAAAGACACGTAACGTGTATCCACAGGACATGTGGCCTGTATTTGAAGAAGTGTCATGATGATCTCTCCATTGGCAAAAGATTCCGGAATAGTCCCCCATTCGGATCTCCGGGAGGGGACTGCCAAGGGGGAGGTTACCATGAGAAAAAGATTGAATAATCTACGAAAGGATAACGTTCTACGGGTCGGGGCGTGGAATGTCAGAAGCTTGAACGTGGTAGGAAAACTAGAAAATCTGATAAGGGAAATGCAAAGGCTCAATCTAGATATAGTAGGGGTCAGTGAAGTGAAGTGGAAGGAAGACAAGGATTTCTGGTCACATGGGTATTGGGTAATATCAGCAACATCAGAAAATGGTATAACAGGTGTAGGATTTGTTATAAATAGGAAGGTAGGGTAGAGGGTGTGTTACTGTGAACAGTTCAGTGACTGGGTTGTTCTAATCACAATCGACAGCAGACCAACACCGACAAAGATAGTTCAGGTATACATGCCGACGTCGCAAGCTGAAGATGAACAGATAGAGAAAGTGTATGAGGATATTGAAAGGGATGTAAAGGGGGATGAAAATCTAATAGGCATGGGCGACTGGAATGCAGTTGTAGGGGAAGGAGTAGAAGAAAAGGTTACAGGAGAATATGGGCTTGGGACAAGGAATGAAAGAGGAGAAAGACTAATTGAGTTCTGTAACAAGTTTCAGCTAGTAATAGCGAATAACCTGTTCAACAATCACGAGAGGAGGAGGTATACTTGGAAAAGGCCGGGAGATACGGGAAGATTTCAATTAGATTACATCATGGTCAGACAGAGATTCCGAAATCAGATACTGGATTGTAAGGCGTACCCAGGAGCAGATATAGACTCAGATCACACTATAGTAGTGATGAAGAGTAGGCTAAAGTTCAAGACATTAGTCAGGAAGAATCAATACGCAAAGAAGTGGGATACGGAAGTACTAAGGAATGACGAGATACGTTTGAAGTTCTCTAACGCTATAGATACAGCAATAAGGAATAGCGCAGTAGGCAGTACAGTTGAAGAGGAATGGACATCTCTAAAAAGGGCCATCACAGAAGTTCGGAAGAAAAACATAGGTACAAAGAAGGTAGCTGTGAAGAAACCATGGGTAACAGAAGAAATACTTCAGCTGATTGATGAAAGGAGGAAGTACAACCATGTTCCGGGAAAATCAGGAATACAGAAATACAAGTCTCTCTGAGGAATGAAATAAATAGGAAGTGCAGGGAAGCTAAGACGAAATGGCTGCAGGAAAAATGTGAAGACATCGAAAAAGATATGATTGTCGGAAGGACAGACTCAGCATGCAGGAAAGTCAAAACAACCTTTGGTGACTTTAAAATCAACGGTGGTAACATTAAAAGTGCAACGGGAATTCCACTGTTAAATGCAGAGGAGAGAGCAGATAGGTGGAGAGAATACATTGAAAGCCTCTATGAGGGTAGATTTGTCTGATGTGATAGAAGAAGAAACAGGAGTCGATTTAGAAGAGATAGGGGATCCAGTATTAGAATCGGAATTTTAAAGAGCTTTGGAGGACTTACGGTCAAATAAGGCAGAAGGGATAGATAACATTCCATCAGAATTTCTAAAATCGTTGGGGGAAGTGGCAACAAAACGAATATTCACGTTGGTGTGTGGAATATATGAGTCTGGCGATATACCATCTGACTTATGGAAAAGCATAATCCACACAATTCCGAAGACGGCAAGAGCTGACAAGTGCGAGAATTATCGCACAATCAGCTCAACAGCTCATGCATCGAAGCTGCTTACAAGAATAATATACAGAAAACTGGAAAAGAAAATTGAAAATGCGCTAGGTGACGATCAGTTTGGCTTTAGGGAAAGTAAAGGGACGAGAGAGGCAATTCTGACGTTACGGCTAATAATGGAAGCAAGGCTAAAGAAAAATCAAGACACGTTCATAAGATTTGTCGACCTGGAAAAAATGTTCGACAATATAAAATGGTGCAAGCTGTTCGAGATTCTGAAAAAAGTAGGGGTAAGCTATAGGGAGAGACGGGTCATATACAATATGTACAACAACCAAGAGAAAATAGTGGACGATCAAGAACGAAGTGCTCGTATTAAGAAGGGTGTAAGACAAGGCTGTAGCCTTTCGCCCCTACTCTTCAATCTGTACATCGAGGAAGCAATGATGGAAATAAAAGAAAGGTTCAGGAGCGGAATTAAAATACAAGGTGAAAGGATATCAATGATACGATTCGCTGATGACATTGCTATCCTGAGTGAAAGTGAAGAAGAATTAAATGATCTGCTGAACGGAATGAACAGTCTAATGAGTACACAGTATGGTTTGAGAGTAAATCGGAGAAAGACGAAGGTAATGAGAAGTAGTAGAAATGAGAACAGCGAGAAACTTAACATCAGGATTGATGGTCACGAAGTCAATGAAGTTAAAGAATTCTGCTACCTAGGCAGTAAAATAACCAATGACGGACAGAGCAAGGAGGACATCAAAAGCAGACTCGCTATGGCAAAAAAGGCATTTCTGGCCAAGAGAAGTCTACTAATATCAAATACCGGCCTTAATTTGAGGAAGAAATTTCTGAGGATGTACGTCTGGAGTACAGCATTGTATGGTAGTGAAACATGGACTGTGGGAAAACCGGAACTGAAGAGAATCGAAGCATTTGAGATGTGGTGCTATAGACGAATGTTGAAAATTAGGTGGACTGATAAGGTAAGGAATGAGGAGGTTCTACGCAGGATCGGAGAGGAAAGGAATATGTGGAAAACACTGATAAGGAGAAGGGACAGGCTGATAGGACATCTGCTAAGACATGAGGGAATGACTTCCATGGTACTAGAGGGAGCTGTAGAGGGCAAAAACTGTAGAGGAAGACAGAGATTGGATTACATCAAGCAAATAATTGAGGACGTAGGTTGCAAGTGCTACTCTGAGATGAAGAGGTTAGCACAGGAAAGGAATTCATGGCGGGCCACATCAAACTAGTCAGTAGACTGATGACCAAAAAAAAAAGTTCAAGGGGACTGATGACCTCAGCAGTTAAGTCCCATAGTGCTCAGAGCCATTTGAACACCCCTGGTGCATACAAAGGGTAGTCATCAAAAGAAACTGCTGCGCTGTGTATTTATTTACAGACAACAAGTATTAGTCATGGGACCATATTCAGGTTACATAAGGCCTGGCTGGCTTATAAGTCTAGTGACAAGGTGCGAACCTGGACGCCATAAGGTCGCGGGATAGAATCCTACTGATACGTTGGAATTTTTCAGGCTGCCTTTACACAAGCCTCCACCTCTTAATGATATGAGAATATATCAGGGTCATCATGTGGTTCGGATTCCACATTAAAAAGTAGGTCCCCTTTCCTTGACAGATTACTGAGTAGGTTAAGTGGACGTAAGTTAGCGAAATGGCCCTCAATTCAAAGATCTTGTAAACATGTGGCTGAAGATTCATCTTCTCTACCTTTAACATTATATCAAGTTAAAGGAGAGTTCCTTGGCGACAAGTGTTTAATTATTATCTTCTGTATAATAATAACCGATGCCAGTCACAGCACAAAGTGGTTTTATTTATGTGAGTTGTTGTTTAATACACGACCGGTTTCAGGCTTGTGGCCATCTTCAGGCGGTTGACATTAATGTACGTGTGTCCATATTCAGTGCTACATATCACTGTTTAAATCAAAACCATATAACGTGATCATCAGTAAATAGACGCCTTGAAACGTATGGAAGTGGCTAAGCGACATGGGTTGTAAGATATTATAGTGCTGGCATGTAGTTGCTGTATCCGCATCGTTTCCACATTATATTTATCACATTTTTTGAGAAAAAAAATCGTTTTCTTACGCATTAACTGTACATACATTTAAGGTGTAAGAAACGAAATGTGCAGTTAAAGTGTAAAAAGTTAACTATCTGTGTCTCTAAAAAATGTGGTTAATGTAATGTGAAAACGGTATGAATACGCCAACTATATGTAAGTACTACATAATTTTACAGCACATGTCGTTTAGCCCCTTCCAAATGTTTCACTTTTGTGTATTTGCTTGTCATCGCATTACTCGTTTTTCATTTAAACAGTGGTTTTCATCACTGAGTAAGGAAACATATACAGTATATTAATATAAAGGACCTGTAGACGGGCACAACTCTGAAACTGGCAATTTGTTAAATAAAATAACCTTATGTCGTAGCTGTCACCGGTTACTTTTCTACATCCTATAAAGGGAAATTCACGGAGTGCATCTACATCGATTATGAATAAAATACATAATTATTATCAGTTACAAAAAATGGTTCAAATGGCTCTGAGCACTATGGGACATAACTGCTGAGGTCATCAGTCCCCTAGAACTTAGAACTAATTAAACCTAACTAACCTAAGGACATCACACACATCCATGCCCGAGGCAGGATTCGAACCTGCGACCGTAGCAGTCGCGCGGTTCCGGACTGAGCGCCTAGAACCGCGAGACCACCGCGGCCGGCATTATCAGTTACAGACACATGTATGTGGTGTAGAGGCAACAACAGATAATTATTATTTACTTCTCGCTGAAGATCCTTCCATTAATCTTAGGTAAAGGTACCCATGACTTGAAGGAGGTCGCTTGACTGACTCTGATGATGATGATGTCCCATACTCCGAGAAGTGTAAGGGACGATGCTGGAGACCCGCACCGCTGTACTAGGCAAGGTCCTAGCGGAGGTAGTTTGCCATTGCCTTCTTCCGACCGTAATGGGGATGAATGACGACGAAGACGACACAACAACACCCAGTCATTTCGAGGCAGGAAAAATTCCTGACCCCGCCAGGAATCGAACCCGGGACGCCGTGCGCGGCAGCGAGAACGCTTCTCCAAGACCACGAGGTGAGGACTGACTGACTATAGTGGTCTGTAAATACATACGCATTACGTTACCTTTCGGTGATTTCCTTTATGCTTTTCTTTAAATACATTGAAATTGTGATTCACTCTTTACAGAAGATATTTTGAAAGCTTTAATTATGAGTTCTAAAAATGATGATGATGTTTTGGTTTGTGGGGCGCTCAACTGCGCGGTTATCAGCGCCCGTACAAATTCCCAACCTTTTCTCAGTCCAAACTTGCCACTTACATGAACGATGATGAAATGATGAGGACAACAGAAACATCCAGTCATCTCGAGGCAGGTGAAAATCCCTGACCCAGGCAGGAACCGAACCCGGGACCCCGTGCTCTGGAAGCGAGAACGCGACCGCGACACCAGGAGCTGCGGACGACTTCCAAAAAGTCCAGCTGTTACCGACATAATGATGATGTCAGTCCTTGTCTACACATTCATCCTTCAATCTGGCACATTTTTCTCGATTTGACGGAGACTTCGCTTCTTGAAATCTGTATTTTGAATGTTCAGGAAACGTTTCGTCTCGAAACTCACCTCATCTTCTCGTTATGGAAACTACTATTTTGCCGCACGGGATTAGCCGAGCGGTCTTAGGCGCTGCAGTCATGGACTGTGCGGCTTGTTCCTGGTGGAGGTTCGAGTCCTCCCTCGGTCATGGGTGTGTGTGTTTGTCCTTAGGATGATTTAGGTTAAGTAGCGTGCAAGCTTAGGGATTGATGACATTAGCAGTTAAGTCCCATAAGATTACACACATTAAAAAAAAAAAGCACTGCCAAGCAATTTTATCTGTATCCAGGGAAAGAGAAACAATTCGCTGGGTGCCATGCAAAAAGAACACGGCCGTGAGGCGAAATTTGGCAGAAAGAAGCAACACGTTTGTCTGTGTGTTGTGCGAAGAATGAGCCGGGCCTTTGTCACAGAGCAAGAACGTCCCATTTGACTACTAGCGTAGGATACTTCGTTAGGGCAGCAAGAGATTTCGGCATCACGCTCTAGTTTCGCGTTGCTACTAAAGAGTATATAACAAGCTTATCATCTAATGGTAAGACAAATAATAACTGACTTCTGCCACTTTTATAAGTGTGAGTAGTGGAACTGTGTTTGATCATTAATGAGCAAGCCGACCACTGTGGCTGAGCGGTTCTATGCACTTCAGTCTGGAACCGCGCGCCTGCTATGGTCGCAGGTTCGAATCCTGCCTCGGGCACGGATGTGTGTGATGTCCTTAGGTTATTTGGGTTTAAGTAGTTTCTAAGTTCTAGGGGACTGATGAACTCAGATGTTAAGTCCCATAGCTACGTTCAGTGGCTCTTGGAAGTTGATTCAACGCTCCACGTTTCACTATCAGTTACTACATCCCTGGTGCATTCAAAGTGTAGTCATCAATTTTTAGTTTAAAGAATACCAGAAACTGCTGCGATGTGTATTTATTTACAGAAAACGAGTATTAGTCACAGGACCATTTTGAGTTTACATAAGACCTGGCTGGTTTGTAAGTCTAGTGACAAGGTGCGAGCCTGGGCGCCATATGGTCGCGGAATCGAATCCTGCTGATACACTGGACTTTTTCAGGCTGCCTCTACGCTAGCCTCCACCTCTTAATGATATGAGAATATATCAGCATCGTCATGTGGTTCGAATTCCACACTGAAAAGTAGGTCCACTTTCCTTGATAGATTACTGAGTAGGTTACGTGGACGCAACTCAGCGAAATGGCCCCCTATTCAAAGATCTTGTAAACATGTGGCTGAAGATTCTTCTTCTTTACCTTTTGCATTATATCAAGGTAAAGGAGAGTTCCTTGGCGACAAGTGTTTAATTATTATCTTCTGTATAATAATAACCGATGCCAGTCACAGCACAAAATGGTTTTATTTATGTGAATTACGACCAGTGCAGGTGGTTGACATTAATGTACGTGTGTCCATACTCAGTGCTACATATCACTGTTTAAATCAAAAACCAAATAATGTGATGATCAGTAAATAGACGCCTCGAAACATATGGAAGTGGCTAAGCGACCTGGTTTGTAAGATATTATAGTGCTGGCATATAGTTGCTGCATCCGTATCGTTTCCACATTACATTTATCACATTATTTGAAAAAAAATAGTTTCCTTATGCATTAACTGTACATACATTTAAGGCGTAAAAAACGAAATGTGCATTTAAAATGTAAAAAGTTAACTATTTCTGTAAAAAATGTGGTTAATGTAATGTGAAAACGGTATGGATACACCAGCTACATATAAGTACTATATTACTTTACAACACATGTCGTTTAGCGTCTTCCAAATGTTTCACTTTGTGTCTATTTACTTGTTATCCCATTACTCGTTTTTGATTTAAACAGTGATTTTCAACACTGAGCAAGGAAACATATACATTAATGTAAAGGACCTGTAGATGGACACAAGTCTGAAAATGGCCGTTTGTTAAATAAAATAACCTTGTATTGTAACTGTCACCGGTCACTATTCTACATCCTATAAAGGAAATTCACGGAGTGCATCTGCATCGATTATGAATAAAATACATAATTACTCAAAAATGGTTCAAATGGCTCTGAGCACTGTGGGACTTAACATGTGAGGTCATCAGTCCCCTAGAGTTAGAACTACTCAATCCTGACTAACCTAAGGACATCACACACATCCATGCCCGAGGCAGGATTCGAACCTGCCACCGTAGCAGCAGTGCGGTTCCGGACTGAAGCGCCTAGAACCGCTCGGCCACAACGACCGGCACATAATTATTATCAGTTACAGATACATGTATGTGGTATAAAGGTAACAACAGATAATAACTATGTATCTCTCGGTGACGAACCTTCCTTTAATCTCATGTAAAGGTACCCATGACTTGAAGAAGGTCACTTGATTGACTCTAGTGGTCCGTAAGTATACACGCATTACGTTATCTTTCGGTGATTTTCTTGATGATTTTCTTTAAATACATCGGAATTGTGCTACACTCTTTACAGAAAATATTTTGAAAGCTTCAATTATGACTTGTAAAAAATCCAGCTGTTACCGACATAGTGGTGATGTCAGTCCTTGTCTCTATATTCAGCTCTCAATATGACACATATTTCTCGATTTCACGTAGACATTGCTTGTTGAAATCTGTATTTCGAATGTTCCGGAAGCGTTTCGTCTCGAAACTCATCTCGTCTTGCCGTTATGGAAACTACTGCCAATCAATTCTTTCTGCGTCCGGGGAAAGAGAAACAAGTCGCTGGGTGCCATGCAAAAAGAACACAGCCGAGAGGCGAAATACGGCAGTAAGAAGCAACACGTTTGTCTGTGTGTTCTGCGAAGAATGAGCCGGGCCTTTGTCACAGAGCAAGAACGTCCCATTTGGCTTCTAGCGCACGACGCTTCGTTAGGACAGCAAGAGATTTCGGCAGCACGCTCTAGTTTCGCGTTGCTACTAACGATTATAGCGTGTTAGCATCACAGCGTGGAAGCCTCAAGGAACACCCAGCATAATGTTCCCCGATGATGGCTGGGTCCTCACCTCTTACGGGACTGGTGAATCCACACGTTTGCACTGCTCTCGATTTGCACCTTTCTCTCTGGGTCACAGTGATACATCCAGTTTTCGTACATGCTGCCTAGGCAGTTCAAGAAGTTTTTGGTGTAAGACAGCTAGACCATCGGTTCGGCGGTTTCTTTGGCGGCGACCTTTGCCACGTTCGTAATGCCGCGCTGATCTTACAAACTGATCCGTCATTGATTTTCATTTTTTGCACTGTTGCTTTGTTTGCGATTCGCCGACGTCGAACATGGTGGCTTCCGCGTCTCTTGTGATTCGTTGTTCTTTGTAGAGAGATGGTCTGCCGTTTGGTTCTTCGTGATGTAGACTTGCTTGACCACATTGGCAGCGTCTGCATCAGAGCGATTGTGTGACGTGATAGTGTATTCTTGCTGTACACTTAAACCGCCTCAGCAAGAATTGTTGCAGTGTTGTACGCCTTTAAACTGTAAAGTGCAGACTTCCCGTGGACTGGCCTTAAGGCGCGTTAGCGGCCTGTAGTTCTGGATGGTCCAGCTCAGTGACAAAGGGAGAGTGCACAATTTCCGTCGGTTCTTGGAGGGACGTAGATATGTTACCTTTAATACAGAGATTAAATTAAATCAGTACTTTTTGTAATATTTGTAGAACATACCGTCTGTCGTTAGAGGAACATAGCATATTGACAACTTGAATACACAGTATTAATGTTCGATAGTAGTATTTATTTAATAGTTTATTATGAACCGGCTTTCAGCTTCTTAGCCTATCGTCAGATAACTTAATACTAAACATTTAGTCTACGCAACTTCAGCGAGAATTCATAGCTCTACAAAGACTGCTGTACACAGATATGTGACATTTTGTGACTACATCAGTACAAAATACAAGGAGAATGTACGAGTAATACCTACGAGACGAGATACTGGCAGAAGTACAGCTGTGAGGACAGGGCGTGAGTCGTGCTTGGGGTAGCTCAGATGGTAGAGCACTTGTCCGCAAAAGACAAAGGTCCCGATTTCGAGTCTCGGCCTGGCCCACAGTTTTAATCGGCCAGGAAGTATCATATCAGCGCACAGTCCTCTGCGGAGTGAAACTCTCATTCTGGAAACATCCCCCAGGCTGTGGCTAAGTCATGTCTCCGCAATTTCCTTTCTTCCAGAAGTGCTAGTTCTGCAAGGTTTGGAAGGTAGGAGACGAGGTACTGGCGGAAGTAAAGCAATGAGGAGGGTGCATGAGTCGTGCTTGGGTAGCTCAGATGGTAGAGCACGTGCCCTCGAAAGGCAAAGGTCCGAGTCTCGGTTCGGAACACTGTTTTAATCTGCCAGGAAGTTTCAATACCTGAAGAGAGTCTGAACAAATAAATGTTATATTACAGTATATTCAAATATTAAAACTAGATGAATGCATATGCCAACAACGTTGCACAAGTAAGTAATGGCACAGGCTACTGTGTCATATGGACAAACTGGTGAATGTGACGAACAGATCGAAAAAAGCGGAGGACAGTGAAATCCGAAGAATATGTGCGTGGAACTGTTATAACAAGCTTATCATCTAATGGTGAGACAAATAATAACTGACTGATGCCACTTTTATAAGGATGAGTAGTGGATCTGTGTTTGATCATTAAAGACCAGATCAGGATTCTCTAATTGATATTTATTAATGGCCAGAATTTTAAGTAACGATAGTTTTCTGCCTTTAACTTCTTTATGGAGAGCATCACATTGTACTTCATGTAAATCACAATCATACAGAGCATGTTCACCAAAGAGGGAATCATTCTTTCTCCTTTCATGCTCAAGAAGTCTAGTGGTTATAGCCGCACCTGATTGACTTACTTATACTTGCCGCACGGATTGCACGAAATTCTGCAAATAACACTTTGTTCTGAAGGTGCAATCACATCTTCACTGTTGAGCAGAAGCTGAGCATCAGTATCCCTAGTGTACGAAGCTGGAGTATATTTCCTGAATTTTAGTTTCCTGGCAAGAGCCTAGCATGGGGGCCCATATGTTATCAGTGTGGTTTCGTGCTATCTGAGGTGGATAAAAGAGTGCTGTTATCCTCTGCCTCCTCTTTTTGCTGAGTAAGTCGTCGAAGCACTGTAACCATTGCTGTGTGCTATTTCTTTAATTATTTTCAATTAATGTTTTCAACATCTGACCTGGTTTGTGGTATAGGCAGAAATCAGTGTACCATAGAGTAGGAGGCTGTGTGTTTGCGGTTTATGGGATGCTGGGAACTTGCTAGAATTATTATGACTGTTGAGGTCTCTTTCCTGTATACTTAAATACATGCTGCTGCTTACTGACGTCAATGGTGAGGACTAATAAGTTGGTAAAATATCCTCCCAGCTCCACTGTAAGCTTGATTTTACTCTGATGTGAAGACAAAAGTCGGAAAAATTTATTTAATTGTCTGGTGGTACCTGTCCATAAGCACAGTACATCATCAGGTAGCGCTGTAACTAACAGACTGACTGAGCGTGAAAGGAGTAGGAGACTGAGAAAGAATGATTCCCCCTTTGGTGAACATGCTCTCTATGAATGTGATTCATATGAAGTAAAGTGTGATGTTCTCCATAAAGGAACTAAAGGCAGAAAACTATCGTTACTTGATATACTGGCAATTAGTAAACAAAAATCAGAGCATCCTGACCTGGTTCTTAATGATCAAACACGCCTCCACTAGTCACCCTTATTAAAGTGGCAGCAATGATCAAGCACGCCTCCACTAGTCACCCTTATTAAAGTGGCAGCAGCCAGTTATTATTTCTCTCACCATTAGATGATAAGCTTGTTATAAATTGTTATAACTGTTCCACGCACATATTCCATAGGTTTCTTTGTCGTCGTCTCCTCCTCCCCCTCCCTCCCCCTCCCCCCGTCCACACGCTTTTTTATCGGTCTGTTTGTCACATTCACCTGTGAGTCCATATAGCATACCAGCCTGTGCCATTACGCGGTTGGCTTAAGCATTCATATAGGTTTAATATGAGAATGTAAGATTTATTTTTTCAGAGTCTCTTTAGATATTACATTATCCTTGTGTTTTCTATTGACATAGTCACAAAAGTCACATATCTTTGTACATCAATCTTTGTACAGCTATGAATTCTCGCTGAAGTTGTGTAGACTATCTGTTTAGTATTAAGTTACCTGAAGGAAGCCTAGCAAGCCGAAAGCCAGTTTATAATGAACCAGCAAACAAATATTGCTGCGGAACTTTAATACCGTGAATTCAAGTTATTAACAAAATTTTGACTTAAGATTTGGATCGTTCGTTAAATTACCTTTCATTTAATATGCCTTTCGAGCTTGTAAAATAATTATCTCAAAAATAGTTGAAATTAATCTTTAATTATACGATCTCAAATTAATTTCCGCTGACGATTTGAGACCACCGTCAGCTTTACTAACAAGCGGACTAGGGGCATGTGATGGGGAACGAATTTTCAGCGCCCACAAATCAATTAATTTTACAATACCGCAAGGTAAAACCCCTGTGCTGTCGTTTGTGATGGCCGCTTTTGCCTCACCCTGCACTGAGCTGTCCTACTGTCACAATCGTAAGAGACTGCCACCTGATTCTTTCCGCATAATGATTTGCATACTGCAACGACCAGTCATGTTAGCAGTGACAAATCTTATATCGCCCCAATCCGGCCTCATTTTTTTTAAAAAATATTAGGACTCGCTCACTATAAAGTATTTGCTTTTTTAGTTGTAGATGCAGGCAAATTTTAAAGAACGGAGCACTCCTTCTTTCGCTCGCCATAGTACTGGCAATATTTTCTGAATAGTAAATTTTGACTAGGAACGATGGGTATGGTTATGATCTTACAACGCTGTGAGCATATTTTGGACATTCCTTTATTAATTTTAATATCCACAAAATATGGAGACATTGTACTTGCTTTTTACCGTATAGGTTGAAACGTCCCCTTAGAAAATTACGTATTACTGTGCTGGCAAACCTCTTACGTTATTTGATTTTCAAACAGCTGAGCAAAACTGAACGTACTCAGACATTTATCTCTTTACTTATTATGATCATCACTAAACTGACACACAATATTTTTAGCGCAACGCAATCTGACTTTCAATAATCCCTACAAAAGAATGGCCCTGACTAACAATAACCTATACTTTTCATGAATCACTTACCTCACAAAAATCTTCGTTACTCGAACTACTGCAATACAGTGAGCGCCAATACTGTCAGCTAAATAAAAGATCCTAACTACTGAAGGCACTAACTACTGATAGGCATAGTTAGCAAATGAAACATTTTGATAGAGAACAAACAATGTATTTACCTTAATAGTATTCGAAAGTCATAATATATATATGTTCATGACATCTCGTCTTACAAATTTCGTTTTTCTGACGGGCACACGTCCAGGTCGTCCACTATCAAAACTCTGCCATCTCTCTTCCCACATCCACCACTGCTGGCAGCTCATGACATCTCGTCTTACAAATTTCGTTTTTCTGACGGGCACACGTCCAGGTCGTCCGCTATCAAAACTCTGCCATCTCTCTTCCCACATCCACCACTGCTGGCAGCTCATCTCCAACTGCGCAACGCTATGCGCTCTTCACATCCAACTGCCCAACACTACAATAGCAAATATTCCAACAATGCAAATCAGCCACATACTGCACACAGCACAGTCAGTGATTTTGATCCAGAGCGCTACGTGACGTTACCAACATAAAAACCTAAACAGCCTACTTACAAGGTTCACCTGATGATGCGGGTTGAAGCCGGACGTGTTCCGATAAACAACAATTTTACCAGCTGTAAGCGGAGTCCTTCCTAACATCACATCTTGGAGTGATCCACTTTAGTACACCGTTTTCGCTGCGCTCGTTCCACTCGCGAGATGATAGTAAGTTCTGTCAGTACCGCCATTCTGCGGCATTCGCAGTCGGTGCTGGTTACCGTTCGGTAGGCCAGGCACTATTTAAGATGATTACTGAATAATTCCAATCCCAAAGAAAGCAGGTGTTGACAGGTGAAAAATTACCGAACTTTCCGTTTAATAAGTCACGGCTGCAAAATACTAACGCGAATTATCTACAGACGAACGGGAAAACTGGTAGAAGCCGACCTCGGGGAAGATCAGTTTGGATTCCGAGGCAATACTGACCCTACGACTTATCTTAGAAGATAGATTAAGGAAAGGCAAACCTACGTTTCTAGCATTTGTAGACTTAGAGAAAGCTTTTGACAGTGTTGACTGGAATACTCTGTTTCAAATTCTGAAGGTGGTACGGGTAAAATACAGGGAGCGAAAGGCTATTTACAATTTGTACAGAAACCAGATGGCAGTTATAAGAGTCGAGGGGCATGAAAGAGAAGCTGTGGTTGGGAAGGGAGTGAGACAGAGTTGTAGCCTCTCCCCGATGTTATTCAATCTGTATATTGAGCAAGCAGTAAAGAAAACAAAAGAAAAAATCGGAGTAGGTATTAAAATCCATGGAGAAGAAATAAAAACTTTGAGGTTCGCCGATGACAATGTGATTCTGTCAGAGACAGCTAAGGACTTGGAAGAGCGGTTGAACGGAGTGGATAGTGTCTTGAATGGAGGATATAAGATGAATGAACATCAACAAAAGCAAAACGAGGATAATGGAATGTAGTCGAATTACGTCGGGAGATGCTGAGGGAATTAGATTAGGAAATGAGACACTTAAAGTAGTAGATGAGTTTCGCTATTTGGGGAGCAAAATAACTGATGATGGACGAAGTAGACAGGATATAAAATGTAGACTGGCAATGGCAAGGAAAGCGTTTCTGAAGAAGAGAAATTTGTTAACATCGAGTATATATTTGTCAGGAAGTCGTTTCTGAAAGTATTTGTATGGAGTGTAGCCATGTATAGAAGTGAAAAATGGACAATAAATAGTTTGGACAAGAAGCTTTCGAAATGTGGTGCTACATAAGAATACTGAAGATTAGATGGGTAGATCACGTAACTAATGAGGAGGTATTGAATACATTTGGGGAGAAGAGTAGTTTGTGGCACAACTTGACTAGAAGAAGGGATCGGATGGTAGGGCATATTCTGAGGCATCAAGGGGTCACCAATTTAGTTGTGGAGGGCAGTGTGGAGGGTAAAAACCGTAGAGGGAGACCCAGAGATGAATACACTAAGCAGATTCAGAAGGATGTAGGTTGCAGTAGGTAATGGGATATGAAGAAGCTTGCACAGTATAAGTAGCATGGAGAGCTGTATCAAACCAGTCTCCGGACTGAAGACCATGACAACAACAAGTTAATAATTGTATGAAGTGTTGTGCCCTGGTTTCCGATAGCTTCCTTGCTGATAATCGACGCTCTCCGTAGTTTCTCTCCTCGAATTCTCGCGTAGTTCAGGTGCTGGACCACTCTAATTCAAGGCTTTAGTATCAACTGAATGTTTTCTATGCAGTATTCTTGACCTGCATCTAGAAAAGAAAGGAATTGCTTTTTATGAATGCAGCGTCGTACATGTAAATCAGGCTACCTCACCTTCATTTTGTATGCTACTGCAAGTACAATATACAGGGTTATTACAAATGATTGAAGCGATTTCACAGCTCTACAATAACATTATTATTTGAGATATTTTCACAATGCTTTGCACACACATACAAAAACTCAAAAAGTTTTTTTAGGCATTCACAAATGTTCGATATGTGCCCCTATAGTGATTCGGCAGACATCAAGCTGATAATCAAGTTCCTCCCACACTCGGCGCAGCATGTCCCCATCAATGAGTTCGAAAGCATCGTCGATGCGAGCCCGCAGTTCTGGCAAGTTTGTTGGTAGAGGAGGTTTAAACACTGAATCTTTCACATAACCCCACAGAAAGAAATCACATGGGGTTAGGTCGGGAGAGCGTGGAGGCCACGACATGAATTGCTGATCATGATTTCCACCACGACCGACCCATCGGTTTTCCAATCTCCTGTTTAAGAAATGCCGAACATCATGATGGAAGTGCGGTGGAGCACCATCCTGTTGAAAGATGAAGTCGGCGCTGTCGGTCTCCAGTTGTGGCATGAGCCAATTTTCCAGCATGTCCAGATACACGTGTCCTGTAACGTTTTTTTTCGCAGAAGAAAAAGGGGCCGTAAACTTTAAACCGTGAGATTGCACAAAACACGTTAACTTTTGGTGAATTGCGAATTTGCTGCACGAATGCGTGACGATTCTCTACCGCCCAGATTCGCACATTGTGTCTGCTCACTTCGGTATTAAGAAAAAATGTTGCTTCATCACTGAAAACAAGTTTCGCACTGAACGCATCCTCTTCCATGAGCTGTTGCAACCGCGCCGAAAATTCAAAGCGTTTGACTTTGTCATCGGGTGTCAGGGTTTGTAGCAATTGTAAACGGTAAGGCTTATGCTTTAGCCTTTTCCGTAAGATTTTCCAAACCGTCGGCTGTGCTACGTTTAGCTCCCTGCTTGCTTTATTCGTCGACTTCCGCGGGCTACGCGTGAAACTTGCCCGCACGCGTTCAACCGTTTCTTCGCTCACTGCAGGCCGACCCGTTGATTTCCCCTTACAGAGGCATCCAGAAGCTTTAAACTGCGCATACCATCGCCGAATGGAGTTAGCAGTTGGTGGATCTTTGTTGAACTTCGTCCTGAAGTGTCGTTGCACTGTTATGACTGACTGATGTGAGTGCATTTCAAGCACGACATACGCTTTCTCGGCTCCTGTCGCCATTTTGTCTCACTGCGCTCTCGAGCGCTCTGGCGGCAGAAACCTGAAGTGCGGCTTCAGCCGAACAAAACTTTATGAGTTTTTCTATGTATCTGTAGTGTGTCGTGACCATATGTCAATGATTGGAGCTACAGTGAATTTATGAAATCGCTTCAATCATCTGTAATAGCCCTGTACTATGGTTTTACCTGAACACACGAATTTCCTCTGGTCTGTAGCTTCCCATATTGTCCTGTACATTATTTCAATTAACCATCGACTGAACCTCTGCTAGAGGAAACAAAGTTCCGTGCCAGCCACGGTCGGGACAGCAGCCAACAGGCACGTGGATGACAGCTCTCACGGCCTGCCGGGAACGAAGAATTCGTCTGCTCCAGTAATCACCTTAGTTAAAATTCATTAGCTATCAAGTCATCGCCTCTAGCAGACCACTAATGGCTACATAGGGTGGAAAAGAAATACTCCGCTTTATACGCTAATGCGTCAAAGAAACTGGTACAGGCATGCGTATTCAAATACAGAGATACGTAAACAGACAGAATGTGCTGCTTCGGTCGGCAACGTCTATATAAGACAACAAGAGTCTGGTGCAGCTGTTAGATCGGTTACTACTGATACAATGGCAGGTTATTAAGATTTAAGTGAGTTTGAACTTGGTTTTATAGTTGACGCACGAGCGATGGAACACAGCATCTCCGAGGTAGTGATGAATCTTTAGGTTAGTTAGGTTTAAGTAGTTCTAAGTTCTAGGGGACTGATGACCTCAGATGTTAAGTCCCATAGTGCTCAGAGCCATTTGAACCATTTTTAGTCTGACACTTGTTGATGGCCCAGCATTGAAATCTCCAGCATTTTGCGGTAAGGTTGTACTTCTGTGACGTCTAAGTCGTCGTTTGTTCCTTTCTTGCCGGATCTTTTTCGGGCCGCAGCAATGTCGGAGATTTGATGTTTTACCGGATTCCTGATATTCACGTTACACCCGTGAAACGGTCGTACGGGAAAATGCCCACATCATCGCTACCTCGGAGATGCTGTGTCCTATTCCTCGTGCACCTACCTTAACACCACGTTCAAGCTCACTTAAATCTCGATAAGCTGCCATAGTAGAAGCAGTAACTTACCTATCAACTGCGCCAGACGCTCGTCTTATACAGGCGCTGCCGACTGCAGCACCGTATTCTGCCTGTTTACATATCTCTGTATTTGAATACGGATCTCTATACCAATTTCTTTCGCACTTAAGTGCATATACACAATTTCTAAATTTAATGTAAGACTTAGTGTGTTGAACTTTTGTCGTAAGACTATAGCTTTTAATGGGTGGATTATTTCAGAATTTTAAAATCTGAAATTCAGTCAATAGCTGTATGAATGAATGAAATACAAATGTTTGTCGTCGTGGGAAACAGTTAGTTGGCAATCTGGAAATGAGTTTTCGAAAACAGCCACAAGTCGCACTTTGTATTTTTTATCGTCCGGTTTCCCTCTTCGAATGAGCAAGAGCATCATCAGAATATAAAGTTTATGATTAAAGACTGCCTTTAAAGTTGTCTTACAACTCTGAAGATTAATGTGGCTGTACTATATGTTTAAAGTACAGTCTGTTTCATCTTTGGCGCTGTCAATGTCAATGCCATCATATACTACTGTACTTTAAACGTAAATTTAAGTAGTATAGTACAGACAGATTATTCTTTAGAGCTGCCAGCCAACTTTCAAGGCGATCTTTAGTGCTCACAGTCACCTATAAACTGTATGTTCTGATGCTTGTCTTGTTCATTTGAAGTGCGAAACAGGTCGATAAAAAATTCAAAGTACGACTTGTGGCTGTTTTCCAAAACTTAGTTTTAACAGTCGGTCTCGATTAGGCAATGCCTGCTTTTGGTAAACTGGAGTGAGTGCTCGTTTTAGCAGTTTCTACTGACTCTGTAGTCCTGCAGTATTGAATGTTGTTTCTCACTATCTGCTAATCTTGTACCGCTGTTTCGTGACAGGGTCTGCACCGTATAATTTTATAGCACCATCGATCGCTAAGAAACAATTTGAGCCGTGTCGTAGAATCTTACCGGCGGGTCTGATTAACGCTTCGAAGGTGGGCTGTAATTTTGCCGCTACAACCGTATCATTCGGTTCTCGCCAGCAGCTGTGCGGGGGCAGCCCTTCAGTTCCTCCTTATGAAAAGTGCCTTACCTATGCCGGACAGGTAGAAGCGAGTTCGCTTGGGAAATCACAGACGAGATCGCGGGATGAGCCGAACGCGGAGGCAGCGAGCGAACCCCAACCCGGGACGTGGAAAGTGCCAACAATTCGGCGCCGAGCTGTCTTCCGTGTCGCTTCGCTGCACAAAATTATACTCCGGCCAGCAAAATGTGTTCCTTGACTGCTGACTAGAAATGAAATTCCCGTAATGAAAAAGCTGTCTCTCTTCCTCTCCGCGCCTTTCTTTTATGTTTGACGTTTTAATAAGACAGCACTTTGTCTCCTTACGATGCAGCTCACTCTGCCCCTCCGACTTCTTTTCTTTCCGCCGAGTCGACGTCAGAAGAAGCGATTTCTGTTTGTTTTACGATTTAGCCGAGATTTCTCGTCGACCAGTACCTATTTGTTCCGTTCCAGGATTTTTACGCCGTGGCTCGACATAAAAGTGGCTCGTAAAGTGGTTTCAGCGTTTCACAACATGGTTTAAACAGGAAAGATATTTCTGTATCGTCATCGGCGGTGTACAGTTAGCTTCTGAAAATTCATATCTACGCTTACTTAGGAAACAATAGTCCTACGGTGTGGAAAACAAACATTCTAACTGGAATCAGCATATCCATTACTATTGGTTAAAACTACTATGCAGAATATGGAACGCTCAACCTTTATATTGCAGTACCATGTACACACTATAAGTAAGTGCCTGAATAAATGCGTTTGTATACGTGTGGCTGTTATACACATCGCTGGTTTTTCTGAACTGTTCTCTTGTTCTGTGTAGATCAGTGGTTGCCAAGGTGAGGGTAATTACACCCTGAGGGATAAAATGAAATTTTCTGAGCGGTGAAAACCAAACTATTCGATTCTGTTCTGTTTTAGTCACTAAACTAAATTATTTTGAAAATATTGTTACGACTATCACAATTTTAAATATTCTAATATTGATTGTATAAGTTATCAATAATTAGTATTTCTCAATTAGTTGCATTGATGCGATGAACGTTACAGGTTCCTCACATAGTCCACCCACAACACACATATGCTGTGCTTTGTTCCATACATCGTTGATGATGAAAATGAGGCATCTACCAACGAATGCCAAATATCGTAAGAAAATATTTTCTCCAGGTTGCAGATAGTAACTGCAGTAGTTCAGACATTGCTTCATTACTCGCTTCGAAACAGATAATTGAATTGTTTGACAACACGACTCAGCAGAACTGCATAAGACAACTGTTGTGGTGTACACAGTTTTATTATTATTTATTTATCTACTTTGTTTAGACCCTTAGAGGATCACATAAAGCAAATTATGACCTGTGGCTGTTATTTTTCTTGTTCTCCGAGAATTGTTTCATCATCTCGCTATGCTTAGCTCGACGTTCATCTGACCGCTTTCTTCTAGGTACCTTGGGTTTGTCTTCTGATGAAATTTTGCTAGCTCTAGACCTTATGTCTGAAGACGTTTCGATCTTCGATGTCTGTCGGTGAGATTTTGTCATTTTTTAGATCATTTTGAACCTGTTTTATCCAGATCGTTGTCGTTTTCAGTTTCCGTAATTACATCAAAATTACTATTGTTATACATTTTTGCCATTAAGACAGAGATTGAGTTGAATATTACATAATTATTCCATTTTTCCCTTTTTATGTTTTCTTCTTTTTTTTTCTCTTCCCAAAACCTCGTCATTCTTCGACTACGTTCGTGTTTCCTTCCTTCTGTCCATATTTTCTCCGGTCTCTTTCTTTCTTTTACTTCAAATTTCGTGTTCATAATTTTGTTTCTGAATTTGTCTCGTTCATCTATCATTTTTTTTATTGTCTCCTGCTTCTTTTAGGTCTTCTTCTATTTCACGAAACCAGCTGGTTTTTTGATTGAGTTGTTGACTACATCAAAAATCCTCTTTGTGAGTCTGGTGTCGTTCATTCTGTGTAAGTGCCCAAAGAATGTTAACCGACGTTTTCTGATGACATCAGTGAGTTATTATTATTATCATCATCATCAGAGTGGTTACCCACAAAGCATCAACAGCCTCAAGTCGTCCAGTTTCTGCCAGTTCAGAAGTAAGGAGTGTACCAATGAATTTATTTAGCAGCAGTCAGTATATTGCACGCATATGAGCCTGTTTGATTTTAAACGGGCTTGTAGTGTGCACGTCAAGCAAGTGCCACAATGGGGAGGAGTAATGCAGGGGAAGCATGTTTTGTAACAACTGTCTACGCTGACTGTGGATAGCTGGCTTGCTTTCCTGAGAAGCACATGCCGGTAGCACTTGCGATACACGACGAATTCCTTCGTCGTTCATTCTAACACACACACACACACACACACACACACACACACACACACACACACAAACTAAATACAATTCATCTTTCACCAGAAAAAAAAGTATTCCAAGAAAAGTCTTTCACTCTATATTTTACTTACAAGGGAACCTACCCATCGCACCCCCCTCAGATTTAGTTATAAGTTGGAACAGTGGGTAGGCCTTGAAAAACCGAACACAGATCACTCGAGAATGCAGGAAGAAGTTGTGTGGAACTATGAAAAAAATTAGTGAAATATACAAACTGAGTAGTCCATGCACAAGATAGGCAACATCAAAGAGAATGCGAACTCAGGAACGCCGTGGTCCCGTGGTTAGCGTGAGTAGCTGCGGAACGAGAGGTCCTTGGTTCAAGTCTTCCCTCGATTGAAAATTTACTTTTTTTTTTTTTCGTTAAGTTACGATCTGCCCGTTCGTTCATTGACGTCTCTGTTCACTGTAATAAGTTTAGTGTCTGTGTTTTGCGACCGCACCGCAAAACCGTGCGGTTAGTAGACGAAAGGACGTGCCTCTCCAATGGGAACCGAAAACATTGGATCGCAAGGTCATAGGTCAACCAATTCCTCCACAGGAAAGCACATCTGATATATTCTATACCACACTGGTGACGGCATGTGCGTCACATGACAGGAATATTTTATCGACCCACCTAACTTGTACACTTACCGAATGGGTAAAAAGATTCTTCTACCTTGCCCGATTTAGGTTTTCTTGTGGATCTGATAATCACTCCCGAAAAAGTGATGAAAACAAGAGTTTGTCATATAAACTGAAAATAAAAAATTAAACTTTCCACTCGAGGGAAGACTTGAACCTAGGACCTTTCGTACCGTAGCTGCTCTCGCTAACCACGGCACCACGGCGCTCCTTGACTCCCATTGTCCTTGATGTTGCCTATGGCGCGTGGACTACTCAGTTTGTATATTTAACTAATTTTTTTCATAGTTCCACACAACGTCTTCCTGTTTTCTCTATTGATCTGTGTTCAGTTTTTCAAGGCCTATCCACTGTGCCAACTTATAACTAAATCTGAGGGGGGTGCGATGGGGAGGTTCCCTTGTTAGGTGCTAAAATTGGTGGTAATGTCGGACAGGGTAGGGGCAACAAACGGTGGGAGGGGGAGAGTGGGGGGAGGGGGAGGCAGGAGTACTTGCTAATGTCTACTTGCACTCAGGGTAATGGCCTAAGAAAGGTTAGGAACCAGAGTTCTAGATGGTAGTTTAGGACCTGCGCGAATATTTAGTTCTCTATCCGCAGCTTTTGATACAGTTCCCACAGGACATACAAAGAACATTTTATTGTTGATTTTGATATACAGTCATTTATATGGACTGAGCACGGAATATTCCAAATATGTACCAGCGGCGATTTAAGATTTCTTGTTATGTTATCAGTAAGATATTCATAGTATACTACCACCATGTGCGCTGTGTTCCATTTTCGTTTTGTTTACTCCTTTTGGGTATACTCTGATTGTAAATCTTGTTTTATGTCGAGTCAATCTTTTCTTAATCCTATTTAACTTCGTAACATGGTACGACTTCAAATGGCTCTAAGTACTATGCGACATTACAGCTGAGGTCATCAGTCCCCTAGACTTAGAACTACTTAAACCTAACTAACCTAAGGACATCACACACATCCATGCCCGAGGCAGGATTCGAACCTACAACCGTAGCAGCGCGCGGTTCCGGACTGAAGCGTCTAGAACCGCTCGGCCACAGCGGCCGGCCTGGTACGACTTAAACTGATGTCAACCATGAATTTTCAAAACAAACTGTCATATAACATTTGCTGTGTTTTGTGCAGAACGGCAGATAATGTTTGAAATGATCGCTGTATAAAGCAGAAATCTACAGATAGCAGTCTTTGAACGCTGTCCCGTATTTTGATCGAAACCGATGTTGGAATCTTCCTACACGTCGGTCAGGGGACCTGATGATGGCGTAATATGTTGTGTCGGTAGCTGGGCCGACACCGTGAAGTTGAGATGGCTGAAAATGAACGCTAGACTAACGCTGTAGCCGATAGGGCACGCACGGCTAAAGCAGACGGGCGTGAAGTCTGGAACATGAGAACTTATAAATGAATAAGAAGAAAAGTATGTAGATGCTTATTACTTATCTTTTTATTAGTCCTTGGAATACATCTCTCTTGAATACTCGTAAGCTATAGGCACTGATACAAATGGCGCCTTGCTAGTGCGTAGCCATTAACTTAGCTGATGGCTATTCTGTCTCTCGGCTAATGAGAGAGAAAGGCTTCGTACATCTGGTCGGTAGCTAGGTTCTCGTACAACTGGGGCGAGTGCTCTCTCGTATCACGAGACCTGCCTTGGTGGTGGCGCTAGGTCTGCGATTACACAGTGGCGACACGCGGGTCCGACATGTACTAAATGGACCGCGGCCGATTTAAGCTACCACCTAGCAAGTGTGGTGTCTGGCGGTGACACCACATTCCTCCCCCGCAAATCGGCGAACGGTCGTGTGATAAGGCTTCCGCCCGCCGTGGGGAGGACCACATGTTGACGTATGCGATGAGGTGGGGAGCCTAACAACAGGCGAGGCTGCGCCACCCGCACCCGGCCATACGGTCCGAGGGGAGCTAGGAAACGCCTGAAAAACTAGTCCAGGGTGCACGTCAACATGCGGCGTATGCGCCCGTAAAGAGACAGGAGTGACCGAAGGATCAACCTCCATTGCGTCGGGGTAGCCGACGCGCGATGACGTCATGTGGTCCGGAGCGGGCGGGAGTTCCATGGCGGAGGACAGCTGGTCACGGGAAGCGGTCGGCGGCGCGTGACCCTGGGAGGCGCTGGGCGGCTGCAGCGAAGCGTCGAATGCGGGCGGCGCCGGCGGGAGAACAAGCGGCGGCGGCGGCGGCTGCTGCTGCTGCGGCGGCGGCGGCGCGTCGCCATGGGGCAAAATGGAAGGCATCGTCGGTAACACCTGGGGATGAGGCGAGCCAGTAGATGGGTCCCCAGGGCGCTGACCGGACGGCACCGTCGCTGAAAGCAGACGGGGAGCGGCAGAACCCGAGCGACGACAGAGGCGCAGCTGATTGAGATGCCGACGCACCTCACCAGAGGCCCCCAAAACCAAATACATCGCGCGGCCGAGGCAGCGAAGAATGCGCCCTGCGAGCCAACGCCGTGAACCTCGATAGTTGCGATAAAATACAACGTCGCCTGGAGCAAAAGCAGGAGTCTGCCGCTGCACAGGAACCTGATGCGGCGGATGCAGCAAAGACATCAAGGTGCGATGAGGACGACCGTGGAGCAACTCAGCCGGCGAGCGACCATCTCGGGGCTGAGAGCGATACGAAGACAAAAAGAGCAACAATGCGTCCTCCCGAGAATGCGACTCTTTCAATTTCAACATCTGGGACTTGAAAGTCCGGACCAATCGTTCAGCGGCACCGTTGGACTGAGGCGAAAACGGCGCGGATGTCAGATGTTGAATACCATTGGCCTGGCAGAATGACTGAAATTCTGCGGACATGAATTGTGGGCCATTGTCGGAAACAATAGTCTGCGGAAGACCTTCAATGCAAAAGATAGCAGACAACGCTTGGATGGTGGCGGAGGACGTCGTGGAAGACATCCGGACAACAAAAGGAAAATTACTGAAGGCATCGACCAGAACCAACCATCGAGCATTCCAGAATGGACCAGCAAAATCAATGTGCAAGCGTTGCCAAGGGGAAGTGGCTTTTGGCCACGCAAAGACTTTCCGTGGCGGTGCGGACTGTTGTTCGGCACACGCCGGGCACGAAGAACACATATGCGTAATCGCAGCATCGATTCCGAACCAAGTACAGTGCTGACGAGCAAGTTGTTTCGTTCGCACTATACCCCAATGTCCTTGGTGAAGAAGCCGTAAAACAGAGGACTGTAACGAACGGGGGACCACGACTCTGGACTGATCATTATCAGAACGCAACAACAAAACACCACGTCGAACAAAAAGTCTCTCCTTGTGAGCAAAAAATCGGCGAACCAACGGATCCACGATCCGAGACTGTGACAAAGGCCATTGCGTAGCAACAAAACGTAAAACAGTAGCAAGGACAGGGTCAGCAGCTGTGGCTGTAGCGACACGACGAAAATCAATCGGAAACGATTCGACCACTTCATCGGTTTCCGAATCAATGAACATGCAAGCAAGTTCGGAAGAATCGAATGCTTTATCCTCAGCAACAGGCAAACGGGACAACGCATCGGCGTTTCCGTGCTTAGCAGTGGACCGATACAAGATATCGTAGCGGTACTGCGAGAGGAAAATAGACCAGCGAATGAATTTCTGCGCTGTACGTGGAGGTACAGGCTTGGTCGGATGAAAAAGCGATGTCAAAGGTTTGTGGTCTGTGATGATGGTAAAGTGACGACCATACAAGAAATCATGGAACTTAGTAACACCAAACACGAGAGCCAAAGCTTCTTTCTCTATCTGTGAATAATTTCTTTGCGCAGACGAGAGCAATTTGGACGCAAAGGCAATAGGGCGATCATGGGAGCCAACTTTGTGCGCAAGCACAGCACCGATCCCGAAATCCGATGCATCTACCATCAACAAAAGGGGTTTCTGGGGATCTAATGGCGTAAGGCAAGTATTAGAAAGCAACGCCGATGTCAACTGGCGAAAGGCGCGTTCACATTCCGTCGTCCAGACGAACGGAACACCTTTACGGCGTAAGCGATGAAGCGGAGCTGAAATAGAAGAGGCGTTGCGCAGAAAGCGATGATAATAATTAATTTTACCCAACACACTCTGTAGCTGTTTCACATTTTGAGGGGAAGGCAATTCTTGTATGGCACGGAGGTGCTCTGGACTCGGATGTATGCCTTGGGCATTAATGACATGTCCCAGGTATGGTAAGTCACGAGCAAAAAACACACATTTGTCCTTCCTCAAGCGAAGACCATTTTGCCGCAAGACCTGAAATAATGTTCGTAAGTTCGCAAGATGATCTGCTTCTGTCTGTCCGGAGATCACTATATCGTCCAGATAGTTTGCTGCAGTAGGGACCGACGCACAAATAGTTTGTAAATATTGCTGAAACAAGGCAGGGGCGGATGCACACCCGAATGGCAGTCTTTTGAAGCGGTACAATCCAAGATGCGTGTTAACCACCAATACGCGCTGGGATTCGTCGTCCACCGGTATCTGCAAGTACGCATCGGCTAGGTCCAACTTTGAAAAATATTTTCCCGGGCACAGTTTAGCAAAAAGATCTTCCGGGCGGGGCAAAGGAAAAGTAGCAGTCACAAGCTGTGGATTCACTGTGGCCTTGAAGTCCACGCAAAGTCTCAATTTTCCGGAAGGTTTTGGCAAAATTACTAAGGGTGAGGCCCAGAGAGAAGCTTGCACACGTTCAATTACACCTTGTGATTCGAGATCGTGTAACGTTCTTGCGACCTCATCACGCAATGCGTGGGGAACATTGCGCGCCCTGAAAAATTTCGGTTGCGCGTTTACCTTCAGTTCTAAATGTGCTTCATAGTTTTTAGCGCAACCTAAGCCCGGTGCAAAAATGTCTGCAAATTCGTCACATACACTAGAAACACTGTCTGAAGGCACAGTCTGATTCACTGATAGGACCAGATTTACAATAGACATGTTAAACAACTGAAACAAGTCTAGACCAAACAAGTTCACAGCAGAAGAAGAACGAAGAACGTAAAATGACACAAGTTTTGTTTGTCCCTTGTATGTTGCAAGAAGGCTGCACTGTCCTAACACAGGAATTGTCTGTCCGGAATATGTAGTTAGCTTAACATTTGCGGAACGCAACGGAGGTTTGCCCAGTTGTTTGTACGTGTCATGATTGAGCAATGAAACTGCAGCTCCGGTATCGAGCTGGAATGGTATCACTTTGCCTTCAAAGTCTAAGTCCACAAAAAGTTTATTGTCCTGCTGACGACAAGAGCGACTGTTTTGTGCAATTGGAACAGACACTGGTACAGAATCACTTGCTAATTGACGTGATTTCCGGCGACGTCGACGCACAGTTTTTGTGGGACGATCACAGTTACTGTTAGAGAAAGTGTCACTGGACGAAGCGGAATTAACGACATGAATGTCCATAGGCGAAGGTCCACGAGCCTGAGTGTCCTGGGTTCGATTCCGGCGCGAAGCAAAGGGCCTGGAATGATTGTGATGGTCTGATCTGAGCTTTTTCTGGCAAACACTTTGAACATGTCCTTTCTTATTGCAGAAAAAGCAAATAGCTTGGCGTGACGGGCAATGTTCACGCGAATGTCTAGTAGCACACCGCGGGCATGATTTCACTGCATTTGTGGGCTGGCGCGGCACACCTGGCTTAGCACGCGGCGGTCGCTGTGTCGACGTGCGCAAGGCCCGGTTACCGGGCCGCGCAGCGCGTCCAGCGGGCCGGTTAATGTTACACACGGCTGGCGAAGTTTCAAAAGATTCCTGAGCACAGTCAAGTGTGTCCTGTCTATCCAATATGTCTATTACTTGTTGAAGGGAGGGATTAACTAGTTTCAAAATTTGCTCCCGTATGCGAACATCAGAAACGTTCTGTGCTATTGCATCACGCACCATTGTATCTGAATAAGAAAGACCACAGTCACATTCAAAAGCACAGTCCCTAGTAAGTCCTTGCAATGTTGCTACCCACTCCCTATTAGTTTGACCGGCCGTACGTTTTGTACGAAAGAACGTATACCGTTTGGCAACCACATTAACTGTTTCTTTGAAATAGGCATCTAATGCAGACAAAATTTCCTCGTAGGACAGAGTTGCTACGTCTCGTCGGGGAAACAATTTCACTATCACACGGTATGTGGACACACCGACACAAGAAAGCAAAAACGGCTGCCGCTCATTACCTTGAATTCTGTAGGCAGCGAGGTGAAAGTTGAACTGGCGAGACCACTCTTGCCAGGTCTCATCGGCTGCCACGTATGGTCGAAAGGGAGGTGCAACAGCGTTTAGTGGCAGCGGTAGCGAAGAAGCGGCGGCGGCCGCATCGGTGTGCAGCGCACGTTGACCCTGGACGAGCTGTCCAAGGGCATCCAGTAACGCCTGCGTCTGCTGATTCTGCAAGCGATAAAATTCGGACAGTACATCTGGAGAATGTGGCGAAGCCATGACACAATTAAATGTAAGCAATCAGAACACGTTAAATCGTCGCCAATGTTGCAAACGAATTAATACAAACTCTTTTGCTCGTCGCCAATAAATGTTGTGTCGGTAGCTGGGCCGACACCGTGAAGTGGAGATGGCTGAAAATGAACTCTAGACTAACGCTGTAGCCGATAGGGCACGCACGGCTAAAGCAGACGGGCGTGAAGTCTGGAACATGAGAACTTATAAATGAATAAGAAGAAAAGTATGTAGATGCTTATTACTTATCTTTTTATTAGTCCTTGGAATACATCTCTCTTGAATACTCGTAAGCTATAGGCACTGATACAAATGGCGCCTTGCTAGTTAGTAGCCATTAACTTAGCTGATGGCTATTATTGTCTCTCGGCTAATGAGAGAGAAAGGCTTCGTACATCTGGGCGGTAGCTAGGTTCTCGTACAACTGGGGTAAGTAGCTAGGTTCTCGTACAACTGGGGGCGAGTCTCTCTCGTATCACGAGACCTGCCTTGGTGGTGGCGCTAGGTCTGCGATTACACAGTGGCGTCACGCGGGTCCGACATGTACTAAATGGACCGCGGCCGATTTAAGCTACCACCTAGCAAGTGTGGTGTCTGGCGGTGACACCACATAATATATCGCTGAAATTGGTAGCCCAATAAATAACAACTTCGAAATTATACGACTGAAAGGTGTGTGATTTGACATTCCATTAAGCTTTAAGGTTTGCTGATGATAATGTGATTCATCGAGAGACTGCAAAGGAGTTGGAAGTGCAGTTGAAGGGAATGACCGTTAAGATTAACATCAACGAAAGCAAAACGATGCTAACGGAATGTAGTTGTAGTCGAGTTAAATCAGCCGATGCTGAGGGAATCCGATTAGCAAACGAGACAAAAAATGCAGAAAAAGACATTTTTGGCACAATTTGACTAAAGGATATATGACCAGTCCATAGGACGTATTGCATCAAAGATTGATCAGTTGGCTAAAGGGGGACGTGTAGGTAAGGAGACAGTGGACAGATTCGATTGGATGCAGGTTGCGCCAGCTACGTAGAGATAAAAAAATGGTTCAAATGGCTGTAAGCACTATGCGACTTAACTTCTGAGGTCATCAGTCGCCTAGAACTTAGAATTAATTAAACCTAACTAACCTAAGGACATCACACACATCCATGCCCGAGGCAGGATTCGAACCTGCGACCGTAGCTGTCGCCCGGGTGCAGACTGTAGCGCCTAGAACCGCACGGCCACTCCGGCCGGCCTAGAGATAAAAGAATTGCACAGGACACACTGCCGTGGAATGCCGCATAAAACTAGTCTTCTGACTGAGGGCCACAACAGCAACAACAAAACAGCAACAACAAAGGTAGGGGAGGACGCGATATGTTACCTTGCGTGAGAAGTGGTCTATAGAAATACAGGCAACTGCAAACGTACCCAGAAAATTGTGGTGATGATGGTTAGTGTTTAACGTCCCGTGGACAACGAGGTCATTAGAGACGGACCGCAAGTTCGGGTTAGGGGAGGATTGGGAAGGAAATCGGCCGTGCCCTTTCAAAGGAACCATCCCGGTATTTGCCTGAAACGATTTAGGGAAATCACGGAAAACCTAAATCAGGATGGCCGGAGACGGGATTGAACCGTCGTCCTCCCGAATGCGAGTCCAGTGTGCTAACCACTGCGCCATCTCGCTCGGTCAGAAAATTGTGATAATACCCTTGTTGTTTATGTTTTTTTATTAACGATCTGACAGATTAGTAACGGTAACATGAAATTTTTGAAGATGATGCAGTTATCTGTACTGTGATACTGTCTGAATAAAAGGATGCTATAGGAGAACAGGATGGTCAAAGCAGTCTGTGTGGTGTGACCGCCAGACACCACACTTGCTAGGTGGTAGCCTTTAAATCGGCCGTGGTCCGTTAGTATACGCCGGACCCGCGTGTCGCCACTGTCAGTGATTGCAGACCGAGCGCCACCACACGGCAGGTCTAAAGAGACGTCCTGGCACTCGCCCCAGTTGTACAGCAGACTTTGCTAGCGATGCTACACTGACAATTACGCTCTCATTTGCCGAGACGATAGTTAGCATAGCCTTCAGCTACGCCATTTCCTATGACCTAGCAAGGCGCCATTACCAGTTTATATTGAGAAATATTATTAATGTATCAACAAGAGCGATGTTCTCCAATTATGGATTAAAGTTAAGTATTCTACCAGCTACGTACCTTTTTTATAAGAGTCAACTCCTATAACTGTTCCAGACCTCGCGCCAGCGTGCGTGAGCTTAAGCGCGTGCCTTTCGGCTTCCTCTCGTAGTGACTTGGCTGTCTTGCCAAGTCACAACAGTCTGAATAGCTTGTAAGGGTGCCGCAGCATAGATTGTGCTGGGAAATCATTTATAAGAAAAAATCAATACGTCGCTCATTTTCCGAGTTAATTAGAATTGAACTGGCTAATCAGGTCGTTGGGCGCGCAAATTCAACCGCCTCGCTAGATACAATTAGTGTCAGTTGTTCTTACAGCATAGATGATAGCGGACGAGACTGGTCAGCCTTTGGCTCGCGATCTATTTTTAACACCGTCCCATGTCGATTTTCTGTATCGGTCTCTTCTTCGTTTGTAGGAAACCAAATGAAGAACAGTCTTACGACACCGTCTCGGTTCGCCGCTATACGGAAGATGAACAGAAAGGAACCCAACATACCGCTGGGGGGTGTTCCTGAATTCACTTCTACGGGATGTTCAAAAAGTCTCTCCGCAGTGCCGTACGATTGTTAGCGGCGCGTGCCGTGTGATTGTTCGCCTGCCTGGGTTACTTCCCTTCAAGTGGACTCTCCCAGCATTCCACTGTTTCGTTTATCTCAGCCAGCGTCAGTAGTATCGTTGGTGTGTGTCGTTACGTGTTGACGTGAACGTTTAAGTTTAGTTCCTTTGTTCGTTAGTTTCGTTTTTGTTACTGTTAAAATGCTAACCATTGAAGAACGATTATTTTTGGTCGAACAAGTGTTCAAAGATGGCGGTAAATACACAGTTTCAGTTCGTCAAACATTTAATTCAGTTTTCCCGGAGACAACACTCCCACATCGCGATACTGTGCGAGATCTGATTAACAAATTTCGAAGTACGGGTTCAGTGACATATGCACCGAGGAGTGGTCGTCCTAGCGTTTTGTCTGAGGATAAACTACTCGATATTTCCGATGAAATGTCCACGAGTCCGAACAAGTCAGTAAGAAAACTCGCCCAAGAAATCGATTTTAGTGTCGGAACGGCCCACACATCTGTAAGGAAAAAATTATAACTTTTCCCATACAATTTGCAGTCGTGCAAGAACTGAAAAATACTGATCATGGCAAGAGACTGCATTATTGTCAATGGTTCAAAAATTTCGTTCAACAAAATGGTAGGGATATTCTTAATGAAACGTTTTTCACTGATGAGGAGCGGTTTCATCCATCCGGGTACATGAACTCGCAAAATTCTCATATGCGGAGTACTGCAAATCCATTGTGTATTCATGAGGAACCACTTCATTCTGTCAAAAAAGGAGTTTGGACTGCAATTTCTAGACGTCGGATTGTGGTTCCCATATTTTTCAACGAAACAATAAACGCACAACGATACTGCAGTGATAATCTGTAGCCTTTCACAGGAGAGCTTGTGTTAAGTGAAATACTGAACGCTTATTTTCAACAAGATGGTGTAACCAGGCATACAACTCGCGTTTCAATGTCACTGCTTGCTGATGTTTTTGGTGATCACATAATTTCATAGGGACTTTGGCCTCCACGATCGCCTGACCTAACATCACCTGACTTTTTCTTCTGTGATTCAGCGAAAGCAACTGTCAATAAAAACCGTCCAAAATCCAGCGATGAATTGAAAACTGTAATATCCACTTTCACTGCTCCTGTTACAGAAGAAATGTTACAGCTTGTGTTTGGAAACATAGTTAGACGAATCGAACTTTGCATTCAACAACAGGGAGTACACTTTCAACATTTAATGTGAAAATTTCTAAGTAAATTTGAACATTCAATAAATTAATAAATTGTATTTCAAAGAGTTTCTTTTCGGTATATTCACTGGGGCATACGGCACGCGCGGCTAACAATTAAACGACACTACAGAGAGACTTTTTGAACAACCCGTGCTTACTTATCAATGACTCTCCATACAAGATAACATCCTTCATCCCCTCCTACGAAAAAACCTTAGTCCAGTCAAAAATTTCGCTCGATACTCCAAACGACCGTATATTTGACAACACATGTCGGTGTCATACCGCTAACAAGCACCACAGTCCTACGAAATAAAATTTAAGGTATGTCTTTATAATCTCATGCAACGGCATTATCGCAGTGGGCACACCGGTTCCCGTCAGATCACCGAAGTTAAGTGCTGTCGGGCGTGGCAGACGCTTGGATGGGTGACCATCTGGGCCGCCATGCGCTGTTGCCATTTTTTGGGGTGCACTCAGCCTCGTGATGCCAACTGAGGAGCTACTAGATCGAATAGTAGCGGCTCCCACTCAAAGAAAACCACTCAAAGAGCAGTATGCTGACCACACGCTCTTCCCATCCGCATCCTCAACTGAAGATGACACGGCGGTCGGATGGTCCCGATGGGCCACTTGTAGCCTGAAGACGGGATGCTGTCGAACTGTGTGTTTATAATCTCAGAAACTACACTGATTGATGAGGAAGCCTTATGTACATTGTTTATAAATATTTGGTATAAACTAGCAACTGCGAAGACGATGTTAGTGCCATCAAGCAGGGAATGGTAGAACTGCTTGGAAACAAACAAGGCTGTCCACATGCAACGCCAAACCGGCACGAGTTGGCACTTAAGGAGCCGGTGACAGGTAATGCTTAATTCATAGACGACCTGTGATATGGGATGAATCAGGTATTAATCTCATAATAACAGATCTATTGTACGGAAATGGCGCTGCAGCTGGATGGAGTGGGTGGTTGGGTAACTTGCAGCTCATATCTTTGTGATGAGATATCACTCAAGATGTCAATTAAATATGCAACAGACAACATTTGTGCCTCCTGAAATCTTTCATGCTGTGTGCTGCTTAACTCGTTTATACAGGGTGGTCCATTGATCGTGACCGGGCCAAATATCTCACGAAATAAGCGTCAAACGAAAAAACTACCAAGAACGAAACTTGTCTAGCTTGAAGAGAGAAACCAGATGGCGCTATGGTTGGCCCGCTAGATGGCGCTGCCATATGTCCAACGGATATCAACTGCGGTTTTTTTTTTAAATAGGAACCCACATTTTTTATTACATATTCGTGTAGTACATATAGAAATATGAATGTTTTAGTTGGACCAATTTTTTCGGTTTGTGATAGGAGGCACTGTAAAAGTCACAAACATATGGCTCACAATATTAGACGAACATTTGGTAACGGGTAGGTTTTTTTAAAATTAAAATACAGTACATAAGTACGTTTGAACATTTTATTTCGGTTGTTCCAATGTCATACATGTACCTTTGTGAACTTATCATTTCTGAGAACGCAAGCTGTTACAGCGTGATTAGCTGTAAATACCACATTAATGCAATAAATGCTCAAAATGATGTCCGTCAATCTCAATGCATTTGGCAATACGTGTAACGACATTCCGCTCAACAGCGAGTAGTTCGCCTTCCGTAATGTCCGCACATGCATTGACAATGCGCTGACGCATGTTCTCAGGCGTTGTCGGTGGATCACGATAGCAAATATCCTTCAACTTTCCCCACAGAAAGAAATCCGGGGACGTCATATCCGGTGAACTGTGGGCCATGGTATGGTGCTTCCACCTGTCATGAAATATGCTATTCAATACCGCTTCAGATGCACGCGAGCTATGTGCCGGACATCCATAATGTTGGAAGTATATCGCCATTCTGTCATGCAGTGAAACATCTTGTAGTAACATCGGTAGAACATTACGTAGGAAATCAGCATACATTGCACCATTTAGATTGCCATCGATAAAATGGGGGCCAATTATCATTCCTCCCAAAATGCCGCACCTTACATTAACCCGCCGAGGTTGCTGATGTTCCACTTGTCGCAGCCATCGTGAATTTTCCGTTGCCCAATAGTGCATATTATGCCGGTTTACGTTACCGCTGTTGGTGAATGAAGCTTCGTCGCTAAATAGAGCGCGTGCAAAAAATCTGTCATTGTTTCGTAATTTCTCTTGTGCCCAGTGGCAGAACTGTACACGACGTTCAAAGTCGTCACCATGCAATTCCTGGTGCATAAAAATATGGTACGGGTGCAATCGATGTTGATGTAGCATTCTCAACACCGATGTTTTTGAGATTCCCGATTCTCGCGCAGTTTGTCTGCTACTGATGTACGGATTAGCCGCGACAGCAACTAAAACACCTACTTGGGCATCATAATTTGTTGCAGGTTGTGGTTGACGTTTCACATGTGGCTGAACACTTCCTGTTTCCTTAAATAACGTAACTATCCCGCGGACGGTCCGGACACTTGGATGATGTCGTCCAGGATACCGAGCAGCATACATAGCACACGCCCGTTGGACATTTTGATCACAATAGCCATACGTCAACACGATATCTGCCTATTCTGCGCTTGGTAAACGGTCCATTTTAACACGGGTAATGTATCACGATGCAAATACCGTCAGCACTGGAGGAATGTTACGTGATACCCCGTACTTATACGTTTGTGACTATTACAGCGCCATCTATCACAAAGCGAAAAAAAAGTAGTCCAACTAAAACATTCATATTTCTTTACGTACTACACGAATATGTAATAAAAAATGGGGGTTCCTATTAGAAAAACGCAGTTGACCTATGGCAGCGCCATCTAGAGGGCCAACCATAGTGCCATCTGGTTTCTCCCTTCAAGCTAGACAAGTTTCGTTGGTTGTAGTTTTTTCGATTTACGCTTATTTCGTGAGATATTTGGCCCATTCACTGTCAGTGGACCATCCTGTATTGTATGAAAGTGACGATATTCAGTTAGCTAAAATTGTTTTCTGAATTTTATCATGATTCTATACAGTCGTCCATAAAGAAAATTACCACTGCCCGAGACGGGTCGCCCATCCGTACATGCTTAGGGCTACGCGCGCAAAGCTGGGGCAGTCGCTAGTTCTTCTATAAAATAGAGCCCGCGCAGAATAACGTGGGCGGTAGATGCGCAGGCAGGCGGGGCATGCGTACGGAGAGCGGTAGTGGTAGGGGTTATAGGCAGACGTTGCGCTCACAATTTTTATAGGTACTAAGGGGCGTCCCTTGCCTGGTGACCATTCCAAAAGATCTGTCACCTCTGCTTTGGTTAGCATCTAAAAAGAATTCCGCCGAAAACGCAGCGATTTATTTTCGCCTGATCCATTAACCATTTGCAGCTTTCAGAGAAATGTTATGAGTGAGGAATTCTGAGTAAAACATACACATTTCTCTTGTTTCTATCTTAAAAATTGCTTTTTTTGCCATAACTCAGCGGAGTTTACTCACAGCTCACTAACACGTTGTGCTGTCGCAACTGCGAGAGAATTCTAAAACAGTGGTTTGTTAAGTGTATTAAGTCAGAAACTGAAAAAAAGTAAGATCAACATCTTATGAAAAAGCACATCTTCGGTACAAAATAAACGTGTAGTGACCTCACTTATATTGTTAGTCCTCCCCGGTAGCTGAATTATCAGTGTGACGGAGTGTCAGTCCGCTGGGCCCGGGTTCGATTCCCGGCCGTGTCGGGGAATTTTCTCCGCCCAGGGCCTGGGTGTTGTGCTGTCCTCATCATCCTCCTTTCATCCTCATCCACTGCAGGTCGCCGAAGTTGAGTCAAATTGAAAGACCGGCACCCGGCCAACGGTCTGCCCGACGGGGGGCACTAGTCATAAGAATAAACAAAAATAAATTTATATTGTTCCGAAACCCATAGCATTTCTCATTTCACCAGCTATGGATGGCCATTAAAAATTACATTCTTTCATTGGAAAAGTCTTTAGTTAGTGGAATAACATGGTAGGTAATGATGTTTTGCATAATAACGATATGGAAAAATACTCTCCTCCATTTTGTGCTATCATTTGCCAAAGTCTCATTTCGATATCTGAAACTGTTTATGAAATATCAGAAATGTTGCGAATATTTCACTCTGGTTTTATCACTGGCACGGCGCAATTGCAAATGAGCGTACTACGTCAGATCAGTTTTCTCAAGACTGGTGACAGAAACCTCCACCAAAATCTAAGGAAAAATTACATGTGTTCGCTAAATCGCATGTGCAGCAATATATTGTGTAATAACCATAAAAAAATGGTTCCAATGGCTCTAACCATAATGGGACTTAACATCTGAGGTCGTCAGTCCCATAGACTTAGAACTACTTAAACCTAACAAACCTAAGGACCTCACGCACATCCATGCCCGAGGCAGGATTCGAACCTGCGACCGTAGCAGCAGCGCTGTTCCGGACTGAACCGCCTAGAACCGCTCGTCTACAGCTGCCGGCAATATCCACAACACGCAAAATCATAGCGACTCGAGATGTGAAGATTAAGACTAACTGTAACTCTATCTCAGCACAAATTGCTAAAACTAGAGGTGAGAAGTTCTGGCTAAGATGTGAAGTAAATACTGAAAAGTAGCATTCACAGAAATCACTGATATCGGAAAATCGCAGTTTAGCCCATCAATAGCACGAACCCTCCAAAAATTTAAGCAAACGAATTTCCTTCGAAATCACTGAATGATTAACTGTCATATAAAAACGTTTCACACTATTTTCGTAACACATAACTGATGCAAATATGTATCCATCCTATACAGGCTGTGATATATGTAGTCAACCACAAAGAAGAAAACCAGCAGAAGACATCACCGATTTCGATATCTAGCCATATACTGCTGCCCTCCTTCCACCCAAATGCCACACCAGCAGCTACAGTAAATACAATGGACAAAGTGTTCTAGATTGGTCTAGTTTAAGACTTTATTTTTAAATAACATTTCTCTATGTATGTACAAACGCCCGAAGATGAACAGAACATGTTCGAAACGTGTTGCGTTATGTTAGATTAAGCATAAAATAAAAAGTGACTGGTAGCAGAAACTTGAAATAAATAATTATGCCACACAGTCACGGTTCACAAACATAGCCATTATGGCTGAAAATAATAATAATAATAATAATAATAATAGTGACTCCTATTTTTCTGTGCAATCTTTTCCAAGTTCTGCACAATGTCTTACTTCCACATAAATATCACAATAAGTACGACTATTAAAGAAATGATGGGCATGCCATCATGAACATATAAAGTTCCAAGCAAAGTAAAAATGAAATTTTTTACTGAGTAGTTTCTCTAAAATCGTTTGAGAAAGATCGGAGGGCACATTCCTCGTTTCTGTCATTACCGGTCAGCCGAAAGGTGGCAGACACTGTCGGCCTCCCCTTCCTAGCAATACGAATGAACTCCCCCAGCGCTTTGCACGAAAACTGGTCACTGGGCGTAGGCAACCGTATTCTGCACAGATTCTACTATACAGATTTTCCAAAAAAATTAGATTTAAGTATTTTCAGAAGTTCCCATTAGCGAATTTTTCATTGCTTTTATAGCTTGGGCAAGCTTCCACAAATGCATTCTGTTTGTACCGAGAAGTAGCTTTTATGTAAACAAAGTAGAGGTAGGCTGTCATGTGATAATTCTGAGCCAGCAGACCGGGTGAGTGGCACGCATAGCACACATCCGCCGTTTCCTACATTCTGCCAGCGGCCTGTGTTTGCTGCCGGGGACGTCTGCAGTGTGTGTGTGTGTGTGTGTGTGTGTGTGTGTGTGTGTGTGTGTGTGTGTGTCAATACCGCAGTCGCGAAACAGGATCCCACCGAGCTGAAGCACTTGCGGTGCCCGCTTCTTCACACCTCGACTCTGAGAACTCTCCCGCGTGGGTGGCGCACGTTTCCGGAAGAGCCACCGCCTACGCCGCACACGTCACATTTAGGTCTCGAGACGAATCTCCACTATTTGCTTATCTCTCTGCCTCCAGCTCCTCTTCTTCTGCAGCCTCGTCCATCTAGTAATATAACACTCTTTTATCGGGGTAGCCATAAACTACACAGCCTGACAAAAATGTGAAACCTTCCAGAAGACATCGTCGGATGTTAGTGTAACTTCAGATGCGTATGCACCAGCGGAAGATATGTCAATCATTAGGAGGTGCAATTCTCTGTGACAGGTGTATGATGATGTTTGGTTTGTGGGGCGCTCAACTGCGTGGACATCAGTGCCCGTACAAAGTTCCATTTTCTACACAGTCCATTTTCTTTGCACAATCCAATCTAAGAGGGTTGGACTAATAGAGGCAACTATTTTTTACAGCTAGTACAAAATACACTCCTGGAAATTGAAATAAGAACACCGTGAAATCATTGTCCCAGGAAGGGGAAACTTTATTGACACATTCCTGCGGTCAGATACATCACATGATCACACTGACAGAACCACAGGCACATAGACACAGGCAACAGAGCATGCACAATGTCAGCACTAGTACAGTGTATATCCACCTTTCGCAGCAATGCAGGCTGCTATTCTCCCATGGAGACGATCGTAGAGATGCTGGATGTAGTCCTGTGGAACGGCTTGCCATGCCATTTCCACCTGGCGCCTCAGTTGGACCAGCGTTCGTGCTGGACGTGCAGACCGCGTGAGACGACGCTTCATCCAGTCCCAAACATGCTCAATGGGGGACAGATCCGGAGATCTTGCTGGCCAGGGTAGTTGACTTACACCTTCTAGAGCACGTTGGGTGGCACGGGATACATGCGGACGTGCATTGTCCTGTTGGAACAGCAAGTTCCCTTGCCGGTCTAGGAATGGTAGAACGATGGGTTCGATGACGGTTTGGATGTACCGTGCACTATTCAGTGTCCCCTCGACGATCACCAGTGGTGTACGGCCAGTGTAGGAGATCGCTCCCCACACCATGATGCCGGGTGTTGGCCCTGTGTGCCTCGGTCGTATGCAGTCCTGATTGTGGCGCTCAACTGCACGGCGCCAAACACGCATACGACCATCATTGGCACCAAGGTAGAAGCGACTCTCATCGCTGAAGACGACACGTCTCCATTCGTCCCTCCATTCACGCCTGTCGCGACACCACTGGAGGCGGGCTGCACGATGTTGGGGCGTGAGCGGAAGACGGCCTAACGGTGTGCGGGACCGTAGCCCAGCTTCATGAAGACGGTTGCGAATGGTCCTCGCCGATACCCCAGGAGCAACAGTGTCCCTAACTTGCTGGGAAGTGGCGGTGCGGTCCCCTACGGCACTGCGTAGGATCCTACGGTCTTGGCGTGCATCCGTGCGTCGCTGCGGTCCGGTCCCAGGTCGGCGGGCACGTGCTCCTTCCGCCGACCACTGGCGACAACATCGATGTACTGTGGAGACCTCACGCCCCACGTGTTGAGCAATTCGGCGGTACGTCCACCCGGCCTCCCGCATGCCCACTATACGCCCTCGCTCAAAGTCCGTCAACTGCACATACGGTTCACGTCCACGCTGTCGCGGCATGCTACCAGTGTTAAAGACTGCGATGGAGCTCCGTATGCTACGGCAAACTGGCTGACACTGACGGCGGCGGTGCACAAATGCTGCGCAGCTAGCGCCATTCGACGGCCAACACCGCGGTTCCTAGTGTGTCCGCTGTGCCGTGCGTGTGATCATTGCTTGTACAGCCCTCTCGCAGTGTCCGGAGCAAGTATGGTGGGTCTGAGACACCGGTGTCAATGTGTTCTTTTTTCCATTTCCAGGAGTGTAGATACGCGTTTCACAGTTTTACTGACCTTCAAAGTAGTCATCAGCATTGTGCATAACCCGTTGCCAGCAATGTGGAAGTCGTAGAATACTCTTAGCAGTGCCAGTTGTGTTGACAGTTCGAGTGGCACGGTCTATTGCCCGACGAATTTGTAGCAGTTCTGAAGCGAATGCCGTGAAGTGATTCCTTCAGTTTAGAAATGGAGTTGAAGTGACAAGGGCTTAAGTCAGAGGAGGGCAGTACGTGGTATATCACGTAGCAGCCCCATCAGTCATCTGCACCGAGTCCTGACCTGAATCCTATAGAACACCTTTGGGATGTTTTGGAACGCCGACTTTGTGTCAGGCCTCACCAACCGACATAGATACCTCTCCTCAGAGCAGCACTTCGTGAAGAATGGTCTGCCATTCCCCAAGAAACCTTCCAGTACCTGATTGAACGTATGCCTGCGAGAGTAGAAGCTGTCATCAAGGCTGTGTCGGCCAACACCATATTGAATTCCAGCATGTGGAGGGCCCCACAAACTTTTAAGTCGTTTTCAGAGAGGTGTCCGGATACTTTTGATCACATAGTGTATATCTTGTACTTTGTTCCATACATCGCTGACGATAAAAATGAGACATATATATGTAACAAACGCTAAATATCTCAAGAAAACTTCTCCCCCAAGTTGTACATAGTACCGGAAGTAGTCCACAAATTGCTTCCTTACTCGCTTCCAAACAGATAAATGAATTAATTGGCAGCAAAAGATAGCAGTAACAACATAAGGGCTACTATAGTTCTGCACACAGTGTTATTATTTTTGTTTTATTATTATTGTTACTATAGAATGTCCCCATTGGAGAACGATAATCAGGTGATTTTCAATCTTTCTTGGGTTTCTTCTTATTTTCCCAGCATTTCTTCATTTTATCCACTTTCCTTCCATCTCTGGAATAAACTTCCACCTATCAATTTTGTGTATCCCTGCCCGATATGCTTGTTACACAATTTTTGCTGTTGTCAAATCCTTCTTAACTTCAGTTACGCAAGGTATTCATGCTTTACGGGTTGTCACATAGTCCAATAGACGTTTAGTTAATCTGTTTCCAGGTAATCTGTCTAGGTATCCATAGAACTTCATTCGTCTCTTTCTGACGTCAGTTTCAATGTTTGATACTTTATCTGTTGTCTCGATGGTTGCAGTGTGTATCCGTCTTGTGTGTATCGTGGTCTCCGATTTTTGCTAATAATCTTTCTCTCTACTTTCTTAATTACTTGTGTCCGCAGCTCGTGGCCGTGACGTAGCGTTCTCGCTTCCCATGCCCGGGTTCCCGGGTTCGATTCCCGGCGGGGTCAGGGATTTTCTCTGCCTCGTGATGACTAGATGTTGTGTGCTGTCCTTAGGTTAGTTTGGTTTAAGTAGTTCTACGTTCTAGGGGACTGATGACCATAGATGTTAAGTCCCATAGTGCTCAGAGCCATTTGAACCATTTTTTTTTAATTTCTTGGAAATCTAGTTTTCGATTACATGAGAGTTTTTCATTTGCATACGTAACTGTCGGTTTGATTACTCTGTTGTAGTGACTGATTTTAGTGCCTTTTGACAGGCATTTTTTGTTATACAAAATTTAAACAAGTCCGGTCGCTCTCTCGATTTCCTGTAGTCTGTATTTTTTGTGCTATTTTTTCAAGTCCTGTTGCTTCAATAATTTCACCGAGGTACTTAACGTGTTTGACTCTGTTTATTTCACCATAATTTATTTTACGTTTCGGAATATCTAACTTGGAACACATGAATTCAGTTTTCTCAAAGATCTGCGGGCCAACTTCTGTGCACATTCTTTGAGGGACTCAATTTGTTTTACTGCTGTTTCTTCATTGTCGGTTGGAATCGCCAAGTCATCTGCAAAGTATGGAACGTTCAATTTTCCTTGACCTCTTCCTGTACACAGTATTATTATTATTTTATTATTATAGTAGTTCGAGACAAGAGCATTAAGAGCTTGAAATCGCCCAATTTCTGCCAGTTCAGAAGTAAGGAGTGTAGCAATCAAATAATTCACAAACGGCAAGTGTATTGCACAGATTTTGACTCGGTTAATTTTAAATGGAGTCGCAGTGTGCAAGTCAAGCAAGTGGCGCAGTGAGAGGAGTAAAGAAAGGATAAGCATGTTTTGTAGCAAGTGGACAATTGGCTTTATTAATGAGAGGAAATTATGGGAAGCACTTGCGATGCACCACACATTCCTTCATCATTCATTCTAACATACACACACGCAATTAAATACCATTCATCTTTCATCATTTTAAATATAAAACTGTTCCAATAAAAGTCTTTCATTTACAGTTTAGTTAGGTAATCAAGGTGATGATAAAGTGGGGGGGGGGGGAGAAGGAGGAGGAGGGGTGGAAGCGGGGATGCCAGCTAGTGTCTGATTGCGCTCAGGGTAATGATTTACGGAAGGTTAGGAACCATTTACCTACGCACAGTCATTCTCGTAGCTTCCCCTTACTTCATGCAACTTTTTCCCACCACCCTCCACAAGGCTCGATGATCTCTGCCCATTAGTACATGATGTCTGCCTGGTTTTTCCTTATCTGTGCTGGATCTTATCTTCCGCTTCGCACTCCTGTCACCAACAGTCGAGATGGTCAGCTTTAGAAGGGTTGCAATATCCCTGATGAATGACTAGTCTACGTTCGAAGTCAAGAACTGACCCATTCAGGCGTTACTGATTCTCTACTGACAACAAAACCCTCTCCGTCTCCTTTTATATTGGCGTTTCCGCCTGTCGTGACATCAAGAGCTCGATTCCGGATTACTTACGGGGTTTCCGGATACTTTTGAGGAGATGTTGTTTGTATTTACCATACAAAAGTTACGAGCCCCTCGGCGTACTGTCATTTGGAAGAGGCCTCGTCTGCATACCTTGAAGTTGTTCGCGAACTGAGTAGCGGCACACGTCTTCGGCGACTTGCCCTGCTAATAATTTGTAGAAATAAGGAGGCGATAAAAAGAGTTCCAAAAGTTACTTCGTGTCCTCTCTCTGCCATCTCTCGTAAAACATGTACAAAATGGAGAAGCCTGCATCACAAAAGTGACCTGTTGCCGTACGTTAAGAACATCGATTACACAAAATATTTGGGACAAGGTCTTCTCACGCGAGCGTATGAACTCTGGCAGACGAATACGTTTCGTGTCCCTCCCTGCATTGTCTTGTACGAACGGACATAAGAAGCTGAGTACATGAATACGACCCACAGGTGTTCGTGACTGCCCGGCGTATTTCACCCGCCAGCTTCCGCAGCTAGTCCAACAGATGGCAGCAAGCGAGGCCGGACTGAGGAAGTTTCTGTTTTGGGAAATAATGTTTCATAGAGTTCGAGGATTTAGCAGAACAGCTTACGACACGGGCCAGGTTCTCTACTTGAGCACAATACGAAGAGAATATAGAATCACGTCTTCTAATGGACCGGAAATTTAATTCTATTTGTGGCTTCTAGACATTAATTTCCGTTAAAATTCTCTTGTGTGTTCTCGACAGAATGGGCTAGCTTGGGAATATTCATGAACTACAACACGCTAATGCCGCGTAAAAGCGCCTGTCGTCTTATAACTGGCCTCAGTTCCGTAAGGATACGATTTATCCAGAAGAAGCCACTTATTGATGATTACATCCCACAGAACGAACAAACTTGCAGCGCTATTGACTGATTCGTTTCGTCCGCCGCTCCATTGAGGTTTTCAAGCTTGTAGTTCATCGAGAAGTTCAATTACAATCAAGTACAGAATTTGTACCGAACAGACTAGCCGACTGACAAGAAAGCGAGTTAATACACATTGTTATCTAGTTCTGAACTACACTGGAAGTTTCAAGTCTCTAGCTCATCGAGAACTTATTTTGAAATCAGTTGCAAAATTTGTATGGAACAGGCTAGCCGTCAGGAAAACAAAGTATCCTCTGCCCCACACCAGGTGCGAAAGAGAGTTAATATTGCCTTGACATCCAGTTCTGAGCCGTATTGAAATTTTCAAGCCTTTAGGTCATTGCGAAGCTAGTTGAAAATGTATATGGCATTAAGGTCGGGTCGAAGTGTGACAGGGTACTTGAGTGTTCGTTAAAGCAGGAACGTACGTTGTCAATGCGGAAGTCTCTCCACACGCCGTGAGTTAAACATCTCACTGCACTCGACGCTTCGGATAACTTAATAATTTTTTGAATAAAAGCCGTTTTAATATAACACGTTTTAAAACGGACGAAAAAGGATAAAATAATATCTCCTAGCTCCATACAGTTTCCAAACCCTAAAAGTAGTGTCCAGAAAATTTATGCTTGTGAATTTTTAATATCTACGACAATACTGCACTTGCAAAATTTAAAACGAAATGCGTGCGGCGCGTGCAATAGGTAACTGACTCATGAAGAGTTCACTTACGTCGTTAACAGTTTTATTGCACTCCAAATGATATGAATTGTTAAGTGATTTTTTTTCAGCGACAGCAACTGTCTACAGTCCCTTAGGCCGGTATTCCACTATCATATTTCTTTGGCAAAGAAATATGATCAGATATTTGCCAAATTTCTTTGAAAAAGATCTTTGACGCGGCGCTAAAAACACTGTCGTCATATTTTTCGTCAAATTTCAAGATGCGGCATATCAACTTATTATTATGCGCTGCAGTTGCTAGTATCGCAATTGCATTTTGTGTGTATTTGGAAGAAAGGCAGCGGAAAAAAAGGAAATATACTTGGATGAATCCATAGGAATTATGCCGAGGTAGTAAAAGCACTCAGCAAAATTTTCTACGAGAGCTGCAAGTGGACGACCTCCAGCGTTATATATAAATTACTTACGAATGAATGAGAGTGTATATTTTAGTATTTGCTCAGTAAAGTGGCTTCTCGCATTACAAGACAGAATACTCACTTGAGACACTGCAGAAGACAGGAAGATACAAGAGAGAGCTACTCCAGTTTACAACGCAGCTCTCGAATATCACATTAGCCAAAATAATTCCAGAAACGTGTAAAGCGATTTATAAAGCTCTGAAGGGGGAATATGTAAAAGTAATTAATGCTTAGTACACTATATGAGCAATAGGAACTATTTTTATTTTTGAATAATTTAATTAATGGAATTAGTATTCCAGCAACTAAAAAATTAATAAAAAATACGAAACAGATCAAGGGCTTTTTAACTTATGACATCCAAAAATAGACAAAGTAGAATGGAAAGTTAAGAAAGAACTTTTCTATTTTACAGTGTGACCACATTCTTTATTCCGACTTGCTGAAAACCTGCCTGTATGTTTCCAGATGTAGAGGTGGATGACTGCGGCTGTGATTGTGGACATATATCGCCTGCAGCATATTCCACCTAACCTTCAACACACAATTAATAGCATGCACTGTGCCCCTTGCTCATCCGTCCCCACCCCCTCCCCCCAACCTAGTTGAAGCAAGTGTAATAAAAAAAAAATAAAAAAAAAAGAGTCGAAGAACACACCAACTTCAAAGCCATACTACAGAGACGTGAAATAGCTGTAGCGACGCCAGCGCTCCAAGCGGTTACATTTCACATTGCAGTTAACAGAAGACGAACGACTTTTATGATAAAATCTATGGCGAGGGCGTAGGTGTGATCATATTCATTTGACGACAGACAAGATTTGACAAAGTTCTGTATCACAACATCAAATTTCTTTGACATAAATATTTGATATGTCAACTTTGACAAAGAAATATGATAGTGTAATACCGGCCCAACTAGCAGATCTATTGCGTGTGACCCACGTTTTTCGTTTCAAATTTACAGGTATTGTCATAACTATTAAAAATTCAGAAGCACAAATTTGCAGGGCTCTCTGTAGGGGGCTAGTAAAACATATGGAGCTAGGAGAAATTATTTTATACTTTTTTGTCCGTTTTAAAAACGTGTTATATTAAAAAGCTGTTCTGTTTAAATAATTATTTTCTGCTTTTTAGTCTTGTGTGCGTGTGAAATTTGTCAGTCGATTTCAAACATTTTGACGAGATTATGACAGAGGAGACAGGTTGCTTTCAATTTCTTTCCACTTCCGTCGATCAATATGCCGCTTCCACCTATGTATAGCCCTCGAAAAGATTGTGGAGGTAAAAGTGTGGTGTCACCGCCAGACACCACACTTGCTAGGTGGTAGCCTTTCAATCGGCCGCGGTCCGGTAGTATACGTCGGACCCGCGTGTCGCCACTGTCAGTGATCGCAGACCGAGCGCCACCACACGGCAGGTCTAGAGAGACGTCCTGGCACTCACCCCAGTTGTACAGCCGACGTTAATAGCAATGGTTCACTGACAATTACGCTCTCATTTGCCGAGACGATAGTTAGCATAGCCTTCAGCTACATTTGCTACGACCTAGCAAGGCGCCGTATTCAATTGATATTTATTATATGAAGCATGTATCATCAAGAGCGATGTTCTACAATTGTGGATTAAAGTTAAGTATTACAGCAACTGCGTCCATTTTCTAAGTTCTCATTTCCTTTTAACTGTTTCAGACCTCACGCCAGCCTGCGTGAGTTTAAGCGCGTGCCTTTCGGCTTCCTCTCATTGTGTCTAGGCTGTCTTGTCTAGACCCAACAAAAAGTCAGAGAGAATAGAGCTCACACGGAGGCTAACCAGCAGTCGTTCTCACCGCGAAGCACTCGCGACTGGAACAGGAAAAGGGGGAAAGATCAGTTGGAGAAATTGTACCGAACAGACAAGCAGACAAAAAAACAAAGTACCCTCCGCCACACAAGAGACACAAATGTAACTTAAAACTGCTTTGTTACCCAGTTCTGAGCTATATCGGAAGTTTCAAGTCCCTGGCTCGTTAGAAAGTTGGTTTAAAATCAATTGCAAAATTTTTACCGAACAGACAAAGACATGGAAGCAAAATACCCCTCTTCTACACACCATATACTAGAGCGAGTTAACATTCAGTTGCCATCCAGTGATCTGCTGTGTTGAAATTTCCAAGCCTCTATTTCATCGAGAAGTTCATTTAAAATTAAGCGCAGAATTTGTAGCAAACAGACAAGCCCATTGAAAAATAAAATAAGGCCACCCACCTGACAAGAAAGCGAGTTAATACAGCATTGTCATCTAATTCTGTACTACGCTGAAAATTCATCGAAACCAGTTGCAAAATGTGTATGGAACAGGCAAGCCGACAGGAAAACAAAGTGCCTCCGCCACACACCAGGCGCGAAAGCGAGTTAACTTTGGAGTGCGATCTAGTTCCGAGCTGCATTGAATTTTTCAAGTCTTTAGCTCATTGCGAAGCTACTTGAAAATCATCTGCTGAATTTGTACCCAACAGACAGACAAGAAACCAGCCTAATTAAAACGTGTTAAAAACGCTCAAAATCGTGACTTTTTGGACCACACTACATGTTTCTGGTCAGCTACTGTCCAGTAGCTGGTCTGACCAATGTTGGCACTGAAAGTGATTGATCTGCGACAGCAGCAAGTTGTATCTGGTTTGGAACCGATTGTCATTGACAACGCCAAAACCACGCAGGGTTTGTCGGGAACAAATCTACGGATCTTGTTGGCCACGTAAGTTCCTCTGCATTATGCACATCCATTTTTTAACATAGTTATTTTCAGCAATTGTATACTAGTTTCAACATAAAATTAAACAGCCAACAGGTTACACATAAATGGTAGGTACGCGTACATTGACCTAGGTTTCGACACCTGCTAGAGGTGTCTTTGTCAGAATGAAATGTTGCTAAATCGTAAAATTACATTGCTAAACAGCAATAGCCAGAATCTGTAGCTGCTATGCTCAAGCCAAAAGTAAAGTAAAACGTTGTAGCCTTTGCCACGTGTGCCCAGCTGATGTTGTTCTCAGCTGGGCACATGTGGCAAAGGCTTCCAAAAAGCTGTGTAGTCTTCGACTTAAGAACTTTACTATATTTGTGAAAATGCTGTGATATGGCCTATACAATACGATTCAACGTAATGAAACCGAGCGAAGTGGGGCAGTAGTTAGCATACTGGACTCGGATTCGGCAGGATGATGGTTCAAATCTGCATCCTGCCATCTAGATTTAGATTTGCCATGATTACCCTAAATCGTTTCAGTCAGGGGCCAGGATGATCCCCTTTGAAAGGCACAGCCGACTTCCTTCCTCATCCTTCACTAACCCAAAGGGACAGATGACCTCGCTCTTTGGTTATCATCATCATCATCATCATCATCATTTCCTTTGGGCCTCTGTCCGTTTCAACGCTGGGTCAGCCTTGTTACTACAGATTTGGTAATGTTAGTCACAGATGCTCTTCTTATCGCGACCCCCAACCCCTGGGATGGAATTAGTGTTCCCAGATGTCTGCATCTAGTATAAGCTATGATAGAATGAACGTGTTTCAAATGGCTGCGAGTCATGTAACTGAGGCAGAATGTGGAGACCGGCTCAGTATTCGCCTAGTGGGATGTGGAAAACCGCCCAAAAACCACATACAGGCTTGCCGGCACACTGGCCCTCGTCGTTAACCCGCCGGGCGGATCCGACCCGGGAACGACGCGCCTACCCGAGTCCAGGAGGCAGCACATTAGCGCTCTCAGCTACCCTGGCGGGTTACCTCGCTCTTTGGTCTTCTCCCAGAAATCAGCCAACCAACCAACGTAATGAATACGATGCTTATACAGTCCTGTACGACCGTATTACCATACTGATATCAGTAACGAAGCCATCACATTTTAGCCAATGAGTGTCACACATCCTAAGGAGTCTTATTGGTGTTTTTTGGTTCGCGTTTTAGTGCTTCGTCCGTAGGATGCCGTTTTAGATTCCTCGCCAGGACGAATATTTTTCCGGTCGCGCCTAGATATGTGTGTTGTCCTTATCATAATTTTACCATCATAGACGCGCACGTCGCCGAAGTGACGTCAAATACACTACTGGCCATTAAAATTGCTACAGCACGAAGATGACGTGCTACAGACGCGAAATTTAACCGACAGAAAGAAGATGCTGTGATATGCAAATGCCGGCCGCGGTGGTCTAGCGGTTCTAGGCGCTCAGTCCGGAACCGCGCGACTGCTACGGTCGCAGGTTCGAATCCTGCCTCGGGCATGGATGTGTGTGATGTCCTTAGGTTAGTTAGTTTTAAGTAGTTCTAAGTTCTAGGGGACTGATGACCACAGATGTTAAGTCCCATAGTGCTCAGAGCCATTTGAACCACGTGCAAATGATTGGCTTTTCAAAGCATTCACACAAGGTTGGCACCAGTGGCGACACCTACAACGTGCTGACATGAGGGAAGTTTCCAACCGATTTCTCATACACAAACAGCAGTTGACCGGCGTTGCTTGGTGAAACGTTGTTGTGATAACTCGTGTAAGGAGGATAAATGCGTACCATCACGTTTCCGACTTCGATGAAGGTCGGATTGTAGCCTATAGCGATTGCGGTTTATAGTATAGAGACATTGCTGCTCGCGTTGGTCGAGATCCAATGACTGTTAGCAGAATATGGAATCAGTGGGTTCAGGAGGGTAATACGGAACGTCGTGTTGGATCCCAACGGCCTCGTGTCACTAGCAGTCGAGATGACAGGCATCTTATCCGCATGGCTGTAACGGATCGTGCACCCACGTCTCGATCCCTGGGTCAACAGATGGGGACAACAGCTATCCGCACGAACAGTTCGACGATGTTTGCAGCAGCATGGACTATCAGCTCGGAGACCATGGCTGCGGTTACCCTTGACGCTGCATCACAGACAGGAGCGCCTGCGATGGTGTACTCAACGTCGAACCTGTTGCACGAATGGCAAAACGTCATTTTTTCTGGTGAATCCAGGTTCTGTTTACAGCATCATGATGGTCGCACCCGTGTTTGGCGACATCGCGGTGAACGCACATTGGAAGCGTGAATTCGTCATCGCAATACTGGCGTATCACCCGGCGTGATAGTGTGGGGTGCCATTGGTTACACGTCTCGGTCACCTCTTGTTCGCATTTACGGCACTTTGGACGTTACATTTCAGATGTGTTACGACCCGTAGCTCTACCCTTCATTCGATCCCTGCGAAAACCTGTATTTCAGCAGGATAATGCATGACCGCATGTTGAAGGTCCTGTACGGGCGTTTCTGGATACATAAAATTTTCAACTGCTACCCTGGCCAGTACATTCTCCAGATCTCTCACCAATTGAAAACGTCTGGTCAATGGTGGCCGAGCAACTGGCTTGTCACAGTACGCCAGTCACTACTCTTGATGAACTGTGGTATCGTGTTGTGGTGTGCGTACTGTAAGCCCTTCGGTACACACACCATCAGATTATTTGCTTTGTCGCTCTAACGAAGTAGGCGAGTGTCAGCAATATGTCTGATGGTCTTATGCTGGCGTGTTTATCTTCTGCCGTTAGGTCAGACGATAGAAATGCCACTTGCACGCTTAGAGTAGCAGATTGACAGTGACCAAGAGAACTTGATTAATTTTCACCCACATTTATTAAAATAATTACAAGCATAAAAATTACTTAACTTGGTTCTGGATGCTATTTACAACTGAAATCTGAAGTTCCTTTGGTATTGGTACGTTAATCTTTTTCTCACATATATCTCTGATATTTGACAAAAGTGTCCATACATTTATCTTCATGGCTATGTACAGGAATATGGTAATCTTATTAGGCGCAGACTGAAACTTGACTATAGACTGGTACAGACAAATGTAGAACTCGTACAGACTGGAACAGACTAATGCAGACTGGTACAGACTGATGCACACTAACTAATCGGAGGTCTGTACACTCGTTATAATACCTGGCGCGTTCATGTATCACTGCTGAGTGTCATCCGCGAAGAGAAAAGGTTCTGTGTTTGGCTGCGTTACATATTAATACGCGGATTGGCGGAAGCAGAATTTGGTCCATCTCAATGACAGCGCCATCTCGTAGTGCTTAGCGGGGCGCTCGCTAGTGGGAAAGTTGTGTACGCGCTGACTACGCTGAACTATGTACACGTGTTGATGCTGCATGGGCAGCTGTGCATGTACACGCCATCCAAGTTCTGTTTGGCTCAATGTCCAGGCGTACCAAGGCTGTTACTACGGCCAGAGGTGGTTGTTCTGGGTACTGATTTCTCAGGATCTATGCACCCAAACTGCGTGAAAATGTAATCACATGTCAGTTGTAGTATAACGTATTTGTCCAATGGATACCCGTTTATCATCTGCATTTCTTCTTGGTGTAACAACTTTAATGGCCAGTAGCGTAAAAAGACTTGCACCAAACTTGAGAAATGGGGTCTCCCGACCAGCAAAGCCGCACATGTCTCATTTCGCTTTACTGATACGCGACCGCAGTCGCGGGGAACAGCTGCTTTCTGATACCTGGTGGTGCTTCAGCTGCCCCGCGCTTTAACGTGCTGGACAGGGGAGGCGGCCGCTGGACGCGGCGCGGCTGGAGGCGGTGCGCTCGCCCGAGCACGCGCGCCTCTGACACGCGCTGCTGGCCGCCAATGCGCACGTGCACGCTTTGTGTGGGCGGCGGCCCGCGGGCGGCACGTGCGAGGCGCGGCCGCGCCCAGCACAGCCAGCCTCCACATATAATCACTTCCGGTCCGCCCCACCTCTCCACAGGGAAGCTGCTGTTCTGGGGGCAGCGTTCGGAAAATACCGCTGGTGCACGTATCGGTCTGGAGTCGCGGCGCTGGCACGCTACCGGGCCGAGCGAATCGCTTTCGCTGCTGATTGTCGTCGGCGAAATGCCGCGAGCGAGCGTCCTGTACGATACTGTCGTTTGCCCTTTACTCGCACACTGTTGAATCACGATGGGGCGTCGAGCAAAACTCCTGTCTGGTTTGAGTATTTCATGTTAGGAACGGGGCAGCATCTCATCTCTGACGGAGAATCATCGGAAGATGTGCGTCAATCTGCATGTTGTCTTCTGTCTCGTATTCTTCATCCGCCGTTTGTTTCATGATTTTTGTGACGTTTCGCCACCAAGACTGCCTGGCATTTTCAGAGATTCATTTTCCATTGCTGGTGATGGTCTCGAGTCGAGCTCGAAGCCACAGACTGTACACTGAAGCACCAAAAAAACTGGTATATGCATGCTTATTCAAATACAAATATGCACACAGGCGGAATACGGCGCTGTGGTCGGCAAAGCCTATATAAGACAACAAGTGTCTGCCGCAGTTGTTAGATCTGTTACTGTAGCTACAATGGCAGATTATCAAGATTTAAGTGAGTTTGAACGTGGTGTTATAGTCGGCGCACGAGCGATGGGACACAACGTCTCCCAGGTAGCGATGAACTGGGGATTTCCCTGTACGATACTTTCACGAGTGTACCGTGAATATGAGGAATCCAGTAGAACATCAAATCTTCGACGTCGCTGCAGATAACGATCCCACAAGAACGGGACCGACAACGGAGGAGAATCGTTCAGCGTGAAAGAACTGCAATCCTTCCGCAAATTTCTGAAAATTTCAGTGCTGAGCTATCAACAAGTGTAAGTCAGTGATTTTTTCAATGAAACATCGTGGATATGAGCTTTTGAAGCAGAAGGCCCACTCGTGTACCCTGGATGACTGCTCGACACAAAGCCTTACTCTTCACCTGGACCTTTCAACACTGACACTGGACTGTTGGTGACTGGAAACATGTTGCCTGGTCGATCGGGTCTCGTTTCAAAATGAATCGAGTGGACGGATGTCTATGGGTATGGAGACAGCCACATGCGTTCAAAATTCAAATGGTTCTGAGCACTGCGGGACTTAACTTCTGTGGTCATCAGTCCCCTAGAACTTAGAACTACTTAAACCTAACTAACCTAAGGTCAGCACACACATCCATGCCCAAGGCAGGATTCGAACCTGCGACCGTAGCGGTCTCGCGGTTCCAGACTGTAGCGCCTAGAACCGCTCGGCCACCACGGCCGGCGCCACATGTGTCCATGGACCTCACATGTCAGCAGGGTACTCTTCAGGACGGTGTAATAGTGTGAATCGTGTGCACTTAGAGAGTAATATTGAATTCCTGAACCGTGTAGACACGACTCTGAGTGATGACACGCACGTGAGCATCCTGTCCGATCACCTGTATCCATTCATATCCATTGTCCATTCCGACGGATTTGGGCAATTCCAGTACAGTAGGACAATGCGACATCACACACGTCCAGAATTGCTACAGAGTAGTTCCGGGAACAATCTTCTAAGATTAAACATTTCCGCTGGCCACCAAGTTTCCCATACATGAACCTTATTGAGCACATGTGGGATGCCTTACAACGTGCTGTTCAGAAGAGATCTCCACCTTCTCGTACTCTTACGGATTTATGGACAGCCATGCAGGATTCATGGTGTCAATTCCCTCCAGCGCTACTTCAGACATTACTCGAGTCCATGTCACCTGGTGTTGTGGCATTTTCCCGTGCTCGCAGGAGTCCTTAACGATATTAGGCAGGTGTAACAGGTCCTTTGGCTCTTCAGTGAATATATCTGGCGCGCCAAAGTCCAAGGACTTATTGGCGTTCATTTCTGGTGCGGTTCTCCTCTCGCAACCTGCAGCTGTCGTTCGCTGCAGCACGGGATTCCAGGATCCGTTTGCTCTCTTCTTTTTATTTTTTTGTTGAAGCTATTCCCATGTTTGTGTATTTCTATAGCTATACAAGCTATACAAGTGGGTGTGATAGCTCTTTTCTTCAGCTACAACTTCCGTCTTGGCGAATTTTACTATGTGGTCGGCCCCGCACAGCGTGCGACCTGCCACGGCAGATTTCTCCACCTGCCCCACCCTGCAATGCCGCTTATGTCCTGTGATCCTGGTGTTGATTGGTCGTACACTCATCCGAACATAAACTTTTCCGCATGTGCATAGTATGCGGTATATTCCTGACATTACAAGTGGGAGAAAAGGTACCCAGTTGCAATGTTGGGACAGAAGCCAACAGGCAGTTTGTCAAGAAGTGGCCACGAAAGCCTTAACAGTTTTGTTCTACACGAGTTCGAACACAATGGCAAGGAGAAAGGGCTTATAGATTGGTGTGGCAACTGTCGTCGTAGGAAAGGTGGACAGGAGCGGAAATGACCAGTGAACAAATAACACAGCTAACAGAAGATTTACTTAACCTACATTTCTCCAAACATACGAAGACTAATTACAAATAACACAGCAAGAAAGGTTCCTGCTGTCGATATCACAAGGGAGAGGCACGAACGGAGGTATCATAGTGCAGTGGCTGTAAGAGCAAGTGAGGCGTCTGCCACTGGCCTCGCTATACTGTGGTCATAGAGGGCGCTCGTCTTCCAGAGCCGCTGGAGGCGTGGCTCAGTGGATGTGCTCCATTGGGTCCGCCGGATCCCACATAACTGCTGCCAACTGTAGAACACCAGTGGGGTGGTATCAGCACGTGATAACCACAGAAATAGCTTCATTGGAGCCCAGTACTACGTCTACACCTATATCTATACTCTGGAAGCCACCTTATGTTGTGAGGCGAAGAATACTTTCTACAGAAGTGTCCACATTTTCCCTGTTCCAGTTGCATATCGTTCGCAGGAAGAATGAATCCTGGTAGCCATCATGTGGGCTCGAATATCCCGTGCTGTGGTATCAGCACGTGATAACCACAGAAATAGCTTCATTGGAGCCCAGTACTACGTCTACACCTATATCTATACTCTGGAAGCCACCTTATGTTGTGAGGCGAAGAATACTTTCTACAGAAGTGTCCACATTTTCCCTGTTCCAGTTGCATATCGTTCGCAGGAAGAATGAATCCTGGTAGCCATCATGTGGGCTCGAATATCTCTGATTTTATCTTCACTGTCTTTTCGTGAGATATATATGGGATCAGTATATTGGCTAACTCTCCTATGAACTTTTTTTTTGGGGAGGAGGGGGGAGCATCAATCTTCTGAGTGGTTTTATGAATTCCTCTCCTGTGCCAAACTCTTCACTTGCAGCCGACGTCCTCAATTATTTGCTGGATGTATTCCAATTTATGTCTTCCTCTATAGTTTTTGCCTTCTAGAGCTCCCTCTAGTACCATGGAAGTCATTCCCTCATGTCTTAACAGATGTCCTATCAACGTGTCCCTTCTCCAATTTGTGTTTTCCACATATTTCTTTCCTCTCCGATTCTGCGCAGAGCCCCCACACTCCTTACGTTATCAGCCCAGCTAATTTTCGACATTCGTCTGTAGCACCACATCTCAAGTGCTTCGAATTAATGATAATTAATTGAAACCCTCAGCTTCCGACAGGTGGTGTTGATATACCTCGATACGGACAGCTGAAAATGTGTGCCCCGACCGGGACTCGAACCCGGGATCTCCTACTTACATGGCAAACGCTCTACCCATCTTTCTTTTTTTTTTTTTGCAAGTGCTCTACCGACTTTTTTTAATTTTTATTTTTTTTTACTTTTTTTATTTTTTTTTATTTATTTCCAATGTCAGGCTTACCACCTTTGCTGACATACATTTTGTTGTACTACCGCATAAATAGTGTCTACAATGTCCGTATGTTGACAAGTAGTGCCTAGTTAGAAAATTAATTAATTAAGGAAATGAATAAAACTGAAAATGCCCAAATGAAAGACAGGAAGACATTGCGGATAGTACAGATACAAAAGAAACATGCTCCTGTAGCAATGAAATGAAATTCGTGTCGGGGGCGACACCTGCTCACGACCCGACGTTCGATAGAGCAAGAGAGCCATCTATCGACTCGTTCCCTAGACGTTGGTGTAAGACTGGGTCGTCTTCTCGAAATTAACTAAGGGTCCGTAAGTGTGATCGATGTCTATCTCGGCTTCTTCTTCTATCTCATCTCTCACCCGTCACACCCCATCTGGCCGGCGGGTCGGTAAATGTAAGTCGCAAGTAATTAGCGAAGTCTTGCCCATATCTCTTATGCTGTTGCAACTTCGTGTGTCCATACAGGAGAAAATGCCAAAAATCAATTTTGTCCTTTTTCGATTCGTTATACACGTAGCCCACCACCATTCCCCGTACCCATGTCACTGCATTGGTTTTTTGGACCGGAAAATAAGATTCTTGGGGGAAAAAAAGTGTGTCTGATGAAATTGTGTGAGGGGCGGAGCGTAACAGGAACGCCAATATCTGTTGTGCCAAGTGCCACACTGGAGCCGTCCCACTACATGCTAAACGATTTTCATCAGTGTGCACTGTTGCGCAGCCTACACATAGTGGAGTGTCTGCCAAATGAATCGCGTGCCACCGTAGATTCGTTGCGAACTTCCTATTTACCACCACATACCATGTTGAGCGTACCGACGTTGGGGGGTAAACGTTCCGTATAAAGCGCCATATCTGTCGCCAGTTCTTGTCTGGGTACTTCTTTTCCAGGGTATTCCTGGGACACCGGCGCAGTAATAGTTGGTATGCATCTCGCGTCGTCGGTAGTCGTGTTGTTGGGAAGGAATCTCTGACATGGCTAAGCTCAAAAAAAAAAAAAAAAAAAAAAAAGACTTGAAATGTGATAGCTTTGGTGAAATATGGCCCACATTGACTGGGCGCAGCATTGAAGTGGGCGCTAGTACATCGGCCAACGCACCCGAGATATTGCGAAATTGACCGCGCCACTGTCGGAAAATCGTACTGACGAATAACGCCCGTGCCTTTTCATATACGTTCACTAGACCAAGTCCACCCTCTCCAGGTGGTAGCGTAAGCGTTGTGAATTGGATCTTAAACAGGTGTCCCACACTCACGTAGGTTCCGAAAGTTGCTTGTATCCGTGATTCCATTGTGCGCGTTAAAGGCAGGACATGCGCTACGTGAGTGAGTCTCCGTGCTAGGTATACGTTAACATAGGTCACCCTCTGAATCATATCCAACGCTCTTAATTTCTGTAACAGCACCATTGTCTGCATCAGCTTCAATATGCGTCGGTAGTTATCCGCTGCTGTCCGCTGCACATCCGTGTGGAACGTAATACCCAGGCATTTTATGGTCTCAACTAACAGGAGCGGGCCTTCCTCCCCCGGTTGTAATCCTCGACCGACATTCATGCAGCGTGATTTTTGTAGATTAAGCACGCTTCCTGCCGCCATCCCGTATCGCTGTATCCATGCCAACGCCGTACGTACTTCTTCGCCTGTCCGTGCCACCAGCATCACATCGTCAGCATAAGCGCGGCAATTAAAGGTCTGAGCCACCGAAAACACAGATGAATAGCGCGACTGTAAGGATTTATCCCTTGCACGCTTCCCGTGAGACCCACATTCCCAACTGTCGACAATCTACATACATAATGTACCTAATAGATATGTTCCCATCCACTCATTTCTCGCGCCCACTAAGGTGACGATTCTTGTAAGAGTTCGGGCAACCTGTGCGCATTCGTACAGACGAACGTCAGTGGCCGGGTAGCCTTTAACTATATATGACGATAGTAACTGTTCTCGAAAGAGCAGATGCCATTGATGACCGTGCAGCTTTCCTAGAATAAATGATAATTAACTGAGGCCCTCAGCTGCCGACGGGTGTTGTTGATATACCTCGGTGGGGAATCATCACCTTAGTGGGCGCGAGTAATGAGTGGATGGGCAAATATCAATTAGGTACATTACGTATTTGTATTGTAGACAGTTTGGAATGTGGGTCACACGGGAAGCGTGCAAGGGATAAGTCCTGGCAGTCGCGCTATTCATCTGTGTCCTCGGTGGCTCAGATGGATAGAGCGTCTGTCATGTAAGCAGGAGATTCCGGGTTCGAGTCGCGGCCGGGGCACACATTTTCAACTGTCCCCATCGAGGTATACCAACAACACCTGTCGGCAGCTGAGGGTTTCAGTTAATTACCATTTATTCTAGGGAAGCTGCACGGTCATCAATGGTATCTGTTCTTTCGAAAACAGTTACTATCGTCAAATGTTTGGATCTCTTCTGTTCCGATTTTCCCACAGTCCATGTTTCATTCCCATACAATGCTGTACTCCAGACGTACGTTCTCAGTAATTTATTTCTCAAATACGAGTCTACCTTTGATACAAGAAGACTTCTCTTGGTCAGGAATGCCATTGCCAGTCTGCTTATTATGTCCTCCTTGCTCCGTCCGTCATTGGTTATTTTACTGCCTTCGTAGCTGAATTCCTCAACTTCATCTACTTCTTGACCATCAATCCTGATATTAAGTTTCTCGCTGTTCTCATTTCTGCTACTTCTCATTACTTTAGATTTTCCTTGATTTACTCTAAATGCATATTTTGTATTCATTAGGCTGTTCATTCCGTTCAGCAGGTCAAGTAATTCTTTTTCACTTTCACTCAGGATAGCAATGTCATTAGCGAAACGTGTCATTGATATCCTTTCACCTTGAATTTTAATTCCACTCCAGAACCTTTCTTTTATTTCCATCATTCCTTTTTCAATGTACAGATTGAAAAGTAGTGGGGAAATATTACATCCCTGTCTTACACCTCTTTTTAATCCGAGCACTTCGTTTTTGGTCGTCCGCTCTTATTATTCCCTCTTGGTTCTTGTACATATTGTATATAACCCGTCTCTCCCTATAACTTACCCCTCTCTTCGCTTTCGGAACTCTGACAGCAGACTGTACCATGATGCAGAAAGCTTCTGCCCCTCGAGTAGGCTGAGCATTTTCATCACGCTTTTGCGCTTACTAAATGAACATGTAACTAAATGTGCTGCTCTTCTTTCTTGTGTTTTGGTCCTTGCAATTCATATTCCCTTTCAGTGACTATACAGAAAATATTAATACCAACTTGATCGTGTTCCCAGATGATGCAGAAATTTATGACAGGGCACCATCTGAAAAAAGCTACGCAAATATTCAGTTAGATCTTGATAGTATTTCAAAGTGTGCGGATATTCGCAACTTACTGTAAATATTTATAGATATAAAATTCAGCAATTCTCAAAGCACAAAAAAACATAGTTTCCTTTGACTACAATATTAAAAAATCACAACTGAAATCTGTCAACTGATGCAAATACCGGAGTGCAACGATTTGTGAGGATATGTAATGCAATACTGCTTACAAAACACTCATGTGACCCATCACAGAATATTACTCGTGTTCAGAACCCAAACTCCTCCATAACCAAATGGGTATGGGTGCGGGCCCTAAGGACCACACTGCTGCATTGCGTGTAGATGCTACTGTCAGTGCTGAGGACTCGATTTTGCGGCTGATCTGTGGCGCATGAGTGTCCTCAACTGCCGATGCCTGCTGTCCCAATTAACAGCTGGGCTCCTTGATCATCGTTTGCGAACCCTCGATCTCCTGCAAGTGACACAACATGTAAATGTACGAGGTATGTCCACAAATTAAGTTCCGTTTGGCTATATAAAACAAACGTGTACACATACAGAAAAAATATTTATTGTACAAAAATATACAACTGTTTAACTACTTTTCTACATAGCTTCCGAAATTTTGTAGGCACTTGTCACAGCGTGGCACAAGTTTTTGCACGCCTTCTTCATAGAAGGTTTCCGCCTGTGTATTCAACAATGTGGTAACATGTGCTTTCAGCTCGTCGTCATCGTTGAAGTGTTGACCACCAGGGACAGATTTTAGGTGTAAGAAGACATGGAAGTCGCTAGGAGCGAGGTCTGGGCAGCACAAAGGATGATCAAACGCGTCCCAGTGAAATTCCCGTAAGAGTTGTTTGGCCACATTCGCTGTGTGAGGTCGGGAATTATCGTGGAAAAAAACAACACCTTTTGACAGCTATCCTCGGCTCTTGTTCTGTATTGCGCGGCACAATTTCTAAGTGGTCTCGCAGTAACCATGTGCATTGATTGTTTGGCCTCGTGGTAGGAAATCAATCAGAAAAATGCCTTTTCTGTCCCAAAAAAACGGTGCATATGACTTTTCGAGGTGTCAAAATTTGCTTAGGCTTAACCTTCGTTGGGGATGAAGTGTGCCTCCATTCCATCGATTGCCATTTTGTTTCAGGGGTGTCGTACGATAACCAAGTTTCAATTCCCCGTGACTATCCGAGAAAGAAAACCATCGTCTTCTTCATAGTAGCGTGTCAAAAACTGAAGATCACTGAACATCCGTCGTTTTTTGTTCATTAAGAATTTTGGGTACCCAACGTGAGCAAAGTTTTCGAAATTTCAGATTTTCAGTAACAATTTCATGAATTAGTGATCGTGAGATTGGCGGAATTTCCATAGCAAAGAGCCATAAGGATGTGCTTGATCTTCTCTTTAATTGTGTGAACCAGTCCATCAGTAACCACAGACGGGCGTCCACTTCGTTCTTCATCGTGCACTTGATCACGTCCTCCATTGAACAGTCTGACCCATCGTCTAACCATTGAATCACTCATATCATTTTGTCTGTAAACCTCGCAGCTTTGCCGACGAATTTCCTTTGGTTTAACTTTCTTTGCAAAATGGTTCAAATGGCTCTAAGCACTATGGGACTTAACATCGGAGGTCATCAGTCCCCTAGACTTAGAACTACGTAAACGTAACTAACCTAAAGACATCAAACACATCCATGCCCGAAGAAGGATTCGAACCTGCGACCGTAGCAGCCATGTGGTTCTGGACTGAAGCGCCTAGAACCACTCGGCCACCGCGGCCGGCCTTTCTTTGCATTTAGAAAACGAATCACAGGTCTGTTTTCACACGTGGCAGCATATTCAGTTACGTATGACATTATAAAGAAACACCTCAAAACACACGTCTGCAGCAGCGATCTGAAAATGGCGTACGTGTTTTCTCCTTGAGTCAGAGTAACTGCCGCGCATGCTTGGGACTGCGATCGTAGCGCTGCCGCGGATAGAAATAGAAACGGAACTTACTTTGTGGACGACCTTCGTATATTTGGCGTCACGTGTCTCCCCACAAGACACAGTCACTCCCCATTCCGCCATCCATGGTTCCCCGCATGCTATAGGTATTGGGTTCATATGTTTGCCACGGCTTGCTGTTCAAGATTCGATACGAGACCCTCACCCTCCTATGGTGCACGGGCGGTTAGGGCCTGTATATGTCACTGACAGAGGAATAGCACTTTTCGTCAGTTCTCAGATGGTGTTGTGGCGCCGTTGTCCGATTAACCTCACAAGCCTATTGCTGGAAGCCCTTGCACCACTCTTCTTCTCAGCCCCTATCCAGCTTTCGGAGGTCCCACTGAAATTCTTCTACTTCCGCAATTTTTCCCTTGAACTGAGCTACGTCCGTACTGCTGTACTACCAACGTGCTTGATGTCCACGTGTGCAATCTATGGCTTCCTTCACCAGCACAGTTCACCGAATGTCATTGCTTCCTATGTTGTCACTGACGTCCAGTGTGCGTGGTACCTTACGGTCAGTGGGAAGCAAATATGCCCCTTGCGCCTTCACAGAATTCACCTTGCAGACACCCCACCGTGTGTTGCCTGTGATGTCCTGGACACAGTATCGCCTATTGTGCAGATCAGCGATAGGTGTCTGGTTCTCGGTGCGACAGATGTGGGCCTTAATTATCCTTATGACTCCTTATAACCCTATCACTACTATTGTAATTTGTAATGTAATGTATTGTATGTTAACCTGGGGGCCTAGAAACGACGGAGAGGCTCCATCCCCGCCGCAGCCGCAGTGGTCCACAACCCCACGACGACTACCGCAGTCCACCTCACCCCTCCACCGCCCCACACCGAACCACTCTTTCTGGATTATTGTACGGTTTGGCCCCCGGTGGACTCCCCAGGGAACGTCTCACACCAGACGAGTGTAACCCCAATGTTTGCGTGGTAAAGTAGTGGTGGTGTACGCGTACATGGAGAACTTGTTTGCGAAGCAATCGCGGACATAGTGCAGCTGAGGCGGAATAAGGGGAACCAGCCCACATTCGCCGAGGCAGATGGAAAACAGCCTAAAAACCATCCACAGGTTGGCTGGCTCACCGGACCTCGACACAAGTTTCCCGGGCGGATTCGTGCCGGGCACCAGGCGCTCCCTCCTACTCTGGAAACCCGTGCGTTAGACCGCACGGCTAATCAGACGGGCTACTATTGTAATTTAATATCCTTTTACTTAAATAACAGAAAACTCAGTCTCTATGTTGCCACTTATAACCCTCTTACGAAATTTAGTTTAGTTTCCAAATAAAGCACATCATGGGAGGATAGTTCTGTTAATAGGAAAAGCTAATTAATAGAGTTACCCCTTTTACAGGATTTGACCGTGCGCTGTGTCTACTGGATAAGTAAATCAGACTATTCACCTCTTTTCCTAAGATCTTACCAGGCCTATCTAGGCAATGAAACAGTGAAGTATTGGAAAAACAGAAGTATGAATTTTGCCTATTTTCTTGCTACCTCAGATAAATATAACTCCAAGTAAATAATGTTGGTGCAGACACTGGAATTTCGTTTTGACTACTTCACCCTTAGACATTACGTTTTTAAAAGAGAAAAAGTACAGTAGATAACTTCAAGGAAGCTAAAATATCTGGCGAGGGGGGACCTTTAGAAAAGCACTTTCCATAATCAACAAACTTAAATACTAAAATACTTGGATTGTAAAAGGCGCCTCAGAGAACGCGGCTACCCAGCACGGCTTAAGCATTGTTAATGGATTGTCTGTAAAGCCAGAAAATCTTTTCTGGAAGACACAATCCTGGCGACTGCGACTGTTAAAATATAAAAGCAAGATGTACCGCTTCACTTTCGCGTCTACCTTGCTTAGGATTTTAGACAGGCTTCTTGCAAAAATAAAAGAAAACAATGTAACTTATATGTACTACTGGAACTGGAACGTGTTGTAGCTTCTGCATCGTTGCTACTGTTAATATACGACGGCAACGGTTCTAAATGCTCTGGAAATTTTGCACTGAAATCAGGCACAACTTTTTTTGTTTTTCGTTTCAATTTAACATCCCATAGTTCAGGATTCCGGATCACGCATCGGGATCATACTATACGCATGGCATCAGAACAAAGTCATCATAGTCAAAGGAAAGACTCCAGAATTGTTGACCGTCATGTTCAGTTTCTCACTTTAAGAGCTCATTCCACAGTGAACGCGCAGTTACAGGTCTGCTCTTTTTTTATACTGAACATTTCACTTCAAGAAAACCTCTTTCTTACTGGAATATACTTTCAAAGACTATTACTCTTTGAACTAATTCTGTATAGTCATTTAACAAGTTCTAGAACCTTGGCTTCACTCTGATTGAATTTTACATAAGCAAACATTTACTATAACACATTGTAATAGTTAAGAAAACTTTCTCATTATTTACACAAAAATAATTTAAATGGTGCCTCTATATATTAACTCGGCACATCATAAGTCTGTAAAATAGGATACTCGGATTAATCAACCACCAGGAAGGAATCCTATATAGGTGAATGATTATGATGAAATAACAGAGTGAACCATTTTTTTAGTACAAGAATGATGACTGAAACGCAGTTTAAATTAATGGTTCACGCTGTACCAAAGTAAAATACAAATAAGTCTTATCTGGTGGCTGCAGGCTTGGGTGTGGCGAACAGTTACGACGGCTACACTACCCACAGTACGGCCTGCAAGTATCTTGCTGTATGGGCTCAATTTCTCTTCTTGGCGTCGTTCAATTTCACGTACAGAAGCCCAACAATTCGCAGGTATGCTGTAAGCCGTTAACAGTCTACATCCGAGACAATTTTGTGCATATTTGCTGGCAAAGCTTCTCCTGCTCCACAGGCTGCCTGCAGACTGTGTGACTTACACTACTGGCCATTAAAATTGCTACACCACGAACATGATGTGCTACAGACGCGATATTTAACCGACAGGAAGAAGATGCTGTGATATACAAATGATTAGCTTTTCAGAACATTCACACAAGGTTGGTGCCGGTGGCAACACCTACAACGTGCTGACATGAAGAAAGTTCCCAACCGATTTCTCATAAACAAACAGCAGTTCAACGGCGTTGCCTGGTGAAACGTTGTTGTGATTCCTCGAGTAAGGAGGAGAAATGCGTACCATCACGTTTCCGACTTTGATAAACGTCGGATTGTAAACTATCGCGATTAGGGTTAATCGTATCGCGACATTGCTGTTAGCAGAATGTGGAATCGGTGGGTTCAGGAGGGTAATACGGAACGCCGTGCTGGATCCCAACGGCCTCGTATCACTAGCAGTCGAGATGACAGACATCTTATCAGCAGGGCTGTAACGGATCGTGCTGCCACGTCTCGATCCCTGAGTCAACAGATGGGGACGTTTGCAAGACAACAACCATCTGCACGAACAGTTCGACGACGTTTGCAGCAGCATGGACTATCAGCTCGGAGACCGTCGCTGCGGTTACCCTTGACGCTGCATCACAGACAGGAGCGCCTGCGGTGGCGTACTCAACGACGAACCCGGGTGCACGAATGGCAAAACGTCATTTTTTCGGACGAATTCAGATTCTGTTTACAGCATCATGATGATCACATCCGTGTTTGGCGACATCGCGGTGAACGCACATTGGAAGCGTGTATTCGTCATCGCAATACTGGCGTATCACCCGGCGTGATGTAATTTGGTTACACGTCTCGGTCACCTCTTGTTCGCATTGACGGCACTTTGAACAGTGGATGTTACATTTCAGATGTGTTACGACCCGTGGCTCTGCCCTTCATTCGATCCCTGCTAAACCCTACATTTCAGCAATATATTGCACGACCGAATGTAGCAGGTCCTGTACGGGCCTTTCTGGATACAGAAAATGTTCGACTGCTGCCCTGGCCAGCACATTCTCCAGATCTCTCACCAACTGGTCAATGGTGGCCGAGCAAGTGGCTCGTCACAATACGCCAGTCACTACTCTTGATGAACTGTGGTATCGTGCTGAAGCTGCATGGGCAGCTGTACCTGTACACGCCATCCAAGCTCTGTTTGACTCAATGCCCAGGCGTATCAAGGCCGTTATTACGGCCAGAGGTAGTTGTTCTAGGAACTGATTCTTCGGGATCTATGCATCCAAATTGCGTGAAAATGTAATCACATGTCAGTTCTAGTTTAATATTTTTGTCAAATGAATACCGGTTTACCATCTGCATTTCTTCTTGGTGCAGCAATTTTAATGGCCAGTAGTGCACTTCCCGCCGGCCGAAGTGGCCGTGCGGTTCTAGGCGCTACAGTGTGGAACCGAGCGAACGCTACGGTCGCAGGTTCGAATCCTGCCTCGGGCATGGATGTGTGTGATGTCCTTAGGTTAGTTAGGTTTAATTAGTTCTAAGTTCTAGGCGACTGATGACCTCAGAAGTTAAGTCGCATAGTGCTCAGAGCCATTTGAACCATTTTTCGAGTGTACTTCCCGCGCTTGCTCTAGGTAGCGCTCCAACTCGCCCTCGCCACCTTTTCCACTCCTCATAGCCACTTTCGTTTCAAACAGAAGCAAACTGGCTTTTACATAACAGCTATCACATTGTTCCTAAGCGTGACCATTTCCTACAACTGTCAAATTTACATCAACGTGAATAGTTCATACATACGAAAATGTCTTCAGAAAATTGTTTAACGTAATAAACAATTTACATAGTATTTACATATATTGCTAACATACAATGCAAAGAACTTCAGTCGCTAGTATAGTACACACTACATGTACAGAAAATATAGAAGCAATATGGAAAAATTTTAAAGCAAAAAATTATGAAAAACATAGATGAACAATAAACAAGAAGTGTTATATCCTCACCAAATACCGCCTCACTTGCTCCTTTTTGTGGACTCTGGACACTTCCCACAAACGAAGACGATCTCTGAGAAGTGGATTAGTGGACACGCAGTTCACTATTTGTTTGCTGATGGAGAGAAAAATGCCCTTGATTTTTGGCACTTACTCGATGAACGACATTGTGCAGTTGTGCAAATCCCAAATACAGACAATTTATCACAAATTTCCTTTGCAGTGTCGTTCTTAAAAAAAAAAAAGTTCAAAATTGTGTGAAATCTAATGGGACTCAACTGCTAAGGTCGTCAGTCCCTAAGGTCACACACTACTTAGCCTAAATTAACCTAAGAACAAACACACACACACACACCTATGCCCGAGGGAGGACTCGTACCTCCGCCGGGACCAGCCGCACAGTCCACGACTGCAGGGCCCAGACCGCTCGGCTAATCCCGCGCGGCTGTCGTTCTTAACCCACACCGAAGTTGGGATGTTACACCACCGAGGAGTTGATCCAAACACTTTGTACTCTAGGTATTGGTCACTGTCTGGTCACAGGAGTGTTCTTCTCAGTGACGTTGGTTTCCTGCTTCGCTCGGTTGATATAAATAAATAAATAAATTCATTGATGTGCTTTGAACCACTACTCCACGCTCCCTGCGCTTACCTTAGTTCTGGGGGAAGGAACGAGACATTGTGGTCAGGCCTCAGGTTGTGAACCCTTCCCACTTTGCTCATTCAAAATAATAATAATTATGTTACCGCGTTGCACGAGCTTTCGCATTCCATTCCCGCGACACCTCCTCGGATTTTTTTGAAGTGCTGGCTCTATTGGGCGCTACAAGAGCAACTTCTTTAATAAAGAAGCAGCGGCATCATCACGATTCGTCTTTGGGCAACAATGGCTGGAGGGACTGGCGAAATACCAAGATCATAGGTCGCTTCTCGTTCTGTCTTAGGCGGCAGCTGGCTCGTTGGAATACGCTTAAGACCTAATCCGTGAATGGCATTTACATTACGGTGTTTTGGATCACTACTCTTTTCAAAGAAGAACGGACCGAGAGTAAAAGCACTCCGTCTTCAGGCCGCAAGTGGCCCATCGGGACCATCCGACTGCCGTGTCATCCTCACCTGAGGATGCGGATAGGAGGGGCGTGGGGTCAGCACACCGCTCTCCCGGTCGTTATGATGGTTTTCTGTGACCGGAGCCGCTACTATGCGGTCGAGTAGGTCCTCTGTTGGCATCACGAGGCTGATTGCACCCCGAAAAACGGCAACAGCGCATGGCTGCCCGGACGGTCACCCAACCCAGCGCCGGCCACGCCCAATAGCGCTTAACTTCGGTGAATCCGACGGGAACTGGTGTATCCACTGCGGCAAGGCCGTTCCCACCGACAATAGAGGTGCATGTATATCCATACCACACAGTCACACATGGCTCACTCCATAGAATATTGCCCGGCCATATCTCATCAACTTCAAAAATGGTTCAAATGGCTCTGTGGTCATCAGTACCCTAGAACTTAGAACTAATTAAACCTAACTAACCTAAGGATATCACACACATCCATGCCCGAGGCAGGATTCGAACCTGCGACTGTAGCGGTCACGCGGTTCCAGACTGAAGCGCCTAGAACCGCACGGCCACACCGGCGGGCTCATCAACATCGATCAGTACCACAACTGAAGAGCAAATCAGATCTGAATCTTGTACAGGTACGAGTGTAATATTTATTTATTTATTTTTTGCCAAATTATAGACCTGGTATCTGATGTTTTAAAATAGGTCGTCCATCTTACAGTTATCGTTTTTCATCTTCTTTGCAGTTTTTTTATTTTCTTTTTGTCTACAACATTTTACAAAGAATAATACTTTTCAAAACAACAGTAATTTAATGTTAAAATATAAATTGTTGTTGTTTTTAACAAGAATTTCAAAATATGATAGGATAGAGGAGAGATTTGTTAGTGCCATCACCGATTGAGACTGACGGCGAATACCTCGGAATGGTTTCTTCAATCTGTTGATCACCAGTCACAAAAAGAAAGTTTCGTTAGTAGTAGAGAAATAGTATTGCTAATCCTATGCATTTCTAGCCCTACGTATTGCTAATTCTATGTACTAACTTTAAGTGTTCATCAGTGTACAGCATTTGATAATTTCTTGGCTAGATCGCCATCACCTTACGCTTGTTTAATGTCAAATCTCGTCTTCCTCCTCCGGCTCATCTTAATTGTCACTGTTTCCTCTGTCATTGTGTTATCGTTGTCCACCCTCTGCAGATACAAGTGTAATATACAACGGGAAACTTTCCGTTCTGTTGATCGTGGCATGGACAATTCTCGTGAAACTATAAGGAGACTGGTACCACCCGGGTTACAGCAATCTCGTCAATGACTCCCACCGGAATAGGACGCTTTCCTCTTCCAGGCACCACACAAAGCTCACCCGTATTTTCTAGTTTCATTTGTCATCTGCTATGAACCGTCTTATGACATCGGGCTTCTCCTCAAACCTTCCACTGAGGCGATACTCTCTCAACACAGCACTGCAGTTGCTGCCGTTCGCATAACAAGTTTCACTAACAGTCCACGTTCTCTCTTGTCGATAGCCATAGCGTTCATTCACGTCAAGGCAAGGTACATGGCAGCGTAGATGTCATACCGCCATACAAACAGCGTACAGCGCCAGATTTTCACCTGGTGGCCAAAATTGGAATCAATTTTTTTCCAGCGTAAATCGTTTCCGCATTGACCCATTAAACTGTCTATCAAATTACGCTATCATACGATATTTTATATCCACACTGAACCTCCGTGAGTAGTTGCACTTTACTTATAACAAACCAGTGCAACGCACACACTAGCAAGAAGAGTTGGAACTCAAGCAGCTTCTATGCACCGTTAACCGGTACTTGGTGACTGTTTTGAACTATAAGTATTGGGTTATTAAATTTTGAAGGAGTCTGAAAGTTATGACAATGAAAGTAGAACACAATACAGTTTTGCTCTAGAATGTTCTGCAGTAGTGGCTGCTGGCAGTGGCGCTGTTCCTGTTGTTTACGAAGTCTTCGCTCACATCGTCTTTTCGAAAATACATCGCAGATGATAAAAGCTACGGGCGGGAGGAGTTTGAGGACGGGCTCTTTAAAATTCCCAGCCCAATATTAACTCTGTGGATTATCTGGCGGCGCTACAGCCCTGCAGGGGACGGGAGGCCGCTTCTCGCAACTTGTTAAGGCACGGCGAACGCGGAAGCCAAGTAAAACTGCCGCAGAAAATTTGTCGACGAGGTCGACAGACAGTTTTTTAATCCGGCTTCCTGTCTATCATTGTTCCACTCCACGGATGGAGATTAAAGGGCTGGGGCGCGGCTGAGACAAGAGGAATGCTGTGTGTGTGTCCTTGTGTATGTGTGTGATGGCTCGGTGGGTGGGTGGGTGTGGTTCCGTGGTTGAGTGCTGGTGTGTGGTGGGGGAATAACGAGGGGGCAGGGGCTGGAGACACTCTAAGAATGAGTAGGAGGAACATCGGAAACTCAATGGCAAGGTTGCTCGAGTTCCCAGATTAAAGCCATGCTCCCAGAGTAGACAGCACTCCATTTGCTACGTTTACACGACGAACGGCAGTCATTTTTTCACGGCAAGTCCAGAATCGAGTTTCCAAACTACAGCATATACTCTCAGGCGATGGAAAAGAAAGAAAAGCTAAGAGAAGAACGAAGCACCGCGGAGGAATTATGTTAATGGGGGTGAATATCGGTAGACGTGATGAACATGAACAGACAAACAAATGATTACAGTTTCAGAAAGATTGGATAATTTATTCAAGAGAAAGAGCTTCATAAATTGAGCAAGTCAATAACGTATTGGTCCAAATTGGTTCAAATGGCTCTGAGCACTATGGGACTTAACTGCTGAGGTCATCAGTCGCCTAGAACTTAGAACTACTCAAACCTAACTAACCTAAGGACATCACACACATCCATGCGAGAGGCAGGATTCGAACCTGCGACCATAGCAGCAGCGCGGTTCCGGACTGTAGCGCCTTGAACCGCTCGGCCAATCCGGCCGGCGTATTGGCCCACCTCTGCCCCTTATGCAAGCAGTTATTCGCCTTGGCACTGTACAGTATAGGTGTTTGTGGCCTCCTGAGGGACTGGGATTTGACTGACTGGAGTAAAATTGTCTTCTGTGATGAACTGAGACCAGACGAACATCGAAGACGAGTCTTGAGACGACCTGGACAGCAGTGGGATACCAGTCTCTCTGTCGACGGCATGTGGCTGACAACCACAAGTGGTGGTGTGGGATGACGTTTTATTTCAAAGCGAGACCGCTTTTGCTGTCACATGTGGCACCCCTACAGCACAGTGATACGTCGACGGCCCGTTTTCTTTCACTTCATAGCAAGCTACCTTGGGCGTACATTTCAGCAAGATAACGGCGAAAGTTTCTACTGCTTGTCTTCGTACTTGCCCCACCCTACCTCGAGGAGGAAGAACGTTTGGACCATTGTGGGCAGTCCCTTCCGACGATCTCGGGCTTTCCACGAGGTAACGCCCCAATTGGCCCGAATTTTGTACGATAATCCTCAGGAGGATATCCAGTAACTTGTCAATCAATGGTAAGCTGAATAACTGCTTGCATAAGAGCCAGAGTTGGACCAACGCGTAATTTACTCGCTGAGCATGTGAAGCCCTTTCTCCTGAATATATCATCCAGTTTTTTTTTTCTGAAACTGTAATCATTTGTGTGTTTTTACATGCAGATCACATTTGCTGATTTCTATCTCATTCCTACCCCCCCCCCCCCCCCTGTTTCTGTGTATATTGTTTATTAGATCTCCGATCGTTATTGATTTTGAGAGGCACCCACATGCCTTGCTCATACTATGGCATCAAGCAGTCAGGCCTGCAAGATGAGTGGTCTGCAAGAGCGAGTGGATTCATTCTTATTTATCGAGTAACATGAACTCTCGTACTCACAATTAAGTTACAAATTATCCTCCTGTATGAATAATACACAACGGAAACGCACATCTATCAGTAATTTACAGAACTCTGACTGTTCGCCGGCCGCGGTGGCCGTGCGGTTCTAGCGCTGCAGTCCGGAACCGCGGGACTGCTACGGTCGCAGGTACGAATCCTGCCTCGGGCATGGGTGTATGTGATGTCCTCAGGTCAGTTAGGTTTAGGTAGTTCTAAGTTCTAGGGGACTTATGACCTAAGATGTTGAGTCCCATAGTGCTCAGAGCCATTTGAACTTTTTTCTGACTGTTCACTACGCACTGGCAATACCACATTTTCTTTTTTTATTTAACGGCTTTTATCAACACGTGGCCATCGCACTGAATATGAGTGGCGCACACATTATAAATTCTGGATATCATGACAACATACAATTCGAAGGAAAAGGCCACCAATCTTTTTCTTTTCACTATCTTATTTATTCCGATAAATTCTATAACATAAACACACAAATTCTATAACCTACAACAATAACACATGAGAAATTCCGCCCAGTGGGCATGGCTTTACATTGGTGATTCTCTACCTTATGGTCTCGTAATTATTTAACGCTACAGTGCACTTTCTGGATAGGATGGTGGATCTTTTTCTATATCTCACACTTCGAATCTCACACCCATCATTACGAAACTTTCCTCCAGACCGAGCGGTACAGAAGGAACACGCATAACCCACTACCTCTGAACCTACCTTGCTACTCTCCCATGCAAACCACACATACTTAAATTACATGACATACACCACACTACAACATGAAATACAACACAGGGAATAGTCACAACATTATCACTTTCAGCTTTCCCACTTCAATTAATATTTATCCCAGTTTCACAGGACACTGCCCCACTTCGTAATTCTACTTTCCTACTATGAACTCTGGAGATATATGCACGTCTTCCTGTACAATGCAAGCCAAGTGGCGTTGCTGGATAGATGGCTGACTCACCTTGCTTCTCTCTCAGAGTATGAATCGAGCGTCACACGGAAACATATCACGCAAAGTAATATTAAGAACATATTCATCACACACGCGAGTCCTCAACTGATACCATGGACGAGTACTTCTCTTTATCCTTTGTCTCATACACAGATTGAGACTCACACAGTACTCGCCACGTGGAAGTACTCGTCTCTAATTTCATGTCCTGCACACGCCATTTCTTAAATATTTCAACTTATAGTACACACGCTAGTAATTCAGCTTAACTTAAGCACATGGAAGTATTTCAACTTATTGCTACACGCGGTTTCATTGTGACCGTTGGTCACTTCCAGAGATTACTACGATCCCATTAATATTACATGCCTGACATTTAATTCACCCCACAAAAGTTCCTGAAATAGAGAAATTATTATTTCAAACTATTCTTAAGTATTCCACATGCATACCATGTCTCCACTCTTTTGTCTTTACGGAGCACACCTAAGACAGGTCTTAACTGCACAAGATCCAGCGGCAGAGTGCTGAAACATGGCCGTTCTTCAGGTCCTCTCGCACCTCTGCCGAAGTGGGGGAGCACCTTGCTACCGTATTGGTCAGCCACATTTCAGGCACTCAAAGCTCAGGTAAATTTCATGTCTTTGGTCCCACCAAAGATGTTCAAAGGATTGTCTCAAAGATGATCATATATTCACATTCACTATCTGCAGTTAGCAGACGACCATACATTCATTCATTTCACAGATCTCACCAAACTGGATGTAGGGATTTATTTTGTGGGAGTGCACATGTGATCAATTAAATAAATAAATTGTCATTCTTTCCCACACTGGTATCCGGCTTCGCTGTATTAATTGAAATTGAGTTATTATTAGAAAAAATATGTTGTTCAGACAAGAATAATGAAGTATGTTGTACCTATATTCAATGTCGGGTGGCACTGTACCCTTTCAATTTTACATGAGAGCTCCTAGAAACAGCTGCTCCAGTTTCCTATGTAGTCGGTACGACAGCTCTTTCTTGCCTATCGAGCATAGGAGATGTAAAACGTATTCCTCAGTCCAAATTTTTCCCTTTCTTTTCTCTGCGCAAAGACTCACTCCGTCCAGATTAGGAGGCGCTTTTCAAAGCAAGTAGGAGCCTTATAACCTCAGCACACTTTGAAAATGGTTGAGGGTTTCATTGGAGCAAAAATCTATTGCATAAGAGGAAATCCGCCAGCTAGAACCGCAGTTCCAAAAACTATAATGGTATGTTTATACCACGAATGAGAAGCGATATTGGGAAATTGGTTTACGAATATCGATTTTGGGAGCCCGATGTATACGCAGTGGCTGTGATTCATTTGTCGGGAAGAACTGCCACCTGTGCTTTCTTTGCAGGGTGTCACTGTTGACACTACAGACACTATAATTTTGTCATGACTGAATAACTGTAGCACTCACATCTTGGAAAACACACCCACTGTTTACTTCGTGATTTTTGTTTAACCGGCCTTAACTCGTGGTCTAAGGCATATTCCTCTGCCTTACATTTCTTGTCTCTGTGCTAGAGTCATCATCACAGGGCGTAAAGTCTTTCTGAGTAGCAGAAGTCATATTAGCAGAGGAGAGGAAGAGGAGATTAGAGTTTCGCGTCCTGTCGACAACGAGGTCATTAGAGACGAGCACAAGCTCGGATTAAGGAAGGATGGGGAAGGAAATCGGCTGTGCCCTTTCAAAGAAACCACCACGGCATTTGCCTTAAGAGATTTAAGGAAATCATGGACAAACATAAATCCGGACGGTTCGAGGGGGTTTTGAACCGTTGTACTCCCGAATTCCAGTCCAGTGTGCTAACCATTACGCTACCCCGCTCTGTATGATATTAACGATAAACATCAGAATTGCGGACGCTGTAGCTTACGAAGTGAAGGAATTCTGATACGTGGGAAGCAAAATAACACATGACGGTAGAAGGCAGTAGTACAGAAAAAGCAGACAAGCAAAGGCAAACAGTGCATTCCCCAAAAGACGTCTACTACGAGTACTATCAAATGCCAGTCGAGATTGATGAATTTTCTGAAAACGTATGCTTGGAACACAGCATTGTAAGGAGGTGAACCCATTGTACGTGAGAAAAGCGGAACGGAAGAGAATCGAGGCGTTTGGCATTTGGTGCTGAAACGTCCCCTTTGAACAATTGTACATGACTGTGTTTAAACTGACACACAATATTTTTAGCGCAACGCAATCTGACTTTCAAAAATCCCTTCAAAAGAATGGCCCTGACTAACATTAACCTATACCTTTCACAAATCACTTACCTCACCAAAAATCTTCGTTATTCGAACTACTGCAATACAGCGAGCGCCACTACTGCCAGCTAAATAAAAGATTCAAACTACTGAAGGCACTAACTACTAATAGGCATAGTTAGCAAATGAAAAATTTTGATAGAGAACAAACAATGTATTTACCTCAATAGTGTTCAAAAGTCATAATGTATATAGGAGTTCATGACATCCAGCCTTACAAATTTCAAAACTCCGCCATCTCACTCCCTACATCCACCACTGCTGGCGGCTCACCTCCAACTGCGTAACGCTACGCGCTGTTAACATCCAGCTGCCCAACACTACAATGGCAGACAACAATGCAAACTAGCCACAGACTGCACACAGCACAGCCAGTGATTTTCATACAGAGTACTACGCAACGTTGCCAATAAGAAAACATAAATAGCCTACTTACATACTTACAGTGCTATGCCGCGCGGAATGGCCGCGCGGTTTGAGGCGTCATGCGCGGATTACGCTGCCCCTCCAGCCGGAGATTCCAGTCCTTCTTCGGGCATGGGTGTGTGTGTTGTTCTTAGCATAAGTCAGTTTAAGTTGTGTTTAAATCTAGGGACCCATGATCTCAGCAGTTTGGTTCCTTAGGAATTCAAACACATTTGAACATTTTTTGTTGTTGTGTTTTGGGAATATGTTGAAAATTATGTGGAGTGATAAGGAATGAGGAAGTGCTTCGTAGAATCGGCGAAGGAAAAGGAACATGTGGAAAACACTGACAAGAAGTAGGGGCAGGATGACAGAGCAATGACCTTTCACTTCCATTTAGCATTCCACAAGAAAAACTGGTGCTTCTTGCCGATGATACTGCTGTTATAATAAATCCCGTCAGAGAGAAAGCAACAGAAGACTTAGTAAATCATTTTTTGCAGAGAATTATTAAGTGGTTCTCTGAACACAAACTCGCCCTAAATTTTGATAAAGAAAAGCGCTACATCCAGTTCTGTGCAGAAAATAGACATAATAAGCGTAAACATTGTCCGTAGTAGGCTGTAATGCGATGTTTGTTTAATCGTGGGATTAGCTTAATTTCGACTAAGCGCCATTGTCAAGCACATTTGTAACATCTGTATTTCGTGTGATATTCGAATATTCTTAAATAGAAGTAAAAGGGAACCATATTCCGTCATTTTACGAAAGGATCTACACTATAATGACACATATCAAGATTGTAGTCTGAACTTTGTCCTATGTACAACAATTACGTTTAGTCGAAAGTAGCTAACCGCTCGATTAAATAAAAATCGTATTACAGCATACTACGGAGCATGTTGATGTAATACGTGAGAAGAAGTCAGTAAGTATGGTAGAAAGCTACAAATTTTTGGATGTACATATTGATGAAAACTTGAAATGGAAGAAGCATATTAGTGAGGGTCTCAAAGAGTTAAGTTCAGCTACTTCTGCCCTACGTATAAGTTCTAATCTTGGAAACAAACGCAACAATCTCCTGACGTATTTCGCTTATTTCCACTCAATAATCTCTTACAGAATAATTTTCTGGGGTAGCTCATCACCCACAAAGAAAGTACTGATAGCATAAAAGCGAGCTGTAAGAATACTATGTAGCGTTCACGCACGGTCGTCATGCAGGTACTTCTTCAAGGAGTTAGGCATTTTAGCTATGCTGTCATAATATATATATTTGCTAATAAAATTCGTCATAAATGATTCATCAAAATTTGAGAAGAACAGTGATGCACATAGTCCGCAGCTCGTGGTCGTGCGGTAGCGTTCTCGCTTCCCGCGCCCGGGTTCCCGGGTTCGATTCCCGGCGGGATCAGGAATTTTCTCTGCCTCGTGATGACTGGGTGTTATGTGATGTCCTTAGGTTAGTTAGGTTTAAGTAGTTCTAAGTCTAGGGGCCCGATGGCTCAAATGGCTCTGAGCTCTATGAGACTTAACTTCTGAGGTCATCAGTGTCCTAAAACTTAGAACTACTTAAACCTAACTAACCTAAGGACATGACACACATCCATGTCCGAGGCAGGATTCGAACCTGCGACCGTAGCGGTCGCGCGGATCCATACTGTAGTGCCTAGAACCGCTCGGCCACTCCGGCCGGCTAGGGACCCATCGTTAAAGTCGTCAGTGGCTGAGAGAGGAGTCAAACACGCACCAACAAAAATTTTTGATCATTGGAGAATTTCTTCTTCAAAACTGGACAGCCAGTAAAAAAAAAAAAAAAAAAAAACATTTGTTTTTCAGTGTGGTAGCATGAGTAGAAATAAAACCTCAAAGTGTTCGTTAATGTTAGCAGTAAACATGTATGCATATCCTGTAAACTGACTCGATCCTCATCATTTCGATAACAGAATCGTTCAAATGATTTGCAGAACATTAGCTAACTAACTTAAGGCATCAGGTAATAACTTCCAGCCGGCTGGAGTGGCCGAGCGGTTCTAGGCACTACAGTCTGCAACCGCGCGACCGCTACGGTCGCAGGTTGGAATCGTGCCTCGGGCATGGATGTGTGTGATGTCCGTAGGATAGTTAGGTTTAGGTAGCTCTAAGTTCTAGGGGACTGATGACGTCAGAAGTTAAGTCCCATAGTGCTCAGAGCCATTTGAACCATATAATAACTTCCATGGTACTAAAGGAAGCTGTAGAGGGTAGGAAGAGCCATACAGAAAACGTCCAACAAATAGTAATAAACGCAGAGTGCAAGTGCTACTCTGAGGTGAAGAGGTTGGCACAGGAGAGGAATTCGTGGCGTTTCGCAACAGGCCAGTCAGAGAACTGATGAAAAAAAGAGAGAGATAGAGGGAGAGAGACAGAATTTAGAAGGTGCTAAAAGCAAATCTACAGACAACAGTGACGAGAGCGCAGCGTCGGCAATTTTCTCGGAGGTTTTCTCCAGGGCCGGTGTTTAATTAGTGAACACCTGTTGTCAGTGGAAGGTGGGGGGGGGGGGGGGAGGGAGGTCTGGAGGGTTAGAGGGAAACGTCATTGTCAGCAGTGCTGGCTGCTGAGTGCAGCAGGGTGGGATCTGCCAGGGAAGGAAGACGCAGCTGTGCGGCCGAGCTGGAGTGGGGAAGTGGCTGGCAGCGGGGGCGGGCTGCGGCGCGCCTTACGTAAAACGTTTGCGTCATCAGCGTCCGCGGCCGAATCGTAAAGTCCGGGCGGCGGTGGGCGTGGCGGTTATTACGGGAGGACTCGGCTGGTTGGGGGGAGGGGGGAGGGTGGGACAGGCGCCCCAGGGATCTGGGAGTCGGCTGCGAGCTGACAGCAGGGCGAGTAGGCAAGTGCGGGTATATGCGTGTCTGTGTCTGTGTGTGTGTGTGTGTGTGCGAAGGTCGAGCCGCGCAGTGCTGCCCGGCTGCTCCACGGTATCCGGTTCACCTTAGGTGTGTACCTTGTGGGCCTACTTTCTTGAACTACACTACTGGCCATTAAAGTTGTTACACCAAGAAGAAATGCAGATGATAAACGAGTATTCATTGGACAAATATATTATACTAGGAATGACATGTGATTAAATTTTCACGCAGTTTGGCTGCATAGATCCTGAGAAATCAGTACCCAGAACAACCACCTCTGGCCGTAATAACGGCCTTGATACGCCTGGGCATTGAGTCAAACAGAGCTTGGATGGCGTGTACAGGTAGAGCTGCCGATGCAGCTTCAGCACGATACCACAGTTCATCAAGAGTAATGACTGGCGTATTGTGACGAGCCAGTTGCTCGGCCACCATTGACCAGACAATTTCAGTTGGTGAGAGATATGAAGAATGTGCTGATTAGGGCAGCAGTCGAACATTTTCTGTATCCAGAAAGGCCCCTACAGGGTCTCCAACATGCGGTCGTGCATTATCCTGTTGAAATGTAGGGTTTCGCTGGGATCGAATGAAGGGTAGAGCCACGGGTCGTAACACATCTGAAATGTAACGTCCACTATTCAAAGCGCCGTCAGTGCGAACAAGAGGTGACCGAGACGTGTAACCAATGGCACACCATACCATCACGCTGGGTGATACGCCAGTATGGCGATGACGAATACACCCTTCCCATGTGCGTTCACCGCGATGACACCAAACACGGATGCGACCATCATGATGCTGTAAACAGAACCTGGATTCATCCGAAAAAATGACGTTTTGCCATTCGTACATCCAGGTTCGTCGTTAAGTACAGCATCGCAGGCGCTCCTGTCTGTGATGCAGCGTCAAGGGTATCCGCAGTCATGGCCCCCGAGCTGATTGTCCATGCTGGTGTTCGTGCAGATGCTTGTTGTCTTGCAAACGTCTCCATATGTTGACTCAGGGATCGAGACGTGGCTGCACGATCCGTTACAGCCATGCGGATAAGATGACTGTCGTGTCGACTAGTAGTGATACGAGGCCGTTGGGATCCAGCATGGCGTTCCGTATCACCCTCCTGAACCCACCGATTCCATATTCTGCTAACAGTCATTGGATCTCGACCAACGCGAGCAGCAATGTCGCGATACGATAAACGGCAATCGCAATAGGCTACAATCCGACCTTTATCAAAGCCGGAAACGTGATGGTACACATTTCTCCTCCTTACACGAGGCATCACAACAACGTTTCACCAGACAACGCCGGTCAACTGCTGTTTGTGTATGAGAAATCGGTTGGGAACTTTCTTCATGTCAGCACGTTGTAGGTGTTGCCACCGGCGCCAACCTTGTGTGAATGCTCTGAAAAGCTTATCATTTGCATATCACAGCATCTTCTTCCTGTCGGTTAAATTTCGCGTCTGTAGCACGTCATCTTCGTGTTGTAGCAATTTTAATGGCCAGTAGTGTGCAATGGTTTGCTATCCAAAGAACTAAACATGTCAAGCCTGCCGGATTGACCGAGCGGTTCCAGGCGTTTCAGTCTGGAACCTCGCGACCGCTACAGTTACAGGTTTGAATCCTGCCTTGGGCATGGATGTGTGTGATGTCCTTAGGTTAGTTAGTTTTCAGTAGTTTTAAGTTCTAGGGAACTGATGACCTCAGCAGTTAAGTCCCATAGTGCTCAGAACCATTTGAAAGATGTCAGATTATAGTGCGTTTAAAATTAGTTGCGGCTTTTCACGTTTGGGTGAACCGAGGGAGGCGTGACGCCGTTGCCCAGGGAATGCCAATGGCGAGCCGGCTATCCCTACCATGTCGCCAGCGGTTCTGCCGGTAATGCCTCTGGATCACGGGGTTCTGTGTAAACAAATATGGCGCCACATTTGTTTACAAATGTGGCAGTATACATGTGAAGCGTTACGACAGAAAAAGAACCTGTGACCACTGGAGGCGGTGCCACAAGTTCCTCCAAAGCCGTAACACAACATACACACATATGTAATACTAACTAATGTAAATCCACCCGATGATGGAGGTTTAAACCTTCGAAACGCGTCGTGGAAAAAATAAAACGGTGACTGGTAACAGTAAATTTGTTGTTTAATTTAATGTCAGTACAGTACAGTACAGTCAGGGTAAAGCCTAACCTAAAAATGTTCGCATTTAAAGTGAAATTTCACTTGTTTGTTAAATGTATACACCAAAATAAAAGATAAACTGTTAGCAATAGCGAAGTGGTGGAATATTAACAACAGGCTATATACAGGGTGATCAAAAAGTTAGTATAAATTTGAAAACTTAATAAACCACTGAATAATGTAGATAGAGAGGTAAAAATTGACACACATGCTTGGAATGACATGGGGTCTTATTAGAACTAAAAAAAAAAAGTTCACAAACAGTTTGACAGACTGCGCTGGACAGCAAAACTGCTACCGTGACGGGTGAGAGGTTCACTGATAGGTTACAGAATCGCATCATCCCCAGCCTGGCTGATAAACACCTGCTGGAACGTACGACGTTTATGCAGGATGGCGTTCCACCCCATACTGCTAGATGCGTGAAAGATCTCTTGCGCGCGTCGTTTGGTGATGATCGTGCGCTCAGCCGTCATGCTTGGCCTCCCAGGTCCCCAGGCCTGAGTCCGTGCGATTATTGGCTTTGGGGTTACCTGAAGTCACAAGTGTATAGTGATCGACCGACATATCTAGGGATGCTGAAAGACAACATCCGACGCCAATGCCTCACCATAACTCCGGACATGCTTTATAGTGCTGTTCACAACATTATTCCTCGTCTACAGCTATTGTTGACGAATGATGGTGGACATATTGAGCATTTCCTGTAAAGAACATCATCTTTGCTTTGTCTTACTTTGTTATGCTAATTATTGCTATTCTCATCAGATGAAGTGCCATCTGTCGGACATTTTTTGAACGTTTGTATTTTTTTGGTTCTAATAAAACCCCATGTCATTCCAAGCATGTGTGAAATTTGTACCTCTCTATCTACATTATTCTGTGACTTTTTGATCACCCGGTATATTTCATTACAGTTACTGGCGGTGTTGTAAATGGATAAAACGGAATGGATCTGGTGGAATGAAGATGCATCATTTTAGAAGTTGCGAGGGCAGATTTCAAATATCTTCAATAACCGTAGAGCAACCGCGAGCAATATGAGCACTCTAACCGAGAAGGTACGGTTTTGCGCGCTAATCCTGGCGTAATACCGAGGCACGAGCGTCAAGTACACGTCACGACGCTAACGGAGCGTCAAGTACACGTCACGACGCTGACGTAACTTTCACCGGCAAGTTGTCCCGTAATCCCCGTGCTGCGGCTGCCAGCACCTGTTGCGTCAAAAACTTGACGTCGTTGCCAATAGCCTGCGGTGAGCGGGCGCGCGGGGACTGACGTCCCCGGATATTGGCAGCCCTGCGTGTCGCCCGCAGCGACGGCGCGGCCCGCGCTGACAAAACACGATCGCGGCGTGCGCTTCCGGGTAATCCGCGACGGCAGTTCGGAGACGCTATTTATCGTTCGACGAGGGTCTTCCCAGTACAGATGGGTCGAACTCGTTCATTCCCGTGAACTACTTCATTCATTTCACTCTTTGCCGTGAAGCGTTCAAATGAAGTAGTTCAGTCGTGAAGTACGGAAGCCTGTCGAAGTTGCCCAGTTCGCCGCTCAGCCGCTGCTACGCTCGCTTCGCCTCGCTCGTACAATAAAGCTTCGTAATACTTCATAATTTTACCAACAGATGGCCGAACTATGCAGTAACGTGCACGCAACGTTTTACGCTCTTACAGCGTCTGAGTTAATTTAAATAGAGCATGGTCGAAGGTGACAAAGGAAAGATAAACAGAGAAGCCTGTCACATATAAAGAAGGTATTACATTTAATCTTGCTCGAAATTTTCTGATGAAGCGCCCAAAAAAGTCTTTATCTGCCAAGTGAAACATTATTTGTTGTATTCATGGACTGAAAACTAGGGCTACCAACGAAATGCAGTCCAATTTTATGTTCCTTTTAAAATTTAATCCAAAATAGAATGTGTATGTTTACCGCTGTCACATAGTCTATATATCTACGTTAAGTAATTATTGAGAAGTTTTCCTGTAGATTTTATTTTTGTTGAGAATAATAACCCTCCAGATTCAAAACAGTTTAAACTGTCACCTGTAGTCATTGGTACGATTTCAGGTAAAATCCCTCTTTCAGTGTTATTAACAAACCTTTTATTTTCATGTTGTCTGTGCATGCTCACACAGCCAGCCTCTTCGTTTGTATCTGTAATATTCAATGGTCCGCAAGCGCTGCCAACGGTAAGGCTACCGGTAGACGCGAAGTATAACTGAACTGCACAAATAGTCACGGGTAATGATGTCAGCACTGCACGTAGCAGCTGACGCTGCCTTCCCCTCGCCCCTCACCGCCCCAACCCCTCGTAAACCTATCGTTCCCCAAAAACGCCCCGCGATTCGTGGACAGGCAGTAGAGGGGGAACTGAAGTGAAGGGAGAATTAGTGACGTAGCGCCGATGTAATGGGATGAGGGAGAGGGGAAGAGAGTGAGGAACTAGAAAAAAGTATGGAGTGTGTTATCTGTGAAGAGTTTGAAGTACCAGTTCATTGAAATTGAGTGTTTAGTTCACACTTCACTGGAGTGAAGCGTTCATTTGAACGACTCATTCACGAGCTCCCCATCACTACTTCCCAGAGTCCTGTGTAGGGACGAAGGCTGGACTGAAGTACAGCTGAATTTCCGAAAAACTCTCGCAGGACATTGGTGCACCGTCGTCATTAATTGATATTCTTTTTTGGGGAAGACCTGTGCCCCACTTATAGGCATTGCGAGCAGTCAAGATATATCTGCTGTAATGTTAACGCTGAACGCTGAATTGCATTGCTGCCAAACCGATTGTTCGATAGTCTGCGTTGATATACCAAATATCAGGAATCTTTATTCGTGCCGGCTGGGGTGGCCGAGCTGCTCTAGGCGTTACAGTCTGGAACCGCGCGATCGCTACGGTCGCGGGTTCGAATCCGGCCTCGGGCATGCATATGTGTGATGTTCTTAGGTTATTGATGTTTAAGTAGTTCTAAGTTCTAGGGGACTGATGACCTTAGAAGTTAAGTCCCATAGTGCTCAGAGCCATTTCATTATTCGTGGTGTTGTCTTGGCGCGTTCAAACACAATGCCTCCCCCTTCTGCCTCTACTCTCGTAGCGCTGATGTATATTGTTACCTAGCCCCATAGTCCAGTCAAATAGTAGATATACCTTGCAAAAGGTGGGGTAGAAGATTTCATTATTTCAACTCGTTCATATGATTGGAAAGATTAGAAAACCGAGTTTTGCCAACAAAATTTCGCTTGGGAAAACTTTCTGCAGTCAAAAAACTTCGAAAATTTCGGACTTTATTCAGTTTTTTCAAAATATCTCAGTTTCATTTCGTCCTATCGCTTTAACGTCTATGTTCTTTTTTAAGGAGCACAAAATTCTCTACAAATTTGATTCTTGCCATTTTTTCTACTCCCAAATCTAAGGCGCTACAGCGCCTCAAAAAATACCAATTTTTCAAATTTTGAGCATAGTGGCAAGTTACCTAATTTTTGAACACTATTTTTTCAGTTTCTGTTTGTGTAGTATAAATACATTATACATCATGTTATATGTTGGAATTTACCACCTCACTCTCAGGTATTCAATTTCTCTGTATGCAACATGAGGATTCCTGGCCACCCAACTATCGTGATTCTTACATCACTACTTGAAGTTCACTATGGGCCACCTCAGCCCTGGTATTTGTAAAACTATAAATATAAAAATACATCATTAAGAGACATAGACACACACACACACACACGCACACACACACATACACACACACACATACACACGCACACAAAATAAATTGTCTCAGGAAACTGAACTATTGTTAGCTCCAATAGGCAACCTAATTAGGTAGGTAATTATTCTTGTGTATAAAAGCCACACAGTTTGCATTAAAAATAAGTAGCTTTATTACAATTAAAATGCATTGTCAGTTACTAAAAAATGTTGACAGTTCTGGGTGTGTAATACTTGTAATATTGCACTTAAGCGCATTTGAGACAGATATGAGCATCACTTCCAACGTTTTGATGGGCCAGGTCCCTCAGTGTCACCAGAAATACCTCGAGTTACGGATTCAGGGTCTGTACATAGGGTTGATCCCAGATTGACCTCTTCTTTAAACAGCGAGTCAGCCTCAGCAAGTTCGTTGGTTTCGTCAGCGGTTTCCTCAACATCCACCCTAACATCTTCTTCACTGTCTTCATATAAAAATTTTGGCACGTTTTCACAGTTGACCCCAATACATTTCTTGCAAATTGAAGAACATTTCAAACCCACTTTTCTGCAGGAGGACGCTCCGCCACAGTTCAGCTTGCCTGAGCGTGAAACAGTGTGAAGAAGTGCTTCGGGTGCTGGGTCTTGGCTCATTATACCGGGTATTGGACCGTGGTCACAGTGATTCCAGACCCATTTCTCAGGAGGTTCCCAGTTTCCCACCCAACTTTGGACTTGTTGGTAAGTCCGCAACGAATGATGTTGTGCAGCATCTTGTGTAGGTGGCAACCGCGCAAGATTCAGTTTGCTTTTTGTGGCAGACTTGGCGAGTAGCTGGTACCGCAAATGGTCTAGTGTGTGGGAACTGCTGACACCTCCACTATACAATGCGATAGTAACCTGTTCTCCTGCAGTTATTATTTCTTCACGGGTAGCATGTGGTTTATTGAACGTGCAAAGCGCTGAGATTAGGTGTTCATTTTTCGCAACAATATTGCAGCACTAAATTTTTCCTTGACCAAAAAAAGCAGATGTTGTATCACATCCGCTAAAGGCGTGAGTGAACAGAATATAGTCACTGTCAAACTTGTAAGATGCAGTGGAAAACCACTTGTCTTCTGCATTTCCTCTTCCTGGCTTAAAGAAAAATAAGTTTTCAATGCCTTGCCCCAAACCGGTCACGAGCACAAGCAGATCAACATCTTCTCCTACAATAACAACACTTCCAAAATCTTTGGTTCTTGAAATGGCAGATGTTACAATTATAACGTCAGCATCTTCTTGTGCCTGGTGCACTTCAATGCTACACTCCAGAAATTCCATTTTAAGAAGTGTGATCAAACGCATCTTGTTTCGTTCGTTGTACAAGAATTTGTGCTGAGGGACTTGGTTCATCATCTCTGATTCAACCACAACGTCAACCGAAGAATATTGTTTGGACCTACGAATCCTCTCAGCACTCTTTGTGCTACATTTGTCTCCTTCACATGGATACCCATCAAATACAATAGCAAATTGAGATCCAAAATGACGTTGCAGGTAAGAAACATAGATTTGGGCTATTGACTTGAAGCAAACATTTCGAGTCCAAGTCACTTTGTGGATAAGGTACCCTCCACCAAAGACAAAAAATTTACTCGGTCCACCTGACTTCACATCTTCCACTGGAACGAAGGCCAAAGAATAAATATGCTTTTGTCCGCTAAAGAACAATTCCTACATACTTTTTCTTATAACTGATCATTAACGTCAATCAACTGTAGAAAATGTACAGCACCTGCATGCAGTCGTATTACATATTGTAACACAAATAAACTTCACACAGTCCGACGCGAATGTGTTCGTAGTTACTGAATATGATGCTGTTTGTCCTGGTCCTGCAGTAGAGTGAGATGGTAAATTCCAATGAATAAGATGATGAGTAATATGTTTATACTACACAAGTAGAAACTGAAATAACAGTGTTCAAAAATTAGGTAATTTGTCACTTTGCTCGAAATTTGAAAAAAAAATGGAATTCTTTGACGTGCTGTAGCGTCTTAGATACTGGGAGTAGAAAAAAATGGTAAGAATCAAATTTGTAGAGAGTTTTTTGCTCTTTAAAAAAGAAAATAGACGTTAAAGCGATAGGAACAAACGAAACTGAGATATTTTGAAAAAACTGAAAAAGTCCGAAATTTTCGAAGTTTTTTGACTGCAGAAAGTTTTCCCAAGAGAAATTTTGTTGGCAAAACTTCGTTTTCTAACCTTTCCAACAATATGAACGAGTTAAAAAAATAAAATTTTCTACCCCACCTTTTGCAAGGAACAGGCTTTTTTTCTGACAGTTTCACTGGACTACCAGAACACATGGAGGCAAAGTGCCAATCAATCCAGCCCTCTGACAAAGGGAGAGGGTCGTAATAAAATTCGATCAATAGAGATTTAGCTTCGTCTTTAGATTATGAATCGATTGATACAAGTCACGGGCTTATCTCCCCAGTAGTTCAGGTGCCGAGTCCATTAACTATGGACTAAATCATATCAAATGAATTTCCTGCGGCAATTAGGAACCTCCGAAAGCTTGCTTAACAACATGACTCCCAGCTTGTGAAGAGTTTGTAATGTTCTGACGCATGGTTTAATTTACATACAATGAAGCGCCAAAGAAACTAGTATAGGCATGCGTATTCTAATACAGAGATACGTAAATCGGCAGAATTCGGCGCTCCGGTCGCCAAAGCCTGTATAAGAAAACAGTGTCTGGCGCAGTTGTTAGATCGGTTACTGTTGCTACAAGGGCAGGTTACCACGATTTAAGTGAGTTTGAACGGGGTATTATAGTCGGCGCACAAGCCATGGGACACAGCGTCTCCGAGGTAGCGATGAAGTGTGGATTTTCCCGTACTACCATTTCACCATTGTACCGTGAATATGAGGAATCCGGCAGAACATCAAATCTCCAACATCGCTGAGGCCGGAAAAAGATCTTGCAGGAACGGGAGCAACGACGACTGAAGAGAATTGTTCAACGTGACAGAAGTGCAAACATTCCGAAAATTGCTCCAGATTTCAGTGCTTGCCCATCAACAAGTGTCGGCGTGCGAATCATTCAACGAAACGTCACTGATACGGGCTTTCGTTGCCGAAGGCCCACTGGTGTACCCTTGTTGACTGCACGGCACAAAACTTTACGCTTCACCTGGCCCCGTCAACATCGACATTGGGCTGTTGATGACTGGAAACGTGTTGCCTGGTCCGACGATTCTCGTCTCAAATTGTATCGAGCGGATGGACATGCACGGGTGTGGAGACAACCTCATAATCCATGAACCCTGCATGTTAGCACACTGTTCAAGCTGGTGGAGGCTCTGTAACAGTATGGGGCGTGTACAGTTGGAATGATATTGGACCTTGATACGTCTGGATACGACTCTGACACGTGACACTTACGTACAGTTACTCCACAAAGTATTCGACTAATACATGATAGTATGTTGAAGCGTGTATAAAGGGTGGAATACTGGCGAACTGAAATAAAGCATGGACAAGGACGTCTTTATTGATCAGTGAAAATGATAATACAATAAAGAAACACAGATTTCTATGTAAATAAACATGGTTAGACAATGTAAAATGCAAAATAAGTATTCGTCTACAGCTTGAAAATCACACTTTGAACATAGAATGTTGTTGTTAGTGCTAAGTAAGGCCTCGTTTCCTCTTTATAATCGCTTACATTCTTCTTGGCACGGATTTCACCAGAGATTCTGTTGTTTGCACCGTAATTTTACGCCTTTCTTCTTGTAGAGCGGTCTGTAGGTCATTTCCGCGGGATATCTGACGATTCCTGATGCTTTTGTCGAATAAATGCCACAAATTCTTAATGTCTGGGATTGTGGTGGTGTCTGCATCCAGTGTGGCGTGTTATACAAAAGCCACAGCATTGTATCTAGAGCTGTATGTTTTGGATCATTATCTTGTGTGAAAAATAATCCCCATTAAGACCTACATGATTCACACTGCTGGATAGACAAATGTGTTTTTAGGATATTTATGTAGATCCTGTGGTCCACAATGCCATCAATAAAACATAAATCCCCCATATCATTTTCACTCATACACCCCCACACAATTTACTGAACCTTCCCCATGTTTAACTGAGGCTGTTATATTTCTATCTTCAAGTTCACAGTTCTTTTTTCTACACACAGATACGCGCCCTTTAGACTTAAACAGCTCAAAAAAATGTTCAAATGTATGTGAAATCTTATGAGACTTAACTGTTAAGGTCATCAGTATCTAAGCTTACACACTACTTAACCTAAATTATCTTAAGGACAAACACACACGCCCATGCCCGAGGGAGGACTCGAACCTCCGCCGGGACCAACCGCACAGTCCATGACTGCAGCGCCTTGACCGCTCGGCTAATCCCACGCGGCTTAAACAGCTCAAATCGACTCTCGTCAATAAATACAACCTTCTTTCAGAAAGCAAACCCATCTGATTTATGTTCCCTTGAAAATGCAAGTCGCTTTCTCCTGTTGATTTTACTGACGTACGGTTTTCTACAGGATGTTCGGTCTGCATACCCAGCTTCATGAAGCATATTTCTTACAGAGTGTGCAGAAGCAGAAACAGACCCCCCTGTATGCATTTGAAAAGCAGTAGCAAGGTGTGGAGCGCTCAGTTTCGGATTTTTGATGACTTCTCGAAGTAGCTGTCGTTTCTCCAGCTTGGACAGAATACCAGGACGACCACTTCGTGATTTGTTTTCGTACTTTTTTGTTCTGATTAAACCTGTTCATAATACTCTTCACTGTATTGGCAGGTTTACAGACGGCTTCGCCGTTTTCTTGAAAACAGTTTCCTTGTCGAAACAACCTGACGCCGATTTATTTCTCTTCCTTTGTAGTTTAGCAACGTTGTCGATCCATGTCACTCAACTGTTTTCAGACAGGAGAGACAACTATTCACTATGCTGGATGGAAGACATCTCCATAATGAATGCGAGAGTGTCGTGTGTCACTGCGGCACAGTACCACACAAATTGCTTACTAGACGAATACCTGTTTGGCGTCCATTGCGGCGTGATTTTACATAGCGTGTATTTGGTCACAAATTAAGCGACGTATGAACCATAAAGAGCGTTTTATTTCCAATTGTAGAAATGTAAGGAAATCGTTATTATCCATTTCGCAGTTATATTTGTATGACTGTGCGTATTATAGTCTATGCGCCACGTCGGACTAATATTTTGCGGAGTCACTGTAAGCATTCTGTCTGATAACCTGCATCCATTTATGTCCACTGTGCATTCCGATAGACTTGGTCAATTCCAGCAGGACAGTGCGACACCCTCACGTCCATAATTGCTACAGAGTGGCTCGAGGAACACTCTTCTGAGATTAAACACTTCTGCGGGCCACCAAACTCCCCAGACATGAACATTATTGAGCATATCTGGAATGCCTTAAAACGTGCTGTTCAGAAGAGATCGCCACCCCATATTACTGTTACGGATGTATGAACAACACTGCAGGATTCATGGTGTCATTCCCTCCAGCGCTACTTCAAACACTAGTCGAATCCATGCCACGTCGTGTTGCGGCACTTCCGCTTGCTCGCGGGGGCCCTACACGATATGAGGCAGGTGTACCAGTTTCTTCCCCCCCCCCCCCCCCCCCCCCCATGAACCAAGGACCTTGCCGTTGGTGGGGAGGCTTGCGTGCCTCAGCGATACAGATGGCCGTACAGTAGGTGCAACCACAACGGAGGGGTATCTGTTGAGAGGCCAGACAAACGTGTGGTTCCTGAAGAGGGGCAGCAGCCTTTTCAGTAGCTACAGGGGCAACAGTCTGGATGATTGACTGCTCTGGCCTTGTAACAATAACCAAAACGGCCTTGCTGTTCTGGTACTGCGAACGGCTGAAAGCAAGGGGAAACTACAGCCGCAATTTTTCCCGAGGTATGGTTAAATGATGATGGCGTCCTCTTGGGTAAAATATTCCGGAAGTAAAATAGTCCCCCATTCGGATCTCCGGGCGGGGACTACTCAAGAGGACGTTGTTATCAGGAGAGAGAAAACTGGCATTCTACGGATCGGAGCGTGGAATTTCAGATCCCTTAATCGACCAGGTGGGTTAGAAAATTTAAAAACGGAAATAGATAGGTTAAAGTTAGATATAGTGGGAATTAGTGAAGTTCGGTGGCAGGAGGAACAAGACTTTTGGTCAGGTGAATACAGGGTTATAAATACAAAATCAAATAGAGGTAATGCAGGAGTAGGTATAATAATGAATAAAAAAATTGGTGTGCGGGTAAGCTACTACAAACAGCATAGTGAACGCATTATTGTGGCCAAGATACACAAGAAACCCACGCCTACGACAGTAGTACAAGTTTATATGAAAACTAGCTCTGCAGATGATGAAGAAATTGATGAAATGTATTGTGGTATCACCGCCAGACACCACAAATGCTAGGTGGTAGCCTTTAAATCGGCCGCGGTCCGATAGTATACGTCGGACCCGCGTGTCGCCACTATCAGTGATTGCAGACCGAGCGCCGCCACACGGCAGGTCTAGAGAGACGTCCTAACACTCGCCCCAGTTGTACAGCCGACTTTGCTAGCGATGGTTCACTGACAAAATACGCTCTCATTTGCCGAGACGATAGTTTAGCATAGCCTTCAGCTACGTCATTTGCTACGACCTAGCAAGGCGCCATTATCAGTTGCTATTGATCTTGTTAATCATGTACCGTCAGACCGACGTTCACCATTAACGGATTAAAGTTAAGTATTGCACCAGCTACGTCCGTTTCTTTAAATTGTAATTTCCTTGTCCTGTTCCAGACCTCACGCCAGCCTGCGTGAGCTAAAACGCGTGCCGTTCGGCTTCCTCTATTATTAAGGTGTTGGCTCTCCTGCCAACCCACAACAAGTATGATGACATAAAAGAAATTATTCAGATAGTGAAGGGAGACGAAAATTTAATAGTCATGGGTGACCGGAATTCGAGTGTAGGAAAAGGGAGAGAAGGAAACATAGTCGGTGAATATGGATTGGGGCTAAGAAATGAAAGAAGAAGCCATCTGGTAGAATTTTGGACAGAGCATAACTTAATCATAGCTAACACTTGGTTCAAGCATCATAAAAGAAGGTTGTGTACATGGAAGAATCCCGGAGATACTAAAAGGTATCAGATAGATTATATAATGGTAAGACAGAGATTTAGGAACCAGGTTTTGAATTGTAAGACATTTCCAGGGGCAGATGTGGACTCTGACCACAATCTATTGGTTATGAACTGCAGATTAAAATTGAAGAAACTGCAAAAAGGTGGGAATTTAAGGAGATGGGACCTGGATAAACTGACTAAACCAGAGGTTCTACAGAGTTTCAGGGAGAGCATAAGGGAACAATTAGCAGCAGTGGGGGAAAGAAGCACAGTAGAAGAAGAATGGGTAGCTCTGAGGGATGAATTAGTGAAGGCAGCTAAGGATCAAGTAGGTAAAAAGACGAGGGCTAGTAGAAATCCTTGGGTAACACAAGAAATATTGAATTTAATTGATGAAAGGAGAAAATATAAAAATGCAGTAAATGAAGCAGGCAAAAACGAATACAAACGTCTCAAAAATGAGATTGACAGGAAGTGCAAAATGGCTAAGCAGGGATGGCTAGAGGACAAATGTAAGGATGTAGAGGCTTATTTCACTAGAGGTAAGATAGATACTGCCTACAGGAAAATTAAAGAGACCTTTGGAGAAAAGAGAACCACTTGTATGAATATCAAGAGCTCTGATGGAAACCCAGCTCTAACCAAAGAAGGGAAAGCATAAAGATGGAAGGAGTATATAGAGGGTCTATACAAGGGCGATGTACTTGAGGACAATATTGTATAAATGCAAGAGAATGTAGATGAAGATGAAATGGGAGGTACGATACTGCGTGAAGAGTTTGACAGAGCACTGAAAGACCTGAGCCGAAACAAGGCCCCGGGAGTAGACAACATTCCATTAGAACTACTGACAGCCTTGGGAGAGCCAGTCATGACAAAACTCTACCATCTGGTGAGCAAGATGAATGAGACAGGGAAGTACCCTCAGACTTCAAGAAGAATATAATAATTCCAATCCCAAAGAAAGCAGGTGTTGACAGATGTGAAAATTGCCGAACTATCAGTTTAATAAGTCACAGCTGCAAAATACTAACACGAATTCTTTACAGACGAATGGAAAAACTAGTAGAAGCCGACATCGGAGAAGATCAGTTTGGATTCCGTAGAAATATTGGAACACGTGAGGCAATACTGACCTTACGACTTATCTTAGAAGAAAGATTAAGGAAAGGTAAACCTACGTTTCTAGCATTTGAAGACTTAGAGAAAGCTTTTGACAATGTTGACTGGAATACTCTCTTTCAAATTCTAAAGGTGGCAGAGGTAAAATACAGGGAGCAAAAAGGCTATTTACAATTTGTACAGAAACCAGATGGCAGTTATAAGAGTCGAGGGACATGAAAGGGAAGCAGAGGTTGGGAAGGGAGTGAGACAGGGTTGTAGCCTCTCCCAATGTTATTCAATCTGTATGTTGAGCAAGCACTAAAGGAAACCAAAGAAAAATTCGGAGTGGTATTAAAATCCATGGAGAAGAAATAAAAACTTTGAGGTTCGTCGATGACATTGTAATTCTGTCAGAGACAGCAAAGGACTTGGAAGAGCAGTTGAACGGAATGGACATTGTCTTGAAAGGAGGATATAAGATGAACATCAACGAAAGCAAAACGAGGAAAATGGAATGTAGTCGAATTAAGTCGGGTGATGCTGAGGGAATTAGATTAGGAAATGAAACACTTGAAGTAGTAAAGGAGTTTTGCTATTTGGGGAGCAGAATAACTGATGATGGTCTTAGTAGAGAAGATATAAAATTTAGAGTGGCAATGGCAAGGAAAGCGTATTTGAAGAAGAGAAATTTGTTAACATCGAGTGTAGATTTACGTGTCAGGATGTCGTTTCTGTAAGCATTTGTATGGAGTGTAGCCATGTATGGAAGTGAAACATGGACGATAAATAGTTTGGACTGGAAGAGAATAGAAGCTTTCGAAATGTGGTGCTACAGGAGAATGCTGAAAATTGGATGGGTGGACCACATAACTAATGAGGAGGTCTTGAATAGAATTGGGGAGAAGAGGAGTTTGTGGCACAACTTGACGAGAAGAAGGGACCGGTTAGTAGGACATGTTCTGAGGCATCAAGGGATCACAAATTTAGTACTGGAGGGCAGCGTGGAGGGTAAAAATCGTAGAGGGAGACCAAGAGATGAATACACTAAGCAGATTCAGATGGATGTAGGTTGCAGTAGGTAGTGGGAGATGAAGAAACTTGCACAGGATAGGGTAGCATGGAGAGCTGCATCAAGCCAGTCTCAGGACTGAAGACCACAACAACAACAACCAGTTTCTTAGGCTTCTCAGTGTAGAATTGGTACAATATGGCGCATTACTAGAATGCTAAAGCAGCCGTTAGTTCGAATCTCAGTTCTTCATTGCCAGCGGCGTTTTTGCGGAGGACCCGCTGTTCCAGGTATCCCAGCGGAGACGGCGCCGACACTGCCTTCGCGGGCCGGAACGAATGCGTGAGAGGCGCGCATGTTAGGGCGAAGTTAATGGAATTTGTAGTGCCATTTTGGCCAGTACTTCACGCTACCAGGTCGTAGAAATGCCTAACGGTAAAGGGCATAGTTTAATCAGGCTTCCTCAGTATCATGTTCATTAAAATCCGACTGAGATTCTATAGGCCAAGGTGAAAGGTAATGTGGCCAAAACACAATAAGACGTTTACGCTCACTGAGTCTGGAATACTGACAAAAGAGCTTTTTATACCTGGGATTCATAGTCATGTAGAACTTTTATAAAAGACATCATATTTACACCAGTGAGTGTAACACTTTCTTTATTTTACGATTGCATTTTCGGCCTTAGGCCTTTATCAAGGGCACATTTTTGTAGCTTTAAGACATGTCAACTAAAAATGTGCTGACATATTTATATGTCGTTGTCATTACTATTAAATACAGCTCGTTTTAAGTTGACATAGCTTAAAGCCACAAAGCCAGCCGCTGTAGTCCAGCGGTTCTAGGCGCTCCAGTCTGGAACCACGCGCCGCTACGGTCGCAGGTTCGAATCCTGTCTCGGTCATGAATGTGTTTGATGTCCTTAGGTTAGTTAGGGAACTGATGACCTCAGATGTTAAGTCCCATAGTGCTCAGAACCATTTGAACCAAAGCCACAAAAATCTGCACTTGATTATGGCCTAAGGCCGAAATTGCAATCGTGAAATAAAGGAAGTGTTACAGTCACTGGTGTAAATATGATGTCTTTTATAATGACAAAAGAAGTCACTGCAAATGGTACACGTCAGTACTGGTCTTGAGTTGTGAGCCATACCAGGTAGTTGAGGAGACGTCGATTTATGGAGGCCTGTGAGACGAACAGTGAGGACTGCTATGCAAGAGTAGAAGAGCGAGTGAACGCACTAACTTTCGACACCTTGCCAATTTATTGGTTATTTTCCTTTGAGTGCTGTGAAACGTAACATAGGTGCTGCAGTCTAAAGGATACGGCACATAACTCTACCGTGCTACTGCTCATCTAGATTCCGTGAAACTTGGCATCAGGGTCCCGAGTACGCCTTCAGTTGTGCACGTTTGAAGTAGCGTGACGTAATTGCCTTAAGGGCCAAATAGATACGGATTTGATAGACAACGTTTACCTCAGTGCCACGAGGTACAGCGGCAGATTTTTATCCCCATTTACTAGGCATAAATCCTGCTAGATGGCAGCACACTCCCCAGATATGCTAATTCGCTCACTACATAGTAAAATTAGACTGCATGTCAGTATACATTAAAGTTGTACTGATAATAAACCTATTTTGTTTGTTTCTGAATGAGTTATAGTATATTAAGTTATGAATTTTGTCATTCAGTAATACCTTTAAGGCGCTGAGGATCATAAGGGCCTATAGCACATCACCGTCGATTGTGAGATTGTAGCATTTATGGTCAGTCAGGTTTGTGTATATGAAAACTCACAAAAAACTATATCACTGGTTTCTCTGGTATTCACTTAAATGTGGGATCGACGGCGGTGTGCTGTGGCCCTTATGAGTGTCAGTCTCTCATTTGTATTCTTGTTAAGTGACCATGTTGGTAGACATTACTACTTGAGTTTAATCATTTCCACGAACTGCAGTTTGTGTTTGGAATTTGTTGATTACTGTGCGGGAATCGGCTTTCCTGTGTAGTGTAAACGTGAACTATATTGAATCACTGGTTTCTCTGGTATTCACTTAAATGTGGGATCGACGGCGGTGTGCTGTGGCCCTTATGAGTGTCAGTGTCTCATTTGTATTCTTGTTAAGTGACCATGTTGGTAGACATTACTACTTGAGTTTAATCATTTCCACGAACTGCAGTTTGTGTTTGGAATTTGTTGATTACTGTGCGGGAATCGGCTTTCCTGTGTAGTGTAAACGTGAACTATATTGAACCTAACAACTGAAGCTGTGAGGACGGGTCGTGAGTCTTGCACGGTTAGCTCAGTCGGTAGAGCATTTGACCGTACAAGGCACAGGTCCCGAGTTCGAGTCTCCGTCTGGCACACAGCTTTAATACGCGAGGAAATTTTGTGTCAGCGCACACTCCGCTGCAGAGTAAAAATCTTATTCTGCGAACAGAAAAATAAATTACTGGCAAAAGTTAGCCGCAAAGGAACTAGAGCCTCTGAGAAAGATCCTTTGATTGAGAGAGTGACGAAATCAAATACTCGTGACTACAGGCAAACATCTAACAAGTTTTTATGGGGGAGCAGCGTAAGAATATCTGATTTTCAGGCCGAAAGTAAATTCGTGAACTAATACATCTGTTAGGGATATTGTACATTTGTCTGAAAAAATGGAAAAGCTCGAAAACTCCCACTTACACAAAAATGCGAATCGGAGAGTTGCGAAAGCTTACACATTATTTAGTTACTATCCTAAACTGTTCTTCATTATGCACAAAACAACCAAAATCCACAAGAACAGTTCTTTCCTTTGTCAGATAAGTTATGCATCTTATTATTATTACTACTGTTGTTATTATTATTGGCACTGCTGTAGTTAGTATAAACTTGTTGATAAGCATAAACGTCATACGGAAGATGCTATTAATTTCACGTTCTCAGATTTATCTGAATCTGAAAATTTGTGAACACCCAGACTGTATACTCACGAGCCGCAACTAGCGACGAGTTGGGAGGAATAGATAGCTTCTCTTGTTGCCATGTTAAAATCTGCTTCTTTTGTCAAAACTCAGCAGAGTTTAGAAATATTCATGTGACTTACATTCTAATTCAGTTGAAATTGCGACAAAATCCTGACATAGTGTATTATTAAACTAACAAGTGAGTGCAAGCCAGATCAATAGCCTATGAAATGGCCCATTCTGAGTATAAAAATAAACGGGTAACTTCTTCACTGATGTTGTTACAGAACCCACAGCAGTTGTCGTTTCACCAGCTATGAAGGGCCCTCAGTAATTACATTATTTCGCTGAAAAATCATTCAGTTGCTTGGATATCGCGGTAGACACGGAAGTTTCGCATATTAATCGTACGGCAAAACACTCTCGTCTTCGCGCGCTATCATGTGCAAAATCTTGTCTCGATATCTAAAAATCATTTATGAGATACGAGGAATTTATGAGTACCTCATTCTAGTTTGTTTTTTCACTGACGCACGAGTTCGTGACGGAGCGCCTTACATAAATTCAATTTTCTCGAGATTGGGAACAGACAGCGATATGCTTCTAAGTTTAAAGAATAATTCAATTTATTACCTATATTTATTACGCAGTAACGTGTAACCTAGAACACACCAAACACAAATTCGCTGCGATACCTTCTTTTCACTGCGAGCTGAGAATTTCTTGCAGTAGTTTACCTACTATCGAAATGTCACAGTAAGGTTGAGCATTAAGGAAACGATAGGCGGTTCATCATGAAGCTGACGAATTAAGCTATAAGGTGTGCGAGAATGAGGAATTAGTACCAAGGGGGTTCTTTAAAATCGTTGCGCGGCTTGATGTTCACGCAGTAAGGTCTGCCTGCCAGTTTCCCGCCGAGTTGGTGTGGCACAGTGCTGTGGTCATCAGCTCACGCGCCCAGCACACATTGGAAACTACGCTTCCCTCCACTCGCTCCGCACTGAACTGTCAAAAGTCGCAACTTACTTTAAACGTTCTACATGTCATTCTATTCACCAATTCTTGTTCTATAATTTTCTTACTCATGAGTCATGGGTCTCTTGTGCTTGAGTATACTACCTGAAATTGTCAGTTTTCTCAATACCTCTACAAGACTCTCACATCATTCGCTGTCGTACGCTCTTACATCCACCACTCTCGACGTTGTAGACCGTTCCGTTCTGTTGTGACGCTACCTTGTCATTCTCTCCAGCGGTTTAGCAAGCCCTTTGCTACGCGCTACGTTTTTCACCGATTGCACCACATTCTTGCAGGTGATCTCCAGGTGGTTACATTATTCTTCCAAACAACTGTCTTTTTTGCTTACCGGTACCTTTTTGTTATAAAACTGCTACGTAAAAGTTGAGTTGATTTCAGGAAGAATTTAAACACTCATTTATCTACACAAAATGTTTCTTTGTTTGTCAGTTAATAAATATCCGACCTGACACTGAAGCTACCGAAGATGTTATCGAAAATCATTTCAGTGGCTAGAAGTGTTATTTTCTCCACATCTTGGACACTGGGTGACAAAATTAAGCGAAGCACACGAAGGAGAGGAAGATACGAAATGAAACTTCACAGGTTGCGAAGGTATGTGCTGTTATTTCTGTGATTACAAAATCGAGGCAAATTTACAAAAGAACCGACTTTTCAGAATGACATTCGACCTCCTGTGGTCCGGATCATCCACTGATTCCATTGAGATGGAATGAACCTCTCCTTGTGTCCCGGGTTCAATTCCCGGCCGTGTTGGGGATTTTCTCTGCGCGGGGACTGGGTGTTTGTATTCCCCCTCATCATTTCATCAGCATCATTCGTCACAGTGGCTAGAGTGGTCTGTGTAAAAATTGGAACTTTTAGGGCAGTTGAGCGCCCCACAAACCAAACATCATCATCAACCTCTCCTTGGGCACGCTAGCCCACAACGGTTCCCACTTGTTCTCCATGTTGTGAATACTGGCAATGGGCAGGATTTGATGTCCACACTTGTTGTATCCACGACAAATATCGCGATCTTCGTGGCAATGGGAGTACCTCAGTATCTCACTGTCAGTTCATAGAGACACGTGCAACGTGGGGACGAGCATTGTCCTGTTGGAAAATGCTACCACAACGCTGTCACAAGAGGTGTAAGACACTAGGACGTGGGATGTTCAGGGTGCACTTTTGTGCCGTCAGTATTCCCTCAATTACTACCAGCTGTGACCTGAGGTCATACCTCAAAGTTATATCATAATAGGGGTGATAACAGCACTAGACATTAACAACGCAAATGTACACACTACTTTATAGGTACGCACTACTTTATTTGTAGGGCAACCATAGCCGAAATACTCCATGATTTGAATGGACAAGAACACGACTGGTTTCACAAATTACATTTGCGTCTTCAGGTGCTTTAAAGTATGCCAAGGAATAAAAAAACTTATTAGAAATTTAGCCATGCCAGGAAAGGGACAAATAAAAGCGATAAGGTGTGAGTCTAAATATTGTAGAAGAATTGGAGATTTTTCGAGCACTGGAAAGAGCCCCAGAAGATACTCTCAACTCCTAGACAGATTTCCGTCACAGGAACGTGACATAACCAGTTTTTAATATCTAAGTGAATGACGTTTTCCAGCTCTACCAGTGTTCTTTTTTTTTATTAATGTAAAACTCTTTCCATTTGTGAAAACAGTTTTCTTAATTGTAGGACACTGCACTGGATAGTGCTGGCATATAGGACCCCAGATAGTGTCAGGAAGCCTTCCTAGATCAGTTGTAACAATAGTTATGACTTACGCGACTGCCAGCCGGGGTGGCCGAGCGGTTCTAGGCGCTATAGTCTGGAACCGCGCGACCGCTACGGTCGCAGGTTCGAATCCTGCCTCGGGCATGGATGTCTGTGATGTCCTTAGGTTAGTTAGGTTTTAGTAGTTCTAAGTTCTAGGGGACTAATGACCTCAGCAGTTAAGTCTCATAGTGCTCAGAGCCATTTGAACCATTTTTGAACTCATGCGGCTTATAAACAAAGTGTATTATTTCCGGTTATTGCAGTTTGGTAACGTAAAATATGCAGACAGCCCCTAACATTTCAATAAAGGTATCTGGTTGCTTAATGTTTGCTACACTGCAGATGCGCAGTTTTTCGCGTAGACCTCATTGCGGTTAGCCGTTATCTGGGGCCGGAAGCAGTAAAAACCCCTCCCCAGGCTGTCTACAATCTGTGGCACTACTGACAAACTGTTTTCCTTTAATGTGACAAACTCGGTGTTTTTGTTATGTGTTTTAATTATTTTTCATTATAAATAATTTTACTAGATGCTATATTCTCACTTTGACGTTTTTATTGGGTTCTTTTTTAGGTTTGGGATGGCCTTATTCCCCGGTATATTTTATTATAGACGCTTTCACATTCGTGAGTCATAAGTATAAATTCCTGGATATAAATGTTGGGTAATGACTACCCGGTTTAAATAGAACCTTAATGTTTTGACTGTAAGTCGTCGCAGACCTTCTAGCTTTTACTTGTCCTTTTCTTAGCGTGGCTGAATTTCTGATAAGTTTTTTTAAATTCCTTCGTAAACAGTGAAGCACCTGAAGAGGCAAATTTAATTTGAAAAACCGGTCATGTTCTCCAATGAAGAATTCTAACAGTCGCAGCGGTCTTGTTTATTCAAATCACATCGCAAATGCACTCTGGTAGACATTATAGCTGTCACAGATACACTACGTGATCAAAAGTATCCGGACACCTCGCTGAAAATAACTTACAAGTTCGTGGCGCCCTCCATCGGTATGCTGGAATTCAATATGGTGTTGCCCCAGCCTTAGGCTGGATGACAGCTTCCACTCTCGCAGGCATACGTTCAATGTTGCTGGAAGGCTCCTTAGGAAATAGCAGCCGATTCCTCACGGAGTGCTGCACTGAGCAGAGGTATCGATGTCGGTCGGAGAGGCCTGGCACGAAGTCGGCGTTCCAAAACATCCCAAAGGTGTTCTATAGGGCTAAGGTCAGGACTCTGTGCAGGCCAGCCAATTACAGGTATGTTATTGTCGTGTAACCACTCCGCCACAGGTCGTGCATTATGAACAGGTGCTCTATCGTGTTGAAAGATGCACTCGCCATCCTTGAATAGCTCTTCAAAAGCGGGAAGCAAGAAGGTGCATAAAACCTCAATGTAGGCCAGTGGTGTGATATTGTCACGCAAAACAACAAGGGATGCAAGCCCCCTCCATAAAAAACACGACCACACCATAACCCCACCGCCTACGAATTTCACTGTTGGCACTACACGCTGACAGATGACGTCGACCGGGCATTCGCCATACCCACACCCTGCCAACGGATCGACACATTGTGTACCGTGATTCGTCACTCTACATAACGTTTTAACAGTCTTCAATCGTCCAATGTTTACGCTCCTTACACAAAGCGAGGCGTCGTTTTGCATTTACCAGCGTGATGTGTGGCTTATGAGCAGCGGCTCGACCATTAAATCCTAATTTTCCCACCTCCCACCTAAATGTCATTGTGTTTGCAATGGATCCTGATGTAGTTTGGAATTCCTGTGTGATGGTCTGGATAGATGTCTGCCTGTTACATAGTACGACCCTCTTCAACTGTCGGCGGTCTCTGTCAGTCAACAGACGAGGTCGGCCTGTATGCTTTTGTGCTGTACGTGTCCCTTCACGTTTCTACTTCACTATCCCATAGGGAACAGTAGACCTAGGGATGTTTAGGACTGTGGACATCTCGCGTACAGACGTATGACACAAGGGACACCCAGTCACCTGACCACGTTGTTCGAAGTCCGTGAGTTCCGCGCAGTGCCCCATTCTGCTCTCTCACGATGTCTAATGACTACTGAGGTCGCTGATATGGAGTACCAGGCAGTGGATGGCAGCACAGTGCACATAATATGAAAAACGTATGTTTTTGGGGGTATCAGGATACTTTTGATCACGTAGCGTAGGCGAAGGAAGTACTGCAAGACCACACAGATGGTTTACATGTCATGCGGGATTGATGTTGTTTGGGGAAGGAGACCAGACAGCGTGGTCATCGGTCTCATCGGATTAAGGGAAGGATTGGGAAGGAAGTCGGCCGTGCCCTTTCAGAGGAACCATCCCGGCATTTGTCTGGAGTGATTTAGGGAAATCACGGAAAACCTAAATCAAGATGGCCGGACGCAGGATTGAACCATCGTCCTCCCGAATGCGAGTCCTATGTCATGCGGGGTCTGGCTGAATCTGTAAGGAGAACTCTATCATCCGGGGTGGCACAATGGTCAGACACTGGACTCGCATTCGGGAGGACGACGGTTCAATCCCGCGTCCAGCCATCCTGATTTAGGTTTTCCGTGATTTCCCTAAATCACTCCAGGCAAATGCCGGGATGGTTCCTCTGAAAGGGCACGGCCGACTTCCTTCCCAATCCTTCCCTTAATCCGATGAGACCGATGACCACGCTGTCTGGTCTCCTTCCCCAAACCAACCAACCAACCAACCAACTCTATCATCCAACTAAGGGGAAAGATTCTGGTACCTCACTGTGACGCGTGTTACACACGATTAAACTAATGACATATATTGTTACCTAAATCTACGCCAGCCGCGGTGGCCGAGCGGTTCTAGGCACTTCAGTCCGGAACCGCGTGACTGCTACGGTCACAGGTTCGAATCCTGCCTCGGGCATGGATGTGTGTGATGTTCTTAGGTGTAGTTAGGTTTAAGTAGTTCTAAGTTCTAGGGCACTGATGACCTCAGAGGTTAAGTTTGGTGGGACGCGACACTATGCCATTGTACAATACAAAGTTCAGGTCACAGTAACGCAAATTATAGAGCTATTGATACTAACACAGTGTTTGACAACACAGATTTTGGGGGTATTACTGGTTTTGTGCTATCCTTTTCCTATCATCAGCTGGTCTGCCCTTGGCGTTCTGTCGCAAGATGTTTAGATTTTTCTTCCCGATAAATCGGTTGAAAACTAATCGTGCTTCAGTGAAAAAGGTCTAAAAGACACCAGCGAGCAGAAGAAGCTCGTACAAGCGCCGACTGAGGCGGCGCATTGTTGGGAAGCGTGGCCGTGTTTTGCCTGAGCGCGCGGCCCGCTCAACTCTTCTGCAGCGCTGACAACGAGGCAGGGCGGCGCGTTTTGCGGTTGCAGCACTCAGCGGGTGCTGCTGGAATCCTCCAGCGCTGGCCCTCCTCCAGCCGCGGTCTAATGAGTTCACGGCTGGAGCAGCCTGGAGGGGGCAAGAGGGGTGGGACTGCTGTAGAGCAGGACCGCCTCAGGCCCTCCTGCGAGCTGCGACTTCATTACGCCTGGTCCGCGAGACTCCCGCCGCTGCCTTCACACTGCCCACTGGAGTGTTATGGTCCGTCACCTACAGTACTATAGAGCTTCATATTACAAATCAACATGAGCGTTAGCTGTATACATTGATTGACAAAAAAATTAAGACACCCGGAATGGTAGCTTCATACACCTACGCGTCATCGGTAGGCATGCAAATGATTAAAGCTGTAATTACAGTATGTGATCAAAAGTATCCGGACACCCCCAGAAACATGCGTTTTTCGTATTAGGTGCATTGTGCTGCCACCTATTGCCAGGTACTCCATATCAGCGACCTCAGTAGTCATTAGACATTGTGAGAGAGCAGAATGGGGCGCCCCGCGGAACTCACGGACTTCGAACGTGGTCAGGGGATTGGGTGTCACTTGTATAATACGTCTGTACACGAGGTTTCCGCACTCTAAACATCCCTAGGTCCACTGTGAAACGAAACTTGTTGTCCCGTTCCATATTTTTCTCAGTAAATTCCGGTACAGGAGATCGATAGCGAGAGTGTTTTTACTCTGAAGAAGTAAACAGTTGGATAACAAGCAGGAGAGAATGAACCAAGCGGTGACTATTTATTTATACATTGATTTTTTATTTCGTGTCTGCCACGTTTCCCTGCATCCTTTCACTTATTAGACCTGGGCGGTATGAATGAGAAATTATGTGAAGTAGCAGAAAGCTTTAGTCAGAGGCTGTAGCGTTGCATGAGTAAAATGGTTCTGTGGTACGATAATACCAACCCTCTAAACATGAACAAGTTCGATAAAGATAGTGTGGAAGTCACGTCAGGGAGGTCGCTCTGTCAGGTTGGCGAACCACCTCTCCACCACCTTTTAAACGAACAACGGTTAGGCGGTGTGGCCGCAGGTCCACTTGTTCCTGGGTAGCGGCGCTCGAAAGACGTGGAGACGCAGCTGTCGATTTTGGTAATGTTAACAAAGGTATTACAATGTTTCAAATCTACTCGTTAATAAGGTTCAGATGTTGAAATCAGGTGCGAGATTACCACTAAACCCACTTTATTTTCGTAGTTTAATCAAATTTCAGTAAGAACTTTGCGTTTGTGCCTTGGTCAGGCCACGTACCATGGGCCTTAAGCTCACGGTCGTATTATTGATCTGTGCTTAACAGACCTCATTTAATGTATTTTAATGTGGTCTTTCTTTTACAGTAATATTTTTGAGGTTTTTTTATATTTTTTTCATATGTTTCCTTTGTGTACTTGCTTCCGCGCCACGTGGTCGGTTGGAGCAACCACCACATTGGTTCAGGATGTGTCGTCAATCTCCTAGAACTTAGAACTACTTAAACCTAACTAACCTAAGGACAACACACACACCCATGCCCGAGGCAGGCTTCGAACCTGTGACCATAGGGATCGCGCGATTCCAGACTGAAGCGCCTAGAACCACTCGGCCACATCGGCCGGCACCACATTGGTAAAGTGTAGTTTCGGTCTCAAAATGTATAATCGACGAGTGAATAACGATACGGTACGGGGTGAGTGTAAGATAGGGAAAGCATAATCCTGTGTGTCCATATTTTTTGCATTTCCTTTGGCTACCGCAACATGGCCACATGTGTCGAATAGTATTGATTTGATAGTTTCTTGTGCCCCTAATAACTATTTGATTCACCTACAATGAAGTACGTTACGTAAAATACACGGTTTAAACTCTTGTATCCAGGAGAGGTTAAGATTTTAATGCCCATTGACGGGATAAAGACTTGCAAAATTTTCCCGCCATTTGATAGTAAATGTTCTTCCCCCCAGCTCAGTAATGTGGTGTTGTTTCTGAAAGTAAGATTAAACCAAAACAGGCAGTCATAGTCAAGTGCACCACTTGCTCTTTTCAGCTTACGTTTTAATGGAAATTGAAATATGTAAGCAAATAGTCTTCCGCCCTGACCGAGTTCGCTTGAGTGTCTTTGCTGAACTTGATCTGCGTGACCTATAGCAATTAAATGTAACAAGCATGGGTTTAAGTATAATTGTGTGCCTGCAGAAAGTTCCATAGAAGCCGAGTCTGCGCTCCCCTCTCCCTTTCCATAATTACGTGGTGAAAGTGAATCATGTTAACTAGAGAGATGAAAGTAATTGAAAAGCTCTAGGCTACCTATTAAGCCCTGCATAGGTGCCTTCTTTAGTGCTTCTAAAAAAATATTGCGTTAGCCATTGCATTCAAATTTGTACCGGTTGGTTAAATCCACCCGCTAGAAATTATTAATACCCCAGCAGTAACTCACAGGGGCCTGTAATTTCGTGGACCACACGAATTTGTTTAACCATTACTACAGACGGTAGCTTGCAGGAGCTGTAGGACATGAAAAGCGACGGTAATCTTCCTACCAGGTCGAATTTTAACAGTAACAATACCACTGCTAGTAGAAGGCTACGTTGCAATTGCATACGCTGTATAGTGGTACAACATGCAATGTGTGGTTTTCATGATCAATAAAAAGGGCGGAAATGATGTTTATGTTGATGTCTATTCCAATTTTCTGTACAGGTTCCGGAACCCTCGGAACCGGGGTGATGCAAAGCTTTTTTTGATGCGTGTATAATAAGTACATTGAGGAGACATGGGATACCTCTTGGTGTCGTGTCGGACCTCCTTTCGTCCCGCGTAGTGCCGCAACTCGATACGGCAGGGACTCAACAGATCAATGGAAGTCCCTTGCAAAATATTGAGCCATGTTGCCTCTATAGCCGTCCATTATTGCAAAAGTGTTACAGGTTCACGATTTTGTACACTAGCAGACGTCTCGATTATGCCCCATAAGTGTTCGATGGGATTCATGTCGAGCGATCTGGGTGCCAAATCATTCGCTCGAATGGTCGAGAACGTTCTTCAAACCAACTGCGAGCAGTTGTGACTCCGTGACAATCCAGTCGTTCTTTGTGATCAAGAAATCCATGAATGGCTGCAAGTAGCTGAACATAACAATTTCCAGTCCAGTCCGTGTAAACTCAGCCGAAGCCACTATCGAGCCACCACCAGCTTGCACAGTGCCATGTCGACAACCTGGGTCCATGGCTTGGAGGGTCTGCATCACATTCGAATCTTACCAATAGCTCTTACCAACCGCAAACGGAACTCGTAGACAAGGCCACAGTTTTTCAGTCGTCTAGGGCCTAACTGATATCTTCAGAAGCCCAAGCGAGGTGCTGCAGGCAATGTCGTGACGTTGGCAAAGGCACTCGCTACCTCATATGCTGCCATAGCTAATACCGCCAAATTTCGCCCCCCCCCCCCCCCCGTCTGAACGGATACGTTCTTCGTACGTCCCACGTTCATTCCTGAGATTAATTAACTTAAAGTTGCTTGTCTGTCAGCACTGACAACTTTACTAAAATGCCGGTACCCTCTCCGTTGTCTGTGCTGAGAGGTAGTGCCTTAAATTTGGTATTCTTAGCACAATCTTGACACTCTGGATCTCGAAATACTGAATTCGCTAACGATTTCCGATGCGGAGTGTCCCATGCATCTAATTCCAATTTCCATTACGAGTTCAAAGTCTGTCAATTCCCATCGTGCGCCCATAATCACGCCGGAGGACTTTTAACATGAATCACCTGCGTACAAATGACATCTCTGCCCATGCACTGTCCTTTTATACCTTCTGTACGCGATATTACCGCCATCTGTATTTGTGCATGTCGCTATACATGACATTTCTCACCTCAATGTAATACATCTTCTAACAATTGACTCTACAATATTTCTGTTTACTGGTGACTCTAGCTTGGTTGCGAATGATGTTGAGTGCAATATTGGTAGTGTATCAAAGGGTGTATTTCAAGACATATGTTCAAGACTTTTAGTAAATAAATAGGTCCCAAATCTCAGTGACACTTAGGTTTTATGTTTTCTAACGCACACTTCAGTTAAAACTGACGTGTTGATTACAGAGAATGGGCATATGACAAGTGAGCCTGCGCAGTCGACATTCTTAGATTTTCAGATAATTAACTCTCATGGGAAGCCCATGTTCAAGATCTTCTTGTAAAACGGGATATTGTTACCATCAGAACACTATCTGCAATAAGCAATAGTCCAACACGAAAATTAGTCTACTTTGTATATTTTCATTCGTTTATGATACACGACATTGTCTTCTGCGCTAGTTCTACTCATTCCCAAACGGTAATTTTGGCTCAGAAACTGGCAGTTCTAACAATATGTGCTTCACGAACCTCTTTTTTGATCATTGTTCACGAGTCTTTGAAGTCTACACTGGCCAATCAAAACATAGTTTCTATAATGTCATTTGTAATTGCCAATAATTAACAGCTTCCAAGCAGTTAATACTAGGCAGAAATCCAAACCACATTTGAATCACACATTCTTGAATCATGTGCAGAAACGCGTGCAATATTCTGCTGCAAGGATTTTCAGAAAGCTACCACAAGGATTAAAAAATTATTAGCACTAATCCTCCCACGTTTCGATCTAAATTGAGAAAATTCATAATTGCTCACTCCTTCTGTTCTGTCGTGGGGTTCCCGCTAACACATACTCAGCAGCTTGTCGTCTGCGTACGATTCGTGTAAGTTGTATTTTATCTGTTACAAAGTTTTCTGGTGTTAATATCGTTTAGTGACTTGTCCCATGACCATGGATACTTGCTCTTCATTTTTGTCCTACGAAGCTAGATGTGTAAAACAAAATAAGATAAAAAATAAAATCTCCTTCACTGAGTGCTACAGGGTTTGTCGTGTGTCTCTCTCAATGTTAGCGTTTAATTGGAAATGTTGACTACATTAGCATCATCGTCTTCTAGACAATATGCCTTGTCGCTGCAACTGTTCTGCCCTTTATACACTGTGAGATCAAAAGTATCCTGACACCACCAAAAACATAGGTTTTTCATATTATGTGCATTGTTCTTCCACCTACTGCCAGGTACTCCATACCAGTGACCTCAACAGTCACTAGACATCGTGAGAGAGCAGAATGGGGCTCTCCGCGGAACCCACGGACTTCGTACGCGGTCAGGTGACTGGGTGCGACTTGTGTCATGTCTGTACGCGAGATTTCCACAATTCTAAACATCTCTAGGTCCACAGTTTGCGATGTGATAGTGAAATGGAAACGTGAAGCGACACGTACAGCACAAAAGCGTACAGGCCGACCTCGTCTGTTGACTGACAACAGAGACCGCCGACAGTTGAAGAGGGTCGTAATGTGTAACAGGCAGACATCTATCCACACCATCACGCAGGAATTCCAAACTGCATCAGGATCCACTGCAAGTACTATGACAGTTAGGTGGGAGGTGAGAAAACTTGGATTTCGTGGTCGAGCGTCTGCTCATAAGCCACACATCACGCTAGTAAGTGTCGAACGACGCCTCGCTTGGTGTCAGGAGCATAAACATTGGACGATTGAACAGTGGAAAAAACGTTGTGTGGAGTGACGAATCACGGTACACAATGTGGTGATCCGATGGCAGGGTGTGGGTATGGCGGATGCCCGGTGAACGTCATCTGCCATCGTGTGTAGTGCCAAGAGTAAAATTCGTAGGCGGTGGTGTTACGGTTTGGTCGTGTTTTTCATCGATGGGGCTTGCACCCCTTGTTGTTTTGAGTGGCACTATCACATCATACGCCTACACTGAGGCTTGAAGCACCTTCTTGCTTCCCACTGTTGAACAGCAATTCGGTAATGGCGATTGCATCTTTCAACACGATCGAGCACCTGTTCTTAATGCACGGGCTGTGGCGAAGTGGTTACATGACAATAAGATCCCTGTAATGGACTGACCTGAATCCTATAGAACCCCGACTTCGTGCCAGGCCTCACCGACCGACATCGATACCTCTCCTCAGTGCAGCACTCCGTGAGGAATGGGCTGCCACTCCCTAAGAAACCTTCCAGCACCTGATTGAACGTATGCCTGCCAGAGTGTATGCTGTCATCAAGACTAAGGTTGGGCCAATACCATACTGAATTCCAGCATTACCGATGCAGGGCGCCACGAACTTGTAAGTCATTTTCAGCCAAGTGTCCGGGTATTTTTGATCAGATAGTGTATTTATTCCAGGAGACAAATCCAGACAGTGACTTGTTCCCACTAATAACTAATTTACTACACAACTCTGGTATGAAATAGAACAGGCTGTCTCTGGTCAATACTATTCCAGTGAAAGAAATAAAGTTGCTGTTTATCGAACAGTTGCGGCTGTGCCCTGCGGAGTAATCCGTCTTCTCGTAGGTGAGGTAGCGGCTGCTACCGACGTGATGCTGGTTCACTCCTTCTTCTGTGCTGGCTCCGTAACTCTGCTCTCTACCGCTCAAAGCTGCCCTTACACACGCTTTTTAGAAGACCAGCCCAGCTTTCGCTGACTTATTTTTAGTTCTATCTGGATACTATGCCACGGCGGGCCTACTGTGTCCGGGGAGGAATCGTCCAGCAACGACTGGAAACTCTGGTGTACTGGCACTGTCTCGTTTACGCATTTGTTCTCTTGCTCCACTTTCCCTACGGCGCTTCGGCTAGCCTCTGTATCTCAGCGCTCGCTGCGTCTTTAACTTCTCTCTCGTAATCAAGTTATAATTAAATTACTCTGGGGCTCTGACAGTAGTTTCGCAGGTATATGTGGGCGTTGTCTGTAAAATGAGTTGCGAGGAGAGTTCGTAGTAAAGAATTAATAAATGAGAAACGTACCTGATGCTGAAGCTCTAGTGCGTGAACAACGAAAATTTAATAAGCTACAATGTTTATTTCTTCCATTATTTTTGGGTACAGTCTACCAGAAAAAGTTTCTAAATACTTGGTTCCATGGGCAAAGTTTGTTACAAGTCCCTAAATGCTTTCATTCCCCAAAACTTTCAAATACTGGATGAATACAGCGTGGGTAATTTGCGCACTGTGTGAGGTGTGCTGCCTCAAGACCAATATACATCTTATAGCTTTAATACTTCAACTGTTGCGTTAACCCTTTAATGTAAGAATATACCCTTTTAATAAGCAGATTATGCCAGCTTTTTACATTCGCTTAGTACTTACATAAAGTCCGCCCACGGTAGCTGAATGGTCAGCGTGACGGACTGTCAATCCTCTGGGCCCGGGTTCGATTCCCGGCTGGGTCGGAGAGTTTTCTCCTCCCACGGACTGGGTGTCGTGCTGTCCTCATCATCATCCTATCATCCTCATCGACTGCAGGTCGCCGAAGAGGCGTCAGATTGAGAGACGGGCACCCAGCGAACGGTCTGCCCGAAGGGGGGCCCTAGCCATACGATTAAATAAAATAAATAAACTTATATGAAGTGCTCGAAATAAAGTTTTTGTTGCTTCTGGAAGCCGTTAGTAGGTAAACTTTCAATTGGGCTGTGCTGGCATTTAGCCATTTAGAAACATACAATATGTGATTAAAAGTATGTGGTGGTCCAGATTGCTGTACACATCGGTACCTCTAATACCTAGTACAGGTCTTCTTGAATTGGTGCATGCCTGTAATCGTCGTGGCATACTATCCACAAGTTCATCAAGGCTCTGTTGGTTCAGATTGTCCAGCCCCTCAACGGCGATTTGGCGTAGATCTGCCAGAGTGGTTGGTGGGTCACGCCGTCCATAAACAGCTCTTTTCAATCAATCCCAGGCATGTTCGATAGTGTTCATGTTTGGAGAACATGCTGGCCACTCTAGTCGAATGATGTCGTTATCCTGAAGGAAGTCATTTACAAGATCCGGGCAGTTGCACAGGGTGGGCTTACTGGTAGTTGGGAGCTCCAACGTCAGGCGCGTAATGGGGCCCCTTAGGGAAATGGCAGCAAGAGAGGGGAAGAAAACCAATGTGCACTCCGTGTGCATACCGGGGGGAGTCATTCCAGATGTGGAAAGGGTCCTTCCGGATGCCATGAAGGGTACCGGGTGCACCCATCTGCAGGTGGTCGCTCATGTCGGCACCAATGATGTGTGTCGCTATGGATCGGAGGAAATCCTCTCTGGCTTCCGGCGGCTATCTGATTTGGTGATGACTGCCAGTCTCGCTAGCGGGATGAAAGCAGAGCTCACCATCTGCAGCATCGTCGACAGGACTGACTGCGGACCTTTGGTACAGAGCCGAGAGGAGGGTCTGAATCAGAGGCTGAGACGGTTCTGCGACCGTGTGGGCTGCAGATTCCTCGACTTGCGCCATAGGGTGGTGGGGTTTCGGGTTCCGCTGGATAGGTCAGGAGTCCACTACACGCAACAAGCGGCTACACGGGTAGCAGGGGTTGTGTGGCGTGGGCTGGGCGGTTTTTTAGGTTAGATGGCCTTGGGCAAGTACAGAAAGGGCAACAGCCTCAACGGGTGCGGGGCAAAGTCAGGACATGCGGGGACCAAGCAGCAATCGGCATTGTAATTGTCAACTGTCGAAGCTGCGTTGGTAAAGTACCGGAACTTCAAGCGCTGATAGAAAGCACCAAAGCTGAAATCGTTATAGGTACAGAAAGCTGGCTTAAGCCAGAGATAAGTTCTGCCGAAATTTTTACAAAGGTACAGACGGTGTTTAGAAAGGATAGATTCCATGCAACCGGTGGTGGAGTGTTCGTCGCTGTTAGTAGTAGTTTATCCTGTAGTGAAGTAGAAGTGGATAGTTCCTGTGAATTATTATGGGTGGAGGTTACACTAAACAACCGAACTAGGTTAATAATTGGCTCCTTTTACCGACCTCCCAACTCAGCAGCATTAGTGGCAGAACAACTGAGAGAAAATTTGGAATACATTTCACATAAATTTTCTCAGCATGTTATAGTCTTAGGTGGAGATTTCAATTTACCAGATATAGACTGGGACACTCAGATGTTTAGGACGGGTGGTAGGGACAGAGTATCGAGTGACATTATACTGAGTGCACTATCCGAAAATTACCTCGAGCAATTAAACAGAGAACCGACTCGTGGAGATAACATCTTGGACCTACTGATAACAAACAGACCCGAACTTTTCGACTCTGTATGTACAGAACAGGGAATCAGTGATCATAAGGCCGTTGCAGCATCCCTGAATATGGAAGTTAATAGGAATATAAAGAAAGGGAGGAAGGTTTATCTGTTTAGCAAGAGTAATAGAAGGCAGATTTCAGACTACCTAACAGATCAAAACGAAAATTTCTGTTCCGACACTGACAATGTTGAGTGTTTATGGAAAAAGTTCAAGGCAATCGTAAAATGCGTTTTAGACAGGTACGTGCCGAGTAAAACTGTGAGAGACGGGAAAAACCCACCGTGGTACAACAACAAAGTTAGGAAACTACTGCGAAAGCAAAGAGAGCTCCACTCCAAGTTTAAACGCAGCCAAAACCTCTCAGACAAACAGAAGCTAAACGATGTCAAAGTTAGCGTAAGGAGGGCTATGCGTGAAGCGTTCTTTGAATTCGAAAGTAAAATTCTATGTACCGACTTGACAGAAAATCCTAGGAAGTTCTGGTCTTACGTTAAATCAGTAAGTGGCTCGAAACAGCATATCCAGACACTACGGGATGATGATGGCATTGAAACAGAGGATGACACGCGTAAAGCTGAAATACTAAACACCTTTTTCCAAAGCTGTTTCACAGAGGAAGATCGCACTGCAGTTCCTTCTCTAAATCCTCGCACAACGAAAAAATGGCTGACATCGAAATAAGTGTCCAAGGAATAGAAAAGCAACTGGAATCACTCAATAGAGGAAAGTCCACTGGACCTGATGGGATACCAATTCGATTCTACACAGAGTACGCGAAAGAACTTGCCCCCCTTCTAACAGCCGTGTACCGCAAGTCTCTAGAGGAACGGAGGGTTCCAAATGATTGGAAAAGAGCACAGGTAGTCCCAGTCTTCAAGAAGGGTCGTCGAGCAGATGCGCAAAACTATAGACCTATATCTCTGACGTCGATCTCTTGTAGAATTTTAGAACATGTTTTTTGCTCGCGTGTCATGTCATTTCTGGAAACTCAGAATCTACTATGTAGGAATCAACATGGATTCCGGAAACAGCGATCGTGTGAGACCTAACTCGCTTTATTTGTTCATGAGACCCAGAAAATATTAGATACAGGCTCCCAGGTAGATGCTATTTTTCTTGACTTCCGGAAGGCGTTCGATACAGTTCCGCACTGTCGCCTGATAAACAAAGTAAGAGCCTACGGAATATCAGACCAGCTGTGTGGCTGGATTGAAGAGTTTTTAGCAAACAGAACACAGCATGTTGTTATCAATGGAGAGACGTCTACAGACGTTAAAGTAACCTCTGGCGTGCCACAGGGGAGTGTTATGGGACCATTGCTTTTCACAATATATATAAATGACCTAGTAGATAGTGTCGGAAGTTCCATGCGGCTTTTCGCGGATGATGCTGTAATATACAGAGAAGTTGCAGCATTAGAAAATTGTAGCGAAATGCAGGAAGATCTGCAGCGGATAGGCACTTGGTGCAGGGAGTGGCAACTGACCCTTAACATAGACAAATGTAATGTATTGCGAATACATAGAAAGAAGGATCCTTTATTGTATGATTATATGATAGCGGAACAAACACTGGTAGCAGTTACTTCTGTAAAATATCTGGGAGTATGCGTGCGGAACGATTTGAAGTGGAATGATCATATAAAATTAATTGTTGGTAAGGCGGGTACCAGGTTGAGATTCATTGGGAGAGTGCTTAGAAAATGTAGTCCATCAACAAAGGAGGTGGCTTACAAAACACTCGTTCGACATATACTTGAGTATTGCTCATCAGTGTGGGATCCGTACCAGATTGGTCTGACGGAGGAGATAGAGAAGATCCAAAGAAGAGCGGCGCGTTTCGTCACAGGGTTATTTGGTAACCGTGATAGCGTTACGGAGATGTTTAATAAACTCAAGTGGCAGACTCTGCAAGAGAGGCGCTCTGCATCGCGGTGTAGCTTGCTCGCCAGGTTTCGAGAGGGTGCGTTTCTGGATGAGGTATCGAATATATTGCTTCCCCCTACTTATACCTCCCGAGGAGATCACGAATGTAAAATTAGAGAGATTAGAGCGCGCACGGAGGCTTTCAGACAGTCGTTCTTCCCGCGAACCATACGCGACTGGAACAGGAAAGGGAGGTAATGACAGTGGCACGTAATGTGCCCTCCGCCACACACCGTTGGGTGGCTTGCGGAGTATCAATGTAGATGTAGATGTAGATGGGGGCGCGAACTGTCGTCCGTGAAGACGCGTGCCTCGCCAGTATGCTGCCCATACGGTTGCACTATCGATCGGAGGAAGGTATTCACGTATCGTACAGCCGTTACGGGCCTTCCATGACCACCAGCGGCGAACGTCGGCCCCACATATTGTCACCTCAAAACATCAGGGAACCTCCATCTTGCTGCACTCACTGGGCAATGTGTCTAAGGCGTTCAATCTGATCGGATTGCCTCCAAACACGTCTCCGACGATTGTCTGGTTGAAGGCATAAGCGACACTCATCGGTGAAGAGAACGTGATGCCAATCCTGAGCGGTCCATTCGGCATGTTGTTGGGCCCATCTGTACCGCGCTGCATGGTGTCGTGGTTGCAAAGATGGACCTCGCCATGGACGTCGGGAGTGAAGTTGAGCGTCATGCAGCCTATTGCGCGCAGTTTGAGTCGTAACACGGCGTCCTATGGCTGCACGAAAAGCATTATTAAAAAAAAAAAAAAAAAAAAAAAATGGTTCAAATGGCTCTGAGCACTATGGGACTTAACATCTGTGGTCATCAGTCCCCTAGAACTTAGAACTACTTAAACCTATCCAACCTAAGGACATCACAAACATCCATGCCCCCGGCAGGATTCGAACCTGCGACCGTAACAGTCGCGCGGTTCCGGACTGAGCGCCTAGAACCACTTTTTTTTTCGTTATTGTTCGTTCTATTTGTTCGGGGCGGACGTCCCATGACGCTTCTTCAAGTTCGTCGTTGATCTATTAACTCAGTTTTTTTTTTTTTTTTACGGAGGGAAGGTAACCCTCTGACCGAACACGCTGAGCTACCGTGCTGACACGAACCACTAGACCACCGCGGCTGGCAGCATTATTCAACATGGTCGTGTTGCTGTCAGGGTTTCTCCGAGCAATAATCCGTAGGTAGCGGTCATCCACTGCAGTAGTAGCCCTTGGGCGGCCTGAGCGAGGCATGTTATCGACAGTTCCTGTCTCTCTGTATCTCCTCCATTTCCGAACAACATCGCTTCATCTCTTTGGTTCACTCCGAGACGCCTGGACACTTCCCTTGTTCAGAGCCCTTCCTGGCACAAAGTAGCAGTTGCCAGTTGCACACCTTAATGAGGATACGGGACGCAGGACACGGAAGTAACTGTAATCTCGTTTAGATAATCTACGTGCGTCGTATGGCTCTCACAACGAACTCTGTTAAACGGCTACTACGGCTTTAGGTACGTCTGGCATTATGCATATACTCATTTCTGAAATATGCGTGATCAGAGTTATACGGATCACTTTGGAACACAGTAAGCATGAAAAACGCTGAACTAATTTGTCATCTCTTTGTAGCTAGGGAATCGAGGGGACGTGTTTGTATGATATTTGTTTATGAAACTGGCGAGTGTTCAACACCTTCGTGTGTACTACATTGTACATTAATCCTCTAAATCATTTTATATTTTAGGACGAGAAAGAGAGAATATTGGCTCAGAGGACTCACAAGATTTCTTTCGCCAGTCTTAGCAACTGCAGAAAAGAAAGCATGAGAACAGGATTAACAAAAATATTGTGTATTGTGAAATTCGAGGTTTTACCCTCAGTCGCTGCAGGCCTCCGATCTTGACCGAACAAGGTGGCGCAGTGGTTAGCACACTGGACGCGCATTCGGGAGGACGACGGTTCAATCCTGCGTCCGGCCATCCTGATTTAGGTTTTCCACGATTTCCCTGAATAGCTCCAGGCAAATGCCGGGATGGTTCCTTTGAAAAGGAAAGGCCAACTTCCTTCCCTGTCCTTCCCTAATCCGATGAGGCCGATGACCTCTCTGTCTGGTCTCCTCCCCCAAACAACCCAACCCAACCCCTATCTTCAAACTGTATTTCAAAGCGCAACGCCACAGATAGCTCCATCTCTTGGCAGAGTCTGGAAGCTTTTATCGTGTCTTCCATCTAGACTGGGAATTTAACTGGTAAGTTGCGGGGACGCAATAGCCGAATGGCAATTACTGAATTACTCGGAGAAACGTAAATGGTGAAACCATGTCTGCCCAATTTTAAGGCCTAGAGATATTCGCAGCTCTTCCTAATTGCCCGCGTACTACGACAGACCTGTTCTCCACTCTACACTGTCAGCTCATACAGTTGCCCCAAGCGTCACTGGAGGAAACAGTATCTCCGTATCACTTGCTATAGGCTTCTTGCAGGTGTCTTGCCTGAAACGGAATCTTCTCCATTGCAGCACCTGTGGAATACAGGTTAGAACTAGGAACGATAAACTACTGTGCACTAAACGTTCTTTCGCGCTTCTTATATTCTAAACACGATTCATTCACACTGTCTGTGACTGGTTTGCAACTCACATAACACAAAAGTTGCTTCGTAGAAACTGTATTTCATAGGTCACAGGTCAAGCAATGCGGAAACTTTGCCTGGTTTGTTGCCATATTAAAGTGGAGCACATCGAACTATCTTTCTTTATCGGAGGGGGGCGGGTGGTGGGGGTGGCAATGGTCTTGTGACTGGTTTGACGTGGTCCGCCACGATTTGCTTTACTCTTCCACCAATGTCTTCATCCGCGATTAGCAGTCGCACTCAACGCTCGGAGTTATTTGTTGGTTACACTCCAATCTCTGCCTTCTCCTACAGTTTTTGCCTTTTACAGATTCCTGATTTACCATGGAAGCTGTCCCTTGATGTGTTAAAAAGTGTCCTCTTATTCCCTCCCTTCTTCTCGTCACTGTTTTCCACATGTCCAATTCCTCACCAACTCTGTGGAGGAACCTACTCGATCCCTGCTTTATGAATCCCCAATATTTTTGACATAGTTCTATAGTTCTAAAGGTGGCAGGGGTAAAATACAGGGAGCGAAAGGCTATTTACAATTTGTACAGAAACCAGATAGCAGTTATAAGAGTCGAGGGACATGAGAGGGAAGCAGTGGTTGGGAAGGGAGTAAGACAGGGTTGTAGCCTCTCCCCGATGTTGTTCAATCTGTATATTGAGCAAGCAGTAAAGGAAACAAAAGAAAAATTCGGAGTAGGTATTAAAATTCAGGGAGAAGAAATAAAAACTTTGAGGTTCGCCGATGACATTGTAATTCTGTCAGAGACAGCAAAGGACTTGGAAGAGCAGTTGAATGGAATGGACAGTGTCTTGAAAGGAGGATATAAGATGAACATCAACAAAAGCAAAACGAGGATAATGGAATGTAGTCTAATTAAGTCGGGTGATGCTGCGGGAATTAGATTAGGAAATGAGGCACTTAAAGTAGTAAAGGAGTTTTGCTATTTGGGGAGCAAAATAACTGATGATGGTCGAAGTAGAGAGGATATAAAATGTAGGCTGGCAATGGCAAGGAAAGCGTTTCTGAAGAAGAGAAATTTGTTAACATCCAGTATTGATTTAAGTGTCAGGAAGTCATTTCTGAAAGTATTCGTATGGAGTGTAGCCATGTATGGAAGTGAAACATGGACGATAAATAGTTTGGACAAGAAGAGAATAGAAGCTTTCGAAATGTGGTGCTACAGAAGAATGCTGAAGATTAGATGGGTAGATCACATAACTAATGAGGAAGTATTGAATAGGATTGGGGAGAAGAGAAGTTTGTGGCACAACTTGACCAGAAGAAGGGATCGGTTGGTAGGACATGTTCTGAGGCATCAAGGGATCACCAATTTAGTATTGGAGGGCGGTGTGGAGGGTAAAAATCGTAGAGGGAGACCAAGAGATGAATACACTAAGCAGATTCAGAAGGATGTAGGTTGCAGTAGGTACTGGGAGATGAAAAAGCTTGCACAGGATAGAGTAGCATGGAGAGCTGCATCAAACCAGTCTCAGGACTGAAGACCACAACAACAACAGTTCTATAGCTCCAAATCCCAGATGCTATATTTTCTCTTCTTTTTCCGGTTTTCTTGCAGATCAAGATTAACTTCCGTGTAATTCGGTGCTCGAAACGTACATTCTCAGAAATTTACTCTTCAGATTAAGGCCGGTCTTCGGTACTATTAGATTTCCTTTGGCTAGGAAAGCTTCTGCACTCCAGCTTTTTATGCCTTCCGCTTCATCGGTCAACTGTTATTTGGCTTCAGAGGTAGCACATTTCCTTCACTTCTACATTGTGGTCTCCAGTTTTGATATTAAGTTTATCACTAACCACATTACTGCTACTCCTCATTACTTTCGTTTTTCTTCGGTGTTGCCGGCCGCGGTGGTCTCGCGGTTCTAGGCGCGCAGTCCGGAACCGTGCGACTGCTACGGTCGCAGGTTCGAATCCTGCCTCGGGCGTGGATGTGTGTGATGTCCTTAGGTTAGTTAGGTTTAAATAGGGGACTGATGACCACAGCTGTTAAGTTCCACAGTGCTCAGAGCAATTTGAACCATTTTTTTTTTCTTCGGTGTTTTCTGAATCCATAGTCTTCACTGTTAAACTGTTCATTTCATTCTACAGATCCTACAGTTCATTATGAGTTTCGCTGAAGATAGCAATGTCGTCAGCGAATCTTATCACTGGTAGCCTTTCATGTGACTATGTAGACTTTCCCGGCGTATTACACTACTGGCCATTGAAATTGCTACACCAAGAAGAAATGCAAATGATGAAAGGGTATTCATTGGACAAATATGTTATACTAGGACGGACATGTGATTACATTTTCACGCAATTTGGGTGCGTAGATCCAGAGAAATCAGTACCCAGAACAATCACCTCTGGCCGTAATAACGGCCTTGATACGCCTGGGCATTCAGTCAAACAGAGCTTGGATGGCGTGTACAGGTACAGCTGCCCATGCAGCTTCAACACGATACCGCAGTTCATCAAGAGTAGTGACTGGCGTATTGTGACGATTCAGTTGCTCAGCCACCATTGACCAGACGTTTTCAAATGCTGAGAGATCTGGAGAATGTGCTGCCCAGGGCAGCAGTCGAACATTTTCTGTAACCAGAAAGGCCCGTACAGGACCTGCAACATGCGGTCGTGCATTATCCTGCTGAAATGTAGGCTTTCGCAGGGAACGAATGACGGGTAGAGGCACGAGTCATAACACATCTGAAATGTAACGTCCACTGTTCAAAGTGCTGTCAGTGTGAACAAGAGGTGACCGAGACGTGTAACCAATGGCACCCCATTCCATCACGCTGGGTGAGAGTCCAGTATGGCAATGATGAATACACGCTTCCAATGTGCGTTCACTGCAGTGTAGCCAAACATGGATACGACCATCATGATGCTGTAAACAGAACCTGGATCGCGTTTTGCCATTCGTTTTGCCATTCGTGCACCCAGGTTCGTCGTTGAGTACACCATCCCAGGCGCTCCTGTCTGTGATGCAGCATCAAGGGTAACCGCAGCCATGGTCTCTGAGCCGATAGTTCATCCTGCTGCAAACGTCGTCGAACTTTTCGTGCAGATGGTTGTTGTCTTGCAAACGTCCCCATCTGTTGACTCAGGGATCGAGACTTGGCTGCACGATCTGTTGCAGCAGGCGGATAAGATGCCGGTCATCTCGACTGCTAGTGATACGAGGCCGTTGGGATCCAGAACGGCATTCCGTATTACCCTCCTGAACCCACCGATTCCATATTCTGCTAACAGTCATTGGATCTCGACCAACGCAAGTAGCAATGTCGCGATACGATAAACCTCAATCACGATAGGCTACAATCCGACCTTTATCAATGCCGGAAACGTGATGGGACACATTTCTCCTACTTACACGAAGCATCACAACAACGTTTGACCAGGCAACGCCGGTCAACAGCTGTTTCTGTATGAGAAATCGGTTGAAAACTTTCCTCATGTCAGCACGTTGTAGGTGTCACCACTGGCCCCAACCTTGTGTGAATGCTCTGAACAGCTAATCATTTGCATATCAAAGCATCTTCTTCTTGTCGGTTAAATTTCGCATCTGTAGCACGTCACCTTCGTGGTGTAGCAATTTTAATGGCCAGTAGTGTAGCATATCAAATTCTTGTCTAGTTTGCAGCCGGATAAAAGCGTAATTTGAGAACAATATTTCAGCGGTCCACCTGGCCGCCATGATCAGGTGAGAAAAGCTACGCTGCTCACGCCGATGACTGATTCCACTCGCAAATGATTGCACCTTTATAAGCATCGGAAGTTATCGGCGAGAGCAGCGTAGCTTTTCTGACCTGAAGATGGTGGCCAGGTGGACCGCTGAAACATTGTGCTCAGATGACCTTTTGATCCGGCTGGAAACCCGACAATAATTTGAGGTAACCTTTGTCTTGAATAAGTCACCCAATATTTCTGAAATTGTAATCATTGGCTTGTCTGTACATGTACATGACACCTACCGATTTCTGTCCCATTCGTATAATTCCTTCCTTCGTGATGCGTTGGTTCATTTTTTTCCATAGGATAAACTGTGTATCAAATGTAATGCGTTTACCAAATTTTGACTTCTCATTTCTGTATCGTGCTGCTCGCAAAAAACCTCGAATAACATCTACAGTTACCACTGCAGGCTGCAATCCTCCTAGCAGTGTATGTGGCAGAGGGTACTTACTTATGGTGGCGCTGTCTGTTCCCCCTTCCCTGCTCCATTCGCGAAAACGGCGTGGGTAGAATGATTCTCGGTAAACGTTCATAATACCTTTAGTTTCTCGAATGTTCTTGTCGCAATCATTTCTGGGTGCTTTATCTATTTTTCAGGCAGTATGTTTAAATCTTTCTAATACCATATTTTATTAAGAATTGTGACGTGATAGAAAATGAAAGTACTTTTCAAACTCAGGATTACAAACTTATTACAGAACATCTCTTTGTGAAAAAGATCACACAGAATTTTTTGTATGGTGCTTGTGTAATCAGTTAGACTTTAACTTCTCCTCTGGGACTGCTGTCGGCAGTGATGCTAACGTAAGCAGACACCTCGTGTTGATATTTGTACCGACAGCAAGCACAGGGCGCTACTATGTAGTCTTGCGCGCCTCGCACTTCCCTGGGGCACCCTATTAGGGGAGGGAGTACTGTGCCGTACGATACTCTCCCCTCGCCCTGTTCCGCCCCAACATGCCCCGGCCGCCGCCTGCGGGTGATTTGCAGCCCCTTGGCGTGCCTTCACTTCCAGCACGCCTCATCCTCCCCCCCCCCCCCCCCTCTCCCCAGCAGCAGGTAGTTCTGGCCTCACACCCCTTCTACCATCACACAGCCCCGGGCCGCGCGCACTTAGCAAATTAGTTGCGGGTAATGGCCACCAGGGCGCAGCCGCGTCGCGCCGTAAAGCACCGCTAACGACGGTCACGTGACCGGCCAGCGCGCTCTCCCACTGGCTGTTGGCTGGCCCCGCACCACCTGTCTACCTTTCGCCATTTGGTGGGCCCGCAGTGTGGAGAAACGGCACTGCTGCCCGCTTGACCTCAGCGTGGACGCAGGTGCAGCGAAGAGGGCAGTTTCTTTCGATTTTAGAGACAGCGACTGTACTGACGAGTAGTATGCCCCACACCTGTGTAGTTCCCCACTATTTGTGGCTAATGACCATTGTCTCTGGGCAGAAGAATGTGAGATTCAGTAATTTGATACACCGACATTTTGTCGCATTGTGACGGAGAACATTGAAATTGGGCTCAAAAGTATCTGCAACATTCCTGTGCAATGGTGCAAAAGCGTGGCGCGATGCCACACTTGGCGGCACTTCCGACAGCAAGGTATCGACACATTCAAAAATCAGGACAGCACTTGGAAATCCACGTGAGGCTTAGGATGGGTTAAATATGTCACATTGGCATGAAATCTCACAACAGTTCTATTCAGTGCACTGCGTATATGTGGTGTGCGTACTGTAAGACCTTTAGTACAAACGCCATCAGATTATTTGACTTATCACTCTAACGAAGTAGGCGAGTGTCAGCAATATGTCTCGTGGTCTTATTATGGCGTGTTTATCTTCTGCCATTAGGTCAGACGATAGAAATGCCACTTGCACGCTTAGAGTAGCAGGTTGACGGTGACCAACTTTAAACAGAACTTGATTAATTTTCACGCACATTTATTAAAATAATAAAAATCATAGACATTACGTAACTTGATTCTGGATGCTGTTTACAAATTGACAATCTGAAGTTCCTTTGGTCTTGGTACTTTAATCTTATTCTCACACATCTCTGATACTTGACAAAGTGTCTATACATTTCTCTTCATGGCTATCTACAGGAATATGATAAGCTTATTAGGTGCAGACTGCAGATTAATGCAGACTGATGCAGACTGACTAATCATACACTCGTTATAATACCTTGCGCATTCAGGTATCATTGTGCGAGTGTGATCCGTGAGGAGAAAAGGTTCTACGTTAGCAGCTATCTCATTGGCTGTAATTACATATTAATACGCGAATCAGTGGAAGCAGAATTTGGTCCGTCTCTATGGCAGCGCCATCTCGTAGAGCGGAGACGGACGAGCGCTGCGCCTGCGCTGTTGTGCTCAGCGGGCTGCGCTCTAGTGGGAAAGTTGTGTACGCGCTGACTACGCAGAACTATGTACACAACACGTCTCACACAATTGGAAAGTTGTCACTTTCCCCCTTATCCACATCTCACCCTTCCCCTGATGCCTCTCCTATGGAGGCAAAATGGCGATGCCCAGCATTTAAATCGCACTTCGCATTATGGGTAGCTGAGGAAAAGATTTCAGACACGCCAATTTCCAGAATGGACACAGATAGACCTAAGGAGAGCAACAATTAGACCATCCTTTTTATTTTAGACGCTCAGTTAGACACATTTTGCGATCGAAAAGGATTAGTTTGCAGTGCAGTGTGCAGCAGAATGACATTCTTGACAACTTTTGACACTGATGAAACCCTTATCCCCAACAATTCTACCCTCCTCTAATGACATTGTGGGGCTGCACCCCATTTGAACAAGACTTTACACCTTTGGACTGTAGCGAAATCAGAACATTAGATGAAGCAGCAGAGTGTGTTTAAGCTTTTCCAGCGTTCCTGTTTCACACTCTCTTTTGGCAAGGTCGCAGGGACATGCGAAATTGATGTGATGTCAATAAAATGGCAAATGGTCCCTCTGAGAATCCCCAGTTCCGCAACCCCATCATTGCAACCTACACATCTTTATTGAGCACTTTAGAAACGTATCTATACAGGCACAGCCCTTAACCAATCCATTGGCGCCTGTGGGCAGGCAACCCACTTGGCAGCCTCCTGCTGATGGATGCTACAGTGTTGCTTTACCACCTACCTGCGGGCATATGGAACCTGACACGTGTCAAGTGGGTTACCTTTCCACAAGCGCTTAGGAATCAGTCATTTGTTCAAATGGCTCTGACCACTATGGGACTTAACTGCTGTGGTCATCAGTCTCCTAGAACTTAGAACTACTTAAACCTAACTAACCTAAGGACATCACATACGTCCATTCCCGAGGCAGGATTCGAACCTGCGACCATAGCGGTCGCGCGGTTCCAGACTGTAGCGCCTAGAACCGCTCGGCTACTCCGGCCGACAATCAGTCATTTATAAAGCTTTCAAGTGCCTAGCTGGCACCGCGTGGTGGTGTTGTCAAATTGGGGGCCAAGGTGTGGAGGAGTGGGTTACATGGGGCGTTTGCCGTTTCATTCATGTTTTTGTCCGTCCGCCCACCTCAGAGATGATCATGCTGTAGGAAGGCTGAAAAAGCATAAATACTCTTTGACGGTCACTACTGCTTCCAACTTGTACATGAGAACAAAAATTGAGGTCATGCTCCACTCCAAATGGGTCCGATCACTTTCAACGGCTTTCCAGGCCAAAGGGATCCTTTAGAGCAGGACTGAGTCGTGTGGAGGTGCCAGCAGTATAAAAGATGTCAAGAACACAGCTCTATTGCACGTAGCGTTTTCGACCATGAAATGTGTGTGAATGGACTCCTCAATGGAGGAAGTGGTTTCATTGCCGCCTTTTATGCCATCTCCAAGGCCTTTTCATGTCGGTTATGAGTGTGAGTGTAAATTGGAGTTCTATGAATAAAGAATATGTTGTTATTATGTCCACTGAAATACAATGTAATTATCATTCTCATTTACCACCAAAATTCGAATGTACCACGAAATTTTTTATCTCCCACCATTTTTTGAATATCCCGCCAAAATTGGAATTTTCTGCCTTTTTTCTGGGTATGGGAAGGGTATTGCCCAGAGGGGTGATGTAGGAAGGGGGGCACGTACGAGCTGGGGAAAACCAATCATGTCATCTGGAGTGTTGGTAAGTAATTGATCAATTTATTTAATTTGGATAATTACCAAAAGTGTGCCAGAACTTAGTTTGCCTTACCACTAAACGTTTTTTCTCCGTCGCCGTTAAGAAAACCACGTAATTTCAAAACTGGGCTTTGTGGTTCTGACCTCCTTTGCAAAGGTGTCAAGAGAAGGAGTCAGATGTGAGTAGAGGAACATGTAACAATTTTCGCATCGTGTGACACGTCCACAGTCGGTGCTGTGGTGAAATTTCGCACTAAATTGAGGTCTGGCATATTTTTCGTTTGTGTTGCTGTTTGAAGCGCCGTCAACCCGGAGGATGATGTCGCAGGGCGCCACACTTTCGCGTCATTATGGAAGAAGATTTTAGGCGTTTTTCATCCACATTTCAAATTTCTAAGTCGCAATTTACAAAAAAGTGATCGTTTCAGTCTTTTGTTCAGTGTAACTGAAGACACACTATCACATCGACAGTAATTCAGTAATTCTTCTTACCTTCCAGCGGGATCTATTGTTCCAAACTCTGTTACGGTATGAAGTGAAATTAAAATACTGGAGAACGTCCTTAATAAGAACAATGGCCCAACGCTGCGTGTAGCACAGAAGGAACAAAAAATGGCGTGCCGCAGTTAATCATAACACTGACTGCGAACACTTTTGTTTTGGTTTGGTTATTTTTCTAGAGTGGGAGATTTCTCACCATTTCAACTATCATCTCCAATTTCCATTTCAAATAGCCATCTTTTGTGTTCACTGGTTAGCTTCACCTCCTCAAGTTCTATATGTCAGATGAAACATCTCTCTCACATCATATACTTCGTGATACATTTAAGCACTCCGTTTTCAGGCCACGAGTAGCCTACTGGGACCATCCGACCGCCGTGTCAACCTCAGTGCGCCCGCATCTCGTGGTCGTGCGGTAGCGTTCTCGCTTCCCACGCCCGGGTTCCCGGGTTCGATTCCCGGCGGGGTCAGGGATTTTCTCTGCCTCGTGATGGCTGGGTGTTGTGTGCTGTCCTTAGGTTAGTTAGGTTTAAGTAGTTCTAAGTTCTAGGGGACTTATGACCACAGCAGTTGAGTCCCATAGTGCTCAGAGCCATTTGAACCATTTCATCCTCAATGGAGGATGCGGATAGGAGGGGCGTGGGGTCAGCACACAGCTCTCCCGGTCGTTATGATGGTATTCTTGACTGAAGCCGCTACTATTCGGTCGAGTAGCTCCTCAATTGCACCCCGAAAAATGTCAACAGTGCATGGCGGCCCGGACAGTCACCCATCCAAGTGCCGGCCACGCCCAACGGCGCTTAACTTCGGTGATCTCACGGGAACCGGTGTATCCACTGCAGCAAGGCCGTTGCGTTTCGTGATACATTTAAGACATCAATAATCTAATTTCACCTTGAAGAATGCTCGCTATGTACTCACAAAATACCAGCCATCATACCCTCTTATCATTATTGAGCACTGTGATGCGGAGATCAATTTACTATATGGAATGATACTACGAGGTTGTTTATGAATATCTGTATCACCCAGCTTCTAAGGTGGAAATTTCTATTGTCAAGGAACTGGACGACTGGTAGAACATTCTGACCGTTGTTTGCTGAGTCTTTGTGATCATGTCGAACAGTAATGTCATGTATCTGTGTCACTTTGACGTGTAATGCAGAATTAATTTAGAATTATTTGACCTGCCATTATACTGTTAACTTTGATCTTATAATTAAATTTTAGTCAAGACATTCAAGGCTCATCTTTATCTTCAATAGTGATGGAAGCTGGAGAAATGAATTAAAATGTAATTACAAGATCTACAGATCACCTACTATAATATTTCCACATTACGACCAATGCTGCAGCGCTATTCCAATGCTGGAGAGCCTCGGCCATAGTAATGATCTAAGAAGTGGCAAATAAGTTGAGAGCGTGAATTTAAGTTTGTGTTGGTTAGGGCATTCGACTTGGGAAGTGTGTGCAGCAATGGTAGCTGTACTGCTGCTGTGGTGCAATGGCTACCATTCCTGCCTAGTAAGCAAGGAGACCTGGCTTCAGGTCCAGCCTGGAGTACAAATTTTAATTCATTCCTTCAGCTTCCGTCATTACTGTTAATTTACTTTCTGAAGTCCCCTTGATGTCGAGTGCACAACTGCCCAATGAAGTGTTTCCTACTCATTGTTTGGAGGGTGTAGTTTGGGCCAGAGGTGGCTTTGTGATGTTTCGGGCGTACTTTCCGCACCACTACTTGGCCCAACCTATTCAGGTAAAATTGTAACGGCAAAACAGATTTTCGGAAAAAGGAGCACTTATTCTGCAGCAAAATGGGATTGGAGTTAAGGGAAAATATTGGTTAAAAGCTTTTTTTGGCGTTTTTCTGTACGATTGACAAAGCTGGGCGTTGAAGAAGGAAGAAAGAGACAAAACTGAAGCATTCGATATGTGGTTTTGGAGATGAAACGGGAAAATGAAATGCGTGCATAGAGTGAAGAACAAAGAGATCCTGAAAAGAGTAAAGCAACAAAGAATTCTCCGAAACCTGGTTAAGAAAACATCATACTGGTTGGTATACATCTTCTCCTTCCAAAAAGCTTCGGGACTTGATTGTTGAAAGATAGAGAAAAGTTAACATGTCAGCTTTAATGCTTCAGGTGTTCTAGATAATCTCTCTCGGTGAGTACAATGCACAGAAAGTTGATACGCCCATGTCAAACTGTCACAAAAATCTTTCTTGGGATGTTGTTCAACTCGCGCGTCACAGTGGATTGAATGTTGGTTACGTCACAAAAGTGTTGAGCTTACATGTGAATTTTACACTTTGTCGTTTTTCGATAAGTTCGTATTGATAACATCAATTCTCGTCAGCTGTGATTATTTTTTTCCAGAAAAGAATTTTCCACGTAAGGCATTATGTACGTTGTTATGTATGTTTCTTTTCTTCAAAACATAGTTGAGAATATCTTGAACACATGATTCAACGAAGTTAATCCATTGCGATTTGTGAGACAGCAAAATTGACACACCACAGCAGCATCTCCACAACTTAACACTGCCTGCTCCCGACTGACTAGTCGAATGTACCTCCGTTGTTTACATTTGTTAGTTGAAGCTGACACCATAGATACTTCGAATTTTACAAAATGGTTCAAATGGTTTTGAGCACTACGGGACTTAACATCTGAGGTCATCAGTCCCCTAGAACTTAGAACTACTTAAACCGAACTAACCTAAGGACATCACACACATCCATGCCCGAGGCAGGATTCAAACCTGCAACCGTAGCAGTCTCGCGGTTCCGGACTTAAGCGCCTAGAACCGCTCGGCCACAAGGGCCGGCCGTCGTTTGCATCCCAGGAATAAAATCAGTCTTGGATATTTTGGACGGACGATGTGCACTGTGACAAAAAAGAATTCTAACGATAATTTAATGAAGTGAAAATGAGAATATACCAGACTACGAGGCAGATGGCCGGGTCCAGGATCAGATGCAGAGACGAAGATTTAAGGAATCTGTCTTAATAGACCGAACGATTTATAATACACAAGGTCAGACAGCTAAGAAAGGCCACCCCAGATATATCCACAACGAATAAATATATCGAGGTGCAGTTTACACAAAGTTACAGCGCCCAATATTGTGAATTTCCTGTCGTTTGCAACAAATTTTTATCGGTTATAGTCGTCAAGTTACGACAGCGACTTTATACTTTTTTTTTTTTTCAAAAGAAGCTTCTAAGAGAACGTCAACGACATAACATGTATGAGACTTCATCAAACAGTACCAAGATAACAGTACCGCAAACCATTCTAACAGCTTCAGGAGAAGAAATTCCACTGTTTTGCGTTTCCTGAACGACATTTTAAATATTCTTCAAATGTTTTCTTAAGAGACACTATGATTACCTGTGTGGAGTGGGAGAAACATCCACACTGGTTGCCCTATGTCTGGCGAGATGTTTTCCGACAAATCCGGCAGCAGCATGTCTTAGAAACTCGAGATACTTGCGTGTATTTAGATTCCCATATCAATAAAAGAAGGACTAATGATGCGGGTCTTGAAAAACACGCACCGAACTTTGATACACCAAGACCGTTGTTTATATCCACTTCTTTGAGTCAGCGTGGATTTTCAGCTGGCGATTAGCGTATACTGCGAAGATTGAGTTGCCCACGGCTCATAAACAACTCTTTTTGTTAATTTTTTGAATAGACATGCCGCATAACTTTGCACTTTTGCTACATAACATTCGGAGAACTGCAACCAGTTTTGGAAGTCATTGCCATGACGCTGTAAATACAGCGAAATGTGAAGAGAATTAAGTGCGATGGAATGTAGTATTCGCTGAACATTACTTTCGTTGACCCCTTTCGTAGTTCCGAGATGCCTGTTAGTGACATTTGCATTGTGCGTTACTGCTGCTAAAATGTTAGTTTCACTTCTTTCATCAGTTGCTCTCCTTTTTTTGGGCCTATTTTATTGTCCATACTTCCAGTTTCCAGAACTTATTTTTATAATGTTTGCAAAGACAGATCGCGAGTGCTTGGCACGATCTGGATACTTTTCAGCATAAAACAAGACGGATGCTCTAGCAGTCTGGCGACATTGCCCATAAACGATATTCACTTTTTCGACTGTCGTATGCATTGTGAATGTCTCAACAGCTTTACAAGCAAGTTGTCTGTATGCTGCCACAGCAGAACATACACTGATGGGCCTTAAGCGCACAGGTAAACGCAAGAACCGTACTGGAGTTAACATGTTTCCTTACATTTGGTATAATATGGAAGACGTTTGTGGAACCTATTGGACGGCGGGTTAGGGGTTTCCTGCGCTGTTATCTTAAAACTGTTTGATCAAGTCCCATACAAGTTACGTCGTTAAAGTCTCTTAGAAGTTTTTCAAACGCCTCAGAGAAAAGTGTACGGTTCCATGAGAAGGAAACAAAGTCGGTGTCCTAATTTAGGGACTATAACTAATAAAAATTACTTGCGAACGCCAGGTTCAAATGGTTCAAATGGCTCTGAGCACTACGGGACTTAACATCTATGGTCATCAGTCCCCTAGAACTCAGAACTACTGAAACCTAACTAACCTAAGGACACCACACACATCCATGCCCGAGGCAGGATTCGAACCTGCGACCGTAGCAGTTGCGCGGTTCCGGACTGAGCGCGCGAACGCCAGGAAATTAGTCATATTGTCCGCTATAGCTCTGCGAAAATCGCACCCCGATATTTTTATTCATTCTGAATACGTCTGAGTTGGCCTCTCTCAGCCATCTCATCGTGAATGTTACTGTAGTAATTTCCAATTATGATGCACTGATTTCAGTCTTATAACTACACTCATGCTCATAAATTAAGGGTAACTGCAGAATGTAGTGCCACAAAACGTGGCACTACACAAAACTGGCGCTAATAGCATAGGCACATAGGGAACACACACGACACAGATCTGTAAGTCCACGGTATTGGTGATAAGTTGAGAAATCCGTCACGAAACACATGTGCTACAAAACGCCACTGTTTCCTGCGCATGTACCCCGACATCAATATGGGATATGATCACCATGCACACGTACAGAGGTCGCACGATGGGTTGGCATACTCTGGATCAGGTGGTCGAGCAGCTGTTGGGGTATAGCCTCCCATTCTTGCACCAGCGCCTGTCGGAGCTCCTGAAGTGTCGTAGGGGTTTGACGACGTGCAGCGATAAATCGACCGAGAGCATCCCAGACGTGATCGATGGGGTTTAGGTCTGGAGAACAGGCAGGCCACTCCATTCGCCTGATATCCTCTGTTTCAAGGTACTCCTCCACGATGGCAGCTCGGTGGGGCCGTGCGTTATCATCCATCAGGAGGAAGGTGGGACCCACTGCACGCCTGAAAAGGCGGACATACTGGTGCAAAATGACGTTCAGATACACCTGACCTGTTACAGTTCCTCTGTCAACGACATGCAGGGGTGTACGTGCACCAATCATAATCCCACCCCACACCATCAAACCACCACCTCCATACGTGTCCCTTTCAAGGACATTAAGGGGTTGGTATCTGGTGTCTGGTTCACGCCAGATGAAAACCCAGCGAGAATCACTTTCAGACTATACCTGGACTCGTCCGTTAACATAAACTGGAACCACTGTTCCAATGACCAAGTACTGTGTTCTTGACAACAGGCTTTCCGGGCTCTCCTGTGACCAGGGGTCAGTGGACTGCACCTTACAGGTCTCCAGGCGAATAAACCAGGTCTGTTCAGTCGCCTGTAGATTGTGTGTCTGAAGACAACTGTTCAAGTGGCTGCGGTAAGGTCCGGGGAAAGGCTACCTGCAGTACTCCTTGACCGTCTGCGGGCACTGATGGTGAGATATCGGTCTTCTTGTGGCGTTTTAGACTGTGGGCGACGGGTACTGTAGCGCCTGAACACGTTTCCTGTCTGCTGGAATCGTTGCCATAATCTTGAGATCAAGCTTTGTGGCACACGGAAGGCCCGTGCTGCGACCTGCTGTGTTTCAAAAATTTTAATGGCTCTGAGCACTATGGGACTTTATATCTGAGGTCATCAGTCCCCTACAACTTAGAACTACTTTAACCTAACTAACCTAAGGACATCACACACATCCATGCCCCAGGCAGGATTCGAACCTGCAACCATAGCGGTCGCGCGATTCCAGACTGCAGCACCTAGAACCGCTCGGCCACTCCGGCCGGCACCTGCTGTGTTTGACCAGCCTCCAGTCGCCCTAGTATTGTACCCCCCATAACGTTATCAGTATGTGTTCTTTGAGCCATTTTCAACACACAGTCACCATTAGCACGCATGGAAAAGTCTGCACACTTACTCGCTGCACCGCTCTCTGACATGCACCAACACACCTCTGCGTATGTGGACTGCTGCCAGCGCCACCGTGTGACGATCGCAGGCCAAATACACCGCTTGGTCATACCCCGAGGTGATTTAAACCTGCAAACCGCCCACCAGAGTGTTGTTTCACCACATATCAGCATTATCCTTAATTTAAGAGCGTGCGTTTATATTACGAGTAGCGTTATGTTGTGTTGCTTAGTGTGATTTAAAGATAGTCTCTGCTAATTACTAAATATGATAAAAATATAAAAGAGTTTGAGGGATTTGAATCGATATGTCTTCTTGGTGATGATGGTATACTTTATCAGCAGCAGTAATGACTTCCGTGTTACAGGAAAATAAATTAAGATTTTCGTTTTTCTGTTACTGAGGTGGTATTCCATTACAGCTGCGGAGCCTCTACAATGCTGTTTGAGTTTCGGCGGAATACCAAGTGGGATGAGGTGTGAATGGGAATTTGGATTGATGAAGGAGGAATGCTAGGGTAGTCTGTGCATTCGTGCAAAGCCACTGTGCCAGGGTGGCGTAGTGGTTAGCACATCTGCTAGTGCACAGGGGCAGAGGTTCGAATTCTGGCCTTGTTACAAATTTCCATTTGTTGTTTCAGATTCCATATATACATAATAGGTCTTTGAGACTTGAAAAGGTCTCTGTAATCCTATAGTTTCATTTGACAGAAAATGTTGTCCGGGACGTGTTTTGAGTTGCAATGGGTAGTGATTTTTTTTCTGTATTTCAAATGATGCAAGGCCCTCTCATGTTTTCCGTATCATGCCTTGGACCCACTCATTGAAGTGGCGCTGAACGTTAAGCAGGATACTTATTTCAACACTCTGATGACCGTTGCCATTTCATCTACTTCTTCGTGATGAGTTTGTTTTGGACGCTCCTATCTTGCAGGATGACAGCAACATCGTTCACAGGGCTACACGCATATCCTCCTGGTCTGACCAACACTTAACGGGAGGTTTACTATCTTTGGCCCGAAAAAATCACGTCCTTTGAGGATTTTTTCTCAGGATGTGTTATAGATATCAATGTCAAATTTGAACACAATTTTTATTGATATTTCCTCTACAAAACAGAATTTTTTTGATCGGAAGTGTCGAAGAGCAAAGGCGGAAGTGCCGTCGGAACGTAACAAAATTTCGATGTAGACCTCCACGTGCGGTATGTCACAGGTCAGCCGGCTGGTCTGAAATCAAAATTGAATTGACGTTAGCGAAGTATATAAGATTCTTTAGGAATTGTACCTCGCTTATGTTATTTGGACCATAGGAAATAAAATGGTGGCCATTTGAAAAAATAGGGTTTTTTCATCGATTTTTCGACTTCGTCGGCCTAGTAAAAATATTTATAGTTAATGGATCGGAATAAAAGTGGTACAACTCCTAGGCAATTAGTTAGCTTCGTCGGAAACAAAGAATCATGCTAATCGGTTCAGTAGATTTGAAGTTACCATACCGCGCAGTAAAAAAAAAGAGTGATTTCGAGAGAAACGCGTTTGAAGTTTTGACAACATATAAATGCAATATTATGCAACTTACGTTCAATCTGCTATTCCGGGTCCATCAACTAGTCCTTCCTCTTCCTCACAGAGGGCGTTCTGTTCGATCTGGGCCATCGTGCGCTGCTCCAGAGCCGATCGTACGGCCGGTTACAAGCCGTTTTCAGCCGCTTGAATCAGGTGGTCGTCCGAATGCTTGGCGAACTGCGGCGAATAGAGTCCCAGGGGGACGTCCATCGTTGTCATGGTCTTCAGAATTGCTGAATACCCTTCGTTGAAGACGCTCACTGCCAGGAAAGTCGCAACCTCCACAGTCTTCACACCAGAATGCAAATGCTTGGCGGCTAATTTTCAAACACACGCGTTGAAACTTTCATTTGAATTTTGTGTGTTTCCACCCTATCACCGGTACAATAACTCGTCCTCCGAAAGGGCCTCGTAGAACGGATGAACCACTTTTTGAACTCCTTTGGAGAGTGGCTGTTAGTGTTGATATTCGTCCAGATGTCCGGTAGCCTCTGCAATGCGCCACGTGCACCAGCTAGTTTCCCCAGGCGAACAATTTTGGTGTTGTGCGTGGTGATCCGTCGAACACTTGAAGAAATACGTTGCCCAAATTACCTTCTTCATCTGTTCTACCGAATTGGAATGCCGTCCGATTTGCCAAGCCGTAGTACGTCGTAAGCTCCTAGATTACTTTATCAGTTTTAGTCATGGGCAAGCACATAGAATAATTTTTCGCGGCAACAAAGTCGAAATTCCCGAAAAGAAAATGGAGCATGAAGAAGGCCGATTTCAGGCAGTTGCATACTTTTGTTCAACCGCGAATAACCAACATTTCCATTCCGTATTTGGAAAAAGCGTTTCAGGGGTGGATTCTAAACACTTTTACGGATCCAGAAATCAAATTTTAAACAAATCGATTTTTTGAACCAAAAGATAGTAAACCTCCCCTTGACCATGCTACTGAACCGAATCTGACCCACTAAAGCATACGATATTAATTCTAGAGAAATAGTCTGGTACCATTTAAGTCGTCATGTGAAACGCAGCAACCAGCACCCTCGCAGTTTTATAGCTCTACGAGATCTAAACACCAATGATCGTCTTCAGCTGGAAATGACACACCTGAAGAAGCTTTTGGCCTATCTTCCTCGCAGAACTAAAGACATTATCAAGGCGACAGGCGCTCTTATACGGTAGTATCGTGATGTACCCCGCGGGTGACTAATTAATTTTTTGTATGCTGTGCTTACATGAAATATAAGAAACTCTGAATGGATTATTTGGGAGAGGAAGGCCAGGGGAGTGGGGGAGGGGGGAGACGGATACTACGCAATTATTTCCGGTTTCTTAGACTATTACTCAGATGTGCCAATGACGATAAGAACAATCCCCCAGCTGCCGTATATTCTTGCCGTGAAAGATGATACACTACTGGCCATTGAAATTGCTACACCACGAAGATGACGTGCTACTGATTCGAAATTTAAGCGACAGCAAGAAGATGCTGTGTTATGCAAATGATTAGCTTTTTAGATCATTCACACAAGTTTGGCGCCGGTGGCGATACCTACAACGTGCTGATTGAGGAAAGTTTCCAACCGATCTCTCATACACGAACAGCAGTTGACCGGCGCTGCCTGGTAAAACGTTGTTGTGATGCCTCGTGGAAGGAGGAGAAATGCGTACCGTCACGTTTCCGACTTTGATAAAGGTCAGATTGTAGCCTGTTGCGATATCGGTTTATCGTATCGCGACATTGCTGTTCGCGTTGGTCGAGATCCAATGAGTGTTATCAGAATATGGAATCGGTGGGTTCAGGAGCGTAATAGGGAACGCCGTTTAGGATCCCAACGGCCTCGTATCACTAGCAGTCGAGATGACAGGCATCTTATCCGCATGGCTGTAGCGGATCGTGCAGCCACGTCTCAATCCCTGAGTCAACAGATGGGGACGTTAGCAAGACAACAATCATCTGCACGAACAGTTCGACGACGTTTGCAGCAGCATGGACTGTCAGCTCGGAGACCGTGACTGCGCTTACTCTTGACGCTGCAACACAGACAGGAGTGCCTGTGATGGTGTACTCAACGACGAACCAGGGTGCACGAATGGCAAAACGTTATTTTTTCGGATGAGTCCAGGTTCTGTTTACAGCATCATGATGGTCGCATCCGTGTTTGGCGACATCGCGGTGAACGCACATTGGAAGCGTGTATTCGTCATCGCCATACTGACGTATCACCCGGCGTGATGGTATGAGGTGCCATTGGTTACACGTCTCGGTCACCTCTTGTTCGCATTGACGGCGCTTTGAACAGTGGACGTTACATTTCAGATGTGTTTCGACTCGTGGCTCTACCCTTCATTCGATCCCTGTGAAGCCCTACATTTCAGCAGGATAATGCACGACTGCATGTTGCGGGTCCTGTACGGGTCTATCTGAATTCAGAAAATGTTCGCATGCTGCCCTGGCCAGCACATTCTCCAGATCTTTCCCCAATTGAAAACGTCAGGTCACTGGTGGCCGAGCAACTGGTTGGTCACAATACACCAGTCACTACTCTTGATGAAATATGGTATCGTGTTGAAGCTGTATGGGCAGCTGTACCTGTACACGCCATCCAAGCTCTGTTTGATTCAATGCCCAGGCGTATCAAGGCCGTTATTACGGCCAGAGGTGGTTGTTCTGGGTACTTATTTCTCATGATCTATGCACCCAAATTGCGTGAAAATGTAATCACGTGTCAGTTCTAGTATAATATATTTGTCCAATGAATACCTGTTTATCATCTGCATTTCTTCTTGATGTAGCAATTTTAATGGCCAGTAGTGTAGTAAACACTAGAGACAAGGTTGACTTGAGCATGCATTTCGAATGGAATACTGTCTTACGCCAAAGTTGCTTACTTTGGAATAGAAGCCCAATCAACTGCACCGGACCGTAGCACTTATTCTTGAATCGGGATGACGAAGTTAGTTCTTTTCGTTACTAGTGACAGGACATACTTTCGGTTGAAAGTTATTGCAATAATCTTTGCATTTCTTCGCAAGTATACTAAAGACTTGGGTCTACGCTCAACTTTAAAAGCTGCCCTGCCGATTCCGCGCTGTTTTCCCCGGGACGGGTAAACGAGTTAGAGAGCAGCCGAAGGTCCGCGCCTGCGGAAACTTTGACTTCTGTGTAATAATTTCTCTAAAACTTCGTGAATGGCCGTATTTTGTCCGCGAGAAAAGAAAAAGAAGCCAACACCTCTATCCCTACAACGCTTTTTGTCCCCGCACCGAAACTTGTTTCATTACCCTTGGCGGCCAATTTTTTTGCCGTCTTGTTCGAGTAAAGCAGAGCTACTAAATAGGCGACTGTGGGCGTTAAGATAAGAACTAAAGTTACAGGTAGCCATTATTTCTCTCGTGGAAACGTCGACCCCGTTCACGAATAATATTACCTCCATTTTTCCCTATTATAGTGTTTTTCGTGCTCTTTAAATCTGGCGCTCGAGCAATTTGCTAAAAATTTGCGCCACGCTCTGTTATTTGTGCTACAGTACATGCGAAGTATAGCGACAGCGCGCGCTCAGTTTACAAAATAACTTCTGCGTTCCGCCACATGTAATGATACAGTGCGGTGTCGCATTCTTAACATTAAAATTATATTTAGGCAGAGCGCTCTTTGTGGAGATACACAGAGCCAGTTGTCAATGGACGAAAGAACTATTTGTACTCACGTGATACGTTTTTAAGGATTTTTTTAACAAAATTTTGTCCGTGGTTTCTCCTGCCATCTTTGTAAACATATTTAATCTGCATCTGCAGCAAGCTTCGCAGTACAGTATCATTCCGAGGAAGCTTCTAAACCAACCTGTGTAAGAAGTATGAGAAGAGTCGTGTACATTGCGTCAAGTGCGAGTATGGAACAGGCGCTTTTACAATGCAGTTGGTTAACTATTTCTTCCAATTTCTTCATACTCACTTACATTCCTCCCATTTTAAAATTGTGTTTATCGCAATGCTCTGGGTTTAAATGAACGACGAGGAGTTTTGAAATGAGTATTTGTATCAGTTCACAAACAATAGATGTGATGAGACACGTGCGTGCCAAATTTGGTTGAAATTTCTCCAAGAGTTCCTGAAGTTATGATTTTATGTCATCCATTTCACCCCCACCCACAGCCATAGGGGTGCTTGGGGTATCTTCCTGTAACAGAAATTTCTTCCAGATATGTGTGCTAAGTTCGGTAGAAATTATTTTAGGCATTGCAAAGATACGCTAGTATATCACTGGAATTTCAGGTCCCTAGCCCCGCACGTATGGGTGAAACGTCATTGGAACTGTCATCAATGAATCTAGCAACCCCAAAAGTATGTATTTGGTACTAATATCTGTAGTTATCAAATATTTTAAAATATCATGGCTTTTCAGATCATCCGGACCACTAGCAGTGGTAGGGGTGTACTTACCCCAACAATATTTTAATACAAATAATTATGTAATTAACATGTATTTATTTAGTGTAAGGTAATACAAAAATGGAGTGCAACTAACATACAGTAAATTTATAATTTTACAAAAATAAATAGAACTAAAGCATTAAATCTACAAATTAATAACTGTTATATTGGGATTTTGAGCTCATTCCCCGTCCTTGCAGAAAAATAATTAATTAAGGATGTACATACATCATTATTTTGTTTTATCATCCAATCATATTTCACCACAGTTGTGGCTCCTTCAGTGGGTTTTTTATTATTTGCCTTAAATGGACACAATTATTTCTAGGTTAAGGAATACGATGTGTCAAATTTTTTTGTAAGTTACATTATGTGCACTTTACCTTTTACTTTACATTATGTGCATCCTTTGGCTGCCTACCTGTGACTGATTGTGGTTGGCATCCCATTTGTGGGTGAAACACCTTTAAACAGCGGTTAATTTTAGTAGGATGCACGAGAACCTTATTACAGTGTTACAACATATTCTAAAAATTGAAGTTTCGTCCGATCTGAATCCTTAAAAAAAGTCTTCAGGATATGCAAGTATTTTGATGGACGCGACAAATGCTTTTGCCGAAATAAAATCCTCTTCTCTATGTGTTGTTGTGGTCTTCAGTCCTGAGACTGGTTTGATGCAGCTCATCATGGGACAATGAATGAAGTGTCATGGTTACAACCGTTAAGTTATGGGCCATAAAAGGGCCTACGATTGCAAGTGATCTTCTACTCGAACATGTCGCTGTGATTTCGCAACAATCTGAACGAGGGATGCGTGCTACAAGAGACCGCCCCAACATGCTGTACTTGTTGTGTTACTCTGTCATAGTTGGCTGAGACTTCTCTATGAGTGACTCTTATTTAAACCTTAGTACATAGGAAAACAAAAAGCTATAATATCTGATCTTTTTCCTGATGATTAACTTGGCAGTTAAAACTCGGAGGAGAGTGAGGTGCCGAAGCAAAGACAGCCGCCGGAAGTTGCTTCGACGAATGAGCGACATTGCCTTAGCCACGCCCACCAGCGTTTCGCTGCGCCACCGCAGCGAATCACTAAATATCTACGTGCGGCCAAACACAGGATCGCTCAACAAAGGCCCTGATCATCGACTGAGACCCGTCTTCCGTCAGGCAGAATCCTACGTGAAAGTTATTGTTAAATGTACTCCAAGTGAGAGACTGGTATTGTGTCTGTATCAAGTGATGCGTCAATGTTCAGAGACGATTGTAATTATTCATGACATTCCTGTGGAAACGAATTGTAAAAAAGTTAAGTAATTCTTTTTATCTATGCTATAATGAAGTGAACTAATATTCTGTGTGTTATAGTGTTCACTTGGTCCCCTCCCAGAGCAAAATAAGGAACCCACAGTTGTACCGACAAGGGTATTTTCGTTCGGCACACCAGTTACACAATTAATTTTCGTTGTTTAGATTACGCAGTTTCCAGGAGGTTGCTGAACCGTCTTACATACATGGTGTAGTTTTTAGTATTATAGTGTACAGCTAGAAACATAACGGTCTTTTGTGTGGTTCTCAATTTAGTCGTCAGTGTGTAGTAGATTGTCCTATAATTCTGGTATAGCTGTTGCTTTTTGCGCCAGGGCGTATTTTCCATTTTGGACGGAGTGCCTGTTTGATACTCATTGTGGTGTGTGACGCTCTGTTGATCAAAACCAGTTGTCTTATCATCCAATTCCAAATTCGACTGGTCTCTGGAAGCGAGGACGTGTGTCGAGGACTCCAGCACCAGGCGCAGTCGGTAGAGTGGCTCAGCTCTGTGGAGTCTCCCTCCAGGAGGGTGACGTAAAACCACACTGGAATCACTTCCGATTGAAACATTTGGCTGTTGAAGTTCCTCCTTATATTCCTGCTGTTGTCGTCCCGGTGTTCCCTTCCTGTTGACTTTAGTAATTACCAATGTGTGATCAATGTGCAGTTGCTTTTATTACTATTATTATTACACTTCTTTGCCCTTAGGACAGTGACTGAACATGAATGTTACATGATTATTCAAATTCCCCTTTTTTCATGTTTTCTTCTTCTTTTTCTCTTCCCAAAACCACTTCATTCTTTGACTGTATTCGTATTTCCCTTGTTCTGTCCATATTTTCCCTGGTGTCTTCCTTTCCTTTGCTTCTTATTTCGTGTTCATAATTTTGTGTCTGAATTTGTTTCTTTCATTTATCATTTCTTTATTGACTGCTACTTGTTTTAGGTCTTCTTCTATTTCATGAAACCAGTTGGGTTTTTTGATTGAGCTGTTAACTACATCAAAAATCCACTTTGTGAGTCCGATGTTGTTCATTCTGTGTGTATGTCCAAAGGATGTTAATCGATTTTTCCGATTACAGTTATTTTTAATGTTATTTGTTTACATTTTACTTATAATTTTTTTACTTTTAATTTTTTAATTTTTTATTTAGTTATATCAGCCAAAACCCATTATACCAAATACGATTATGTTATACAGTGAAACAAACATGATATTTTTCTGGTTTATTTAGCAACACTGCCTATTTCCATAATGCGGGATTAATTTATGTATTTTTTTAAAAAAAATTTTAAGGTCTATGGGACCAAACTGCTGAGGTCATCGGTCTCTAGGCTTACACACTACTTAATCTGACTTAAACTAACTTACGCTAATGACAAGGCACACACTCATGCCGTAGGGAGGACTCGAACTTCCGACTGGGGGAGCTGCACGAACCATGGCAAGGCACCCCTGACATCACGGCTACCCCGCACGGTGATATGTAAATTTATCCGTTAGACAGTGATAAGAGAGCCCCAGTATACTAGAGGGAGATACTACATAGCATTTTACTCGCATATTTAATCATGGCAAGTGACAATATCAGTACTAGCGCAACGGATTTCCCGGGTAACCATGGATTACTCTGGGACTCAACAACGAACTTAGATCGACCCCCCCCCCTCCTGCCCCTCAGCCCACCGACGCAGTCCATGGACCTATGGACCTGACCTGCAGCTGTTCCATTCCCCCAGTCAGAGGATGGCATTTTTCTATGTAAAATATTCCAAAGGTAAAATTGTCCACAGTTCAGCTATTTGAGTGAGAACTACATGGGGCATGAGGGTGGTGGGGAGGATGTTGTCAGTACAGCAAACAAACCTGGCCTCTTTAGGACTACTGAGGAGGATGTTGCCATGTTGTTGTTGTTGTGGTCTTCAGTCCTGAGACTGGTTTGATGCAGCTCTCCATGCTACTCTATCCTGTGCAAGCTTTTTCATCTCCCAGTACCTACTGCAACCTACATCCTTCTGAATCTGCTTAGTGTATTCATCTCTTGGTCTCCCTCTACGATTTTTACCCTCCACGCTGCCCTCCAATACTAAATTGGTGATCCCTTGATGCCTCAGAACATGTCCTACCAACCGATTCCTTCTTCTGGTCAAGTTGTGCCACAAACTTCTCTTCTCCCCAATCCTATTCAATACTTCCTCATCAGTTATGTGATCTACCCATCTAATCTTCAGCATTCTTCTGTAGCACCACATTTCGAAAGCTTCTATTCTCTTCTTGTCCAAACTATTTATCGTCCATGTTTCACTTCCATACATGGCTACACTCCATACGAATACTTTCAGAAATGACTTCCTGACACTTAAATCAATACTGGATGTTAACAAATTTCTCTTCTTCAGAAACGCTTTCCTTGCCATTGCCAGCCTACATTTTATATCCTCTCTACTTCGACCATCATCAGTTATTTTGCTCCCCAAATAGCAAAACTCCTTTACTACTTTAAGTGCCTCATTTCCTAATCTAATTCCCTCAGCATCACCCGACTTAATTAGACTACATTCCATTATCCTTGTTTTGCTTTTGTTGATGTTCATCTTATATCCTCCTTTCAAGACACTGTCCATTCCATTCAACTGCTCTTCCAAGTCCTTTGCTGTCTCTGACAGAATTACAATGTCATCGGCGAACCTCAAAGTTTTTATTTCTTCTCCATGAATTTTAATACCTACTCCGAATTTTTCTTTTGTTTCCTTTACTGCTTGCTCAATATACAGATTGAACAACATCGGGGAGAGGCTACAACCCTGTCTTACTCCCTTCCCAACCACTGCTTCCCTTTCATGTCCCTCGACTCTTATGACTGCCATCTGTTTTCTGTACAAATTGTAAATAGCCTTTCGCTCCCTGTATTTTACCCCTGCCACCTTTAGAATTTGAAAGAGAGTATTCCAGTCAACATTGTCAAAAGCTTTCTCTAAGTCTACAAATGCTAGAAACGTAGGTTTGCCTTTCCTTAATCTTTCTGCTCAGATAAGTCATAAGGTCAGTATTGCCTCACGTGTTCCAGTGTTTCTACGGAATCCAAACTGATCTTCCCCGAGGTTGGCTTCTACTAGTTTTTCCATTCGTCTGTAAAGAATTCGTGTTAGTATTTTGCAGCTGTGACTTATTAAGCTGATAGTTCGGTAATTTTCACGTCTGTCAACACCTGCTTTCTTTGGGATTGGAATATTATATTCTTCTTGAAGTCTGAGGGTATTTCGCCTGTTTCATACATCTTGCTCACCAGATGGTAGAGTTTTGTCAGGACTGGCTCTCCCACGGCCGTCAGTAGTTCCAATGGAATATTGTCTACTCCGGGGGCCTTGTTTCGACTCAGGTCTTTCAGTGCTCTGTCAAACTCTTCACGCAGTATCATATCTCCCATTTCATCTTCATCTACATCCTCTTCCATTTCCATAATATTGTCCTCAAGTACATCGCCCTTGTATAGACCCTCTATATACTCCTTCCACCTTTCTGCTTTCCCTTCTTTGCTTAGAACTGGGTTTCCATCTGAGCTCTTGATATTCATACAAGTCGTTCTCTTATCTCCAAAGGTCTCTTTAATTTTCCTGTAGGCGGTATCTATCTTACCCCTAGTGAGATAGGCCTCTACATCCTTACATTTGTCCTCTAGCCAACCCCGCTTAGCCATTTTGCACTTCCTGTCGATCTCATTTTTGAGACGTTTGTATTCCTTTTTGCCTGTTTCACTTACTGCATTTTTATATTTTCTCCTTTCATCAATTAAATTCAATATTTCTTCTGTTACCCAAGGATTTCTACTAGCCCTCGTCTTTTTACCTACTTGATCCTCTGCTGCCTTCACTACTCCATCCCTCAAAGCTACCCATTCTTCTTCTACTGTATTTATTTCCCCCATTCCTGTCAATTGCTCCCTTATGCTCTCCCTGAATCTCTGTACAACCTCTGGTTCTTTTAGTTTATCCAGGTCCCATCTCCTTAAATTCCCACCTTTTTGCAGTTTCTTCAGTTTTAATCTACAGGTCATAACCAATAGATTGTGGTCAGAGTCCACATCTGCCCCTGGAAATGTCTTACAATTTAAAACCTGGTTCCTAAATCTCTGTCTTACCATTATATAATCTATCTGATACCTTTTAGTATCTCCAGGGTTCTTCCATGTATACAACCTTCTTTCATGATTCTTAAACCAAGTGTTAGTTATGATTATGTTGTGCTCTGTGCAAAATTCTATCAGGCGGCTTCCTCTTTCATTTCTGTCCCCCAATCCATATTCACCTACTATGTTTCCTTCTCTCCCTTTTCCTACACTCGAATTCCAGTCACCCATGACTATTAAATTTTCGTCTCCCTTCACAATCTGAATAATTTCTTTTATTTCATCATACATTTCTTCAACTTCTTCGTCATCTGCAGAGCTAGTTGGCATATAAACTTGTACTACTGTAGTAGGTGTGGGCTTCGTATCTATCTTGGCCACAATAATGCGTTCACTATGCTGTTTGTAGTAGCTTACCCGCATTCCTATTTTCCTATTCATTATTAAACCTACTCCTGCATTACCCCTATTTGATTTTGTGTTTATAACCATGTAGTCACCTGACCAGAAGTCTTGTTCCTCCTGCCACCCAACTTCACTAATTCCCACTATATCTAACTTCAACCTATCCATTTCCCTTTTTAAATTTTCTAACCTACCTGCCCGATTAAGGGATCTGACATTCCACGCTCCGATCCGTAGAACACCAGTTTTCTTTCTCCTGATAACGACATCCTCTTGAGTAGTCCCCGCCCGGAGATCCGAATGGGGGACTATTTTACCTCCGGAATATTTTACCCAAGAGGACGCCATCATCATTTATCCATACAGTAAAGCTGCATGCCCTCGGGAAAAATTACGGCTGTAGTTTCCCCTTGCTTTCAGCCGTTCGAAGTACCAGCACAGCAAGGCTGTTTTGGTTATTGTTACAAGGCCAGATCAGTCAATCATCCAGACTGTTGCCCCTGCAACTACTGAAAAGGCTGCTGCCCCTCTTCAGGAACCACACGTTTGTCTGGCCTCTCAACAGATACCCCCCCGTTTTGGTTGCACCTACGGTATGGCTATCTGTATCGCTGAGGCACGCAAGCCTCCCCACCAACGGCAAGGTCCATGGTTGATGTTGCCATAAGAAGAAAAAAATCCGGCTTTCTAAAGACCCTAGCGTGGAATATTATTATGATTCCTTGATTCGGTTGTTACATGTTTATACGAGGGTTGTCCAGAAAGTAAGTTCCGTGAAATGGACACCACAGTGAAAGCCCAATGGGGCTTTGCGCAGATGTGTTGTGTAGTGTCTCTAGTATGACCGTCGATCGCATCAAGACGCTCTTTTCAGTTGTGAGCGCTCTGTGAGCGAGTAAAGGTGGCTTGTCTCCCACCAAGTAGGAGTGCCCGCTGAGAGGCTTCGCCTTAATGAATGCAGCCCGCCTAACACAACTGCCACGCACTTCCTTCTTCGTGTCAATTCTCAGCCACACTCTGCAGGGGCAGTGAAGGCGCTCCTGCAGCCTTTTCTATGGGAAGTGTTCGATCACCCACACCACAGCCCTAATTGGCTCGTCCTGAGTATCATCTCTGTTCACGTGAAACGCTGGATACGAAGACAACACTTGGGCGCAGGCTACGCGCTGTAGACCAGCGCAGAGAATTATCGCAAGGCGCAGGTGGCTGCCTTCTACGACGATGATGTTGGAAATTTGGTATAACGCTCCAGCAAATGTCGAAGTCTGAGCGGCTATTATGTAGAGAAGAATCTGGAAAGTGTAGCTAACTCTTGCAAATAAAATGTTTCTGGTTTTCACTGTAGTTTCCATTTAGCGACCAATGGAACTTACTTTCTGGACAACCCTCGTATTTTCTTCTTTCATCAATAAGTTTCAGTATCCAATAATTTCTATGTGGTGTTGTCTTTTTACCTTTTTTTATCCAATAATACTTTCACAGATTCATCTCCAAAAGCTATCATCATCATCATCATCTATGGTATTTATTTTCCCATATTTCAGTCAATCGTTCCCTAATGCTTCAGTAAATATTACGTCTGTTGTTTCCCTTTGCTTACAGCCGTTCCCAGTACCACCGTTGCAAGGCCATATTGGCTAATGTTACATGATCAGGCCAGTCAATCATTAAGACTGTTGGCCCTGCAGCTACTGAGAAGTAACTCTCTTTGCTAACCACACACACGTCACTGCAGTCTCCGAGCGTTTGACTATAGCGTTCACATCTGAGAGGAGGAGGCACTAGTGACATTTGAAGTTTGAGTAACGTCTGGAGACATGTTCAAATACTCCATAAACTGGGAAGCTACAGGTCCAATTTCCCATGTGACACAAATTTTCATTTGTTAGGACAGATTGATGAGACACTGAATTAGAGGATAACATACCTTAAACGGCCATACATTGATTTTGGATTGTGGTATTTCATTCAACCGAAGCCAGTAAGTGGTTATAACGTAAATCTGAGGTGAGTCCGGAGGCTGTGGCATGCCTGTAAGCACCAACTGACAATCGTGTCACCCTCGGCCAGTACCGTCATTGTATTATACAATGTGTGAATGAGTCTTGAGACTTGGGACGTGAGTGTATCACATGGAAACAGACAAAAGGGGTTTCATGCACGTTCTGAAAAACATACCAGCCTTCACACGTGTATCAGTACCCTGCAAGTTACTGTGATGCGCATGTCAGAGGGTAGTTATTTCCCAGAGTACCACGTACTAGGGTTGCTTCCCATTACTTCTGCGTTGGGAGTGGGCGAAGAATGACTATATAAAAGCAACTGTGGGCCCTCGAATTAGTCTTATACTGTCCAGGCGGTCTCTACTAAATCGACACGAAAGACGCTGTAATGTATTCACTTTGTGTGAATCCTTCTGTGGGATAGTTAACGACTGCCAATTCACGATTCTCTGCATTTCTGAGACGCCCATCCATAGGTCAGAAAATCCTGTTAACGTTCGTGCTAGCCATCTTTATTTACTTTCAGTACCTCCTTTCCGTCTGACCTAGCATAGGTCTCTCTTGAGCATTGTAGTAGGATTGGACGCACGAGCGTTTTGTAAGCAATTGCTTTGTAGAATCATTGCATCCCCCAGTTTCCTGCCGATTAACCGAAGTCTTCCACCATTTTACTTACGACTGAACCTATATGATCGTTCCATTTCATATTCATACAAACTGGTACATCCAGGTATTTGAACGATTGCAGCTGTCACGCATTGATATTGTAATCATAAGATATCACTTTTCTGCGTTTTGTGAAGAGCAAAATTTTACGTTTACGAACATTTCTCGGATGTACACCATCTATACTGCTACCGATATATAAAGATAAGCCGTTGCTTAACATATTATCAAAAGTCTCGGAAAAATGCTTCACCGAGTTTCATGGAATGTTTACATGATATTTTAATAAATGTTCAGACAAACATAGGCTGCATATTTTATAAATATATATGATATATAAAAACACATACTCCATCTCAAGGGGAAATATTGTTATCAAAAATCTCACAAAGGATGTTGACCGATTTACTTCAAATTTTTACACTATACTCTAATAACCATCTTGACTATGCTATACAAAAACAGGTCGATGTTTAAAGTTGTTACCAAAAATCTCAAAAGGTTCATGACCAATGTATGACCAATGTACTTCACATTTTTATTTTTTAAAAAATATTTTAATAAACGCTCAGACGCATGTATAAGAGAAAATGTTGATACCAAAAATTTCGAAAAGTTCTCGATCAATTTGCTTCAAACTTTTACGCGACAGTTTAATGAATACTTAGATGGACATAGACGATATAATTTTAAATACATATATTATATAGATACATGGGTGGTAGAAAACAGAAAAAAATTTCTTGGCCGATTTAATTCAAATGTTTACCAGACACTATATAACAGCAATTACAGGTTTTCTGTTAAAACCGACAGAGAGAAAGAAAATGATGCGCTGCGCTCTGCTGTGAATATGTGTGGTTTTGTTTTATTTCTCGCACACAGTTTTACATGTAATAGCGGGGTATTTAAACCATTAGAGAAAATGTTTCATCCATGGATATTCCTTCTCATTACGTATACATTTTGAAACAAAAATTGTTTAGACAACAAGGTGGTGTTTTGTTTCGTACTTCGTAGTCGTTTTTAACACAAAGTAGGAAAGTTGTCTCTGTGGCTTATCGGTTTTTAATTTGAACATTTCACCACTATCTGAATACTCCTAAATTTTGTAATCCTACCAATTTACGGATTCAAATTGTGCTATATGCTGTCACTGCAAGCTGCTATCCTCGTAGAGCCAGCAAAAGAATTTGCTCTCATCCCGCATATGCGAATCATCCCAACCGATTTACTATTCATTTTAAGCTATTTCATTTCCCAATCAAAGTTACGTTCGGAATAACAATAAACACGACTCAAAGGCAGAGAGAGGGGTAGATCGGTAGAGAGCAGGGGGGATGGGGGAGTGGTTATGGACGTAATGCATATAGAGAGGATGGAGGAGGGGCTAGAGAGGGGGGAGAAGTCTAGCCTGTATATCTAATTTCCATATAAATTCAGCCATTACGAAGAATTGCCGGGTTCACTAGTTATAGATAACTGCAACATCTCTGTGTTATTTTTTGACAGTAAATCGTTTTCCCTTATATCTGTTAAGTTGTACGTGGAGTAAAACGTGAATTTCGATTCTGATGCTTCGTTTATGTCAGCGATACTTCCACGTTTCGCGTAGACCCCGAAATTGGCAACACCATCATCTTACAATATGCCATCGTCCCAGAAATTGCACTTGTAAAACTGAAGTGTAGGCAATTAGATCAAATTCACCAGAAATGTCTACCTTCTGTGACTTCGAATGTTTGGTGCTGGGAGAATGAGGTTTTATTAGGAAGTATTATTTTACATTCCGCAGTGAATAACCATCAAATTGCGAATGACTACCGCTAAACAAATAAAACCACGATAACAGATAGATTTCTGACGTCTTCAGGCCACGAGTGGCCTACCGGGACCATCCGACCGCCGTGTCATCCTCAGAGGTGGATGCGCATAGGAGGGTTGTGTGGTCAGCACACCGCTCTCCCGGTCGTTATGATGGTATTCTTGACCGAAGTCGCTACTATTCGTTCGAGTAGCTCCTCAATTGGCGTCACGAGGCTGAGTGTTCCCCGAAAAATGGCAACAGCGCATGGCGGCTGGATGGTCACCCATGCAAGTGCCGGCCACGCCCAACAGCGCTTAACTTCGGTGATCACACGGTAACCGGTGTATCCACTGTGGCAAGGCCGTTGCCAATAAATATACAAATGAGACATAAATCGATAGATGTGATGTACATGTACAGACAAGCAAATGCTTGAGTATCAATGAGGATGAAATTATGATGATAAGGACAACACAAAACCCAAATCTCTTACCCAGCCGGGAATCGAAACCGGGTCGTTAGGGATGACATTTGTCAATAATGCGTTGGTCCACGCCTGTTCCGTACGCAAGCAGATACTCGGCTTCGCGCTAATTGATATAGTTGTTGGATGTCGTACTCAGGGCTATCGTGCCTAATTCTGTCCAACTGGCGCATCAGATCAGCAAAATCTCAAGCCGGTTGGAGGGCCCAGCCTATAATGCTGCAAACGTTCTCAGTTGGGGCCAAATCCGGCGAATTTGCTGGTCAAGATATGGTTTTGGAAGCACAAAGAAAAGCTGTGGAAACGCTCGCCATGTGCGGGCAGGCATTATATTGTTGAAATATAAGCCTAGGGCGGTTTGGCTTGAAGGGCAAGAAAACGGAACGTAGAAGCCGTTGCATACCGCTGTGCTGCGAGGATGCCACGAATGACAACCAAAGGGTTCCTGCTATGAAAAGAAGTGGCACCCCAAAACATCAGTGCTGGTTGTCAGGCCGCATGGCGGGCGAGAGTCAGGCTGGTATGAAGATGGTATCTGTTCTATCGGACGTGTCCGAAAGAACAGATACCATCTTCATACAGTTAAGGCTAACCGGCCATTGACCCTCTTCTTCTGTGCTGGGTGTACACGCATTGCCCGAACTCTTACGGGACTCAGCCGCGAGTAATTAGTGTAATGGGAAGGGGCACTACCAACGTAGTGTGTGGACATTAAGTTGAGAATGTGTGTCTCACGGGGAGCGTGCGAGGGATAAATCCCTGTAGTCGTACTATCCTCCGTGAGCTCGGTGGATCCGATGGTTCAAATGGTTCAAATGGCTCTGAGCACTATGCGACTCAACTTCTGAGGTCATTAGTCCCCTAGAACTTAAACTAGTTAAACCTAACTAACCTAAGGGCATCACACACATCCATGCCCGAGGCAGGATTCGAACCTGCGACCGTAGAGGTCTCGCGGTTCCAGACTGCAGCGCCTAGAACCGCACGGCCACGCCGGCAGGCTGGTGGATCCGATGGATAGAGCGTATGCCATGCAAGCAGCAGATCCCGGATTCGAGTCCTGGTCGGGGCACACATTTTCGACTGTCCCTGTTGATGTATATCAACGCCTGTCGACAGCTTATGGTCTTGATTTAATTATCATTTCAGTCAGACTGGTATCCCCCTGCTGTCTTTGGTGGTTATTAGGGGCCAGTTTGAAACAGGACTCATCACTGAAGACAATTTTACTCCGTGGAATTAGATTTCACGCCGAATGCGCACGACACCACTGGAGACGGGTTTGCTGGCGTACGGAGGTCGTAGGTAGCTGGAGCATAGGGCGCCGTGAGCTCATCTTGTTAAGCGTCCTTGTGGTCACTGGAGCACCAGTTGTACGTCGCATTGACGATAATGATGAATCCGGGACTCGGAGTGCCTCTCCGACGATTCCTCGATCTTCACGTTCTGCCTTCCTCCAGGTCGACCGCCCCCTTCTTCACGCTGTGTCCGGCCATAATTCACACAGTTCCTGCCAATGTCGTCCAATAGGGGCAACGCTTCTAGTCAAATTTCGAGAGATTCGCCGATTACTCTGACCGGCTTCTTTTTGCCCAACTGCACGTCCTCCCTAAAATGTTGGCATCTGCATTTATTGTTCAAGAACCGGTCAGCCACGGCATAGTACTGTCCAACTGAGTACACGGAATGAAATTCGTAGACTCTTGAAGACCTTGTATCGATATTTCCCCTCTTTACTGTCCTTGTTAGTTGCGCATTGAAACTACGCTGCAGCGTTGAATGTTCATTCATCTGGCGCCGAAGTTTCCTAGTTTTGCATAGTCCATCGACACCTATATGAATATTAATTTGTGACCAATATCCGTAACGCCATTGAGGTGCATCGTTTCTCTTTTCTTACAGTATCGTATGTATCGTATATATAATCCTCGATTTGTAAAAAAAAGAGATTTCAGGGAGTGTTTTTGAAGTTTATAATTCTTAAAACTTTATTTTAACGCTTTCTTGAACATGTTAAAAGTGTGAGTACAACATTTGTTTTGCATTGCTCCAACCGCAACGTAAGTTCTATTGTAAACCATCTCTGATTTTTCGTCGAAGGTACCGATATGGCATACCGATGCGTACCGTCACAAATAAGGGAATTATATATATGGGCTACTCAGAAAATAGCTTCGTTTTGGCATTAAAAAAAACTAGGTACAGGAAATACATTTTATTATATACATCTGCAAGAGCGACTGACATACTACTTTACCACATAGTCACCAAACACATTGAGGCACTTACCATAGAGGTGGACAAGCTTTGAAAGAGCTTCGTCGTAAAACTGTGCCGCCTGAGACTCCAGCCAGTGAGTCACGGCCGCCTGGAGTTCCGCGTCATCAAAGCGCTGCGTTGCAAGCCAGTTCTTCATCTTGGGAAACAAGTGGAAGTCGCTTGGGACAAGATCGGGACTGTAAGGCGGATGAGGGAAAATTTCTCATTTGTATGAATTAGGGAATTCTTTGGTGTGGTTTGCCGTGTGAGGTCGGGCATTGTCGTGCAAAAACAAAATTTTTTGTCCTTCGTTTAGCTACTTTTAGTTCAGCAGCACATTCATATGCGATTTTTGTTTCCTTCCGACATTAAATATCTTTTTCTCAGCTTCAGTGTTATGTGTGTGGGTTCCTTCTGCAGTTTGTGATCCATTTGTACGGCCAATTGCGTTTTTTTTGTTGTTGTTGTTTTTCTGTGTGTGTGTATGTGCGTGTGTATGGTCCCAGAAACGGTTTAATATGTCTCTCCATGCTAATGTATCCCGTGCAAGCCCCTTCATCTCTACATAACCTACTGCAACTTACATCCATTTGAATCGGTTTCAAGCAATGGTCATCCTCTACAGTTTTTACTCGTCACACTCCACCCCCCCTTCCCCCCCTCCCCCCTCCGCCATTCCCCACATCCATTTTAACTATTATTTGATGCGTGAGAATGAGTCCCGTCTACCAGGCCACTTTTTTTACACAAGTTGTACCGTAACACTTATTTTTGCCCCGTTGGACTCAGTGCCTCTTCATTAGTTATTTGAATCCTCAGCATTCTTTTGTAACGCTAGATTTCGAAAGCTTCTGTTATGTTCTTTGCTTTATTGCTAGTCGTCCTCTTTTCAGCCTCATGTGAGGTTACACTTTCAGAAATAACTTCCTGCCACTTAAATTTATTTTACATGTTCAAAGATCCTCTTTTTGAGAAATCCTTTTTATGCTGTAACGCGTCTGCATTTTATACCCTCTCTGTTTAATCCATGTCAGTTACCTTGCTGCCCAAATAGTAAAGATCGTTTCATACTTTTAGTGTCTCCTAATTTAATTCCCTCAACACACTGGACTTAATTTTATTACGCTCCATTGCCACTCTTTAGTTTCGTTTGTTTTGTGCTATAATCTCTTTTCAAGACACTAAGATTCTTAAATCAAATCTTTGCAACGATTAAATAGTGCTCAGTGCAAACTTCAGCCAGGTATCGACATCTACATCCATACTCCGCAAGCCACCTGACGGTGTGTGGCAGAGGGTACCTTCAGTACCTCTATCGGTTCTCCCTTCCATTCCAGTCTCGTATTGTTCGTGGAAAGAAGGATTGTCGGTATGCTTCTGTGTGGGCTCTAATCTCTCTGATTTTATCCTCATGGTCTCTTCGCGAGATATACGTAGGAGGGAGCAATATACTGCTTGACTCTTCGGTGAAGGTATGTTCTCGAAACTTCAACAAAAGCCCGTACCGAGCTACTGAGCATCTCTCCTGCAGAGTCTTCCACTGGAGTTTATCTATCATCTCCGTAACGCTTTGGCGATTACTAAATGATGCCGTAACGAAGAGCGCTGCTCTCCATTGGATCTTCTCTATCTCTTCTATCAACCCTATCTGGTACGGATCCCACACTGCTGAGCAGTATTCAAGCAGTGGGCAAACAAGCGTACTGTAACCTACTTCCTCTGTTTTCGGATTGCATTTACTTAGGATTCTTCCAATGAATCTCAGTCTGGCACCTGCTTTACCAACGATAAACTTTATATGATCATTCCATTTTAAATCACTCCTAATGCGTACTCCCAGATAATTTATGGAATTAACTGCTTCCAGTTGCTGACCTTCTATTTTGTAGCTAAATGATAATGGATCTATCTTTCTATATATTCGCAGCACATTACACTTGTCTACATTGAGATTCAATTGCCGTTCCCTGCACCATGCGTCAATTCGCTGCAGATCCTCCTGCATTTCAGTACAATTTTCCATTGTTACAACCTCTCGATGTACCACAGCATCATCCGCAAAAAGCCTCAGTGAACTTCCGATATCATCCACAAGGTCATTTATGTATATTGTGAATAGCAACGGTCCTACGACACTCCCCTGCGGCACACCTGAAATCACTCTTACTTCGGAAGACTTCTCGCCATTGAGAATGACATGCTGCGTTCTGGTATCTAGGAACTCCTCAATCCAATTACACAATTGGTCTGATAGTCCATATGCTCTTACTTTGTTCATTAAACGACTGTGGGGAACTGTATCGAACGCCTTGCGGAAGTCAAGAAACACGGCATCTACCTGTGAACCCGTGTCAATGGCCCTCTGAGTCTCGTGGACGAATAGCGCGAGCTGGGTTTCACACGACTGCCTTTTTCGAAAGATTCCTGCAGAGTAGATTTCTAGTCTCCAGAAAAGTCATTATACTCGAACATCATACGTGTTCCAAAATTCTACAACTGATCCACGTTATAGATATAGGTCTATAGTTCTAAACATCTGTTCGACGTCCTTTCTTGGAAACGGGGACGACCTGTGCCCTTTTCCAATCCTTTGGAATGCTACGCTCTTCTAGAGACCTACGGTACACCGCTGCAAGAAGGGGGGCAAGTTCCTTCGCGTACTCTGTGTATAATCGAACTGGTATCCCATCAGGTCCAGCGGCCTTTCTTCTTTTGAGTGATTTTAATTGTTTCTCTATCCCTCTGTCGTCTAATTCGATATCTACCATTTTATCATCTGTGCGACAATCTAGAGAAGGAACTACAGTGCAGTCTTCCTCTGTGAAACAGCTTTGGAAAAAGACAATTAGTATTTCGGCCTTTAGTCTGTCATTCTCTGTTTCAGTACCATTTTGGTCACAGAGTGTATGGACATTTTGTTTTGATCCACCTACCGCTTTGACATAAGACAAAAATTTCTTAGGATTTTCTGCCAAGTCAGTACATAGAACTTTATTTTCGAATTCATTGAACGCCTCTCGCATAGCTCTCCTCACACTACATTTCGCTTCGCGTAATTTTTGTTTGTCTGCAAGGCTTTGGCTGTGTTTATGTTTGCTGTGAAGTTCCCTTTGCTTCCGCAGCAGTTTTCTAACTCGGTTGTTGTACCACGGTGGCTCTTTTCCATCTCTTACGATCTTGTCTGGCACATACTCATCTAACGCATATTGTACGATGGTTTTGAACTTTGTCCACTAATCTTCAACACTATCTGTACTTGAGACAAAACTTTTGTGTTGAGCCGTCAGGTACTCTGTAATCTGCTTTTTGTCACTTTTGCTAAACAGAAAAATCTTCCTACCTATTTTAATATTTTTATTTACGGCTGAAATCATCGATGCAGTAACCGCTTTATGACATTAATTCCCTGTTCTGCGTTAACTGTTTCAAATAGTTCGGGTCTGTTTGTCACCAGAAGGTCTAATATGTTATCGCCACGAGTCGGTTTTCTGTTTAACTGCTCAAAGTAGTTTTCAGATAAAGCACTTAAAAAAATTTCACTGGATTCTTTGTCCCTGCCACCCGTTATGAACGTTTGAGTCTCCTGGTCTATATCCCGCAAATTAAAATCTCCGCCCAGAACTATAACATGGTGGGGAAATCTACTCGAAATATTATCCAAATTATCCTTCAGGTGCTCAGCCACAACAGCTGCTGAGCCAGGGGGCCTATAGAGACATCCAATTACCATGTTTGAGCCTGCTTTAACCGTGACCTTCACCCAAATTATTTCACATTTAGGATCTCCGTCCATTTCCTTCGATACTATTGCACTTCTTATCGCTATAAACACGCCTCCCCCTTCACTGTCCAGCCTGTCTCTGCGGTATACACTCCAATCTGAGTTTAGGATTTCATTACTGTTTACGTCTGGTTTCAGCCAACTTTCTGTCCCTAGTACTGTATGGGCATTGTGACCGTTTATTAATGAGAGCAGTTCTGGGACCTTTCTATAGACGTTCCTGCTGTTTATTATTAGCAGATTAATATTGTTATTCCCTGTTGCATTTTGCAATACCTTGCCGCGTCTCAGGAGGCGTCTTGTCGGGCCTCCGACTTTGTTGTCCTACATTTTTCCCTGTCTTCTTTTCACTATTATAGAATCCTACCCGCCCGGCGACATTAATTTTTCGTCTCCCTTTTTTATCTGAGCACTTATCTTTATCAATTTCCTTCGGATCTAGTAGGCATATACACTCGTACTACTGTGGCGGGCTTTACGTTTGGTCTATGTGTCTATCTTGGCTACGATAATGCGTTCATTATGCTGTCCCCATTGAGGAGATCAAACTCTCATCGAAAATAATTATAGTCAAATAGTGTGAAATATAAAACGGGTAGAAATTTACGATCGTGTGTTGGTATCCCCATTCTCATTATCGCAGCTTTTATCCCATGTTCATAATAAGCTTTTTTTCCAAATCTTTTACCTCCCAAGTTCATTGTTCCACGGGTCACACGCAGTGATTCACACACGCCGCTGAGAGGCAATCTGTGGGTTGACAGGAAATCCATAATCGCACAATCGGGACTACGTTTGAATTATAGAAGTGGACAGGACGGCTAACTCCCACCCACCCCCCCCTCCCTCTTCCCCTCTCTCTCTCTCTAATACACATACACACACACACACACGCACACACACAAGCTTTGCCACTATTTGTTAATGCCGCGTCATCGTGCAATCTCTAAATTTATAGTCTCTGTCGCATTTTCGATGTCACATTTCTGCTACTCCTCAGCCTCAAAACAATAGATCCGACAATGACTTATTATCTTATTTGTAAATTGCTGTCCACTATGCAAAATAATTAAAGCAAAGCAAACGTAGGCTATAATACTAATCAATAACCGTTTCTATTACTTGTCACTCATGCTACACATGTAAATAGTAAGTTCTTGCTTTATTGTGCGGTTAACTTTAGTTTAACCGCCTCACTTGGAACGGAAATTAAACGCTATGGAATATGCATGTTTGCTTAGGTACTTATTGAATGGGACGCTTATGGTGCGATCCTTCAAATCTCTTATAGATGTGTACTACTGAAGTTCCCTTCTTGGAGACGTTTTTGGACTCTGCAGCTGTTTGTGTAAATGTTCTACATCACTCTGTAGTTTACGTAATGGACATTTCAGTAAAGCCAAGTAGATGGTTCTTAGTTGTACTTCATTCACTTTACTACTTCATATTTTCAAAGATATGTTAAGCTCTCATCCTTTGAATTTTGTTTTTATGATTAACTGTTGTTTAATTCTGTTATTTCTGTTAGAATGCCTCAGATTGCCATACGTCACTGTCAGCGCCCGATAGGCGACGCAACTTGTCCTGTTTTCATAGCAGCAATGTAAGCCACCGGGCCTCTCAGTCTGATGTTGTTCCTTGCAATGTGAACGTACCAAAGGCGGGATCGTTTTTAATTTCTAATTTTTGACTTGAGCATGTCTGCTCCAAACTTTGACTATTGCATTATCGCAATGTAACTTTATATAAGTAATCTTTCTACAAGATGTACAACTTTGCTTCCGCCGTTTTTCCCAACATATGAGGCTTTAATGAAACGAATTGGTTACACATGTATCAAATGGTTCAAATAGCTCTGAGCACTATGGGACTTAACATCTGAGGTCACCAGTCCCCTAGAACTTAGAACTACTGAAACCTAACTAACCTAAGGACATCACACACATCCATGCCCGAGGCAGGATTCGAACCTGCGACCGTAGCGGTCGCGCGGTTCCAAACTGTAGCGCCTAGAACCGCTCGGCCACCCCGGCCGGGCTTACACATGTATCATTCGAAGTATTTCCCATCGCTGGCCACTACTTTCTCCCATCTTTCGGGCAGTATACGAACCCTCGTCGAAAAAATTGTTCGTCTTTTGAAGCGAACCACGAATGGATCCAATTTGTGACTTCTTCATGAGATCGGAAGTGTTGGTCAGCCAGGCCATGCGCCATTGATCTAAACAGCTGATAGTCAGAGGGATCAATGTCTGGAGAATACGGCGGGTGGGGTAGGACTTCCCATTTTAACGTTTCCAAGTACGTTTTGACCTTTTTTGCAACGTGGGGTCGAGCGTTGTCGTGCTGCAAAATATCTTTATCGTGCCTCTCGCAGCATTGCGGCCGTTTGTCTTTTAATACTCTGCTCAAACGAATTAATTGCGTTCGATAGCGAGCACCTGTGATCGTTTCACTTGGTTTTAACACCTCATAGTACACGACGCCGAGATGGTCCCACCAAATGCAGATCATGATCTTGGAACCGTGAATATTCGGTTTGGCCGGGATATCCCCATGATTTTTTGCGTTTAGGGTTATCGTGATGAACCCACTTTTCGTCCCCGGTCACAATGCGAAGCAGAAATCCATCCTGTTGTGGATTGGCAAGACAGCCAACCCACTATGACAGGAAGCCGAAAGGCACGCATTTTAGCTCACGCAGGCTGGCGTGGGTCTGGAACAGGTCAAGGAAATTAGACTAACAAAAAACGTACGTAGCTGCTGGAATACTTAACTTTAATCCATAATTGGTGAACATCGCTCTTGACGGTACATGTTTTACAGCATCAATAGTAACTGGTAATGGCGCCTTGCTAGGTCGTGGCAAATGACGTAGCTGAAGGCTATGCTAACTATCGTCTCGGCAAACGAGAGCGTATTTTGTCAGTGAACCATCGCTAGCAAAGTCGGCTGTACAACTGGGGCGAGTGCTAGGAAGTCTCTCTAGACCTGCCGTGTGGCGGCGCTCGGTCTGCAATCACTGATAGTGGCGACACGCGGGTCCGACGTATACTAACGGACCGCGGCCGATTTAAAGGCTACCACCTAGCAAGTGTGGTGTCTGGCGGTGACACTACACCTCCCATTTTTGCCTCTGAATCAACTGTTCACAAACGCACAAACGCCGTTCAATGTCTCTCGGTTTCAGCTCACACGGGACCCAAGTTCCTCCTTTGTGAATCATTCCCATAGCCTTGAGACGTTTTGAAATTGCTTGCTGCGTCACTCCCACTAATCGTGCCAACTCTTCTTGAGTTTGACGCGAGTCTTCACTCAGCAATGTCTCCAATTCTGAATCTTCGGAAACATTCTCTCTTCCACCACTGTGCCAGTCTACGACATTAAAATCACCGTTATCGAAGCGTTGAAGCCACTCACAACACGTTCTTTCACTAATAGCGTCCATACCATACGCACTTGAGAGCATTCGATGAGACTCAGCCGCTGTTCTTTTCATATTGAAACAAGACAGTAATACCTCCCACGAATGACGAGAATTAGGCTCGTAAACTGACATTTTCAAAAAAATTGTTCAAATGGCTCTGAGCACTATGGGACTTAACATCTGAGGTCATCAGTCCCCTACAACGTAGAACTACTTAAACCTAACTAACCTAAGCACATCACACACATCCATGCCCGAGCCAGGATTCGAACCTGCGACCGTAGCAGTCACGCGGTTCCGGACCGAAGCGCCTAGAACCGCACGGCCACCGCGGCCGGCTTGACATTTTCAATCAAGAAAAACTTTATGATGAGACACAAATCGACTAATGTTTGAATGAGGTTATGCTGACCGAGGTTCAAGCTAACTGCCTGACGTCTACCATCTGTTTCTTTCGATCGCTACTTACCGTTGTCGCCACCTATCGACAAATGGCGGAAACAGAGTTGTACACCTTATATGTTATGATATTTTCCACCTTGGTTAATGTTTCTGTAAAACTAATTTTTAGATGTATTATTTTATGGGATTTTAAATTTTCATTCTGATGGATATCCTTAGATGTGTCGAAACATAGGTAAATGTATTGAATAATTATTTACAACCGGTTGGCCACTGAAACTTACGGTTTACTTGTAAGGGGCAGTCAAGTGAAAACTAAACATATGGAAAAAAAAGTAAGTAAATTGTTTTTACTTCAAAAGTAATCGCCATAACTGTTATCACATTCATCACACTGTAAGATAAGACGGTCAGTGCCGTCATGAAAAAATTAATTCTGTTGCCTACGGAACGATGACTGTACCCAGAGTGCATCTCTTCGTCCGAAGCAAATAGGCGATTACGAATCTCTCTGGGGCTCCAAAACCAGGGAAAGCGCATGGGGAAAAATGTACGACGATGTGTGAATTCCTAAGGGACCAACCTGCTGAGGTCATCGGTCCCTAGACTTATACACTACTTAATCTACCTTACGCTAAGAACAACACACACACACCCATTCCCGAAGGAGGACTCGAACATCCGGCGTGAGGGACCGCGCAATCCGTGACATGGCGCCACAAACCACGCGGCTACTCCACGCGGCGCATGGGAAGAGATGGGGACTGTATGGAGGATGTATAGAGGCTTCCCACCGAAACTTCTGCAGCGTAGTCGAAAGAAACTCTAATAGTGGGCGGGGTCGCATTTTGCCAAGGTTGTGTCGACAACGCCGCTGAAGTTCTCGCAGCTTCCACACAGTCCCGATCTTCCCCCACGCCATTTTCGTGATCTTAGAGTCGTGAAGGAAGACATTCGTGTCCGCCGATTTGCTTAGGACGGACAGGTGCACCCTGGACACAATCAAGGTTCCATAAGAAACCACAAATATTTATCCATGAAGGCACTTAACTCTGTTGTCTCTCAGGAGGATAAAACTATTAAAACTTATAGCGATTACTTTTGAAACAATGAACAGTTTACTTACTTTTCCATCTGTTTCATTTTCGTTTAAGAGCACCTTATAATTACTGTCTGCACTTGGCAGTTTGATAAAACGCTACCTTCAAATGGTTCAAATCGCTCTGAGCACTATGGGACTTAACAGCTGAGGTCATCAGTCCCCTAGACTTAGAACTTCTTAAACCTAACTATCCTAACGACATCACACACATCGATGTCCGAGGCACGATTCGAACCTGCGACCGTAGCGGTCTCGCGGTTCCAGACTGTAGCGCCTAGAACCACTCGGCCACCCCGGCTGGCACTCCGGGATTCGGCGAGGTGCCCAGCAGACTGACGATGACGACCGGTATGTTGGCCAGCCTGGATGTGGCTTTTAGGCGGTTTCCCACAACCCACTAGCTTGTGGTTCCTCCGCCGATGGCCACTTTCGCAGCCTGGGACGAAGAATGAGGTGTGTTGTGGCTGTGCCCTCTTGTAATGTTTTGCGGTTCGTCTGGATGAGAAGAGGGTAGTATGGCCCGTTTCCACTTACTACAACACAAAATGCACATGCAGTTAGAATACACTTTACCAGAGGAACCAATTGAGTACTTAACTTCAATAATGGTCCGCCTCCGTATCACAACTGTATACACACATCAAAATGAGTTTTGCATCACCCCAGTTCCGAGAGTTCGGGAACCTATACAGACAATTGGAACAGAGATCAACATAAACATCATTTTCGCCCTTTCTATTGCATGTTGTACCACCATACAGCGAGACCTTCAGAGGTGGCGGTCGAGACTACGGAACACACCGGTACCTCTACTACCCAGTAGCGCGTCCTCTTGCGTTGATGCATGTCTGTATTCGTTGTGGCATACTGTCCACAAGTACATAAAGGCGCTGTTGGTCCAGATTGTCCCACTCCTCAGTGGTGATGCGGCGTAGATACCTCAGAGTGATTGGAGGGCCACGTCGTCCATAAACAGCCCGTCTATCCTAGACATGTCCGATAGGGTTCATGTCTGGAGAACATGCTAGCCACTCTAGTCGAGCGATGTCGTTATCCTGAAGGAAGTCATTCACAAGATGTGCACGATGGGGGCGCGAAGTGTCGTCCGCGAAGACGAAAGCCTCGCCAACATGCTGCCGATATGGTTGCACTGTCGGTCGGAGGACGGCATTCACGTATCGCACAGCCGTTACGGCCACTTCCATGACCACCAGCAGCGCAGGAGAGCATCTGTAAAGTTTGGAGGGTAGGAGACGAGATACTGGCAGAAGTGAAACTGTGAGGACCGGGCGTGAGTCGTGCTCCGGTAGCTTAGATGGTAGAGCACTTGCCCGCGAAAGGCAAAGGTCCCGAGGTCGAGTCTCGGTCGGGCACACAGTTTTAATCTGCCAGGAAGTTTCATATCAGCGCACACTCCGCTGCAGAGTGAAAATCTCATTCTCGAAAGTGTCAAGAATTCCCACAGGTAGAGGTGCGTAACAAAAGAACTACGAAAGAAGTTAGCCTGCTTAAAAGATGTTTTCTGGGCAGTAAGGACGCCCCTTATAAACTACGAAAGTCAGCAGGTTCTTAGACGAAACACGAACGTCAGGCTGACCAGACCTCACGCAATGTGCCTTTACAAAGATGTGTCGTGTCGCTACTTTCACAACAACTTAGGAATGCAGAAGAACATCGAAACAATGACCGACCAACGATGGTGAAATCGTGAGTCAGTAGCCAGTTCCCGAGTCAAGCATCAGCCCACGCAAGATAGCAAATTTCCGCACTGTACTGAGAGGTGGGGTCATGAAACACGAAACAGTCGCTAAGCGACATTGCAACTTTAGTTGCTTGGTTGGTTGATTCGGGACAGGGGACTAAACAGCGAGGTCATGGGATTAGGGAAGAAAGTTGGTCGTGTCCTTTCAAAGGAATCATCCCGGCATTTACCTGAAGCGATTCAAGGAAATCACAAAAAACCTAAATCATGATGGCCGGATGCGGGTTTGAACCGTCGTTCTCCGGAATGCGAGTCCAGCGTACTAACGATTGCGCCACCTCGCTCGGTGCAAATTTAGTCCGCCATTGGCGATGTAAAAAGGAGAAAAATGTTCGAGGACTCCTTGAGCTGGCTGTTGAACCGAAAATAAGGTTGTAGTTGTTGTTGTTGTGGTGGTGGTGGTCTTCAGTCCTGAGACTGGTTTGATGCAGCTCTCCATGCTACTCTATCCTGTGCAAGCTTCTTCATCTCCCAGTACCTACTGCAACCTACAACCTTCTGAATCTGCTTAGTGTATTCATCTCTTGGTCTCCCTCTACGATTTTTACCCTCCACACTGCCCTCCAACACGACATTGGTGATCCCTCGATGTCTCAGAACATGTCCTACCAACCGATCCCTTCTTCTAGTCAAGTTGTGCCACAAGCTCCACTTCTCCCCAACTCTATTCAATACCTCCATTAGTTATGTGATCTACCCATCTAATCTTCAGCATTCTTCTGTAGCACCACATTTTGAAAGCTTCTATTTTCTTCTTGTCCAAACTATTTATCGTCCATGTTTCACTTCCATACATGGCTACACTCCATACAAATACTTTCAGAAACGACTTCCTGATTCATAAGTTTATAGTCGATGTTAACAAATTTTTCTTCTTCAGAAATGCTTTCCTTGCCACTGCCAGTCTGCATTTTATATCCTCTCTACTTCGACCATCATCAGTTATGTTGCTCCCCAAATAGCAAAACTCCTTTACTACTTTAAGTGTCTCATTTCCTAATCTAATTCCCTCAGCATCTCCCGACTTAATTCGACTGCATTCCATTATCCTCGTTTGGCTTTTGTTGATGTTCATCTTATACCCTCCTTTCAAGACACTGTCCATTCCGTTCACTGCTCTTCCAAGTCCTTTGCTGTCTCTGACAGAATTACAATGTCATCGGCGAAGTTCAAAGTTTTATTTCTTCTCTATGGTTTTTAATACCTACTCCGAACTTTTCTTTTTTATCCTTTACTGCTTGCTCAATATAGAGATTGAATAACATCGGGGAGAGGCTACAAGCCTGTCTAACTCCCTTCCCAACCACTGCGTCCCTTTCATACCCCTCGACTCGTATGACTGCCATCTGCTTTCTGTACAAATTGTAAATAGCCTTTCGCTCCCTGTATTTTACCCCTGCCACCTTCAGAATTTGAAAGAGAGTATTCCAATCAACATTATCAAAAGCTTTCTCTAAGTCTACAGATGCTAGAAACGTAGGTCTTATATTTCTACGGAATCCAAAATGATCTTCCCCGAGGTCGGCTTCTACCAGTTTTTCCATTCGTCTGTAAAGAATTCGCGTTTGTATTTTGCAGCTGTGACTTATTAAACTGATAGTTCGGTAATTTTCGCATCTGTCAACACCTGCTTTCTTTGGGACTGAAATTATTATATTCTTCTTGAAGTCTGAGGGAATTTCACGTGATACATCTTGCTCACCAGATGGTAAAGTTTTGTCAGGACTGGCTCTCCCAAGGGTGTCAGTAGTTCTAATGGAATGTTGTCTACTCCGGGGGCCTTGTTTCGACTCAGGTCTTTCAGTGTTCTGTCAGACTCAAACCTATTTACAGAGATTTGGTAAATCCTGAGATACTAGAGAAGTGTTTGCATGGGAAGACCCAGAATGTGAATGAGTCCTTCAATAATGTTGTGTCGTGCCGTGTACCTAAAAATGTATTTGTTGGCCTTATGACTCTAAAATTAGTAGTGTCTGATTCTGTAACAACTTTTAATGGTGGTAACTATGAAAGACTTAAGGTTCTAGAGAAATTAGGGGTAAGATTTAGACAGAAAACAGCTAAAGGGCTGCGGGAACTGGATGAGCTTCGTGTATGTGAAGCAAAGTTAACTGCTCAGAAAATGACAAAAGAAGCAAGAAAGAAAAGGAGGCGGAAATCACTGGGCAATTCTAGTACATAAAAGACGCAGAATTGTAAGTCTCTATAAGAATTTGTAATAAAAAATATTTTAAACCTCAATATCTCTGAACTACATTTTTTGCCATAAATGACCCGTTTTCTAAAAAAGTGTTGATGGTATAGACTTGAAATATTCACAGCATGAGAAGTGTGAGATTCAACACACATGGAACTAGAATATCTAAAATAATCATTGTTGCTTTTATTTTTATGTTCAGTTATTTACAAAATTCTGTCCAAAGTTGAGTGTTTGAAAAGAAAAAACAGATAACATGGCCCACAATACAATTTTAGTAATAATTCTAGCTCAGTGTATCTAGAAAGGTGCATTCAATAATTCTGGAAAATTGTATGTTTGTGTCTTAAAAAGTTTCCAAGATAATAGGTGACAAAATTCGATAATTTAACCTTGGCGGCATAGGACAGTGTCCCCTTAAGTGAGTTTGAACATGGTGTTATAGTCGGCGCACGAACGAAGGAACACAGCATCTCCGAGGTAGCGATGAAGGAGGTATTTTCAGGTACGACCATTTAACGAGCCGTGAATATCGCGAATCCGGTAAAAGTTCAAATCTCCGGAATTGCTGCAGTCAGAAAAAGATCCTGCAAGAACGCAACCAACGACGACTGAAGAGAATCGGAAGTGCAACCCCTTCGCAAACTGCTGTCGATTTCAATGGTGGGCCATCAACAAGTGTCAGCGTGCGAACCATTCAACGAAACATCATCTATATAGTCTTTTGGAGCCGAAGCTCCAGTCGCGTATCCTTGATCAGTGCACAACGCAAGGCTTTACACCCCTCCTGGGCCTGTTAACACCGACATCGAACTGTTGATGACTGGAAACATGTTGCCTGGTCGAAGAAGTCTCGTTTCAAATTGCATCCAGCGGATCGTGTACGGGTATAGAGACAACCTCGTGAATTCATGGACCCTGCATGTCAGCAGAGACCGTTCAGACTGATGGGGGCTTTGTTTTGGTGTGGGGCGTGTGCAGTTGGGATGATACGGAACCCCTGATACGTCTAGATACGACTCTGACGGGTGATACGTACGTAAGCACCCTGTCTGATCATCTGCATCCATGCAGGTCCATTGTGCAGTCCAACGGACTTGGGCAATTCAGAAGATCTCTTCACCGCCTCGTACTCGGACGGATTTATGGGCAACCTGCAGGGTTCATGGTGTCAGTTCCCTCCTGTAGGACATCAGACTTTAGTCAAGTCGATGCCACATCTGCATGCTCGCGGGGGCCCTACACGATATTAGGCATGTACCAGCGAAGCCAACATTGCTCAACTCCCTACTATCCTCGAAAACCGCGAATCAGCATTCAGTGCTGATTCCAAAATTCCCCCACACTGTCTCAGAACATCAGTCGCACCAATAGCGACCGTTTCTTCCGATTTCGAGCAGGGCTTTATGACGTCAACTAGCTTCAGTTTAAGGTGACGAATCATGCCTCTGGTATTCAGCGAGGGCACTGAACTTGCCATTAAACAGGCTACGAAAACAACATGCCTAGACCATCGGCCATCCGGTGCTGGACAGTCGCACCCAGAAGGGCACAGTCCACAAGTATTCTCAGAATCACAACGCAGTCAGTCAGTGCCAGCAGTCTTCGTTCCGGACGTGCCGGAAGACTAAACACACAAACTGCGGCGACACTCAGACGTCTCGCAAGTCGTTTCGCTCTGCATACAATAGGCGAAATTCGACAGACATCAGTCGTTCCGCAAGGCGCTTAAGCCTATTGTACAAACCCCTGAGAATTCAGGGAAGTGCAGCCCCCAACCGGAAACGCAGTGTACCGCGTCCTCCAGCGCTCGCCTCACACAGGCCACCCAGGGAAGTAACCCAACATGCATAGGAGTCAAGTGAAAAGTATTTTGAGTTCTCAGTACAAATGCTCTCATTACAATAACTTTATTTGGCCTGTTACCACCGTGCAATGACACAGAACATTAATAAAATTGGATAGCCCTTGAAATACTGAACACAGATCAATCGAGAAGACAGGAAGAAGTTGTGTGGAACTATAAAAAAATAAGCAAAATATACAAACTGAGTAGTCCATGAGCAAGATAGGCAACATTAACGAGAGTCTGAGCTCAGGAGCGCCGTGGTCCCGTGTTTATCGTGAGCAGCTGTGGAACGAGGGTTCAAGTCTTCCCTTGAGTGAAGCCGGCCAAAGTGGCCGTGCGGTTAAAGGCGCTGCAGTCTGCAGCCGCAAGACCGCTACGGTCGCAGGTTCGAATCCTGCCTCGGGCATGGATGTTTGTGATGTCCTTAGGTTAGTTAGGTTTAACTAGTTCTAAGTTCTAGGGGACTAATGACCTCAGCAGTTGAGTCCCATAGTGCTCAGAGCCATTTGAACCATTTGAACCTTGAGTGAAAAGTTTACTTTCTTTATTTTCGCAAAGTTATGATCTGTCCGTTCGTTCATTGATGTCTCTGTTCACTATAATAACTTTAGTGTCTGTTTTGCGACCACACCGCAAAACCGTGTGATTAGTAGACGAAAGGACGTGCCCCTCCAATGGGAACCGAAAACATTTGATCGCAAGGTCATAGGTCAACCGATTCCTCCACAGGAAAACACGTCTGATATATTCTATACGACACTTGTGACGGCACGTGCGTCACTTGACAGGAATATGTTGTCGACCCACCTAACTTGTACACTTGGCGAATGGGTAAAAAGATTCTTCTACCTTGCCCGATTTAGGTTTTCTTGTGGATGTGATAATCACTCCCAAGAAAGTGATGAAACCATAAGAGTTTGTCACATAAACTGCAACAAATGAATGCAACAGTTTCACAGTCGCACAGTTTTCTCTGTGCTCTGTCAAAACATATGTTTTTAACGTTTTCAAATTTTTCCGTGTGTAGACCGTCTAATCCTGCATCTGTCCACCGAGCGTGGTGGTGCAGTGGTTAGCACACTGGACTCGCATTCGGAAGGACGACGGTTCAATCCCGCGTCCGGCCATCCTGATTTAGGTTTTCCGTGATTTCCCTATATCACTTCAGGCAAACGCCGGGATTGTTCCTTTGAAAGGGCACGGCCGGTTTCCTTCCCCATCCTTCCCTAACCCGAGCTTGTGCTCCGACTCTGATGACCTCGTTGTCGATGGGACGTTAAACACTACTCTCCTCCCTCCTCCTGCGAATGTCCAAGCAAATCTGAAGATGTCCTGCAATTTTGGAGAGCGAAGTTGATTATGTGTGAGTGCCTGAACTTGGATAATTGTCTGAAAATAAAAAATTAAACTTTTCACTCGAGAGAAGATTTGAACCAAAGACCTCTAGTTCCGCAGCTGCTCACGCTAACCACGGGACAACGGCGCTACTGAGCTTACACTGTCCTTGATGTTGCTTATCTTGCGCATGGACTCCTCAGTTTGTATACTTTGTTTATTTTTTTCATAGTTTCACACAACTTCTTCCTGTTTTCTCGATTGATCTGTGTTCAGTTTTTCAAGGCCTATCCACTGTGCCAACTCATAACTAAATCTGAGGGGGGTGCGATGGGGAGGTTCGCTTGTTAGTCTTTTCACGTCCGGCCCCGGTAGCTGAGTGGTCAGCGTGACGGAATGTCAATCCTAAGATCCCGGGTTCGATTCCCGGCTGGGTCGGAGATTTTCTCCGCTCAGGGACTGGGTGTTGTGTTGTCCTAATCATCATCATTTCATCCCCATCGACGCGCAGGTCGCCGAAGCGGCGTCAAATCGAAAGACCTGCACCAGGCGAACGGTCTACTCGACGGGGGCCTTAGCCACACGACACTTCATTACCTGAGCACAAATGACAGCTCTGTTGATGTACTGCCCTTTTATACCTTGTGTACTATCACAATCTGTAAATGTACATATCGGTATCCCATGACGTCTGCCACCTCAGTATAAGACCGCGACAGCAACAACACGCACTGATCTTCCGTTTCTGATCCGCCTCCTGACCGGAAACTTGCTGCATTTCCGTGGTGTCAAGAAATACTTTGAATAAAGGTGCCGCCTTTCTCTCACGTAGTTTCCTCATTTTGTTCAAAAGCCTCTCCTTAATATCGCGAGATAATTACCAACTTCCCAGCACAAGAGCGAACATCAGATCTCAGACTGAATACATTTTCCCTCGCTCCGACACCACTCTTCTTGGTGCGGTCCCCAACTTCCTCCTCCTTGGGAATGAACTCTTTTTCTTCTCAGCCATCCAGTTATACCCGCCTTCGCTTTCCCTCCTCCCAGTCCAGTCCCTTAGGGCCTTTCCATCCACCCCAGGCAAAGAAGGGATGTCTGAGGCCACAATATTTATATCTCCTGCAGAAAAGTTTCCGCTTCGGAAAGTCCCGCACAGCAGCGACTCGACCGCGAGCGTAATTATTCCGGATGGGCGCGGATGAAACGTCCGCGTGGATCCGCCGGCTCTCAGAAATGAGGCAAGGCACCAGCTGGCGACGGCCCGGTCTGCCAAATGGGGGAGTAATTTGCCTCGGCACCAATTACTAGACCTCGCCGCCGCGGCGAATTTTTCGCGATATTATCGCATTTACTTTCATTTCATTTCGTGTCACGCATTCGTTAGTTGGCACCGCAGTTAATGAAAATTACTGCATCGAGCAGGATGCACTTGATTGATTTGAACTTTATAAGCGACACAGACAGTCAAGTTAAAAGAGTACACTGATCGCTTTTGAGCACAGCAGCAGTCCGTCTTCAGGCCACAAGGAGCCCACCGGGACCATCCGACCGCCGGGTCATCCTCAGATGAGGATGCGGATAGGAGGGGCGTGTGGTCAGCACACCACTCTCCCGGTCGTTGTAATGGTTATCTTTGACCGGAGCCGCTACTATTCGGTCGAGTAGCTCCTCAGTTGGCATCACGAGGCTGAGTGCAACCCGAAAAATGGCAACAGCGCATGACGACCCGAATGGTCACCCATCCATGTGTCAGCCACGCCCGACAACGCTTAACTTCAATGATCTGACGGGAACCAGTGTATCCACTGCGGCACGGCAGACGCTCCTAGAAATCAAACTTCCCACCAGATTAAGACAGTGTGCCGGACCCAGACCCAAAGTCGGGAGTTCGGGTCCTGTGATCGAGTCTCAGTCCGGCACACGTCTTTAATCTGCCAGGAAGTTTCATGTCAGCGCCCAGTCCGCCGCAGAGTGAAAATTTCATTCTGGAGACTACTAGGAATGGACCAGCTGCTCACTTCATCCTCCACCGCTGGCAATGAAAGGCTGGGGGCAGTACCAGATCTTAAGTACCCACACACTCCTATGTATGTCAGAAGAGGCTGATCTGTCATTATAACCGAGTCAGGGAGGACTGCAGAATCATTAAGGATGTAGGAACATCAGAATGGGTCGATAAGGACAGCTCAGTGACTTTCCATATCGACTAGAAATTGGATGTCATGTGAGTAACGAATCCATCACGGACATGTAAAATCTTCTAATGATGCTTGTAACGGGACACCCTCCTCTAGAATTCCTTTCTTCAACAGTAGTTCTCGATTTGAGTCTAATTTTGCGAATTTAGGAGAGATCAATATTATCTCAGTTGCTTTCCTGAAAACTTTCATATAATTTTACACAAAGTTTGCTGTATTTAAATCTAAAATATATGAAAAAGAATGAGTTTATAAAATGTTTCAGTTTAGATGGTATAATCGATAAGTACTAGTTCTGAATGTGAAGTTAAAATTATTTTTTTAGAAACATTTGAAACTAAGAATTATTTGCATACTTAAAATTTCTATTATTAATTAAGCAATCCTGTACTGTTCACTACGTTTGTTTGTGGATTCATTTATGAAATACAAATCGAAATTAATAATGTAACGAAAAATTAAAATTATGAACCCTTTGGAATATTGTCGACCTGGGAGACAAGCGTTCGACAATGTAAAACGGAGCAAGAAGTTCGAAATTCTGAGAAAATAGGAGTAAGCTATAGGGAGTGGCGGGGAGTATAGAATATGTACAAGAGCCAAGAAAGAATAACAAGAGCGTACGGTCAAGAACGAAGTGCTCGGATTAAACAGGGTGTAAGACAGGGATGTAGTCTTTCGCCCCTGCTCTTCAGTCTGTACAACGAAGAATCAATGACGGAAACAAAAGAAAGATTCAGAATTGGAACTAAAGGTAAAACTATATCAGTGATAAGATTCGCTGATGACATTGCTATCCTCAGTGAAAGTGAAGGAGAATTACATGATCTGCTGAGTCGAATGGACAGTGTAATGATGCAGAGTGTGGACTGAGAGTAAGACTAAAGCAACGAGAAGCAGCAACAATGAGAACAGCGCTCTAAGCACTATGGGACTTTTCATCTGAGGTCATCAGTCCCTTAGACTTAGAATTACTTAAACCTAACTAACCTAAGGACAGCACACACATACATGCCCGAGGCAGGATTCGAACCTGCGACCGTAGAAGCAGCGCGGTTCCAGACTGCAGCGCCCAGAACAGCTCGGCCACACCGGACGGCGGTGGAATCACATCATCATTTTTATATACTCTGATCTTTCTTCTTCATACGTCTGTTTAATACTTTTTTCGTGTAAAGGAATTTCATCCTTTTATATACTGAAATCTATTCACAATTAAAATACCGTAACCGTATCACACAGACAATTTTTTTTTAAAGTTTCCTGTCATATTATATAGGGGTTACAGTAGAAATGAATGGAACAGCCCCGCTGTAATAGGCAAGTAAATTCACTGTTTAGTTTTTCTAATATTACTAGCAGAAGTTTATCATTTTGGTGCGCTACTTCCGAGCACAGCAGCCATTCGCGCAGACGGACCACAATTTAGCCAGGCTTTCTCACGATACACGTACAGAACATACCATCTCTCACCAGTACCTCACATCACATTACGTCATCTCGCAATATGCGACATGGTCGCGAATTGAACAGTGACCCGAAAACAGAATTAATTTCCTTTATTTCACGTCTATGGTCACTAACCTTTACGTCCTCAGACTACTGGTTTCGACCAGCAATGGTCATACTGAAGATGACCATTCTGAAGATGACCTAAAACTTTGTGACCATAGACGTGAAATAAAGGAAAATTGCGTCATCTTCCCACTGCTACCTTCTCAACTGCTCTTAGAAGAGCTTGTTGTACCTGAATATGATGCCTACAAATCCAGAGATATTAGAAGTGGATGGAACAGAAGCTCGAGGACCCTGTTCCTAGCCGGGTTGATGCCATTATGTAGGTTGGACGCTGTGTTGCAAAGCATTAGCGTGATATCTCCAGTTGGTGACTAACTCTTTGTCTGGTTTACTTATACACTGCTGGGCCAAAAAACCGGTACACCTGCCTAATATCGTGTAGGGTCCGCGCTAGCACGAAGAAGTGCCACAACATGACGTGGCATGGACTCCACTAATGTCTGAGGTAGTGCTCCAGGGAAATGACACCATGAACCCTGCAGGGCTGTCCACGAGGCGGTGGAGATCTCTTATGAATAGCAGGTTGCAAGGCATCCCACATATGCTCAATAATGTGCACGTCTGGGTAGTTTACTGGCCAGCAAAAGTGTTTAAACTCAGGAGAGTCACCCTGTAGCAATTCTGGACATGTGAGGGGTCGCGCATTGTCCTGCTGGAATTGCCCAAGTCCGTCGTAATGCACAATGGACACGAATGGATGTAGGTGATCAAACAGGATGCTTACGTACGTGCCACGAGTCAGGATCGTATCTAGACGTATCAGGGGTCCCGTATCACACCAACTGCACACGCCCCACATCATTTCAGAGGATCCACCAGCTCGAACAGTACCGTGCTGACATGCAGGGTCCATGGATTCGTGAGGTTGCCTCGCTGCTCGTACACGTCCATCCGCTCGATACAATTTGAAATGACACTCGTCCGACCAGGCAACATGTTTCCAGTCATCGACAGTGCAATGTCGGGGTTCACGGGCTCAGGCGAGGCATAAAGCTTTGTGTCGTGAAGTCATCAAGGCTACACGAGTGAGTCCTTGGCTCCGAAAGCCCATACCGATGGTGTTTCATAGAATGGTTTGCACGCTGACACTTGTTGATGGCCCAGCACTGAAATGTACAGCAATTTGCGAAATGGTTGCATTTCTGTCCGTTGAACGAGTCTCTTCAGTCGTCGTTGGCCCCGTTCTCGCAGGATCTTTTCCGGCCGCAGCGATGTCGGAGATCGGGTGTTTTACCGGGTTCCTGATATTCACAGCACACTCGCCGCTTCATCGTTATCTCGAAGATGCTGTGTTCCATCGCCTGTGCGACTATAACACCACATTCAAACTCACTTAAATCTTGATAACTTGCCACTGTAGCAGCAGTAACCGATGTAAAATCTGCGCCAGACACTTGTTTTCTTAGCCGGCCGAAGTGGCCGTGCGGTTAAAGGCGCTGCAGTCCGGAACCGCAAGACCGCTACGGTCGCAGGTTCGAATCCTGCCTCGGGCATAGATGTTTGTGCTGTCCTTAGGTTAGTTAGGTTTAACTAGTTCTAAGTTCTAGGGGACTAATACCTCAGCAGTTGAGTCCCATAGTGCTGAGAGCCATTTGAACCATTTTGAACTTGTTTTCTTATATAGGCGTTACCGACTGCAGTGCCGTATTCTGCATGTTTACATATCTCTGTATTTGTCTACACGTGCCTACAACAGTTTCTTTGGCGCTTCAGTGTAACAGTGGCAGCAGTTCAAATCAAATGGCTCTGAGTACTATAGGACTTAACTTCTAAGGTCATCAGTCCCCTAGAACTTAGAACTACTTAAACCTAACTAACCTAAGGACACCACACACATCCATGCCCGAGGCAGGATTCGCACCTGCGACCGTAGTGGTCGCGCGGTTCGAAACTGAAGCGCCTAGAACCGCTCGGCCGCCCCGGCCGGCTGTGACAGCAGTACTTGAGAAACTGCAAACGAAGGCCGTATATCATTCGTTTCCGATGCTGTTGTTTTAATGGCACAGGTGGATCCCTGGCCACATTGCCGTGTGTTGCGTGTCCCTGCTGCGGCATGGCGACGCGTGCGGACGGGGTTGATGACATCGTTAGCTGGCCTGGCCTCCTTGTTACGGACTGCAACATGGCCATCGCGTGCGACCACCCTCCCATCCCCCGACCCCTCCGTGTGCCAGTGGACGGACACAAGGCGGCGACACGGGCCATAAAACAGGACGCCTTCGTTCCCGTTCTTCCCTGCCCCTTACTTGCGCCGCCATCGCGCACACCTTTGTGACCCGGCCTCGCTAATTGGCTGTTAAACGGGACACTGCGCCAGTCTCCACGTGTCGACGCGCTGTGGAATGAATAAGGAATTTTAAGGCAGTTCAGTTTTACGGCTCGCCGGCGTGGAAGGTATCGGGGACCGAGCACCACTTCTACCCTACAAGGATGGCGAAGGACGCAAGTATTGTCCCACGGTCCAGAAGTGTCTTCGGGTATGATATATGCAGCTAAGAGCGCTGAAGGACTCTTAGATACTGTACAGTTACCTAATTGCGGGAATGTTAATTGCTACGCCGTTTCGTACACTACTGGCCATTACAATTGCTGCACCACGAAGATGACGTGCTACAGACGCGACATTTAAACGACAGGAAGAATATCCTGTGATATGCAAATGATTAGCTTTTCAGACCATTCACACAAGGTTGGCGCTGGTGGCGACACCTACAACGTGCTGACATGAGGAAAGTTTCAAATCGGTTTCTCATACACAAACAGCAGTTGACAGGCGTTACCTGGTGAAACGTTGTTGTGATGCCTCGTGTAAGGAGGAGAAATGCGTACCATCGCGTTTCCGACTTTGATAAAGGTCTGATTGTAGCCTATCGCGATTACGGTTTATCGTATCGCGACATTGCTGCTCGCGTTGGTCGAGATCCAATGACTGTTAGCTGAATATGGAATCGGTGGGTAAAGGAGAGTAATATGGAACGCCGTGCTGGATCCCAACGGCCTCATATCCCTAGCAGTCGAGATGACAGGCATTTTATCCGCACGGCTGTAACGAATCGTGCAGCCACGTCTCGATCCCTGAGTCAGCAGATGGGAACGTTTGCAGGACAACCATCTGCACGAACAGTTCGGCGACGTTTGCAGCAGCATGGACTATCAGCTCGGAGACCATGGCTGCGGTTACCCTTGACGCTGCATCACAGACAGCAGCGCCTGCGAAGGTGTACTCAAAGACGAACCTGGGTGCACGAATGGCAAAACGTTATTTTTTCGGATGAATCCAGGTTCTGTTTACAGCATCATGATGGTCGCATCCGTGTTTGGCGACATCCCGGTGAACGCACATTGGAAGTCTCTATTCGTCATCGCCATACTGGCGTACCACCCGCCGTGATGGTATGGGGTGCCATTGGTTACACGTCTCGGTCACCTCTTTTTCGCATTGACGGCACTTTGAACCGTCGACGTTACATTTCAGATCTGTTTCAACCCGTGGCTCTGCCCTTCATTCGATCCCTGCGAAATCCTACATTTCAGCAGGATAATGCACGACCGCATGTTGCAGGTCCTCTACAGGCCTTTCTGGATACAGAAAATGTTCGACTGCTGCCCTGGCCAGAACATTCTCCAGATCTCCCACCAATTGTAAACGTCTGGTCAATGGTGGCCGAACAACTGGCTCGTCACAATACGCCAGTCACTACTCTTGATGAACTGTGGTATCGTGTTGAAGCTGCATGGGCAGCTGCACCTGTTCACGCCATCCAAGCTCTGTTTGGCTCAATGACTAGGCGTATCAAGGCCGTTATTCCGGCCAGAGGTGGTTGTTCTGGGTACTGATTTCTCAGGATCTATACACCCAAATTGCGTGAAAATGTAATCACATGTCAGTTCTAGTACAACATATTTGTCCAATGAATACCCGTTTATCATCTGCATTTCTTCTTGGTGTAGGAATTTTAATGGCCAGTAGTGTATATACTTGGCTCATAAGGAGAATAAACCTGATGTAAACAAATACTAACGTGATGATTGGTGAGCAGCCGTAGCTCTCGTACACTGGTGTTGTTCCGCTCTTGAAACCAGGGCCTACTTATGTATTGCGAGGGTCATCCCAAAAGTAAGTCTCCCTTTTTTTTATAAGTACATATACCTGTTTATTTCTACAATGGTTTACATCAGTTTACAGCTTGAATATTCAGCTACTTTTCGAGATGATCACCATTCCTGTCGATGCATTTTTGTAGACGCTGTGGCAGTTTTCGTATGCCCATGTCATACCAGCTCTCCGCCATGCTGTTCATAAAGTTACGAAACTCTTCTTTCGCCTCGTTGTCGAAGCTGAATCGTTTTCCGGCGAAATCTTCTTTTAACCTAGAGAACAGGTGATAGTCACTGGGTGCCAAATCAGGTATATAGGGTGGGTGGGTGACAATGTTCCACTGAAACTGTTGCAGGAGAGCAACGGTTTGCCGAGCGATGTGTGGGCGAGCGTTGTCATGGAGAATGTGTACGCCCTTGCTCAACATTCCCCTTTTCCGTTTCTGAATTGCACGTTTGAGTTTTTTCAGACTCTCACAGTACCTGTCAGCGTTAATTGTGATACCAGCGATTCAGCTCCGACGACGAGGTGAAAGTAGAGGTTCATGACTTTCTGAACAGCATGGCGGAGAGCTGGTATGACATGGGCATACAAAACTGCCACAGCGTCTATAAAAATGTATCGACAGAAATTGTGATTGTGTCGAAAAATAGCTAAATCTTCAAGCTGTAAACTGATTGTGGTGTCACCGCCAGACACCACACTTGCTAAGTGGTAGCTTTTAAATCGGCCGCGGTCCGTTAGTATATGTCGGACCCGCGTGTCGCCACTATCAGTGATTGCAGACCGAGCGCCGCCACACGGCAGGACTAGTCTAGAGAGACTCCCTAGCACTCGCCCCAAGTTGTACAGCCGACTTTGCTAGCGATGGTTCACTGTCTACATACGATTTCATTTGCAGAGACGACAGTTTAGCATAGCCTTCAGCGACGTCATTTGCTACGACCTAGCAAGGCACCATATTCAGTTACTACGAATGTATTCTGAACAGATAATATTGTGAATATGTACCGTCAAGAGCGATGTTCGTCATTAATGGATTAAAGTTAAGTATCAGAGTAATTACGTCCGCTTTCTGAATCTAATTCCTTGTCACGTTCCAGACCTCTCGTCAGTATAGTTCTTCCCTCCTCACGCCAGCCTGCGCGAGCTAAGACGCGTGCATTTCGGCCTCCACCAGTAACACGGTGTTGGCTCTTCTGCCAACACAACACTAATGTAAACCATTGTAGAAATAAACAGGTATGTCCACTTATAAAAAAATAGGAGACCTTACTTTTGGCATTACCCTCGTAGATATCTTATTACTAAGTTACTGAAAATGAAACTTTAAGGCGTTCTGATGTTTTTCTTAATCATACTTTAGCATCGTGATATTTATTTCAAAAACCGTGGACAGACACAGTCTCTGTAAACGCTATTTATGATCTGATTGTCCCGCCGTTCATACGTACCGTGAAAATGGATGACATTGCTTCCTGCTTCGTAGTAGAACACACAAGCGGTACATCGTTAATGGCGACAACCAAGATGTGAATTTTTTTGGTATTTTGTTGTTCTTGTTGTGGTCTTCAGTCCTGAGACTGGTTTGATGCAGCTCTCCATGATACTCTAACTTGTGCAAGCTTTTTCATCTGCCAGTACCTACTGCAACCTACATCCTTCTGAATCTGCTTAGTGTATTCATCTCTTTGTCTCCCTCTACGATTTTTATCCTCCACGCTGCCCTCCAATGCAACATTTGTGATTCCTTGATGCCTCAAAACATGTCCTGCCAACCGATCCCTTCTTCTGGTCAAGTTGTGCCACAAACTCCTCTTCTCCCCAATCCTATTCAATAGCTCCTCATTAGTTACGTGATCTACCCACCTTATCTTCAGCATTCTTCTGTAGCACCACATTTCGAAAGCTTCTATTCTCTTCTTGTCCAAACTAGTTATCCTCCATGTTTCACTTCCATACATGGCTACACTCCATACAAATACTTTCAGAAACGACTTCCTGACACTTAAATCTATACCCGATGTTAATAAATTTCTCTTCTTGAGAAACGCTTTCCTTGCCGTTGCCAGTCTACATTTTATATCCTCTCTACTTCGACCATCATCGGTTATTTTACTCCCGAAATAGCAAAACTCCTTTACTACTTTAAGTGTCTCATTTCCTAATCTAATTCCCTCAGCATCACCCGACTTAATTTGACTACATTCCATTATCCTCGTTTTGCTTTTGTTGATGTTCATCTTATATCCTCCTTTCAAGACACTGTCCATTCCGTTCAACTGCTCTTCCAAGTCCTTTGCTGTCTCTGACAGAATTACAATGTCATTGCGAACCTCAAAGTTTTTACTTCTTAATACCTACCCCGAATTTTTCTTTTGTTTCCATTACTGCTTGCTCAATATACAGATTGAATAACATCGGGGAGAGGCTACAACCCAGTCTCACTCCTTTCCCAACCACTGCTTCCCTTTCATGCCCCTCGACTTTATAACCGCCATCTGGTTTCTGTACAAATTGTAAATAGCCTTTCGCTCCCTGTATTTTACCCCTGCCACCTTCAGAGTTTGAAAGAGAGTATCCCAGTCAACATTGTCAAAAGCTTTCTCTAAGTCTACAGATTCTAGAAATGTAGGTTTGCCTTTTCTTAATCTTTCTTCTAAGATATGTCGTAAGGTCAGTATTGCCACACGTGTTCCAACATTTCTACGGGATCCAAACTGTTCTTCCCCGAGGTCGGCTTCTACCAGTTTTTCCATTCGTCTGTAAAGAATTCGCGTTAGTATTTTGCAGCTGTGACTTATTAAACTGATAGTTCGGTAATTTTCACATCTGTCAACACCTGCTTTCTATGGGATTGGAATTATTATATTGTTCTTGAAGTCTGAGGGTATTTCGCCTGTCTCATACATCGTGCTCACCAGATGGTAGAGTTTTGTCATGACTGGCTCTCCCGAGGCCATCAGTAGTTCTAATGGAATGTTGTCTACTCCCGGGGCCTTGTTTCGACTCAGGTCTTTCAGTGCTCTGTCAAACTCTTCACGCAGTATCTTATCTCCCATTTCGTCTTCATCTACATCCTCTTCCATTTCCATAATATTGTTCTCAAGTACATCGCCCTTGTATAAACCCTCTAAATACTCCTTCCACCTTTCTGCCTTCCCTTCTTTGCTTAGAACTGGGTTTCCATCTGAGCTCTTGATGTTCGTACAAGTCGTTCTCTTCTCTCCAAAGGTCTCTTTAATTTTCCTGTAGGCAGTATCTATCTTACCCCTAGTGAGATAAGCCTCTACATCCTTACATTTGTCCTCTAGCCATCCCTGCTTAGCCATTTTGCACTTCCTGTCGATATCATTTTTGAGACGTTTGTACTCCTTTTTGCATGCTTCATTTACTGCATTTTTATATTTTCTCCTTTCATCAATTAAATTCAATATTTCTTCTGTTACCCAAGGATTTCTATTAGCCCTTGTCTTTTTACCTACTTGATCCTCTGCTGCCTTCACTACTTCATCTCTCAGAGCTACCCATTCTTCTTCTACTGTATTTCCTTCCCCCATTCCTGTAAATTGTTCCCTTATGCTCTCCCTGAAACTCTCTACAACCTCTGGTTCTTTCAGTTTATCCAGGTCGCATCTCCTTAAATTCCCCCCTTTTTGCAGTTTCTTCCGTTTCAATCTGCAGTTCGTAACCAATAGATTGTGGTCAGAATCCACATCTGCCCTAGGAAATGTCTTACAATTTAAAACCTGGTTCCTAAATCTCTGTCTTACCATTATATAATCTATCTGATACCTTTTAGTATCTCCAGGATTCTTCCAAGTATACAACCTTCTTTTATGATTCTTGAACCAAGTGTTAGCTATGATTAAGTTATGCTCTGTGCAAAATTGTACAAGGCGGCTTTCTCTTTCTTTCCTTCCCCCCAATCCACATTCACCCACTATGTTTCCTTCTCTCCCTTTTCCTACTGACGAATTCCAGTCACCCATGACTATTAAATTTTCGTCTCCCTTCACTACCTGAATAATTTCTTTTATCTCGTCATACATTTCATCTATTTCTTCATCGTCTGCAGAGCTAGTTGGCATATAAACTTGTACTACTGTAGTAGGCATGGGCTTTGTGTCTATCTTGGCCACAATAATGCGTTCACTATGCTGTTTGTAGTAGCTTACCCGCACTCCTATTTTTTATTCATTATTAAACCTACTCCTGCATTACCCCTATTTGATTTTGTGTTTATAACCCTGTAATCACCTGACCAAAAGTCTTGTTCCTCCTGCCACCGAACTTCACTAATTCCCACTATATCTAACTTTAACCTATCCATTTCCCTTTTTAAATTTTCTAACCTACCTGCCCGATTAAGGGATCTGACATTCCACGCTCCGATCCGTAGAACGCCAGTTTTCTTTCTCCTGATAACGACGTCCTCCTGAGTAGTCCCCGCCCGGAGATCCGAATGGAGTCTATTTTACCTCCGGAATATTTTACCCAAGAGGACGCCATCATCATTTAATCATACAGTAGAGCTGCATGTCTTCGGGAATAATTACGGCTATAGTTTCCCCTTGCTTTCAGCCGTTCGCAGTACCAGCAAAGCAAGGCCGTTTTGGTTAATGTTACAAGGCCAGATCAGTCAATCATCCAGACTGTTGCCCCTGCAACTACTGAAAAGGCTGCTGCCCCTCTTCAGGAACCACATGTTTGTCTGGCCTCTCAACAGATACCCCTCCATTGCGGTTGCACCTATGGTACGGCCATCTGTATCGCTGAGGCACGCAAGCCTCACCACCAACGGCAAGGTCCATGGTTCATGGGGGGTTCGTAATATTATAGACAAAAAATAGCTTGACGTTTTTCGTGAAACAGTATCTACTGAAAATAAGGAATTTCATTGTAATTTATGCTTGGTGTCGTAGATTATTATGCATGTGTGCGACAAGATAGCGTTTCGAAACTCGCGGTTTGAATACCTACATCATTTAAACATGAAATTCATCAAATATATGGTGATTAACTCATATTGCATGCACAATTAAATTTATGGAGAAAAATGAAAAATAAAATTTTGTTTGAATATGCCCTTTGTTATGTAGGCCAGATGTGGTCTCACACGATCCAGACTGATAAGCTGCATGGAAACCACGGCGTCGAGCACGCTGTACAAATGCTGTATTTTTAGAGTTGTGCCCTTAACACTGTAGTCTGAACCCAATAGAATATATCTGGAGCCAAGTTAAGGAATTTGTCGAGAGAAATAACGAGACATTTAAGCTGCCAAGTGTACTAGAACTAATGCATGTAGCTTTGTGACACATCACTGCCGAACGATGACGAAATGGAGAACAGCACATCGTAAAAGAGGAGACGAAATGTGGAATTTTATGGCGAGTTGAGATTCTGTTGCTATCGCCTCGTTATCAAAGTAGCAGCACTAAAATGTACTCCTCGGAGTCTGTTATGGAAGCAGTTCAGAGATTACCAGACGACTGACTGTAATACGGCTTTCAATATTTAACTACATGGTGAAATCCCAGCAGCGAACAATACAGCTCATACAGAAAAACTACCCTTGTTAAAGTCAGGAATTTTCATTTGTCTTCTTTTTAATTACAATAATATGTTAGCTAAGATCAAGAGCATGTTGTTTTCCTTCCGGTCACCTAAGAAGCGTATCGTTTTAGAATATATTGTTTCTTTTTGTTCAAACATTAAGTGACATTCAAAGCTATATTGTTCTCTGCTCGTCTCGTTTTATGTCTTTACTGCAACTCTTCACATCATTGCCGATTAGTTAGATTGCTTGCCTGCCCAGTGCTGTTCAAGTAAAATGCTCCAGTTAAACTGTTGACTCGTATTATCGCCGAGTCGATGTATGCGTAACGCACAGCATAAAACGTATTTTCGTTATCGTAATTGACTGTGCTGCCGGCCGCGGTGGCCAAGCGGTTGTAGGCGCTTCAGCCCGGAACCACGCGACTGCTACGGTCGCACGTTCGAATCCTGCCTCGGGCACGGATGTGTGTGATGTCCTTAGGTTAGTTAGGTTTAAGTAGTTCTAAGTTCTAGGGGGCTGATGACCTCAGCAGTTAAGTTCCATAGTGCTCAGAGCCATTTGAACCATTTTTGTTTATTGTGATCTAGATAACTTGACTTCCGCTTCAAGTGAAACGAAATTCAATGAGGTCACAGAAGACACTCAAGAATACATAGTGTAATGTTCACATGAGGTTTATTTTTATGATGAACGGAGTATAGTCCCAGAGATTTTCTATGGGGTTGTGATGAAGTGATGTAGGGGGACAGCCTTAGTGTTCGTCACACAAGAATTGTGTTGTGGCGGTAGCTGGGCCGACACCGTGAAGTTGAGATGGCTGAAAAGGCAAGCTAGACTAACGCAGACGGGCGTGAAGTACTGGAACAGGATACGTAATTAATGTTAGGAAGAAAAGTACGGAGCAGGTTTAATACTTAACTTTACTCAATCATTGTGGTACATCGATCTTGACGATACACAGGAGACTTTAAGTGCAATCACTGTATGGCTAATGGCGCCTTGCTAGTTCGTAGCCATTAACTTAGCTGATGGCTATTCTGTCTCTCGGCTAATGAGAGAGAAAGGCTTCGTACATCTGGTCGGTAGCTAGGTTCTCGTACAACTGGGGCGAGTGCTCTCTCGTATCACGAGACCTGCCTTGGTGGTGGCGCTAGGTCTGCGATTACACAGTGGCGACACGCGGGTCCGACATGTACTAAATGGACCGCGGCCGATTTAAGCTACCACCTAGCAAGTGTGGTGTCTGGCGGTGACACCACATTCCTCCCCCGCAAATCGGCGAACGGTCGTGTGATAAGGCTTCCGCCCGCCGTGGGGAGGACCACATGTTGACGTATGCGATGAGGTGGGGAGCCTAACAACAGGCGAGGCTGTGCCACCCGCACCCGGCCATTCGGTCCGAGGGGAGCTAGGAAACGCCTGAAAAACTAGTCCAGGGTGCACGTCAACATGCGGTGTATGCGCCCGTAAAGAGACAGGAGGGACCGAAGGATCAACCTCCATTGCGTCGGGGTAGCCGACGCGCGATGACGTCATGTGGTCCGGATCGGGCGGGAGTTCCATGGCGGAGGACAGCTGGTCACGGGAAGCGATCGGCGGCGCGTGACCCTGGGAGGCGCTTGGCGGCTGCAACGAAGCGTCGAATGCGTGCGGCGCCGGCGGGAGAACAAGCGGCGGCGGCGGCGGCTGCTGCTGCTGCGGCGGCGGCGGCGCGTCGCCATGGGGCAAAATGGAAGGCATCGTCGGTAACACCTGGGGATGAGGCGAGCCAGTAGATGGGTCCCCAGGGCGCTGACCGGACGGCACCGTCGCTGAAAGCAGACGGGGAGCGGCAGAACCCGAGCGACGACAGAGGCGCAGCTGATTGAGATGCCGACGCACCTCACCAGAGGCCCCCAAAACCAAATACATCGCGCGGCCGAGGCAGCGAAGAATGCGCCCTGCGAGCCAACGCCGTGAACCTCGATAGTTGCGATAAAATACAACGTCGCCTGGAGCAAAAGCAGGAGTCTGCCGCTGCACAGGAACCTGATGCGGCGGATGCAGCAAAGACATCAAGGTGCGATGAGGTCGACCGTGGAGCTACTCAGCCGGCGAGCGACCATCTCGGGGCTGAGAGCGATACGAAGACAAAAAGAGCAACAATGCGTCCTCCCGAGAATGCGACTCCTTCAATTTCAACATCTGTGACTTGAAAGTCCGGACCAATCGTTCAGCGGCACCGTTGGACTGAGGCGAAAACGGCGCGGATGTCAGATGTTGAATACCATTGGCCTGGCAGAATGACTGAAATTCTGCGGACATGAATTGTGGGCCATTGTCGGAAACAATAGTCTGCGGAAGACCTTCAATGCAAAAGATAGCAGACAACGCTTGGATGGTGGCGGAGGACGTCGTGGAAGACATCCGGACAACAAAAGGAAAATTACTGAAGGCGTCGACCAGAACCAACCATCGAGCATTCCAGAATGGACCAGCAAAATCAATGTGCAAGCGTTGCCAAGGGGAAGTGGCTTTTGGCCACGCAAAGACTTTCCGCGGCGGTGCGGACTGTTGTTCGGCACACGCCGGGCACGAAGAACACATATTCGTAATCGCAGCATCGATTCCGAACCAAGTACAGTGCTGACGAGCAAGTTGTTTCGTTCGCACTATACCCCAATGTCCTTGGTGAAGAAGCCGTAAAACAGAGGACTGTAACGAACGTGGGACCACGACTCTGGACTGATCATTATCAGAACGCAACAACAAAACACCACGTCGAACAAAAAGTCTCTCCTTGTGAGCACAAAATCGGCGAACCAACGGATCCTCGATCCGAGACTTTGACAAAGGCCATTGCGTAGCAACAAAACGTAAAACAGTAGCAAGGACAGGGTCAGCAGCTGTGGCTGTAGCGACACGACGAAAATCAATCGGAAACGATTCGACCACTTTATCGGTTTCCGAATCAATGAACATGCAAGCAAGTTCGGAAGAATCGAATGCTTTATCCTCAGCAACAGGCAAACGGGACAACGCATCGGCGTTTCCGTGCTTAGCAGTGGACCGATACAAGATATCGTAGCGGTACTGCGAGAGGAAAATAGACCAGCGAATGAATTTCTGCGCTGTACGTGGAGGTACAGGCTTGGTCGGATGAAAAAGCGATGTCAAAGGTTTGTGGTCTGTGATGATGGTAAAGTGACGACCATACAAGAAATCATGGAACTTAGTAACACCAAACACGAGAGCCAAAGCTTCTTTCTCTATCTGTGAATAATTTCTTTGCGCAGACGAGAGCAATTTGGACGCAAAGGCAATAGGGCGATCATGGGAGCCAACTTTGTGCGCAAGCACAGCACCGATCCCGAAATCCGATGCATCTACCATCAACAAAAGGGGTTTCTGGGGATCGAATGGCGTAAGGCAAGTATTAGAAAGCAACGCCGATTTCAACTGGCGAAAGGCGCGTTCACATTCCGTCGTCCAGACGAACGGAACACCTTTACGGCGTAAGCGATGAAGCGGAGCTGAAATGGAAGAGGCATTGCGCACATATTTATTGTAATAATTAATTTTACCCAACACACTCTGTAGCTGTTTCACATTTTGAGGGGAAGGCAATTCTTGTATGGCACGGAGGTGCTCTGGACTCGGATGTATGCCTTGGGCATTAATGACATGTCCCAGGTATGGTAAGTCACGAGCAAAAAACACACATTTGTCCTTCCTCAAGCGAAGACCATTTTGCCGCAAGACCTGAAATAATGTTCGTAAGTTCGCAAGATGATCTTCTTCTGTCTGTCCGGAGATCACTATATCGTCCAGATAGTTTGCTGCAGTAGGGACCGACGCACAAATAGTTTGTAAATATTGCTGAAACAAGGCAGGGGCGGATGCACACCCGAATGGCAGTCTTTTGAAGCGGTACAATCCAAGATGCGTGTTAACCACCAATACGCGCTGGGATTCGTCGTCCACCGGTATTTGCAAGTACGCATCGGCTAGGTCCAACTTTGAAAAATATTTTCCCGGGCACAGTTTAGCAAAAAGATCTTCCGGGCGGGGCAAAGGAAAAGTAGCAGTCACTAGCTGTGGATTCACTGTGGCCTTGAAGTCCACGCAAAGTCTCAATTTTCCGGAAGGTTTTGGCAAAATTACTAAGGGTGAGGCCCAGAGAGAAGCTTGCACACGTTCAATTACACCCTGTGATTCGAGATCGTGTAACGTTCTTGCGACCTCATCACGCAATGCGTGGGGAACATTGCGCGCCCTGAAAAATTTTGGTTGCGCGTTTACCTTCAGTTCTAAATGTGCTTCATAGTTTTTAGCGCAACCTAAGCCCGGTGCAAAAATGTCTGCAAATTCGTCACACAGCCAAGAAACACTGTCTGTAGGCACAGTCTGATTCACTGATAGGACCTGATTTACAATAGACATGTTAAACAACTGAAATAAATCTAGACCAAACAAGTTCACTGCAGAAGAAGAACGAAGAACGTAAAATGACACAAGTTTTGTTTGTCCCTTGTATGTTGCAAGAAGGCTGCACTGTCCTAACACAGAAATTGTCTGTCCGGAATATGTAGTTAGCTTAACATTTGCGGAACGCAACGGAGGTTTGCCCAGTTGTTTGTACGTGTCGTGATTGAGCAATGAAACTGCAGCTCCGGTATCGAGCTGGAATGGTATCACCTTGCCTTCAAAGTCTAAGTCCACAAAAAGTTTATTGTCCTGCTGACGACAAGAGCGACTGTTTTGTGCAATTGGAATAGACACTGGTACAGAATCACTTGCTAATTGACGTGATTTCCGGCGACGTCGACGCACAGTTTTTGTGGGACGAACACAGTTACTGTTAGAGAAAGTGTCACTGGACGAAGTGGAATTAACGACATGAATGGCCATAGGCGAAGGTCCACGAGCCTGAGTGTCCTTGGTTCGATTCCGGCGCGAAGCAAAGGGCCTGGAATGATTGTGATTGTCTGATCTGAGCTTTTTCTGGCAAACACTTTGAACATGTCCTTTCTTATTGCAGAAAAAGCAAATAGCTTGGCGTGACGGGCAATGTTCACGCGAATGTCTAGTAGCACACCGCGGTCACGATTTCACTACATTTGTGGGGTGGCGCGGCACACGTGGCTTAGCGCGCGGCGGCAGCTGTGCGGACGTGCGCGAGGCCCGGTTACCGGGCCGCGCAGCGCGTCCAGCGGGCCGGTTAATGTTACACACGGCTGGCGAAGTTTCAAAAGATTCCTGAGCACAGTCAAGTGTGTCCTGTCTATCCAATATGTCTATCACTTGTTGAAGGGAGGGATTAACTAGTTTCAAAATTTGCTCCCGTATGCGAACATCAGAAACGTTCTGTGCAATTGCATCATGCACCATTGTATCTGAATAAGAAAGACCACAGTCACATTCAAAGGCACAGTCCCTAGTAAGTCCTTGCAATGTTGCTACCCACTCCCTATTAGTTTGACCGGCCGTACATTTTGTACGAAAAAACGTATACCGTTTTGCAACCACATTAACTGTTTCTTTGAAATAGGCATCTAAAGCAGACAAAATTTCCTCGTAGGACAGAGTTTCTACGTCTCATCGGGGAAACAATTTCACTATCACACGGTAGGTGGACACACCGACACAAGAAAGCAAAAACGGCTGCCGCTCATTACCTTGAATTCCGTAGGCAGCGAGGTGGAACGCAAACTGGCGGGACCACTCGTGCCAGGTTTCCTGGTTCGGGTCGTAGGGCCTAAAAGGCGGTGCAACGGCAGGTTGTGGCTGCGGTAGCGGTGAAGCGGCGGCGGCCGCATCGGTGTGCAGCGCACGTTGACCCTGGACGAGCTGTCCAAGGGCATCCAATAACGCCTGCGTCTGCTGATTCTGCAAGCGATAAAATTCGGACAGTACATCTGGAGAATGTGGCGAAGCCATGACACAATGAAATGTAAGCAATCAGAAAGAACTCTTTTCCCTCGTCGCCAATGTTGTGGCGGTAGCTGGGCCGATACCGTGAAGTTGAGATGGCTGAAAAGGCAAGCTAGACTAACGCAGACGGGCGTGAAGTACTGGAACAGGATACGTAATTAATGTTAGGAAGAAAAGTACGGAGCAGGTTTAATACTTAACTTTACTCAATCATTGTGGTACATCGATCTTGACGATACACAGGAGACTTTAAGTACAATCACTGTATGGCTAATGGCGCCTTGCTAGTTCGTAGCCATTAACTTAGCTGCTGGCTATTCTGTCTCTCGGCTAATGAGAGAGAAAGGCTTCGTACATCTGGTCGGTAGCTAGGTTCTCGTACAACTGGGGCGAGTGCTCTCTCGTATCACGAGAGCTGCCTTGGTGGTGGCGCTAGGTCTGCGATTACACAGTGGCGACACGCGGGTCCGACATGTACTAAATGGACCGCGGCCGATTTAAGCTACCACCTAGCAAGTGTGGTGTCTGGCGGTGACACCACAAATTGAATGGCTGCAGCCTTATCATCTTGAAAGACGGGAGAGTCCACAGTGTAATTATTATAAAGCTGTCGAAGCGAAATAAACGTCCTTGTTCATGTTAACGGTAACGTAAGTGATTGGCCACATGTCGTGGTGTGGGAAACACCCTCATAACATCACACAGTCGCCTTCAGCTTGAACCAGACCTTCTACACCTTTCTTAGAGCATTACCCCTGAGTGCAATCACACATTAGCTAGTACCCTCGTCTTCCCCCTCCCACCCTTGCTATCTATTGCCCCTCGCCCCCACATTATCACCAACTTAAGCACCTAACTAAATTGTAGAATGAAAGGCTTTTCTTGGAAAATTTTTATTTTCAAAATGATGAAAGACGAGTGATCGAATGATATTTAGTTGTATATATATATATATATATATATATATATATATATATATATATATATATATATATATATATAGGGTGAGTCACCCAACGTTACCGCTGGATATATTTCGAAAACCACATCAAATACTGGCGAACCGATTCCACAGACCGAAAGTGAGGAGAGGGGCTAGTGTAATTGTTTAATACAAACCATACAAAAATGCACGGAAGTATGTTTTTTAACACAAACCTACGTTTTTTTAAACGGAACCACGTTAGTTTTGTTAGCACATCTGAACATATAAACAAATACGTAATCAGTGTCGTTTGTTGCATTGTAAAATGTCAATTACATCCGGAGATATTGTAACCTAAAGTTGACGCTTGAAACCTCCGACGTTCAATTGCGTGTTGTAACAAACACGGGCCACGGTCGGCGAGCAGCATCTGCAGGGACATGTTTACCATGACGACCGTGTTTACGATATCAAATAGGAAAGCTAACTATCCACATTGAGGTGACACACATGCTACCAAAAATGCTTCCCCTCAATTTCTCTTCTCAACTGCGGCAGTTGCTTGACCTGTACGAAGATTCCCCCTCCCCCCCCCCCCCTCCCCCTCATGTACAAACTCTAGGGATTGATTGATGAGAGGATACGGAACAAAAAAAGTCAAATGAAGTTATTTCCTTATTTCCGTAAATGCATGGTTTCCATGCTAGAACACATTTATTCAGTCCTACACTGTTACAGAGACAGCGGTCTAAAATGCGCTGTACCTTGCAGCCACAGATACAGTACGTGATGAAATTGGTTTGCATGTGCCTCGACGCATGCGTGTAAGCGCCGTAGCATTTTCTGTCTCACACGTTTACATCAGCCAGGCTGAATCCGCTGCTCCATTGCCTCCAAAACTGGAATGGACTCAGCGTACACGATACTTTTGGACTGGCCCCATAACCAGAAACCGCACAGGTTACGATCCCGTGAACGAGCACTCCATGTAACTGAGGCCCTCGTCCGATCCATCGACCAGGAAAGACGCGATTGAGTTGCGTCCGGACTCTAAGGGCAAAGTGAGATGGAGCACCACCATGTAGCAGCCGCGTAAAGGCACCCGCAACAAACGCCGATAGTTCCGGCCTGTTACGCGACATGGCAGGAAGACTGACCCCAAATTACGGTCACCAGTTATCCTGGGCGACACATTCCGACTGCACCGATGCTGATGACTCGCTGTCACCATACCATGTGAGGTTCTGGATGCTATCCTATAAATGCCTGTTATGGAAGTCGAAGATGCCACTCTCTGTAAAGGTGCCCTCATCTGTGAATAGGATGAACGACACAAATGCTGAAGGCGTGGTTACCTAGTAACAAAACCAATAACAAAGCTGCTCCCAATGTGGAAAGTCGGTCGCTAGTAAGCCCTGCACACACTGTGAGTAATAAGGGCCGTAACAACTGTCATGGTGAATGTTACACAGCCGGCCGCTGTGGTCGAGCAGTTCTAGGCGCTTCAGTCCGGAACCACACTGCTGCTACGGTCGCAGGTTCGAATCCTGCCTCGGACATGGATGTGTGTGATGTCCTTAGGTTAGTTAGGTTTAAGTAGTTCTAAGTTCTAGGGGACTGATGACCTCAGATGTTATGTCCCATAGTGCTCAGAGCTATTAAAAATAAATGTTCCACACGGTCGTCCGGCTTACCCTGTACTGGCAGGCCACCTGCCTGGTACTGACACAGCGGTCGCCTTCCACAGTGTTAATCACATTTTCCTCCAAAACTGGAGTCTGAACATTTCGGGTACGTCCTTCATGATTTCCTGCTTTCTGAAACGACCCTGTCACAGATGACAGCGAAAAATGTGGCAAACAATTATGCTGTGGTTGTTGTCAACGGGGATAGGTCTCCTGATACAACCTAGGTCACCGTCTCCCGTTGCCAGTTCCCTTTCAGCAAGTAAACACCATGTCGGCAAGCTCTCGTTTCGAATACGCATCTATTGTGCATGTTTTGGTTGGCAGGAGAGCCAACACCGTGTTACTAGAGGAGGCCGAAAGGCACGCAGGCTGGCGTGAGGTCTGGAACAGGACAAGGAAATTAGAATTTATAAAAACGGACGTAGCTAGTGGAATACTTAACTTTAATCCGTTAATGGTGAACGTCGGTCTTGACGGTACATGATTACAGTATCAATAGTAACTGGTAGTGGCGCGTTGCTAGGTCGTAGCAAATGATGTAGCTGAAGGCTATGCTAAACTATCGTCTCGGCAAATGAGAGCGTATTTTGTCAGTGAACCATCGCTAGCAAAGTCGGTTGTACAACTGGCGTGAGTGCTAGGAAGTTTCTCTAGACCTGCCGTGTGGCGGCGCTCGGTCTGCAATCACTGATAGTGGTGACACGCGGGTCCGACGTATACTAACGGACCGCGGTCGATTTAAAGGCTACCACCTAGCAAGTGTGGTGTCTGGCGGTGACACCACATTCCTCCCCCGCAAATCGGCGTACGGTTGTGGCATAAGGCTTCCGCCCGCCGTGGGGAGGACCCAATGTTGACGTATGCGACGAGGTGGGGAGCCCAACAACAGGCGAGGCTGTGCCACCCGCACCCTGCCATTTGGACCGCGGGGAGCTAGGAAAGGCCTGAAAACCCGCTCCAGGGTGCACGCCAACATGCGGTGTATGCGCCTGCAGAGAGACAGGAGGGGCCGAAGGGTCGACCTCCATCGGGCCGGGGCACCCGACGGGCGAAGTCGACATATGGTCCGGAGCGGGCAAGAGTTCCATGTCGGAGGACAACTGGTGCCGGGAAGCGATCGGCGGCGCGAGACCCAGGGAGGCGCCCGGCGGTTGCAGCGACGCGTCCACCATGCCGGCGGCGGCGGCGGCGCGTCGCCATGGGGCAAATGGAAGGCAGCGTCGGTAACACCTGGAGCCGAGGCGAGCCAGTAGATGGGTCCCCAGGGCGCTGACCGGACGGCACCGTCGCTGAAAGCAGACGGGGAGCGGCAGATCCCGTGTGACGACAGAGGCGCAGCTGATTGAGATGCCGACGCACCTCACCAGAGGCCCCCAAAACCAATGCAAGAATGCGCCCTTCGAGCCAACGCCGTGAACCTCGATAGTGGCGGTAGTAGACAACGTCGCCTGGGGCAAAAGCAGGTGTCTGCCGCTGCACTGGAACCTGATGCGGCGGATGTAGCAAAGACATCAAGGTTCGATGAGGGCGACTGTGGAGCAACTCAGCCGGCGAGCGACCATCTCGGGACTGAGAGCGATACGAGGACAAAAAGAGCAACAACGCGTCTTCCCGAGAATGTGACTCTTTGAACTTCAACATCTGTGAGTTGAAATTCCTGACCAATCGTTCAGCGGCACCGTTTGACTGAGGCGAAAACGGCGCGGATGTCAGATGTCGAATACCATTGGCCTTGCAGAATGACTGAAATTCTGCGGACATGAATTGCGGGCCATTGTCGGAAACAATAGTCTGTGGAAGACCTTCAATGCAAAAGATAGCAGACAACGCTTGGATGGTGGCAGATGACGTCGTGGAAGACATCCGGACAACTAAAGGAAAATTACTGAATGAATCTACCACAACCAACCATCGAGCATTCCAGAATGGACCCCCAAAATCGATGTGTAAGCGTTGCCAAGGGGAAGTGGCTTTTGGCCATGCAAAGAATTTCCGCGGTGGTGCTGATTGTTGTTCGGCACACACCATGCAAGAAGACCACATATTCGTAATCGCGGCATCGATTCCGAACCAAGTACAGTGCTGAGGAGCAAGTTGTTTCGTTCTCACTATACCCCAATGTCCTTGGTGGAGAAGCTGTAAGACAGAGGACTGTAACGAACGTGGGACCACGACCCTGGACTGATCACTATCAGAACGCAACAGCAAAACACCACGTCGTACAAAAAGTCTCTCCTTGTGAGCAAAAAATCGGCGAACTAACGGATCCCCGATCCGTGACTTTGACAAGGGACATTGAGTAGCAACAAAACGCAGAACAGTAGCAAGGACAGGGTCTGCAGCTGTGGCTGTAGCTACATGACGAGAATCAATCGGAAACGATTCGACCACGTCATCGATTTCCGAATCAATGAACATGCAAGCAAGTTCGGAGGAATCGAATGCTCTATCCTCAGCAACAGGCAAATGGGACAACGCATCGGCGTTTCTGTGCTTAGCAGTGGATAGATACAAGATATCGTAGCGGTACTGCGAGAGGAAAATAGACCAGCGAATGAATTTCTGCGCTGTACGTGGAGGTACAGGCTTGGTTGGATGATAAAGCGATGTCAAAGGTGTGTGGTCTGTGATGATGGTAAAGTGACGACCATACAAGAAATCATGAAACTTTGTAACACCAAATACGAGAGCCAATGCTTCTTTCTCGATCTGTGAATAATTTCGTTGCGCAGACGAGAGCAATTTGGACGCAAAGACAATAGGGCGATCGTGCGATCCATCTTTGTGTGCAAGCACAGCACCGATCCCGAAATCCGATGTATCCATCATCAATAAATGGGGCTTCCGGCGATCGAATGGCGTAAGGCAACTATTGGAAAGCAACGCCGATTTCAACTGGCGAAAGGCGCGTTCGCATTCCGTCGTCCAGACGAACGGAACACCTTTTCGGCGTAAGCGATGAAGCGGAGCTGAAATGGAAGAGGCATAGGGAACATATCGGTGATAATAGTTAATTTTTCCCAGCACACTCTGTAGCTGCTTCAAATTCTGTGGCGAAGGCAAGTCTTGTATGGCACAGAGGTGCTCGGGACTGGGATGTATGCCTTGGGCATTGAATACATGTCCCTGGTAGGGCAAGTCACGAGCAAAAAACACACATTTGTCCTTCCGCAAGCGAACACCATTTTGTCGCAAGACCTGAAATTGGCTAAATATTCTTCTTCCGTCTTTCCGGAGATCACAATATCGTCCAGATAGTTTGCTGCAGTAGGGACCGACACACAATTTGTAGATATTGCTTAAACAATGCAGGGGCGGATGCACACCCGAATGCCAGTCGTTTGAATCGATACAAACCAAGATGCGTGTTAACCACCAAAACGCGCTGCGATTCTTCGTCCACCAGTATTTGCAAGTACGCATCTGCTAGATCCAACCTCGAAAAATATTTACCCGGGCACAGTTTGTCAAAAAGATCTTCCGGGCGGGGTAAAGGAAAAGTTGCAGTCACTAGTTGTGGATTCACTGTTGCCTTGCCACTAGAGAGAGTGGCACTGGGTGGAGTGTAATGGACTATAAGAAGTTTCGCGGCCTGAGTATCCTTGGTTCGATTCCGATTCCGGCGCGAAGCAAAGTCTCAATTTTACGGAAGGTTTTGGCAAAATTACTAAGGGTGATGCCCAGAGAGAAGCCTGCACACGTTCAATTACACCCTGTGATTCCAAATCGTGTAATGCTTTTTGACCTCATCACGCAATGCGTGGGGAACATTGCGCGCTCTGAAAAATTTTGGTTGCGCGTTTACTTTCAGTTCCAAATGTGCTTTATAGTTCGTAGCGCAGCCGAGGCTTAGTGCAAAAATGTCTGCAAATTCTTCACATAGACGAGAAACACTGTCGGAAGGCACAGTCTGGTTCACTGATAGGACCTGATTTACTATAGACAAGTTAAACAACTGAAATAAATCGAAACCAAACAAGTTCACTGCAGAAGAAGAACGAAGGACGTAAAATGACACAAGTTTTGTTTGTCGCTTGTATGTTGCAAGAAGGCTCCACTGTCCTAACACAGGGATATCGTGACCTGAATAGCTAGTTAACTTAACAGTTGCGGCACGCAACGGAGGTGTGCCGAGCTGTTTGTACGTGTCGTGATTGATCAGTGAAACTGCAGCCCCGGTATCGAGCTGGAATGGTATCACTATGCCGTTAATGTCCAAGTCCACAAAAAGTTTATTGCCCTGCTGACGACACGAGCGACTTTCTCGTGCAATGTGAACTGACACTGGTACAAAATCACTTGCAACTTGATGGGAGTTCTGGCGACATCAACGCACACTATTTGTGGGACGAACACAGTCACTGTTAGAGAGAGTGGCACTGGGAGGAGTGGAATGGACTATATGAATTTCCATGGGCGAAGTTTCACGAGCCTGAGTATCCTTGGTTCGATTCCGATTCCGGCGTGAAGCAAAGGGCCTAGAATGATTTTGAGTTTCTGATCTGAGCTTTTTCTAGCAAACACTTTGAACGTGTCATTTTTATTACAGTAAAAGCCAATAGCTTGGCGTGACAGGCAATTCTCACGCGAATGTCTAGTAGCATACCGCGGGCATGATTTTAGCACTGCATTTGGTTGCCGGCGCGGCACACGTGGCTGTGAGCCTGGCGGCAGCGGCGCGGCCAGGCGCGAGGGCTGTTTACTGCTACGTGCAGCTCGCCCGGTGGGCCGGTTAACCTGACACATGGCTGGCGAAGTTTCAAATGATACCTGAGCAAAGTCAAGTGTGTCCTGCCGATCCAATATGTCCATCACTTGTTGAAGGGAGGGATTGACTAGTTTAAAAATCTGTTCCCGTATACGAACATCAGAAACGTTCAGTGCAATTGCATCACGTACCATAATATCTGAATAAGGGAGTCCACACTGACACTCAAAAGCACAATCCCTAGTAAGGCCTTGCAAGGTTGCAACCCACTCCCGATTAGTCTGACCTGCCGTACGTTTTGTACGAAAGAAGGTATACCGTTTGGCAACTACATTGACTGATTCTTTGAAATATGCATCTAATGCAGACAAAATTTCGTCGTAGGACTGAGTTGCTATGTCGCGTCGGGGAAATAATTTGACTATCACACGATACGTTTGTACGCCAACCGAAAACAACAAAAATGGCTGCCGCTCGTTACCTTGAATTCTGTAGGCGGCGAGATGGAATCCAAATTGGCGTGACCACTCCGTCCAGCTTTCCAGTGCAGCATCAAAAGGACGAAAAGTTGGTGCAACTGCGTGTTGCGGCTGCGTTAGCGGTATAGCGACGGCTGCCACGCAATTTTGCATTGCACGTTGACCCTGGATGAGCTGTCCAAGGGCATCCAGTAATGCCTGCATCTGCTGATTCTGTAACCGATAAAATTCGGGCAGTACATCTGGAGATGGTCTCGAAGCCATTACACAAGTAAATCAGGGCAGTATAGTTAAGAACGCGGTATTGCCTCGTCGCCAATGTTGTGGTTGGCAGGAGAGCCAACACTGTGTTACTAGAGGAGGCCGAAAGGCACGCGTTTTAGCTCACGCAGGCTGGCGTGAGGTCTGGAACAGGACAAGGAAATTAGAATTTAGAAAAACGGACGTAGCTGGTGGAATACTTAACTTTAATCCGTTAATGGTGAACGTCGGTCTTGACGGTACATGATTCAATATTGTAAGTAGGCTGTTTAGGTTTTTTTATTGGTAACGCCACCTCTGTATGAAAATCACTGGCTGTGCTGTGTGCAGTCTGTGGCTGCTTTGCATTGTTGTAATACTCGCCATTGTAGTGTTCGGCAGCTGGCTGTGAACAGCGCGTAGCGTTGCGCAGTTGGAGGTGAGCCGCCAGCAGTGGTGGATGTGGGGAGAGAGATGGCGGAGTTTTGTAATTTGTGATGAACTGCTATATATATTATGACTTTTGATGATATTAAGGTAAATACATTGTTTGTTCTCTATTAATATCTTTCATTTGCTAACTATCCCTATCAGTAGTTAGTGCCTTCAGTAGTTTGAATCTTTTATTTAGCTGGCAGTAGTGGCGCTCGCTGTATTGCAGTAGCTTGAGTAGCGAAGATTTTTGTGAGGTAAGTGATTTGTGAAAGGTATAGTTTAATGTTACTCAGGGCCGTTCTTTTGCAGGGATTTTTGAAAGTCAGATTGCGTTGCGCTAAAAATATTGTATGTCAGTTTAAGGACAGTCATGTATAAATTTTTCTAAGGGGACGTTTCATAATATCAATAGCAACTGATAATGGCGCCTTGCTAGGTCGTATCAAATGACGTAGCTGAAGGCTATGCTAACTATCGTCTCGGCAAATGAGAGCGTATTTTGTCAGTGAACCATCGCTAGCCAAGTCGCTTGTACAACTGGGGCAAGTCTCTCTAGACCTGCCGTGTGGCGGCGGTCGGTCTGCAATCACTGACAGTGGCGACACGCGGGTCCGACGTATACTAACGGACCGCGGCCGATTTAAAGGCTACCACCTAGCAAGTGTGGTGTCTGGCGGTGACACCACAGTGCACAACACTGTATCACATCCGCTACAAGGTGAGCCAGCAGTAGAAATGAATCGGACACAACAGTACCAATTACTACGGCGGGAGAGGGTGCTAGGTGGTGACGTATGGGGAACAGTACCCCCCTCTAGGACGCATATTAGACAGTAGTCACCATAACAAAGACTGACTGAATAAATGGTCTCTAGCGTGGATACGAAGCATTTACGGGCATAATTTCATTAGACCTTTCTTGTTCTCTCATCGATCAAAAAAAAAAAAGTTTCAAATGGCTCTGAGCACTATGGGACTTAACTTCTCAGGTCATCAGTCCCCTAGAACTTAGAACTACTTAAACCTAACTAACCTAAGGACATCACACACATCCATGCCCGAGGCAGGATTCGAACCTGCGACCGTAGAGGTCGCGCGGTTCCAGGCTGTAGCGCCTAGAACCGCTCGGCCACCCGGGCCGGCTCTCATCGATTATTCCCTATTTTGTACACGGTGGAAAAAATCACCCTGTGTACAGGGTGGTCCGTTGATAGTGACCGGGCCAAATATCTCACGAAATATGCATCAAACGAAAAAACTACAATGAACGAAACTCGTCTAGCTTCAAGCGGCAAATCAGATGGCGCTATGTTTAGGCCGCTAGATGGCGCTGCCATAGGTGAAATGGATCTCAACTGCATTTTTTAAAATAGGAACCCCCATTTTAATTACATATTCGTGTAGTATGTGAAGAAATATGGATATTTCAGATGGACCAATTTTTTCGCTTTGTGATAGATGGCGCTGTAATAGTCACAAACGTGTAAGTACGTGGTATCACGTAACATTCCGCCAGTGCAGACAGTATTTGCTTCGTGATACATAACCCGTGTTAAAATGACCCGTTCACCAATTGCGCCCGCATCTCGTGGTCGTGCGGTAGCGTTCTCGCTTCACACGCCCGGGTTCCCGGGTTCGATTCCCGGCGGGCTCAGGGATTTTCTCTGCCTCGTGATGGCTGGGTGTTGTGTGCTGTCCTTAGGTTAGTTAGGTTTAAGTAGTTTTAAGTTCTAGGGGACTGATGACCATAGATGTTAAGTCCCATAGTGCTCAGAGCCATTTGAACCATTTTTTTTTTCACCAATTGCGGAGAAGGTCGATTTCGTGTTGATGTATGGCTATTGTGATCAAATTGCCCAACGGACGAGTGCTATGTATGCTGCTCGGTATCCTGGACGACATCATCCGAGTGTCGGGACCGTTCGCCGGATAGTTACGTTATTTAAGGAAACAGAAAGTGTTCAGCCACATGTGGAACGTCAACCACGACCTGCAACAAATGATGATGGCCAAGTACGTGCTTTAGCTGATGTGGCGGCTAATCTGCACATCAGTAGCAGACAAATTGCGCGAGAATCGGGAATCTCAAAAACGTCAGTGTTGAAAATGCTACATCAACATCGATTGCACCCGTACCATATTTCTATGCACCACGAATTGCAGTTCTGCCACTGGGCATAAGAGAAATTACTGGACGATGAGAGATTTTTTGTGCGCTTTCTATTTAGCGACGAAGCGTCATTCACAAACAGCGTTAACGTAAACCGGCATAATATGCACTTTTAGCCGGCCGAAGTGGCCGAGCGGTTCTAGGCGCTACAGTCTGGAACCGGGCGACCGCTACGGTCGCAGGTTCGAATCCTGCCTCGGGCATGGATGTGTGTGATGTCCTTAGGTTAGTTAGGTTTAACCAGTTCTAAGTTCTAGGGGACTGATGACCTCAGCAGTTGTCCCATAGTGCTCAGAGCCATTTATGCACTATTGGGCAATGGAATATGCACGATGGCTGCGACAAGCGGAACATCAGCGACCTTGGCGGGTTAATGTAAGGTGCGGCATTATGGGAGGAAGGATAATTGGTTCCCATTTTATCGATGGCAATCTAAATGGTACAATATATGCTGATTTCCTACGTGATGTTCTGCCGATGTTGCTACAAGACGTTTCACTGCATGACAGAATGGCGATGTTCTTCCAACATGATGGATGTCCGGCACATAGTTCGCGTGCGGTTGAAGCGGTATTGAATAGCATATTTCAGGACAGGTGGATTGGTCGTCGAAGGACCATACCATTGCCCACAGGTTCACCCGATGTGACGTCCCCGGATCTCTTTACGTGGGGAAAGTTGAAGGGTGTTTCCTATCGTGATCCACCGACAATGGCTGACAACATGCGGCAGCGCATTTTCGAAGCATGTGCGAACATTACGGAAGGCGAACTACTCGCTGTTGGGAGGAATGTCGTTACACGTATTGCAAAATGCATTGAAGTTGACGGACATCATTTTTAGTATTTATTGCATAATGGGGTTTTTACAGGTAATCAGGCTATAACAGCATGCGCTCTCAGAAATGATAATCGCTACGGCCGTGGGTTCGAATCCTGCCACGGGCTATTACAGCACCATCTATCACAAAGCGAAAAAAGTGGTCCAACTGAAATATTCATGTTTCTTTACGTACTACACGAATATGTAATAAAAATGTGGGTTTCTTTAAAAAAAAAAAGCGCAGTTGATATCCGTTTGACCTATGGCAGCGCCACCTAGCGGGCCAACCATAGCGCCATCTGGTTTCCCCTTCAAGCTAAACAAGTTTCTCTCTCTTTAGTTTCCTCGTTTTTACGCTTATTTCGTGAGATATTGGGCCCAGTCACGATCAATGGACCAACCTGTATAAATATTTTTTTAGATCAGTTACAACCTTTAATATGTTCACGTTTTATAGTTTTTCAATAAACAAAACCACCGAAAATGGCACGGAGGTGCCGAAATATGTTTCGCTAATAGGAAAAAACAGTGTTTTGTATAAAAAGCGGAACCTATATCAATATTTCATTTCACATGAGTGTTCTAGATACCCGGTGTGAAGTACACAGTAAATGTGGTAGATAACAAGAACAGGGCATATTCATAGAGAGTAGGACAGAGGGTGTTGATTGCGTGGGGCTGGTAGAAGACTGGACTAACAGGGATAACGCCACGGTCCGGCAGACAGACGTTCATAATACTGTCCTGCGTGTCGCCAGTGGCTACGTTACCCCCAGCCAACCACCATTCGCCGCGGGGGTGGAAATCTGGGGGTAAGCTTGTTAAAGCGTGCCTGCCAGAAGGCGGGGAAAGACAAAAGAGCGGCGCTTACTCCACCTGCGCTGTTTTGGGATTCCTTTGACGCAGCGCTGGGCGAGAACGTGCGTGGCGGAGCTCGCTTTCCGCGTCTATCTTCCTGCGAGGCTATTCTTTAACGCTGTTAGTCGCTCGCTTTGCTGCTCCATTCACACGTGGGAGCGAGAGAGTATAACCCGCCTCGTGCTTCCGTACGCGTCCTGTTCTCCGCCATCTGTTAACGGCCCGTATATAGAGAGTGATAGCATAAAAGGACGAAAACGAGATGCGGCGACGCGCGGTCGCTCTGCCTATTGGAATTTTACTCACTTAACTTGATGAGTTTCTTGGAACCACGGGCTGCGCTGAGGCGACGTATTATGGTTCAACGTGGAAAACCCGTTGAAAAGACTAGTTGCTCTCTACGCGTCAGGAGAGTGCTTAAAACGTCCCGTTTCTTGCCAATAAGACTGAGGCTACTAAATAAAACAATTTCTTGTCCGCAATCTGAGTGCAATGTTCTCATTTTAACGATACACGGTGTTACAAAAAGGTACGGCCAAACTTTCAGGAAACATTCCTCACACACAAAGAAAGAAAATATGTTATGTGGGCGTGTGTCCGGAAACGCTTACTTTCCATGTTAGAGCTAATTTTATTACCTCTCTTCAAATTACATTAATCATGGAATGGAAACAAACAGCAACAGAACGTACCAGCGTGACTTCATACACTTTGTTACAGGAAATGTTCAAAATGTCCTCCGTTAGCGAGGATACATGCATCCACCTTCCGTCGCATAGAATCCCTGATGCGCTGATGCAGCCCTGGAGAATGGCGTATTGTATCACAGCCGTCCACAATACGAGCACGAAGAGTCTCTACATTTGGTACCGGGGTTGCGTAGACAAGAGCTTTCAAATGCCCCCATAAATGAAAGTCAAGAGGGTTGAGGTCAGGAGAGCGTGGAGGCCATGGAATTGGTCCGCCTCTACCAATCCATCGGTCACCGAATCTGTTGTTGAGAAGAGTACGAACCCTTCGACTGAAATGTGCAGGAGCTCCATCGTGCATGAACCACATGTTGTGTCGTACTTGTAAAGGCACATGTTCTAGCAGCACAGGTAGAGTGTCCCGTATGAAATCATGATAACATGCTCCACTGAGCGTAGGTGGAAGAACATGGGGCCCAATCAAGACATCACCAACAATGCCTGCCCAAACGTTAACAGAAAATCTGTGTTGATGACGTGATTGCACAATTGCGTGCGGATTCTCGTCAGCCCACACATGTTGATTGTGAAAATTAACAATTTGATCACATTGTAATGAAGCCGCATCCGTAAAGAGAACATTTGCACTGAAATGAGGATTGTCACATTGTTGGATGAACCATTCGCAGAAGTGTACCCGTGGAGGCCAATCAGCTGCTGATAGTGCCTGCACACGCTGTACATAGTACGGAAACAACTGGTTCTCCCGTAGCACTTCCCATACAGTGACGTGGTCAACGTGACCTTGTACAGCAGTAACTTCTCTGACGCTGACATTAGGGTTATCGTCAACTGGACGAAGAATTGCCTCGTCCATTGCAGGTGTCCTCGTCGTTCTAGGGCTTCCCCAGTCGCGAGTCATAGGCTGGAACGCTCCGTGCTCCGTGAGACGCCGACCAATTGCTTCGGAACGTCTTCCTGTCGGGACACCTTCGTTCTGGAAATCTGTCTCGATGCAAACGTACCGCACCATGGCTATTGCCCCGTGCTAATCCATACATCAAATGGGCATCTGCCAACTCCGCATTTGTAAACATTGCACTGACTGCAAACCACGTTCGTGATGAACACTAACCTATTGCCGGCCGAAGTGGCCGTGCGGTTAAAGGCGCTGCAGTCTGGAACCGCAAGACCGCTGCGGTCACAGGTTCGAATCCTGCCTCGGGCATGGATGTTTGTGATGTCCTTAGGTTAGTTAGGTTTAACTAGTTCTAAGTTCTAGGGGACTAATGACCTCAGAAGTTGAGTCCCATAGTGCTCAGAGCCATTTTTTGAACTAATCTATTGATGCTAGGTACTGATGTGCTTGATGCTAGTACTGTAGAGCAATGAGTCGCATGTCAACACAAGCACCGAAGTCAACATTACCTTTCTTCAATTGGGCCAACTGGCGGTGAATCGAGGAAGTACAGTAGATACTGACGAAACTAAAATGAGCTCTAACATGGAAATTAAGCGTTTCCGGACACATGTCCACAGAAGATCTTTTCTTTATTTGTGTGTGAGGAATGTTTCCTGAAAGTTTGGCCGTACCTTTTTGTAACACCCTGTATGCAAGCTGCTGGGAAGTCCAACCTACAGTTCCTGGCCGATAAACGAGTACTTGTTTGTTACACTATCACGTTCATTCTCGTAAGCACATTATTCCAAACTTTTTTATTTATATTTATTTATTGCTGTCTTCTTACCCTGACAAGATTACACGCAGCCGACCTTCTCTTACACCTAATTAAGATTCTACATATTTTGCATTACATGCAGGGTCTTCTTCTTCTGCGTTCGCGTACGTCATAGTCCCGCAGCGATCGCAGGGTCGGCATGGTTACAACGGATTTGGCAATGTTAGTTGTAGGGATGGCCAGACACCCTTCCTGCCGCTACCCCATACCCCCCAGGACGGAATCAGAGTCCCCCAACTGTCTGAGTCGAGTGTAAATCGTGAAATAGTGCGGACGCGTGTAACTGAGGCGGAACGTGGGGACCAGCCCAGTATTCACCTAGCGGGATGTGAAAACCGCCTAAAAACCACACCCAGGCTGGCCGGCACACCCGCCCTCGTCGTTAATCCACCGGGCGGATTCGATCCGGGGCCGGCACATCTACCCGAGTCCATGAAGGACAGCGTTAGCGCTCTCGGCTACCCTGGCGGATGCAATACATACAAGGTGAGAGATTTAAAACTGCTTTTGGAAATATCTGAAAAACTGCAAATCGTATTAAACAAAGGTTATAATAAAAATAGTTCAGGTCGAAGGAAACAGATGTTGTTGTTGTTGTTGTTGTTGTGGTCTTCAGTCCTGAGACTGGTTTGATGCAGCTCTCCATGCCACTCTATCCTGTGCAAGCTTCTTCATCTCCCAGTACCTACCGCAACCTACATCCTTCTGAATCTGCTTGGTGTATTCATCTCATGGTCTCCCTCTACGATTTTTACCCTCCACGCTGCCCTCCAACACTAAATTGGTGATCCCTTGATGCCTCAGAACATGTCCTACCAACTGATCCCTTCTTCTAGTCAAGTTGTGCCACAGACTCCTCTTCTCTCAAATGCCGTTCAATAACTCTTCATTAGTTATGTGATCTACCCATCAAATCTCGAGCATTCTTCTGTAGCACCACATTTTGAAAGTTTCTATTCTCTTCTTGTCCAAACTATTTATCGTACATTTTTCACTTTCATACGTGGCTACACTCCATACAAATACTTTCAGAAACAACTTCCTGACACTTAAATCTATACTCGATGTTAACAAATTTCTCTTCTTCAGAAACGCTTTCCTTGCCATTGCCAGTCTACATTTTATATCCTCTCTACTTCGACCATCATCAGTTATTTTGCTCCCCAAATAGCAAAACTCCTTCACTACTTTAAGTGTCTCATTTCCTAATCTAATTCCCTCAGCATCACCCGACTTAATTCGACTACATTCCATTATCCTCGTTTTGCTTTTGTTGATGTTCATCTTATATCCTCCTTACAAGACACTGTCCATTCCGTTGAGCTGCTCTTCCAAGTCCTTTGCTGTCTCTCACAGGATTACAATGTCATCGGCGAACCTCAAAGTTTTTATTTCTTCTCCATGAATTTTAATACCTACTCCGGTTTTTTCTTTTGTTCCCTTTACTGCTTGCTCAGTATACAGATTGAATAACATCAGGGACAGGCTACAGCCCTGTCTCACTCCCTTCCCAACCACTGCTTCCCTTTCATGTCCCTCGACTCTTATAACTGCCATCTGTTTCTGTACAAATTGTAAATAGCCTTTCGCTTTCTGTATTTTACCGTGCGATCTTCATAATTCGATAGAGAGTATTCCAGTCAACATTGAGTGAACTACCAGGGTGTAGTAGGGGGTTAACTTAGAAATCTTAAATACGAACCCCCATTTCTTTTAGCGGATTTGGATTCTCCGAGAAAAAATGTAGAACTCTCATAGTCAAAATTATTTCCGTTGCCTGATAGGCAGCGCTGCAATCGAGAATAATCAAATTGGGTTAAAACCGTTGAAAAATGATAATCAAATGTTGGAAACGGTGATCATTTTATGCGGTACATTTTTCTATCTTTTAAAACGTCAAACTCCAGCTATAGGTGTAACAGTTACATGGAGCTACTTCCACTCTTTGGAGCGCGACTTTGGCAGTACTGAAAGAAATAGTTCTTAATTCGTTGATAAACAAATCAATAAACTGTTCCATCTGCCTTCCACTTCAGTGACATTTGTGAATGGAATTACATTAGTAAGCGGACAATCAAGGATTTTTGCTGTAAATAACCGGTTTCTCGTTAAAGAGTTAGAATAACTCTCTTTCTAACTTTACAGCATCCTACGAGATACATAATTCTAGGTATATTATCGTTTTTCAACAATTTGTAAGCCATTTTGGTTTTCTGTCGATTGCAGCGTCATCTATAACGTGACGAAAAAAGTATTAACTCTAAAAGTTACGCTGTGTGATAAAAAGTATCCTAACATTTTTCACATTAGGTGCATTGGTCTGCCACCTACTGCCAGGTACTCCATATCAGTGACCTCAGTATTCATTAGACATCATGAGAGAGCAGAATGGGGGGCTCCGCGGAACTCACGGACTTCGAACGTGGTACGGTGATTCGAAGTCACTTGTGTCATACGTCTGTACGGTAGGTTTCCACACTCCTAAACATCCCTACGTCCACCGTTTCCGATCTGATAGTGAGGCGAAAATGTGAAGGGACACGTACAGCACAAAAGCGTACAAGCTAACCTCATCTATTGACTGACAGAGACCACCGACAGTTGAAGAGGGTCGTAATGTATAATAGGCAGACATCTATCCAGGCCATCATACAGGAATTCCAAAATGCGTCAAGATCCACTACAAGTATTATGACAGGCAGGAGGTGAGAAAACTTGGATTTCATGGTCGAGCGGCTGCTCATAAGCCACACATCACGCCGGTAAATGTCAAACGACGCCTCGTTTGGTGTAAGGAGCGTAAACATTGGACGACTGAACAGCGGGAAAGCGTTGTGTGGAGTGACGAATCACGGTACACAATGTGGCGATCCGATGGCAGGGTGTGGGTATGGCAAATGCCCGGTGAACATCTGCCAGCGTGTGTAGTGCCAACAGTAAAAATGGTTCAAATGGCTCTGAGCACTTTGGGACTTAACATCTATGGTCATCAGTCCCCTAGAACTTAGAACTACTTAAACCTAACTAACCTAAGGACAGCACACAACACCCAGTCATCACGAGGCAGAGAAAATCCCTGACCTCGCCGGGAATCGAACCCGGGAACCCGGGCGTGGGAAGCGAGAACGCTACCGCACGACCACGAGCTGCGGACGCCAACAGTAAAATTCGGAGGCGGTAGTGTTGTGGTGTGGTCGTGTTTTTCATGGATGGGGCTTGCACCCCTTGTTGTTTTGCGTGGCACTATCACAGCATACGGCTACACTGATGTTTGAAGCACCTTCTTACTTCCCACTGTTGAATAGCAATTCGGAAATGGCGATTGCGTCTTTCAACACGATCGAGCACCTGTTCTTAATGCACGGGCTGTGGCGGAGTGGTTGCATCTCAATAACATCCTTGTAATGGACCGGCCTGCGCAGAGTGCTGAGTTGAATCATATAGAACACCATTGGAATATTTTGGAACGACGACTTCGTGCCAGGCCTCACCGACAGACATCGATACCTCTCCTCAGTGCAGAATTTCGTGAAGAATGGGCTGCCATCCCCCAAGAAACCTTCCAGCACCTGATTGAACGTATGCCAACAAAAGTGGAAGCTATCATCAAGGTTAAGGGTAAGCCAACATCATACTGAATTCCAGAATTCCAGATGGAGGGCGCCACGAACTTGTAAGTGATTTTCTGCAAGGTATCCGGATACATTTGATCACATAGTGTACTTGTTGGCAAGCCATTCTTGTATCTTACTGTGGTCTTTGTACCCTGACCATGAATCACGAAGTAATAGACGATTCTCAACTATACGTTCACAAAGGACAGAATCGAGAAAGCTTTTTGTTGTGGTTTGGCAAGACAGCCAAGCCACTATGAGGAAGCCGAAAGGCACGCGTTTAAGCTGACGCAGGATGGCGTGAGGTCTGGAACAGGACAAGGTCTTTATAGCAGCAAAAATAGTACGTAGCTTCTGGAATACTTAATCCATAATTGGTGAACATCGGTCTGACGGTACATGCATCACAAGATAAATAGCAATTGATAATGGCGCCTTGCTAGGTCGTAGCAAATGACGTAGCTGAAGGCTATGCTAACTATCGTCTCGGCAAATGAGAGCGTATTTTGTCAGTGAACCATCGCTAGCAAAGTCGGCTGTACAACTGGGGCGAGTGCTAGGAAGTCTCTCTAGACCTGCCGTGTGGCGGCGCTCGGTCTGCAATCACTGATAGTGGCAACACGCGGGTCCGACGTATACTAACGGACCGCGGCTGATTTAAAGGCTACCACCTAGCAAGTGTGGTGTCTGGCGGTGACACCACACCCTGTGTTTCCTCCAAAGTAATGTAAAGCTTGTTATCTAACCTACCATCCATCGACACGGTTACATCTATTGCGTAACTCTGTGTGACGCTATGAAAAGATTGTGGCACACCAGGTGTGATGTTTCATCTCTGTGTGTCAGTGTTGAAGAAGACGACAGTTCATAAAAAAAATTGGTTGTTGTATGACAGTTCATAAAAAAGTTGGTTCTTGTCACTGTTTTACACGTGTGCCTTAGCAAGGTCTGTCTTTTTAATGAACGTGTTTACACCTATCGCAAATGTTTGTCTTCTCTTTCTAAATGGCCTCCTTCAGTCTCTACGCAGGCCATGACCGTAGTAATATGCCTGAACGGAAAGTTACAATCTTCTTTGGAGCCACTGACGAAATATTTCGACTCTTTAAAATTGTCCACTGCAACTGCCCTGGCAGCTTCCAGGGATCTAAGTTGTCTACTGACTCATAGTTTCTGGCCTTATCAAACTACGCTCTGACTGATTCTTTTAAAGCCTTCAGTGTTGATGTTTTGTTTCCTTTGAAGTCGCCTGGGTCTTGCCTTTTGCGCGTCACGTTATCTAGAAGTTTTGCAGGTGTATTTCGAACGGATGGCAGTTATAATACTTCATAAGTTTTCTGTACAAACAATATCCGTGACTAAAATTGCCCAATGCTTGGCCATCAATACACTGTAGCACATTGAGTCACGGTATTATTTGGGAGGTGAAGGTCGGTATTCAATTAGACCGACCTTCATTTGCTGGCGAAGCCAACTGGCAGTTCCTTCATTTGCTGGTGAGGCCAACGTTTGGTCGTCAGTACATCGTGGCACACTGGGCCGTGGTGTTTTTTGGGGGGTGAAGGTCCGTATTCACTTTGACTGCCAGTTCCTTCATTTGGGAGCGTGGCCAACGTTTGGTGATCAGTACATCGTAGCACATTGGTCGTAGTGTTTTTGGGGAGGGACGATCTGTATTCACTTTGACTGGTAGTTCTTCCATTTTCTGGCGAGTATGTTCCAAAACTATTGGAACTGTCATTTCCCTTTGCAGTTTCTTCTTCGCCATCAGAATCACAATCACTGTTCCTATCCAAACTATCAGTATGAAATTCTGTTTACTCGCCATAGTATTTTTTTGCAATAGATGTCACATAACGTTCATGTGACTGGCTCATCGTCTACTCCAATTAGGTCCTCATTATTCGGTGCGTAGGTTCGATGTATCTTTCCGTGAAGCAGGTTCACAGGAATATCAGGCTTCAGCCTACTCATGTTTGTCAGCACGTGTAGTTCAGCACCGCAAACTTCAACGGTCCCAGTTCTTACTGTCACTGACCTCCATATGGCGCAAGCGGCTTCACGCATGGTTTTACAGAGGTGGCCCACGGGAAATACGGGCCCCACAACGAACTTGTGACGTCACTGTAGTGGGCTTTTCCGCGACACTTCAGAAATGCTCGGATCTGTGTACAGTCCATTATGTAACGGGAAAGTTATCCACTAACGGTCTTAAATTTGTCGTGTGCTATCGGAAGCTCTCATGTGTTGAAATGCGCAGTGTAGATTTGTTAAAGTCGTGTGAAATAGCTAATTCCTCCCTGCCGGAGACGGCTGCTGGCGCTCCTATGACCTGAAGTGTCACGTGCTGTGACGTACGCGCCACAGCCTGTCTTCCTCGTGGGCCGCATTTTAATGACGAATGATGTTGATAGCTGTTCAGACAGTTACAACATCCTATTTTAAACGCGTTTACACTTGGTTTTAACTGTTCGGACTGGGGTACTTCACTTGTTACTATTTTCTGAAAAGTAAATTAACTGAAAATGCTCTCGTCTTCACCCGTTACAGGGTAGGTTACAGAAGTAAACATTCTGCTACTACGGTCCTTAAACTGGCTACTAAACATTAATCACATTATATCCCTGTATGACTCACTTCTCCAATACGAAATATTATTCACACAGTCGCTCTACAATGGCAAATTTCAAGTTTCATAATTTTCGCGTGTGACGCATTCATGCCCTCACACACTTTAAGGGTGTATGAAATGCCCTGTGCTTACGGTGTTAAATTGAATCAGAAGCCAGGAACATTTTCTCATGAGTTATTGGGACTGTACTCTTGATTTTTCACAGAACACGGATCACATTCTCTGTTTTTCTACTGAATTGATCATTTTGGAAAAAGAATGTTTAGTTTTTGAGACCTTTCATTTTTTCTAAATGTTAAAAATGTTGTACATTTTAATAAGTATTTGAAAGTACAAATCTCTTAATACAAAATAATTTCACAAATCTTTTAATTCAGATACCTTATATGGGCTTAAAGAACAACGGTGTGCGGACATTTGCCACGATTTGACCTGCTCCGAAGGGCTGGGTCCCTTGTCTCCCCCTCCTTCTGCTCCTTCTCTTCAGCCATCGCCCGACCCGCAGTAAAGGTACTTGCTGAGCCTTTCCGCTGGTTTACTTGACATAGGACCAGAATCTCTATGGATTTTCCGCCACGTTTCTAGAGAAAGGTTCGTTGTGGAAACTATTAAATGCATCTCCCATTGAAATCCGCACCAAATTTCGAGCCTCAGCAAAACTTCGCCAATCGTGGAGATTTTGCATTCGTCTAAATTATACTTGCCTTTTTCGGTGCTCCTGCAGCAGCTTTCGGTCGTGTTTTGTGTACCGTGGGGGATCAGTGCCGTCTGTTATTAATTTATTTGGTATGAATCTCTCGAGTGCTGTTGATACTATTTCTTTGAACTTAAGCCACATATGGTCATCATTTACATAGTTTGGAAGGATTGGAGACTGTCTCTTAGAAAGACGTCAACCGAATTTTTAGTTGCTTTTATAAATAGACATATTTCGCGTTTAGTTTTAGCGAATTTGTTTGTTACGGAATTGAGCCTCGCTACGACTGTGTGCTCACTAATCCCTGTATCCGTCGTGATGGCTCAGGATTATTTGTGGCTAGGAGGTCAAGTGTGTTTTCGTAACCATTTACAATTTGAATGGCCTCGTGAACTAATTGTTCAAAATAATTTTAAAAAAAGCATTTAGAACAATTACGGAAGTTGTTTTCTATCACAATAGGGTCTGAAAATCTATTTTTGACAGCATACGGAAGGTAGATTGAAGTCACTGCCAACTATAATTGTATGAGTAGGGTACCTATTTGCAATGAGACTCGAGTTTTCTTTGAAATGTTTAGCAACTGTTTCATCTGAGACCGGGGGTCGGTAAAAGGAGCCAGTTATTAATTTATTCCGGTTGTCGAATATAACCTCTGTCCATACTAAGTCATAGGAACTCTCTGCTTCAATGTCGCTTGTAAGCAGAAACACACATTACATTATTTTTCCCTAAGTTGTGCTTCTTGTTTCTGTTGTAGTGCAGATCATTACAATTACGGCTTTTCCCTCCAAAACCTAGGACGCTTTCTCTGTGACCCTGTAAATACCAGAGCTAAACAATGTAGAACAACAACGTACGTTACAAGCACAGCTTTCTGTATTACTTCATTTCCTTATTTCTAACATTTTAAAATTGTGCATCGACTTTAGATGACATGTCAATCATAGATGTTCTTATCTCTGTTTATGAACGTACTTTCAGGTATGTTTTGAACATTGTCCCGCTATACTTTATTAACAAATGTTTTGCCCCAAGGGATATCGGATTTTAGAGAGTAAATTAATATGGAGTATGTCGTTCTTCTTTTCAAACTTTCACATACCCATTTCTTCTTTCCTTACTGTCATTTGGGCATGCAGTTGTACTAATTAAAGTAGGCACAAACACAATGATCAAAAAGAAATGATTAACGTACATTCGCATTCTCTTTACATCGTTCCTTTCTTGTTGCTCTCATGGCGATGGACTGTTTCTATCGCAATCAGTAAGCTTGAAAGGAAGCTACCGTACAGACAGAGGGATCTATATTTATACTTGGCAGAACTAATTACAAACTGACATAATCGTCGGAATTGCTTTCGTTTCCCAAAAGTTATAAATATTTCGATTTCGGAAAAGAAGCTCTGTATTTCGCCAAGATGTCGAAGAGCAAGGTCCCTTACGTACAGGTTGTATCGAGTAAGATGTGGAGACGGCGGTTTGAAAGCGGACAGAAGAAGAACGAGGAAGGGCGTCCCTTACCGGACGGATCGCTACTCAAGCTACCTGGCGAAGGGGCAAGTGTGGCAAATGTCCGGCGTGGCAAATGTCCGGCATGGCAAATGTCCGGCGTGGCAAATGTCCGGCATTCGAACAACTCCTGATATTTTCGTCCTCCTACTGTCTCTGAGAAAATGTACCTTACACAAAAAGAAAATTACAGTTATGGGAAATGAACGTCAAAGCTTTTATTTCAGTGCATGCTTGTTCCATAGCTAGTATCATCAGAATTGTCCAACAGCTTCCTCTTGATAGCTCTCTCCTATGCTGTCTAGCCATCTTTGAGTAGATTGTTAGTGGGTTAGCTCAATATCTGTACCGTTCTTTGTCTAAGCAACACATAGCTGCTGCAGTGCGTAATCCTATGCAAAATCCCGTCTTCTGCAAAACTTTGCACTTTGTTTCATTGCGGTAATTGCGTGATGAAACAGCGTCTCGAACTCCAAAGTGAACAGTGTTTATACCTATAAACACAGTTTTAGGTAGTCTTTTCTGTATCACATGGTTCACACACTCATTTGGACTGGCCGTGAAAACATTTCTTTAGTGGACCAACATCTGTGAGCTCTGGGGATATTGGTTTTATTTCGAGCGATATGGCAGCTGGCAAGTGATGAGGGTGGTCGTATTGTTGTTTAGTTGCCTTTCCTCTATTGTACTTCCACCAGCTATCTTTTCCTTTAGGACATAGCCCATGTTGGGGACTATCATTGCTTGAAGCTGCGTGAAAAAAAAGAAAGGCAGAGCTCCAACTGATGTTCTCATTAATCCTACATCCGCTGTATTTTGTCTAATTGACTGACCATAGAACTTCTGAATCTGCTTTGTAGGAACATCTGTCAGTATGTTTAACCCATAAAAAATTTCTCTAGCTCTTAGTTTCTTGCTTTCATGCCAGTTTTGAGCCGTCAAAGTCTTGATCCCATTCTTTTCTGAAAGTGGCGAACACACTCTAGTGTGCAGACATTCACATTGTCTCTATAGGATCTCATTTTCTCAATTTCTTCAGACGCTTTTGAGTCACCATCTCCTTGTGTATCTTACGTTGTACCATTTTACTGAGAGTTGATATGTACTTTTTAATCCAGCAACTTCCACACGACCGCTTGTACCATTATAAGTTGCTATGCACTCATCCTCACCATTACTATTCATTTCATCCTTGCATCTTCAATGCTTGGGAGGTGTTGCCATATCAAATACCCTACCAATGCCCAAACTTGTAGCTGTTACAACACCAATGTGTGACCAACTTTCTGCCAGCTCCCATCAAAAGTTATGGACAAGTCTCTGTTATTATTATTTTCAACAATGTCTTCGTCAACAGCATCATTCATGTTTTTCCTGTGCTACATCACCACCACTAGAGCCTATTGCAACGATGTGTTTGTCAGATTTTGAGGTTGAAACAGGGGAGTTCATCACACCACATCTGCAGCCCTACCCTCACCTATAGACAATAATGCATAAACCAGTCTAATGTTTCTATCTCATAATTTACCTGTACGTGTAGTAACAAATGAAGGACTGAAAGAAAAACACTTTCTTTGGAATAATTGCACATAAACACTAATTCACAAAAAAGTCCCAAATGTATGTTTGTTTCAGTGAAACATCACATTTTCCACGTTTTCACATTTTTTCCAGCTGATATTGTTCTCCAAATTATCTGATAATAAATACACATTAATTATCTCATGTTTTGTACAACAAGACGGTAATGGTGACGTTCGTAAAATCGCTGAAAATTGTCAACGAAGGAGATGGTTGAAATGGCTCTGAGCACCATGGGACTCAACTGCTGAGGTCATTAGTCCCCTAGAACTTAGAACTAGTTAAACGTAACTAACCTAAGGACATCACAAACATCCATGCCCGAAGCAGGATTCGAACCTGCGACCGTAGCGGTCTTGCGGTTCCAGACTGCAGCGCCTTTAACCGCACGGCCACTTCGGCCGGCACGAAGGAGATGTTTTAGAAGTGATAGAAGCATTTGCTTCGGACCACCGTGAATCTCTGTCCACGGTGCAAGTCCAAATCCGTATCTACAACCGCAACTGCGTGTGTGAAAATAATGCAAAGCGATTTAACCCGTTAGATACACTGCAGTTCTGACAGTAGACCAAGGACTTAGAGGCCGTCCGTGTTCTTGAAATATTCCTTCACTTATAGTTTTCTATGATAATACCTCCGAAGGATTTTGTGAAATTTTCTGCAGAATGTTTCTTCAAATTAGGAACTGAAATGAAGTCATGTACCAAGTTGCCGTCAGATCTTCTATACCAGGGGTTCCCAACAAAATTTTCTCGAGGACCCCATCACCAGGCATGATTGGTACGTTGTCATGTTGAGAGGCACCCACATGCCTTGCTCATACTGTGGCATCAAGCAGTCAGGCCTGCAAGATGAGTGGTCTGCCAAGCGAGTGGATTCATTCTTATTTATCGAGTAACATGAACTCTAGTACTCACAATTAAGTTACAAGTTATTCTCCTGTTTGAATATTACGCAACGGAAACGGAAACGCACATCTGACTATTAGTAATTTACACAACTCTGACTGTTCACTACGCACTGGCAGTACCATATTTTCTTTCTTATTTAACGGCTTTGATCAACACGTGGCCATCGCACTGAATATGAATGGTGCACACATTATAAATTCTGGGTATCGTGACAACATACTATTCGAAGGAAAAGGCCACCAATCTTTTTCTTTTCACGGTCTTATTTATTCCGATAAATTCTATAACCTAAACACACAAATTCTATAACCTACAACAATAACACATGAGAAATTCCGCCCAGTGGGCATGACTTTACATTGGTGATTCTCTATCTTATGGTCTCGTAACTATTTAACGCTACAGTGCACTTTCTGGATAGGATGGTGAATCTTTTTCTATATCTCACACTTCGACTCTCACACCCATCATTACGAAAATTTCCTCCAGACCGAGCGGTACAAAAGGAACATGCATAACCCACTACCTCTGAAACTACCTTGCTACTCTCCCATGCAAACCACACATACTTAAATTACATGACATACACCACACTGCAATATGGAATACAACACAAGGAATAGTCACAACATTATCACTTTCAACTTTCCCACATCAATTAGTATTCATCCCAGTTTCACACGACACTGCCCCACTTCGTAACTTTTCTTTCCTACTATCAACTCTGGAGGTTATATGCACGTCTTCCTGTGCAATGCAAACCAAGTGGCGTTGCTGGATAGACGGCTGACTCACCTTGCTTCTCTTTCAGAGTATTATAGTTTGAATCAAGCGTCACACGGAAACATAACACGCAAAGTAATATTAAGAACATATTCATCACACACGCGAGTCCTCAACTGATATCATGGACGAGTACTTCTCTTTATCCTTTGTCTCATACAAAGATTGAGACTCACACAGTACTCACCACGTGGAAGTTCTCGTCTCTAATTTCAAGTCCTGCACACGCCATTTCTTAACTTATAGTACACACGCTAGTAATTCAGCTTAACTTAAGCACTCGGAAGTATTTCAACTTATTTCTACACGTGGTTTCATTGTGACCGTTGGTCACTTCCGAAGATTACTACGATCCCCTTAATATTACCTGCCTGACATTTAATTCTCCCCACAAAAGTTCCTGAAATAGAGAAATTATTATTGCAAACTACACTTAAGTATTTAACATGCATATCATGTCTCCACAATTTTGTCTTTACGGAACACACCTAAGACAGGTCTTACCAACACTAGATCCAGCGCCAGAATGCTGGAACATGGCCGATCTTCAGGTCATCTCGCACTTCTCTCAAGGTGGGGGAAGACCATTGGTCAGCCACATTTCAGGCGCTCAAAGCTCAGGTAAATTTCATCTCTTTAGTTCCACCAAAGGTGACCAAAGCACCGTCTCAAAGATGCTCATATATTGCACATTCACTATCTGCGGTTAGCAGACGACCATACATTCATTCATTTCACAGATCTCACCAAACTGGATGTAGGGATTTATTTTGTGGAAGTGCACATGTGATCAATTAAATAAATAAATTGTCATTCTTTCCCACACTGGTTTCCGGCTTCGCTGTATTAATTGAAATTGAGTTATTATTAGAAGAAATATGTTGTACTGACAAGAACAACGAAGAATGTTGTACCTATTTTCAATGTCGGGCAGTACTGTACCCTTTCAATGTCACCGTATCAAGTACCTAAAAATCCAAATTAAGAGTCTTTTTATACGTTTTCTATGTTTGGTACTTAGAAAAAACATTGACATATTCATTATTGAAAAAATATTGAGCTTCAAACTTTTGCAATTTAGCCATCATTGTTATTGTTAAATTTTTGATTATTGCTCAAAATCTTTGTCTTCAAATCTGGGTGTTTAGTATAACAAACTCCTCAAAAAAATAAATATTGAGTATGAACTGAAAATGACAGGAAAAAATTAAAACTGAGTGTATTGGTCTTTCAAGTGTACTGCACTTGAGATTGCGTTGAGTAGACATGTGTTAAAAATAAGAAAACACTAATTTCATAAAAGGTATTATTTATTTGAAAAAATATAGCTACAACAGAGTACTCCATCAGTACACAGCTAGTTTTAATTTTCAGTTCTTAGTGAGATGAGTTCAATTTGACCTTTGAGTCCATTATTTCTGAAATATTAGGTTCCAAACTTGAAACTGTCACTCTCAAATCCGACCGCATGTCGAGCCGATTCCTATATTTGTTTTTCATGAAACACATGGGAGAAAATGCTTGCTCACACCGATATGTGGTTGCAAATGGAAGGATCTAACGGCATACAGCGGAACTATTTGCCTCTATCTAATTCTAGTTTTGCCCTCGAGTGTGCTAGTGTCAGTTGGCTCTAGGAAGACGCTAGACGCAGCGTTCGCTAAAGCTCTGCTCATGCAGGAAGCGGCCAAAACAAGAAATCTGTTATCATGGGAAATATATTTAATATATTGTTTATTCTAATAGCATCTTGTGGACCCCTCTGGCATAGCTCTCCGGTCTGGAGAGGACTCTTGTTACGAGTGGATTGCTCTTGGGACTCTCGTTTTGAGCATGACTATGACTGAGGAGCTTGTGGTGAAGTCCGCGCACCACCTGTTGGGAACCACTGTTCTATACAGTTAAATCGTAGACATACACAAGCCGTAGAAGGTAACTGTTTACAACGTACCACAGTGGCGTAAGGGGTCCCGAGACGAATAATTTGCCATGAGACACTTGGGATCTGTCACGCTGCAAAACATCATAATTTTGCGTACAAGGCCACGCAAGGCACAGCGCGTCTGCACCGCTCGAGACTTTTAATGTCCTCTCGCCATCTTATGCCACCGGCGTTCGTTAACGTGAGGAAGCTGACCTTTCCCATGAGGGTAATCAAAGATAAAGACTTCTGAACAAGTTACGCAAAAACTAATTGTATTTCCATTTCTATTTAAAATTAACCCTTACAAGCACAGAAACAGCACGATTTAATTTTTTAATTTTACGCTGTTAAAATTAACAAAACTGTGAGGTCAAATTTACTCAAACGTCGGAGGCTAGATTTTCCGGGTGTAGGAGGAGTTTGAATATTTCTCGGGTATTCAGATAGATGGCGTCGCCACTGAAGCTCCTGAATAATTTATTTGCAACTGTACGACCGATTTCAGTCGGAGACTAATTTCCAGTGCAAATGTTTGCTAATAGCAGGTGTTACATATAAAATGTGTCCATAATTAAACTTCAGTTTCAAAACGCTATGGAAACAGAACCACTGCTCAGGATGACGTAAAATTTAAACAACATGTTATTGACGCTGGGGAAATTGTCATAGAAGAAAAAATTATGAAAATTTTAACAATAGATGACGCCGTCCGAAATGCTGTCTGCCATAAATGGCAGTTAAATCTTAATACGACGACTATGGTTTAAGTTACACATTACACCATCCGCACTGTTCAATGTACATGAGTACACAAGTTCGGCAGTCAACTGTTGGTTATATACGCCCGTCCATCTCTTCGAGGTCGTACCATATGGGATGGGAAAAGTCGGTCTTTAATTTTCCTGAGGCCAAAATCTGCATAAAAAGCAAAATGACATTTATGTTTAACTGTCCTGAGACTGGCGCAAGACAAATTGCAATCCAACGTTTTCTGCCACAAGTTGAAATCGAGAAACAGGCTGTTCCACAACAGATCTGATCGTCTCGGGGGTCAATTACAAAATGCGCTGTGCAATGCATGTCTTCAGTTCAGCTATGTTCATAACTGGAGCACTGAACACCACATCTTTCATATATATATATATATATATATATATATATATATATATATATATATATATATATATATATATATATATATAGCCAAAAGTCACACAGATTAAGATCAGGTGATCTGGACAGCCAGGCTGTTGGGAAATTGGGGTTGATAACTCTAGCGTTTCCGAAATGTCTCTGTAGCAGCCGTTTCAATGGCTGTACAATGTGTGAAGAAGTGCCATCTTGCATAAAAATGGTCCTACCCACACATCCACGCCGTTTGTAGTAGATGTCGCTCTTAATGACACTTGTCGTATCATCACCGGGTGCCTGAAGCGTACTTCTCTGGATAAATTGAACAGCCTCGCGAGATTTGCACCCCCTGACAAAAAAAAAAAAAAAAAAAAAAAAAAATCAGAAACTTCTGAAGCTTACCCCCTATATGACTATCAACCAGCAAACCCACGATTAAAATCCAGAAAGAGCTTCCTCAGATCGACCAAAACTCTAGGGCACCACATCAATGCTGAATCGAACTATGGGGTGCAAGGCTTACCAGTACTGTGGTATGGATTACATCAAGCAAAAGACAACCACCCGGCTACACAGAGGATTGGAGTACATGGAGATCCCTCCACAGACTACGCTCGGGTGTCACGAAATGTAAGAGCAATTTTACTAAATGGGGTTTCCTAGAGGAGCCGACACTCTGTGAGTATGGGGCAACGCAGACGACCTTCCACCTGCTCCAGTCTACCCAATGACCAGCAACATGCACAACAGAAGACCTGCTACATGTAACGCCAAATGTAAAAGAGGTCGCTAACTTTTGGAAGCAACAGTGTAAATAATTTTCTTGTAAATATATATACAGCCAACGGCCTTGCCGCAGTGGTAACAACGGCTCCCGTCAGATCACCGAAGTTAAGCGCTGTCGGGCTGGGCTAGTACTTGGGTGGGTGACCCTCCGGTCTGCCGAGCGCTGTTGACAAGCGGGGTATATTCAGCCCTTGTGAGGCAAACTGAGGAGCTACTTGATAGAGAAGTAGCGGCTCCGGTCTCGGAAACTGACATACGGCCGGGAGAGCGGTGTGCTGGCCACATGTCCCTCCATATCCGCACCCGGTGACTCCTGTGAGCTGATGATGACACGGCGGCCGGTCGGTACCGTTGATCCTTCATGGCCTGTTCGGGAGGGGAGCTAAATATATACGACATGTAAATATTGTACATTATTTTATACATCGTAAATGCTTCTGACACAAATAAATAAATAATCCATGCTGTTGAAGAGTTGGAATGGCGTTGGTATCCGAGAGACTCACAAAGCGTTTATCGTTACGCTGCACGTAACAGGACCCGCAGAATTAATCTCCTCGAAAAAATACGACTCTACGATAAACGACGCCGTGAACTCGCACCACACAGCCACCTTTGCAGAGTAAAGTGCTACAGCTTGACGTGCAGGCAGTTTTTTCAGTGCCCATATTCTGCAGTTCTGCGTATTGACATGTCCTTGGAAATGGAAATGGGCTTCGTCTGTCCACAAAATGTTCCATGGTCATTCACTCTCCACTTCCATGAGAGCAAGAAATTCCAGAAAGTACGCTGGTCTCACTGGCAGATCAGCATGAACCAACTTCTGAACATTGGTGATTCTGTAACGATAGCAAAGCAGTATATTTCGCAGGATTTCGTACATAGCGCTCGCAGGCATGTCCAGTGTTCGGGCAATTCCTCGTGCACTGCATGTGGTCGTGGTCGTGCGGTAGGGTTCTCGCTTCCCGCGCCCGGGTTCCCGGGTTCGACTCCCGGCGGGGTCAGGGATTTTCTCTGCCTCGTGATGACTGGGTGTTGTGTGCTGTCCTTAGGTTAGTTTGGTTTAAGTAGTTCTAGGGGACTGATGACCATAGATGTTGTCCCATAGTGCTCAGAGCCATTTGAACCTTTTTTTTTTTTTTGTTTGTTTTTTGTTTTGCACTGCATGTTTTAACATGGCCCCTCGAATCCTCTGCCAGTGTTGTGGACAGACCTTCGGCAGACGTCGGATCAGCTGCTTTCCTCTCTGCCTGCTGGATTTTTGGGAAGCCTCGAGCCTTTAGAAAAATTTTAGGACGAAATGCAACATTTATGGCGGCCCTGAAATGGTCTGTGATGGACACAAAAGCACTTCTCTTAGTTTAGCTGAGGCCCCTGGGTGGACATGCTGTAATATTCGGCTCTTCAAGGTAATGATCTTTGTGATAAATCTGTTCTTCACTTTAGCCCTGCTGCGCGGAAATTTACGAGTCACGAATTGGCTGCTTCTGGACGAGGGAAAATATTGTTATTAACTTTAGTTAGGAATAACCAGGAGGTAGAGCAGATGAGCTAGAGGGGAACATGGCGCTCATGAAGTCTTGTGACTGGCATGATACGTGTGTTGCGGGCGATTTGAAGTTTACCAAGTTTTGATGGAAAGGGATGAGGGGAGAAATTGGACTTCTGATTCAGAATCCGGTCTGGAGAGGACTCTTGTTACGAGTGGATTGCTCTTGGGACTCTCGTTTTGAGCATGACTATGACTGGGGAGCTTGTGGTGAAGTCATAGCTGTATTGACAGTTTAGACTTCAGTCTTCTCAGAGAACTTGCTGTGCAGTCTTATTTGTATCATATCTGTTGCCTTGACGTTTGATTTCGTTGTGCACACTGCCACATAAGCGAGTCAAAATAGTCCACAGTGTGACCAGGGAACGGCAGTGTCACACACTGTCCGCGACTTTACATATTTCGTGACTGCAATAACAAATTTCAGGCCCCGCGCATCACTACTCCAAAGACACTTGCGCCCTGATCGTCACCTGAGACAGTTCTACGCATCGAGAAAGGTGTGTAGTATTGCTGCTGCGGCTTGGTAGGGGAAACATAATCACAGTCTGGCCGCTTGTTCTCAGCTGCACCAACGTAGCATATCTCCTCTGTAGAATAAATACATCAAAGGCTACTCAGCATTAGGTTTTTTCAGATTGTGTTACCCATATTTTGAGACGGGGTAAATAGATTAAACAGGTAAACCTTAGTCTCTGCCAACCAAATGGCATCCAGTGGTCTGACAATTATTCGTTGCTTCTATTTGTGTTGCCAACAATTCATTATTTATTTGTCGTTTCGCTTAACTTGCTATTTCTTATAAAACATTCATCCTGTGTTGATATATTAATCACCCATCACGAATTGACTACAATAATGACAGGACCACCATTTCATTAGCTTTCATCAGCATTCGAATTTTATTTAAGATTCTGATAATAGTGATAACCTCCAATGGAGGCTAGAAATAACAACCGCTATCAGAGTGCGCAATTAGTTTAGCAGAAGCATGGCCAGGTAGACAAGTAAAAGGCTTATAAGTTAAAAAGTTATTGTTTACAGTCGCCTGCAGTCTTTCAAATCAAAGCACAAGACGATTTTTGTAGTCTTGCAAAGCGGTGGCTTCATGGTCTGGGAAGACGATAGCAGCCCGCAAAGCACTGTGCTTACCCAGCCAAACCACGTCAGACCGCATCTGGATGGTGCCAAACGGCAGAGGACGACATGGCGGCCGGTCGGCGTCTTCTTCTGATTGCCGTTATACAGGGTGTTCGGAAATTCCCATTACAAAGGTCTAGGACTTGTAGACGGGAGTGAATACATAATTTTCTGAATTCGAACCCATGTCTAGAAATGTACCGTTTCCGTGCTGCAACCATTTGAAAACATGTTGGTAACGCGGCCACTTTTTCAAGTATTTGATTTGTTTCCAGAATGAGATTTTCACTCTGCATCGGAGTGTGCGCTGATATGAAACTTCCTGGCAGATTAAAACTGTGTGCCGGACCGAGACTCGAGCTTGGGACCTTTACCTTTCGCGGGCAAGTGCTCTACCAACTGAGCTACCGAAGCACGACTCACGCCCGGTACTCACAGCTATACTTCTGCCAGTATCTCGTCTCCTACCTTCCAAACTTTACAGAAGCTCTCCTGCGAACCTTGCAGAACTAGCACTCCTGAAAGAAAGGACATTGCGGAGACATGGCTTAGCCACAGCGTGGGGGATGTTTCCAGAATGAGATTTTCACTCTGCAGCGGAGTGTGCGCTGATATGAAACTTCCTCACAGGATAGCCTCTGTAAAGTTTGGAAGGTAGGAGACGAGATACTGGCAGAAGTAAAGCTTTGAGTACCGGGCGTGAGTCGTGCTTCGGCAGCTCAGATGGTAGAGCACTTGCCCGCGAAAGGCAAAGGTCCCGAGTTCGAGTCTCGGTCGGGCACACAGTTTTAATCTGCCAGGGAGTTTCATATCAGCGCACACTCCGCTGCAGAGTGAAAACCTCATTCTGGAAACATCCCCCAGGCTGTGGCTAAGCCATGTCTCCGCAATATCCGTTCTTTCAGGAGTGCTAGTTCTGCAAGGTTCGCAGGAGAGCTTCTGTAAAGTTTGGAAGGTCGGAGACGAGATACTGGCAGAAGTAAAGCTGTGAGTACCGGGCGTTAGTCGTGCTTCGGTGGCTCAGATGGTAGAGCACTTGCCCGCGAAAGGCAAAGGTCCCGAGTTTCTAGTCTCGGTCGGGCACACAGTTTTAATCTGCCAGGAAGTTTCATCTGATTTGTTGTGACCCAGTACATCGCTTCTTTTACAGTCCCACTCATTAATGGCGAAATAAATTGCTTGTGTACTCACTGACAGGCTGTCTTCAACGTGGAGCAGTACAGCCTCTTTAACTCGGGTGTGAGGCATCTCCTTGGCAACAGCCACGCCTGTTGAAGGTGAAGGTATTCTTTCTCGGAGCCATTGTATAATTGTGGTGAAAAGGGTAAGATGCATGGGTCGGGTGCATAGGTTCGACTGGCGAACCTCCTCTACCTGATAGCTCCAACTGCTACCTGCCAGCCCACACTCCGACACTGGGGTCGGTGGTAACATGTAGTCTCATTAAATATGGATTTGATCAACATAAGCTACACAATGGGTTACAGTAACAGAAACTTCCCACCTTAAAATAGACTGGGATTAACAATCACTGTGGATTTTAGCAAGAAATGTCTGCAATCAGTTTCCCTAGCACAGCTGGAGCAAATTTACTTATCTCACGGCTTCTAAAGATGTCCCGTAGCTGTTGTCTCACTTGGTTTCTCCTCTGTCGATCGCGAGCTCTAACGCTTGTGCCATAAACAGTGCATAATAATGTGGCAAGTGGGTAAGTTCTAACTGCTAAGCATAATACTAATCGTAAAAGTAATTATTCGAACTAATTTTGTTTTATTTCACCGATTGCAAAATTAGTAAAACTGTTCGTAGAGACAGTCTACAGCTAATACTCGTAAAAAGATTCCAGTCATTAATTATTACTTTCCAAGCATCACAAAAGCCACAAAAATGCTTCACACTATCTCAGAATCAACATGAGATCGCACAAATATGTTTTCCGAGGCAACTTTAACAATTACTTCCGTCTTTATGTGAAGTTGCACTGCACACATTAGTTCCCATGTTGCCACCTGGAAAACCGATTGTAATCTGCCTTCAGTCAACAGAACATCACGCAAGTACATCAGCGGAGGCAGCTTTAGAAGAAACTGTTCTGTCTTTACATGAGATAAGATTTTATGTACAGATTCATGTAGTAGCTCCTTGGAAACCGATCGTAGACGTAGTGAGCTATGTCAGCCTGCCCTACGATGTTTGCCCTGTCGGGGCCACTTGTCAGTAGTCCATCCTTCCCATCAATAAGCATTGACAGTACTTGACATCTGTTATCGTCGTTTCTTGATGAACTGGGTGATAATGAAATTATTATTAACACTTTGTCAGTGCAAGTAAGTCATCACCATAGTAGGAGCTGTATATTAACATTCAAACAGTGAATATAAATAATAAGAGATTCGTTTCTTGGTGCTGGCGTATTAGGTACTCTAGGGCTGTTGCTCGTCCGACCATTCTCACGCTACGTGAATATCTGGCGCGTTGTTTGATGAGTCTGCGATGTGATCCTACCTGCTCGCTAGCCTCCCGTAACAAAGCCCTCCTATACCGTGCATCAAATAAATAATAAATGTCGTGTGACTAGGGCCTCCCGTCAGGTAGAGCGTTCGCCTGGTGCAAGTCTTTCGATTTGACGCCACTTCGGCTACTTGCGCATTGATGAGGATGAAATAATGACGATATTAGGACAACACAACGCCCAGTCCCTGAGCGGAGAAAATCTCCGACCCAGCCGGGAATCGAACCAGGGCCCTTAGGATTGACATTCTGTCGCGCTGACCACTCAGCTAACGGGGGTGGACAACCGTGCATTAAAACCTGCGAACCTTGCAGAACTAGCACTCTGCAAACATCCCCCAGGCTGTGGCTAAGCCATGTCTCCGTAGTATCCTTTCTTTCAGGAGTCCTAGTTCTGCAAGATTCGCAGGAGAGCTTCTGTAAAGTTTGGAAGGTAGGAGACGAGATACTGGTAGAAGTAAAGCTGTGAGGACCGGGCGTGAGTCGTGCTTCGGTAGCTCAGATGGTAGAGCACTTGCCCGCGAAAGGCAAAGGTCCCGAGTTTGAGTCTCGGTCGGGCACACAGTTTTAATCTGCCGGGAAGTTTCAGTCCACGCACCGACGAACACATATGCGAGCAAGTCGGCAGACTGGTCGGGGTGTGAATGAATGGTTGTAGGATCACACACTGCAGTTTCGCTACCAGCCTGGGAGCAGTGCGAAAAGCAACCAGATTACGCAGACACAGTTAAGCTGCACGTACTGCCGTTAAGCGTTTTTGCCAGCGCATATGAATGTACTTTGCGGTTGCCAGTTAGATATTTGCTGTTTCCTGAGGCGCCTGGATGTCGCCAAGTCTGAAAAGTTTACTTCAGGCCGTGAAAAACCGAGAGATCAGCAGCGATAGGCCGACAATATTAAAACACTATCTAGTGGAAGAGCAAAGCTGCTGCTTTCTGTTCATTAGTCAGCCCTGTATTATTGCAGAGAAGTAGGTTCAAAATGGTTGAAATGGCTTAACTTCTGAGGTCAACAGTCGCCTAGAACTTAGAACTAATTAAACCTAACTAACCTAAGGATATCACACACATCCATGCCCGAGGCAGGGTTCGAACCTGCGACCGGAGCGGTCGCTCGGCTCCAGACTGTAGCGCCTAGAACCGCACGGCCACTCCGGCCGGCAGAGAAGTAGGAATTTAACATTATTTGCTGATATTTTTCAGCTGAAATAAACTTCCTGGTTGGTGGTAGAGGGTAGCGACCCTTTGAGGTGAGCTGGAGAGACGTTAGTTTGCATTCTGGCGCCGGTTCTGATTCTGACCATCATTCTCCTGGGAGAGGAGCTGGATGCAAACTTTCAGGTTCCTGCTTCTGCTGCTAAGTTTTGCGGACTTTGATTTTAATTGGTAAGGGGTCACTCCCCCACTGGAGTGCTTGCTGCATTTATTAAGGGCGTTTAACTTCTGATTGCTGCCAGCGAAATAAAGGCTCAATGCAGTATTCATTGGCTATTATATTAGATTAGATTAATTATTCATTCCATAGACCCATAAAAGAGGGAATCCTCCTTGGTGTGGAGCATGTCAGATAAACACATTACAAAAATGTAACTAGAAAAACTTGAGTTTCATTAATTTAAATGATCCTCAGTCAGTAAACAGTAAAATTATGTACATGAATTAAATTTAAACTTCTAATATTTACAGGTTTAATACTCACATCTGCTTTCATTAAATCCATCATTCAGACATTTGCTAGTTTCTTGGCTATTACAACCAAGTATTGTCAAAAATTAAAGTAAATTATTGATTTCAGTGATCCTCAGTGAAGATCAGATTATGTACAGGATTTAAACTTCCACTATTTACAGAATTAAGACTACATCTGCTTTCCATACATCCATCATTCACACAGTAGGTAGTTACTTGGCTGTTACAACCAAGTATTATAAAAAATGAAAGGATAATAAATTTTCATTAAAATTGTCTAGTGCACATGTTGAGAAACTCATGGATGGAATATAAGGAGTTGACCACCAAAACTTCTTTTAAATTATGTTTAAATTGTGCCTTGTCTGAGACTAAACTCTTAAGGGTTGCTGGTAACTTATTGAAAATATGCGTTGCTGAATACTGGACTCCTTTCTGGGCAAGAGTAAGTGATTTTAAATATTTATGTATATTGTTCTTATTCCTAGTATTGATACTGTGTACTAAGCAGTTAGTTGGAAAAAGAGATGTATTATTTAAAACAAACTTCATTAAGGAATAAATATACTGAGAAGCTGTGGTTAATATGCCCAATTCTTTTAATAGGTTTCGACACGATGTTCTTGGATATACACTTCTCATTACCCTTATTATATGCTTCTGTACTCTAAAACTTTTTTCTCTGTTCGTGGAGTTACCCCAAAATATGATACCATATGACATAATGGAGGGAAAATAAGCAAAATATGCCAGTTTTTTTTATATTTATATCTCCTATGTCTGACATCATTCGCATTGCAAACACAGACTTGTTTAGGCGCTTTAGCAGTTCGTATGTTGCTCCCAACTGAGTTTATTATCAAGCTTACTCCCAAGAATTTTTCACTCTCAACGTTTCCTATTTCCATGTCATCATATGTTATACACATATGGCCCAGTACAGTTATCTGACTACATTTACCATGAGTTGCGCTACTGTAGAGCTCGTGACAACTATCAATTGTACGAGGGGCGTTGAATAAATAATACGACAGTCCTATTTTATCCTCTGTCAATTTCGGATGAAAAAATGCTTCCCGCTTCAGCCCCATTAGTTTCATGAAGTTCCGATAGGCGATAGCTGTATAGTATCATTCAAAATGGCGTCTCTAAAAGAGGTGTGTTACAAGCAGACAGCTGTCACTGAGTTTCTTTTGGCAGAAAACCAGAGCGTGGTAGATATTCATAGGCCCTTACAAAATGTCTACGGAGACCTGGCAGTGAACAGAAGCACGGTGAGTTATTGGGCGAGACTTCTGTGATAATCGCAACAAGATCGTGCAAACCCATCCGATCTCCCGTGTGCCGGCCAGCCGCACACAGCTGTGACCCCTGCAATTTTGGAACGTGCGGACACTCTCATTAAAAGTGATCGACCTGTGACAGTCAAACACCTCACTGCTTAATTGGACGTCTCTGTTGGTAGTACTGACGCAGCCGTCCACCAGCTGGAGTTCTCAAAGATGTATGGCCGCAGGGCTCCTCGCCACCTCACAGAAGACCGGAAGGAGCAACGGAGGACCGACTGTGCGGAACTGCTTGCGCGTTACGAGGCTGATCGTCACAATCTTTTGTCGAATATCGAACTTCGAATCGGAAACAAAACCGCAATCCGTAGACAGGAGCCCACCTCCTCTCCCCCGAAGAAAATGTTCAAAGCCGCACCCTCTCTGGCACCGCGCGCCGCGGGCTTTGAATTTGCGCCAGACGTCATGTACGTCATGGAGATCTCTGCACAGTCGCGCCATAAGCCATGACGCGCGCGTCTTCTGGCCCACGTTTAATGTGAGGGCACCAGGGTGGAACACGTGGTCCCAGCGGCCAATAGCAGCTTCCCCGATCACGTATTTAAGAGCCTGCCTCTCGCTCCACCAGTCAGTACTCCTGTGTTTCCTGGGGAAAATCCTGGACAGAATTATACTAAAAGAGCTCCAAAAATTTCTGAAGGACAACAACATCATCATCGAAGAACAGTTTGGGTTCCGCAGTGAACACAGCACTATACACCAAACCATGCGCCTGACGGAAACAATCTGCACAGCCAAAAACATAAGGAACAGCACGTTAGCAGTCTTTCTCGATACTGAGAAAGCCTTCGACCGCATCTGGCACCAAGGTCTAATATATAAACTCCATAACCAAGGGTGTCCAAAGTACATTACCACCATCATAGCTTCGTTCCTGAGAGACCGCACATCTTTCGTCCATCTTTCTGGTGCAGACAGCACCATCAAGGAAATAGAGGGTGGAGTCCCACAGGGGTCAGTTATGGGCCCATTCCTCTACTCCATCTATACCAACGATATTCCGAAACAATCAGGAGGTCACCTCTCACTCTTCGCTGACGACACTGCCCATAGGAGCAGCACAAACCTTCTCTTCATCGCAAAAAAGCTGGAACAACACCTCGCAGACATACAGGAGTGGGAAAACCTGTAGAAAGTAACAATAAATAGTGCAAAGACTCAGGCGATAATGTTTACCCACCGCAGGATGAGCCCAAATGTTAGCATTACCTTCAACAACGTAGTCCTACCCTGGAAAGACAATGTTCGATACCTAGGAATAGTCTTCGACCAAAGACTTACATTCAAGGACCACATCACACAGATATGCAGCAAGGGCTCACAGTCCATTTACCAACTATACCCTCTGCTAAAAGGAAATGGCCTCACGGTCAAATCAAAACTCAAGATGGACAAAACACTAGTACTGCCAACTATACTTTACGGGTCGGAACTCTGGTCGCTAGCCAGTGACACTAACATTAGAAAAGTCAAAGTAGTCCACAACAAATTTCTGAGACTTATACACAAAAACAAACTTCCCCTCAATTACAGACAGCATCATTAGAAAATCAGAAACATTCTTTCGCAACTCGCAGAACTCGCCTTACCCACTCATTCGAAACATAGGCATTATCCCAGACCATTACACAACCAAATTTCCGAAAATGACGACCTCTCGCCTCTTTAACGTCTAGACGCCACCACCAATCATTATACAAGAACACAACAAAATAACACTTCCTACATCAAAAACCAATTAGCTTCGTTCCCCGTGAACATTTCTGACAGAAGGCATGAGCTAACTAAAGCCTGAACCTTCAACACCAAGGGGTCCCTGCACCCATTCGACATGTCGCTCGCTCGCTCCGCCAGTCAGTCCATTCGTTGCGTGCGTTTATCGACATCTCGCCCCAGTCAGCGTATTTACGTTACTTTGTTCCGTGTAGGAGTGGACGTGGTTGATTCGAGTGGTTTTCTTGTGACTCTGCTGTTTCTTGCTTGTTGTTCGTAAGGTATCTCTCGGCTGTCCTTCATTGTTGTGTCCGTTCTCTCCCGTTTGTGTTGCTGTTCGCGGGCCTCCTCCGTGGGTCCCGCCGCGCTTTCCCTCACGGCAACCCTGCGACCGCTGCGGTCGCGGTTACAACACCCTCAGCCGCCTAAGACGTGGCGTCCGTCTTCTTGGACTCTGAAGGTGTTATACTGTTTGATGTCCTCCTCAATGCTGCAACGATCGACTCTGAAGTGTATTGTGCTACTCTCACGAAACTGAAGAAACGACCTCGGCGTGCCCGTCGCCACAAACCTGCAATCCGAATTCTCCATGACAACGCAAGGCCTCACACAATTCTTGGCACTTGAGAGGAGCTTACAAAACTTCATTGAACTGTTGTTCTTCATCCACCCCAAGCGCTGGCCTCGCACTTCCGACTGTGATCTGTTTGGTCCAATAAAGGATGCATTCCATGGAAGCAGTACATGGCTGATGTGGAGGATACTGATACAGCATGATGTTGGCTTCGATGTCGACCAGTAGAGTGGTACCATGCAGGCATACAGGTCCTGCCAGTAAGGGTGTGTAAGGTCGATGCTTAAAATGAGATTATGTGAAAAAATAGCGTTTTGTAGCCAAAGTAATGTGTTGGATAATATGGTTTATTGGAATCATGGATAAAACCACTCAGCTTTCAGAAAAAAAAGTCTTGCATTATATATTGAATTTCATATTCAGAGATCATGGGTTGAACGTGCTTAATTTTTTTCGTGTAGTGTGCAAGGCGCTGTTGGGGTTGTCTGTACTCCACCAAATGTGCCTCTTATGCATCGGGTATCCCCTCTCGAAATGCAGATCACTCCACTACTGTCCAAATCATATACATGGTAATGTATGCGAGCAAATACGGGCCTAATGTATGAACTGTAGCTTTGTGCCCTGATAAACATTAATAACTCAGTGAATAGCATTTGGAACAACTGACTGTAGGAATCAGACAAGGATTCTGAAAAATTACAAATTTACCGATGTGAGTTCGTGAATAATATGCAAGCACAAATAATTAAAAAGTATTTTACTTAAAAAAATGTGTGCGAGGTACTAAATTCGAAGATACAATTACAGTAGGTCATAGGAAAAGGAATCAGCTGAGTTGCTCTAGATAGGTAATGAATGAACCGGTAATGGACGTGACGATCTGTCCTAAATTAATTTATATGCGGTGCTGAATTAAATGTGTTGATTGCATCGGTAGGCTACTGAGAAACAGAAAAGCGATCTGAAGCCCAAATATCAGTGTCATAGCCAACACGTCATCTAGAAAGTGAATGATTAATTATTTTGCAAAAACGCGATTATCAACTTGCAAGAGTTGGTCATTCGCCACATCGCTATGACATTTATACAGTATAAAACAGGTTAGTCGTGGTGAGAAGAGATTGCATGTGATGTTGGACTGTGGAATGCTGCGACCCATCTCCTCTGCTGCGCCAATATATACATAAATTACTTTACTCACCAATGTGCTTCACTGCAGATTACCCGATTAATTTCTGTAATCTTCCTCATTCTTCTGCATGACCACATTTCAGAAGTTGGTGGTCATCAGTACAAGACGCAGACTGTCCAATATTAAAATAAGACAATCTACCATTAGCCAAGTAAGTGCATTTAAATATCTTGGAAGCACAATAACTGAAGACTTGAGATGTTACCAGGAGGTGAAAACTCGAACTGCCAGTCTGTAGTCTTCCTCATTCTTCTGCATGACCACATTTCAGAAGTTTGCATTCTCTTCAGGTCACAGCAAAGTATCTGCCACGTTTCACTTCTGCACAAGGCTACACTCCATACAAATACCTTCACGAAATACTTCTTAAAACTTTTTCATCCACGCTTGCTATTGCCAGTCTGGATTTTAGATCCTTTCTGCTTCGTTCATCATCACTTATTTTTCTGTCCAAACAGCAAAACTCATCTCCTACTTTCAGCATCTCGTTTTCTAATCTAATTCCTTCTACATCACCTGATTTAATTCACCTACATTTCATCTTCCTTGTTTAACATTTGTTGATGTTCATCTTATAACTAGTTTTGAAGACACTACCCTTTCCCTTCAACTGTTTGCATCCAGATGATGCCCTATGACACAGGATGACACGAAGAATGGTCAGCATCACGTGGTTGTGGTTGTGGGGAGTTTTTATTCGTCTTCTAATTTTTGCTTCCTATTCAAGTCGTCCTCGTATCACTGTATTATTTTTTCTCCTGCATATTTGCACCAAATGATTCTCTTGTCTATACTATTTGTATTTGCTTCTCTTGCTATCCTAAAACCTTCTAGGTTCCCACACTTCAACAAAAAGACAATCTAGATAGCGTGATTAATTTTTTTATTATATCATTACATGCAACATCGTCGGATCGAAACTTGGAACACACAGTAATTTATAGTAAATATACAGTAAATAATATTCCAAAGTAAGAAGCTAATTCTTTGCTCTGACGTAGAATGTACTGTAATTTGACACTGTTTCGTATGTTTTAACTTTCGGTTGGCTGGTAGTAGGTGAGACACGTTAGACAGAATGATGTAATAAATAAAAACCACGAAATGATACAACGAGCATTATTTGTAAAGAGTGCGGATCCTACTAGGAATTCTTTTGATTTATTAATCACATTTTTACGCCTTTCAAAAGCAAATATATATAAAAATATAAGAGATCGAAGTCATTTAATTAGAACCGTTTTGCTGCAATTTGGCGTCTTTCTTTTACAGATCTTCATTTGGCCTTACTACGTTAATCGCTCGCAGTTTGCGGTGCGAGACTAAACAAGAAAAGTGAGAGCACAAGAAAAAAAAAAAGTAAGAAAGAAAACAGAAGGGAAGTTAACAGGCAGAGCAGTGAGGAGGGAGGTAGGATCGGCTTTGAAGGAAATTCGACCCCGGAGGGACGCGGGCTCACGGCAGACGGGATAGAGAAATAAAATAAAAAGCAGACGACTCGGAGGGAGTGCCACCAAGTTTATTGGCAAGTGGCTGGCGAAGGAAGGAACGGCTGGGGGGAGTGGCGGGGGATTTCTTCGCCAGGGGGTAGGGTCGGAGTGGAGGGGGGGGGGGGGACACCCGGCAGCGCGCGGGACTTCCCCGGGTCGGGATTACGAGGACAGGGCCGCCAACCTCGGCGATCCGTAATCCGCTGACGGCTGGGCCCCTACAACCGCGGCCGCCGACTGCCGTCTTGAGATCCCCGGCGCGCCGTCAGCGAGTGATTGGACGGGGCCGAGGAGGTCTCGAAAGGTCTGTCACGTCATGTCACAGGGCTGTCGATGCCCCTGCTGCCCTCTGTCCTGTATCAGCCTCGCTCACGGGCCGTCAGACACGTCCACCGGAAAATAAGCTCTGGCCATACATACTGTCTAGTCGCAGATCTTCAACCCTTCAGACAGGTAGTTTCCGTGCTCGCGTTTTGGTAACTGATACTAGTTTTCACAATGAGATTGTTCAGGAATCATCATCAGTGTTCTGCCAAAAGGCAGGTTTTCACATGGTATTCTCCAGGTTGTCCAGTCTTCTGCCATCCTCTTCATGTCTGCATAATTTCCTCTTCTCTTTATGTCGTCTATCATCTTGTATCTCCTTCTTCCCCTCAGTCTTCCCCCACAAATCAATCGTTCCAAAGCATCTGCTAGCAAGCACTCCCTTCTCAATGAACATCACAACCAGTTCTTTTTCCTTTCACTTACAACCTTCAGCAGAAATCTTCTCTCACCAACCCTTTCCAATACTTCTTCATTACTCACTCATTCCATCCAGCTTATTCTCTCCATTCTCCTCCACTTCCACATCTAAAATGCTTCTAACCTTTTTTTCATCCTCTCGTCTCAGCGCCCATGTTTCTGGCCCATATAGTGTCACACTCCAGGCAAAACATTTGCCAAGCCTTTTCCTTAGACCTGTATCTAATTTGCCACATAACTGTCTCCTCTTTCTGTTGAATGCCTCCTTCGCTGTGGCAGTTCGAGTTTTCACCTCCTGGTAACATCTCAAGTCTTCAGTTATTGTGCTTCCAAAATATTTAAATGCACTTACTTGGCTAATGGTAGATTGTCTTATTTTAATATTGGACAGTCTGCGTCTTGTACTGATGACCATACTCTTTGTTTTTCCTGTGTTTATTTGCAGCCCATATTCCACACAAGCTTCATTCAGATATTTCAGCATGTTATTCACTGTCTGCTCACTTTCTGCCATTAATACCATGTCATCAGCAAATCTTGTACATTCTGTTCTCTTTCCACCGATACATATTCGTCTTTCCCATCTAAGCCTTTCGCAATAATCTCTTCAGGTTATGCGTTAAACAACAGTGGCGAAAGGAAACAACCTTGTCTAACACCTCGTCCAACGCTGCTTCCTTCTGACATTTCATTTCCAATCCTTGTCCTTACTTTCTGGTGTAAATATAGATTCTGTATCAGTTGTCTCTCTTTCCAATTTACTCCTTTCCTCTTCAAAATATCCATCTACTTCTTTCCTCTTCAAAATATCCATCAGCTTCTTCCACTGAACTCTGTCAGAAGCCTTTTCTAAATCTATAAAAACGGCAAAGATTTCTCTACCTTTTTCCATACATCTTTCCCCTATAGTTTTTAACAGGCCAATAGCATCTCTTGTTCCTTTTCCTCTTCTAAATCCGAATTGCTCCTCTGCGATCCCTCTATCCAGCTTGTCATATAGCCTTCTATTCAACACTCTCAGCAAGACTTTAGCTGCATGAGAAATTAGACTGATTGTCCAATGTTCTTCTCATTTTTTAGTGTTTCTCTTTTTCTCTTGGTATCATAACTGCTGAAAGGAGGTGCTCAGGCTATTCCCCTTTGTCATATATCTCGTGACAGAGGTAGACAATTTCTTTTCTTGCCTTTTTTCCCAGACTCTTACACAGTTCTGCCGCCTTCCTATTCTTCATCTCCTTCAGCTACTTTTCTACTTCTGCTTCCAAGATGGTGAATCCATCTTCTGGCACATATTGCTCCTCTTCAACCTTAATTTCGATTTGCATTTCATCCCCCTTATACAAACATTCAGTATATTCTTGCCATCTGTTCAAAACCTCCTGTGGTTCTTCTGCTAGAGTACCATCCGCTCTTTCTATTTACCTGTTACTCCTCTTTCTTTTACGTTCAAGAACAATCTCACTAGCCAGTCTATACATCATTTCATACTTTCCCTCTTTCTCTATTTTCTCGAATTTCTGTTTCATCCATTTTTCCCTTGCTTCTTCAGTTTCTCTTCTTAATTCATTATTCAGTTTCCTGTACCTCTTTATGCTTTCTTCAGTTTCTACACTTTTCCACTTTCTGCGCTCTTCCATCTTTTTCAAGATTTTTTCTGTTATCCATTCCTTCCTGGTTGTTTGGGATACTGTAATTCCTAGTACTCCTTTGGCAGAGTCCATGAGTCCTTCCCTCATTTTTATGCATTTGTCATTAACACTTTCATCAACACAACCTCTTTGCCATTTTTCCATGAATACGTTATCCAAATCTGTTACCCTTCCTACCTCTTTGTGTCTTTCTATGTTTAGTCTTTTCCTTTGCATTGCGATCAGGAATGCAGCATTTCATTTAAATTGGCACAGAGTAGAAATTTTCGTTGGAAAATTAATGAAATTTTCAGGGATCGCTAAGAATTACAACCGTCGTAAAAAAGCTGCGCATTGACAAACGGTGTTACAGGAGCTCATCGACAAACTTTGATGAATGACAGGCCACACAAAAAGGATCATTTTTTTAAATTAAGAAACATACACTGAGCATGCACAACATCATTCCACCTACCTAATAGCCGGAATGTCCACCTTTTCCAAGGACGCATCGTGGTATGGAAGCAATGAGGCGTTGGTAGGCCGCTGTTGGGAGTTGGCACCACATCTGTACATAGAAGTGACCTAATTCCCGCGGATTATGGGAGGGAGGCGGTGAGCTCTGACGCCACGATAAATCACATCTGAGATGTTTTCGATCGTGTTCAGATCTGACGAGTTGGGGGCCAGCACATCAACTGGAACTCGCGACAGTGTTGGTCGAACCACTCCATCTGACACCTGACCTTGTGACATGGAGCATTATCTTGTTGAAAAATGCCATATCTTTCAGGAAAATTAACGTCAAGAAGGGGTGTATGTGATCTGCAATCAGTATAGGATGCTCCCTAGCCTTCATGGTACATTCCATGAGCTCCGCTGGACCCACGGATTCCCACGTGAATGTCCCCCAGAGCATAATGGAACAGCCGCCAGCTTGTCTCCGTCCCGCAGTATAGGTGTCAAGGAGGTGTTCCTCTCGAAGACGACGGATTCGCGCCCTCCCACCGGCATGAGAAAGAAGATATCGCCAGCCGCTGTGGCCGAGCGGTTCTAGGTGCTTCAGAACGGAACCGCGCTGCTGCTACGGTCGCAGGTTCGAATCCTGCCTCGGGCATGGATGTGTGTGATGTCCTTAGGTTAGTTAGGTTTAAGTAGTTCTACGTTCTAGGGGACTGATGACCTCAGGTTTTAAGTCCCATAGTGCTCAGAGCCATTTGAACCATTTTTTTTTTTTTTTTTTTTTTTTTTTGCGGCACTTCTGCGTGCTCGCTGGAAGCAGTAGACCCAGGTTGAACTCCCCGTCTGGCACACATTTTCAACTTTCCCCATTGATTTCTCTCTATACCTGCTTGCAGTCAATGTCGGTGAGTCCTTTGTGCTTAACTAACGTTGCCAGACAGAGTTGCATGTTGAGCCACGTAACCGAGGAGAGGCATCTCATGTATACCGATGGCGGTAGAGAGAGAGAGAGAGAGAGAGAGAGAGAGAGAGAGAGAGACGCAAGCGAGCCTGAAGGCATTGCGTCTCCGCCCTGTGACCCCAATCCGCGTTGCCTAGCCACCTCTCATTACAGATGTTGGAAGTCGCATTCTGGGAAGAGTGGTAAACCAGGACAGGCGGAGCTAACCTCAGAACTTGACACTGGTCAGTGTAAATGTGTGTCTGTACACACAGTGCACCGAAGACTCCTTATAATGTGGCTCTGCAGCCGACGTCCCATACATGTGCCAATGTCAACACCACGACATCGGCAACTACGACTGAAATGGGCACGTGACCATCAGCACTGGACGTTGGCACAGTGGCAGCGATATCTTCTTAAAAAAATGGTTCAAATGGCTCTAAGGACTATGGGACAACATCTGAGGTCATCAGTCCCCTAGACTTAGAACTACTTAAACCTAACTAACCTAAGGACATCACACACATCCATGCCCGAGGCAAGATTCGAACCTGCGACCGTAGCAGCAGCGCGGTTCTGGACTGAAGTGCCTAGAACCGCTCGGCCACACCGGCCGGCCCGCAGTTACAAAAGTGTGGTCTGCAACAACTGTAGTTAACCTAGGTGGCAGTACTAGAATATGATTATCCACAAGTCCCACCCACGTGTTAACGGAGAACCTTTGTTGGAGCGATATAACAGCAGATGTATGCGGGTTCTCTTAGTCCCAGTCCCAGATACGGCTGCTTCTGCTTCTCTCTCGGGTTGGTTCTCAAGTGATGGTTCCATTAGTCCAGTCCTTCTCGCAAATGCGGCGATTGAGTGTATTCCGGTTACAGTTTACAGTCTTCCTCCCAAAGTGGCCGATTTCCTAAGGCCACTTTGTTTCCTTTTGAAATCTTCCAGCATACCCGACGGAAGGCTTAACTGCACAATATCGCTTGCAGTGTAACAGTGGTATCTGAACGGTGGAAATGTGTGTTCAAAAAATAGTACAAATGGCTCTGAGCACTATGGGACTTAACATCTGACGTCATCAGTCCCCTAGAACTCTGAAGTACTTAAACCTAACTAACCTAAAGGCATCACACACATCCAAGCCCGAGGCAGGATTCGAACCTGCGACCATAGCGGTCGCGCAGTTCCAGACTGAAGCGCCTAGAACCTCTCTTCCACAACGTCCGGCCGTGTTCAAAGGAATATACCTTCAGCTGTTTCTTTTGTAATGAAAGCGGCCATCTCAGATCCAATTGTCCGCACTGTCTTACGACTTTAAAGTCATCCTATAAAAAACATCGTCAGTTGACATTGGCTGATCCTCATCATCATCATCATCATCATCATCGCACCAAGTTGCGTTTCTCGCATCCCGTTAAGTGGAGTGGGGACTCCAGCACCCCCTCCCCCTCCGTCCCCGGCACCCCACAGTGGACCTTGATGAGCCCCCTACTCTTACGCGTCAAGAAGTTACGTTATCAAGGAATGGTGTGAAACCACATTTTAACCTGAGAATGCAGCGTCGCGCAAATAAACAAAAAAATCTGCTCTTTCCAGTGTGGAGGGTTCACATCTTGTGTGACAAGCACACTGGTATCGCATTCGTGAGGACGACTTTCCAATCCCGAGTCCAGCCATCCTGATTTAGGTTTTTCGTGATTTCCCTAAATCGCTCCAGGCAAATGCCGGGATGGTTCCTTTGAAAGGGCACAGCCGACTTCCTTCCCCATCCTTCCCTAATCCGATGAGACCAATGACCTCGCTGTCTGGTCTTCTCCCCCAAACAACCTAACGCAATCAAATCTTGTACCTCCTTCTCCGCCATCCTCTGGCGATGTGGAGAGCCGGACATGATGCGTAAATTCCTTGCTAGTTCTCCTTTCATGCCTCATATGCGTTAACTAATGCTGGCCTATACGTTTCCTACCCTAAATGTTAATAGAGTAAGTTCGGCATTACAGCTTGCTGCGTTACGTCACTTTACTTATGAATCTCAAGCTCATCTCGCGTGTTTGCAAGAAGTGTTATTTGATGTGTTTTGTCTCCCTGGCTATGCATTCTTTTTCTAATGTTGTACCGGAAAATTCTACTGGCATGGCAATATTTTCTAGGGACACTATTCCGTTGACGGACTTCGAAACGCTGGACGATGGTCAGGGCATAGGGAGTTCTATGATATCGCTCCATTTGGATCTTTTCGTACATGTGACTGCTGGTGTGTTTATAAGAAAAATAGCACTTATTTACATCGTCAAAATCCGGGGTAAATTTTTATTGGGGGGGGGGGGGAGATTTTAATTGCGTCTTACGTCCTGAGATCAAACTCCCAATTAGACCTATTGTGAACTTAATGATACGGTGGTATCGTTGAGTCTACACGATGCTTTGATCTGCATATATCCTGCTTTAGTGCGGTTTACGTAATTTACAGCTACTTCTTATACTCGACTGGACCGTTTTTGTCTGCTTCCCAACGTAGCCAGGTTTTGTTAACTGATGTTATTCCTACAAGCTTCACTGATCACTGTGCTGTTTCAATGACCGTTAATCGCGTCCAGCAGTGGTTAGATCCTTCTCGCCCTATTTGAAAGCTAAATATTTTACATCTGCGGACCCCTCTCTGGGTGACAAAATCATCGCTTCCGAGTGGGGAGGGCAAGAAGCCATTCCCAAGTGCGTTATCACTCAGTTATGGGAGCTGGGTTGACATTGCCAAATCTCGGCTTCACACTGCACTCATACGTTTTAGTGCTGGTCAAGCGATTGAAATGAGGTGGTCTCGAAAATTTTATCATGCAATCCTTCGTGGTCTTTATGATGGTGCTCGATACGTCCCTTTGAGAGTTATAGATGTTCACCACGTGAAGGCGAAACTCACAAAAGACTGCAATTAGACGGTCTTCGCTTGCATTCCCAGCCGCGTTCCATTCTCCAGGATGAGTTGGCGTCTCTGTATCATCTAATTCGGCATAGTGTGATCTCGAAGTACGTGTCTCACTACCATCCGGTCTGTCGATAGACGTCCTGATATCATGCTTAAACAGTGCTGGTATTTTTCCAGCCTTCATACTGGGCGGGAATCAGATAGTATGCCGTGTACTGATTCTGTTTACCTTCTTGATGGTGTTGTTGCTCCAACTCTCTATGTGATGTTTATGGCAGCTTTTCACCGTGATCTGCGTCTACACAGATACTCCGCAACCCACCGTACGGTGCGTGGCGGAGGGTACGATGTACCACTACTTGTCATTTTCTTTCCTGTTCCACTCGCAAATAGAGCAAGGGGGAACGACTGTCTGTATGCCTCTGTATGAGCCCTAATTTCTCGTATCTTATCTTTGTGGTCCTTACCCACAATGTCTGTTGGCGGCAGTAGAATCGTCCGGCAGTCAGCTTCAAATGCCGGTCGTCTAAATTTTCTCGAAAAGAATGTCACCTTCCCTCCCGGGAGTTCATTTCAGTTCCCGAAGGATCTCATTAACACGTATGTGTTGTTCGAACCTACCGGTAACAAAGCCTCTGAATTAATGTATCGGATATTGTAGTTTGCTCTCCTTCCCAAAAATCGCCGAGTTTACGATTTTGGCCTCTGATAGAACATACGATAACATCTGCGGTGAATAAAGTGATCCGAGGGATAAACATCCCTCCTCCCTTTAAGGTCGACAAAATTGTTTTAATGTTCAAAAAGACGGGACGTCTATCCGTGGATCAGGTGCGACCGATAACGCTATCGAATGTTTATTAAAAAATTGGGTGGCGGGCGATAAATAGACGTTTGTCGGTTACCTTGCTGCTTTGTCGCGCGTTATCAAAGTTATCTACCGGGCTGAATGTCGTGATCAGATCTCGATTGCTTCCACTGTTCCTGTGTCGGGAGCTTCACTAATTTTAATCATGCGTTTGAGCGAATTAGTCTGTTTTTCTATTGTTTTTAATGGTGGTGAACGACTGATGTTCCCTTTTCTAATTATTGGTATTCCGGCATCTGTTGACATGAATGGTCGTCTCATTCCCCCTTAGAAGTGTGTCGAGGCGTATTGCAGGGGAGTCCCTTCCTATGTCGCTATTCGTGCTATTTCTGGAACCCTTATTGCGGTCCATCGCTACTCGATTCGGTGGCTGGCCGTTAATGGGAGAATGGAATTATCCTCCGCGCGTATGCCGATGGCGATATGGTACTTCTTCGTACTAACTATCACATAAAGGTGCTCAAGGACGTTTTGGATGCATTTTGCCGTCTTATGGGAGGATAGGTTAGCGACCGGAAATGTCGATTACTCAAATTGCGGGAATTTGTCGCCGTAGAGATTCCATGGATTATAGCGGTCTCCCGCCATCGAGAGTTGAGTGTTACTTATTATTTATCGTTGGAGATGAATGCGTTAAACTGGAAGTCCGTCACTGACAGGATTCAAGGAGCAATCCTGGAACACAAGCGTCGCTTCCTCTAATTTCTTTATCAGGTTCGGACCTCGGAAACTTATGTCTTTTTTTTTTTTGTTTTTTTTTTTTTTTTTTTGTAAATATTTTTCCACTTCGTGCGATGGTTCTCGAAAGACACAACGATTATCGGGCAAGTTTATCTGGTGATAGTCTGTTTTTCAGGTGCGCTAAGAGGTTATAGCGAGACTCTAGCTGATGGGAGGTTTGAGCCTCCCTGATGTTATGGCCAAGGCTTCTGATTTATTCCTTCGACGTACTATTTTAACGTGTCTTCGCGTCCCCCAGACACATATGGCCTTCTTCGAGCTTAACCTTTCCAACACATGTTGGTACGATGTAACGAATGGAAGCATATTCGGGAATTCTTTATTCATGTCAGTTATTTGGAGTTTTATATTCTTTCCCAGTCGCATCTCTCTCTCAAAATGCTGTTATGTCACTGGACGTTTCCAAATAGCGTTTCTCTGTGGAGTCCCCATCACCAGAGACAGACAGAAAGATTGTCTGGTTCAATGTCAGCCCACCTACTTTTCCGATGGAAGTGGCGTCCTCATCTTACCTTTGTTCATAGCCCTGCCCCACCAACGTTGAACTTTTCCGCATTGGCCTTCTTGAGATAGACAGATGCAGTCGTTGCCGTGAAACGAATCCGTTACGTCGTCGGTTGCTCGCCTGCGGCCACAGACATTCGAAGTCGTATCCGCCCCCAGTAGACCTTCCTTGCGAGGACGACGGAAGCGGCAGTCTGTGGTGAGATTGTCCTGCACGTCAATTCAGCCTTCTTTCCCAGAACGAAGAACAGTACGGTTATGTGGCTTGTCGGGCAGTACGTACATTACGTGGTGGGAGTGGGAATGACCCGGACCCTTCTGCTTTTTATCAGTATGTGGTTACGGCCCATCAGACGTTGCAAAGGATGCCACGCTATCGTGCGCCTTTTTCGAATATGCAGTATCTCGCGTTTAGTCGTCAAGGAGTTGCATGATGTCTAGAATCTCCTTTCTGTTAGGATGTTTCACTCCTGTTACCTTGCTTTCTTTAAAAAAAAAAAAAAAAAAAAAAAAAAAAGGCAGTGAGTTAACCGGTCCTAGTGGTATTTTCGTCATGCTCTCTTTTCAGGTGTATTTCTGCACATTTTATTTCATTTTCATGGCTGTGTTTATCCTTTTTTTAATTTCTTAAAAATAAAGAAAACATTGCTGCAGGCAACAACAGGAAGTATTTTTTTTTCCTCTTACTGTGGCGGAAGCCTTTCTTGATGATCTCTGATGTTTTCTTTTTTTAGTAGCACGTTATATGGTTTCAAAGAAAAACAAATTAAAAGACCGTAGTATCATGTGGTGGATCAGCACAGTGACAATCGGGGAGGGGGGAGGGGCATAGTCGTGGTCAAGCCTGCGAATTCGACTGCTGCATACCTTAACTCCACCCAACCTGAAGCTGTGTCCGTTCTTTCCTGCCGATATACAGGGTGTTACAAAAAGGTACGGCCAACCTTTCAGGAAACATTCCTCACACACAAAGAAAGAAAATATGTTATGTGGACATGTGTCCGGAAACGCTTACTTTCCATGTTAGAGCTCATTTTATTACCTCTCTTCAAATCACATTTGTTGTGTCGGTATCTGGGCCGACACCGTGAAGTTGAGATGGCTGAAAAGGCAAGCTAGACTAACGCAGACGGGCGTGAAGTACTGGAACAGGATACGTAATTAATGTTAGGAAGAAAAGTACGGAGCAGGTTTAATACTTAACTTTACTCAATCATTGTGGTACATCGATCTTGACGATACACAGGAGACTTTAAGTACAATCACTGTATGGCTAATGGCGCCTTGCTAGTTCGTAGCCATTAACTTAGCTGATGGCTATTCTGTCTCTCGGCTAATGAGAGAGAAAGGCTTCGTACATCTGGTCGGTAGCTAGGTTCTCGTACAACTGGGGCGAGTGCTCTCTCGTATCACGAGACCTGCCTTGGTGGTGGCGCTAGGTCTGCGATTACACAGTGGCGACACGCGGGTCCGACATGTACTAAATGGACCGCGGCCGATTTAAGCTACCACCTAGCAAGTGTGGTGTCTGGCGGTGACACCACATTCCTCCCCCGCAAATCGGCGAACGGTCGTGTGATAAGGCTTCCGCCCGCCGTGGGGAGGACCACATGTTGACGTATGCGATGAGGTGGGGAGCCTAACAACAGGCGAGGCTGTGCCACACGCACCCGGCCATTCGGTCCGAGGGGAGCTAGGAAACGCCTGAAAAACTAGTCCAGGGTGCACGTCAACATGCGGTGTATGCGCCCGTAAAGAGACAGGAGGGACCGAAGGATCAACCTCCATTGCGTCGGGGTAGCCGACGCGCGATGACGTCATGTGGTCCGGAGCGGGCGGGAGTTCCATGGCGGAGGACAGCTGGTCACGGGAAGCGATCGGCGGCGCGTGACCCTGGGAGGCGCTTGGCGGCTGCAACGAAGCGTCGAATGCGGGCGGCGCCGGCGGGAGAACAAGCGGCGGCGGCGGCGGCTGCTGCTGCTGCGGCGGCGGCGGCGCGTCGCCATGGGGCAAAATGGAAGGCATCGTCGGTAACACCTGGGGATGAGGCGAGCCAGTAGATGGGTCCCCAGGGCGCTGACCGGACGGCACCGTCGCTGAAAGCAGACGGGGAGCGGCAGAACCCGAGCGACGACAGAGGCGCAGCTGATTGAGATGCCGACGCACCTCACCAGAGGCCCCCAAAACCAAATACATCGCGCGGTCGAGGCAGCGAAGAATGCGCCCTGCGAGCCAACGCCATGAACCTCGATAGTTGCGATAAAATACAACGTCGCCTGGAGCAAAAGCAGGAGTCTGCCGCTGCACAGGAACCTGATGCGGCGGATGCAGCAAAGACATCAAGGTGCGATGAGGACGACCGTGGAGCAACTCAGCCAGCGAGCGACCATCTCGGGGCTGAGAGCGATACGAAGACAAAAAGAGCAACAATGCGTCCTCCCGAGAATGCGACTCTTTCAATTTCAACATCTGTGACTTGAAAGTCCGGACCAATCGTTCAGCGGCACCGTTGGACTGAGGCGAAAACGGCGCGGATGTCAGATGTTTAATACCATTGGCCTGGCAGAATGACTGAAATTCTGCGGACATGAATTGTGGGCCATTGTCGGAAACAATAGTCTGCGGAAGACCTTCAATGCAAAAGATAGCAGACAACGCTTGGATGGTGGCGGAGGACGTCGTGGAAGACATCCGGACAACAAAAGGAAAATTACTGAAGGCGTCGACCAGAACCAACCATCGAGCATTCCAGAATGGACCAGCAAAATCAATGTGCAAGCGCTGCCAAGGGGAAGTGGCTTTTGACCACGCAAAGACTTTCCGCGGCGGTGCGGACTGTTGTTCGGCACACGCCGGGCACGAAGAACACATATTCGTAATCGCAGCATCGATTCCGAACCAAGTACAGTGCTGACGAGCAAGTTGTTTCGTTCGCACTATACCCCAATGTCCTTGGTGAAGAAGCCGTAAAACAGAGGACTGTAACGAACGTGGGACCACGACTCTGGACTGATCATTATCCGAACGCAACAACAGAACACCACGTCGAACAAAAAGTCTCTCCTTGTGAGCAAAAAATCGGCGAACCAACGGATCCTCGATCCGAGACTTTGACAAAGGCCATTGCGTAGCAACAAAACGTAAAACAGTAGCAAGGACAGGGTCAGCAGCTGTGGCTGTAGCGACACGACGAAAATCAATCGGAAACGATTCGACCACTTCATCGGTTTCCGAATCAATGAACATGCAAGCAAGTTCGGAAGAATCGAATGCTTTATCCTCAGCAACAGGCAAACGGGACAACGCATCGGCGTTTCCGTGCTTAGCAGTGGACCGATACAAGATATCGTAGCGGTACCGCGAGAGGAAAATAGACCAGCGAATGAATTTCTGCGCTGTACGTGGAGGTACAGGCTTGGTCGGATGAAAAAGCGATGTCAAAGGTTTGTGGTCTGTGATGATGGTAAAGTGACGACCATACAAGAAATCATGGAACTTAGTAACACCAAACACGAGAGCCAAAGCTTCTTTCTCTATCTGTGAATAATTTCTTTGCGCAGACGAGAGCAATTTGGACGCAAAGGCAATAGGGCGATCATGGGAGCCAACTTTGTGCGCAAGCACAGCACCGATCCCGAAATCCGATGCATCTACCATCAACAAAAGGGGTTTCTGGGGATCGAATGGCGTAAGGCAAGTATTAGAAAGCAACGCCGATTTCAACTGGCGAAAGGCGCGTTCGCATTCCGTCGTCCAGAGAAACGGAACACCTGTACGGCGTAAGCGATGAAGCGGAGCTGAAATGAAAGAGGCATTGCGCACATTCACTCACACCTTGTGATTCTACATTGTGCAATGTTCTTGCGACCTCCTGACGCAATGCGTGGGGAACATTGCGCGCTCGGAAAAATTTCGGTTGCACGTTTCCTTCCAGTTCCAAATGTGCTTCATAGTTTTTAGCGCAACCTAAGCCCGGTGCAAAAATGTCTGCAAATTCTTCACATACACTAGAAACACTGTCTGAAGGCACAGTCTGATTCACTGAGAGGACCTGATTTACAATAGACATGTTAAACAACTGAAACAAATCTAGACCAAACAAGTTCACTGCAGAAGAAGAACGAAGAACGTAAAATGACACAAGTTTTGTTTGTCCCTTGTATGTCGCAAGAAGGCTGCACTGTCCTAACACAGGAATTGTCTGTCCGGAATATGTAGTTAGCTTAACATGTGCGGAACGCAACGGAGGTTTGCCCAGTTGTTTGTACGTGTCGTGATTGAGCAATGAAACTGCAGCTCCGGTATCGAGCTGGAATGGTATCACTTTGCCTTCAAAGTCTAAGTCCACAAAAAGTTTATTGTTCTGCTGACGACAAGAGCGACTGTTTTGTGCAATTGGAACAGACACTGGTACAGAATCACTTGCTAATTGACGTGATTTCCGGCGACGTCGACGCACAGTTTTTGTGGGACGAACACAGTTACTGTGAGAGAAAGTGTCACTGGACGAAGTGGAATTAACGACATGAATGTCCATAGGCGAAGGTCCACGAGCCTGAGTGTCCTTGGTTCGATTCCGGCGCGAAGCAAAGGGCCTGGAATGATTGTGATTGTCTGATCTGAGCTTTTTCTGGCAAACACTTTGAACATGTCCTTTCTTATTGCAGAAAAAGCAAATAGCTTGGCGTGACGGGCAATGTTCACGCGAATGTCTAGTAGCACACCTCGGGCACGATATCACTACATTTGTGGGCTGGCGCGGCACACGTGGCTTAGCGCGCGGCGGCAGCTGTGCGGACGTGCGCGAGGCCCGGTTACCGGGCCGCCAGCGCGTCCAGTGGGCCGGTTAATGTTACACACGGCTGGCGAAGTTTCAAAAGATTCCTGAGCACAGTCAAGTGTGTCCTGTCTATCCAATATGTCTATCACTTGTTGAAGGGAGGGATTAACTAGTGTCAAAATTTGCTCCCGTATGCGAACATCAGAAACGTTCTGTGCAATTGCATCACGCACCATTGTATCTGAATAAGAAAGACCACAGTCACATTCAAAGGCACAGTCCCTAGTAAGTCCTTGCAATGTTGCTACCCACTCCCTATTAGTTTGACCGACCGTACGTTTTGTACGAAAGAACGTATACCGTTTTGCAACCACATTAACTGTTTCTTTGAAACAGGCATCTAATGCAGACAAAATTTCCTCGTAGGACAGAGTTGCTACGTCGCGTCGGGGAAACAATTTCACTATCACACGGTATGTGGACACACCGACACAAGAAAGCAAAAACGGCTGCCGCTCATTACCTTGAATTCTGTAGGCAGCGAGGTGGAACGCCAACTGGCGGGACCACTCGTGCCAGGTTTCCTGGTTCGGGTCGTAGGGCCTAAAAGGCGGTGCAACGGCAGGTTGTGGCTGCGGTAGCGGTGAAGCGGCGGCGGCCGCATCGGTTTGAATGGTACGTTGACCCTGGACGAGCTGTCCAAGGGCATCCAGTAACGCCTGCGTCTGCTGATTCTGCAAGCGATAAAATTCGGACAGTACATCTGGAGAATGTGGCGAAGCCATGACACAATTAAATGTAAGCAATCAGAAAGAACTCTTTTCCCTCGTCGCCAATGTTGTGTCGGTATCTGGGCCGACACCGTGAAGTTGAGATGGCTGAAAAGGCAAGCTAGACTAACGCAGACGGGCGTGAAGTACTGGAACAGGATACGTAATTAATGTTAGGAAGAAAAGTACGGAGCAGGTTTAATACTTAACTTTACTCAATCATTGTGGTACATCGATCTTGACGATACACAGGAGACTTTAAGTGCAATCACTGTATGGCTAATGGCGCCTTGCTAGTTCGTAGCCATTAACTTAGCTGATGGCTATTCTGTCTCTCGGCTAATGAGAGAGAAAGGCTTCGTACATCTGGTCGGTAGCTAGGTTCTCGTACAACTGGGGCGAGTGCTCTCTCGTATCACGAGACCTGCCTTGGTGGTGGCGCTAGGTCTGCGATTACACAGTGGCGACACGCGGGTCCGACATGTACTAAATGGACCGCGGCCGATTTAAGCTACCACCTAGCAAGTGTGGTGTCTGGCGGTGACACCACAACATTAATCATGGAATGGAAACACACAGCAACAGAACGTACCAGCGTGACTTCAAACACTTTGTTACAGGAAACGTTCAAAATGTTCTCCGTTAGCGAGGATACATGCATCCACCTTCCGTCGCATGGAATCCCTGATGCGCTGATGCAGCCCTGGAGAATGGTGTATTGTATCACAGCCGTCCACAATACGAGCACGAAAAGTCTCTACATTTGGTACCGGGGTTGCGTAGACAAGAGTTTTCAAAAGCCTCCATAAGTGAAAGTCAAGAGGGTTGAGGTCAGGAGAGCGTGGAGGCCATGGAATTGGTCCGCCTCTACCAATCCATCGGTCACCGAATCTGTTGTTGAGAAGCGTACGAATACTTCGACTGAAATGTGCAGGAGCTCCATCGTGCATGAACCACATGTTATGTCGTACTTGTAAAGACACATGTTCTAGCAGCACAGGTAGAGTATAACGTATAAAATCATGGCGGTGAATCGAGGAAGTAAGGAACATACTGACGAAACTAAAATGAGCTCTAACATGGAAATTAAGCGTTTCCGGACACATGTCCACATAACATCTTTTCTCTATTTGTGTGTCAGGAATGTTTCCTGAAAGTTTGGCCGTACCTTTTTGTAACACCCTGTATACATATAGGCTGGAGAAAAATAATTGTCACCAATTTTAACCCTGGGTAGCTGATGCCAGTAGGAACCAAAATTACTAATGTTGTGTAGGTCGACAAGCCACAATTTTTAAACTACAGAAGTCGGCCGCGGTGGCCGTGCGGTTCTAGGCGCTCCAGTCCGGAGCCGCGCTGCTGCTACGGTTGCAGGTTCGAATCCTGCCTCGGGCATGGGTGCGTGTGATGTCCTTAGGTTAGTTAGGTTTAAGTAGTTCTAAGTTCTAGGGGACTGATGACCACAGCAGTTGAGTCCCATAGTGCTCAGAGCCATTTGAACAATTTTTTAAACTACGGGAACTTGGCGCCACGCGCTCCGATTGGCTGCGGGATGGCCCTGTTGCCGGATTCTCTGGACAACGCATGACCGCGAATGCGTTGACGGGGCGAGCGACGTTTGTGTGTGTGAACCGACAACCATAGCACTGCACGTCAACCAGCGAAAGGCAGTTTCGTTAAATATTTTTGTTTCGTGGGTGGTGTTTGCTTTCCACCTACATTGTTGGGGGCTAGATTTTGCATCTACGAACTGTGGGGGAATGACAAATTGTGATGTCCCTCAAAGAGACTCGAGGAAAATGGTAACCTCCACGATTCAGTGAATATGTTACTTTCACCACGGGCCATCGTAACCTGTTGAAAACTTCATCATTGTGAAATTTCTGAAATGTGCATTGTTACCTCGAACATCAACTTTTGGTTCGGTAGTGAGGCCGGTAACACACTTACAGGTTGTGAAACCCACACCGTCTATTTTACGGACTTGAATTCTGAATCCATGGAACGTGAGGTCGTGGTGGGCCATTCCTTCAGGAGATTCCAGCTCTGCTTCACTGCAGCCAGTGGGCGTTCCTACGACAATGAAAATTTCTGCTTTGGAAGTGAATATCAGAGAAATCGGTGAGATAGTTTTTTGAAAATGCTTTTACACACGAGTACAGGGGCACAGCACAGATAAAGCTGGTTCACCATAAGATCAAAACATATCAGGACCATACATACATGCTACAATCTCAAAATCTATGGCAGTGTGCTTTAGGTCCTTTTGGTTCTCAGTTCCTCAATTAGACGCGCTTGTGGTGCAAAAAGAGACAGTCACAGCTGGAACTAAATTCGAGGGTCGTTCCGAAAGTAATACCTCTTATTTTTATTCACGTAAACTGCAGGATATACACAAATCACAGCAGGACAGCTAAATAGAGCAATAGTTCAGCTACAGACTGTCATTTTTCCGCATAGTCACCATCACTCTATATGCACTTCCGCCAACGATGAACCAGAGCCTGCATGTCGTGCTTGTAAAAATCCGAACCAGCTCAGGCTAACCCCTTCGTTACAGCTTCGACAACAGCATCTGAGTTTTGAAAATTTTCTCCACGTAGTCCGTCTTTCAGAGGCCCAAAGACATGGAAGTCTGCAGGCGCTAAATCGGGACTGTACGGTGGATGTATTAAGACAGTCCATCCGAATTTTGAAGTTAGTTGCGTGGTCGCAGAACTGGTGTGGAGCCTGGAGTTTTCGTGATGCAGGTGAAACTTAGTCTTGCCCTCGAAATTCGGGCTTTCAGATTATTCAGTGTTGCGTGCTGAATTGATAGTTTCTCCAGATTCCAGGTCATCTAAAAGAACCACACGCTGGTTATCCCAGAAGACTGTTCACATCACTTTGCCTGCAGACGGCTGTGTTTTGAATTTCTTCTTTGACATAGAATTCGCATGTCGCCATTCCATGGACTGTCTTTTGGATTCCGGCTCGTAATGGTAACACCACATCTTATCTCCAGTGACGATGATATTCAGAAAATTGTCACCTTCAGTTTCCTCTTGTACTGATCGAGCAGGTCCCGATAAATTTCCATTCGGTAGTTTTTTTGTTCTTGTGAAAGGATCCATCTCGCACACACTTTGTGATAACCAAGATGTTTCAACAACGTTTTCAAAGCATTACAGCCGACGCTCAGCTTTGCACACAATTCTCTGGTCGTTAGCCGCAAATCAGCACGGGGGAGTTGATCAAGACGCCCTTCTTTGCAAGGGATTACATCAGAGCAAGGTCGGCGGGACCTTGGCTTCTCATGCACACACTTCACACCACCTTGAAAATGCCGTACCAATCGCCTCACATCGCTCACGTCTATTGTACCTTCTCCATACACCTTTAGCAAGCGTCGATTGATTTCAATCGGCGCAACTTCTTCAGCAGTGAGGAATTCAGTCTCACATCGCTGTTTTATACGCGCGTGCATACCAGACTCCATTTTGGAACACTTCTCTGCGGGCGCCCGCTACCGCAGAACAACGGAGCCAGCTGCAAATGAAAGGGGAAGGGAGGAACATTAGCACTACACCAGCGACATTTGACACGGCCATCCAAAGTCACCTAAAAAAAATTGGAGGCATTACTTTCGCAACAACCATCGTAGATGTTTATTTTGTCGGTGACAGGTTTAAGTTTCGCCCGTTCTCAAACCAACCAATGTTTGCCAAGTAAAATGTCCGCCAAAATAGCAGCGAAAAAAGTGGTTCCATATGCGCGTGGTCCTAACTGACGTCACTTTTTGCGTCACAATGTTAAAGTGAGTCGCTGTCCCGCTGTACCCAGCACGCTGGGGTTATTTTAGGCCCTTGTGGTTCTTAGCTCCTCATTTATACAGGATATTTCAAAGTCTTTGCCTCAAACGTCCATCGGTGACAGATCACGTCATGTGGAACAACTGTTGTCAAAGACAAAACGTTCGGTGACTCATCCCACCGACCTTAGGCATCCTTTAGTATTCGCCCGTCCTGGAACGACAAGATTTCACCGAACTAACGGGGCTTGCTAACCAGTTGTACCAGGGCTATCCAAAAAGTACATTACGTTTTTGAATTAAAAATAAATAAAGTATTGGAAATTTTTTTTATTATATACAGATGAAAGCCACACTTAAATACTACTTTTCAACATAGTTTCCATTTAAATTAAGGCACTTGTCGTAGCGATGGACGAGCTTGGAAATTCCTTCGTCGTATAATTCGGCCGCCTGCGCCTTCAGCCACGTGGTTACCTCTTCTTGAAGCTGTGCGTCGTCATCAAAACACTGCATAGCCAACCACTTCTTCATTGCTGGGAATAAGTGGAAGTCGCTCGGTGCCAGGTCGGGACTGTACGGCGGATGACGAAACAACTCCCACTTAAAAGATTCCAGAACTTCACGAGTGGCATTTGCCGTGTGGGACCGGGCGTTGTCGTGAATCAGCAAGATCTTTGAGCCAAACTTTCCCCTGCGCTTGTTTTGTATTGCTCTTCTGAGGTTGTGCAGAGTTTGGCAATACCTTTGAGAGTTTATTGTAGTGCCTCTTTCCAGGAAATCCACAAAAATCACAACTTTTCTGTCCCAAAAGACAGTCCCCATCACCTTCCTTGCCGACAATGTCTGCATGCATTTCTTGGGTTTTTGAGGGGAATTTGTGTGCCCCCACTGCATTGACTGCAATTTTGTCTCGCCGTTCACATGCTTAACCCATGTTTCGTAACCAGTAACGATGCTATCGAGTAATGAGTCGCCATCTTTCTCGTAAGCGCCCAAAAACTTTAACGATGCAGCCATTCGCTGATTTTTGTGAATCTCTGTCAAGATTTTTGGTATCCATCTTGCACAAAACTTGTGGTAACCAAGCTTTTCGGTAATGATTTCGTGCAACAAACTTCGTGAAATTTGTGGAAAACTCATAGAGAGTTCCGTTATTGTGAAATTATGGGTTTCACGGACCGCGGCATCGACTTTTTCGACAAGTTCGGCAGTCACTATGCTAGGTCTTCCACTTCGCTCTTCGTCGTGAACGTTAGTTCGGCCATTTTTTAATTTTATGACCCATTGACGCACTCCACCTTCAGTGATTATGTTGTCCCCATACACTTCACAAAGCTGCCGATAGATTTCTATCGGTGTACAGTTTTTTGCAGTCAGAAACCTTATTACAGCACGCACTTCACACTTCGCGGCATTTTCAATTAACGCTGACATTTCAAACTGTCACAGTAACTCAACGGAGTACAGCACGAACCTCTCACTAGCACGGCAGGATGCCGACTGAGCGGCGGAATGCCATGACACCAAGATGGCCGCTCTAGCCCAGCCCCTAACGGACACAAACGAAAACGTAATGTACTTTGTGGATAGCCCTCGTATATTAGTAGAATCAATTTGAACTATAAAACCTTAAGAATATCTCCAACTGGCAACAGATATCCGAGAAGCGAATTTTGAATTGTAATTTTGCTGGGTCTACTCCCTTTCATACAGAACAGATGCCTGGGTTGTAGGCAACACACAAGGCATACGCCTATCGCCTGACGCCCTCTCATGTCCGAATGAACAGACATCATATCCATATAAGTATGTAGTTCTGGCAATACCGGTCATGACTTTCTTCTTCTGTGTGCAAGCACACATATTCCCCGAACTCTTTCGGGACTTGGTAAGAATGTCTTCCACGAGTAATGAGTGTGTTGGGTAGGGACACTACGAATGTAGTGTGTGGACATATAAGGTGAGAATATGGGTCTCGCAGGAGGCGTGCGCGATATAGTAGCAGCAGTCGCACTATCCTCTGTGCCTTCTGCCATGCAAGCAGGAGATCCCAGGTTCTAGTCCCAGTCGGGGCACACATTTTCACCTGTCCCCATTGATGTATATCAACGACCGTCAGCAGCTTAAGGTATTAATATATAATTCTAATTTCGTTCTAAACGGCTGCCCAAAGTGACCGGGAGCTTCAGCGAACATTTCGTCTCTAACAACAGTTATTCTCAGGACCTACGCTATCACTGCTTGCGTTTCACCTAAAGACTTTAAAATTCTCTATTATGAATTTTTGTTTAATTTTGACAAATCGCTTTTGAAGACACAATCATCATCAAAAGTGAGTCACTAGTCTCCTTAAACGGCATGTAAATTTTTCCAAAACTATGTAATCTTTGTTGCAATTTGCTGTGTAGTTGTTGCACTCGTAGCTGCAACTAGAAGCGAACACTTGTGCAACTTTCTGTGCACATTAGATACATGCACGAAGATCTAAAAGGGGCTCTGATGCAAAGTCACTCATGCCTCTGATATGTGCAAAGATGCAGGAGTCCTCCCATCGTAAACGGAGGGACGCATGTAGTCCAATAGCCGAGCTGTTCTGTTCGCCGGTGTCTCGGTTTTGTGTTTTGTTTTTTTACGTCTCAGTTTCGTGCATATGTAAACATTTACGCTTGCGTTTGCACTATAGCCGATCTCTGTAACGGGAATCACTTTGAATTTGAAGGATTTTACCGTCTGTGGTTGATTAACTTAATAGACTGTATAGGTACTGTGAAACGAAACAGCTGTCTGCAGTTTTTCTCATAGAATTTGAGTCTGGAAGCAACAAAGGCAAACCTGAAAAAAAGATAAGAGAATTCTTGCTGGTATTTCCGACACCTGCATGTTGAAGGAGAGCAATAATTTTCAGACTCTCGGTATGACGTAGCCAGACTGTTTCCTTTAAGAGCTGCGTTCATTCAAAAATAGTTTGCGTCGTCGAGAGCAAATAAAACAACATTGAAGTCACACTTGTAATTGAAAAAACTGATTCTGCTGTTGTATGGGTACTCTAGGATCATCAGTTTGCCGTGCCAGCCCCCCAACGATGAAAGAAATTTCGCTTAACTTCAAACCCTCTCGCAACATCCAACAACACTTCTCCAGAGTTTGGAGGCTGGAGATGAGCAAAATGACACTCAAAAATCTAATTAAACGCTTTTGACAAACTAAGATCCTCTCTCCTGACAAAATGCTTTTGACAAATTAAGACCCTTCCTCCTCTTCCCCCGTCAGACACACACACGCGTGCACACACACACACACACACACACACACACACACGCACACACACACACACACACACACACACACACACACACACACACACACACACATACAAACCAGCTCTGATAGGATGTCACTGACGCATATGTAAATGGAAATGTGTTTCCTTTCAGCGCGTCCAATCCATATATCTTTACAATATTGTATACTCAGAAACACACATATTCCTCGTTTCTTGAACTATTGACTGTTAAACATCAACGAAGTGTTTCTGTCACGCATAGTACAAAAACATACTGTATCAGTAAAGTTTGATGCTAGTAATTAAGATAGAGACTAACGCACATCTTTTTGAAAGATGTAACGCCCATTTGACTGTATAAATGGTTTTATTCCACAATCAAGATTTCGGCCTTCGGCTACGATTAGCTGTTACACCTATCGAAAAAACACTTGACTTGAGTAGAACGCAAGTTATCGTCAAAATATGTATCTTCGCTTACATAAACCAATTTTGTCAAAAGTAGAAGTCAGAACATTTGTGTAATAGACTAATTTATTAGCATTAACATGACTCCTTCACTTGATATGCTTGTGGAATAAAAGAGATGACCAAATCACAGGTTTTAAACTTCGCTACATTGTGTCGACTCTGCTAATTGCCAAAAATTAGCTTATTACACGAATGTTCTCCCTTTTACATCCGATAAAATTGGTTTATATCACCGAAGGTACGTATTTTGACGATGACTCGTCTTCTACTCAAGTCTAATGATCTTCGATACTTGATAATGGCTTAACGTCTAAATCTAGATTGTGGAGTAAAATATTTTGTACAGTCTTTTATACGACTATGGCTCCGCACCAAAAAAATCATTAGCGTACTTCTGCTAGAGAGCACAATGTTATAACCCTCCCCCCCCCCTCCTCCTGGGGGTTCGCCACTCTTTGGCTGCTTCTTGCTTGGCTACCACGGGGCCCCAGCCTCTGCAGCATCTTTTCCCCTCCGTGTTGCATGTACACCCTCTTCCTATTCTTTCTTCCGTCCCTTGGGGAGCATGTCTGGGGTATTCTTGGAAATGTTCTGCATTCTGTCGCAGACGTGCGAACAGTCTCACCTCTGTTTTTCGCTCCCCTTTCCTTTCTTTGTCTCCCTTCCCCTCTCGTTCCTCCACTTCGGTGTTTGACGATCCTCTTTTTTCTTCTTCCTCCCTGTGCGCTCCTGAAGACCGCCCCACGCGTCTGACGCGTAACAGGTGACTGGGTAACGCGTAATTCCCAGCCCTGGCTCGACAGGTAGGGTTCGCACGTACCCACTGGTAGAGGCCAGGGCCAGGGAGGGGTGATTGCCTGAGCTGTAACCTTCCCAAAGTGTCGATTGGTCCCACCATCAGGTGTTGGGGAGGTGTGCCCTGAGGTGTGAACAACCACCTGAGGCAGGCGCACCCCCTTGTGAAGGGGCCCCCAGTTGCAATGAGCGCGCCATCGGAGACGCTAGCAGTCATGGGGGACTTCCTCGCAATAAGTCAATCATATTCCCACTCAACTTCTACAAAACGTAAACGCAACGAGGCTAATGATTCAAAGACGCTTCCCGCTGTGCCACAGTTCCTCGTGGTCTTACTTACTGAAGACGGTCAATCCTTTGCCATTGCAAATCTGTTTATTATTCAGAAAGGCGTAGAAGCAATTGCTCGCCGTGAAAATCCCACTCTCGTTTACAGACTAGCACGTTGCTTTTGGAGACCACTTCTGATTCTCAATCACAACAACTGCTTGCTGCCTCCCTTCTCCACGGTGAGCTTGATTTTGTCGTTCCTTGGGTGTAATTTACACCAGGCTCCTCGACAGTCTTCCAGAATTCCCCGATGACTCGATCTTGGTGCTTTATTGTTCTTGATGATTTCTCTAACTTCTTCCATAAACGTCAATTCGCTATCCGGGTTTGGTATGTATAGGGAAACATAGTTATTAAAAATATCAATATATATAAAAAGGGATAGATGAAAACACCAGAAGACTTGTTGAACAAACGCTCACAGATACAACATCAAGAATTAAGTTTCAAGGCGAAATTTCTGAACCATTCAAAATCAAAACAGGAGTTCGACAAGGTGATGGACTGTCCCCAATTCTCTTTAACTTGGTTTTAGATAAAGTAGTATAAACATGGGAAAACACATTAAAAACAGAGGTACAAAGGGTATAAGCATGAGCCAAGGAAAGAACAAATTTGAAGTCAAATGTTTAGCCTTTGCGGATGATATGGCATTGATAACTGAAAACCGAACAGACGCAACAGTTATGCTTGATATGTTACACGAGATTGCTGAAAAGACTGGGCTAAAAATATCCTACGAAAAAACCGCGTATGTAGAACACAAACATAATACAGAAAAGTTTATGAAAACAAAGTATGGAAAAATTAAAAGAGTTGATAGATTCAAATACCTGGGGGAGTGGATCCAAGCCAATGGACTGGATAACACAACAAATAAAGAAAGAATAAAAAAGTTGGAATTTGCATATAAATTAACACAGAACTACTACAATAAGAAATCAATATCCATACAAGCAAAGATTAAACATTATAATTCAGTTATTGGGACACAAGCAACATATGGATCAGAGTGCCTAACATTGAATAAGAAAGGCGAATTAAGAGGACTAGAAAAAAGACAGAGAGAAATATTAAGAAAAATTCTAGGTCCTGAGAAAAACAAGGAAAATAGGTGGATTAAAAAGAGAAATGAAGACCTATACAAAAATACAGAAAACATCACAGATACAAGAGACACGGCTAAAATTTTATGGACATTTAAAAAGAATGGAAGAAAAACGGATTACAAAGAAAAATTTTAATTACGTTAGTAAGCTGAAAAACACTGTAGGATGGATAGAAGCAGTAAAGAAAGACGCCAACAAAATAAGTGTTACAGAAGAAATAATACGTGACAGGAATAACTTTAGGCTACTTATAGAAAACGCAAACTATGAAGAAGATGCGCCAAAACCTCGACCCAAGAGAGTGTGGACAGATGAGCAGAGACGAGCAGTTGGCGAGAAAATGAAGAAGTACTGGGAAGAACGGAAGAAAAAGAAACACCATAAGTCTTAAGTTGTATGTGGTCCATAGCTGGCCAAATTCATAATAAAAAAAAAAAAGACCCGTATATCAAAGGATTTGGTACCTAACAAAAAAATGGTTGAAATGGCTCTAAACACTATGGGACTTAACAGCTGAGGTCATCAGTCCCCTAAACGTAGAGCTACTTAAACCTAACTAACCTAAGGACATCATACACATCCATGCCCGAGGCAGGATTCGAACCTGCGACCGTAGCAGCCGCGTGGTTCCGGACTGAAGCGCCTAGAACCGCTCGACCACCGCAGCCGGCGGTACCTAACAACACAACAACACGCCTATATTAGAATTCAAAGTTGTGTCAAAATTTCAAAGCAATCGGTCAAGAACTTCAGGAGACAAACGATTTTCAACAGACCAACAGTTACATTTTTATAAATTTTCTCCTTTTATTACATATGTTACACGTAAACCAGATGGCATTCCCGTAAGGTATACAAAAACACTTAGCCATTGGAATGCAACATTGCTTCAAAATTTCAAAGCTCTCCCCGAATAACTATCGGGGTTGAGGTTTTGAAGAAAGGAACATCTACGTTTGTATTTATATAGAAACTATAAATGTTCCTAATCGCAAATTTCCGAAAGTTTTTGACCGAATGCTTCGGAATTTTTACACATCGTTGCATTGGAATAAGCATGCTTTTTTTTCTTTTTTCTTTTGTATAACTGTTTTTTAATGTATGTAAATGTATAATTTTTTGCAAATATAGTACGAAAACTTTGTTATATATACCTACCCCCAACACGCGTATATTAGAATGTCACCTAGAATGAAAATTTCAAAGCACTCGCTCAAGAAATTTTGTAGATAGACGATGTTGAACAAACATTTTTAGTTATGTAGATACAGTGCATTTATGTTTACGCTAAAATTAAAAAGTCAGCTAAAATTTAAAGACGTCTGTACCGTCATTCTACTTACCCTTCTGGTGAAGCAAAGTAATCGGTAAATTCTCGTCGCACTTCCTTGGCTGACGGTGGCCACTTACGCATGCTTAGGGGTTCCAATGATGCATTTACTTCGGCTCATCTGTCTTTGTGCCATTCTTCTATTCGGCATTGACGTTTTCGTTCTGGTACTGAGCACACAAAACTTCCAGCAACTGACAAGTTTGTCTAGTACTTGGCACAAGAAACTGTTTCCTCTAACCTGCGGAAGGTACTTATGGATTTTGCAAATTCGGGGAAGTCGACTTGTTGCGGGTGAAGTTTCAGTAGCAGCTTTCTGCAAACGACTTCCGGAAATTTACTTGTTAGTGGATACACGCCTTAACCCTAGCAGCACCTTCACTTTTTTCATAACGTGCATTACCAGCGGGTTGTGAGCCGAGAGGGGGAGGGGGGAGGAGGGGCGGGGAGAGAGTACTTTATGCCCACCGTTAAAAAATCTGGAAAAAGAAAAGTCATTAACTGTTGCTAACTTGTACTAACAACTTGCTTTTGAAAGAGGTACTACTGTGTATATGAAGGTTCCAGAAAGAACAGATACCATTGATGACCGTGAACCTTCTCTAGAATGAAATGACAATTAAATCGACACCCTAGCAGCAAACAGGCGTTGATATACATCACGGGGAGCGTGCAAGGGATATGTATTCTCTGTGCCCTCAGTGGCTCAGATGGATGCCGGCACGGAAGCTCAGCGTGTTCGGTCAGTGGGCTGCTCGCCCTATGTAATCAAGAAAAAACTGAGTACAGCAATCAATGATCAACTTGAAAGGATGTCTTGTGACGTCCGCCCAGACCAAACGCAACGAATAGTACCGAACAAAATTCAAAAAAACAAAAAAAAAAACAAAAAATGGATAGAGCGTCCGCCATGTAAGCAGGAGATCCCGGGTTCGAGTCCCGATCGGGGCAAACATTTTTCAGCATGTTCCCAATGATTTATATCAACGCCTGTTTGCAGCTAGGGTGGCGATTCAATTATCATTTCATACTACTGTGTAACTTGCACCCAGAATATGAAAATATCGTTTAGCACGCTCTTAGCACTTTCTACTACGACGACAACAACAACAAAATTTTAATGCTAATTTCCTTAATTGTTGTTGACTTTAACTCACACACACATTGTACAGAAATAATGATGTGTAAGTAACGTCCTGAATTTGAAAATATTGATTATGACATTCACTGGGCAAAGTTATATCTACTACAACTAAATAAATTTTTGAATTAAGTTTAACTGAAAAACTTAATTTTTAGAATACGCTGCCGGAATAATGAAATTAGAACAACCTTTAGCGGTTTCCAATTCATTCAAGGTTTATCGCTGCAACAATCCATATGGAGTACATGAAAAAGTTATGCTTACAGATCAATAGCACAACCTGTTCTCAGGTACTTGGTATTGACCCTTGCTGAAACACGCAGCCGGCCGAAGTGGCCGTGCGGTTAAAGGCGCTGCAGTCTGGAACTGCAAGACCGCTACGGTCGCAGGCTCGAATCCTGCCTCGGGCATGGATGTTTGTGATGTACTTAGGTTAGTTAGGTTTAACTAGTTCTAAGTTCTAGGGGACTAATGACCTCAGCAGTTGAGTCCCATAGTGCTCAGAGCCATTTGAACCATTTTTTTGAAACACGCAAATTAGTACGTGGTGTAGCCCCCACGGGCAGCAATGCAGGCGCTGAATCTGGCATCCTTTCAATCGAACGGATGGCGAACACTGTCCTGGAATACGTTGCGAAACGCCTGCCTGACCTTCTCAGGTAATTTTGTAAGAGTTGTTGGTTGACGAGTCCCATGACTCACTTCTCATCCCATCATATCCCACACGTGCTCGATTGGAGACAAGTCCAGAGATCGTGCTATCCAGGAAAGTAATGCACATCTTGCACAGCACGTTGAGCTTGACTGGCAGTGTGTGGGCCAGCGTTATCCTGTTGGAACATTACCTTCCTGTTGCAAGAAGGGCAAAAGAAGTGGTATAACAACATTGTGCACTTACCGAGCTCTGGTTAGTGTTTCTCCCAGAAACACCAAAAGTGAACGAGAGTTGTAGCTTATCTGCCCCCAGATCATAAAGCCTGCGATGGGGCCAGTGTGCTTGGGTGAATAAACTGTACGAGACAGCGTCGTACGCTCGGACGACCATCATTTGCGAACTGGTGGCGAATCTGCTTTCATTGCGGAAGACCGCGGTCATCCATTCCATCTTCAGAGTCGTCCTGTGACGGTACAAGTCGAGCCATACACATCGATGCTGTAGCTTGAGATGTGCGTGCCAGTAGTCTCACTACTGATAAACAGTTAGCGTTGACGTTTATGGTCTCACAAGCCAAGCTGTGCTAGCCTAGCTGCACGGTCCGCCACTGTCGCCCTCACAATACGACGACCCTGGGCGGACATCTGCGCTGCGTGGACATCCTGGACCTCGTCTGCAGGTGTGAGAATGTTCACCTAACCACAGATACCAACTTTGCACAACTGAGGCAGCACGTCAAATTTGTGTGGTAATTCTCAGAAACGACCGTCCTGCAGCTCGGAAGGGCACAATCTAACCCCTTTCAAATTCGCTATGTTACCTGTTGGCAGCACAAGTGCTCTTCTCCGGAACCTGCTTGCTTCATACGTTTGCACCACACTGAGCCTTCTGGCTTTGAGCATTCCCTACTAAAGGGCAGACACAGTGATAGATATACCACTAAGCTATCCGTTGGTGGACGTCGTCAAAATCAACGTCAGTACATCTAATATCCCCCAATCGAACTCGTATTTCCAGGTGTATTAATATTTCTTTTTCCGGCAGTGTATAAAATACTGCTCTGATTTACAATATTTTCAAAAAGTGGACTTAAAGTAGTATTCTCTCCCCCCCCCCCCCCTTCCCTTGGTAGTGCAAGGTTCAAGACGCACCACTTGCTTTCATATCAAAGGGATTAATTACACCAAAGAGGAAAAGAAGACAGTAGTCGTACAAAGACATCCGCGATGTGCTGGGAGAGCGGACAGTGTGAAGCCACAGAGCGCTGTCTGGGGTTGGCGAGAGTCCGGCGCCAGTCAGGGCGGGATCTGGTTGCTAGGCGACGCGGATTGGGGTCACAGGGCGGAGACGCAATGCCTTCAGGCTCGCTTGCGTCTCTTTCTCTCTCTCTCTCTCTCTCTCTCTCTCTCTCTCTCTCCACCACTATGGGTATACATTGAGCTACCTCTCTCGGTTACGTGGCTTAACATGCAACTTCCGATGGCAACGTCAGTTAAGTACAAAGCAATTACAGACATTGGCTGCAAGTGATTGTAGAGTGAAATCAATGGGGAAAGTTGAAAATGTGTGCCAGACGGTGAGTCGAATCCGGGTCTACTGCTTCCAGCGCGCACGCTGAAGTGCCGCAACACGACGTGGCATTGACTTGACTAACATCTGCAGGAGTGTTGGAGGGAATTGACACCATGAATCCTGTAGCGCTGTATATATATATATATATATATATATATACAGGGTGAATCACCTAACATTACCGCTGGATATATTTCGTAAACCACATCAAATACTGACGAACCGATTCCACAGACCGAACGTGAGGAGAGGGGCTAGAGTAATTGGTTAATACAAACCATAAAAAAATGCACGGAAGTAAGTTTTTTAACACAAACCTACGTTTTTTTAAATGGAACCACGTTAGTTTTGTTGGCACATCTGAACATATAAACAAATACGTAATCAGTGCCGTTTGTTGCATTGTAAAATGTTAATTACATCCGGAGATATTGTAACCTAAAGTTGACGCTTGAGTACCACTCCTCCGCTGTTCGATCGTGTGTATCGGAGAACACCGAATTACGTAGGGATCCAAAGGGAACGGTGATGGACCTTAGGTACAGAAGAGACTGGAACAGCACATTACGTCCACATGCTAACACCATTTTACTGGTCTTTTTCACTAACGCACATGTACATTACCATGAGGGGTGAGGTACACGTACACACGTGGTTTCCGTTTTCAATTACGGAGTGGAATAGAGTGTGTCCCGACATGTCAGGCCTACAACCCCAGAGGATATGAAACAACGTATTGTGGCAGCCGGCGGCGACATTACACCAGATGTACTGCGGCGTGTAAGACATTCATTACGACAGAGATTGCAATTGTGTGCAGCAAATGATGGCCACCACATTGAACATCTATTGGCCTGACATGTCGGGACACACTCTATTCCACTCCGTAATTGAAAACGGAAACCACGTGTGTACGTGTACCTCACCCCTCATGGTAATGTACATGTGCGTCAGTGAAAAAGACCAATAAAAAGGTGTTAGCATGTGGACGTTATGTGCTGTTCCAGTCTCTTCTGTACCTAAGGCCCATCACCGTTCCCTTTGTATCCCTACGTAATTCGGTGCTCTCCGATACACACGATCGAACAGCGGAGGAGTGGTACTCAAGCGTCAACTTTAGGTTACAATATCTCCGGATGTAATTAACATTTTACAATGCAACAAACGGCACTGATTACGTATTTGTTTATATGTTCAGATGTGCTAACAAAACTAACGTGGTTCTATTTAAAAAAAACGTAGGTTTGTGTTAAAAAACATACTTCCGTGCAATTTTTTATGGTTTGTATTAAACAATTACACTAGCCCCTCTCCTCACGTTCGGTCTGTGGAATCGGTTAGCCAGTATTTGATGTGGTTTACGAAATATATTCAGCGGTAACGTTAGTTGACTCACCCTGTATATGTATGTATCGACGGGGACAGGTGAAAATGTGTGCCCCGACCAGGACTCAAACCCGGGATCTCCTGCTTACATGGCAGACACTCCATCCATCTGAGCCACCAGGGCAGGGAGGATAGTGCGACTGCAGGGACTACCTCGCGCACGCCTCCTGCGAGACCCACATTCTCAATCTGTCTGTCCACATACTACATTCGTAGTGTCCTAACCCAACACACTCATTATACTTGGAAGACATTCTTACTAAGTCCCGTAAGAGTTCGGGGAATATGTGTGCATCCACACAGAAGAAGAAGGTTCAAAAATGGTTCAAATGGCTCTGAGCACTGTGGGACGTAATTTCTGAGGTCATCAGTCCCATAGAACTTAGAACTACGTAAACCTAACTAACCTAAGGACATCACACACATCCATGCCCGAGGCAGGATTCGAACCTGCGACCGTAGCGGTCGCGCGGTTCCAGACTGTAGCGCCTAGAACCGCTCGGCCACCCCGGCCGGCAAGAAGAAGGTCATGGCCGGTATTGCCAGAACTATATACATGTCCGAAAGAATAGACACCATATCCATATAAGTATAATGTTCTCTTCAGTGCAGATACACGTCATGCTCTTACGGGAATCGCCGAAATTCCGCGAGTAATGAAGATAATGGGCACGGGGCACCACGTAAGGAGTCTGTGGATAAGTTGAGAAATTTTTACACACTGTGATTTTATACAGTGCAGTAGGAACTACATATGAATAAATGTACGTGATTTCAGAAGGTATACTGGGTGCGAAATTTAGTAAACAGAGCTGTCACCTCTGAACGGAGCAGTTGCGTTAAACCAGTTGGGTACCGACTCGAAATGACCCTGAATGACAGATAAGGCCACGTCATTTCGAGCTTTCCAACTCTGACACAAAGTTCATCAATCATGGAGGTGGTGTTCCGGTCTCTTAGCAACCAACCCATGACTAGTTTTTTGTAGTAGCTAAAAGATGTGCAGAACGTGCTGGTCAGCGTAACAGTGGGATTATCCTTGTACGTCAGGACAACACGAACAACTGGTCTAGGATTCCCTTGTTGAAAGATAATTCAGAGACGAATAAGACAGGGCACAGCTATCGGAAATGACAGGTCAGAAATGTTCCGTCAAGGGAAACCATAACAGTGGACGACGTCGCAGTCTGTGTGGATGCATGTCTTGCTCAACAATCCGGTACGGTATAGGGAACGATATTACGGTCCTCTTGGGCGCTAGTCACCTGGAGTCACTGCAGCTCTGAATGGGGTTTGGTGCAGGTCTCCTGAAGACATCGATTCTGTATGACAGTCCAGGACAAAGTGGGACACAGACCAGCAAGAGCAGCAGTATCGATTGGCAACGATCTTCCCACCTGGCAATTCTCATATGTATTGATATCAGTTTCTCTTCCCCACAGGAGGCTCAACTCTTTCTTCTTACAAATGAGTAACATTCGAACAATCTGAAACACTGAGCAGCGGCCCCATAACACTCCTTTGGAGTATAACCAAAGTTTTATATTTGTCGATTTCGAACCGTTAACAACGTCGCGTTGAGTTTTATCTGTATCTGAATCCAATTAGAAATAAGCTCCGACAGGTCGCTAAGCTCAGTCACCGTTTCCACCGTCTGCTTGTGTATAGGCTCTACCACAGAAATACATCGACTTCCCAGCAGCTTTAAGATATCGAATATCCGCGATTTCATATGCAAATACAGTTTTCCGAAGAAACGGCTCAAGCAACCTAATTCAGTTAATACAGACGGCACCTGGTTTAAAAGTGTCGTGGAAGAAAGCATCACCAACTTGACCTCCTGTATTAAGGAGGAAAAAAAGCGCGCTTTTAATATATCAAGCTCCAGCACGAAAGCTTATTGTCCAGTTATATTCTTCCATTTACAACTGTTGTAATTTGTCTATAGTTCATTCGTCAGTGTGGCACATATTTTAACTTAATTAAATAATCTTACTTTGAGTTTACACTGAAATAACCACTCTTATTTTATTCCTAATCTGACATTAAGATTTTCATCTTTGGAATGGAAACACCAAATACATGCACTATTTTTAAAAATCTCTGATCCAACAAAATTTTACTGCACCACATACTTATATTTCTACCTGATGATGGCGTAGCAGCCGAAAACCGATTCGTGTAACAAATAATAAATATTGTAGAATCTTACATCGGTTTTGTGTGTGTTTCGTTCGTAATGACGTGTCATTATGAACGTAGCGTTGCGCTATTTAATTATTAAGATCGCTAATTTGCGTTAATTTCTCTCCGCTTTAAAGCTAACTCTGTTAAAGTATTGCATGAGATGCGCAGTTCTTCAACGTGATTGGCGTGATTAAATTGTAATTTGAAAATCGTTCATTTCATAATAATTTTCATTTCGAGGCGTATATATACGGTGTCCAAGGAGGGATGGTGAATATGCAGCGATGTGAAAGGGACAATCACTCGAAGCTAAAAAGTCTAGTAAACTTGGGTTCTAAAGTGCATACCTCAAAGGCTATGAGCACTTGTTCGATAGAAGAGATGGGTTTCACAGTAGCGAAGATGAACAAGCGCTTATAGCTCTTAAAGTATGCATTTTAGAGCCCTTGTTTAATTGGTATTTTTGCTTCGAATGATTGTTCCTGATATATCCTCGAATGCTGACCATTCCAGCTTGGAAATCCTGTATAGCTGCAGAACATTAACAAGAGAATATTGTTAAAATAATATTGAATGTATTTGTCGGTGAGGTTGACATGTTACGTAATATTTTTCGTGTTGAATAACGTGTTCTCGAAAAAGATTTCAAAAGACGTTTGGCAAATGTGTACGCCTCCTATTACGTCGCTTTCAACATCCCGTGAATAGGAGGGTTGGCTCTCTGGTGTGCAGTACTTCGCACTCGGACATGAGGCTGAGCAAGTACAAAACGACTGGCGCAAGAGGAAGTTTAAAAGCTGCACTTTCAGAAACCACAACTTCGTCCTGTCAGAATTATGGCCCAAGTTTTCGTACATGACCCATTTTTGGTGCTCATGTCTTGTAAATATATTTTTTTTTCTTTTTCTCCGTGAAAAATGAGGTCGACTGGGTGATATTTTCGTGATAAAGTAGTATTCGGTGAGATGGTCAAAAGGAAGAGATGGACAACAGTCATGAAATATGCAAGATGGCGCCGCATTCCCACTCACACGACTGCAGGTATTGTGTTTTGCGATGTGATAATGTGGTAGTTTTAATATACCAAAACTACAAAAACATTATTGCACTTCTAAGAATTTTCCCGATCAGCAGGCAACAGTCAATTTTGAGAAAAAGTGCGCTCAAACAGGTTAATGATTTTCTTTAATTAGGTGAATGCAACGGTGATTCAGCAACTGAGATCTAAATACCTGTCAACATTTTAACTACGTACCGTTTCATAAGCAGTCGGAAGAGATGGCAACTAACTCTCAGGGATGGATGGGCAGTGATTTATTTCCCGTGTTATTCCACTGACTGGGCGTACCGCTATTACAGGAAAGTGAGAAGAGAATATGGAAGTTAAAAAAATAATAGTTGAAATTCTAATAAAAAAATTTATGACAAGGAATAGAATTTGTAAGAAGTTGATCATTTGTAAAGGGTCGCCCTCACAGTTACGGTATTCCTAGGAAGAGCCTTGAAAGCAAGACTGAAAAAACACATCCATCATGTAACAAGGCACCTGCCGAAGTTCGATGCCATGGAGGTTGACATGTGTTGCAGATCTGACTCCAGCAGAGCTTTACAACAAATATTCACCACACTCGGGATAGTTTACTCCAAATTCACACGAGGAGCATGAGGATATATTGGATCAGTATTAGGACGAAAGTGATAGCGTTGAAAATGATCAACCCGCTTGCGTAGTATGTGGGGCACGTTAAAACAGCGGAAAGAGAGAACAGTGGGTCGAGTGTATAATATACAAGGGCTTCGTATTATAGAAACTGCTCTTCTTTTATAAACACCCATTAGAGATTCAGTAAAACCACATCCAGAAGTAAGTTGCTGCTGAATTTGGTTTATTTTCAGTTAGAAGTTTCATAATATTGACAATTTCTTTGATTCCGTGTTGCTATCGCGTCACTATTACACCGGCTAACTCACCAAAATCCATGGAGATACATGGCTACTTCCAACTTACCTTGTAATCGCGCAAAATAAGTGTTTTTCAGCATCTCCATTTTACCCCATCTGAGACCCCTCTTTGATTATATATATATCTGTGTGTGTGTATAAAGATTCATTTGCTGCCAGGTACTGTGATACATATCTTCGATGTGCTAATATAATACGCGCGTGTTAGGCGGCTGTGGTGTTACGCGACACTTACATATTGTCATTCTTAGTAATTAACTGTGGACGTATCAAATATTACTTTTAACCTTTCCAAATAATACCAGCTGCCCATATCTTAAAACAATTTCTCACCTCATTCCACATTTTCCTGCTTATTTTTCTTGCTTTTTTCTTACGTATGGTACGTAATTGCGTATCGCATTTGGTAGCTTCTTTTGTGGATGCATAATTTGGATTTCTGTGTAGACTGTGTAGGCCCTTTCCCTTTTACAGCTGGGAACGTGACATGGAACTGCACGCGGATAAAAAGGGAGTACGAGGAAGATAAAGGAGTTAGAGTACTGGTTGAAAAAGAGACGTCATTAAAATTTCGCGTGTCGTTTATAATCAAAGGACGGGCCGGCTTGCTTATGGCTTCGCAAAATACCACTGGTCTTCTTTCGAGAAAACAGTCAGAAGTAAGTGCGCGAATAGGCATATGTGGGAAGTTAGCTTTGTTTGTGCTTGTGAAACTCAGGAGGACAGCTGGCTTTTCAAAGATGTTAGTAGCCTGCACAACCGCGAGTACACCTTTGAAATCACGGCAGTGTCTTCACCAATAAGACAATAAGACCATTTTTTTTTTTTTTTTTTTTTTTTTTTTTTTTTCACTGCACGTAGCTTGGCGAATGAATCACAGTCGCAAAAGTGTCGCTACGAGCAGATGATTAAACTTTTCATAAATAATGAATTGTGTGGCAGGCAGTCACCGCTAGAAATTTCTGCGAATTGTGTAGTGAATAAAGGAGATGTCCCTGTATTCCACGAGGTGAACAAGCACCACCTAGCGAGGTGGCGCAGCACACTGGAATCGCGTTCGGGAAGACGACGGTTCAAACCCGTCTCCGTCCATCCAGATTTCGGTTTTCCGTGATTTCCCTAAAACTCTCCAAGCAAATGCCGGTATGGTTCCTTTGAAAGGTCGCTGTTAATTTCCTTTCCAATCCTTGACAAAATCCGAGCTTGTGCTCCGTCTCTAATGCCCTCGATGTCGACGGGACATTAACCACTAATCTCCTCCTCCAACAAGTGCCTTTATTCATGCAAGTGGCAAGATTGCACTGAGAAATGGATGGTAATTTGTTCGGGGGCTGACAACCGCGCAGTTGAGTGTCCCACAATCCAAATATCGTCATCATCATGATCATCATGATGCGACAAGTGCCCCCTCTTTCCCTACCTTGCGGTCGCGTGTGTTCTGATCTCCTACCACGGAGTGCTGATGCTGACTGTGATCTAAAAAATAAAGATGGTGGTCTGTGGAGAAACCCCAATTGTCGACAGATGCAATGGAGAACTGCAACAAGAAATCAGAAACCCTTAGCATTACCGAGAGCCTGGTGGTGGGCACTACCTTCAAAATTAGCATCGTCACAAAACTGCAGGATGGCGCACGAAACTCGTATTAACCACTTGTCTCACCAGCTACATGAGCATCTGTACTCAGCAAACAACCATACGGTGTGTGGTGGAGGGTACTTGTTGTGTGACTATTATACCCTCTCGACCCGCAACCCGCGTAGTTGATGAAAGTAAAGCTGTAGGGGAAAATCGTCATTCGTGCTAGTATACCTGCCACTGGAGTTACTGCTAGACAAAGAAAAAGGTTCCGAGTTCGAGTACCGATCAGACACAAAGGTACAGTTTGTCAGGGAATTTCAAATAGAAGCAAAGACCCAGGAAAAAGTAAACACAGTAGATTTGACAAGGAAAAATGCACCACATTGTAGAGCATCTCAAAGAATTTATTTATCATCAGTACACCTCTACATGTGAACCATTTGTAGCATGAAGAATATCGAGTCTATATTGAATTTCTTGCCAAGTTCTTTGTAACATTTCCTCTGTTATTGTTGCAATCGCATTGGTGATATGATGTCGCAACGTAGGAATATCGTCCACTTTGGTCACATACACGCGGTCCTTCACGAATTCCCACATGAAGAAATCAAACAGCATAATGTCGGGTGAACGAGGTGGCCAGGTAATGGGTCCTCCATGACCGATCCAACGACTTGGAAATTTCCTATCCAGGAACTTTCGAACAGCCGTTAACCAATGCGGTGGAGCTCCATCTTGTTGAAAAATGATGTTGGGTTGCAAGTCTTGTATCTGAAGGTAAACAAACTGCTGCAACATCTCCAGATACACTGTCCCATTCACTGTTTCTTCCGTAAAGAAGAACGGCTCAACAATCCTGTCGTGCATTAGCCCGCACCAGACATTTAGTTAAGGGCTATTACGAACATGTTCAATGACAATGTGCGGATTTTGCGAACCCCAAATCCGAACATTATGCCTGATGGATGAAAGGTTGCCTCATCTTAGAATAAACATCTTTCCAGGAACGTGGCATCCATATCAATACTCTGCAGCATATCCGCAACAAATAGTTGTTGGCGTGGTTTGTGGTTCGGCGTCAGATGTTGCAGAATTTGCACTTTGTAAGCATACATATTAAAACGCTGGTAAACTACACGATACAGTGTCGATCGACGTACATAAAGTTGCCTACATGCTTGACTAATTGACTTACGTGGGCTTCTGGGCAACATTTGTCTGATGTCCTCCACCATCTCTTCTTAAACTCCATAACGTGCACTGCCAGAATATTTCAGAACACTTCCTGTTGCCAGAATCTCCTTATACCATTCCTTAATTGTTTTCACATCAGGTGGATTACATTCATACACACAGCGATAATTTCTTTACACAGTAATCGGCGATGTTGTTTCTGCAAACCACACTACTGCTTGCGCGCCATGTTATGAAGTCGCCATTTTCACTTCATGCGACCATGCTGCACTCTGGCGACGATACTTGGCACTGCTGATGCAGGAATATAAATTCTTTGAGAAGCTCTACAATGTGGTGCATTTTCCATTGCTGTATGTGCTGTGGTTTTTCTCTCCCGGGTCCTTGAAATCAGGGAGGTGTGTGTGGGACACCCCGTACTTATATGCCATCAGAACTGCCAGGAGAAACTGTTCTCGCGTCTTTTTGCCGATACGGTCCGTCGTCGACGTCTCCGGTGTTCATATTCAACAAACTATGTAAGCAAAGTTTAATAATTAAATCAGGATTATGACTTCCTCAGTTCTTTGATCCTTACTGTCCATGTCCCGTTCGTTAATCCATTACGTATAGAAACATTTCTATACGTTTTTCTTGCAACCGAAGGGTCATATTTGAACCTGGTGTCCAAAATTAGAACTATTTTTTTCAGTATTAATCGGTTCCGCGTTAACGCAGTACAATATTAGCACTCTTTGCGGCCAGAAGATAAATACAGCTCACATTCAGCCGCGCGGGATTAGCCGAGCGGTCTCGGGCGCTGCAGTCACGGACTGTGCGGCTGGTCCTGGCGGAGGTTCGAGTGCTCCCTCGGGCATGGGTGTTTGTGTTTGTCCTTAGGATAATTTAGGTTAAGTAGTGTGTCAGTTTAGGGACTGATGACCTTAGCAGTTAAGTCCCGAAGATTTCACACACATTTGAACACATAGCTCACATTGAACATCTGTAAGTAGCTGCACTGTAATTACAACCATTCGGTACAAGAATACAGTGCACTTCAAGCGAATTTTACGTTTGTTGTATGCCGATTTCATGGCATTGCTGTACAAATTGTCAGCAGTTTAGTAACTAAGTCTTCAATCTTGTTTTATATGACTTGCAAACAGCAACAGAAATTTACATTTGCTTTTATTAGAACAGAGTACTTGTGACATTAACGAAAATTGAAGCTTTCGAGTTCCACAAAGCTGTATGGTTACTTACGTGTAGCCAGAATCTCCTGCATCGCAGACTGCGATGTATGCTGAGCGCCTGAAAGTCTGGTCCACACACTGTAATGGTCTGTAGCAACGTTAGGTGGCCCTTCCCTGCATAGACTTTTGTTCTCACCGTGTTCCTCTTGGCACCGCCTGCATTTCATCGCATACCTTCAGAACAATTTGAAAACTTGCTGTGTGCTGTTGTACGCTGACATGCACGTGGAATGATAAGTCAAAGACATCATCCTGCTTTAGTTTCGGCTGATAGGCTTTTCACGTGACCAGTGGACAGATATTCCAAAACCGATAATAGCTGTAAATAACTTATAACTCAGTCAGCAATGACTATTATTGAAATTCGCTTACCTATATACAGGGTGGTAATTATTGAACTATACGGAAAAAAAGTAAATTAGTTACAAACTATGGCGTGCACACACTTTATTCAACATATGAACGCCACTACAGATATTCGGATTAGGTTATGATGTTTTTTATATGCCTGGCATCATTGGCGATGATGCGACGCAAATAAACAGCGAAATTCTGCATGACCCGCTGAAGTGTCCGAACATCGGTGCTGTCGATGACCTCCTGAATGGCTGTTTTCAGCTCAACAACGGTTTTGGGGTTATTGCTGTACACCATCTCTTTAATGAAGCCCCCGAAAAGTAGTCACAAGCGTTCGGCTCCGGAGAATACGGCGGCCAATTGAGGCCCATGTCAGTGGCCTCTGGCTACTCCAGACCCAGAATGCGGTCCCCAAAGTGCTCTCCTGCTTCGATGGGCTCGAGCTCAATCTCGCATGAAGCACATCTTGTCGGAATCGGGGTCACTTTGGATGATGGCGGTGTAGTCATCTTCCAAAACCTTCATGTGCCATTCGGTAGTCACCGTACCATCAAGGTGTGGTGTCACCGCCAGACACCACACTTGCTAGGTGGTAGCCTTTAAATCGGCCGCGGTCCGTTAGGATACGTCGGACCCGCGTGTCGCCACTATCAGTGATTGCAGACCGAGCGCCGCCACACGGCAGGTCTAGAGAGACTTCCTAGCACTCGCCCCATTTGTACAGCCGACTTTGCTAGCGATGGTTCACTGACAAAATACGCTCTCATTTGCCGAGACGATAGTTAGCATAGCCTTCAGCTACGTCATTTGCTACGACCTAGCAAGGCGCCATTACCAGTTACTATTGATGCTGTAAAACATGTACCGTCAAGAGCGATGTTCACCAATTGTGGATTAAAGTTAAGTATTCCAGCAGCTACGTACGTTTTTTGTTAGTCTCATTTCCTTGACCTGTTCCAGACCTCACGCCAGCCTGCGTGAGCTAAAACGCGTGCCTTTCGGCTTCCTCTCATAGTGGGTTGGCTGTCTTGCCAATCCACAACACCTCTTATATATTTTTTCCATGTTGTTCCTACAGATAGACATGGCTGAACAGACTTGCTATACTTGTATCATACAATAAGTTTTCTATCCCACCTGGATAGGCGGCGCGTGGGTCTGCTTCTGTGAACTGCTTCTGTAATATAGGCCGAGAGTTAAGGAAGCGAGCAGGAGCAGGAGAGATGAAGCTTTTCGGGACTGCATGTAACTTTAACACGTTTTACTAGAGTCAAATACACGAGTAAACATCAAATGCACTCATAACTTTGGCTACGATTAGCACGTAGGTGTGAAGCCATAGTCCATGTCTAATCTAATACAAAGTCTCAAAGGCAAGCTAGCCCACTCGGTAATAGAAGCGATATTTCCAGGCCGTCTGCTCTTGATGAAATGGGCAGAAATAGAGACGGGCACTCGCTCAGCTCCACAGCCAGAGTACGCTGTGGTCGGCATAGTCAGTCTTCTCTCGTCAGTGCCAACTTAACGAGAGCGTGCACCTACGTTGCGGATTCGTACCTATCGACGCCACAATAAGAAACTCGCTTTTAGTAGCTTAGTGCTAATATTTTGAACTGTGGAACCTCTGGTCGCTGTAAGCGCATACAGCATACTCAGAAAACACGAGACATGAATAATTTATCTTTCATGATAGCGATCTAATCAGATAGGAAATAGTATTTTTTTTTATTCAATCAGCATATTTCTATCTGTGTTGCACTACAACCATAAAATATCCTAGTTAGGTAGGGCACACAATCAAGTGACAAAAGTCAGGGGAAACCTGCTAATATCGTGTCGGACCTCCTTTTTCCGGTGTAATGCAGCAACTCGACGTAGCATGGACCCCAAAAGTCATTGGAAGTCGCCTGCACAGATATTGACCCCTTTGCCTGTATAGCCTTCCATAGTTGCGAAAATGTTGCCGGAGCAGGATTTTGTCCAGGAACTTATCTCTCACCTACGTCCCGTGCTAGAGATCTGGATGGCCAAATCATTCACTCTAATTGTCCAGAATGTTCTTCAAACCAATGACAAATAGCTGTGACCCGGAGTAATGGTGCATTGTCATCCATAAAAATTACATCATTGTTTGAGAGTATGTGATCTGTAAGTGGCTCAACATAACCATTTCCAATCAGTGATCGGTTCGTTTGGACAACAGGACCCAGTCCATTCCATGTAAACACAGCCCACACCATTGTGGAACCATCACCAGCTTCAACGATCCTTGTTGACACTTTGGTCCATGGCTTCGTGAAGTCTGCGAAACACTTGAACCCTACCATCAGTTTTATCCAACTGAAATCGGTATTCATCTCACTAGGCGACGGTTTTCCAGTCGGATAGAGTCCAACCGACATGGTCACGAGCTCAGGGAGATGCTGCAAGTGATGCCGTGCTGTTAGAAAGGACACTCGCGTCGGTCGTCTGCTTCCATAGCCCATTAACGCCAAGTTTCGCCGCCTGTCCTAACGGATACGTTCGTCGTACGTCCCATATTTCACTCAGTGTTGCTTGTCTGTCAGCACTGACAACTCTACCAAAACGCCGCTGCTCTGGGTCGTTAAGTAAAGGCCGTAGGCAACTGTGTTGTCAGCAGTGGGAGGTAATGCCTGAAATATGGTGCTCTCGGCACACTCTTAACACTGTCCGTCTTGAAATATTGAATTCCCAAACGATTTCCCAAATGTAATGTCCCATGTTTTTAGCTCAAGTATCATTCCGCGTTCATAGTCTGTTAATTCCCGTCTTGCCGCCACAATCACGTCGGAAATCTTTTCACATAAATCACCCGAGTACAAATAACAGCTCCGCCAATGCACTGCCCTTTTATACCTCGTCTGCCTGATACTACCGCTATCTACATATGTTCATATTGCTGCCCCACGACTTTTGTCACCTCAGTGGTTAAGACTATTGATATAATCTGTCAAATTCCCAGTACTCATCCATTCTTAAGGTCGTTTATGCATAGGTTCTTTTAGAAGAATAATTCAACCCATTGTGACGTGGGGTAGTGGGTCTGTGCTGACAGAGCGAGTTCGATAACCTGTGGCACTGGCCGTGGTGTGATAAGCGAGACTCTGTAGATTGCAGAACGTAGGGCCGCTTTCTATCTCCTTCCTGTAGCCATACTGGAGTTCCTCAGATGATATGGTCGATTATAATGCTGGCCACAAGGCAATCCCGTTAACTACGAGGTGGAGTTTCGCATCGTTCTGGCAGATGGCAGAGCCATAGTACAGCGTCCAAATGGCGTCTACATACGACTCACATTACAAGCAGAGTGCTGTGATTGAATTCTTGTGTACAGAAAAAGAAACCGTGGTGAACATCCATAAACGTTTGTGTGCAGTGTATGGCGATGCTGCAGTTGATTGGAGTACAGTTGGACGACGGATAAAGAAAGTTACAGCCTCAGGAAATGCAGAAACAGAGTTCCATGATCAGCCACGCTCAGGACGTCCTGTCGCAACCACCGCTCCAGACAAATGCCAAACCATGCGGATGCCATTATTCGTGCCGACTGGCTCATCAAATCTCAACAACTGGCTCTGCAGTTGCCGGCCAGCATTGGAAGTGCGTCTGTAATGATCGAGACTCTCGGATATTCGAAGAGGTGCTCACAACGAGTTCCGCAAATGCTCACAGCGGACCACAAGATTCAAAGAAAGGCCATTTCACCTGAATTGTTGGAGCGTTTTGAGACCGACGAAGAGGCCTTCCTGTCACGGATCGTTATGGGGGACGAAAACTGGGTGCACTAGTTTCCCCGGAAACTAAAAGACAGTCCATGGAGTGGCATCATCCTCAAAAAATGGCTCTAAGCACTATGGGACTTAACATCTGAGGTCATCAGTTTCCTAGTCTTAGAACTACTTGAACCTAACTAACCTAAGGACATCACGCACATCCATACCCGAGGCAGGATTCGAACCTGCGACCGTAACAGTAGGACGGTTCCGGACTGAAGCACCTACAACCGCTCGGCCACACCGGCCGGTGCATCATCCTCATTCACCACAGAGGAAGAAATTCAAGACAACCTCCTCTGCCGGAAAAGTCATGGTGACAGTCTTTTGGGATTGTGATGGCGTCATTCTCATGGATGTGATGCCAAGAGGGTCGACCATAATTCAGAGGCATACGTGAAGGCTCTGAATAAACTCAAGAACCGTTTCCGACGTGTTAGATCGGACAAGAATGTAGCAGAAGTTTTGCTCCAACACGATAATGCACGCCCACACACACAAGTCTGAGAACCCGGGAACACGTCGTCAAATTGGGTTGGACACACCTCGGCGATTTGGCTGGGAAACACTGACTGTAAAATCCTCCGTACAATTCGCGTCTTTCACTGTGCGATTTTTCACATCTTTCGCGACCTGAAAGGAGACATACGTGGACGCCGGTACAGTCGGACGAGGAAGTGCAAGAGTGGGTGTGGTTGTGCAGCCATGAGCAGCCGACCGTCCTCTGTTATTTCCTGGATCCATTCCAGTCAGTTTCCTGTACAGTTTATACCCTGTGTACCCCCATCTAGCACCATAGTCATTATTCCCCGATGTTTCAACACATGTCCTAGCTTCCTGAGAACCTCCTCATTTCTTACGTTTTCAGTCCACCTAATTTTCAACGTTATTCTATAGCACCACATCTCAAGTTCTTCGATTCTCTTCTTTTCAGGTTTTCCCGCAGTCAGTGTTTAACTACCATTCAATGCTGTCCTGCAAACGCACATTCTCTGAAATTTCTTCCTCAGATTAACGCCTAAGATACTGGCAGTCTTCTCTTGGCCAGGAATGCCCTTTTTTCAAGTCCTAATCTCCTCTTGATGTCCTCCTTACTCCTTCCATCAGTGGTTATTTTGCTACCTAGGAACTAAAATTCCTTAACGTCATCTACTTCGTGATCATCAATTCCGATGTAAAGTTTTTCGTTGTTCTTATTTCTACAACTTCTCATTACTTTTGTCTTTCTCTACTCATTAGACTGTTCACTCCATTCATCAGGTCCTGTACTATTGCTTCACTTTCACTGAATCTTATTGATATCCTTACACCTTGAAATTTAATCACACTCTTGACACTTATTTGTATTTCCGTCTGTGACGACGGTACTCAAAACTCCAGTGAGTACCGCACCACAGTCGCTAATCCGCGCTCGAAACGTAGCGCAGCAGCTGTATGGGTTGCCAGTACGAACTGTACCGAGATTCTCCAGCGGCCGCAGATACCAACCCGTGGGCATCAAGTGTGTGAATAGCGATTAGTCGATGCCTCCTTAAATACCGGAGCACTGAACTACGGCTTGCAGTTCTCCTCAGCGTGCCGCGTCGTGTACAGTCCCCAGTTACCTCAGAGTCTACAAGCTACAATGCTCGTCCGTCCACTCCGAGATTCAGGCTCGATAGCATCGTAGGCCAGCTCTGGACTCTCCGTAGGCATCACTCACGGGCATAGTCGCAGGACAATAATATTTTAGAGGACCTGTAATAAATTCAACCGTCTAATTGCGCTGAGCATTTCACATGAAGAGGCAGAAATTAAGTTCGATATATCTTCATATTTAATAAATATCATTTTATTACTAATTGTGTACTGTGTATTTAAACTGGGGACCTAGAAACGACGGAGAGGCTTCCTCCCGCCGTAGCCCTCAGTGGTTCACAACCCCACAACAGGTCACAGCAGTCCACCCACCCCACAGCCGCCCCTCACCAAGCCGAGGGTTATTATGCAGTTCGGCCTCCAGTGCCTCCCCACCCCTCCATCCCCTACCCCCGGCAACGTCTCGTACGAGACGAATGCAACCCCAAATGTTTGCTTGGTAGAGTAAGTACGGAGTACGCGTACGTAGAAATGGTGTTTGTGCAGCAATCGCCGACATAGTATAACTGAGGCAGAATAAGGGGAACCAGCCCACATTCGCCGAGGCACGTGGACAATCGCCTTAAAAACCATCCACAGGCTGACAGGCACACCACACCTCCACATTAATCCGCCAGCCGGATTCGTTCCGGAGACTGGCACGCCTTCTCGCTCGGGAAGAAGCGCGCTAGACCACGCGGCTAGCCGGGCGGGCTTTATTACAAATAGTCAGGAATCTTTCTGATTCAAGATAAACTATGCCGTCCTCCAGCATTCCCAACTGCGTCACAGCGTCTTTGATTTATAGATTGGAACAATAGGGGCGAAAGAATACATCCCTCTCTTACACCTATTTTAATGCAACCATTTCGTTCTTGGTCGTCCACTCCTATTATTCCCTCTTGGCTCTTGTACATGTACTGTACCCGTCTCTCCCCATAGCTTATCACTATTTTCCTCAGAGTTTCGAATTTCTTGCACCATTTTTCGTTATCGAACGCTTTTTCCAGGTCGACAAAATGAACTTGTCTTGATTTCTCTTTAGTCTTGCTTCCATTATCAATTGCAACGCCAGGATTGCCTTTCTGGTGCCCTTACCTTTCCTGAAACCATCTAACACATCCTCAACTTTCTTTTCCATGCTTCTGTTTATCATTATTTCAGCAACTCGGGTTGCATCGGCTTTTACCTTACAATCACCTTATGTCTGTGGCAATATCTGGAGGCGCTGAAGACTATACAGCGACGGGTGGCGGAGCTGCCCACCCCCGTCCGGCCACAGTGATTATTGGCGGCGCCTGCAGGGATGCCACTCACGTGCTGGCGGTTAGCCTTCGCGGCGACGCGCCTCCCTATCAGCCGAGCGGAGGCTGGCGCCGCAGAAAGGATCAGCGGGCCTTACGGCGACTTAGCGCCGCTGCCCACCCACCCCAGAGCCGGCGCCCGAGAGAAATTGGAGCCCAGTCCGGCGGCGGACGCTCGCTGCATAAAACAACCGGCCCGGGGGGTTGGCAGCACTGCTCACAGGCCCTAGCTGCCAGGATTATCGCGGGAGCGCTGAGGGCGGGCGCTGGCTCTGCGAATAATGGGATGACGAAGAAGCATGGGCGCTGGCGCGTTCCCTGGGTACACCACAGCGGCCGAAAATACCTTGAAGACCTGCTGAGATCCGCAGCTTTGTTTCGGTAAAAGTCTCGCTCATGAACGACATTCTTCAGACATCTTCACGTGACTTCTAAGTCTAAACATCCATATCGTCGAAAGTTACACTTACACTACTGGCCATTAAAATTGCTACACCACGAAGATGACGTGCTACAGACGCGAAATTTAACCGACAGGAAGAAGATGCTGTGATGTGCAAATTGTGGTGTCACCGCCAGACACCACACTTGCTAGGTGGTAGTCTTTAAATCGGCCGCGGTCCGTTAGTATACGTCGGACCCGCGTGTCGCCACTATCAGTGATTGCAGACCGAGCGCCGCCACACGGCAGGTCTAGAGAGACTTCCTAGCACTTGCCCTAGTTGTACAGCCGACTTTGCTAGCGATGGTTCACTGACACTTCATTTGCCGAGACGATAGTTAGCATAGCCTTCAGCTACGTCATTTGCTACGACCTAGCAAGGCGCCATTACTAGTTAGTATTGATGCTGTAAAACATGTACCGTCAAGAGCGATGTTCACCATTTATGGATTAAAGTTAAGTATTCCGCAGGTACGTCCTTTTTTGCTAGTCTAATTTCCTTGACCTGTTCCAGACCTCACGCCAGCCTGCGTGAGGTAAAACGCGTGCCTTTCGGCTTCCTCTCATAGTGCGTTGGCACTCTTGCCAATCCACAACACAAATCATTAGCTTGTGATGCTGTGATATGCAAATGATTGGCTTTTCAAAGCATTTACACAAGGTTGGTGCCCGTGGCGACACCTAGAACGTGCTGACATGAGGAAAGTTTCCAACCGATTTCTCATACACAAACAGCAGTTGACCGGCGTTGCCTGGTGAAACGTTGTTGTGATGCCTCGTGTAAGGATGAGAAATGCGTACCATCACGTTTCCGACCTTGATAAAGGCCGGATTGTAGCTTATCGCGATTGCGGTTTATCGTATCGCGACATTGCTGCTCGCATTGGTCGAGGTCCAATGACTGTTAGCAGAATATGGAATCGGTGGGTTCAGGAGGGTAATACGGAACGCCGTGCTGGATCCCAACGGCCGCGTATCACTAGCAGTCGAGATGACAGGCATCTTATCCGCATGGCTGTAACGGATCGTGCAGCCACTTCTTGATCCCTGAGTCAGCAGATGGGGATGTTTGCAAAACAACAACCATCAGCACGAACAGTTCGACGACGTTTGCAGCAGCGTGGACTGTCAGCTCGGAGACTATGGCTGCGGTTACCCTTGACGCTGCATCACAGACAGGAGCGCCTGCGATGGTGTACTCAACGACGAACCTGGGTGCGCGAATGGCAAAACATCATTTTTTCGGATTAATCCACCTTCTGTTTACAGCATCATGATGGTCGCATCCGTGTTTGGCGACATCGCTGTGAACGCACGTTGGAAGCGTGTATTCGTCATCGCCATATTGGCGTAAACCCGGCGTGATGGTATGGGTTGCCATTGGTTACACGTGTCGGTCACTTGTTCTGATTGACGGCACTTTGAAGAGTGGACGTTACATTTCAGATGTGTTACGACCCGTGGCTCTACCCTTTGTTCGACCCCTGCGAAACCCTACATTTTAGCAGGATAATGCACGACCGCATATTGTAGGTCCTATACGGGCCTTTCTGGATACAGAAAATGTTCGACTGCTGCCCTGGCCAGAGCATTCTCCAGATCTCTCAGCACTTGAAAACCTCAATGGTGGCCGAGCAACTCGCTCGTCACAATACGCCGGTCACTACTCTTGATGAACTGTGGTATCGTGTTGAAGCTGCATAGGCAGCTGAACCTGTACACGCCATCCAAGCTCTGTTTGACTCAATGCCCAGGCGTATCAAGGCTGTTATTACGGCTAGAGGTGGTTGTTCTGGGTACTGATTTCTCAGGATCTATGCAACCAAATTGTGTGAAAATGTAATCACATGTCAGTTCTAGTATAATATATTTGTCCAATGAATACCCGTTTATCATCTGCATATCTTCTTGGTGTAGCAATTTTAATGGCCAGTAGTGTATGTTTCGAATTACTTGCACCAGGTGACTATAATTAAAGTGCAGCTACAGACAGAGGTCCAGTGGGGGCTATAATTGTCGTATGGCAGCGAAGATGCATAGATATTCTAATGCTTTCATGCAGAACCTACTTACGCTGCAAAAAATGAATTGGTTCCAACTTTTGCCACCAGGTGCAAAGCTGGCACTGTGAACGCAAGAAAGACATCTAGAAATGTTTCTGCAGTATCCTCATCCCCACTGTGTAGTGTTGTACCACAAGGAAGCACGGGAGAGGATGTCATTATGGGGAGCCGGTATCCTCTTTCTACAACACAAATGCTCATGTTGATTTTTACGGTTCTTTATTTATTGTACTGAAACATTTACTTAACTGGTATAGTGTGCATGTTCTGTGGTACACACTCACCTGTAATAGTCATGCTATGGTGAATAATCTGGTCGCTATGTGCTGTCGTAGCCTGTGATGTGAACTGAGCTCACTTTGCAATTTTACTGACAGACGCCAAACTCGATGAGTGAGCCAGTGAGTCGTCGTCCGCCCACCCACCCCAAACCCCCACCCCCCGGTCAGCGGCGGCATGCATGCTGGCGAGAGGACGTTGGTGGCATGTTGCTTGTCAGTATGTCTCTGGCCTCTTTTGTGATAGGCGAGCTTGATCCAGGGCCTACCTTCGATCTTCGCGCTACTTCTTTGCCAGTCGGTGTGCTGGCGACAGCTTATGCCAGCATAGTCTACATATGTAACGGATTAGGACCAAGACTTGGGGAGAAAAGGTCAGACAAGAGAGAGAGGCATAATGTTGATTTCATTATTAACTGGCACTTACACAAATTGTTCAATATGAGCACTGGAGGCGTCGACAAGATACTATAAAGTGCCAGCTTTGCATTGGTTGACCAAAATTGGAACAAAGTTTTTCCGATATTACTGAGTTCCACATTAATGCATCAGCATGTCTACCAATTACAGTGCATAGTAGACCTCTGCAAGTAGTTGCACATTAATCATAACCGCATGGGTGCTATTATCAGTAACCACCCAACCCCCATTCTTCAAAGAATCAAACTCTCATGTAGAAAACTGCTCCAAACGCCTTAGTGCTTAACAAATGAGCAAATATCTTACATATTTCACGTCAAGCATGAAAAACGTCTATAGTTAAAGACGCAAAACACTCAGTGCTATAACTGTCTGCAAAATGTGTTGCGAGCCGGCCGCTGTGGCCGAACGGTTCTAGGCGCTTCAGTCCGGAATTGCGTGACTGCTACGGTCGCAGGTTCGAATCCTGCCTCGGGCATGGATGTCTGTGAAGTCCTTAGGTTACTTAGGTTTAAATTGTTCTGAGTCTAGGGGACTGATGAGCTCAGATGTTAAGCCCCATAATGCTTAGAGCCATTTGAACCATGTGTTGCGAATAGTGTTAGCAGGAGGGGCGTTCAATTACTAATGCAACACTTTTTTTTTAAAGCAGGTGGGTTTTATCTGGATTCCAATACACCACATTATTCTCCGCTCTTTTGGCTACGAATCCCTAGTTTTGAACATAATCTCAGTTTACTGGCGACGGTTAAGCCACCTTCCTGGATGGGTCTCTATGCCCCCATGGCACCACCCTACTGGTCGATCCCGTCTCCATCCATCCTGATTTAGGTTTTCCGTGATGTCCCTAAATCGTTTCAGGCAAATGCCGGGATGGTTCCTTTGAAAGGGCACGGCCGATTTCCTTCCCAATCCTTCCCTAACACAAGCTTGCGCTCCGTCTCTAATGAGCTCGTTGTCGACGGGACGTTAAACACTCACCGCCACCACCACCACCACCACCACCTACTGGTCGATGTCGAAGCCCACGCCTTACTGCGTCAATAGCCCCGTGGTCTAGGGGTAGCGTCTTTGATTCATAATCAAAACGTCTTTGGTCTCAGGTTCGATCTCCGCCACTGCCTAAATTTTGATAAATAATCAGCATTGGCGTCCGAAGACTTCCGGCATAAGAAGTCAGCCTCATTCTGCCAACGGCCTTGTCAAAGAGGGCGGAGGAGCGGATAGAGGTTCAGGGCACTCACTTGTCCTAGGGGTGGGAAATTGCCCCTAAAGGCGGAAGAATCAGCAATGATCAACGACATGAGGATGCAGATGGCAATGGAAACCACTACATTAAAGACACGTAACGTGTATCCACAGGACATGTGGCCTGTAATTGAAGAAGTGTCATGATGATATCTCCATTGGCAAAAGATTCCAGAATAGTCCCCCATTCGGATCTCCGGGAGGGGACTGCCAAGGGGGAGGTTACCATGAGAAAAAGACTGAATAATCAACGACAGGATAACGTTCTACGAGTCGGGACGTGGAATGTCAGAAGCTTGAACGGGGTAGGGAAACTAGAAAATCTGCTGAAAAGGGAAATGCAAAGGCTCAATCTAGATATAGTAGGGGTCAGTGAAGTGAAGTGGAAGGAAAACAAGGACTTCTGGTCAGATGAGTATCGGGTAATATCAACAGCAGCAGAAAATGGTATAACAGGTGTAGGATTCGTTATGAATAGGAAGGTAGGGCAGAGGGTGTGTTACTGTGAACAGTTCAGTGACCGGGTTATTCTAATCAGAATCGACAGCAGACCAACACCGACAACGATAGTTCAGGTATTCATGACGACGTCGCAAGCTGAAGATGAACAGATAGAGAAAGTGTATGAGGATATTGAAAGGGTAATGCAGTATGTAAAGGGGGACGAAAATCTAATAGTCATGGGCGACTGGAGGGGAAGGAGTAGAACAAAAGGTTACAGGAGAATATGGGTTTGGGACAAGGAATGAAAGAGGAGAAAGACTAATTGAGTTCTGTAACAAGTTTCAGCTAGTAATAGCGAATACCCTGTTCAAGAATCACAAGAGGAGGAGGTATACTTGGAAAAGGCCGGGAGATACGGGAAGATTTCAATTAGATTTCATCATGGTCAGTCAGAGACTCCGAAATCAGATACTGGATTGTAAGGCGTACCCAGGAGCAGATATAGACGCAGATCACAATATAGTAGTGACGAAGAGTAGGCTGAAGTTCAAGACATTAGTCAGGAAGAATCAATACGCAAAGAAGTTTGATACGGAAGTACTAAGGAATGACGAGATACGTTTGAAGTTCTCTAACGCTATAGATACAGCAATAAGGAATAGAGCAGTAAGCAGTACAGTTGAAGAGGAATGGACATCTCTAAAAAGGACCATCACAGAAGTTGAGAAGGAAAACATAGGTGCAAAGAAGGTAGCTGCGAAGAAACCATGGGTAACAGAAGAAATACTTCAGTTGATTGATGAAAGGACGAAGTACAAACATGTTCCGGGAAAATCAGGAATACAGAAATACAAGTCGCTGAGGAATGAGGAATGAAATAAATAGGAAGTGTAGGGAAGCTAAGACGAAATGGCTGCAGGAAAAATGTGAAGACATCGAAAAAGATATGATTGTCGGAAGGACAGACACAGCACACAGTAAAGTCAAAACAACCTTTGGTGACATTAAAAGCAACGGGGGTAACATTAAGAGTGCAACGGGAATTCCACTGTTAAATGCAGAGAAGAGAGCAGATAGGTGGCAAGGATACATTGAAAGCCTCTATAATGGTGAAGATTTGTCTGATGTGACAGAAGAAGAAACAAAAGTCGATTTAGAAGAGATAGGGAATCCAGTATTAGAATCGGAATTTAAAAGAGCTTTGGAGGACTTACGGTCAAATAAGGCAGAAGGGATAGATAACATTCCACCAGAATTTCTAAAATCATTGGGGGAAATGGCAACAAAACGACTATTCACGTTGGTGTGTAGAATATATGAGTCTGGCGACATACCATCTGACTTTCGGAAAAGCATTATCCACACAATTCCGAAGACGGCAAGAGCTGACAAGTGTGAGATTTATCGCACAATCAGCTTAACAGCTCATGCATGGAAGCTGCTTACAAGAATAATATACAGAAGAATGGAAAAGAAAATTGAGAATGCGCTAGGTGACGATCAGTTTGGCTTTAGGAAAAGTAAAGGGACGAGAGAGGCAATTCTGACGTTACGGCTAATAATGCAAGCAAGGCTAAAGAAAAATCAAGACACTTTCATAGGATTTGTCGACCTGGAAAAAGCGTTCGACAATATAAAATGGTGCAAGCTGTTCGAGATTCTGCAAAAAGTAGGGCTAAGCTATAAGGAGAGACGGGTCATGTACAATATGTACAACAACCAAGAGGGAATAATAAGAGTGGACGATCAAGAACGAAGTGATCGTATTGAGAAGGGTGTAAGACAAGGCTGTAGCCTTTCGCCCCTACTCTTAAATCTGTACATCGAGGAAGCAATGATGGAAATAAAAGAAAGGTTCAGGAGTGGAATTAAAATACAAGGTGAAAGGATATCAATGATACGATTCGCTGATGACATTGCTATCCTGAGTGAAAGTGAAGAAGAATTAAATGATCTGCTGAACGGAATGAACAGTCTAATGAGTACACAGTATGGTTTGAGAGTAAATCGGAGAAAGACGAAGGTAATGAGAAGTAGTAGAAATGAGAACAGCGAGAAACTTAACATCAGGATTGATGGTCACGAAGTCAATGAAGTTAAGGAATTCTGCTATCTAGGCAGTAAAATAACCAATGACGGACGCAGCAAGGAGGACATCAAAAGCAGACTCGCTATGGCAAAAAAGGCATTTCTAGCCAAGAGAAGTCTACTAATATCAAATACTGGCCTTAATTTGAGGAAGAAATTTCTGAGGATGTACGTCTGGAGTACAGCATTGTATGGTAGTGAAACATGGACTGTGGGAGAACCGGAACAGAAGAGAATCGAAGCATTTGAGATGTGGTGCTATAGACGAATGATGGTTGGTTGGTTGGTTTGGGTAAGGAGACCAGACAGCGAGGTCATCGGTCTCATCAGATTAGGGAAGGACGGTGAAGGAAGTCGGCCGTGCCCTTTGAAAGGAACCATCCCGGCATTTGCCTGGAGCGATTTAGGGAAATCACGGAGAACCTAAATCAGGATGGCCGGACGCGGGATTGAACCGTCGTCCTCCCGAATGCGAGTCCAGTGTCTAACCACTGGGCCACCTCGCTCGATGACGAATGATGAAAATTAGGTGGACTGATAAGGTAAGGAATGAGGAGGTTGTACGCAGAATCGCAGAGGAAAGGAATATGTGGAAAACACTGATACGGAGAAGGGACAGGATGATAGGACATGTGCTGAGACATGAGGGAATGACTTCCATTGTACTAGAGGGAGCTGTAGAGGGCAAAACCTGTAGAGGAAGACAGAGATTGGAATACGTCATGCAAATAATTGAGGACGTAGGTTGCAAGTGCTACTCTGAGATGAAGAGGTTAGCACAGGAAAGGAATTCGTGGCGGGCCGCATCAAACCAGTCAGTAGACTGATGACAAAAAAAAAAAAAAAAAAAGCCCCACCATCATCCACTTCCTGCTTCCCGCAGAGTGCATCCTTCATTGGGCCAAACATATATCACTCGGAAGATGCGACATCTGGTCTGCAAGGTGGATGAGAACAGTAGTCCAGTGGATTCTTCTCAGCTCCTCTCAGGCGCACAGACTTGTGCGAGGCCTAGTGTTGTCATGGGGAAATGCAAAATTGTTTGTGATCCATCGATAACCTCGAATGAGTGCGTCCGCACATTCCAATATTGCAACAGTTGCAACAGTTAGAGCTGTGGGCCGCCGGCCGACAGTGGGAGAACGGACGGGTTGGCATGATCTTGTTGCGATGTCAGCCCCCTTGCCAAACGATTTTTGCTCACTACCATAGACACGGATGCTAGCCTAACCTGCAGAGGCCATTCAAAAAGCAATGTCACACATTTTTTCTCTACCTATTGTGGTAGAAAATATGCATAGGATGTAGTGGGACGTCGTTGAATATTCCCATTCAGCCCTTATAGTTTCATGAAGTTCCGACTGGCGACGGAGCTATACGAAGCTATAGCGTCTGTGATAGAGGTTCGTTCGATGGGGTGAAGTGTCACTGAGTTTATTTTGGCGGAAAATCAGAACATCGCAGATATTCATAGGCGCCTGCGCCGGCCGAGGTGACCGAGCGGTTCTAGGCCCTACAGTCCGAAACCGCGTGACTGCTACGGTCGCAGGTTCGAATCCTGCCTCGGGCATGTCTGTGTGTGGTGTCCTTAGGTTAGTTAGGTTTAAGCAGTTCTAAGTTCTAGGGGACTGATGACCTCAGATGTTAAGTCCCATAGTGCTCAGAGCCATAGGTGCTTGCCGAATGACTACGGAGACCTGACAGTGAACAAAAGCAAGGTGAGTCGTTGGGCGAAGCGTCTGTCATCACCGCAACTTGGTCTCGCAAACCTGTCCGATCTCACACAGCTGTGACATCACAATCAGCACCTTCCGACTCGACTGGACGTCTCTGTTGGTAAGGTTAACACAGTCGTCCACCAACTGGAGATCTCAAAAGTGAATGCCTGCTGGGATCCACACAAACCTAACAGAAGATCATAAGGAGCAACGAAGAACTGTCTGTGCGGAATTGCTTGAACGAGGCTGAGCGTGACAATTTTTTGTCGACCATCGTCGCAGGCGCTAAAACATGACTTCAACACTTCGAATCTGAAACAAAATGGAAATCTCTAGAGTGGCGCCCAGCACCTCTCCTTCGAAGAAAGTGTTCAAAACCGCACCCTCTGCCTTCCAAATCCTCGCGGTGGTTTTCTTGGACGCTGAAGGTGTTATTCTGTTAGATGACCCCCTTCATGGTGCAACTATCAACTCTAAAGTGTATTGCGCTACCCTCAGGAAACTGAAGAAACAATTTCACAGTGTTCGTCAGCAAAAAAATTAAACGAACTTCTCCGTCCCCTCACAACACAAGGCCTCACATAAGTCTGCGTCCGCAAGAGGAACTCACAGAAGTTGATTGGACTGTTCTTGCTCATCCATCCTACAGCCCGGTAAGACAGCTTCCGACTTCCATCTGGCCCAATGAAGGATGCTCTGTGCCCGCCGTTGTGGCCGAGCGGTTCTAGGCGCTTCATCCTGGAACCGCGTGACCGCTACGATCGTAGGTTTGAATCCTGCCTCGGGCATGGATGTGTGTGATGTCCTTAGGTTAGTTAGCTTTAAGCACTTCTAAGTCTAGGGGACTGGCGACCTCAGATGTTAAGTCCCATAGTGCTCAGAGCCATTTGAACCATTTGATACTCTCTGTGGGAAGTAGTCGGTGGGCGATGTGGAGGTTATTAGTGCAGCAAGACGTGGACCCCAACGTCGACCAGTAGAGTGATACCATGAGGACATATAGACCATTCCGGTAAGATGTCTTTGGGCCTTCGCAATGAATGAAGACTATGTTGAAAAATAAGGTTTTCTAGCCAAAATACTGGGGTGTCATATGGTGCATCGGAGTCCTGTATAAAACCAACCTGCTTTCAGAAAAAATTGATGCATTAGTTATTGGTCGTCCCTCATAAATCCGTCCTCTCGAGAGTTACTCACTTGGTGTTTTTTACGACCCTCCTAACCTAGTCGATTCTATATTCGCATGTCAGTCATGGGATCCCGACCAATGCACTCAGCAGTAGAATTTGTTTCTTTTATTACATGCTATGGTCACAACAAATTTCTCCTCAGTCTATTGGTTTCGGTCAGTGCTGTCCATCTTCAGGTCTGCTTAACCCTCCCTTCTCGAGGAAGGAAAATGTTTATGTGGTAATGCTCTTACGTGATTTTTAATGATTTTTATCCAAGATTTATACAAGAATAGGTTCTCGTTTTCGTAATATATTTTGTACACTTGGTTTCATTGTATGGGCGAAAAAAACTGTTTACAAAATATTCTGTATTGTAATAAACAGTAAAATCATTATTCAAAAATTGCCATGGAAAACAACAATAAAAATATTCGATTATACAGTGGAATAAAGCGAACCAGCCACGTCCGTGTATTCTGGTGCCCACGAGCTGCTGTGCACTGCAACATTGACTTGCTGATATTTTCAGAGAGATGCCCAACAGTTGGCAGCACTTGCACATGATGGAAAGGTTGTACATTCACAAACGTGCGCCTCAGGTTTTCAATAGGAACAAATACAACACAGTAAAAGTTACTGTACACAATTGTAACCAGAGGCTTAAAACACGTCCTAATATATAAACAGCTAGAGTGGCATCGTCAAGACATACAAGAAACATCAGCTCGGTATTGTGGAACATAATTAAAACATGGTGCTAACTAGGCCACAGTGCCAGCAATGCGAAAAAAGCTGCTGTTCATAATGAACTCTTTTTTTGTGATCATAGTCTGAAATAACAAAAAAAATTTGCTTTCTGGACCACTGCTTCTACTCATGACTATGTCGCATTTTGTGCAGTCAGCAACATCGTGGAACGATAAACCATAGTCTCAATACATCTCCTGTCGCTGTAACACTCGGATATGTGCTGGTAGATGTCTCTCCCCCCCCCCCCCCCCTTTACACGAAAGATAACACGTTCTTCTTATACAAAATGGTTCAAATGGCTCTGAGCACTATGGGACAACATCCGAGGTCATCAGTCCCGTAGAACTTAGAACTACTTAAACCTAACTAACCTAAGGACATTACAGACATCCATGCCCGAGGCAGGATTCGAACCTGGTAGCGATGGCGCGGTTCCAGACTGAAGCGCCTAGAACCGCTCGGCCCCAACGGTCGGTTCTTCCCATAAACATAGAACATTAAAATTCTATTTCCGTATGACACAGCTGCTCCTTAGTTATTCAGATAATGTAGCTTACATTACTCCCACCTACTAGTTACGCTGAAGTGCTAATCAGTTGCCTATATTAGCTCGTAGTAAACTTCATGCCAATTCGACGTTAGTGACTGGGGTCCCATAGGGTTCAATTTTGGGTCCGCTCCTTTTCCTTATATATGTGAATGACCTTCCAGTTCACTTTCAACAAGCAAAAATTTTTATTTTTTGTGGACAATGCTAGGGTTATAATAAATCCCATTAGAGAGGAAGCAAAAGAAGAGCTAATAAATGATATTTCCCAAAGAATTATTAAGCAGTTCTCTGAAAAGGGACTCTACCTGAACTTTGAAAACGCTCTACATTCAGTACGATAATGGTGGAAGCTACAGAAACGAATCAAAATTTGTGCTACGGCCAGGACCCGAACCAGTGTCTTCTTGCTTACTAGGCAGAAATGCTGACCATTTTTTTCTTTAATTCTGTTCATTTTGTTCGATATTGTTCGTTGCATTCGGTCTGGGCGGATGTCACATGACATACGTTCAAGTTGATCTTTGATTCCCTAACTCAGTTTTTATCACAGAGGGTAGCTAACCCTCTGACAGAACATGCTGAGCCACCGTGCTGGCTTACACTACCGGGGCACTATGGTCAACATTGCTGCACGAACTGCCCAAGTCGAATGCCAGCACCAACACAAACTTCAATTCATATCTGCAGCTTATTTTCTCCCTACATAGTCAGTATTGCCAGGACCCTCCGGCATTGGAATAGCAACGCAGCGTTGGACGTAATGGGGAAGTCCTGTACCACAGATAATCTTATAATTAAATTTTCCAAGAGAAATTTAAGCCGCATCTAGAGTAAATGTGACGACGTAGGGAGATAATAAGCAGGAGATGTGAACCGAAGTTTGTGTTTGGGAGGGCATTCGATGTGGGTAGTTCAAGCAGCAACGTTGTCCATAGAGTTGCGGTGGTGTAATGGTTAGCATTTCTGCCTAGTAGCAAGAAGACCCGGTTTCCGACTGTGGCACAAATTTTAATCCATTTCTTCAGGTTCCATGATTATCATAGATTAGGATGAGACTTAAATGTCTCTGGGAACATTTAATTATAAGATCCAAAAAAAAAAGACCATACATTCCGTTCTGTACAACAAATAGAGACATACCAACAGCTCATGTAGCACGAGTGGAGGAATGAGTGAGGAGGGTAGGATGCTCCAAATTTTTGCCTGTACATGGTGATGAAAAGTTGAACTGGAGAAAGTATATTACTCAACATTAAAATTTAGCTATTTTTGCCGTTCGTATTATTTGATAATCTTGAAACAAATATGAATATATTTTGCGTATTTCCATTTCAGTAATGTCGTACGGAATAATTTTCTGGAGCAACTGATCATTTAGAAGGAAAGTATTGATTGCAAAAAATCGAGGAGTAAGAAAAATACACTATGTGGTCAAAAGTATCCGGACGCCTGGAAGAAAATGACTTAAAAGTTCGTGGCGCTCTCCATCGGTAGTGCTGGAATCTAATATCATGTTGACCCACCCTTAGCCTTGATGTCAGTTTCCACTGGCGCAGGCATACGTTCAATCAGGTGCTGGAAGGTTTCTTGGGGAAAGGCAGCCCATTCTTCAAATGGTTCTGAGCACTATGGGACTTAACTGCTGTGGTCATCAGTCCCCTAGAACTCAGAACTACTTAAACCTAACTAACCTAAGGACATCACACACATCCATGCCCAAGGCAGGATTCGAACCTGCGACCGAAGCGGTCGCGCGATTCCAGACTGTAGCGCCTAGAACCGCTTGGCCACTCCGGCCGGCCGCCCGTTCTTCACGGAGTGCTGCACTGAGGAGAGGTATTGATGTCGTCGGTGAGGCCCTGCACGAAGTCGGCGTACCGAAACATCCCAAACGTCTTCTATAGGATTCAGGTCAGGACTCTGTGGAGGCCAGTGGAATAAAGGGACGTTATTGTCGCGTAACCACTACGCCACAAGCCGTGCATTATGAACAGGTGCTCGATCGTGTTGAAAGATGCAATCGCCATCCCCAAATTGCTCTTCAACAGTGAGAAACAAGTAGGTGCTTAAAACATCAGTGTAGGCCTGTGCTGTGATGGTGCCACGCAAAACAACAAGGAGCGCAAGGCCCCTCCTTAAAAAATACGACCACACCATAACACCACCGCCTCCGAATTTTACTGTTGGCACTACACACGCTGGCAGATGACGTTCACCGGGCATTCGCCATCCTCACACCCTGCCATCTGATCGGCACGTTGTATACCGTGATTCGTCATTCCACTCCACTGTCCAGTCGTCCAATGTTCAATGTTTACCCTCCTTACACCAAGAGAGGCGTCGTTTGGCATTTACCAGCTTGATGTGTGGCTTATGAGCAGTCGCTCGACCGTCAAATCCAAGTTTTCTAACCTCCTGCCCAACTGTCATAGTAATAGCAGTGGATCGTGATGCAGTTTGGAATTCCTGTGCGATGGTCTGGATAGATGTCTGCCAATTACACTTTACGACCCTCTTCAACTGTCGGCGGTCTCTGTCAGTCAACGAACGAGGTCGGCCTGTACGCTTTTTTGCTGTACATGTCCCCTCACCTTTCCACTTCACTACCACATCGGAAACAGTGGACGTAGGGATGTATAGGAGTGTGGAAACCTCGCGTACAGACGTATGACACAAGTGACACCCAATCACCTGACGACGTTCGAACAGCGTGAGTTCCGCCGAGTGCCCCATTCTGCCCTCTCGCGAAGTCTAATGCCTAATGAGGTCGCTGATATGGAGTACCTGGCAGCAGATGGGAGCGCAGTGCACCTAATATGGAAAGCGTATGTTTTTGAGGGTGTCTGAATACTTTTGATTACACAGTGTGTGTAGTGCTCATCCATGAACGTCATGTACAGGGTTATTACAAACGATTGAAGCGATTTCACAGCTCTACAATAACTTTATTATTTGAGATATTTTCACAATGCTTTGCACACACATACAAAAACTCAAAAAGTTTTTTTAGGGATTCACAAATGTTCGATATGTGCCCCTTTAGTGATTCGGCAGACATCAAGCCGATAATCAAGTTCCTCCCACACTCGGCGCAGCATGTCCCCATCAATGAGTTCGAAAGCATCGTTGATGCGAGCTCTCAGTTCTGGCACGTTCCTTGGTAGAGGAGGTTTAAACACTGAATCTTTCACATAACTCCACAGAAAGAAATCGCATGGGGTTAAGTCGGGAGAGCGTGGAGGCCATGACATGAATTGCTGATCATGATCTCCACCGCGCCGAAAATTCAAAGCGTTTGACTTTGTCATCGTGTGTAAGGGCTTGTAGCAATTGTAAACGGTAAGGCTTCTGCTTTAGCCTTTTCCGTAAGATTTTCCAAACCGTCGGCTGTGGTACGTTTAGCTCCCTGCTTGCTTTATTCGTCGACTTCCGCGGGCTACGCGTGAAACTTGCCCGCACGAGTTCAACCGTTTCTTCGCTCACTGCAGGCCGACCCGTTGATGTCCCCTTACAGAGCTATCCAGAAGCTTTAAACTGCGCATACCATCGCCGAATGGAGTTATCAGTTGGTGGATCTTTGTTGAACTTCGTCCTGAAGTGTCGTTGCACTGTTATGACTGACTGATGTGAGTGCATTTCAAGCACGACATACGCTTTCTCGGCTCCTGTCGCCATTTTGTCTCACTGCGCTCTCGAGCGCTCTGGCGGCAGAAACCTGAAGTGCGGCTTCAACCGAACAAAACTTTATGAGTTTTTCTACGTATCTGTAGTGTGCCGTGACCATATGTCAATGAATGGAGCTACAGTGAATTTATGAAATCGCTTCAGTCATTTGTAATAGCCCTGTAGGTACCTCTTCAAGGAGCCAGACATTTGAAGTGCGCAGGCACAATACATATTCTCAATACTAAAATTCGGCACAAATCATCTGTCACTATTTGAGAAGAACAGTGTTGTTCATACCTACAACACTAGGTGGAAAAATGGCTTTTATTACCCACTGTTAAAGCTGTTAGTGGCTGAGAGAGGGGCTCATAATGGATCTATAAAATTATCGATCATTTGTCCTATAATATTAAATGTCTTACAGATAGGGAAACTAGTTTCGAATCTAATTCAGAATCATTTCTCCTGGACAACTGATTCTGTTCCATTCAAGAATTTCTACTTAAAAACTGTAAAATAATAATGTGGTCATTAAGGGGCTCCGGAAAAGCTCAAAATCATGAAAAGTTCAATTTTTACTTTTTTGCGTTTTCTGAATCTGCAGACTATTACCTTTTAATAGATATATAATTTATTCAATTCCGAAGACTACAACTATTTTTAAATTTTTTTTGAAATGTATTCTACATGGGCGTGACCCACTGTGGCGCTGTTAAACTGCTGTCAAATGGTGTTATTATTAACGTCCGTGTTCATTAGGTACATTTCAGTGATGTGAGATAAAGTATGTGTTGTGGCTAACCTGTGATGGTTCAATATATATCGCTGGTGTGATTGTCGATTGTTTCATGTTTATTTACTCTGTCGTTATCTCGAAAATATTCGTAATTAATTCTGTTTCTTGAGACTCTGTTTTGTTGAAGTATAATAATGAGTAAAAGTAAAGTTATTCGAAATCCTCTGAAGGCTTTTAAGAAAAGGAGAAATGTTGGAAAGCCAAAGGTATGTGTTATTACTGTAAACAATAAAGACGATAACCAAGTGAGTGAACCTAACCTCTCAAGTACACCTGCCCATAGCAGTCAAAGTGGGAAAGAAAATACTTCACAGAAGAAGCTTGGTTCAATGAGTGAAAACTATGAATGTTTTATGGGCGAATCGGATGTGAATGAAATATTTGATATGTCGGTTCTCAAAGGAATTTTTTCAAACTGTGTAAGATGTATTCATTGTAGTGAAGTTGGTCTGGAACTCTCCATAATAAAGCACGTAGGACTTGCTAGTGAAATACAACTGAAATGTGATAAGTGTTCATACATGACCACCTTTTGGAACAGTGTTGCAGTAACTGCAACTGAAGAAAATGGTAGCAAAATCTACGAACACAACAACGAGCGATGCTTGCTTTAGACAAGGAACGCCTTCTGGCTGCAGACAGGGCTGTAAAGAGTCTAGAAATACAAGCAAGAGTAAACAGGAGGAGGAACAAGAGGAAGCTGGAGGAGGAGTTTGCAGAGGATGAAGATAATCCATCCTATGGACCTGGAATGCACTAAAAAGTTAATCCAATCTTTGTCGCTCGATTCCCAAAACTTTTATTTTCTCATACTAATTACATGTTTTCTAAGGATCTTCCAAACATATTTGTTTCAAACTTTCAGTAAATGTTACACAGTACCTTCTGCATAATTTAACACAGCCTTTTTCCAAATAACTGTATATTTTTGAATATATAAATAAAAAATTGCAAAAAAATGTTGTGAATTTTCATTACAATTGAAAAAAAATCATCTTTAATAACTGAACTAAAATTTTGTAAAATCCCTGTGTTAAGTTGAAGCCCATATTCCAATAAATAATCTGTAAAAAGTTCAACTTCCTATCTCAAATACTTTGTGAGGAAAGATGTAATTTATAAGCGTTATTTTAACATTGCAAGTATAGGGCGTTCCGGAGCCCCTTAAAAACTGTAAAATAATAATGTGGTCATTAATGTCAACAATGGTCACCTATTCATATCCTTGTAAACTGACTAGTTCCACATTATTTCGATGAAGACACCGTTCAGATGATCGCCACCAGCACGGTACTGCAGTCTCAGTGACCAGCAGCGCAACGTCAGCAGCGGATTTGCCTTCTCTGGTCCGAAATACGAGGTCCCTGCGCAACGCTCCGTGGCTGGTCGACCGCTATACGGCGGCTCGTTCGGCCCCTAGCGCCGTGTTCAGACTAAAGCCTTCCAAAGTATTTCCCGCCCGCAAGTTACGGCCACCATAAAAGGCTTTTATCTCTAGTCCCATCATAGGGATCTGCAAGAACCGCTTCCCGTCGCCTTCGACAGCGATTCTCCCTCCTTTATGACTGCACCATTTACAGGAGCTGCGGCTGAATGTGTTGTCCATAAATTTCGGTGTCGGTCCTCGTTTATGTGACACGCTTTCTGTTCTTGCTCGATTGAAAAATAAACATTTAATCACCTGGTACGCAGTATGTTTTGCACCTGATGATATTTGTACTGTTAAATAGGTGTCATCCGCTGTCTACTGCGTTAGTAACACAGCATAATTTCGAAGACCATCGTTATTGTCGTGACCAGGCGGAACTAGTTTATTCCGGCCACAACTGTGGGCTCTTGCACTACTCGGGGAGAAGGCTCGTCATACTAGAACATATGAAATATTAATTCAGTTTACTACATTCATCGACAAACGATTTACTTAACTTCGACGCAGTTTTGCGCTACCCTCAACAAACTGGAGAAACGCTTTCAGCGTGTTCGTCGCCACAAAAATGCAGTCGAACTTCTCCTCTATGACAATGCGAGCTCAAAATTGTTCAAATGGCTCTGAGCACTATGGGACTTAACATCTGAGGTCATCAGTCCTCTAGAACTTACAAGGGAACCTCCCCATCGCACCCCCTCAGATGTAGTTATAAGTTGGTACAGTGGATAGGCATTGAAAAACTGAACACAGATCAATCGAGAAAACAGGAAGAAGTTGTGTGGAACTATGAAGAAAATAAGCAAAGTATACAAACTGAGTAGTCCATGCGCAAGATAAGCAACATCAAGGACAGTGTAAGCTCAGTAGCGCCGTTGTCCCGTGGTTAGCGTGAGCAGCTGCGGAACGAAAGGTCTTCGGTTCAAATCTCCCTCGAGTGAAAATTTTAATTTTTTATTTTCAGACAGTTATTTTCCATCCGTCCGTCCGTCCGATGCGAGGTAAGTGCGCCGTAGTATGGGGACGCTACACCTAAACAAACATCGAAACACACGACGTCAGTCGACCACAGCGCACGGAAGAGAGAGTATTTCTGCTAACAAGGCTCCCTGGCTGGCAGTTGACTGTTCGCTACTTTGGACGAGAAATACGTGAGATGTATTCCGTGGGCAATATGAATCCAGCAAATATATCGGACGGACGGACAGATAATAATTCTCTGAAAATAAAAAATATAAACTTTTCACTCGAGGGAAGACTTGAACCAAGGACGTCTTGTTCCGTCGCTGCTCACGCTAACCACCGGACCACGGGACTACGGCGGTCCTGCGCTTATATTACCCTTGATGTTGCGTATCCTGCTCATGGACTACTCAGTTTGTATATTTTGCTTATTTTCTTCATAGTTCCACACAACTTCTTCCTGTTTTCTCGATCGATCTGAGTTCAGTTTTTCAAGGGCTATCCACTGTGCCAACTTATAACTAAATCTGACGGGGTTGCGATGGAGAGGTTCCCTTGTTAGAACTACTTAAACCTAACTAACCTAAGGACATCACACACATCCATGCCCGAGGCAGGATTCGAACCTGCCGCGTGACAATGCAAGCTCTCACACAAGTCTTCACCCGAGAGGAGGTCAGAAAGTTTCACTGGACTTTTGTTTCTCATCCACCCTAGTCAGGCCCTCCTATCTTCCGACTTCCATCTGTTTGGCCCGACGAAAGATGCACTCCACGGGAAACAGTACGTGGATGACGGAGTTGTTATCGAGGCACCAAGACGTTGGCTCCATCGACGACCAGTACAGTGGTGCATACAGGTCCTCTCAGTAAGCTGGCCGTCGCAGTGAACTGAGATTATGTTGAAAAATAGGACTTCGTAGCCAAAAGAGTGAAGAATAATATGGTGTATTGGAATCCTGAAAAAAGCAATCAGCTACCAGAAAAAAATTCCATTATTTATTGAACCCCCTTCGTATAAATTCTTAGTAACCAGACTTCCACAATTCTTTAAATTTAAAAAGAGCATATCCCAAGGTGCTACTCCAGGAGGGTGTAAAATTGAATGTGCGCAACGGAAAATAATAAACGCTAAAATGATGATTTGGCCCTGTCTGACTACCCCCTGAAGCAGATCTTAGGGTCTCTTAATACTCTTTTTAACATATAGTGGGACTGATGACCTCAGAAGTTAAGTCCCATAGTGCTCAGAGTTATTTGACATATAAATTACAATAAAAATATAAATGAATGATGAAGGCAACTAAACTACTAACTGATAAACGTTGTTGTTCAGTATGTGTTTATCATAGATTAAAATCAACCCTTTAAGTAAAGTGTCTATATTTGCTAACTAAAATTATTAACCAATTGCCCAACTCTGCCCCTTTTTATGGCCATGCGATCTAACATAAATAACGCGAAATGACTAACATTATCAATGTACCAAACACTAGAAGACACTACTATCAAAGATGATCTACGATGGGCCGCGCGGGATTAGCCGAGCGGTCTGGGGCACTGCAGTCATGGACTGTGCGGCTGATCCCGACTGAGGTTCGAGTCCTCCCTCGGGCATGGGTGTGTGTGTTCGTCCTTAGGATGATTTAGGTTAAGTAGTGTGTAAGCGTAGGGACTGATGACCTTAGGAGTTCAGTCCCATAAGATTTTACACACATTTGAACACTTTTTATCTACGGTGGTGTGGAACCTCAATGGAAATAAACTAACATGATCACAGCTGTTTAACTTTATAGCCGCAATAAGCCGAAGCAAATTGCGATATCACCGTATGTACTGCGTCCGGTGCGTCTAAGTGATGGTTCTCGTACTCGTCTTCGACGATGGAAGAACTCCAGCCACAAATAAACTCTTTCAAACACTAGGACGGTAGAAGGCGGCCCTCTGACTAATATGCTCTAATACTGTCTTCTCCTCTCTGTGTTCTACAGACGAGAAACGCGAACTCCCAGCCACAAGAACGGAGATCAGATAATGTTTCAACATAAGTGTAGACAGAGGAAGTGCTCTCAATTACTGAACGCTGCCTACTCAACGACGACTTCCAACCAGAAGGTGAAGTCCAGAATCGTATAGGTTCGCAACAGTACAGTTCCTAACTGTTCTAACTATAAACTCTACTGAGAGCAAAGAGAGCAAGTCCGTCTGTACCAACAAAGCTGGTACCGAGCGACCGTCACACACGGGCGCTCACAATGAAAGACGTCTCTCCGCCGCTGGCTTCCCAGCAAGGCTCGGCTCCCCACCCTCGATTCCGAAAACTAATCATACTCCCGAAACCACGGAATATTCTCCCTCTCTACAGTTTCTTCCGAAGGCCGAACAACCATATTTTAATCTTTTGTCGTCCAACGCGGAAAGTTTGCGAGGAAAAACCTATACTTGAACAATGGTACGCTTATGAGTGAAAATCCTTGGAAATAATCCAACCTGTGTGATTTCCGAGGTGCCGCTTCTTCGTTCCTCTCACCTGCGTCCAAGGTTTACAGAGTTCCCGGTTATCCCCCCGGTCCTGCTACAATAGCGGCCGGCCGTCACCCTACTGTGCTCCAGAGCTCAGGTGCCACGACGTCCATCTAGCTACTTCCTGTTTATAAGCAGGACCAACTCCTGTGTGGGCCTTCAACCCAGAGCTTCAGTTCTGCCTGCCGTTTCATCTCCACTGGCGTTCCAACCTCTAGTAGTATAGGCAATGATTCATTATGCTGTTCTGATAATAAAGACAATCCGTCGCTTTTCATGCAATAAGTGTTAACAATTATTTTCAAGATGCATCTGACAATGTCGGTCTCCTTAAAATATTCATATATACCATGTACAACCTATCACATGATACCTAATGGTGGTTGTAGTTCACGGCAAAGTATGGGGATGAGTGCTTGTAAAGTGCGAAATTATAGCCACCTTGTTGTTGTTGTTGTTGTTGTGGTCTTCAGTCTTGAGACTCGTTTGATGCAGCTCTCCATGCTACTCTATCCTGTGCAAGCTTCTTCATCTCCCAGTACCTACTGCAGCTTACATCCTTATGAATCTGCTTAGTGCGTTCATCTCTTGGTCTCCCTCTACGATTTTTACCCTCCACGCTGCCCTCCAATATTAAATTGGTGATCCCTTTATGCCTCAGAACATGTCCTACTAACCGATCCCTTCTTCTAGTCAAGTTGTTCTACAAACTCCCCTCCTCCCCAATTCCATTCAATACCTCCTCATTAGTGAAGTGATCTACCCATCTAATCTTCAGCATTCTTCTGTAGCACCACATTTCTAAAGCTTCTGTTCTCTTCTTGTCTAAACTATTTATCATCCATATTTCACTTCCATACATGGCTACACTCCATACAAATACTTTCAGAAACGACTTCCTGACACTTAAATCTACACTCGATGTTAACAAATTTCTCTTCTTTAGAAACGCTTTCCTTGCCATTGCCAGTCTACATCTTATATCCTCCATCATCAGAAATTTTGCTCCCCAAATGGCAAAACTCCTTTACTATTTTAACTTTCTCATTTCCTAATCTGATTCCCTCAGCATCACCCGATTTAATTCGACTACATTCCGTTATCCTCGCTATGCTTTTGTTGATGTTCATTCAGCTTATATCCTCCCTTGAAGACACTATCCATTCCGTTCAACTGCTCTTCCAGGTCCTTTACTGTCTCTGACAGAATTACAATGTCATCGGTGAACTTCAAAGTTTTTATTTCTTCACCATGGATTTTAATTCCTACTCGGAATTTTTCTTTTGTTTCCTTCATTCATTTCTCAATATAAAGATTAAATAACATCGGGGAAAGGCTACAACCCTGTTTCACTTCCTTCCCAACCACTGCTTCCCTTTCATGTCCCTCTATAACACTGCAACATGAATTTACGTAGCTCATTCAATCAAATACCAAGTTTGGCTTAGTTCGTACGATGCCCCAACAGAACAATTAGTCCTGTCACGGAAAAGCCACGTATAACACTACCGTCTACTACTGCTGTACCATAACCTTAAAGCTGGAAGCAGGTTGTGTAATAAAACTAGTTTATTAAAGCAATTATGGTACAACGCAACAGAGCAGTGTTACCCTCTGGGAGGAATTTTATTATGTTGACCGTGTTGTACCTAATGGAGGTGGCTTATCGCAAAATGAAAGTCAGAATTACGTAAATATTCGAATAGTAACAAACAATATTTTTGCCTAGCTATACTGTTTAAAGAATAAGGAAAACGGTCGCCAGCTTAATTAGGCAAGAGAAAGATTAACGTTCTCGTTTAAGCAAGTAGGTATAAGTAACTATAACGGACAAACACAACCTAGACTTGGCCACACGCGAGTGCAATGAACTTTAACACATACATATGTTTTAAGATCGAAGCTAACAACTGGAGCAGCACAAACTATTTGCAAAAATATGACAGATACCGAAACACACTATTACTTTCAGGGCTTGTTCAAAGTGAACGGTCTTTGTAACATTACTATTAACATTCACTCTAGGATCATAAATTGGACATAGGTTAAGTCTCTCTCAGTTAAATACTTTACTATTTAAAATGAAAGTTAATTGGAATCCACTAACAGGTTGCTTCTCACTTTCATTTGAATAAAGATATTATGGTTTTCCTGATTAGTGGTCTTTCCGTGACTTGTTACCGAGCAGTAACACAACAGACAAACTGTGGATCCAGTTATACTATTAAAATGCACTTCTAATACACAAGAGAGACAAACACTTAGCAAACATGAGTATATAACGTTTCACAACTGCAGTTTTCCACTTTTGCTACAGTGAGACACAAAATTAACATATATGTAAGATACTGACTCACCTTCCGCGATTTACAACAGGCAGTAATGTGATCATTTACTAAGCAAAACTTTATAAGCCTCAGTCTTAAGAACATTTAATTTGAAGTTGGCAACAACACATTAATAAGGAGTTTTACTAGGAAAATTATTTTCAGCAAGCATCATTAACTTTAACTCACTCTCTTGCCACATTAACTTTAACTTTCTTTTTACTATGTTCAGGAGGCATCAATTAGCAAAACACTGGGCTTTAATGTTCTTTCAGTAAGGACACTCGGAAATAACTTTAGTTCAAACGGAGAGGAACCTGAGAGGTGTTATGTTAAGGAGAAAAATCAAGGTAGGTACATAAATTCAGTTATAAATCACCTTATATTTGAGCACACTAACACATCCATTAAGCTGATCGTTCACTGTACATTACTATAGTGCTCCATTACAGTGATTGCGCAATGTGGTGGCGATTGCAAGTTGGTAGGTGGAATTGCAGGTACAATTGTTTCACTCTGTCATTTCTTGGTGGCGATGATGAATACCAATTCCAGAATAGTTCCAGCTGTTTATCCATCCATCCGAGGCATTGGAAAGTGGCAGGAAAAGCCTCTCTCGGAACCAGAACAATATGCAACATTTACATGACAGTGCAAAGTTTGGTAGTGCGTCCCCGACTCGTAGCTCGTCCCCGACTGACTCTTGTTCCACCTTTTCTACCTACGCCAACCACAATTTGCGCGCGCTACACAGTTCCGTTCCCGAGGGGACCACAACAACTTTCACATACACAATAACTAAGAACCCTAAGTGAAGATCAGCAGTTTACATAACAGCAACCAAACACATTAAATAAAACATAACATTTGCACATATTGACATTTCTACAAAAAATTATTCACACAGAAATTACAATTATATATAGTGCGTTTTGTTCCCTCCAAATGGGACAAAGAATTTAAATGACATATACTACATTGCATAGAATCAGACCAGGACATCAAAGTTTTAACAAAGAAAGGAGTATACAATTTTATGTTATCGATTCAAACACATTTACAGAAGATCAACAATGTAACATTAAATAAAACAAAAGCAAAATAAATCAGTAGAGTATTAGAGCTATGGTGTTACACCTCGACTCTTATAACTGCCATCTGGTTTCTGTACAAATTGCAAATAGCCTTTCGCTGCCTGTATTTTACCCCTGCCACCTTCAGAATTTGAAAGAGAGGATTCCAGTCAACATTGTCGAAAGCTTTCTCTAAGTCTACAAATGCTAGAAACGTAGGTTTGCCTTTCCTTAATCTAGCTTCTAAGGTAAGTCGTAGGGTCAGTATTGCCTCACGTGTTCCAATATTTCTACGGAATCCAAACTGACCTTCCCCGAGGTCGGCTTCTACCAGGTTTTCCATTCGTCTGTAAAGAATTCGCGTTAGTATTTTGCAGCTGTGACTTATTAAACTGATAGTTCAGTAATTTTCACATCTGTCAACACCTGCTTTCTTTGGGATTGGAATTATTATATTCTTCTTGAAGTCTGAGGGAATTTCGCCTGTCTCATACATCTTGCTCACCAGATGGTAGAGTTTTGTCAGGACTGGCTCTCCCAAGGCTGTCAGTAGTTCTAATGGAATGTTGTCTACTCTCGGGGCTAGCTTACAATATTAAATTACTTTTTCGTGTCGACGCATTTTACACTTCACGGAAATGCAAGTGGAACAAGCAACTTTATTTACAAATTTGCATCGACTGGGAATCGAAACCGGGTCATCCCCCATTCTATCATTTCCTTCCGTCGTGATGCCCATTTGTTGCACGGCTGCTGCTGCCTCCACGCTCCAGGCGGTCGTCGCGCTACTTCCGCCCAGCCACATCAGTCTCCAGCCCTTGGCAGCCTCAGAAGGGCGGCAGTGTAAAATGTGGCGCCCCGTATAATTTCCACGTTATTACTCCCGACCCGCTTCCCGTGCTGGCGCGCCTTATGACGCGGGTCGCCGGCCCACCCCCGTCCACCCCATAACAGAGATTAGAAAGCCTGGATGGGGTGGAAGAACAACGACCGTGTGGTGGGGGCGAAAGTGTGTCGCAGCAGGCAGCTCCGACCATCCGCCGTCTTCCCACCTACCGCCTTCATCTTCGTGAGTGAATAGGACAACTCGCTGGTGGGGTTCCACAAGGTTCAGTCTTAGATCCATTATTATTTCTGATATAATTATGTAAAAGGGCCTCCTTCTTTTTACAGATGACACCAGTTTTTTAATCAGCCCAGATATACTCCACTTGTTAGAAAAGTTCCGGGACAATTCTTTAAAAAAATAGAAAATTCTGCTTATCAAGAAATGATCCTAGTTCCCATCGAAGAAATCTCCTTGGCTATCTGTACACAGTTGCCGACTTTTCTGGAGCTCTTGGAAGCCGGCAGGGAAATTTGCAATTGCGGTGCTTGTAAGTTCATTTGTCTGCGATATCTTGATGAAGCTTTCCTTCCAGTCGCCTTTTCACGCGCAGAAACAAGAAAAAATCGCAATTCGAGAGGTCGGGCGAATATGGCGGATGAGGGATGGCAATAACAGAATGTCTGTCCAGATACTCGGTAACTGAGAAAGCATTATCGGCCCTTGATCTTGTCAGGCAGTAATAACCAGTCCTGAGAATGCCACAAATCAGGCCGGAGAAGTCGAATTGCTTGTCGCAAATTTTTCAGATCTTCGATGTAAAGAGTTTGGTTCGCTGTCTGACCTGGAGGAACATACTCATGGTGAACTAATCCTTTAATATCAAAGAATGCGATCAACATTGTCTTCGTTCTCGAAGGTTGTTTGACTTTTTTCGAGGGTGGTGGTTCAGGACTCCGACATTCACCACTTTGACGTTTCGTATGAGGTTCTTACTCGTAACACCAACTTTCATTCCCAGTATAATCTTTGGCAGAAATGTGGGATCACGTCTGCCAGGTTGCCGGCCTCTGTGGCCGACCGGTTCTAGGCGCTTCGGTCCGGAACCGCGCTGCTGCTATGGTCGCAGGTTCGAATCCTTCCTCGATCGTGGATATGTGTGATGTCCTACGGTTTAAGTAGCTCAAAGACTAGGAGACTGATGACCTCAGATGTTCAGTCCCATAGTGCTCAGAGCTATTTGAACCATTTGGACGTCTGCCTCGCAGGTTCGAATCCCGCCTTGGGCATGGATGTGTGTGGTGTCCTTAGGTTAGTTAGGTTTAATTAGTTCTAAGTTCTAGGCGACTGATGACCTCAGAAGTTAAGTCGCATAGTGCTCAGGGCCATTTGAACCATTTCGACATCTGCCGGTATCCAATATTTCAGTAAAAATTCTTCGTCTTTCCTCTTTCTGTTGTTCTGTTATTATATGAGGAACGAGTTTTTCATTAAGTTTCCGTTTCCCTAAAGCTGCACGTAAAATCCTATGAAGCACCCACAATTCAAATTAAGGTCTTCCACTATAGCACGCATAGTTACATGACGTTCATGGTACAAGGTGGAAGGAACATGTAGAGGAGACGAGCTATACAAACTGACATGAGCACAATGTTAGATTCCTGTGAAATGATTGAATACGTGGGGGAATACTGATCCTACCACTTATCTTAGTAGATAGACTGAAGGAAGGCAAATCTGATTTTACAGTATTTGTAGATTCAGAGAAAGATTTTGGCAGTCTGAACTGAAAACAGGCTTTGAAACCCTGGAGGCGTCAGGGATAAATTCAGGGATAAAACACAGAGACACAAGATTATCTGCAACTTGTACAGAAAGTAGACAGCAGTTGTAAGACTTCGGTGACTTGAAAGGGAGGCAGTAACTGAGAACGCGCAAGTAGAGATGATATAAAATGTAGACTGGCAATAGCAAGAAAAGCGTTTCTGAACAAAAAGTTGTTGACGTGGTATATGAATTTAACTGTCAGGAAGCATTTTGTGAAGGTATTTGTGTGCAGTGTAGCCTTGTATGTAAGTGTAACGCGGACGATTAACAGTTCTGTCTAGAAGAAAATGTGGCATTAAAGAAGAATGCCGAAGATCAGATATGTAGATCGTGTAACTAATGAAGAGGTAGTGAATCAAACTGAGAAAAGAAAGGAAACTAAGGTACAGATCGTCTTAAGGGAAGGAACAAATTGACAGGACATATTTCGAAGCATTAAAGAACTGTTAATTTGGTAATGGAAGCAAGATTGTAGAGACGGAGATAAAGGCTTAACAACGGTAAGAAGATTCGAATGGGTGTGGGACGCAGTAGTTACGTAGATATGAAGAGGCTTACGCAGTATAGACAGTGTGGAGCGCTGAGTGGACACAGTCTTCAGGCTAAAGACCACAACGAACATTTACTGAGCTGAATTGTATTGTTTACTAGCGAAACCCAGCAGTAACTAACGTCTTTGATTAGCTAGGTCAGTTGGATATTCACTGCCAGAATATTGGTTCAATATAGCCTGCCTGGTATAAAATACTTGTGTTTGTGTATATATCTCTGTTACTCGCTGCAAACGGCCTTATACCAGAAACAAGTTACAACCTGAATGCAGTTTTCGTAAATCGACTGTCAGCTAATAGTACTGAAGTACTGTTTTGGCCACTCTGCAATTTGTGGTATTTTCTGTGAGACATGTATCCCTTCATGAAACAACAACCAATGCCTGGTCATGTAATATCCATGACTTTTAGAATGAACTGGCACTTCTCAAACTGTGTAGAAGATATCGATGGCAAATACATCGTGATACAGTTCTGCATATGCTGCCATACGATTTTTGTGCAGTGGAGGCTTTTCCGCTGACGTCAAATATCATGTAACCATTGTCAGGCCTATTGATGCATTAACGTCGTATGAAAATATGTTTAATTACAGTTTGTGTCGGGGAAGCAGGTTAATAAAAAAATAAATGGTATGGCTGTTGGTCTTAAGTTACTAAGGAGATCGAAGACGAAATGCCTCTGCTGACAAAACAGGCAGATTTTGGGCTAGGAATCCTGAGACGTTCTATAAACGTGGTAAATTTTTAAAGTTTATTCAGTGGACACTATTGGCAGATATGTTTCGTTGCCGTACTATATGCATCCGATATTCCTCTTTTAAGTTATAAGACCCACAGGAATAACTTTAGGTAATCATAACTTATGGGCATTATTAATGAAAATAAATGTCACGTTTACATTCTACAGATTGCTTTACAGAAAAAGTTTTTGTACTTGGTAGTCCAATATTTCTTGTTCTCATTCACCATTCGTGTGCCCCCCAAAATACCACCGATGTTTGCCGGCCGAAGTGGCCGTGCGGTTCTAGGCGCTGCAGTCTGTAACCGCGAGACCGCTACGGTCGCAGGTTCGAATCCTGCCGCGGGCATGGATGTGTGTGATGTCCTTCGGTTAGTTAGGTTTAACTAGTTCTAAGTTCTAGGGGACTAATGACCTCAGCAGTTGAGTCCCATAGTGCTCAGAACCATTTTTGAACCACCGATGTTTCGGTTAAGCCCACACATCATCAGCGCATGCACGAGCATCTATAGGCAAGCTGTTTACTTTCTTGCCGTCAGTTTGATATGGCACGTGGCCGCGTCCACTGTTCGCGACAGCGTATAGGCCGGAGAAGCGGTATGCGGTTGTCAGGTTCTACTTTCCCGTCAATAGCTATTTACTTGATGGGTATGGTCCAGGTAGAATATCCGTCCATTTTGTTGCAACCACTTCTCAGGATTTCCTCCTAGCCACAAATTACGTCTTTAATAGTTTTTCATTTATTTTCACCTTAGCAATGGGTCACTATTGAACAGTTTATCTTTAGCCGTCGTTGGTCCCGTTATTCATGGTACACTCGTGAAATGGTCGTACAGGAAAATCCCCACTTCATTGCTAAATCAGGGCTGTTGTGTCCCATCGCTCGTGCGCGGACTATATCACCACGTTCAAACTCACTTAAATCTTGATAACCTGCCACTGTAGCAGCAGTAACCGATCTGACAACTGCGCCAGACACTTGTTGTCTTATAGAGGCCTTGCCGACCGCAACAGCCTATTCCGCCTGTTTACATATCCCTATATTTGAATACGCATGACTATTCCAGTTTCTTTGGCGCTTCACTGTATATTCTTCTTGAAATCTGAGGGTATTTCGCCTATTTTATACATCTTGCTCACCAGGTGCAAGAGTTTTGTCATGGCTGGGTCTCCCAAGTAGATGTAATGGAATGTTATCTACTTCCGGGGCCTTGTTCCAATTTAAGTCTTTCAGTAGTTTATCAAATTCTTCACGCAGTATCATATCTCTCTTCTCATATTCCTCTATGTGCTCTTCCATTTCCATAATATTGCCCGAAAGTACATCTCCCTTGTACAGAGTCTCTGTATACTCCTTTCACAAATCTGCTTTCACCTCTTTGCTAAGGGCTGGTTCTCCATCTGAGCTATTGATATTCATAAGGTGGTTCTCCTTTCTCCAAAGCTCTCTTTAATTTTCCTGTAGGCAGTATCTCTCTCACACCTAGTGATATATACTTCCACATCCTTACATTTGTCCTCTAGCAGTTCCTGATTAGCCACTCTTTACTTCCTGCCCACCTCTTTTTTAGACTTTGTATTCCCTTTCGTCTGCTTCATTTATTCCATTACTGTGTTTTCTCCTTTCCTCGATTAAAATCAATATCTCTGTTTCCCAAGGATCTCTTCTAACCCTCGTCTTTGTACCTACTTGTTCCTCTGCTGCTTTCACTATTCCACCTCTCAAAGTTACCCATTCCTCTTCTATTGTATTCCTTTCCCATGTTCTTGTCAATCGTTTCCTAATGCTCCCTCTGAAACCATCTACAACATCCGGTTTGTTCATTTATATAGGTCAATCTCCTTAAATTCCTGACTTTTTGCACATTCTTCATTCCCGAGTTCGAGTCTCGGTCGGGCACACAGTTTTAATCTGCCAGGAAGTTTCACATCAGCGCACACTCCGCTGCAGAGTGAAAATCTCATTCTTCAGTTTGTCTCTGTAGTTCAAAACCAGTAAATTGTGGTCAGATTTCACATCTGCCCCTGGAAACGGCAGTTTAAGAACTGATTCCTAAATCACTGTCTAACCATTATATAATTAATATAAAACATTCCCGTGTCTCCAATTGTCTTCCATGTATGCAGCTCTGGTGTGCGTACTGTAAGACCTTCGGTACACACACCATCAGATTATTTGACTTGTCGCTCTAACGAAGTAGGTGAGTGTCAGCAATATGTCTCGTGGTCTTAACGTGGCGTGTTTATCTTCTGCCATTAGGTCAGACGATAGAAATGCCACTTGCACACTTAGAGTAGCAGATTGACGGTGACCAATTTTAAACAGAGCTTGATTAATTTTCACACACATTTATTAAAATAACAAAAAATATACACATTACGTAACTTGATTCTGGATGCTGTTTACAATTGACAATCTGAAGTTCCTTTGGTCTTGGTACGTTAATCTTATTCTCACATATCGCTGATACTTGACAAAGTGTCTATACATTTATCTTCATGACTATGTACAGCAATATGGTAATCTTATTAGGCACAGACTGAAACTTGATTCTAGATTGGTACAGGCAAATTCAGACTAATGCAGACTGACTAATCGGAGGTCTGTACACATGTTATAATACCTCGCGCGTTCATGTATCACTGCACGAGTGTGATCCGCGAGGAGAAAAGTTTCTACGTTAGCAGCAATCTCATTGGCTGCATTACATATTAATACGCGGATCGGCGGATGCAGAATTTGGTCCGTCTCTAAGACAGCGCCATCTCGTAGTGCGGAGACGGACGAGCGCTGCGCCTGCACTGTTGTGCTTAGCGGGGCGCGCTCTATTGGGAAAGTTGTGTACGCGCTGACTACGCGGAACTAAGTACACAACAGCAGCCTTCTCTCATTATTCTTAAACAAGTAACTTCTACTGTATTGGTGTTACCTGGTCCACAGGGTGGTCCATTGATCGTGATCAGGAAAAATATCTCACGAAATAAGCGTCAAACGAAAAAACTACAAAGAACGAAACTGGTCTAGCTTGAAGGGGGAAACCAGATGGCGCTATGGTTAGCCCGCTAGACGGCGCTGCCACAGGTCAAACGGATATCAACTCCGTTTTTTTAAATAGGAACCCCCATTTTTTATTACATATTCGTGTAGTACGTAAAGAAATGTGAATGTTTTTGTTGGACCCCTTTCTTCGCTTTGTGGTTGATAGGGCTGTAATAGTCACAAACATATGGCTCACAATTTTAGACGAACAGTTGGAAACAGATATTTTTTTTTAAATTAAAATACAAAACGTAGGTACGTTTGAACATTTGATTTCGGTTGTTCCAATGTGATACATGTACCTTTGTGAACTTATCATTTCTGAGAACGCCTGCTGTTACAGCGTGATTACCTGTAAATACCAGAGCAATGCAATAAATGCTCTGAATGATGTCCGTCAACCTCAACACGTGTAACGACATTCCTCTCAACAGCGAATACTTCGCCTTCCGTAATCTTCGCACATGCATTGACAATAACCGTACGTGAGCTATGTGCCGGACATCCATCATGTTGGAAGTACATCGCCATTCTGTCATGCAGTGAAACATCTAGTAGTAACATCGGTAGAACATAACGTAGGAAATCAGCATACGTTGCACCATTTAGATTGCCACTGATAAAATGGAGGCCAATTATCCTTCCTCCCATAATACCGCATCATACATTAACCCGCCAAGGTCGCTGATGTTCCACTTGTCGCAGCCATCGTGAATTTTCCTTTGCCCAATAGTGCATATTATACCGGCTTACGTTACCGCTGTTGGTGAATGACGCTTCGTTGCTAAATAGAACGCGTGCGAAAAATCTGTCATCGTCCCGTAATTTCTCTTGTGCCCAGTGGCAGAACTGAACACGACGTTCATAGTCGTCGCCATGCAATTCCTGGTGCTTAGAAATATGGTACGGTTGCAATCGATGTTGATGTAGCATTCTCAACACCATCGTTTATGAGATTCCCGATTCTCGTGCAATTTGTCTGCTAGTGATGTGTGGATTAACCGCGACGGCTGCTAAAACACCTACTTGGGCATCAGCATTTGTTGCAGCTCGTGGTTGACGTTTCACATGTGGCTGAACACTTCCTGTTTCCTTAAATAACGTAACTTCCGGCGAACGGTCCGGACACTTGGATGATGTCGTCCAGGAAACCGAACAGCATACATAGCACACGCCCGTTGGGCATTTTGATCACAATAGCCATACATCAATACGATATCGACCTTTTCCGCAATTGGTTAACGGTCCATTTTAACACGGGTAATGTATCACGAAGCAAATACCGTCCAAACTGCCGGAATGTTACGTGATACCACGTACTTATACGTTTGTGACTATTACAGCGCCATCTATCACAAAGCGAAAAAAGTGGCCCAACTAAAACATTCATATTTCTTCACGTGCTACACGAATATTTAATAAAAATTATGGTTCCTATGTTAAAAAACGGAGTTGATATCCGTTTGACCAATGGCAGCGCCATCCAGCGGACCAACCATAGCGCCGTCTGGTTTCCCCCTTCAAGCTAGACAATTTTCGTTCTCTGTAGTTTTTTCGTTTGATGCTTATTTCGTGAGGTATTTGGCCCAGTCACTATGAATGGACGAATTTTTTTAATGTATGGTTTATGGATGACAAACTGTTGGTCTTACTACTGATTGATGCATAAATATGGACAGACGGTTAGGGAAACAAAAGTTGTAGGTAAGACTCTTTCTATATGGAAGGTGCTGAGCACGCCAAACTAAAAGGCGTTAGGCCACGTGGTGGGTGCACCTAGGCAGGAATCGTAAACCTGTGGTTCTCAACCTTTCTCAGACCATTGCCCCTGAGAGGAATTAGACATTAGCTAGCACTCCAATCCCTCTCCACCCCCCATCCCCACATTACCACCAACTTTAGCACCTACGTAAACCGTAGAATGAAAGACTTTTCTTGGAAAACTTTTTTTTAATAGTGAAAGATGAATGACATTTAGTTTGTGTGTTTTTGTGTGTGTTAGAATGAATGACGAAGGAATTCGTGGAGCATCGCTCGTGCTACCCGCAACTCCTTCGCAGAAAAGAAAGTTAATTTTCCACAGTGAGGATACGCGCTTTTCACAAATCATGCTTCCCTTGCGTTTCTTCTCTCTGTTGCGGCATTTACTCGATCTACACACTGCAACCCCATTTAAAATCAAACAGGGTCATAAGCGTGAAATATACGGACTGTTGCTAAATAACTTCATTGGTGCACTCCATACTCCTCAGCTGTCAGAAATTGGACGACTTGAGGCTGTTAATGCTTTGTGTTTAACCACAATAATAATAAATAATGATGATAATAAAACTGCGTGCAGTGCTATAGTAGCGCTTACACAGTACTGCAGTGTCGTGGTATCAAATAATTCATTTTTCCGTTTCGAAGCGAGTAATGAAGCAATTTCTGGACTACTGCAGGTACTATCTACAACTTGTTCTTGAGATAATAGCATTCCTTAAGTACGGGCCAAAGCATAACATACAGGGTGTTTCAAAAATGACCGGTATATTTGAAACGGCAATAAAAACTAAACGAGCAGCGATAGAAATACACCGTTTGTTGCAATATGCTTGGGACAACAGTACATTTTCAGGCAGACAAACTTTCGAAATTACAGTAGTTACAATTTTCAACAACAGATGGCGCTGCGGTCTGGGAAACTCTATAGTACGATATTTTCCACATATCCACCATGCGTAGCAATAATATGGCGTAGTCTCTGAATGAAATTACCCGAAACCTTTGACAACGTGTCTGGAGGAATGGCTTCACATGCAGATGAGATGTACTGCTTCAGCTGTTCAATTGTTTCTGGATTCTGGCGGTACACCTGGTCTTTCAAGTGTCCCCACAGAAAGAAGTCACAGCGGTTCATGTCTGGCGAATAGGGAGGCCAATCCACGCCGCCTCCTGTATGTTTCGGATAGCCCAAAACAATCACACGATCATCGAAATATTCATTCAGGAAATTAAAGACGTCGGCCGTGCGATGTGACCGGGAACCATCTTGCATAAACCACGAGGTGTTCGCAGTGTCGTCTAAGGCAGTTTGTACCGACACAAATTCACGAAGAATGTCCAGATAGCGTGATGCAGTAATCGTTTCGGATCTGAAAAATGGGCCAATGATTCCTTTGGAAGAAATGGCGACCCAGACCAGAACTTTTTGAGGATGCAGGGACGATGGGACTGCAACATGGGGCTTTTCGGTTCCCCATATGCGCCAGTTCTGTTTATTGACGAAGCCGTCCAGGTAAAAATAAGCTTCGTCAGTAAACCAAATGCTGCCCACCTGCATATCACCGTCATCAATCCTGTGCACTATATCGTTAGCGAATGTCTCTCGTGCAGCAATGGTAGCGGCGCTGAGGGGTTGCCGCGTTTGAATTTTGTATGGATAGAGGTGTAAACTCTGGCGCATGAGACGATACGTGGACGTTGGCGTCATTTGGACCGCAGCTGCAACACGGCGAACGGAAACCCGAGGCCGCTGTTGGATCACCTGCAGCACTAGCTGCGCGTTGCCCTCTGTGGTTGCCGTACGCGGTCGCCCTACCTTCCCAGCACGTTCATCCGTCACGTTCCGAGTCTGTTGAAATTTTTCAAACAGATCCTTTATTGTATCGCTTTTCGGTCCTTTGGTTACATTAAACCTCCGTCGAAAACTTCGTCTTGTTGCAATAACACTGTGTTCTAGGCGGTGGAATTCCAACACCAGGAAAATCCTCTGTTCTAAGGAATAAACCATGTTGTCTACAGCACACTTGCCCGTTGTGAACAGCACACGCTTACAGCAGAAAGACGACGTACAGAATGGCGCACCCACAGACTGCGTTGTCTTCTATATCTTTCACATCACTTGCAGCGCCATCTGTTGTTGAAAATTGTAACTACTGTAATTTCGAAAGTTTGTCCGCCTGAAAATGTACTGTTGTCCCAAGCATATTGAAACAAACGGTGTATTTCTATCGCTGCTCGTTTAGTTTTTATTGCCGTTTCAAATATACCGGTCATTTTTGAAACACCCTGTATGTATGCAGTGGGTGGACTATGTGAGGAAGCTGTAACATCCATCGTATCAAAGCTACTAATTGAGAAAAATTAATTATTGATAACTTCCATAATCAGTATTAGAGTATTACAAAATGATAGTAATGATCTTTTGAAAGTACAAAATCGAATTACTTAGTTTTTACCCCTTAGGGGGTAATGACACCCACATTGGGGACCTCTGCTTTAGACTATTAGTTGAATCGAGGCCAAATTACCTGCTGATATACTGGAGGCATTACCGGATTACTGAAGACTGGAGTATTTGTACACTGCTCTAGAGTGAGTGGATATGGCCAGAAGAATTACGTCAGAGCAATTTGTATGCTGAATCACGCTTGTGCAATAGTAGCCGAGGCTATCGCCTCCGCTGCTCTACACATCGTTGTCTCCCGACAGTGTAATGTTTTTTTTAGATTTGTAAAACGCGTCAGCCAGTATGTCCCTCAATGTGACTGAATCCATTTGTGGAATGTAACCTTCAAGTGACATATGCAGTTACTGGCCTTAGTCACTTGTAAGTCATAGCTATGTTAGGATACTGGTCCCAATTCCTAAAGTTATCTGACTCTCCGTGATACTGGGTCTGACCACAAAAGGAACTAATTTTATTAATATTACTAAAACTCAAGTGCTTTGGTGAGGAAAGCTGCTAAAATATTGTTCAGTTCGGTTTATAAACCATTCTTGATAACGCAGTTGTTACAAAGATTGAATTTTGTGTAACGTAGTTCTGTTTTAAAACTGTTACAAATGTACTGCTATGCGTTATTGTGATGAAAAGGCCCCCCATATCCTAGAAGTAGATTTGATTGTTACTTCAGTAGATATCGGGAGACAAATTTAGTTTCAAAATTAGGCAGTTCGATTAGACAGTGTTATTGTGGGGAAGAGGTTTATTACTCTCTTAATACCTCAGAGTTATTATTATTATTATTATTATTATTTATTTTATGGCCTTCATTGGACCACTGTAGTCAAAAATACAAAGTTCTAAACAAGTTGTTACACATGGATACAATTTGGTTCGACAATAACTTAATATATTTAGGTAATATAATTATTAGAGGCTATTCTTATATGAAAGGTGTTTTGCTCTTCTGTCTGCCCAATATTTTTTCATTCTTTCAGATATTTTCTTTCTTTCTTCATCTGAGACAACTCTTCCTGCACTCATTTTATTGATTTTCATTTGTAGTCTGGTTTGCGGGTCTTGCAGTATTCTGGTTTTCTCTTCTTGTTTTTTAGGTCATCTACTGTAATTTGAAGTTCTTTTATATCTTCCTTAATTTCTGTGATCCATAATACTTCAGAGTAATGAGATTCATCGAAGCTGTTCTTAGTGACCGTTTCTCGAAAAATTTTTTGCCCAGGGGTAAATGCTAGAAGGTTCCGTGCTATCTAATGAATTTAAGTTTAAAAATTGTTAATGTTCATTTCAAAACTTTCTGTCCCATCTTGATTGGCGACCGAAATTTTACTTAATTATAAATAATTAGAATTGGTAAATGAATCCATGTTCAAATACTGCTTTTTATCTGTACTCTCCTGTATAAATTAATGTTGTGTTTTGGAAACGATGGCTTAAAATCCATTAGCTACATGATCCTCGTCGTAAATCCCGTACAACAGTGTAGCACTAATTTACTATCAGAGGGTTATTATACATGTGCTGACTTAATCTACATGCACATACATAATAAGCACGTTATCGAGTTGTACGAGGTAGGAGGTACCGTGTACCACTACTAATTATTTCCATTCCTGTTTCACTCATAAACAGAGAGAGGGAAAGACGACTATCTATATGCCTTCGTATGAGCCCTGACCTGCCTAATCTTTTCTTCACAATCCTTAGGTGAAATGCACGTTGGCAGTAGTAGGATAGTTCTGCAGTGACCTTAAAATGCCCGTTGTCTAAATTTTCTCAATAGCGTTCGTCGGAAAGTACGTCGTGTTCCCTCCATGAATTCCCAAGAGTTACCGAGCGAGATGGCGTAGTGACTAGCACACTGGACTCGCATTCGGGAGGGCGACGGTTCAATCCCGCGTCTGGCCATCCTGATTTAGGTTTTCCGTGATTTCCCTAAATCGCTCCAGGAAAACGCCGGGATGGTTCCTTTGAAAGGGCACGGCCGACTTCCTTCCCTAATCCGATGAGACCGATGACTTCGCTGTTTGGTCTCTTCCCCCAAAACAACCCCAACCCAACCCAACTGAGTTCTCGATGCATCTGCATAATACTAGTGTGTTGTTCACACCTACCGCTAACAAATCTAACAGGCCGTCTCTGAATTGATTCTATGTCTTCCTTTAATCCGGCCTGGTACACATCCCTAACTCTCGAGCAGTACTCAAGAACAGGTCTCACTATCGTCCTGTATACAGTGTCCACGACAGATGAACCACACTTTCCTAAAAATTCTTCCAATAAGCCGAAGTCAACCATTCGCCTTCTCTGCTACACTTCTCACATGCTCGTCACTTTGCAACGTCTTGCCTAGATACTTAAACGACATGACTGTGTCAAGCAGGACACTAGTAATACTGTTACCGAACGTTATAGGGTTGTTTTTCCTACTCATCCTCATTAACTTGCATTTTTTCCACATTTACATGTAGCTACCGGTCATTACACTAACTAGAACTTTTGTCTAAGTCGTGTTGAATCTTCTCACAGTCACTCAACTTCGACGGCTTCCTGTACACTGAAGCATTATCAACAAACAACCACAGATTCCTGCTCACTCTGCCCGCCAAATCATTTACATCTACATCTACATCTACATGGTTACTCTGCAATTCACACTTAAGTGCCTGGCACAGGGGTCATCGAACCATTTTCGTACTACTTTTCTACTATTCCACTCTCGAATGGCGCGTGGGAAAAAGGAACATAAATCTCTCCGTTCGAGCTCTGATTTCTCTTATTTTATGATGATGATCGTTTCTCCTTACATAGGTGGGTGTCAGCAAAATATTTCCGCTTTCGGAAGAGAAAGTTGGTGATTGAAATTTCGTAAATAGATCTCGGTGCAAAAAAAAAAAAAAAAAAAAAAAAAAAAAAAGCCTTTGTTTCAGTGACTGCCTCCCCCAACTCGCGTATCATATCAGTGACACTCTGACCCCTATTTTGCTATAACAAGAAACGAGCTGCCCTTCTTTGCACTTTTTCGATGTCCTCCGTCAATCCTACCCCGTAAGAATTCCACACCGCACAGCAATATTCCATCAGAAGACGGGCAAGTGTAATGTAGGCTGTCACTTTAGTGGGTTTGTCCCATCGTCTTTCTGCCAACAAAGCGCAGTCCTTGTTTCGCCTTCCCTGCAGTATTATCTATGTGGTATTTCCAATTTAAGTTGCTCGTAATCGTAATTCCTAGATATTTAGTCGAATTGACAGTCCTTAGATGTGTGCGATTTATGGTATACCCAAAATTTATCGGATTCTTTTCGTACCCATGTGGATGACCTCGCCCTTTTCTTTGTTTGGTGCCAATTGCCACTTTTCGCACCATACAGAAATTCTCTCTAGATCATTTTGTTCAAATGGCTCTGAGCACTATGGGACTTTAACATCTGAGGTCATCAGTCCTCTCGAACTTAGAACTACTTAAACCTAACTAACCTAAGGACATCACACACATCCATGCCCGAGGGAGGATTCGAACCTGCGACCGTAGCGGTCTCTCGGTTCCAGACTGAAGCACCTAGAACCACTCGGCCACTCCTACCGGCGAATATGGAATCGATCTGAGATTTATGTATACAGATAGTTATAGTGGTCATATCACACTTCCCTGGGGCACTCCTGATCATACCCTATTCTCTGATAAACATTTGCCATCGAAGGCAACGTGTTGGTTTTCATTACTTAAGAAGACTTCGAGCCACTCACCTATCTGGGAACCTATTCCATATTCTGGCACCATGTGAAATCCCATCCGGAAATCTAGGAATGTGGAACCTGCCTGTTGCCCTTCATCCATAGTTCTCAGTATGTGAGAAAAAAGCAAGCTGAGATTTGCACAAATGCTGCTTTCTACAACCGCGCTGATTCGTGGACATAATCTTCCCGGTCTCAAAGAAATTTGTTATATTCGATCTGAGAAGGATTTTGCAGAAAACCAGTGCCAGGGATATTTCTTTGCTGTTTTGAGTGTCTGGTCTCTTACCTTCTCATACCGTGTGTACATGCGCCTCTGAATTACGACACCACATCACTCTTGACGATGTTCTGAGGATATTTTGGTGCAGGGTGATACTGGTGCGCGTGCTGAGGTGGTGTTTTGGTGCCGCAGGATCCTGGTGCGCGCCATCAGCTACACGGTGCATGGGCTGATCCCCGCGTCGTGCGTGTTCGCCGACCGCTACAACCGCGAGGAGGTGGTGCGCTCGCTGGGCAAGGAGGTGAACATCAACCCACCGCTGACGCTGGGCCAGCTTCCCGACACACCCGAGGAGCTGCTCAAGCTGGACCAGGTAGGGTGCCGCCGCCACCGCCGCTGCCGCCATCTTCCCACACACCATCCAGTCCTGGCAGGGTCGCCACAGTAGCGCGTGTGGCGTCAGGGAAGAGCCAGTTCCGTATCAAAGTTATCAACGAGTGGAAGAAACCAGTTACAGGGTACAAATGGAAAAAAAATTTAAATATCAAAGCAATTTATCCACGTCAATATTGGTTATCCATCGGGAGCTTATTACAGTTCAGTTAAATAAAATTACATCACACACATTTCACTTTTATTTATAAAGCACCTTCCTTGGTTATTCTGCTAATTCGATACATATGTTTGCACATTTTGGCTGTTTTAGGTTGAAAACAGTGTTTTGTTTATAAAGCTGGTGTGCAAGTTACTTACGGTATTTACTTACATATTCTGCTTCCTCCCTCCTTCCTATCAGCCGATGACGTCAAAAGACTTCGATTCACATATGCACATGGCAGTTTTTGCCATTCTGCAGTTTACACTTTTGTAAACTGAACTGAAGTTTTGTGTCTTTCTCAGTCTGCACAGTAACAGTGTTTATGTCTGTTCGTTTTTTTTTTTTTTTTTTCCACGTTGAGAATGGTGCCAACCTGTAAAATTACGTGTGTGTGTGTGTGTTGTGTGTGTGTGTGTGTGTGTGTGTTCTAGCGAGTTAGTATAGTTTGAAAGGTTGGCGACACTCACAACATGAACGGAAACAGACGAACAGACATAAACACTGTTACTGTGCATTGTGAAAAAGACACGTAACATCAGTTCAGTTTACAAAAGTGAACTGCAAATAACGGCCGGCCGGTGTGGCCGTGCGGTTCTAGGCGCTTCAGTCTGGAACCGCGTGACCGCTACGGTCGCAGGTTCGAATCCTGCCTGGGGCATGGATGTGTGGGATGTCCTTAGGTTAGTTACGTTTAAGTAGTTCTAAGTTCTAGGGGACTGATGACCACTGATGTTAAGTCCCATAGTGCTCACAGCCATTTGAACCATTTTTTTTCCACGTAACGCAGTGCAAGAATTACTGCAGAATGGCAAAAACTGCCAACTGTATATGCGAATCAGAGTCTTTCAGCGTCAAACGTTGCTAACAAGGAGGGAAGAAGCAGAATATGTAAAGAAATACCATAAGTTACTTGCATGCCAACTTTATAAACAAAGCACTGTTTTCAACCTAAAATAGCCGAAAATGTACAAACATATGTATTCAATTTGCAGAATAACCACGGAAGATGGTTTATAAATAAAATCGAATTGCGTCTGGTGGAATTCTCTTTAATTAACTTACAGTAAGCTCAAGCTGGATCACCAATAGTAACTGGTTTTAACAGCTGCTGCGGAAGGTGACCATGCAAACAAACGTAAAATCTGTCTCTGTTTGTATATATCTGATTTGTATCCAAAAGAGTGAGAAGGTGTTCTGATACCACAGAATTACGTAGCTCACTGCATCACCGCAAAAAAATGAGACAAATTAAATACATTATTAATAACGTAAGTGCGATACCAGGAAAACGACTTGTTCTCAGCGCCTGTACGTATGTTTTTACAAGGTGCTTCTTATAAAGAAGAAAACAGCAATGGGCCACTGTTAATAATGCTGTTTATTTACAGCAATAGCGCTATTACTGGTTTCGTACTGACAGTTTCATCTTCAGGCGGCTTTTTACATTTGTAATTTAATTACGCGTGTTGTTTTTTGCATTAGATGTTTTCTGTTCTCTCTTGACAACTATTGTAAAATGCGATAAATGTAATATAAACATGAACACAAGTCGAAGATGAATCTGTCCGTTAGAAACCAATAACGGCACTGCTTGTGTAAATAAGAGTGTCTCGGTGCTGGTTTTTTTTCTCCTTTTTCCCCAATAATCAATTAATGTTTTGTCCTAAGCCGCGTTCTCAAAGATGTCAGTTTTCGTCAAAATAGCAAGAAGGCAGTTTTTGTTCCAAGCGCCGTCAATACTAAGGCACTTCATTATTTGTGACAGTACAAGCAAAGAAATACAGCATTAGGTCTTGAAATAGCAGGACTTTGATCAACACTAACCACTTCTCATTTCTTTTAAGTTCTACAATCCCAGAGAGACAGAGAGAAGTACAGCTTGCTACGAAGACGATGCGCCATCAGCTAATGCACGTTTCAGAGACTTTCCCCGTGGTTTGGTGCTTGTACAAGTCTAGTGACATACATCACAGTACCGAGACACAGTATTATGGAAAACTCGTGTTTTGTGAAAATGATACCTTGCACTTCTTTCCCTTTCCACCATTCAGTTAATATGAGGACATATCCAAAAGTTCCCAAAATGTATAAAATAATATAATTACGTCTTTTTCTGTCTCACTGTCTCGCGACGCAAGGACACCAGCATTTTCAATGCGAAATTGTTGTGTATGAAGCAAGATTTCAAATCTTATCTAGAACAAATTTTACTTGTGGTACTAAATCTCAGACATGACACACTATAAGAAGAAGGTAGCTTCTGCCTCCGTAGATATTTAAAGAGCTTGTGATTCAGTGGACCGCAATTCTCTCTTCCAGGTGCTGAAAGAACAAGGTGTGGACCTCAAAACGACTCCATTTATCACGAAATCGCTCAATGGCACAAAATCTAGAGTAAAATCCAGGAAAGAAAAGTCGGAAAATTTTGCAATTAAATCAGAAGTGAGATAATGTGGTGGGGATTCTCTCCATTACTTTTCAACTGTCGCTTACGAAAAGTAACCCAAGAGGAGAAAAAACTGAAACAAGAGATTAAAACTGACTAGCCAATCAATAGGAAGAAGCAGTATTAATAGACACAAGGAATATACTCGCAGTTGCGAATATGATCAGACTGGGACTCGAATCACTTCCCGCAGGAGCGCCGACCCAAACCTCCATATGTGACCGTGTGTCTACTTCCTGTAGTCGCACAGCTGGTGCGATTCCCCCCGCCCCCTCGCCCAGGGAGAGACTTCTGATTATTGCCGCGGCCTGCAATGCCGTACCTGTGGCTTTACGATGCACCCTGTAATGTCCTTCAGACATGCGTGGAATTACGAATAAACTGTCAAAATTAATGGGCATTATGGTACTAGAGTCTGCATCTCGTGGTCTTGCGGCAGCGTTCTCACTTCCAGCGCGCCGGGTCCCGGGTTCGATTCCCGGTGGGGTCAGGGATTTTCCCTGCCTCGAGATAACTGGATGCTGTTGTGTCGTCATCTTCATCATAATCATCATCATTCATCCCCATTACGGTCGGAGGAAGCAATGGTAACCTTCGCTAGGACCTTGCCTAGTACGGCGGTGCAGGTCTCCCGCATCGTCCCCTACGCTCCTCGGAGTATGGGACATCATTATCATCATGGTACTAGAATTTCGGTTGAAGTTTTTCGATCAGTCAATTTAAGTATAAAATTACGGGCAATGTGAGTACTACCAGAAATTTTAAGAGAAATAAAATGAGTCCAATTAATTCCCATTAACTGGCGTGCACATATTTGATTTCATTTATAATATTGTAATACCAACACTGTATTTCCATTGTACAAGAAAATATCGTATCTAACACAGTACAGCTATCCATTATTCATGTGGGGAACACAGGATAGCAGATAACCAAAAGGGTCGTTGTATGCCTTGATTATCTAAAGAGATAACTGCTCCTATCATTCTACAAGAAAGGGCTGGACATCGAGACGAATCTAGTAGCACACTTCCGGCAAGCAATTGATTGGCAGGTTTCATTCATCCTATGTGGTTGGCCACACAAGGAAAATACTCCGGAAAACCCATCGAAATTCAACGCAGTTTCTCGCAAGCGGTCTCCACAATGGGAACAAAGTTTTCAAAAGGATCGAGCACCATGGCTTAGTATATATAAGCGACACGACATGTAAATCAGCCTTGCAGCCACGTCTTCTGGGTGAAGAGTAAATTTCATTTAAATTTGCAGTAATATGCGAAAAGCTCTGTAGCAATCACTTTAAATTAGAATTTTAATATATTAAGCAGACAAAGGGCCGTTGGGGAAGCTACATGGAATCATGAGAGACTTAAAATACTATGAATTGCCACGTGTAACACATTACAATGAAAGCACTACTAATTAGGAGAATTTACAAATTGAAGCAGTTGTAACAGCCAGGAAGCACCACTGAAATAATTTAAATCAAGGGAGAACACGGTAAGATAATTAATCTGACTTGAAATTACGTGAAAATCTAACTCGCACAGCGAGCACTCATACGACAAAGAAAATTATGCATTGACATAAAATTTAAAATGCGATGTGTCGGGACTATCAACCAAATATAAATTAAACGAGATTGTCGAATGTGAAACGCTCCGAAATCCTATCGGAAACAGCCAGATATAACAAAGCCCACCAGGACACACACAGATGTGAACACAAGGGACCATTGAAAACTGCCAAAAAATTAAATCGTGAAATACCAAAAATGAATATAAAAACACGAATAAAATTAGTAGTAAACAAGTAATGGACTAAAACCTGATGCTGAAACATTGAAAAGACATTAAGCGATAAATTTTTTAACAGCCATTATTCCGTAGGTCTGTCAGCAAGAAAAAGTTTTGAAAAGATTTGAAATTATGTGTTAAGTTAATCGCTTAGTGTTCTCATTCTCAAATACTGGATGCTTATTGTATGAGTAATCTGCGCACAATTAGCTACGCTGCCCTGAGACACACACAGCTTCGAACTATGAGACGAGCCGTACTGTGGTAAACTGTCAATGTAAGATTATATCTCTTAATGAGTAGATTATGACAGCATTTTAATTTTTTTTAAGTTCAGCCAGTAATTGTGTTAGATACTGAAAATCAAATTTATGTTGGCCCTGAAAGTGATTGTATAGGAAATCTGCTTCTGGGGTGGGGTGATTGCAACTGTTTACTAATGTCGATGGCTGCTATTACAGTAACTGTTGTAAATGGCATCTGGCATTAGATGTGAACATACTTGTCTAAAGTGTTTTGCCCATGTGATTGTATTCATTTAGATCGATGATGCATTTGGACACGTCTCATCATTTCCTTGTTTTAGTTCGAATTTAGCTGTTGATCCCTTAGCAGCATATATATGATCATTTGTGTATGTATAATTGAGGATGGGTGGCTTAAATTGGACAGTACTGCCTAGTAAAAATTATCTTCAAATATTATGCATACTCAGGACAACATACAAATAAATAAATGTTGTCGTGAGTATGGTGTCTGCCTCCATAGATGGGTAGTCGGTTTGGCTGGCTCCCGTTACAGAGGTCCCGGTTTCGATTCCCAGTTCTGCTATGGAGTTTTTTCCTTGGTAGAAGGAATGGAATGTGGCACACACAGCCTCGTGACACCAACTGAGGAGCTACTTGACCAAATAGTAATGGCTACATTTCACAAAAATAGTAATGGCTCCATTTCACGAAAACTAACAACGGTCGGGGAGCAGTGCGCTGACATTATGCCCCTCCAAACCATATCCAGTGGACGCCATTGCCAGAGGATGACGCGGCAGTCTGTCGGTGCCAGTCTGCCAGAGCCTGAAGACAGAGCTTACGTTTATATATCATAAGCACAACACCTCACATACTGCAAACTCTGATAACAACTGAAGAGAATCGTTCAACGTGACAGAAGTGCAACCCTTTCGCATATTGCTGCAGATTTTAGTGCTGTGCCATCAACAAATGTCAACGTGCAAACCATTCAACGGAACATCATCGATTTGGGCTTTTGGAGCTGAAGGCTCACACGTGTACCCTTGATGACTGCACAACACGAAGCTGCACGCCTGCCTGGGACATTCAGTACCGACATTGGACTGTTGATGACTGGAAACATGTTGCCCGGTCGGACGATTCTCATTTCAAACTGTATCGAGCCGATGGACATGTACGGGTGTGGAGACAGCCTCATTAATCCATGGACCCTGCGTGTCAGCAGGGGACTGTTGGTGCAGGCTCTGTAATGGTGTGGGACGTGTGCAGTTAGAGTGATATGGGTCCCCTGATATGTCTCTCACAGGTGAAACCTACGTAGGCAGTCTGTCTGATCACCTGCATCCATTCATGTCCATTGTGCATTCCGACAAACTTCGGCAATTCTCGAAGGACGATGCGACACGCCACACGTCCAGAATTGCTACAGCGTGGCTCCAGGAACATTCTTCTGAGTTTAAACACTTCCGCTGGACACCAGACTCCCCAGACATGAACATTATTAAGCATATGTGGGATGCCTTGCAACGTGCTGTTCATGAGAGATCTTCACCTCCTCGTACTCTTACGGATTTATGGACAGCCCTGCATGATTCATCGTGTCTATTTCCTCCAGTACTACTTCAGACGTTAGTCGAGTCCGTGCCACGTAATGTTGCAGCACTTCCTCGTGCTTGTAGGGGGCCCTACATGACACTAGGCAGGTGTACCAGTTTCTTTGGCTGTTCAGTGTAGCTTACTACACAGCTGCGAGCACATTACGGAGATTCCAAGGCGACATTACTTGCAGCAACGAATCAGATTTCTCTAGGTGCGCTCTTCTTGTACACTGAAGCAGCCAGATTGATTGGCGATAGCTTATTGTCCAACAACAATAGCGCCAGAGCAGTTAACAGAATGTGCCTTTGAAGGCTCGCCAGCAAATACAGTTGCAACACAATGATGCAGCAGCATGAACTTAGGAAATTGAAAGAGTTGCACCATGAAACGCCAACTCAATATTCGTCAAACTTTAAGGCAATATTCATTATGTAATGGATATTAAACTTCATTCCATCGAAACTGTTGGCCATTGTCAGAATCAGAAAGAGGTATGATCCTCACAAGCACAAATATAATCTTGCATTCGTTATGGCATGGAAGCAAACAGCCTCTAAATGATATCTTGAGCAACTTATTGCCATGTCTGACATACCTGCAGTGTCAGTTCAACTTTCAGCAGTTCGTCTAAGGACTCTTTGGAATCGATCTCACCGCCTCAAACAAAATGAGACTCATCAATGAACACCCCACAATACCATTCAATGGTCCTCCTTAACCAGTGAAAATCTTCGTCTCATGAAAATGATGTGAAACATCTATGACATAGACATATCTTAGCCTACACTGACGGGTGATCCAATAACATTAGTAATGTGACACAGCCTGTACTTAGTTTGAAGACTGTGCATTGTCGCCAGACCTCTTCCTAGGTCAAGGTGAAGGTCAACATCCCTTTCATATCTCTCCTAGCCTAATTGTGAGAGGTATAAATGGTGGGAAATTGAAAGGTCCATTATAATATTGATCTGGGAACGCGGCGAAAGTCGCAGGATTGTCGGGCTTATTCAGGATAGTGGAGTGAATATAATTTATTACCATAACTGATATCCTGTCACTTACAGCCAAACCCCTCCAACCCAGTTAGTGAAATTTATGACCCAAAACTGGCTGCCAAGGACTTTTTCCACTCATTCCAATTTCATTTATTTCGCAAATTGTGTCACACTTCCTATATACATAGAGCAACACATACATACAAAAACAGATGCATGTTACTTGTCATAATACGCAAGAGTGGTTACAGATCTTGCTCTCAAAAATAAAACTGTCTGTATTATTTATCGAGTGTAAAATACCCATTTAGAACTACAGTTGTAATGTAATTGTTCTATATCAATAAAAAAGTCCATATGGCTCACAAACTGGTATTACTGGAGCAGCGGGTGACAGCATATGACGACAAGTTTAATGTAGTCACTTTCTTCAGTAGATTGGCTACATCCACGAACTGTCTCATGACTAAAACGTGGTGGTACTGTGACATTGCCATACACTTCATTTTACATGATCCTTCACATATGAGAGATGTGCATAGAGATGTATAATTAGATAACCTTCTTACCAGTCTTATAAAATACCATGAACTAAGTCTTCCTGACTAAAGAGCACGATATTAACCTGTGGTTCATAACTCTAGGTGGTGCGATGCATTTGTCATACTGACAAGTAGTATTTTGTGCAGTATTCTGTAATGTGTCCACTAGCGTTAAAATAATACAATTTTCTGCGTCTAAAAGCTTGAAATCGAATTGCTGAGTTTTAAAACCTGTGAAATAATTATATTTAATGAACATTTGTTTAGCTAGAGTGGTTAACTTACATGTAAACTGTGTGCAAATCGATTACACAAACTCCATCGCTATTTACTTTCCGCATTTATGAAATTCCCTGACTAAAGCAGAAGACATCATTAAGCTACAGATTGTACAGAGTTTAACCCTACACAAAAAACATTAACAGAGTTGAAAGAAGTGACAGGTACAAATCCTATCACTGATTGATGTGGGATCGAAAACCTGAGACTTCCAAACTATAGTCTAGCACTTCTGGCACAGTTTTTTCATGCTCTTGTGCTCTGCAGTAATAGTGATGTATCGGTGCCATCTCTCTGCTGGCGCTGATTACAAACGGAGATCTGCTCTACAAATTTTGAAGAACGACTGTGACGGCATTGTTTATCTAAATACTGCTCCTGTTTTATCTGATGTGTGGTGCAGAAGTAGCTATCACACTTATGGCGAGAGTGTGTTCGCAGGCTTCCAGCCTGTGGCAGGAATCACTCTGGAGTTGAAGTGCGTTGATGGATGGTGCAATAGCGTTTGTACCCACACCATATCACAATAACTTACAAGCTGGAGTATTATTGCTACACATGACAAATGTGTATGCTATATTTAGTAGAGGAGTGGTGGTGCACATATTAAGTCACTCTCCCTTGGGTCGTTTTATAATTGATGTTGACTAACTGGAGTGAGATTTGTCATGCACAAGATGTATCTTTCAGACCTACTATAATTTTATTGTGAATGCTATAGTATTCTTCCCCAATACAAGCAAGCTATGTGCAGAGAAATCTGGATATCAATAGCAGAATACATGAAATGGGGATTTTCTGTATCTAGCAATGGAAAGTCGCTGCACAATGGTGTTCAAATGGCTCTAGCACTATGGGACTTAACTTCTGACGTCATCAATCCCCTAGACTTAGAACTACTTAAACCTAACTAACCTGAGGACATCACACACGTCCATGCCCAAGGCAGGATTCGAACCTGCAACCGTAGCGGTCATGCGGTTCCAGATTGTAGCGCCTAGAACCGCTCGGCCACCCCGGCAGGCCACAATGGTGTATATGCATTCTAGAATGTTTATTTCATTAAAGAATACAAGTTGCAAAGTCTACCAGAAAGAAGAAGGTTCTGCAGCTAGTTTACATGGGGCTGGAGAAGGCACTAATGGCAGAGGGCACAGGTCACATTGCAAAGGTGCCAGTTGAGTCTATCAGTAGATCAGGTTTCACTATGCATGACCCGCACCTCAATAGGTATGGGAAGAGGAGGCTGGCAAAGCTTATAGGTGACAGTGTAGTGGGTGGTGGTGGGATCACTTGTGGAAAAATTCCTGTAGTAGAGTTGCACCTTTTTTAGATTGAAGTCAGCTGATAGGTATACCTACTTAAATGAAGTCCCTCTAATTAATGCCTCGCCTTTACAGGACATCATGTTTCCAAGTAGAGAACGAAATAGCATATTTCATCAACATATAAGAGGTATTAGACATAAAGTTAGTGAATTGCTTATAGATTTTGACTCTAAAATTATTGGTATATCGGAGCACCACTTAAATAACTTGACAATTAAGAGGCTTCCTTTACCAGGAGACAGATTAGCTGGCTGTTTTTCAAGGAGTTCCTTGCGTGGTGGGGGAGTGGCCATGTACTTAAAAATCAGTATCCCATTTGAGTCGATAGACGTATCATGGCACTGCACTGAACAGATATTTGAATGTTGTGCAGAGGCAGTTGGATTTAGTGAAACTAAACTTCTAATTGTTGTTGTTTATAGGTCCCCTAACTCTGACTTCAGAGCATTTCTGCTCAAGCTAGAGAGCGTTCTTGATTCACTTAATAGAACGTACCAGAAATTAGTTATATGTGGTGACTTCAAAATTAATTTTGTATATGATGGTGCAAAAAAAAAGGATGTTGGTAGGTCTCCTAAATTCATATGATCGGATGCAGACTGCGTTTTTTTTTTCAACTAGGGTGCAGGGGAACAGTAGCACAGCTGTAGACAATATTTTTATTCATTCTTCATTACTAGGTGGGCAGTCTGTCAGTAAATGGGTGAATGGCCTTTCAGACTATGATGCACAAATTTTAACACTAACAAATTCACATATGATTACAAACTATTTAGGAAAGTTAATCCAACAGCAATAGAGAGATTTTTAAACCTTGTCAAGGAACAAGAGTGACAAGATGTTTATACCGCTGATAACATAGATGATAAACATAATGCTTTCCTTAGCACGCTTCTCATGCTATTTGAGAGTTGATTTCCATTAGAACGTTCTAACCGGGGTGCTAGCAATAATATGCAGCCTGGGTGGCTGACCAGTACGTTAAGGATATCATGTAGAACAAAGTGGGAATTACATCAGAATGTTAGGAGTAGTCACAATCAAGCTACAGTAGCCCATTACAAACAGTATTGTAAGGTGCTTAAAAACGTTATTAGGAAGTCAGAGAGTGTGTGATATGCAAGCAGAATAACTATTACACAGGATAATATTAAAACCATATGGTCAGTTGTGAAGGAAGAGTCTAGTGAGCAGCACAAGGTTGATGATATAAAGACAGTTCGTAGTAAAAATATTTCTGTTACTGATAAATCAGATATATGTACAGTATTTAACAATCATTTTCTGAGCATTGCTGGTGAATTAAATGAAAATTTTGTTTCGACAAGGAATCGTATAATTCTGTTGGCAAATGCCTTTCCGACATTGATGTCCGAAATATTCCTCCATGAACATACACGGGGAAGATTGAGTGAATGATTAAATCACTGAAGACTACGGACTCTCATTGATGTGATGGAGTGCCTAGCAAAATATTTAAGTACTGTGCTGCACATCTTAGCCCTGTATTTAGCCATATTTTTAATTTTTCCTTCAGGAATGGTCAGTTTCCTGAACGATTAAAGTACTCAGTAGTAAAGCCGCTTTATAAAAAGAGAGAAAGGGATAATGTAGACAATTTTGGCCTTTTTCTATGTCATCAGTGTTTACTAAAGTTATTGAAGAGGCTTTGTATATAAGGATAATTGATCATTTATCACATGATTCGCTATCAAGTCTACAGTTCGGCTGTAGAAGTCGTTTAACGACTAAAAATGCTATATTCTCTTTCGTCTGCGAGATACTGGATGGGTTAAACAAAAAGTTTCGAAAGCTAGGCATATTTTTTGATTTAATTAAGGCGTTTGATTGTGTTGATCACAAAATATTGCTCCAGAAGTTGGACCATTACGGAATATGGAGAGCAGCTCACAACTGGTTCACCTCTTACTTTAGTAACAGACAGCAAAATGTCATTATTCACAGTGTTGAGAATGACTATGATGCGAGTTCTAAGTGGAGTACAGTCAAATGGGGGGGGGGGGGGGGGGGTTCCCCAGGGACAGTGTTGGGGCCACTCCTGTTCCTTATTTATATAAATGATATGGGTAAAATATTTCTGTTTGCTGATGACACTAGCTTGGTAGTAAAAGATGTTGTGTGCAACTTTGGCTCGGTTTCAAATAGTGCAGTTCATGACGTAAGTTAATGGCTTGTAGAAAACAAACTAACGCCAAATCACAGTAAGACCCCGTTTTTACAGTTTTTAACACACAATTCAACAAAACCCGACGTTTTAATTTCACAGACTGGGCATACAGTTGGTGAAACTGAACAGTTCAAATTTCTAGGTGTTCAGATAGATAGTGAACTGTCGTGGATAGCTCACGTTCAGGATCTTGTTCAAGGACTTAATGCTGCCATTGTTACTATTCGAACGGTATTTGAAGTAAGTGCTCGTTCAACACGAAAATTAGTCTACTTTGCTTATTTTCATTCGCTTATGTCGTATGGTATTATATTTTGGGGTAACTGTTCCTTTCTAAAAGGATATTTTTGGCTCAGTAACAGGCGGTTCCGCCAGTAAGTGGTGTAAGTTTACGAACCCCTTGTCGACCCCTGTTCACGAATTTGGGTATTTTGACATTGGTCTCTAAATGTATATATTCCTCAGTGTCATTTCTTCTTAACAATATTAGCTTATTCCCAAAAATAAGCAGCTTTCACTCAGTTAATAGTCGGTAGAAATCAAACCTGCATTTGGATCGGACTTCGTTAACTCTTTTGCAGAAAGATGTGCAGTATACTGCCACATCCATTTTGAATAAGCTACCACAAGAATTTCAAAAATCTTAACAGTAATCCACACGTTTTCAAATCGAAACTGAAGAGTTATCTCCTGGGGCACTCCTTCTTTTCTGTCGAAGAGTTCCTTGAAAAATTAAGCTGATTCTTTTTGTATTGTTGATTACGTTTACTTAAACTCATGGCTTGACTTTTTTCGGGTTCATAAACATTTCATTTTTATCTGTTGCTAAATGTAAGTTGTAATTTCATGTACTGAATCGTTCCATGACCTTGGAGATTTGCCCCTCAGTTTGGTCCTACGGAACTTGACGTGTAAATAAGTACATAAATAAATAATAGATCAACGACTATGTCACTTTCTATAAGAAGGCAGAAACACCAGGAGACTTTAGCGAATGAATGGTACAGAGACTCGGAGCTCATACTGAATGAATGTAAATGTAGCGTGGTGTACACAAATATAGTAAGAAATCCAGTGCTGTACGATTGTACTATTTACGACAAATCAGTGACGTGGAGCGACCTAGAGTAGAATGACTACGTAATACACAGTGAACAGAATAGCATATGCCTGGTAAGTATTGGTCATCAGCCTTGCTGCCTTAGCAGGTCACATTTATCAGGAAGTAGATAAGATCCAATGCATACCGGCATGTACATGATAGTATAGCCAGCGTGAGATGCTAATCAAACTCCAGTGTCCTTAGAAATTATGAGATAGGTGTCATATAGCATGAAGAGGTTAACTTTTGAAAACAGTCTGCATATTCCTCCCACATATATCTTACAAAATGATCACAGTGAGAATATACAGCTGATATTTACATTCACCAACAATCTTTTTTTCACACACCTATCACGAATGGAGCAGAGACACAGGTTAAATGTTAGATGTGCTCACCACCACACATCATAAGGAGCTTCCAGTGTTGCCTATTTTAAACAGTACTGACCCTTAAACGATACCCGATTTCATCCATGTATTGGAGTTCAAAAACTTGGATTTTTGTTCACTAAATGTGTGCTGTGTCTATACATCTGAATGTAAGCTGGTGTCTGGCGGGATGGAATGTGAGGAATCATGTGATTTAGAGTTTTAGGTGTCTTGTGTGTCTTAGGTGTCTTAGGGCTTTAGGTGTCTTGGGTGTCTTCGGGTTTTAGGTGTTTTGGCACAGTCCTCACCTTGCAGGGAAGCAATCTGTAACACTCTGGACAGCAATCTCTGAAGGATGTTAGCACTGGCTGATGTGGGGTCCTGCAGATGGTTATTATGCACACTAATCGTTGGTGAAATGCAAGACATAGCATAATAAAAACATTGCAGTTGTTGCCTTCCTTCCTTCCTACTGCATGTAGCAGGAATTGTTCCAGTACACACCATTTTTCTAAGTATCAGTATTTGATTTCTAGGTATGCACTCAACACTGAATTTACTTTCATTCATTGTTGACTCCAAGTACCTGCAAAACCCACTGACCATTGGCATTTGCGACGGTCGTCTGGTGTTGGTACTTTCTTACAGACAAGCACATAAACTGTGACCAATTATTCGTGTCTCCTTTAATAAAGTTAACATTCACAAATCCATCATATTCTGCAACTACACCGAAGTGAGACCACTTGCCATTGCTGTTTGCAGTAAATGCCCATATCTTGTATTCCTTCATTTGTACCTAGATTTTTCCACTCACAGCTTTTAGGTATTGGGAAAGAATACTACAGCATTCAGAATCAGAGTAAAGAACGCTTGAAACTGCAAATTTTACATGACAAATTACACTCCACTTATCCAATATCAATAATAAAACGACTCAACAGGACTTAATACACATGTGATCACTCCTCTACTGCATGCAACATATACACAAGCAATAATAATAACCCAGTTTGTAAGCTATTATGATAGGTGCGGATACAAACATTTTCGCAACGTCCATCAATGCACAGACGCAAGGCTGTCACTGCAAATCGACCTATGTGTTAATGCCACCACAAGCTGCAAGCCTACGGACACAATCTCACCACTGGCGTCACGGCTACGTCTGCACCACATACCAGAAGAAACGCGCGCCATATTAACATTCCAGTAAGATCGTAGTGATTCCATGACAGCTTTAAGCCAGGTCTACATAAGTTCTGCAGTGACTGCATACATTCATGGCTATTAATAGCTCCTAGTCAAAGACAACTGTGATATTAAGGGCTACACTAAGTTCTAAAAGGTTCTGATTTACGATAGCATATCAGTCATCCGCAGGATTTGTACTTGTCATTTTTTGTTCCTATTAATGATTTTTTTGTGATGGGTCACATGCTTCAGTTCTAAATCAAAGCTTAGTACTATCTTCTCCCTTAGTGAGGCGCTTTATAAACTCGATAAGTTGCCCGCAAAATCGTAAATAGTGATGGAGTTTGTATAATTGATTTCCACGTATTTTACTTGTGAGTTAACCACTTTAGCCAAACAGATGGTTGTTAAGTATAATTATCCCAAAGGTTTTAAAAACTCAGTAAACAGCTTTCAAGATTCTAGATGTATACAATGCTATTCTTATAACCCCAGTGGACACATTTCAGAACACAGCACAAAATACTACTTGATACTTCCTGGCAGATTAAGACTGTGCGCCCGATCGAGAATCGAAATCGGGACCTTTGCCTTTCGCGGGCAAGTGCTCTACCATCTGAGCTACCGAAGCACGACTCACGCCCGGTCCTCACAGCTTTACTTCTACCAGTATCTCGTCTCCTACCTTCCAAACTTCATAGAAGCTCTCCTGCGAACCTTGCAGAACTCAGATGGTAGAGCACTTGCCCGAGAAAGGCAAAGGTCCCGAGTTCGAGTCTCGGTCGGGCACACAGTTTTAATCTGCCAGGAAGTTTCATATCAGCGCACACTCCGCTGCAGAGTGAAAATCTCATTCTGGAAAATATTACTTGTTTGTATGAGAGATGCCTAGTATCACCATAGAGTTATGAACCGTAGCTTAATTCCATGCTCTTTAGTCAGGAAGAATTGTTTCATGCTATTTTATAAGACTAGTAACATGGTTACATAAACATAAACCTCTACACACAATGTCTCTAGTATCAAGTAAAGTAATATGTATCACTATATGTGCCAGTACTGCCATGTTTTTTTTTTGCCGGCCGCGGTGGTCGTGCGGTTCTAGCGCTGCAGTCCGGAACCGCGGGACTGCTATGGTCGCAGGTTCTAATCCTGCCTTGGGCGTGGATGTGTGTGATGTCCTTAGGTTAGGTAGGTTTAAGTAGTTCTAAGTTCTAGGGGACTGATGACCTAAGATGTTTAGTACCATAGTGCTCAGAGCCATTTGAACCATGTTTTTTTCAAGGAACACACAGAAAATGTAACAAATCTGCTAAAAACAGTGCGCACACTACACATGGCATAGAATGCATACTGTCATCCGCTACTGCAGTACTGCCATTATGTGAGCCATATGTATTTTTTACTGCTGTAGATCAATTAAGCTACAACAGTAATGCTACATGTGCATTTTATACTGGAAATTATCCTCATTTCAGTAAATAATACAGAAAATTTGATTTTTGGACACAAGAGCTGTAACTATAGCTGCACTTCATGACAAGCAACGTATGTGTGGTTTTGTATGCATAATGTGAATCTACATATATAGGAAATGTGACTCAAGTCACAAAATAAATATATTTGTGACAAGTATTTTTGACTGGTGGTGGCAAAAAGATCGTTTGGTCATAACTTACGCTAATTCATTAGGTGGTGGTGTGGCTGTAGGTGACAGGTCATCGATTGTAGTAATAAATTAGATCTGCAAACTTGAATAAATCTGAGAATCATGCAACCTGCGCGATGTTTCCATAGCAATAGGATAACGGATCGTTCAATTTCCCACTTCTCCCAGTTAGTCTAGAAAGGAGGGGGAACGGATGTTGACCTTCATCTCGACCTTGAAGGAGACCTGGTAACAATGCAGACTGCATAAGCTCTGGCTCTGACCCATTACTCTCTTTTTTGAACTTCTTACAAATATTTTATGTGGAGGGAGAAACACAGTTTGAAAGATAACTGTAAGCTCTGACCATTCCCACTCAGCTACAGTACTAACATTTGCCAACAAATGAGCCATTTGTGGGATAATTGCAAATGTGTTGTTATGAGAGATCATACGGACTTCAGCCTGCAATTTTTTGCTCATTACTGCATATAATGATGAATTAAAACATTAGGACCTCTTTCTTAATAGCATGTTGGTTCAGTTTAGGAACTTGGTTCAGCGTTCATCGATTCATCAAGTCGTTGGTAGATACCCAAAGGTATGTGACGTCAGATTTCTATTCACAAGTCACACATTTCCCCTAGATTACGTGTCCATGGCGTGATACATGTTTTGAAGAGCTGTTCGTCTAAATATCAGCGTGTTCAGACATGACCATCGACCTAGTGGAACAAGAAACAAGTTTCAGTCGACAAGGTGATATGTCTTGATTGATCTGCGGTCCAATGTAGATGATTTCAGGCTCAGTGCAATCGCAACTGACGAGATCACTGAGTCAACTTGGAAACAAGTAGGGATCGTCTACAGCAGAGGCCCATAATCACCATAGTGTGATGAAATGTTTGCTCTAAAAGACTTGCTCCTGCATTCATTACCACACACAGAGATGTATCCAGTGGCGGCTTGGGGGAGGGGGGGGGAGGTGTCGAAAATTGTGTTTTTTTATGTAAATACGAGAGCTAGTCAGTTTTAATGTGTATCATGCCACAGGAAATAATTTTATAAGTGACGCAGAAACATGCCATATCCCAGAATTCTGATGGTTATCCACTAACTTGTAGATGAGTGTGGGAATTCTGCAATGAGTAAAATCTCTGTACTCCAGATCCAGGGTGGGGTGGGAGATAAGTCCCCTCTTGCCCCACCCATTTCTCATGACGATGCCTGCACCCCAAATGTACTCTGTGGGCAGTTCTGCCACAGATAACCATCTACAGAGAGGGTAGGCCCTCAACCTCCACGTTACATGATAAGTTGTGGACCTCCAACAACTAGTCATGATTTAACTGTCCTTCCATAGATGCTCTCGACTTAATCACTCCAACAACTAACCAGCTTCTCTGTTTCCAACATCCTCATTCCCAGGTGTTGGGCCATAACAATATGTCCTATTACAAAGCTGCTTATGTCGCTTTATTTCCCCATTTGTGTCCCAGTTGGCATTAGAATGATTTCCCATTCGTATTGATTCTACTCATACAAGTGATTCAGGAGGAATGTTCATTACTGAGTGATATGACAGGAACGATCTTCTGAAGCATAAACTTCGTATGGAATATGCCATAATCTGAATGGTTTCCAACATACAACACAGATTATGATTGGTGTGGCCAGCCTTATTTACATGCATTCATTACCAGGATTACACACATACATGGAAACTTAAGTAGGAGGCAGATTCATGTTACACCAGCTTCAAAATTGTCTTTCTGACATTTTTTTAATCTTCACACATGCTGCTCCTGAAGGCTCTATTATCGGTTCCATTTTTCTGTTATTTGTCAATGATTTGCCCATCAGTTATTTTTGAAAATGACATATCTTCATTATCTCAAACCAGATTGCTTGGATAAAACACAGATTTGCACGCCACTAACCCGAAAATAAATGTATGAGTACATTAAATGAGCTCTATCTCCAAAACCATTCGAAATAGGTTATATGTCGGAATGAAATTTTTTGCTTCAGTCGAGTGGCCCTGTCATATTTCTGAATATTGATCATTCCTCCTGCGACATCCTGCACACTTTCCTTACTGCATAAAGTACCCCTGGAAGCCCACCCAGCTGGCTGCTTCCCGAGCGGCAAGGCGTGCTGGTCCCCAGCATGAATCCTCCCGGCGGATTAGTGTCGAGGTGCGGTGTCCCGGTCAGCCTGTGGAATGTTTTTAAGGCGGTTTCCCATCATCTTGGCGAATGCGGGCTGAGTCCCCTTATTCCACCTCAGTTACGCTATGTCGGTGATTGCTGCACAAACACTGTTCCATATACACGTACAGCATAATTACCATGCAAACATTTGCGGAGTTACGCTCGTCTGGTATGATAGTTCCCAGGAAGGGGAGGTGGGGGTGGAGGAGGAGGGGTGTCCACTGGGGCCGATCCGCACAATAACCCTGGGTTCGGTGTGGGGAAGCGGTTGGGTGGATGGACTGTTGTGGCCTGTTCTGGGGTTGTGAACCACTGAGGGGTACCCATCGTTTCTAGGTCCCCCATTTAACACAATACATACACCCACAACGCCACCAAGCAGCATTCAGTGTCACAGTGAGTGTATACTCCTTACCTGAAGGCTGTTAGTTTTGGAGGTTGTTTCTTATTCCCTCTTTGTCTTTTTTATCTCTAGCGATCTTGCTTCCCAAACAACTAAATGGTTCAAATGGCTCTGAGCACTATGGGACTTAACTTCTGAGGTCATCAGTCCCCTAGAACTTAGAACTACTTAAACCTAACTAACCTATGGACAGCCCACACATCCATGTCCGAGGCAGGATTCGTACATGCGACGGTAGCGGTCGCGCAGCTCCAGACTGTAGCGCCTAGAACCGCTCGGCCACTCTGGCCGGCACAACTAAATGAGCTAACCAGTTGGTTGTGTTATCTGTTTTGTCAGAAACCATCAACTTTGTTTTAGACTCATTTATTTTGACGTTATATTATTTTATCTGATTTAGTCCATTTAAACAGCACTGCTTCAACGGTTTTTTCACTCTAAATTGAAGTAGCTATTTTTGAAACATCATCACTTGCACAAGGGCTGTAAGTCAATGTATTACAAACAACGATTATCAGTCCAGGAACAGACAATCTCCACATAGGTTTTCAGAACATGTCTACTTTACATAGGTCTTCAGAACATGTATCTAGATCGCCAGACGAAAAAAGTAAAGCATCGAGAACGCATAGTCGAATGTCAGTATAACGCTGACCCACTCTTTATATAACCATCGTTGATTAGAATTACAGTTCGCTGGGATAGGCAAAATGGCCACCAGAGTGCATTAGCGTTGTTCGTTTTTAGTGTCATTACCAGGACTCGTAGGGTATATAAGGAAACATCCTCAGACGTTGAGTGAGTATTGTGAAGGACGCAGCTGTTCCACGAAGTCATATGAGACACTTTTATGAGCATTTGGCATGGTTTGAAAGTGACATTGTTATGGCTCTCTGTTTGGCTGGCTGGTCCAGTTGCTCAATATCCAGATTTGTTGGGCATCTGGATGTGACACTGTTCCAATGTTGGATTGTATGGGAACATGAGAGTAGGCATGCTTGCCATGTTCCAAAAGACTAAATCTGACCATCACAAGGAAGGATCGCCAAATTGTGCAATCGCTTGAGATTGTGCACCTGTAGTGTCCTGGGGTCAGCAGGAAAGAGCTATCGATCAAGTTGAACACACTTTATTTAACTGAAATGCCTTCTTGGCTTGCTGTATTTCCACGTTCAAGAACAACAAGAAATACAACAATTATTGTGGTGGCAAAAGCCAGATAAAGTCTACAAGACAATAAAAAGAAATAATAACAATCAAATTACTATGCTACACAATTCCAAAGTAGCGTTAAGCTCAACAAGATACTAATTTCTACAGAAAACTACGACGAGTGTCTACTGGGCTAGAGCCGGCATGGGTATTGGCTGGAGCTGTTATAGCTGTAGGTATGCATTGCTGGTTTGACTCTTCTGGTGTGCTTATAACACCGATTATGCAGAGTGCTACACTTAGTCACATTAGCTACAATTGGTGGATTTCTGTCATATCGCTTTTCACGAAGTAGTGCCGTGTTTATGCGGAAAGTCTGTTGATGTTTACATTCACTGGCGATGTTTTGATATGAGCTCTTGAAGGGAGGTCGGCAGCCCACCATACTTGTATGTTGTGAGGGCCGTCTAACTGCTAAGGGGGCCGCACAGCACCTGTCATCCACGACCAGGTAATGGAGTCCCTACAACATTCAGTGTCCTTTCGCATCATTGGCCAGAGACTAGCAACAATCAGACTAGGGACTTGCTGTCCCATGGAAGAACTGCAGTTAACATCACAAAACAAATATATGTGTCTGGAGTGATGCTGTGGGCGGGATGCATGAACCTGGTGGTGAATTGCCTTGTTCAGCCACTAATCGCAGTCATGCAGCTGCCCAGCACGATTATCGCCATTGAGTATGGTGGTGACGTGCAGAGTGATCCCATTGTTTCAGTGTTTGCGAGAGGCACAGTGGTGTTAGTCCTGATGTCATCATGTGGGGAGCCATTGGCTATCATTCCAGGTCATGGCTGGTAGTGAGTGACTGCAGCATCTCTGAGAGCACAACACTATGTCATGGCCATCCTGCGTCCTCATGTGTTATCTCTCATTTGCCAGTCTCGTGGTGCAATTTTTCTTCCACATATGGCAAGTGTCTCTATGAACTGTCTTCATTATGTTGAGGTAATCTCATAGGCCAGCGAGATCCCACGATCTGTGTCTGACAGAACATGTGTGGCGTGTACTCTGTTCCAGTGCCAGTATCCAGGATATCAAAACCTCGATATAGCAGTTTTTCTCCAGCTTGTCTCACAAGAGGATAAAATGGCTTTATGAGACCCTTCCCATTCAAATTAGAGCAAGCAGCCAGGTCATGGGAGGTGGAACATCATAGTGATAAATGGCCTCATATTGCCAAAGCTTTTCTAGATTTGACTCGAGTTTATCTTCTGTCCTTGAAGGTGCTTCACTTTCTTGTCAGGTGGTGCATATTAGAGCTATAGAACAACTGCATTAAAACTACAGAATGCAGTATAGCAAACGGCATCTGAGTCTGGCAATTAGATACACCGCATTAACTTAGTACCCCACATGTAACACGGATGCTTTCCTGCATTTTATGATTTCGACACAGTCTATAGCGTTGGTCTACGTACACACTGTCAAGATTTGACGCATTATCAGTAACTTACGTCGTTCTATACCTGAAGATTGTCTGACATAGCCTCTTTAAAATAATCTCAAACAGCTATGTTACCAGCTTATGTCAAGATTTTTTAAATGATTTCATGATTCCATCAACTAACATTATCTTTATTTGATGTACCATTGTACAGTTTCGTCCTTGGGACACTTTTAGGTATCTAAAACGAAAGCATTGTACACTGGATAAATTAGATCAATTATGAATTTAACATGGGAACAAGGTATATCTCAAAATCTACTAAAACGATTACTTCTTGCTTTGTGGACGATTACTCAATGGGGTATTATGCCATGTACGCCTTTCCTCCTGTGACTGTATGTAATGGTCATAAAATAAATTATAAATTGTTTTTCACTCTTTTAGTAGCACATTACTTTCGAACAATTGATGCTACGTTAGTATCACATTGCTTATGAGCAATTGTTGCAAAGCTTTTATGCACAAGGTCGATCTTTTTAACGTACTTACGTTACGAAGATTATAATTATTTTACAGAAATTTGTTAATTAGACTATATATATCTTTGTGCACAATTATATTGAATTATCGCACATCATTGGTGTAAATATGACAGTATGTAATTTCCTCAGAGTAACTTGTAAATATTTGTTGTATTACCATGGAGGCATATCATTTTTGAATAATTGTTACAAAAATCTTACATACAAAGTCGATCACAGATTTCTGATGAACCATTACTGAAAATCACGAAAATCGAGTAAAATCTTTCATGACTTGCTTTATCGTAATGTGATCTGCATCAAAGTCATATTTATTAATAAGTACAATAATGATTGTACGATCTAAGGTTGTGTAATGGTTTGGCGTAGACCTGGTAAAAAGTCGTCTAGTTCATTTAAAACTCTGTCTGACTGGTTTTTTAGATGGATGTAAATTTCAGTTTCTTTCATCAGATGTATGATTTTTACCTTTCTATAACATATGGAATATTTGTAATCATTTATTAATATTAGGTATTTTGTAGTTACTGTCTTTAAAGAAATGTAAGATCTTTGTAACATTTATTCAAAAATTACATGTTCCCACAATAACAGAATAAATATTTACAAGTTCCAGAATGAAATTTTCACTTTGCAGTCCTATTTGCAAGTTGTTTTAAGGATATTACATACAGTCATATTTACACCAATGATGAACAATAATTAAACATAATTGAGAACAAAGACATATACAGCTTAATTAAAGCATTTCTGTAAAATAATTATAACCCTCTTAGGGCAAGTACGTTAAAACTTCGACCTTGTGTGTAATAGCTTTGCAACAATTGCTCAGACGTAAGGTTTTCCTAACATAATTATAAACTTTGTCTAATTTATTTTATGACAATTACATGAAGTCATAGGAGCAAAGACGTACATGGCATAATGTAATATTAAAGAATCGTCCAAGAAGTTACAATCCTCCCAGGATATTTTGGGATATGACTTGTTCCTATGGTAAATGCTTAACTGATATTAATGCATCCAATGTATAATGTTTCTGTTTAAAATACGTGAAAATGGCTTACTGCTGAAGCTACACAATTGTCCATCATCAAATAGACAATGTCAGCTGAAGACATCAGAAATCATTTAAAAATTGAACCTAGTTCCAGATTGTACCGCAGTTAAGATTATTTCAAGCTATCTGGCGTGTATGTCTGTACATGTCTCTAAATGTTCTCTGGCGTTTTTAAGTGCCCCCTCTCTGCACAGTGCAATGTAATTCTCTCTGATTCTTCACTCGTTTCGTAAATCAAAGATCTGTCACGAGGCTCAATGTGTTCTTAGTCGATTGTTCAGTTGAATCTTTATCTCCGTGTAATATAAGATGCTTCTGATTCAAGACAACAGAACACTTTCGGCTACTGCACAAAATTGCTTGAAATTATCCGTCTGTTGCTATATCGATCTTTCTATTTGTATTTCAATCGTCAGCTTTCTTCTAGCGTTCCGAGTTTTTGTATTTGGTTTCTCTTTTAGAAATTATCTCCAGCATTACTAACATATTTTAGAAATCAGAACCACCTCTTATTCGCAGTGGCACAGTAGGTTTCGTGTGGAACAGCACCCATGGACTAATCCCACAGTACCTGGTGTAGCTTTTAGATACTTTATTTGGATGCTCTCTGAAGTAAGCGAAATTTAACAGTCGATGTAGGAGGTAGAAATGCATTCATACAGGTAACTCTTACTAAAACATTGAGACACATGCATTGATAACTTAGAAGATACCTTGCCAAGTCCAAATTAGTGGCCTTTATTTAAAATGCAGTCTCATGCTATATCGATGAATCACATTGTGTTTTGACATTTTTATAGTGATTCTCGTCTTTATGTGTTTGTAGCCCTCCTATCCCCATGTCAACACAGTCAAAATTTTATAAACATGATTTCTTATGTAAACAGAACAGACCATCTGTGGATGTGCCTGAAAACTGTTTTTAGCCACTGAATAATAGTGAAAATTGACCATCAGTGTCATTGGTAATTATAGAAATAAACATTTGATTCGTAAGACACTGTAATTCTGATGTACGGCTTGTTCGATGCTATATGAATGACTTGGAAAACCACCAAATTAAAAGTACGAACCATAGCGGGAGATTGTTGGTTGTGTCGGTTCAGCAGAATTTTCAGTGAATTAGGTCAGTTACTAACAAGGTGAGTCTGATAATTCGAGTTATTAAATAGTATAATGAGAACACTGACCATACAATGTTTACATGGGACAGTACGTTCTTTTTTGTGCTGAATGTTAATAAACAAACATTACGATGAGTATTTGTTTGCTTTTAAACCCTTTAAAATCACGTCCAACTTCACATGAAGCAATTTACGTGCAACCTTGGACAAACCAACGACCACAAGATCAGTATAAACAAATCCACGGGAGTTGTGGATTTGAGAATAGACTGCGGCCCTACAACCCATGCAGAGGTCTGAGTGCATTAAAAATAACTTGTGATAGAGCGCATCCTTGAAAGATTCTGTTTCTGAATATGCTGTTCTTGTGTTTTGCGCTCACCACTTACAGCTGTCTTGTTTTTAGGAGAGCCGCGTATCAGTAGCCCGTCTCTGCAATCTCTTCCAACTTTCATCAGTTCCTCAATCATTTTCCCCTTTTGCATTATCAAACGCTTTCCGAATATGTATAATTTTGTACAGAGAACCTTGTAAAAATTGCGCCTAACGCTGAATGCAACAAGTGAAGACGTACGACTCCCCTGACGTTAAGATGATATTCTAAAAACGATTAATTGTTGTCCTAGTGAAATAACAGCATTTTTCCAGTCAATTAAATCTTTATTATAATTATTTACCCCCAAACAAAGGGCGTTTAATTGCGTCTCCCATCAATATAACGAGCAGCGCGTAATCACATTAATATTAATCATCAAAAATGTCCACTGGGGGATTTGCGCCGTAATTAATAATCTATAGGATTAAAAAAAAATTTTCTCTTCTCCAATTCGGGAAAAAAACTGTTTTAAAAGCGTGTCACTTACAGGTTTTTCCAGACAATGGTTACATGGGACCCAATACATTTTAAATGAACTGCTTTAAATGAAGTGTTTAAAGATATTAACGGTGATATAACGAACACAAAGGCTCCTTTCATCTTATATCACAGGGTGCCTTACCTTGTAATACACTCTATGACAAATTATGCGTCGACGCGGTAATTTTATAGTCCGTTACCTGCGGAATAATTGCTGTTGGGAATTCAATAAATTTTTAAGGTAAATCTTGCAGTTAGATACCACCCACACCCAAAAATTTCATATTTTCTCTTTTTGTACTAACAAATATCACGTTCCAACTAAGAACTATTTCCAGTCGTTATTGTTTTCTAATTTTTTTGAATTCATTAGTGCTCTTCTCCTTTCCTCCTCACTTACCCAAAATTCTTATTATTTTCTACCTAAGATTGTTACTAAATTTAGTACTGCATTGGTAAAATGAATTCTCTATGCTATTTGAAATTATTGGATAGTTTTTGCTACAGATTTTTTTTTTTTTCATTGATTCCAGTCAGTGTTTTAACTAAATTTAAATGAAAGTAACAGAACATTTTGTCCCTCTGTCCGTACAAGCTATATACATACTAGCTGACAAACCCATCATTGCATGAGTATTCATTTTTGCAGTTTCCTACTAGAAACGAAAACAAAAAATTAACTGTGTTTTTAGTGTAATATCGAACAAATTTCAGTTCCATGTATTTGTGAATATAACCTTGAAATTATAATAAATTCGTACAAAGAAATATGCATCTCAGTGTTTATGACGTCATATCTTCTGAACTATGATAGGTAAAAACGTGAAACTTCCTGGCAAATTAAAACAGTGTGCTGGACCGAGATTAGAACTAGCTTTTCTTGTGCAAGTGCTCTATTATGGCTAGGTTGTTCTTATCCCCAGTGTCATTGATTTCTAACAATTTGATTGGGATCGATCCAGCGGTTTGGAAGAAGATGAGCAACATACACATCCATTTTTACAATATGTACTTATATGAATATGTATGCACAAATTTATGTATGTCCAGGAAGGAACACGTGTTGCATTGATATTGGCTCTGACATTCTATGTATACTTTAATGAATTAGCTCATTATTCATCTATTACAATAACATCTTTCCCGTTCCTGACTTTTTTTAAATTTTTATTTTGGTAGGGGTCAGCTATCATTAAATTTATTGTCTGTTATATGTAAATTGAAGGAGGAGAAGAGAAGAAAGGAAAGGAAAAGGAGGGGATCACTGCCTTGGGACATCAGGCAGAATCAGCAGCGTCGAGTGAAAATGTTTACCAGACTGGGATTCGAACCTTGGATCTCCTCCTTACTAGGCTTGTGCGTTAATCACTGCGCCATCAGGACACATCGTTATCACCACTGTGCAGGCTACCTTGGCACGCCTCTCAGCTGATCCTCATTTCGAACCAACACCACCTATTCATATAATCTGATAGGCCTAGTTGGGCAATGGATACACCTTCTTCAGTGGAGAGGCACAGATGCACTATTTAATCAAAAGTATCCGGACATCTAGCTGAAAATGACTTATAAGTTCGTGGCGCCCTCCATGGGTCATGTTGGAGTTCAGTATGGTGTTGGCCCACCCTCAGCCTTCATGACAGCTTCCATTCTCGCAGGCATACGTTCACTCAAGTGCTGGAAGGTTTCTTGGGAAATGGCAGCCCATTCTTCACGTAGCGCTACACTGAGGAGAGGTATCGATGTCGGTCGATGAGGCCTCGCTCGACGTCAGTGTTCCGAAACATCCCAAACGTGTACTGTAGGATGCAGTTCAGGACTCTGTGGAGGCCAGTCCATTACAGGGATATTATTGTCGTGTAACCACTCCACCACAGGCCGTGCATTATGAGCAGGTGCTCGATCGTGTTGAAAGATGCAATCGCCATCACCGAATTGTTCTTCAACAGTGGACAGCAAGAAGGTGCTTAAAACATCAATGTAGGCCTGTGCTGAGTGCCACGCAAAACAACATGGGGTGCAAGTCCCTCCCATGAAAAACACGACCACACCATAACACCACTGCCTCCGAATTTTACTGTTGGCACTACACATGCTGGCAGATGACGTTCACCAGACATTCGCCATACCCACATCCTACCATGGGGTCACCACATTGTGGACCGAGATACGTCACTCTGTACAACGTTTCCCCACTGTTCAATCGTCCAATGTTTACGCTCCTTACACCAAGCGAAGCGTCATTTGGCATTTACCAGCGTGATGTGTAGCTTATGAGCAGCTGCTCGACCATGAAATCCAACTTTTCTTACCTACCGCCTAACTGTCATAGTACTTGCAGTGGATCCTGATGCAGTTTGGAATTCCTGTGTGATGGTCTGAACAGATGTCTGCCTCTTCCACAATACGTGCCTCTTCAAATGTCGGCGTTCTCTGTCAGTCAACAAACCAGATAGGCTTGAACGCTTTTGTGCTGTACGTGACCCTTTACGTTTCCACTTCGCTATCACATCGGAAACAGTGGACCTAGGGATGTTAAGGGTGTGGAAATCTCGCGTACAGACATATGACACAAGTGACACCCAATCACCTTACCACGTTCGAAGTCCGTGAGTTTCGCGGAGCGCTCCATTCTGCTCTCTCAGGATGTCTAATGACTACTAAGGTCGCTAATATTTAGTACCTGCAGCACAATGCACCCAATATAAAAAAACGTATGTTTTTGGGGGTATCTGGATACTTCTGATCACATAGTGTACGTCCGCCTCCTGTCAGAATCTCAGAGGGAGAACGTTATTAGAAATGGACAGAGACTGCAGATAGGTGGCGCTCGGTGGGGGTGGGGGTTAGCCGTGAGGCGTGTCAAGACAGTCCGTGCAGTTGCGGTAACGCTGTTTCCCAGATGGTGCAGTGGTTACCGCACCTGGCTAGCAAGCACGAGATCCTGGGTTCTAATTCTAGTCCTGTACACATTTTCACAGGTTGCCGCTGATTCCGCGTAGTGTCCTGATGCCGCTGACAGCAGTGATTCCCTCCCTTTCCTGTTATTTCGCCGGCCGAGGTGGCCGAGCAGTTCTAGACGCTACAGTCTGGAACCACGCGACCGCTACGGTCGCAGGTTCGAATCCTGCCTCGGGCATGGATGTCTGTGATGTCCTTAGGTTAGTTAGATTTAAGTAGTTCTAAGTTCTAGGTTACTGATGTCCTCAGAAGTTAAGTCCCATAGTGATCAGAGCCATTTGAACCATTTGAACCTGTTATTTCTTCCCCTCTCCACCTTCAGCTTACATGTAATGTATGACAGCCGAGGATTCCACGTGGTTTCTGTACTACTGCGCCCCACTTTCCTCTCCTGGGCGACTCTCTTCATATCAGGATTCAGAGTCGCACTTGTTCAACCTCTTTTGCAGCACGGCGAGCAGCAAACTCAGCCGTACTGCCGCCGGCCTCGCGTGATTTTCTGCAGCGACGTCACTGAGGAAGGGGGCGAGGATAAGGATAAGGACACGGGGCTGCCAACAGGTTGGCGCGCTAACGAGCCGTAACGCGAGGACAAAGGAGTTACTCCTTCACCCCACCCCTACATCCACTCCCGCCCTCCGCTCTCGCTGTAAAGGCGTCATCGCGTTCCGTTGCCACCAGGACTACTCGTCGACGATGCAGATGACACTAGAGACGAAGACGGATACCGCCACCACAGTGTCTGACGAGTACATATCGTTAGGTAACATTCAGGAATTAGGGATGAACGATTATGGAAAAAGTTCAACGGTGGTTTACTCCATATCTGGAAAGCAAAAAGCTGAAGAATGTCAGCCAGTATCTACAAACGGGGAAAGGTTTGAATTAGAGTACGGTCTTGTATAGTGGGGGGTACCACATGGATGTGTTCTGGGTCCATTGTTTTTCTTGATATGAAGTGACGGAAAGGAAACAGCAACACCAAAAATTAATTTATGTAGAGTAAAGAAATTTTCGGAATGCATTTTTCTATGCAGCGTATTTAACTGATTAACGTTGCGCGATCACAGTTTAATGCAAGAGTGACGTAAGTCATTGCAAATACGAAATGATGGTACATTAATAACCAGCGTGATACCCAGAATTATACATGAAAACATCGAAACGTATAGGTACAGAATGCCAGTTACTGGGATAAAGTTCCGTGCCTGATACACTCGGTCGGTCGATACAGCAACGGTTAATGCTTCTTGTGGATGACGTTGGAGTTGTCATTCGATGATGTCCCATATCTTCTCGACTGGAGACAGATCTGGTGATCGAGCAGGCCAAGGCAACGTGTCGACATTGTAGAGCATGATCGGTTACAATAGCGGTATGTGAGCGATCGTTATCGCGTTGGAAAACATCCCCTGGAATGTATGACGGCACAGCAGCTCAGATCACCAGACTGACGTACAAATCAACAGTCAGGGTGAGTGGGATAAATGCCAGAGTCCTACTGGCTGGTTCAAATGGCTCTGATCACTGTGGGACTCAACTGCTGAGGTCATCAGTCCCCTAGAACTTGGAACAACTCAAACCTAACTAACCTAAGGACATCACACACATCCATGCCCAAGCCAGGATTCGAACCTGCGACCGTAGCGATCGCGCGGTTCCAAACTGTAGCGCCTAGAACCGCTCGGCAACTCCGGCCGGCAGAGTGCTCCTGCTGTCATACGAAATCGCGTCTCAGACCATAACTCCAAGTTAAGGTCCAGCACGGAAACAGGTTGGCTGCACGCCCGCAACTGGCCTCCTTCTAACCAACACGCGGCCATCACTGGCACCGACGCAGAACCAGCTCTCGTCAGAAAACACAACAGACGCCCATCCTGCCCTCAATGAGTTCTCACTTGACACCACTGAAGTAACAAATGCCTATGGTTTGGGGTCAGTGGAAGGCATGCTACAGGGCTTCTGGCACAGAGCTGTACTTGAAGTAACCGATTTGTAGCAGTTCGTTGAGTGTTGTACCATCTACTGCTCAGACTGCTGCTGTAGATGCAGTTACGATGCGCCACAGGCCATTGACGTAGTAGATAGTGTCGGAAGTTCCATGCGGCTTTTCGCGGATGATGCTGTAGTATACAGAGAAGTTGCAGCATTAGAAAATTGTAGCGAAATGCAGGAAGATCTGCAGCGGATAGGCACTTGGTGCAGGGAGTGGCAACTGACCCTTAACATAGACAAATGTAATGTATTGCGAATACATAGAAAGAAGGATCCTTTATTGTATGATTATATGATAGCGGAACAAACACTGGTAGCAGTTACTTCTGTAAAATATCTGGGAGTATGCGTGCGGAACGATTTGAAGTGGAATGATCATATAAAATTAATTGTTCGTAAGGCGGGTACCAGATTGAGATTCATTGGGAGAGTGCTTAGAAAATGTAGTCCATCAACAAAGGAGGTGGCTTACAAAACACTCGTTCGACCTATACTTGAGTATTGCTCATCAGTGTGGGATCCGTACCAGATCGGTCTGACGGAGGAGATAGAGAAGATCCAAAGAAGAGCGGCGCGTTTCGTCACAGGGTTATTTGGTAATCGTGATAGCGTTACGGAGATGTTTAATAAACTCAAGTGGCAGACTCTGCAAGAGAGGCGCTCTGAATCGCGGTGTAGCTTGCTCGCCAGGTTTCGAGAGGGTGCGTTTCTGGATGAGGTTTTGTGGCGGTGTTCGTAGCGACAAGCAATTCGCTGTAGAAACAGCTTACGAAGTCACCGCCACACTTTTAATAGCGGGCCGACCGGTCCGCTGGAACAGTGAACAGAAAGATGAAAGCCCAAACACTCAGATTAAATAAAAGTCGGTATTTATCTTTATTAACGAAGATACAGAAACAAGGTCGTGAACTCCGTGTCTACAGAGATCTGTCTAGTTCGAGTCGGAGTGGCTAGGTCAGCGTCGGCTGACGACAAACAACAACTCTGCTGCGATGAACACACGACTGACTAGCAAGTACACAATTCGGTGGCGAGTATACAACTGAGCGGCGAATAGAGAACTGTCCTAGCGCTCGCGACTCCAGCGCTTAAGAAGCCAGAAGCCAGCGGTGGCGCGCGCAGACTTGCGGCGATTTCCTGTATCGCTGGCGCTGCTTATGCGGACGGCGTCCGGACTTTGATGCTGCCAACCTTTTGGCAGCGGGCTCGGTTGGCATTACTGGCTAGGATATAACATGAGGTATCGAATATATTGCTTCCCCCTACTTATACCTCCCGAGGAGATCACGAATGTAAAATTAGAGAGATTAGAGCGCGCACGGAGGCTTTCAGACAGTCGTTCTTCCCGCGAACCATACGCGACTGGAACAGGAAAGGGAGGTAATGACAGTGGCACGTAAAGTGCCCTCCGCCACACACCGTTGGGTGGCTTGCGGAGTATCAATGTAGATGTAGATGTACGCTGAAAACAATGGTCCGGAGACGGGTCTTCTTGCGACCGTATAGTTCTGTGACCACGGCTGGCGGTAATCATGTACAGTGGCTACATTCCTACCAAGTCTTTCTGCAATATTGCTGAATCTACAGCTTCTCATCTCCCTGTTACACGACACCCGTTCAAACTTAGTGAGGTTTTGGTTATGGTTGAAACGTGGGGCTTAGGGAAGGCAGGATTTGGTGTTGACGAGGCCTTACTCAGTTACCGTTGGTTGCTCAGTAATTTTTTTTCTTTTAATCACGTACACTTTATTTGAAACCAATTGCGAATGAGGTTGACAATAAGGAACAATTATCAAATTCGACTATTAAGACACAATGTCTAATAAAAAAATTCTTAAACGAGTTGCACTCATGGTTGAAGGCCTTATTGGCCAGAAAATCTAATTATTTGGCGGCTGATGGCCTGGATGGAAAATTCTTAAGAACAGTTAAACTTCTACCAGAGATACTAAAATTATTATTATTATTCACGTTTGGGCCCTACTGGACCACGCGAAGTACAATCACGGGGCATTCAGTTATTTTCTTTTAGACTTTCTCTCTGCCCAAATTGTTTTCATTCTCTCGGAATGAGCTCTTTTCCTTTCATCAGACCATGTGGTTCCAGTTTTCTTTGGTTTTTCAGCTTGACCAACTACCCAGTCATGAATTTTTTGCCTAAATAATTTTCTGTCTTGAATTTCATCTTGTTTTATATCTGCCTCTTTCATGTCCTCTTTTATAGCAGCAATCCATTTTATTTTCTCAAATTTAGCTTTAATTCGATTTTCGTAGAATTCCACTACTTGTTTAGTTAGTCTGGTAGCATCCATTCTTTTAATATGCCCATAAAATTTTAATCTGCGTTTTTTCATATCCGAATATATGCTGGTGTATTGTTGAATTTCACTATTTGCTCTTAGCCTGTATGTTCCTTCTTCAGTATATTTTGGACCTAGAATTTTTCTGATTACTTTTCTTTCTCTTTTTTGGATTTCTTGAATGTCCTTTTTTCTTTTTAAAATTAGCGTTTCAGCCCCATAAAGGCACTCTGGTTTTATGACCGTGTTGTAATGTCTCAATTTAGAGTACCTCGAGAGACATTTTTTGTTGTAGATGTCTTTTGTAAGTCTAAAAGCTGTCTCCATCTTTTGACAACGAATTTCATTTCCAATTTTTTCTAGACCAGTCTCTGAGATTGTTTCACCTAAATATTTGAATTGCGAAACTCTTTTGATTTTTCCATACTTAGTTTCCAAAAGTTTGGGTGCCAGTTTGTTGCTAGTCATATACTGTGTTTTTTCAAATGAGATTTGGAGACCTACTCTTTCTGCTGTTTCTTTAAGAATTTCTATTTGTTTCTGAGCAATTTGGATGTCCTGCGTTAGAATAACCAAGTCGTCTGCAAAGGCCAAACAGTCTATTCGAATATTTGTTCGTCCTGATTTCACTGGTTGGTCAATTTTGAACTCCAATTTTCGTTCGCGCCACTCTTGTATTACTTTTTCTAGAACGCAGTTAAATAGCAACTGAGAGAGTCCATCACCTTGCCTCACGCCTGTTTTTATTTCAAAGGATTCTGAAATTTCTCCTCTGAACTTTACTTTTGATTTTGTACCAGTTAGCGTGTCTCTGATAATTGCCGTGGTTTTAGGATCCAGGCCTTGTTCTTTCACAATTTGGAAAAGAGATTCACGATCCACTGAGTCATAAGCCTTTCTAAAATCTACAAAGGTACAAACTAGTTTTTTATTGTAAATTTTTTGATGTCTGAGAATTAGTTTGAGGACTAAAATCTGTTCTGGGCAAGATCTATTTGGCCTGAAACCTGCTTGATATTCGCCAATTTTCCATTCAAGTTGTTGTTGTGCTCGGTTCAGAAGACATTGAGAGAGGATTTTGTATGTGACTGGAAGAAGAGAAATTCCTCTATAATTATTAACATCAGTTTTGTCTCCCTTCTTATGAAGTGGGTGAATCAAGGCGGTTTTCCATTCATCAGGAATTTTTTCAGTTTGCCAAATGTTTTGCATGATTGAAGTAATTTCTTTAACGGTTTTTGGACCAGCTGCCTTTAAAAGTTCTGCAACAATTCCATCTTCACCATCTAAAATATTATATTAAAAAAAACACTTAATTTGCAAAATTTCACTATTAAGAGACAATTCCTAATTAAAAATTCTCTAGACAAATTGCATTCACGAGGTTGCGACCCTCGCAAGTACAGCCTCTCGATCAGGCAATAAATGCGTGCCGCCAGCAGTCCCGGCTTGTCGCCTCGCTGCTGGACCTCCCTTTGGCTCTGTCCCAACCGAACTCCCGACACACCCGACCTGGAAAACACTTGACGTAATTCCAAAGATAGTACCACAGTACTAGACGTCGATAAACGCTGCTGCTGCCACTTGCGGACAGACAGTGCTAGCAAACGTAGTGGTGCCAGTAAAAACAAGAAGAAAACGAGACGCCACTATCCCTATTACACGATGCCAACCTACCAACGGCACCAACGCGAGCCGCACACGGCTCAATGGTGCCTTCGCCCTCTTAAAGGCATTCTTGACTAGCATCATCTCATCACGCTCATGACAGTTACGACGTGTATTTAAAGCAAACATTACTTGCATCCTCACAGTGGCGCTACTGGCGCCACTCTTATGCGACTGGCGCGAAATTTGAACTGGCATCATCTTTAAGATGTAGGAACACGCCTGCCAACTTTCGTTTATGTCGCACAACTCCTTCTTGGTGTTGTCCGCCCCGATAGCTGAGAGGTTATGCAGCACGGTAACTCAGGGTGTTCGGTCAGAGGGTTAGCTGCCCTCTGTAATAAAAAAAAACTGAGTTAATGGATCAACGACGGACTGAAACGGATGTCTTGACATCCGCCCCGAGCAGATGCAACGAACGAAAACGAACGAAATGAGATTAGAAAAACAAAAAAAGAAAAAAAGTGGTCAGAGTGACGGATTGCTGTCCCGTGGGTCCGGGTTCGACTCCCGGCTGGGTCGGGGATTTTCTCCGCTCAGGGATTGGCTGTTCTGTTGTCTTCATCATCATTTCATCCCCATCCGGCGCGCAGGTCGCTAATGTGGCGTCGAATGTAATAAGACCTGCACCAAGGCGGCCGGACCTGCCCCGTAAGGGGCCTTCCGGCCAATGACGCCCAACGCTCATTGCCATTTTTCTTGGTGTTGCGATTTTTTCCCCTGTCGGTGTATATGAATGATATGCCACTATAAATGACAGACGACACAAAAATTGTTATCTTTGCAGATGTCCCAAGTCTTATTTTGAAAGGCGTGTAATATAAATTATGTAGCTAACACAGTAGTCAGTAACATCAGCACATGGCTTTCAGAGAACAAATTAACCTTCAAAATGCAATACTCACTATTTCTGACACAGAAGTCATGTAAAAGCGATATTTTACTGTCCGAAGGATGGTCAAACAGTTAGTGATGTCACCATTTTAAATTTATACGAGTGAAGGTAGATGGAAGACTATCATCGGAGGAGCACCTGCAGAAACTGAATGCTGCTGTCTTCACTATAACAACGATCTCCACTGTGTCTGACAATGAAACACGTAGGCTTCCTGCAACGCTCACTTTCATTCAGTTACCTCATACGTAGTTATAATTATGCAGTGACCAAGAATATTCTTAGCATAGGAACAGGCTGTCAAACAGATCTGCAGTGTCATTTCGCGAACTTCGTGTATGCCATAGTCCAGATTTCTCTAACTCGACTGTTTCTGTACATATATTCCATCATACGATGTGGAATGAACATCAATTTACTGAACACTAGAGGAGAATATAATACACATTTAGATAAAACTGTCTTTATCAGTGAACATAAAGAATACACTCTTCAGCAGGCATCATTTTCCATAGGCTTCCAGTAGAACTGAAAACAAAATGAGTGACAGATATCAAGTATCCAAATACGAGTTGACCAGTTTTCTGGTGGCACACTCCTGTTCTGTACATGAGTTTCTTGCAGACAACTTTTCTCTGTAAAGCTTTATTTATTCGTGTACTCTCTTTCCCACATTTAGTAATTAGTAATTGTTTAATACTTTGTTTAAAAATTTCCTAATCAGCATTCTGTACACTGTGTAATGACTAGGTCAATGCACCAGTAGCTTTTGTTCGCTTGGTCTCACACAACCGGTTAGATAAATAAATGAAAAGAAAATCCGTCAAGTGCGGAGCTACGGTTGGGTTCTGGGAGGGGACGGAAGGGAATGCCACAGTTTCCCACTTCTTCCTCCCTTATCTATCCCCAGGTTCAGTTTTCTGTTATCATTAATCAATCGTTCTGTTACTAAGTGTAAGTCCTGAAGTGATTATCCCGTGTAGCTATGTGCCACGGTCTGATGGTATTAACATGTTTTCATTTTATCTTTCTTTATTTTTCCTTCGGTTATTGAACCACACAGTCATTGTAAACTGTACTACAGGATGAAAAGTATCCAGACACATATATTGGACATTAATATGGGCTTTGTCCATCCATCGCCTTTATGACGGTTTGAACTCTGCCGGGAACAATTTAGGTGAGGTGTCTGGATGTTTCTGGTGGAATGGTTCAAATGGCTCTAAGCACTATGGGACTTAACATCTGAGGTCATCAGTCCCCTAGACTTAGAACTACTAAAACCTAACTAACCTAAGGACATCACACACATCCCTGCCAGAGGCACAATTCGAACCTGCGACCGTAGCAACAGCGGGGCTCCCGACTGAAGCGCCTAGAACCGCTCGGCCACAACGGCTGGCTCTGATGGAATGGCAGCACGTTTTTCTTCAAGAGCGGAAACCAGAGAATGTAGATCTTGAGCGAAATTTACGTTCTAACTCATCCCAAAGGTCTTCTGTTCGTTCAGTGCGGGATTCTGGGAAGGCCAGCCCATTTCAGAGATGTTATTGTCGGCAGAGCTCCGTATCAAAGATCGTATTTCAAGACGGGGTGCACTGTCATGTTGATACGAAAAATCATTCTCTCTGTTGTATACAGAACAAAATGCTGTATAATGTATTCATATCATTCGGCATTTACCATTATCTTAAGCGCAATAAGGGGACCACAATGTAACAACGAAAAACACTCCCATACCTTAACATCAACTCCTTCGTACTTTACTATTGGCACTAAACATACTGGCAAGTAATATGTTCCGACCATACGCCAAAACCGAAGACTACCATCGTGTTCGAACAGCGTACGACATGAGTCATCACATTACATCACTTGTTTGCAGTCATTCACTGTGCAGAGGCGTCTCTCTTTGCAACCCCTCCAGCGTCACTTAGCATTGATTGTAGAAATGTGTCGCTTATGAGGAGACGCTCGACCATATTCCTTTAACTCCCTATGCACACTCGTCGTGGTAACTGGACTGTTCGAAGCATTTTGGACCTCGTGAGTGATTCATTCTGCTGATTTCCTACAATTTCTACAATCATCCTCCACAATGTTTGGAGGCTGCAGCACACACAGTTTTATGAAGCGGGGCTACACTGGCTAGAAAAGAATTAGCTAATAGTGTGTTTATTAAAGATCACTAGAGGCAGCTTCCTGGAGGTCAGACTGTTCAGAATTAATGAAATAATGTAATTACATAACAAAATATACAGACGAATGCAATGAATGCTCCTCCAGCACTGACATGACGTGAAACTGGTCACGTTGCACACAAAATACACTACTGGCCATTAAAATTGCTACACCAAGAAGAAGTGCAGATGATAAACGGGTATTCATTGGACAAATATACTATACTAGAACTGACATGTGATTTCATTTTCACGCAATTTGGGTGCATAGATCCTGAGAAATCAGTACCCAGAACAACCACCTCTGGCCGTAATAGCGGCCTTGATACGCCTGGGCGTAGAGTAAAACAGAGCTTGGATGGCGTGTACAGGTACAGCTGCCCATGCAGCTTCAACACGATACCACAGTTCATCAAGAGTAGTGAATGGCGTATTGTGACGAGCCAGTTGCTTGGCCACCACTGACCAGACGTTTTCAATTGGTGAGAGATGTGGAGAATGTGCAGGCCAGGGCAGAAGTCGAACATTTTCTGTATCCAGAAAGGCCCGTGCAGGACCTGCAACATGCGGTCGTGCATTATCCTGCTGAAATGTAGGGTTTCGCAGGGATCGAATGAAGGGGAGAGTCACGGGTCATAACAAATCTGAAATGTAACGTCCACTGTTCAAAGTGACGTCAGTGCGAACAAGAGGTGACCGAGACGTGTAACCAATGGCGCCCCATACCATCACGCCGGGTGATACGCCAGTATGACGATGACGAATACACGCTTCCAATGTGCGTTCACTGCGATGTCGCTAAACACGGATGCGACCATCATGATGCTGTAAACAGACCCTGGATTCATCCGAAAAAAAATGATGTTTTGGCATTCGTACACCCAGGTTCGTCGCCGAGTACACCATCGCAGGTGATCCTGTCTGTGATGCAGCGTCAAGGGTAACCGCAGCCATGGTCTCTGAGCTAATAGTCCATGCTGCTACAAACGTCGTCGAACTGTTCGTGCAGATGTTTGTTGTCTTGCAAACGTCCCCATCTGTTGAGTCAGGGATCGAGACGTGGCTGCACGATCCGTTACAGCCATGCAGATAAGATGCCTGTCATCTCGACTGCTAGTGATACGAGGCCGTTGGGATCCAACACGGCGTTCCGTATTATCCTCCTGAACCCACCGATTCCGTGTTCTGCAAACAGTCATTGGACCTCGACCAACGCGAGCAGCAATGTCGCGATACGATAAACCGCAATGGCTATATGCTACAATCCGACCTTTACCAAAGTCGGAAACATGATGGTACGAATTTCTCCTCCTTACACGAGGCATCACAACAACATTTCACCAGGCAACGCCGGTCAACTGCTGTTTGTGTATGAGTAATCGGTGGAAACATTCCTCGTGTCAGCACGTTGTAAGTGTCACCACCGGCGCCAACCTTGTGTGAATGCTCTGAAAAGCTAATCATTTGCACATCACAGCATCTTCTTCCTGTCGGTTAAATTTCGCATCTGTAGCACGTTATCTTTGTGGTGTAGCAATTTTAATGGCCAGTAGTGTAACTGTGCAGAGGGCGTGGTAGGGGCAGGAACATCAGCCCATAAATATGCAGAGGATGGAGTAGGGGGGATAAAGGCCTGTAACTGTGCAGAGGTCGTGGGAGGGGAGAGGACAACACAGCATGACGACTGAGGGGCCACTCAATGCCTGTAGCCCATTCCAAGCTACAGCTAGCGAGACTGTAAATGATGGTATCAGAGGTTATGCCAGTACAAACAATAACCGAACAGATCACTAGTCTCTGACCAGACCACTGTTTGAAGATAATTGAACCCAGATGAGTTAAGCGATCGCTCCTAATGGATGAAGCAGAAAGAGGGTAGATTCACTTTGCGTTGAGAACGAGAATGAATCTCTGTACATATACCACGTTATTTTGCGTGAGCCATATGTAGTAGAAATACTGAATTGTCATGTTATTCAAATTCGTAGTATCTTATAAGAAGTAGCTTGTGTGCTAAAACGTCCTCAAACTGGCCCTGTATGCGCCCTATGAACACATTCTGACCTTCTGTTCATGAATAATAGAAGGATGTCTCATGGAAGCTAGATAAAATAGACATCACAAGAAGTGATGGTAGAATAGGGTAAAACGTTAAAGACAATTATTCAAGATATTTGGTATAAACGGTGGAAGGTGGAGAAGAGAGGGACAGACAGATGGAGCAAAAGAGCGGGCTGGAGGGAGAGGGATGAGAGGGAGAGAGGTTCACTTGAGTTTCCAAAGACGGGACCAAAGAACAGCAAGTAAAGTAGAGAGTGAAAGAAAAGGGAAAGTGGAGCTCGGGAACCAAGTTACAGAGAGCCTTTACATAAACACAGGGTTCGTATCTATGAGATCATGAGGTCTGCCTCTCATTGGTTTAGCTATGGTTCTGCCTTCGCATTTCCACTTCACAGTCTCTTCACCAACACTCGACTTGGGCAGCTTCTGAAAGCTCGACATATCCCTCATGGGTTCCCTGGTCAGGTGACATCCATGACTGGCTCATTTTCGGTAAGCTCTCCTGAATGAAACATACTGCTCGTAGTGCATCTCTACTGACTTCAAAATACCCCACGCCTTCGTTTACACTGGCGGATCAGCGTCTAGTAATTAATTCCATGTCACGTAGTAGTGTGCAGATACACTGAATCAGACAACTGGTTCTTCATCGGCGAACATTCAAATTAAAAAACTGAAATATTATAATTCAAATTCCACTCTTGACATACGTCTAAATGTAGGACATTTCAGATAAAGGTATGTAAATGTGTCGTTAGGTTGTACATGTTCCATATCAAAATTTTTAAGAAGCAGTATTGAAAAGCTCTATTAATGGGTGCAGTGGGAAGTACTCTCTGTCATCCTCCTCACAGTGATTTTGCAGGGGTCTGAAATAGATGAAACTGTAGAATTCTGTTAATGAGTCATATTACCGTTGTACGTAGATTTTAAACTTGCCGTTGCGGAAAATTTCCTCCAGTGCTCGTTGAAACGTGTCGGTAGCTTGTTTCTGAGCAGCCCGGCGCGTAATCTCGACATAAATTGAAACCGGTGAGAACGCGCCGAGCCCACAACGACTTGGAGGCGGCGACCGAGGTGACACCTGCGCGGCGACGCCGGTAAGCTGCGGGCTGAGCAAACACCCCCGCGCGTATCGATCCTCCGACCCCCCCACCCCCACCGCTTCCCAGCCTGGGCGCCCTGCGGCGGCCGGGCGAACTCGGACAGTTAATCCTGCCTCCCACTGGCCGGGCAGAGTCATCGGCCCCCGGCTGCCGCCCCCAGAACCGCCCCCAGCTGCCACCCACTGCCGCCGCCTACGGCTGCCACCCACAACCACCGCCCCCAGCTCTCGCCCCCGAGCTGCTGCCTCCAGGTGACAACGGCACTGTCACCTAGATTGTTTTTTCTGCCACCAGCGTAGGCCGTTCTGTCCCGTTTCCAGAGACGCGTAAAAGCTGTTCATACATACTGAATTACCTCCAGGCTCGGAAATCGTAAACTGAGCATATTTTCGTCGCGTGTAGACACATTAGGTGCTACATATGGCGTACCAACAACGGTGACAGTAGAATAAAAAAAAATTACCATATCATGGCCTCAAAAAAGTGAGATCAATCTGTAAGAGTTTATAGCATAACAGTAATCCCCCATTCCCGCAATCCCCAGGACTCCTTAAATAATAGAACTCAGATGTGTAGAACAGAATAAAACATCTGATTACCTTACAGATGATTTAATGTTGGCGTTAAGTACGTACACTGAGGTAACAAGTCATGGGATACCTCCTAACATCGTGTCGGACCTCCTTTTGCCCAAAGTAGGGCAGCGGCTCGGCGTGGCATTGACTCAACAAGCCGTTGGAAGTCCCCTGAAGAAATATTAAGCAGTGCTGCCACTACAGCCGTCCATAATTGCGAAAGTGTTGGCCGGTGCATGATTTTGTGGGCCGTGCGGTTAAAGGCGCTGCAGTCTGGAACCGCAAGACCGCTACGGTCGCAGGTTCGAATCCTGCCTCGGGCATGGATGTTTGTGATGTCCTTAAGTTAGTTAGGTTTAACTAGTTCTAAGTTCTAGGGGACTAATGACCTCAGCAGTTGAGTCCCATAGTGCTCAGAGCCATTTGAACCATGATTTTGTGTCCGAACTGACCTCTCGATTATGTCCCATAAACGGTCGTTGGAACTCATTCCGAGTGATCCGGACGGCCAAATCATTCGTTCTAATTGTCCAGAAGGTTCTTCAAACCAATCGCGAACAATTGTGGCTCACTGACAGTGTGCATTATCACGCAAAAAATCCGTATTTGTTTTGGAACCACGGGTGCATGAACGGCTACAGATGGTCTCCAAGTAGCCAAACATAACCATTTCTGTTCAATGATCGATTCAGTTGTCCAGAGGACCCAGTCCACAGACCACGCCATTATGGGGCCACCACCAGACAGTTTGAGATTAATGAACTGAATTAGCGATGATAGCTATGAATATAATTACCAATAGTTTCTCGACAGCTATCCTGAATGGTCTTCATTTTAATTTTTGACGTCGGCCGGTGTGGCCACGCGGTTAAAGGCGCTTCAGTCTGGAACCGCGCGACGGCTACGGTCGCAGGTTCGAATCCTGCCTCGGGCATGGATGTGTGTGATGTCCTTAGGTTAGTTAGGTTTAAGTTGTTCTAACTTCTAGGGGACTGATGACCTCAGATGTTAAGTTCCATAGTGCTCAGAGCCATTTGAACCATTTTTTTAAATTTTTGACACCGCAGTGAGAAATGTATCATCCATACCGACATAAATAATTTTGAGTAAGTATGTCATATTGTCTTGCAACGTTTGCTAAGCATGTTCACAGTAAAATACTGCACTGACAGTTTGATGGCTAATGTATCCCATATGTTATTTCCATTGATACATAGTTTCGTCGAACTGGTAGTATATAAATGGTTGTGCAGTTCTTTAATGTAAGAACAGAGCATTTCCCGTGTTTGTCTTGTGTCTGTCGTGTATATGATAGTCACTTTCAAAACTTTTGAAAACCCCTCGCAGGGAGGAACATTTTGCTATGGTCATTAGGATGAGGGCGAAATCCCCAATAAAATTGCTTGCATATACTTACTAAGTTTGGTTGGCTCAAAGGCTCATGTGTTAAAATTAACTGCCTGACAAAAAAATTCAAGCACTCAGAGGAAGAGAAGAAAAACGAAATAATACTTCACAGGTTGAGATGCCATGGATGTTTATTCAGTGGTTGCGAAATTAAGTGAGATTTACAAAGAATTTCACAGTATGAGCCCATTTGTCAGTTTGACATTGCAACCGCTGTTGTATCGTCTTCTGAGGCAAGCTCGCTCTCAACTTTTGTAGCAGGTCCTTGATATCCTGGGTCCCGGCGAAGGATGGAGTTGATTTCTGAACTAGTGTCACATATGTTTTGAGATAAAGGCAAAAGTAGTTTCGCAACTGTGGAAACACTACTATCACGATCCTGAGAATCATGATACCTCACGGTTGTTAGAGTGTTTACTGTTTACACTCATTTACAATTTCTCAACTTCAGCTTTACGTTTTACATAATAAAAAGATAGGCACTGTTGTAGGTACGCTGTCCTGACTTTAAACATCTTGGATCTTGGTACTCTGGAAAGTTAGATATAATATGGTAGGAATACAGATAAGAATGACTGCACTCGTAAAAAAAATATCTTGTTTAATTCCGTTAAAAATTCTTACCAATTTGTTTTAGAGATTTATAACTGCTTTACAGTGCATCACAAATTACATAGCTTATTGTATTGCCATTTGACTGTAGACAACACAAAGAGTAATCACCATGAGGACATGAAAAATACATGAGGAATGCAATATATTTGTTGTGTTGTTGTGGTCTTCAGTCCTGAGACTGGTTTGATGCAGCTCTCCATGCTACTCTATCCTGTGCAAGCTCCTTCATCTCCCCAGTACCTACTGCAACCTACATCCTTCTGAATCTGTTTAGCGTATTCATCTCTTGGTCTCCCTCCACGATTTTTACCCTCCACGCTGCCCTCCAATACTAAATTGGTAATCCCTTGATACCTCAGAACATGTCCTACCAACCGGTCCCATCTTCTTGTCAAGTTGTGCCACAAACTCCTCTTCTCCCCAATTCTATTCAAGACCTCCTCATTAGTTATGTGATCTATCCATCTAATCTTCAGCATTCTTCTGTAGCACATTTCGAAAGTTTCTATTCTCTTTTTGTCGAAACTATTTATCGTCCATGTTTCATTCCCATACATGGCTACACTCCATACAAATACTTTCAGAAACGACTTCCTGACACTTAAATCTATACTCGATGTTAACAAATTTCTCTTCTTCAGAAACGCTTTCCTTCCCATTGCCAGTTTACATTTTATATCCTCTCTACTTCGACCATCATCAGTTATTCTGCTCCCCAAATAGCAAAACTCCTTTACTACTTTAAGTGTCTCATTTCCTAATCTAATTCCCTCAGCATCACCAGACTTAATTCGACTACATTCCATTATCCTCGTTATGCTTTTGTTGATGTTCATCTTATACCCTCCTTTCATGACACTGTCCGTTCCGTTCAACTGCTGTTCCAAGTCCTTTGCTGTCACTGACAGAATTACAATGTCATCGGCGAACCTCAAAGTTTTTATTTCTTCTCCATGGATATTAATACCTACTCCGAATTTTTCTTTTCTTTCCTTCACTGCTTGCTCAGTATACAGATTGAATAACACCGGGGAGAGGCTACAACCCTGTCTCACTCCCTTCCAAACCACTGCCTCCCTTTCATGCCCCTCAACTCTTATAACTGCCATCTGGTTTCTGTACAAATTGTAAATAGCCTTTGCCTGTATTTTACCGCTGCCACCTTCAGGATTTGAAAGAGAGTATTCCAGTCAACATTGTCGAAAGCTTTCTCTAAGTCTACAAATGCTAGAAACGTAGGTTTGCCTTTCCTTAATCTAGCTTCTAAGATAAGTCGTAGGGTCAGTATTGCCTCACGTGTTCCAATATTTCTACGGAATCCAAATTGATCTTCCCCGAGGTCAGCTTCTACCAGTTTTTCCATTCGTCTGTAAAGAATTCGCGTTAGTATTTTGCAGCTGTGACTTATTAAACTGATAGTTCGGTAATTTTCACATCTGTCAACACCTGCTTTCTTTGGGATTGGAATTATTATATTCTTCTTGAAGTCTGAGGGTATTTCGCCTGTCTCATACATCGTGCTCACCAGATGGTAGAGTTTTGTCATGACTGGCTCTCCCGAGGCCCCCATCTGAGCTCTTGATATTCATACAAGTGGTTCTCTTTTCTCCAAAGGTCTCTTTAATTTTCCTGTAGGCAGTATCTATCTTACACCTAGTGAGATAACCCTCTACATCCTTACATTTGTCCTCTAGCCATCCTTGCTTAGCCATTTTGCACTTCCTGTCGATCTCGTGTTTGAGACGTTTGTATTCCTTTTTGCCTGCTTCATTTACTGCATTTTTATTTTTTCTCCTTTCAACAGTATATTTATTGTATTCAATTGTAAAGATATCCTTGAATATACTTTAGTCATCATTATCATCATCATCAGTTTCTGTTTCTTCTCCAACTGTTCGGTTGGATTGGGAAGGGTTGTCTGGGGAAGGAGACCAGACAGCGAGGTCATCGGTCTCATCGGATTAGGGAAGGATGGAGAAGGAATTCGGCCGTGCGCTTTCAAAGGAACCATCCCGGCATTTGCCTGGAGCGATTTAGGGAAATCACGGAAAACCTAAATCAGCATGGCCGGACGCGGGATTGAACCGTCGTCCTCCCGAATGCGAGTCCAGTATCTATCCACTGCGCCACCCCTCTCGGTCTCTCCAACTGTTATATCTGCCATTAATGACTAGTAGAAGTGATGCTGTGGCTTTGGTACATGCATCCATGTCCGAAGAAATACTGCATCGAACTTTTTAACAAAACAGGCCCTGCAGTATCGTATTTATCCACCGATACCAGGCAGCGACTTTCAATTGAAATGTCCTTCCTTCCTCTCTGCGGCAATTACATAACATGTACAAGTACAGGTTGTAACACGCAGACGACGACTTATGAAGGGCTTATTTCAATAGTGGTACAAGTCCATCACCTCCACTTTCCTGTCTGTAAAGCTTCTAAAATTAATGAGCCAAACAAACAGAAAAAAAAGTTTCATCTCTAGCAAGAAGCCATATGCTTGAATATTTCTGGTATCTCAACTGCAGATTTTTCAGCGCTCATTTAACTTTGGGACTCTGTATCTCAATATGAACAAAAATGGACTTGTACCACTATTGAAATGAGCTCTTCATATGGAAGTTAGGGTCTGCCCGCGTGTCGTGCATAGATAGCTAAGGCATAAGGCGATTGCTCGCTCAAAGCGGGAAATCTGAGTTCTACTCCGGGTTCAACCCAAATTTTGATTGTTGTCATTCCATACTACAGCTGATGGTTGTCCGCATTCACAACTGCTAATACATATCTTGTAATACAATAAAATACAGCCTCACAGAATAAATGTAGAGCACAAGATGTAACGAAATGCTCATGCGCAATACCTGTACACGATCCGATGCAGAATTTAACGCTCTATATACCCGGTTAGTTTGGCGTTTTCTAATTTTGGAATAATCTAAGAGAAAGCAAAAGAAGTCCGAAATTACGGCAGTTTTCATCAAGGCTGAAGCTATACTCAGAAATCGGGGAAAACGCAGATTACTCATATCAGAGGCCTATTTGCGACGTTAAAACACTTTGCACAACTCCACTAGTTTTTGAATGCCAGAACTGTAATTTTTTTGGCCTAGTAGACTGTAGAGCCAGAGAAACTGGTACACCTGCCTCATATCGTGTAGGGCCCCCGCGTGCACATAGAAGTGCCGCAACACGACGTGGCATGGACTCGACTAAAGTCTGAAGTAGTGCTGAAGGGAACTGACAACATGAATCCTTGCAGGGATGTCCGTAAATCCGTAAGACTACAAGGGAGTGGGGATTATGAACAACACGTTGCAAGGCATCCCAGATATGCCCAATAATGTTCATGTTCTGGGAGTTTGGTGGCTGGCAGAAGTGTTTAATCTCAGAAGAGTGTTCCTGGAGCCACTCTGTAGCAATTCTGGACGTGTGGGGTGTCGCATTGTCCTGCTGGAATTTTCCAAGTCCGTCGGAATGCACAATACACATGAGTATATGCAGGTGATCAGACAGCATGCTTACGTAAGTGTCACCTGTCAGAAGCGTATCTACACGTATAAATGGGCCTATATCACTCCAACTGCACACGTTCCACGCCATTACGGAGCCTCCACCAGCTTGAACAGTCCCCTGCTGACACGCAGGGTCCATGGACTCATGAGATAGTCTCCAAACTCGTACACGTCCACCAGATCCAAACAAATTGAAACGAGACTCGTCCGACCAGGCAACATGTTTCCAATCATCAACAGTCCAATGTCGGTGTTGTCGGGCCCAGGCGAGGCGCAAAGCTTTTTGTCGTGCAGTCATCAAGGGTATACGTGTGGGCCTTCGGCTCCGAAAGCTCATCGATGATGTTACGTTGAATGGTTCGCACGCTGGTACTTGTTGAAGCCCCAGCACAGAAGTCTGCAAAAATTTGCGGAAGGGTTGCGCTTCTGTCACGTTGAACGATTCTCTTCAGTCGTCGTTGGTCCCGTTCTTGTAGGATCTTTTTCCAGTCGCAGCGATGTTGGAGATTTGATGTTTTACCAGATTCCTGATAGTCACGGTACACTCGTGAAATGGTCGTTTGGAAAATCCCCACTTCATCGCTACCTCGGAGACGGTGTGTCCAATCGCTGGTGCGCCAACTATAACACCACGTTCAAATTCACTTAAATCTTGATAACCGATCTAACAACTACGCCAGACACTTTTTGTCTTATATAGGCGTTGACGACCGCGGCGCCGTATTCCGCCTGTGTACATATCTCCGTATTTGAATACGCATGCCAATATAAGTTTGTTTGGCACCTGAGTTTAGCTGTTGGCCAACATTCTATGAGTGTGGTCATTTGTATTGTCGGCAAACGTCGTTGCATTAGCCGGTCATTGCCAACCTTAGCCATCTAACTTCTTAGAACATGCGTCATTTATTTCATATTCATTACTATTAAAAACTTTTTCACATTAGGACACAAATGTTCTTATTCTGAGCTTTCACGAAATCTTATATTTTTCGTGTGTCACTTCGACGGAAGAATTGAGCGGGATGGCGTAGTGCCTAACGCACCAGATTCGCAGCCATCGAGGTCTCAGACGCTGGGGCGGCCGGTTCAGCGGAGATAGACGGTCGGTGTGTTGGCAACACTGTCTACCTCCACTGATCCCGCCGCTTCTGTGTCAAGGCAGCAGCCGGCGCATCGGGGCGAAGAAGACGCAACACAATGAGTGAAGTGACTACAAGCGAGATGTAGCTACGTCTTGCACGATTTTAACATACAGGGTGTTACAAAAAGGTACGGCCAAACTTTCAGGAAACATTCCTCACACACAAAGAAAGAAAGTATGTTATGTGGACATGTGTCCGGAAACGCTTACTTTCCATGTTACTCATTTCATTACTTCTCTTCAAATCACATTAATCATGGAATGGAAACACACAGCAACAGAACGTACCAGCGTGACTTCAAACACTTTGTTACAGGAAGTGTTCAAAATGTCCTCCGTTAGCGAGGATACATGCATCCACCCTCCGTCGCATGGAATCCCTGATGCGCTGATGCAGCCCTGGAGAATGGCGTATTGTATCACAGCCGTCCACAATACGAGCACGAAGAGTCTCTACATTTGGTACCGGGGTTGCGTAGACAAGAGCTTTCAAATGCCCCCATAAATGAAAGTCAAGAGGGTTGAGGTCAGGAGAGCGTGGAGGCCATGGAATTGGTCCGCCTCTACCAATCCATCGGTCACCGAATCTGTTGTTGAGAAGCGTACGAACACTTCGACTGAAATGTGCAGGAGCTCCATCGTGCATGAACCACATGTTGTGTCGTACTTGTAAAGGCACATGTTCTAGCAGCTCAGGTAGAGTATCCCGTATGAAATCATGGCAGTGAATCGAGGAAGTACAGTACATACTGACGAAACTAAAATGAGCTCTAACATGGAAATTAAGCGTTTCCGGACACATGTCCACTTAACATCTTTTCTTTATTTGTGTGTGAGGAATGTTTCCTGAAAGGTTGGCCGTACTTTTTTGTAACACCCTGTATATCTAAGACGTATGTGAGTAAATGTTGAAGATTCTAGTATGAGGAGCCCACGGAAACAACGGGGTTAAGTCACATTTTGTACATGTGGCGGGAGAGGATATTTAAACTTTCGAGACTACATAAATATCTAAAACACTCCAGTTGAGTGTAACCAATGTAATTATGATACCAAATTTAATGATTAAGAGGAAGTACATTAGAAAACATAACAATGTTTAAAAAGACAGAACGTACAAATAAAGTACACCTTTGCCACGATAAGAATGTGGAAAGTCTACCACTTTTTGCCAGGCTTCCGTCCCTCCTTTGTGTGTTTATCTTTGGAAGTTCTTTTTGTTAGTCTTGGACATTCGTTCATTATGTGGTAGACAGGAACAGAATATTATTGTGTCTTGACCACAAAACTGTATAAGTTCTTGAAGGTCTACGTATTATTAATAACATATCGGCAGGAGATCTGAAAATATGCCACTACATATAGTTATTCGTAAAAAGGTCTTTATTTACCTTACAAGAAGTTTCATTCCACAAACCGCTTACCGTTATTTACTCGATAAAGTAATAATAATAAGGTCCCTGGAGCTGGTACTCAATTTCGTTGTCCATTTGAAGACCACCAGAGCGTTCCAAATCTACTTGCGTCCAGGCTGCATTGTAAGCAATCCTGTATCTGAAACAACTCATCTTTCTTCACAATAAGAGCTTCTCTGAGCTATCGTGCGTTCAGAAAACACTTCTGTAACATACTTTTAAATAGGTCGTCCGATCTTGTATAATTTCTTCTTGACCAGAATGACTTTGTAAGGCCTTGGATTCACTATTGAGATTTTAAAAGCATTAACCCGGTTTACAGTAACTCTGCAATATTTTCTTTTTTATCAAACCACAGTTGAATTTCCTTTTAAATGTTTTCCGATACATCTCATTGCAACAGGAAGTAAAGGGTATTTTTCTCTCTATAATTCAGGGCGTTTTGTTACTGATAGTTCTTCTGGAAGGTAAAGTCCATCCTTCCCAAGCCACAGTCGCTCTTTCTTCCCTTAAATGCACTTATGTGTTTTATAACGGTTGTTATAACATACTTGCTTCTTTTGTCTTTAGGAGGTATTCCAATATCCTCCAGAGCCTTTTTGCCAAACGCGATTTTCACTCATGGTATAATTTCGTTTGATCCTTACAAAGTGTAGGAAACAGCTATGTCTGACATTGTAACCGTCATGCCTAGGCTTTATACTAGCAATTAATGTCTCCGAAATTAACCTCGTTAAGAAAGATTCAACATTCCAGTTACTTAAGAAATTAAAATTCTTGATAAGCTTTTATCTGTTTTGGGGTTTGATTTGTTTGAAACACTCAAACAATGAGCATTTTCAGTCACTCTCTAGTTGACGAGACGCTACCTGTAGATCCCTATAGATATTACTCGTTCGACCATAATTTTTTTCTCTTTGTAGCTCACTGATTATCAGATGGCTTCTTACCTTCATCTTGTGACGATCCACATATTTTAAACATCCTAAGAGGATCACACTACGATCACGTTGCGAACTAAACACTGCCGCTATAAGAAAACAACATAGAGTAGGAACTCAACCAATCACGTTTGCATTCGCAAGACAGATGACCTAACAAGTGTAATACGAGGGTTGCGAAATGGAAACCACAGTGAAAATCAGAAACGTTCTATTTACAACAGTTAGGTTCGCCTTCTACCTACTTCTCTAAATAGTCCCCGCTCTCGCTTCGAGTTTTGTCGTAGTGTTGTATCAACTTTCCAATATCCTCGTCATAGAAAGCAGCCGCCTGTGGTTTCGACCAGTTATCTGCACTGGTATGCAGCTCGTTGTCTGTGGAAAAAGTTTGTCTTCATAGCTAGGGGTTCCTGTGAGTAGAGATGAGACTCAGGGGGAGCCCTTTACGGACTATATTGTGGCTGATCAAACACTTCTCGTCGGAAACGCTGCAGTGTGCGGCCGAGAATTGGCATGAAGAAGGAACTGCTCGACAGTTGTGTTATGTGGGCAGTATGGCACAGGCGAAATCTCTAATCAGGTCTTCATACTTGGCGGTAGACGCTATTCCCTACGCATCTTTACGTGCTCACTGTTCACTCAAAACTGAAAAGATCGACGCAACACAATCGACGGGCATACTAGAGATAGCTTTATAGGATTTTCCCAGTGATTTCCATTTCGCGACCGATCGGAACTTACTTTCTGGGCAACCCTTGTATGACAATGGAAGGAAACCTTGGACCACCCATTCTTTCCTTGAGAATAGAGACTAATAATGTTTTTTTCGTTACCGCTAAAAGCGAAACACTTTTTATCTTGCTGACTGACTTGTAGTGCTGACAACTGGCCATCAAAATGCGCCGTAAAGTCATTTCCTAATTAAATGGACTTACCCCGTTTCTTTCCGTGGGGTCTCCATATGCCAAGATGTGTCTTATCTTTTCCAGACAGGCTAGAATTACGCTGTGAGTAAAGAGTAGAATCTAGTTTTCACACTTTAGCACTGTTCATTTGCCTGCGCCTTGGCGATATTCCTGCCTGTTAGACACGAAAAACTTTGTCAGACACGGTGGGATGTTAGTAGATCTAAAGAGCTGTTGCGACCTGCAACTGAAAATATGGCCTTTTTAACTGTGGAACTTATGCGAGCACTTGATCAAACACGTGGGGGAGACTTGTCTTCCCAAAAACTGATGGAGATACTTCTACGTCTTGTGGGCGATCATGGATTCCAGCCTGGTGTGGCTGAGGATTTTTGAGCTGACCGGACGATAGTATGTAAAACAGTGGACGATGTTGTGGATCAGATAGCTTTAAAACCACTCGACAGGATTCGATTGCCGTCTAAAATGCATGAAATTAATACGGCATGAAATTATTTCGTCTGCATACTGTAATAGGAGCATTGGATTGCATCCAGATCGTAATTAGAAAATCTGCATTACGTTGTGACTGATACATCAGTCACAAAGGTTGTGCCTCCATTAATATGCAGGCCCCCGTAGATGCTGATCATAAATTTACTAGTGTAAGTGTAGAGTGGTCTGGTAGCGTGCCAGATGCTAGAATATGGAGACGTATCCCAGTTGTAAATATAATTTGAGGATGCAACGGGGATGTGATTCTGGGTATGATTAGCCACACCATTTCAGCCAGCAATAAACGCTCGTCAGCGAAGATTTAGTTTGGTCTATAACAGAGAAAGAGCGGCAGTGGAGAGTATTTGGTTAACTGAAGCAATGATTTCCGATCATCGGTAACTGTGTAAGACTTTCTTTAGAGAGAGTCTCCTAACTAATGGTAACGTGTGCTATACTGCACAACATCTCTTAGCGCCTGAAAGATCACTTTAAGCATCATCTGGAGTACAGGGAAGGTGAAGAAGAAGAAGAAGAAGAAGAAGAAGAAGAAGAAGAAAGTGAGAGTCCTGATGAAGTCGATTCTACAGACAGACAGCTGGAAAGCAGTGTTAGCAAGATTCTGGTGAACAGAAGCGGCAGCAAATGCACGGATTTACAAGGTGTACAACTTTGTTTCCGCCGTTTGGCGATAGGTAGCGACAACGGTAAGTAGCGATCGAAAGAAACAGATCGCAGACGTCAGGCAGTTAGCTTGGTCCTCGGTCAACATAACCTCATCCAAACATTAGTCGATTTGTATCTGCATCATAAAGTTGTCCTTGACTGAAAATTTCAAAGGGAGCAATGTCATTTGCGGGAGGTGTTACTGTTTTGTTTCAATATGAAGGAAACAGCGGCTGAGTCTCATCGAATGCTCCCAAGTACGTGTGGTAAGGACGCTATTAGTGAAAGAACGTGTCGTGAGTGGTTTCAACGCTTCAAGAACGGTGATTTAAAAGTCCTAGACCGGCAAAGAGGTGGAAGAGGCAGAATTGGAGACATTGCTGAGTGAAGACTCGCGTCAAACTCAGGAAGAATTTGCAAGACTAGTGGGAGTGACACAGCAAGCCATTTCAAAACGTCTAAAGGCTATGGGCATGATTCAGAAAGAAGGAACTTGGGTCCCGTGTGAGCTGAAACCAAGAGACGTTGAAAGGCGTTTGTGTGTTTGTGAACAGTTGCTTCAGAGGCAAAAACGGAAGGGGTTGTGCATCGCATTGTGACCGGGGACGAAAAGTGCGCTCATTACGATGATCCGCCCCCGGTAGCTGAGTGGTCAGTGCGACAGAATGTCAATCCAAAGGGCCCGGGTTCGATTCCTGGCTGGGTCGGAGATTTTCTCCGCTCAGGAACTGGGTGTTGTGTTGTCCTAATCATCATCATTTCATCTCCATCGACGTGCAAGTCGCCGAAGTGGCGTCAAATGGAAAGACTTGCACCAGGCGAACGGTCTACCCGACGGGAGGCCCTCGTCACACGACATTATTATTATTACGATGATCCTAAACGCAAAAATAATGTGCATATTCCGCCATTCTTCCACGTCGACAGCCAAACCTAATATTCACGGCTCCGAGACCATGCTCAGCATTTGATGGGACCAGCTCGGCGTCGCATACTATGAGATGTTAAAACCAAGTGAAACAATCACAGATGCTCGTTATCGAACGAGATTAATGCGTTTGAGCAGAGCATTAAAAGACAAACGCCGCAACACAGCGAGAGGCACGATAAAGTGATTTTTCAGCACGACAACGCTCGACCCCACGTTGCAAAAGAGGTCAAAACGTACTTGGAAACGTTAAAATGGGAAGTCCTACCCGACGTTTAGATCAATGGCGCATGGCCTGCTGACTAACACTTCCGATGTCATGAAGAAGTCACAAATTGGATCGATTTGTGGATCGCTTCAAAAGATGAACAATTTTTTCGACGCGGGATTCGTAAACTGCCCGAAATATGGGAGAAAGCAGTGGCGAGCGATGGAAAAACACTTTGAATGATACATCTCTAACCAATTTGTTTCATTAAAGCCTCAAACGCTGGGGAAAAACGGCGGAAGCAAAGTTGTACATCTTGTACTTAGATGTTTCTTCTTGGTTAATTGTGTATTATTTAAATGTAATAAGCAACAGTATAAGAAATGTATTTGTTATTGAAATTAATGTAATAACAAGAGAGCAAGAAAAATGTACAAATTGTGTTTTATTTACTTCTTTTAGACACTAAAGGAAGGATACGGTAATTGCTACATTGTAAAGTCAAGCACCGGAACGCCAGTCCGCAACAGAAGAGAAGATAGGGCTGTGAAGAAGACGTCAACCAATCGCACACTGACTGACCCCTCTCCAGGACGACAACGCTACAGCAGCGGCCTCTATGTGAAGAGAACTGGCTGTGGCCCACTTCCGGGGTAGCTTCACGACTAGCGACCTGAATCGAAGAGTTAACTGTATTACTTCACTTGTATTAGGAATTGTATATACTGAAGAGATTTCTTATTCGCATGTCGCCCTTAGCTTGCGACACTTCTGTGTTATTGTCAAAATTAAGTTTCGCCATTGTTCATTTCGTAATGAAACTCATTAATCCGATTTGCTTGAATTGTTCTCTAGCGATCCGAGAAGCAGGTTTCCTAGACATCGCATCTCTGACAACTAGGCAGGGTTCAACAGTAATAGAAGACGTTCAGCTATGTAATATTTATGTTTCATACTACTAATTCGTTTCAGTAGATTTTTTTCCTCTGCAGTTTTTTGTAGTTTTTTTTCTTTTCGTTTTCTGTTTGAAGGTTCTGTAAATCCAATTGTTTCAACAATACAAGTCTCTGAAGTTCTGGTAAAAACAAGTCTTTATATGCTACAAGGGTGTTCACTTCATGCAGAATTTATGTTGAGGTGGTCGATTTTTGCGGTGGCCGAGCGGTTCTAGGCGCTACACTCTGGAACCGCGCGACCGCTACGGTCGCAGGTTCGAATCCTGCCTCGGCATGGATGTGTGTGATGTCCTTAGGTTAGTTAGGTTTAAGTAGTTCTAATTTCTAGGGGACTGATGACCTCAGAAGTTAAGTCCCATAGTGCTCAGAGCCATTTGAACCATTTTTTGGTCGATTTTGTCCTCGCAGGAGCAACAACTGGGCACGTACCTGCGTATGACATTTCCTTCTGATCGTCATTTCTATCTCCATCTCTCTATCAGCGTTTGATACGTGCTCGACAACAGCCGAAACAGATCCTGAAACCTTTTCTGGGAGAGAGATACCAATAAATCCTTCTCCCTATCATTAGGTTTAGTCGGTTTATTTCCTACTTGCTTCAGATCGCTTATCTTTTTTATTTGACCCTTCGTATTAGTGAGCAGCTTATTGAGCTATGAAGGACTATATTGTCTCGGATGAAAAATAGCCCACAGTTGCACTAAATTATGTTTGTTTTAAACCTTGACCATGGTTTCTGCTATAATAATATAGCCTTCTTCAGAAGTCATGCACACTAATAAATGAAAAATGTCTTAGCCCAGCGACTGCGTCAAGATCAATGAAATAACTTCAACAGACATAAGCCTGTTTCGAACATAAGTAAAATTACATACAGTGCCATATGTATGTAAAATAAATACACTCCTGGAAATTGAAATAAGAACACCGTGAATTCATTGTCCCAGGAAGGGGAAACTTTATTGACACATTCCTGGGGTCAGATACATCACATGATCACACTGACAGAACCACAGGCACATAGACACAGGCAACAGAGCATGCACAATGTCGGCACTAGTACAGTGTATATCCACCTTTCGCAGCAATGCAGGCTGCTATTCTCCCATGGAGACGATCGTAGAGATGCTGGATGTAGTCCTGTGGAACGGCTTGCCATGCCATTTCCACCTGGCGCCTCAGTTGGACCAGCGTTCGTGCTGGACGTGCAGACCGCGTGAGACGACGCTTCATCCAGTCCCAAACATGCTCAATGGGGGAAAGATCCAGAGATCTTGCTGGCCAGGGTAGTTGACTTACACCTTCTAGAGCACGTTGGGTGGCACAGGATACATGCGGACGTGCATTGTCCTGTTGGAACAGCAAGTTCCCTTGCCGGTCTAGGAATGGTAGAACGATGGGTTCGATGACGGTTTGGATGTACCGTGCACTATTCAGTGTCCCCTCGACGATCACCAGTGGTGTACGGCCAGTGTAGGAGATCGCTCCCCACACCATGATGCCGGGTGTTGGCCCTGTGTGCCTCGGTCGTATGCAGTCCTGATTGTGGCGCTCACCTGCACGGCGCCAAACACGCATACGACCATCATTGGCACCAAGGCAGAAGCGACTCTCATCGCTGAAGACGACACGTCTCCATTCGTCCCTCCATTCACGCCTGTCGCGACACCACTGGAGGTGGGCTGCACGATGTTGGGGCGTGAGCGGAAGACGGCCTAACGGTGTGCGGGACCGTAGCCCAGCTTCATGGAGACGATTGCGAATGGTCCTCGCCGATACCCCAGGAGCAACAGTGTCCCTAATTTGCTGGGAAGTGGTGGTGCGGTCCCCTACGGCACTGCGTAGGATCCTACGGTCTTGGCGTGCATCCGTGCGTCACTGCGGTCCGGTCCCAGGTCGACGGGCACGTGCACCTTCCGCCGACCACTGGCGACAACATCGATGTACTGTGGAGACCTCACGCCCCACGTGTTGAGCAATTCGGCGGTACGTCCACCCGGCCTCCCGCATGCCCACTATACGCCCTCGCTCAAAGTCCGTCAACTGCACATACGGTTCACGTCCACCCTGTCGCGGCATGCTACCAGTGTTAAAGACTGCGATGGAGCTCCGTATGCCACTGCAAACTGGCTGACACTGACGGCGGCGGTGCACAAATGCTGCGCAGCTAGCGCCATTCGACGGCCAACACCGCGGTTCCTGGTGTGTCCGCTGTGCCGTGCGTGTGATCATTGCTTGTACAGCCCTCTCGCAGCGTCCGGAGCAAGTATGGTGGTTCTGACACACCGGTGTCAATGTGTTCTTTTTTCCATTTCCAGGAGTGTATAATTTAGTGCAACAGTGGGCTGTTTTTCATCAGAGACAATTTCGTAACGGTTCCTGTTGTCGCTGCCGTGATGAAAATAATGAAGGACTATATTGTTTGCCAGTTATTTGGTAGTACTCCAGTGCAATAGTATTCCAAGCATTCTTCTTTTCTGGCGCTACCTTCTAGATTCTTGTGACACAGTAATGTGCTCAGATATCAAGTTGACGGATAGTACATTGTTAACTTAGGTCTTGCCGGTTTCCTCGGGAAGACATGTCGACAACTGCCTCTTTAACCAGCATACCGGCGCATCATAATCCTCTAAATGCACCTAACGTTTGGTATGATTACAATGGGTTAATGGGTGTGGTACGGGGTGGTGGGACAGAGACAGAATAGCTGCGGTCTGTCGCGAAAAGGCGAACGCTGACTCACAGTGAAATACGAGGTATATCTTGTATCTACCCCTGTAGAATCTACTTGCATTTTCTGACGGAACAGGACATATCTACTAAGTCGTAGCTTCTAATTACTCAATTTACAAACAGTCGTCGCTAATATAGACTCTACAGACTACTAAGTAGACTCTCTGTTTTTTTCACGTAACTCATTGGGAATACTGTTCTGCAGCATAAACGTACAATCATTAGACCTCAGCCTTAACATAAACGTACAGGTAGATAAACACACACTCTCAGGCATGTGCACGTTTGTTTGTACTACATGTAAACCTTGTACGTAGGCCATACTGTGAGATGTTTTCACAAACGCTAATGTGCGCTTGTCAAAGTACTTCACAGTACCAATTACTCTAAAGCAGGAATACACTCCCACATTAATGACAATGGGCTACCATTTCGAGAGCCGTGTTCAACCCCAGAGCCAGTCCATCCAGATTTGACTTTTCTACGGTTCCCCAGTTCACTCTAGGCGAATGCTGGGATGGTTCCTTTGGAAGGTCACTGCCACTTCCTTCTCCTCCAATAACAAAAAAATTCGTGCAGAGCTCCTTATGTAATGACTTTAGCTGTCGATGGAACACAAACAATAAACTTTATTCCTTACTTCTGCCATAGCAGATGATCGCTGGGACTGCGAAATGGAAACCACGCGCCGTGTTCTTAGCACTGAACAAGATTGAAATTCTTTTCCAAGTACTTCTTCTCTCTCCATGACGGTGAATGTGCTGCTTCCGTCGCTCACTAACTCGATGTTGTTTGAAGTGATACCAGTCGTTGGAAAGCGTAAATTGTCGACGTCTATGGGCAAATGCTCTCCGTCGTCTCCAAACAACGTTTGCAGCCACACAAAAACACATCTCCATGGAGATACCATCCGCAAAGGAATGATACTAACTGATTTCTCCTTGAGCATGAATATTATAATTTATTAGCTAGCAGCGCGGATTGGCCGTGCGGTTTGAAGCGCCATGTCACGGATTGAGCGGCCCCTCCCGCCGGAGGTTCGAGTCCTCCCTCGGGCATGGGCGTGTGTCTTGTTCTTAGCATAAGTTAGTTTAAGTAGTGTGTAAGTCTAGGGAGCGACGACATCCGCAGCTGGTCCCTTAGGAATTCACACACACATTTATGAGCAACATGACTCACAAGTAACTTAAATTTTATACACACTGGCAGAAAAAAATCGAGACACCAAAAAATAATTAACGTAGAGTAATAAAATTTCTGGAATACATTTATATAGATAGCATATTTACGTGATTAACGTTCCAAGATCAAAGGTTAATGAAGGCGTTAGGTAAGGCATTGCACATGCTAGTACATTATTAATTTTACAAAAATACTTTTTTCTATTTCTGAAAAAATACATTGTGATTCTAGTTGTACTTAGAGTGCTGATTTCAAAACTGTTTTTAGTTTTTTTTCTGTCAGGAATAGTTTATGAGTAACCGCAATTTTACTTCTCTTTTGTGTTTCTGATATAGTGTAGCAAACATGAGGCGAAAATCAATAAACAAATTCACGTTTTTATGTTGTTATAAGTTCATCTCATTAAAGGAGGGTGAGATCTAACACAGCATTCTTTGTTTATACGCTTTGTAGCATTCATTTGACATCAGAAATTACAGAAAATTGACAAAACAAATGAGCCACTCTATTGTAATGTGCATCACTTATTTCTCTTGGCTTGTGAATCTTTCTTCTCTCGAATGATATTCCAGCAATAATCTGCTAACATAGAAGGTACCCACTTCCCTTCATAACGCCTTTTTAGAAATGTCTTTATGGATTCTTTCGCCATTTTGATCCGATCCGTCACTACAACTCTCTGTGTAGTAGTCCAGATGAGAGTCCATGATATGTATCTTCAAAGACATTGCTCTCCAGATCTTGATATGCTTTGATCATGTCATTCAGCATTGCTTTGTAGTTAGTAGCTCTTCTTCTTACGAGGAAGTTTTCTTACGGTGGGTTACGTTAGGTGACACCATCTTGAAACAGTCCCATGCTGTGTTTTCTTAGTCAGTTAAACGTGTTTCAAAATTTGCATCTTTCTGTAGCTACTTGATCTGTGGGCCCCCAAATGCACCTTCCTTTATTTTTGCTGCTGAAAAACGGGGGAATCAGGTAGCTAGATATGCAAACCCATTGCCTGTTGGATCCATGACCTTTACGAATTGTTTCATTAGGCGAAGTCTGATGTGAAGCGGTGGAAGTGGTATATCTTCAGGGGCTACCGAACTTTCACGTTGTACATTCTTCTCGCCCACTTTCCACTTCCACCTAGGCCATTTCTTTTTCACGTAAAGAGAATTTCCGTCTCGACTATCCCAATCGCAAATCAAACAAGCATATTTCGTGTACCCTTGTTACATTCCCAGTACCATAGCAATTACTCTGCACATATTTTCGATTTGTATTCTTTGAATTATAATGAACTTAGCATGCTTTGTACGAATTCGTAATTGTCTTTGGACGAGCTGGCGTAAGCTTCTGGAACAGGGGGCACTTTATTTCCGTTATGGAGCTATACACCCTTGAGACTTTTTTCGACACATCTATGAAAATTCTAGACTCCTGTGAAATATAGGTGAAGTTCAGCACTTTAATTAAGCCTGCAACGCCGTTGAAAAACGTCAGTTCTCCGTCAGTTGAAAAATAGGAAATAAAGGCATGTTCTCTGTGCCTGAACACACTGATTTTGGTGGAGTAGATTATACTTGAACCAAGCAGCTGCGCCTTTTGTATACTTAGTCCTAGATCACGTACTAAATCATTGAAATCTGCTTGTGTTAACGAATGTGGCAATGACTAACTTGTGCAGTGATATAAAGGATCATCATTCGTGATTTCTTCAGTTCTACTTACTCACTTCACTGTCACTCCGAATTTAACATGGAGTTCTTAAAGGTATCGGATGGCTGTGAGAATGCTGCACTGGCATTCTCGCTGAAGGCAGATCTGGGTAAACAATGTGCCTCTTCGAGATTTTGTTTGTAAAACCATGAATTTTTGTTAGAAATAAGAACCAGTAACGTGGTCCTTGGACTCTCTCCACACCATGGGCACAGCGAACTACGCTTTACTCTCTTTACCTTTCTACCACTGAATCAGTTTGCAGTAACATGTGGCACAACAGAAATATGATTCCCATTCTTTATCTTGGTCTCCTACCTCTACTCCAAAGTAATGTTTACATTCTTTCTTTATGACTGTTGAAATTTTCTTCCTATTTCTGACAAAGGTGAACTTCCCACACATATAGCAGAAGTTGTCTGGCTTACATCGACATCCATGACGACGTGCCATTTCTGAAAGTTTAAAAATACCTCTTCAGTAATACATCAGTATTACATTAATACTAGAGAACTAGAGAAACGCTGGCATGTGAAAACAGGCAGTCAGTTTACCTTCAGCACCAGGCTAAATCAGTTTCAACACAGGAACTTATAATTTCAACTAAGCTCGGAAATATGTCGGAGACGGCTACTTGTCAGCCGAAACACCCACCCGTTAAGACTGACACAAATTGCGGCTCACACCACTGCTGTCAACTCGAAGCACCTGCCTGTGGCAGGCGTGAAGCTTTACTGCCGAGGCAGCGACCGGCTGTCGCCGTTCGAGTTAATGAGCTATTGCAGGTGGTCCTAATGACATAGGTGTGGTAGGCGATAACGCCATGACGCCTGATTCTTCCCATCAGCTGTTGAACAAGAAATTGTCACGTTCCATCACTGCTGGATGCAGCAACATATCCGTATTTCTCTATAACGTCCCTTTGTTTGCCATGAATTGTGGATATGCATATTTATATACAGGGTTATTACAAATGATTGAAGCGATTTCACAGCTCTACAATAACTTTATTATTTGAGATATTTTCACAATGCTTTGCACACACACATACAAAAACTCAAAAAAAATTTTTAGGCATTCACAAATGTTCGATATGTGCCCCTTTAGTGATTCGGCAGACATCAAGCCGATAATCAAGTTCCTCCCACACTCGGCGCAGCATGTCCCCATCAATGAGTTCGAAAGCACGTTTCTTGGTAGAGGAGGTTTAAACACTGAATCTTTCACATAACGCCACAAAAGAAATCGCATGGGGTTAAGTCGGGAGAGCGTGGAGGCCATGACATGAATTGCTGATCACGATCTCCACCACGACCGATCCATCTGTTTTCCAATCTCCTATTTAAGAAATGCCGAACATCATGATGGAAGTACGGTGGAGCACCGTCCTGTTGAAAGATGAAGTCGGCGCTGTCGGTCTCCAGTTGTGGCATGAGCCAATTTTCCAGCATGTCCAGATACACGTGTCCTGTAACGTTTTTTTTTTTCGCAGAAGAAAAAGGGGCCGTAAACTTTAAACCGTGAGATTGCACAAAACACGTTAAGTTTTGGTGAATTGCGAATTTGCTGCACGAATGCGTAAGGATTCTCTACCGCCCAGATTCGCACGTTGTGTCTGTTCACTTCACCATTAAGAAAAAATGTTGCTTCATCACTGAAAACAAGTTTCGCACTGAACGCATCCTCTTCCATGAGCTGTTGCAACCGCGCCGAAAATTCAAAGCGTTTGACTTTGTCATCGGGTGTCAGGGCTTGTAGCAATTGTAAACGGTAAGGCTTCTGCTTTAGCCTTTTCCGTGAGATTTTCCAAACCGTCGGCTGTGGTACGTTTAGCTCCCTGCTTGCTCCCTGCGACTTCCGCGGGCTACGCGTGAAACTTGCCCGCACGCGTTCAACCGTTTCTTCGCTCACTGCAGGCCGACCCGTTGATTTCCCCTTACAGAGGCACCCAGAAGCTTTAAACTGCGTATACCATCGCCGAATGGAGTTAGCAGTTGGTGGATCTTTGTTCAACTTCGTCCTGAAGTGTCGTCGCACTGTTATGACTGACTGATGTGAGTGCATTTCAAGCACGACGTACGCTTTCTCGGCTCCTGTCGCCATTTTGTCTCACTGCGCTCTCGAGCGCTCTGGCGGCAGAAACCTGAAGTGCGGCTTCAGCCGAACAAAACTTTATGAGTTTTTCTACGTATCTGTCGTGACCATATGTCAATGAATGGAGCTACAGTGAATTTATGAAATCGCTTCAATCATTTGTAATAGCCCTGTATATATACTAGCTATACCCAGCGAACTTCGTTCCGCCTCTGAAAATCTTTATATGTTACAATTGACCCGGCAAACGTTGTTTTGCCGTATAAATTATCTCTAGTCTATAAGAATAATGTATAAGTGTAACACAATGTATACGTGTAACACAATATCCGTTGTTGGTGGGAGCTCATGACAGAAACAATAATAATGGCCGAAAACTGTGTAAGGAGTGAGAAAACGCTTAGGGGAAAGACTGGCAGTATCGGCCACTCTTATCACTTATGGGTATGAAAAATAGATTACGACCGATTGTCAGATGTACCGAATATACGTGTAAAATTTCATCAGAATTGATCGAGCCGTTTCGGAGGAGTATGGCAACTAACACTGTGACACGAGAATTTTATATACAAGGATGTATACATATTACATAAAAAGTATGCCTGACAACGATATTTTGTTCACATATTTTAATTTCCCATAGTATACTGGTTTAGAAGCCCACACTTTAATATCAGATATACGAGTAGAACCCTTGTCGAACAGAGTAACCGATGTTACCGCCAGGATGTTGAATACTAGAATGCTCTGTGTTGTACAGGTTCCGAATGTCAGTTTGTCGGATGTAGTTCCATGCCTATTGCTCTTCGCCTGTCAATACAGAGACGGTTAATGCTGGTTGTGGATGATGCTGGAGATGTCGTCCGAAGATGTCCGAGATGTGTGTCCATTGGAGACAGATCTGGTGTTCGAGCAGGCCAAGGCAACATGTCAACACTCTGTAGCGCATGTTGGTTTACAGCAGTGGCATGTGGGAGAGCATTATCGTCTTGGAAAACACCAACTGGAATGCTGTTCATGAATGGCAGCACAGCAAGTCGAATCATCAGACTTACGTTCCGTCTTGCAGTCAGGGTGCGTGGGAAAGCGGCGGGAGTGCTTCTATCGCACTGTCAGTCAAGTGTGTCCAGTACGCAGACAGCGTGGTCACAGACCCTGAACTGGCCTCCTCCTAACGAACACGTGGTAATCACTGGCACCGAGGCAGAACCAGCTCTGATCAGAAAACACAACAGGCCTCCACATCCACACTTCCCTCCAATGAGTTCTCGTTTGACTATCACTGAAGTCGCAAACGGCGGAAAAATGGGGTCAGTAGAATGCACCCAACAGGGCGACTGTCTCGTGACTGTCCTTGAAGTCATCGATTTTTTGCATCACTGTGGTGCCAACTGTTACTGATATTGCTATTGCAGATGCAGCACGATGCGCCAGTTCCAGACGCCGGAACGCCGTCTTCTTGCATACGAGCACTCTCGTGGCCACCGCTGCCATCTAAGGCTACATTCTTGCCAGGTCTTTCTGCAGTATCGCGGAAGGAATATCCAGCTTCTCGTAGCCCTATTACACAACCTCTTTCAAACACAATGATGTGTTGATCACGGCATTCTTGACTAACATCAACTCACCACATCCAGTCTCAAAGGTTGAAACGTCCCCTTTGAACAATTATACATGACTGTCCTTAAACTGACACACAATGTTTTTAGCGCAACGCAATCTGACTTTCAAAATTCCCTACAAAAGAATGGCCCTGACTAACAGTAAACTATACCTTTCACAAATCACTTACCTCACAAAATTCTTCGCTGCACAAACTAGTGCAATACAGCGAGCGCCACTACTGCCAGCTTGATATCATCATATATAAATATAGCAGTTCATGACAAATTTCAAAACTCCGCCATCTCTCTCCCCACATCCACCACTGCTGGCGGCTCACCTCCAACTGCGCAACGCTACGCGCTGTTCACATCCAGCTGCCGCTGCCCAACACTACAATGGCGAGTATTACAACAATGCAAAGCAGCCACATACTGCACACAGCACAGCCAGTGATTTTCATACAGAGGTGGCGTTACCAATAAAAAAACCTAAACAGCCTACTTACTAGGTAACTTACGCTCGCACCCGTTACAGCGTGTATTTAAGGTAAATCTGATGTGCGTCCTCATAGTACCGCTGCTAGCGCCACTGTCATGCAACTGGCACAAAATGTTAATAGACGGCATCTAACAGATGTAAAACCGTCATTGTATGAATACACACATATACACACATCAAAAAAAATTCTTGCATTACCTCCGCTCCGAGAACTCCAGAACTTGTAGCGGTCATCCACTGCAGTAGTAGCCCTAGGGCGGCCTGAGCGAGGCTTGTCACACATGTCTGAAAAACATCGCTTTGGTTTACTCCGAGAAGCCTGGAAACTTCCCTTGTTGAGAACCCATTCTGGCACAAATTGACAATGCAGAAGCAATCGAACCACGGTATTGACCGTCTAGTCATGGTTGAACTACAGACAACACGAGCCGTGTACCTCCTTCCTGGTGGAATGACTGGAACTGATTGACTGTCGGACCCGCTCCGTCTAATGTATGGTTGTTCACATCTCTGGTCGGGTTTAGTGACATCTCTGAACAGTCAAAGGGAGTTCTGGGAACGGGGTGACGCAAAACGTTTTTCGATGTGTGTAGTACCGTTTTGTATTCTATCACAAGTTCATTTTATTATGATGCTCATCTGCCGAAAACCCCTACCCTATGTAATTCTGGCCTCGCCTATTTCCATCAGTGTCAACTTTTCTATCCTTTATTTTGTAGCGTCTCAGTTGTGGGAAATCCAGTACGTCCTTCTGCTGACTACAGCAACGTAGTACTTTTTATTTGACATTCTGACAGCAGTGAAACTTCTTGATGGATCAAATACATCACCTAGATTTGTCTATTGAGACACGAAGTGAGTCGCACTCCATTTGCAAGTGATTTGGCTCGAAGAACATACGGTTTGTTACAGGTTTACCAAAATGCTCAACAGCGTACAGGAACATAGCAGACAGGTTTGCGTTTCTACTTTGCCCTCCACATGTATCGGAAAAGAACTTCCAGTCTCCAACGCCTGCATTTGTTTCTAGAAAATGAGACAAGCGTGAGCAGAGCAGTGTGTGCAGAGCCATGTTTGGCTGTCAGTTCGCTCCACGTGTAACATGTACCTCCTCTTGAAGCTGTATTCTATACACTTGGATTGTACACAGCTGTCCGTCGACAAAACAACGTTCCTGCATTTGTCTTTGGACTGTAGCAGACAGCCTTCAGATCAAATTCGGCTACATGGATTTTTCTTGATGCACCTTCCAACTTTCCTAGCCCTAGCCAAACACTTCTGATCAATATGTGCATACCGCTCTGAACGGTGACTTTTCTTCTTTGTGGCACTGACATGAGAGAATCTATAGCGTGTATTACACACGCTATTTTTAGGTACGTGGAAGAATAAGTCAAATTCAGTGTTAAAGATGTTTCGATAAAAGGATATCTTTTCAGTGGAAATATAATCATTTTCACAAATTCCAACATACATTTGGTATATTTTTCGAAGATTTAACTGACCTGCGGCTGGTCCGGCGGAGGTTCCAGTCCTCCGTCGGGCATGGGTGTGTGTGTGTTTGTCCTTAGGATAATTTAAGTTGTGTGTAAGATCAGGGACTGATGACCTTAGCAGTTAAGTCCCGTAAGATTTCACACACATTTGAACATTTTTTTAACTGGCCGGCCGCTGTGGCCGAGCGGTTCCAGGCGCTTCAGTCTGGAACCGCGCTGCTGCTACGGTCGCAGGTTTCTAATCCTGCCTAGGGCATGGGTGTGTGTGATGTCCTTAGGATAGACAACTTTAAGTAGTTCTTAGTCTAGAGGACTGCTGACGTCAGATGTTAAGTCCCATAGTGCTTAGAGCCATTTGAACCATTTGAAGATTTAGCTCGTGAGACGAGTACTCTTTCTCCGAATCTTTTCTAGCATAATGTGAAAAGCGTTTTGAAAAGCCTCTGATGCGTGACTTAATTTTTGCTTTCACTGTACCTATCTACAGCTTGTTTGTGCCAGTCTGTTTGACCTCTAGGAAATACGTTGTACTCATTCCTTTTTAACAGAATCTGTAGTATGAATGATTCAGTCGAATCTAAAGTCGCAAGAAAGTAGGACTGACAAACGTGTATCTTTTGACAATTTTTGTTTAAAAAGTATTTATTTGCGAAGTTTGTCCTGGACGAGCCTGTAGAGGCCCTATTACTGCACTTATCCGGCTTTTCTAAAAATGAACTGTCGTATAACCACTGTTTTTCTGTATTGTCAGAATTCCAAAAGCCGTCATGAATGTTTAGAATACCAGCCGCTGTGAAACTGGGGCTGCATTTTCTTAAGCACTTTGGGCAGTCGTTTCGCTTCACTGATCGTCCAGAGATATATTTGCCTTTGGAATAAATATATGGTTCCCCGTTTGCCCTTGGTATTTGTCAGTTTTTTTTTCCATTTCTCAGGCTGCGCAGTTCGTCTGTGTTTCACCATTGTCTCATTCCGTTTGTCACATTTTTCATTTACTAGCAGCTTTCTACTTATTGAAACGTTTTGAAACATCGTGATTCAGAATTTCGTTCAGATTGTTCCCTTCCTCCAAGATTACACTTTGTTTGCCAATAGCAATAATCTGTCACTCAATAGTTGGCAGAGGTGCAGTGATTAACGATTTATGAAGAGAAATCGTAGGGTGATCTAAAAATGTTAAGACCACAATTTACCGATGAAATGTACTACAAGCACACGAAATTTATAAAATAAGTATTGTTAAATTTATGAGGTATTTGTTAATCGTAGCTAAAATGTATTTGGGCCTTGCCAGTTTTTTTTTTTTTTTTAACTCCTAGTTCCAAAATTTTTGCTGTTCACATTAGTCCCTTGTATACTGTTGTACAGTATTGTTTTCATGTTAGCTCCAACCGATTGCGCTGCATTAACCTTGCTGAACTGTACATACCATCTTTGTCGCCACTATGGTCTTTTGTTGTTGGCTGATGATTAGGATGCTTTAGCGAGTTGTCAGACGAGAAATGAGAATCACAATGACTGGCACTGCTGAACAGTTATTTCGCATCTTCAGCTGTTACAAGACTGCTTTCTTTAATACAGACATCATTTTATGCAGTACAGTTAGGAAATTATGCATAACCAAACGGCTTTAACACGCAATTTGTACACCCTACTTAAACATCCAGGTTTAATTAATAGGATAATCAGTCATTTACTGTCAGTAATGAAAAATGTCTTACCATAGACTGCAAAAGCCATGCTGTGAGAAGATGAAAGCACAGTGTGGGAGGTAAATGAATTTGTAATTTTCTTCCGTAGTACGCTTTTGATTCTTCAAAAGGTTACGAATTTTTCTTCGTATTCTTCGTATTCCACGCAACACGGTAATGGAGAAGCACTGTCAATGCTGCATGTGTTATGGCGACAACGTGTGTTTATGGCTACAGGTTGCCCCGCATTTTGGACGTGTACCTAAAAATACACAGCCATTGTTTGCTGAGAAAAGGACGTAGTGCACTTACACTGTTACGTCTCCTGACAGCATGTTACTGTGAAGGGAGCCTAGATGACGTAAAACGCATGTACGCTAATGCAATATTAAATATTAAGTGTATTTGTGGATATGCGAAACATTATCTCTGGAATAGTTAAAGGTAGGAGTTCCGCTGTTTTTGCATTCACTGGACTTCCAAGACGGAGATGAAGTAAATACGTCAAAATGGCTACTTTTGTAGATACGTCATTGTGACTCTGAACCCCTGGGGAGCCGGCCGAAGTGGCCGTGCGGTTAAAGGCGCTGCAGTCTGGAACCGCAAGACCGCTACGGTCGCAGGTTCGAATCCTGCCTCGGGCATGGATGTTTGTGATGTCCTTAGGTTAGTTAGGTTTAACTAGTTCTAAGTTCTACGGGACTAATGACCTCAGCAGTTGAGTCCCATAGTGCTCAGAGCCATTTGAACCATTTTTTTGAACCCCTGGGGAGTACAAAAAAAAAAGAAAAAACGTGACGCAGATAGTTCGTAGAGAAGCGTGTCACATGTGAAAGGGCATTGTACTGTTGAAAAATGTCACAACAATACTGTTGCATCAGTAAACGGCAGTACACTACTGCGATAATAAATATTCAAATGAATTCATGGGTACGCTACATTATCTCTGGAACGATTGAAGATAGTAATTCCGCTGCTTTTGCATTCAATAGGTTTGTTTTATAAGACGGTAGTGAAGTAAATATATCAAAATGACCCGGGAGTACCACACCATCGTGCAAATACGCAATGTCATCAAAAATATCCGTACACCCTCAAAAACATATGTTTTTCATATAAGGTGTGTGGTGTTCAAAAATGGTTCAAATGGCTCTGAGCACTATGGGACTCAACTGCTGAGGTCATTGGTCCCCTAGAACTTAGAACTAGTTAAACCTAACTAACCTAAGGACATCACAAACATCCATGCCCGAGGCAGGATTCGAACCTGCGACCATAGCGGTCTTGCGGTTCCAGACTGCAGCGCCTTTAACCGCACGGCCACTTTGGCCGGCTGGTGTGTGGTGTCACCGCCAGACACCACACTTGCTAGGTGGTAGCCTTTAAATCGGCCGCGGTCCGTTAGTATACGTCGGACCCGCGTGTCGCCACTGTCAGTGATTGCAGACTGAGCGCCGCCACACGGCAGGTCCAAAGTGACTTCCTAGCACTCGCCCCAGTGGTACAACCCACTTTGCTAGCGATGGTTCACTGACAAAATACGCTCTCATTTGCCGAGACGATAGTTAGCATAGCCTTCAGCTACGTCACTTGCTACGACCTAGCAAGGCGTCATTACCAGTTACTATTGATGCTGTAAAACATGTACCGTCAAGAGCGACGTTCACCATTTATGGATTAAAGTTAAGTATTTCACCTGCTACGTCAGTTTTTTCTAAAGTCTAATTTCCTTGTCCTGTTCCAGACCTCACGCCAGCCTGCGTGAGCTAAAACGCGTGCCTTTCGGCTTCCTCTAGTATACCGGGTTGGCTCTCTTGCCCACCAACAACAAGGTGCATTGTGCTGCCACCTACTGCCAGGTACTCCATATCAACGACCTCAGTAGTCATTAGACATCGCGAGAGAACGGAAACGGGCACCACGCGGATCACACGGACTTCGAAAGTGGTCAGGTGATTCGGTGCCACTTGTCTCATATGTCTGTACGCGAGATTTTCAAACTCATAATCATCCCTAGGTCCACTATTTCCGATGTGATAGTGAAGTGGAAACGTGAACGGATACGTATAGCACAAAATCATACAGGCCGACCTCGTCTGTTGACTGACAGACACTGCCGACAGTTGAAGACAGTCGTAATGTGTAATAGGCAGATATATATCCAGACCATCACACAGAAATTCCATACTGCATCAGGATCAACTGCAAGTACAATGGCAGTTAGGCGGGAGGTGTGAAAACTTGGATTTCATGGTCGAGCGGCTGCTCAGAAGTCACACATCACGACGGTAAATACCAAACGACACATTGGTTGGTGTAAGGAGCATAAACATTGGACGATTGAACAGTGGAAAAAGGTTGTGTGGAGTGACGAATCACGGTACACAATGTGGCGATGAGATGGCAGGGTGCGGGTGTGGCAAATGCCCGGTGAACGTCATCTGCCAAGGCGTGTAGTGCCAAGAGTAAAATTCGGAAGCGGTTGTGTTATGATGTGGTCTTCTCTTTCATGGAGGGGGCTTGCCCCTCGTTGTTTTGCGTGCCACTGTCACAGCACAGGCCTACATTGATGTTTCAAGCACATTTTTGGTTCCCACTGTTGAGGAGCAATTCGAGGATGGCGATTGCACCTTCCAACACTATCGAGCACCTACACATGATGCACGGCCTGTCGTGGAGTGGTTACACGACAATAACATCCCTGTAATGTACTGGCCTGCACAGAGTCTTGAACTGAATCCTATAGAACACCTCTGGGATGTTTGGAAAACCGACTTCGTGCCAGGCCTCACCGACCGACGCCGATACCTCTCCTCAGTGCAGCACTCCGTGAACAATGCCCTGGCATTTCCCAGGAAAAGTTCCAGCACCTGATTGGAAGTATGCCTGCGAGAGTGGAAGCTGCCATGAAGGCTAAGGGTGGGCCAACACCACATTGAATTCCAGCGTTACCAATGGAGGACGCCACGAACTTGTATGTCATTTTCAGCCAAGTGTCCGGATACCTTTGATCACATAGTGTAGTTCGTAGACACAAGTGTCATGTGTGCCTGAGCGTTGTCCTCTTGGAAACTGGCACCATGATACAGTTGCGTCAGAGGTAGGAGACGAGGACCCAAGATGTCCGCTGCACTTCCTCAAAACTTCTGAAGAATGCAAGCACTTCCCAGATTGGTGTCATATTCGCTGACGGTCGTCATATTGGGTAATTTAGAAACGCGATTTACTGTCGTACACAATGCTGGGCCATTCATCGGCAGTTCATGCTTCCCAGTCACGCATCGCTCCAAAAGCAGACCTTTGTGTTGTGGTGGTGATGGCAGCATATGAATGGGATTGCGATTCTCTAGTCCGTCTGCTGTTATCCTCCAACCAATTGTTTGGGATGATGCAAGCAGTTTATTACTTGTTCTAGAATGGCACGTGCGAAGTGATTATGATGTGCTTGGTGCACACCATGGCGATCATCCCTTGTGGTGTTCCAACATTGTCGACCGGAACCTTTACGATGAGTATAGCTGCCATCACATTTCCACGCAAGCCAGCATCGGATCACTGTCCCCCACAGATATGGATATTGGATGACTCGATCAATCGTCCTAATGGAGACGCACAATGAGACCCCTTTGAAATTCTGTAAGGTGCCGGCAGTGCACACCGTATCTTCGTCTCTTCCACAGTGATCATTCCACATCTGGCACTGTTTGCAACACTAAACATGAACAACACTAATGTACAGTACTGACTGTTCAACATGTCACCGAAAATTGCAGCTCTAATCTTTAACATTTAATGCAAGAGGTGGTGTAAGCTTTTGTGACTGTGTCGACATCTTGTGCAGGGTACTTGTTGGTCGGTGCAATAACTATGCCGCTCTCCACTGTTCCAGTACGTAATTATGAAGCGACTCTTAAAATTAATAGACGCTATAGACCTAGAATAACGGTTACCCGTAAGAATAACGCCTACCCTCTACGCAAGAATCAATTTAAACATCAAATTACTGGAAATGGGAATACTATCCGCAATTATAAATGAGAGAGAATAAGTCGAATTGATTCACAGTTATACGAAAGCAGGTTACATATATTTTCATTCATTGCTAATATTGTCATCTCCATATTCTGTATCCACTGCATACGAATACATTGCGTCCAAAAAATACCGTGGTTCACGAGTGGGCACAGCGCAGCAGATGACGTTTAGGGTCGTTGCTTGGCTTATCTGAAACTATTTCATACAGAGACAATTGCTCCTATATTACGCTAATGGCAAGCAATTGCGTAGTTCATCGGTCCCACATGCGTGACCGAGCGAGCGATCTCTGTAAAGTTTACAGAAGTATCGAACGCTACAAATCAATATATAAGCTCCACCACACGTAAATCTGCTTTACAACCACGCGTTCTGCATGACAAATAAATCTCAGCTAAATTTAAAATAATACACGAAAAGTCCTGTACCAATCAATTTGAATTGGAATTTTAATCGTTTTAAGCAGATGGAGGACAAGGGGGGAAGCTACATGGGATCATGAGAGACTTTAAATACTATCCACTATCACGTGCAACTTGTTACAAAGAATGTACAAATAATTAGGAGAATTTTGCAAACGAAAACCATTGTGATATCTAGAAAGCACCACTGAAATGATTTAAACAGATTCGAAATTACGTGAAACCCTAATTAGCACCATGTGCATTCAGGGAGAACTACGCTTAAACACAAAATTTGTGAATGCCATAACTATCACGCAGACGTTAGTTAAACGTGAATATCTAGTGTGAAGCACACCAAAAGCCTATTGGAATCTACCAGGTATAAGACAGCCCACCTGACTACACATCGTTGCAAATAGAAAGAAGCACTGAAAAATTAAATGACGAAATATCGGAATTAATGCAAAAGGCTGACAAAGCAATATAGATCGGGGAAGATTATAAAATCGCAAAACTGCGTTGATCTCACATAGATATCGTATCATTCTCAACTCTGATGAGCCTTCCCAGCAGAACAGCGAGTTATCTGCTTGGTTTGGACTCGATCAAGCCACAAGAAAAACTGCATATGCTTTCTCTTGAACGACGGTATCTAGGAGCTCACAATATGGAGAGATGGCTTTGGAGTCCGTGAAGGATACGGTTGGGGATGCGCAGTGACTAATTTTCGTCCAAAGCGCTGGGCGAGTTCGTTTGTTTGTTCGGAAGGCGACGTGGACAGTGTCTGCCACCTTTCCGCCAGTCGTCGATGACAGAATCTAGGCGCACGCCCTGACATCTTTCTCAAACGATTTTACAGAAACAATTCGGATAAAAAATTCATTTTTGCTTTGCTTGTAGCTTTATACAGGGTGGTCCATCTGAAGTTTGGGATGAGATTATCTCGAAAACTATACATCTGGTAAAAGTAGTGGATAAGACAAGTTCGTAAGCTCAAAGGGGGACATCAGATGGTACTACACGTGACCCCCAGCCCCCTCCCCCTTGGGTGGGGCGGGGGGCAGCTTTTAAATCTTAAATGGAAACCCCATTTTTAATTGCAGATTCGGATTCACCATAAAAAAGTCATCAAGTTTTGCCTGAAACATTTTTTAAACCATTGACAGAGGGCGCTGAAATCGAGAAAAAAGTAAAATTGGGGAAGAACTCTGATTTATTTAGGATTATCCGAGAAAGACTCATCAAATCGATAAAAAAATGTGCACCAGTTCTTTCCTTACGTCAAATTAAGCTATTTTTGTACAAAATATACTGTACCCTACTTTTAGCGTTACCCAGGAACAACGACAGGGGCGCAGTAGAACGATGTTCACATGGGGTGCTTCATTAGTGTGAGTCCCCTTGCCTCGCACATGTTGGGGCGCTTCATTACTGTGAGTCTCCCTGCCTCTCACAATTTGGGGTGCTTAATTAATGAAATTAGCCACGAAGAAATTATTCAAAATTATCCCCATTTGCTTCAATGCACAAAGTCAATTGTCTGCGAAATTTGTCCACAGTTTTGAGCAGCACATCCCGTGGCGTGGCTGAACATGCTCTTTGAATGCGTTCCTCCATATCGTTTCTAGTTGTGGGATGTCTTTCATAAACAATATTTTTTTAAATAGCCCCACAAGAAAAAATCAGTAGTCGTTAGGTCCGGTGAAAGTGGAGGCCACTGAATTGGTCCGCCCGATCCCACCCACCGTCTAGGGTACTGTAAATTTAAAACGTTCCACACATTTTTAGCATGATGGGGAGCTGCTCCGTCCTGTTGTAACCACATTCGTTATCTAGTTTCTGAGTCAACATCTTCCATTAGCTACAAGAAATGATCACGGAGAAGCTGTAAATAAGATTCCCCAGTAGCGTGTCGGTCAAAAACATACGGTCCTATCAAGTAACCGTTTAAAATTCCACACCAGACCGTTAACGACAATTTGTGTTGATTGTCAACGGGTCTGTGCCAGTGTTGATTGACAGGGGACCAATAATGACAATCATGACGATTTAATTCGCCATTGTTTTTGAATGTGGCTTCATCGGTGAACATTCTCACCTCTTATCATTTCCAATGCCCATTTGCAGAAATGCACGCGTATTTGCATATCTTTCGGCATTAATGCCTGTGTCAGTGTGATGTGATACGCATGATATTTATGTGCCTTCAAAATCCTCAAAACAGATGATTTCGCTATTCCAGTTTGTCTCTGAATCGCACGACTACTAATTTCGGGATCAAGCTGAACACAGGCAAGGGTACGAGCGTCATTTTCATTGTATTCGCGATGACGAGGTGGACGGTGCATGTAATCCATTTCGACCTCGTTGAGTGCACTTTCGAATAATATTTTCTTGTGGATGTCGTCTGTTTGGGAAACGATCCGCATTCAATTGCGCAGCTGCAGCGTAATTGTTATGGCTGTCACTTGAAAATGGTTCAAATGGCTCTGAGCACTATGGGACTCAACTGCTGAAGTCATTAGTCCCCTAGAACTTAGAACTAGTTAAACCTAACTAACCTAAGGACATCACAAACATCCATGCCCGAGGCAGGATTCGAACCTGCGACCGTAGCGGTCTTGCGGTTCCAGACTGCAGCGCCTTTAACCGCACGCCCACTTCGGCCGGCGCTGTCACTTGAAATTAACATCATATCAACAATCTCTGTAGGAGGATACCGAACCATGTTTCACTAAAGAATAATTTTCTTTCGTGAATTGATGTTTACGGTTCCCAATCTGAAAGTGAGGTGACGTCTGATCGCATTGCACAGACCTTTATACTGAGCCATAGTTCGCAGTTTGCCCACGGTAGCGCCACAGTCGGGTGAGTAATGCAATTGTGAAGAGTTCCCTAAAGAAGTCTTAATACCATTCCACCCCCCTCCATCAAAAACTGTGGCGGGTAGGACATACTTTGTAAAAAAAAATACTTAATTTTGGCGTAATGGAAGAATTGGTGCACATTTTGTATCGATTTGATACGTCCTTCTCCGATCATTCTAAATAAATCAGAGCTCTTCCCCAATTTTAATTTTTCTCGATTTCAGCGCCAACTGTCAATGGTTTCAAAAAATGTTTCACACAAAACTTGATAACTTTTTTACGGAAAATCCGAATCTGCAATAAAAAATGGGGGTTTCCATTTCAGATTTAAAAGTTACCCCCCGCTCCACCCAAGGGGGTGGGGGCTGGGGGCACGTGTAGTATCATTTGATGTCCAGCTTACGAACTTGTCTTACCCACTATTTTTACCCGATGTATAGTTTTCGAGATAATCTCATCCGAAACTTCAGATGGACCACCCTGCATGTCAGAGTCATTATGATGTGCCCATAATTTAGATAATAGTTATAGTTATTGTCATACTTACGTGGAAGTAAGATATTGCGCCAATGCAATGAAAAATAGAGGTCGGTATGATTTTGCGTTTGGTGCATATTACACAATATGTTGCTGCATATGAAACTTAGCAAACATATTGAATTTTTCTATTGAACTCTTCTTTCGATCATGAACAATTGCTGTTCCCATATCATCTACAGCGCGTTCAGGCCCCAAGGCCACAGGATCGTCATGGAAAACGCCGGTTCTGTCAGTGGCTGTTGCAGAAGTGTGCTGCAGATCTACTGTTCACATCCGAGGTTTTATTTTCCGATGAGGCAGGGTTCACAAGAGGCGTTGTTGTGAATTACCATAATCACCATGTATGGGCAGTTGTAAATGCCAAAGCAATTCAGGAAAGAGGGCAATAACATCGATCGTCAATCAACGTTTGGGCAGGCGTACTTGGCGATGGAGTAATAGGGCCACATGTGCTACCACAGAGGTTAACTGGGGCGCGTTATCTGGACGTTCGTATTAACGTATTGCCTACCTTGTTGGAGGCTGTGCTATTGCAGCAACGAACACAAATGTGGTTCATGCATGATGGCGCGCCAGCACACTTTCGTTACAATGTGCGCGAACATCTGAAATCTGAAGCAGACGTGTGGTGACCACTGGACTGGTTTTGAGGAGGGGAGGGGGGGGGGGAGGGGGGATGCGTCAGACCTTGGCCTGATCGTTCCCCAGACCTCAATCCCTAACCAGCAGGTACAACAACAACCGGGTATACTTCAAAGTGTGCATCATTCTTTACGCCAGAGGGCAGAGGGGTACGTTGTCATGAATGGATGCCACGTTGAACACCTTCTGCATCACAGAAAGCATGCATTTCAGGACCCATGTTTATTAGACTTATTTTTCTTGTTTCGGTGAGTACTACCACCCCTCAACATATTCGGCACTTCTTTTTTAACTGTACTGTAGTTTACTGATGTGTTATATTTCGTTGCCAAATTTGTCTTTCTTGAACCTACAGATTGTTAAGACAAACGACACTGAATGAAAATATCGAAACGAATATTCCATATTATTTTAACTAAAATATGCCTGTAGAAAGTAACAGCAGACTTCCTGTTTTTGTATCCGTAGGCAATGCAAGTAGGCTACCCATATTTACACAAATATACATTTGTATTTCTATGAATAACACCACAACACACACACGTTGCACACATTGTTTTGATGACAAACAGTGTACGTAACTCGCTGGCTTCACGTTTACTGCATACACTCTAACCTTCTTTGTCGTTATCCGCGTGCCAAGCCCTCAATTTATATATATATATATATATATATATATATATATATATATATATATATATAGTCAGGGCAGGTCGCGTGACCTCTGCCTACTTCTGTACATCAGAGAAAGCTGCGTGGAATCTCTGTCCACTGAAGTCTCTGCCTGCTAAACCAAAGATTTCTCGTATTCCTAATGCGCCCATTGGTAATTGGCGGGACTTCGGAACTTCCCACTCATTGCCGTAACTACAGTTACTTCAAGGAAAGGGGGCAGCACGAACGTTGTGTTTTCCAGTAGATACCAAGTGCTTCTATCACATTATATCCATTTAACTCTCTTTCTAGCAATGTCAGAGTTTTAATCCTTAGAAACAAGAAATGAGTGAGCCAAAATCTGCCCGATTCGTTTATGTGTTTACACCTACATCATTACTCTGCAACTCACAATTAAGTGCCTGGCAGAGGGTTCATCGGACCACTTCATGCTACTTCACTACGGTTCCACTCTCGAACAGTGCTTAGCAAAAACGGTCACTTAAATCTTTCCATGCGAGCTCTGGTTTCTCTTGTTTTAGTATGATAATCTCCTATGAAGGTGGGTGCCAACAAGTATTTTCACGCTCTGAGGAAAATGTTGGTGATCGAAATTTCTAGAGAAGGTCCAGCCGCAGCGAAAAAGCCTTTGTTTTAATGACTGCCACCCCAACTCGTATATCATAGTCATGGCACTATGGTCCCTATTTCGCGATAGTACAAAACGAGCTACCCTTCTTTGAATTTTTTCGATGTCCTCCGTCAATCGTATCTGATGCGGATCCCACACTTCATAGCAACGATCCTGAAGACGACGGACATAAGTACCGTAAGTAGTCTCTTTAGTATTCCTGTTGCATTCTGCCAATTAACCGCAGTGTTCAGTTGAGTTTCCAGTACTTAGATTTTTGTAATTTGAAGTGTAACTGAAATTTAGCGGATTCCTTTTAATACTTATGTGCATAACTTAACACTTTTCATTGTCTGCAGCTCGTGGTCTAGTGACTCCGGCACGGTAGCTCAGCGTATTCGGTCAGAGGGTTTAGCTACCCTCTGTAATAAAAAAAACTGAGTGAACGGATCAACGATCAACCAGAACGAGTGTCATAGGACGTCGGCTACGAACAAAGTCAGCGAACAATATAGAACAAAATGAGATTAACAAAAAAGAAAAAAAAGTGACTAGCGTTGCTATCTCTGGATCACGGGGTCCCGGGTTCGATTCTCAGCGGGTTTGGGGATTTCTGTATCCGGGGACTGGGTGTTTTTGTTGTCGTCATCATTCATGAAAGTGGCTAGATTGGACTGAGCACCGCGCAGTTGAGCGCCCCAAAAAGCAATCATCATCATCATCACACTTTTTGTTATTTATAGTCAGTTGCCACTTTTTGCACCATACAGATATCTTGTCTAAATCATTTTACAATTCGTTTTGACCATCTGATGACTTTACAAGACGATAAATGGCAGCATCATCTGCAAGCAATCTAAGAGGACTGCTCAGATTGTCTGTAAAATCCTGTACGTAGATCAGGAACAGCAGAGGGCCTCTAACGTTGCCACATATTAGTTCTGTTTTACTCGATGATTTTCCATCGGTTATTATGAACTTTGACCTTTCTGAAAGGAAACGACGAATCCAGTCGCATAGCTGATACGATACTCCATAGGCACACAATTTGATTAGAAGTCGCTTGTGGGGAACAGTGTCAAAAATCTTCCTGAAACATTAAAATATGGATTCAATTTGGCATCCTCTTTCGATATCACTCATTACTTAATGAGAATAAAGCGCTAGTTTTGTCTCACAAGAACGGTATTTTCTGAATCCGTGTTGGCTATGTAAAAATAAATCGTTTTCTTCTAGGTAATTCATAGTGTTTTAGTGCAGCAAAAGTTCCAAAACCCTACTGCATATCGATAGCATTGATATTGATCTGTAATTCGGCGGATGTTTCATGTTACCTTTCTTGTATATTGGTACGACTTGTGCAACTGTATTGTCTTTGGGTACGGGTTTTCCTACCGTCTAGCGCCTGTATATGATTGCTAAGTACGGCGATTTGAATCAGCAAACAATCTAGACAGGAGACGTTGCGTTTATTCAGTGTTTCAACATGCTTCGCTATACCAAGAATACCTGCTTCTAAGTTAATCATGCTGGCAGTTGTTCTTGTTGTGTCAGCTGCTATGGGAGTCAGCACTGACTCAAATAAGGAAGGAGGCAGGAATCCAAAATGATCCGAACATAACACTTTAAGATTAATTGAAGACTATTTCTAAAAAGAAAATAAACATAACATAACTTGATTGCTGAGCCTCCTGTATGCAAGTACCTTTATACACAGGCAACAGGCTAAGTGTCGGCTTCGAATTACTCAGTAAAACTACTAAAAACGCAAGTCCTGCAGTCTGTACATCATTCCTATAAAGTTGGGTACCCATACACTCGAAAGTTTTCCGTCTACATTGGCTCAAGTATCGGAAGTTTAATTATAACCTCCTCGTATATCAGAAAGCTACAAAGCCATAAAAGTGTAGCGAAATATAGGGACACCTACAGAATCAACACTTAATGCCATGACCGGCAGTTGACCTTCAACAAAAATAAATTGAAGTAATTGCTCATAATTACTGTTGAGCTGCACTATTGCTGATTAATTGCTGGAAACAGTAACAAGCGTAAAACATCTGTGAGGAATCGTCTGAACTGACCTTCCGTAGAACGACCACATAAAACGACTTGCGTGCAAATCAGAGGCAGGCTAGGTCATTTGAACAGTCGTAAGGAAACTCGGTTCACCAATGAAAGAAGTAGCTTGAAACCTCTGAGAGCTTCAGTCTGATATCCTTAGTATGTTGAATTTATAGACGAGATAGGAATAGCATCTTTCGTTACGGGTTAGCTTAGTGCGCCCCAGACATTCACTGAGATGCTCCTCAAACTGCAGTGGCAGCTCCAACATGGCGGTCGTTCTGTGCCACGGACAGGTCTGCGTCGACACTGCAGCCTATGGCATAGCACCACGAACGTTTAAAATAAAATTTTGCCTTCTTTTCTTTAAAAAACTGATTCAGGCCCTCTTATAACCGTAAAGACATAAACGGATTTATTCTGCATGGAATTTTGCGGCTGAGTTTTTCAGCGTATAACTGACATAAACTAAATATCCATCTCTCATTCCCCGCTCTCTCGCGCGTCTAGTTTAGGTTGAAGGTCTGCCAGACGCTTGGCAACATTGATTCTGCTGGCAAAACAGCAAAAGATTTTTTTAAGAAAGTATTCGTTACTTTCTATTCCGCATAAACTTGAATTATTTGATAACTGATTTCATCCAAACCAGGATTGCATTCGTAATGTAGAGGGCACTGTACGAATGTACCTTGCACATGTGATCACAAACAGCAGTGCATAAACGTCATTTTAAGCCAACTAAATGAAGGAGATATTACAAGAAGTACCTCTAGTGTAAAGTGTAAACGCAAAGTAATTAATGAACTGACTATCTAAAGCTTTCATTTTAAGGCTAATTATGTTGTAAATTATTTGATTTGTATTAGATTCAGGTAAAATTTGTTCGACTGATAAATTCATTTTGCTATCTTATATTTTCCTAACAAACGCATGTTATTGTAAACAGTGAGATACTGTTTTTTTTCTTTCATCGACACGAATTTCACATTTTTAACACCTTTTTATTATGTCGACTTCTTGTCTGTTTGTCTGTTCGATGCAAATTTTAGAATTGATTTTGAGCTAAATTCCCGACGAGCTAGAAACTTTCAACATAGGTCAGAACTGAATGACAATGCAATATTAACACACTTTCTTGTCTGGTATTTGCCGGCGGCTATTTTGTGTACCATTGCTATTTTCCCGTTTTCCTGTCCCACTCGCGATTGTTTTTCGGTAAGAGCAATTACTGCTGAGCCTCCGTGTGAACTGAAATATCTCTATTTGTTACCTTCACAGTGTTTTAGCGAGCTTTACCTAGGAAGGAGCAATACATTGGCTGACTTAGCTGAAGAGAAACTGAAATGAACTTGAAATTTAGCAGCTGTCTCTGTTGTAATCTCATCAAAAATTTTTTGAAATGATTAAAAAATTTCACACACATGTATAAAAAGCATAAAATAATAACTTACGTGAAAAAGCTTTTTATTACTTTTTAAAACGTGCTAAAAAGTCTAAAATAATTTCTCGTAGACCAATACAGAGTCCTAAACGGATACAGTTAGCCTTGATAATTTGTGCTTGTGTATTTTTAATAGCTATGACAATACTTGCAAAATTTAAAATGTACTGGAACTCAGCGCTCGTGGCTGCCGCATCGCGGTCGCGAAGTGGGGCGGAGGCAGTTACAGATACGTTTTTAGAGTCTGATGATAATTTATCGATTTGTAGTTTTAGCTTCACGATGTCCACTATGGGCAAACGGTAGTTACTGTTATTCTGAAGAAGGTTGGGTTATCCCGACTGGAACATAGGTAAATTCTAGGTAAACGGTTGAAGATATTTAAGGTTATTATTATCTAGTGTGAAATATTCACGTATCAATTACCTATTGCATATGCCCCACAATTTTGTTTTAAATTTTACAGTTATTGACATAGCTATTAAAATTCATGAGGACAAATATTTAATTTGTCCATTGACCTCCTTCTATGCGAATGCGCACAGGTTGCCCGATCTCTTACGGGAGTCGTCACCTTAGAGTTAGCGAGTAATGAGTGGATGGGCAAATATCTTTCAGGAACATTACATATGTAGATTGTGGACAGTTAAGAATGTGGGTCTCACGGGGAGCGTGCGAGTGATAAGTCCCTGCAGTCGCGCTATTCATCTGTGTCCTCGGTGGCTCAGATGGATAGAGCGTCTGCCATGCAAGCATGAGATCCCGGGTTCGAGTCCCCGTCGGGGCACACATTTTCAGCTGTCCACATCCAGGTATATCAACAACGCCTGTCGGCAGCTGAGGGTTTCAATTAATTATCATTTATTCTAGAGAAGCTGCACGGTCATCAATGGTATCTGTTCTTTCGAGAACAGTTACTATCTTCAGATATAAATTTTGAGAGGTTCATGAATGTGGTTATGAATCTGTATGGGGTTAGAAATATGTATTTCCTAATCTTTAGTCCCTTCAAAATGGCTCTTAGCACTACGGGACTTAATATCTATGGTCATCAGTCCCCTCGAACTTAGAACTAATTAAACCTAACTAACGTAAGGACATCACACACATCCATGCCCGAGGCAGGATTCGAACGTGCGACCGTAGCGCTATAGTCCGTTCGTTTTAAAAATGTATTATAGTAAAGAGATTTCTAATTATTATTTAAATTCTTATTATTTTTAAATTCTGTATTTGATAGCGATGTTGCGACAGCTGATGGTCTAATGGTTAGAGAGGCGAACTGTTGGGGAGATCAGGGGGGCCCGTATTCGATTACTGAGCATGTAAGAGATTTTCTTACCTCGGGGTCTGTTCTTTTTCTTCGTGTTTGTCATCCTCATCATTTCATACTATCTTCATCGACGTTCAATTCGTCAAAGTAGTGGGAAATAGAAACAGTTGCGGCATGTGGGCGAACTACCCCAGATCAGGCTCCCTTCCATTAACGCCATACGGTCATTTCATTCCCGTGCAATGTTAACAACTGGTGTTCAATCACTTAAATACTTCAGTTTTTTTTTATTTTTGTTAATATTATGAATAATTAACCATAAATTGCACCGTAAAATTTTGTGTGATTGCTTAAAAAACTTTTATCGGCGTTTACTTAGAAAATTTATGTAAATTGCTATTTTTCTGTTTACTTACTACAAAATTTCCCCTGCTACCGGCCTATAGGTCCCCACTACGGCCCCAATCGTAGGCATCCGCAGAAGGGCAAAGCTTGCAAGAGGCGACACTTGCCCTCGCACCGCGCTGGAATCTTGAATACAGAGGTTTTATTTGAAGGATTCTTATCAACTTCTAGAAGTCAGTCGAAAGCCATTACTTCTGTGGTACATAATCAGATTATTGCGTCATCTGTAGTATTTAGTTCTTGTGGCAAGACACGTCTCGACACTGATCAACTCAATTATATCAAAAATTCCAGTTTTAGAGTCTTCTCCCACAACCCCTGCATAAATTTCTGCGAGCGCTCGTCGCACTGATAATGAAGTACGAGCTTCGGAAACTTGTCAACGAAATTTTTCTACGCTTATCTTTTGCTTATTGTGCACGGTCTCCTTCTAAATGCACTCCTCCACAAATGATACACCGCTACCAACGCCGTTTCCACGTCCGGAAACAGTCTTGGTACGCCTCTTGCTGGATCGCTTCTAGGGCCGTCTGCGAATTTTCTTTTATCTCGTCGATCGTTGCAAATCTTCGTCCTTTCAACGGGGTTTTCACCTTTGGAAACAAAAACAAGTTCACTGGGGGCGGGTCTGGAGAGAAAGGAGGATGAGGCAGCACAGTGATTTCGTGTTTTCTGCAATAGTCATGCACGAACAGGGACGAATGTGCTCATGCTTTATCGTGATGCAAGAACCATGAATTGTCTCACCACATTTCAGAGCGTTTCCTTCTCACATTTTCTAGCTGGCGTCGAACACGTCCCGATAGTATCCTCGAATTCATGACGAACTAATCCCTCAAAGTGAAAGAAAACTATCGGCATAGCTTCGACATTTGGCCTCACCTGATGAGTTTTTTTTTTCTGCCTTGGAGAATCTTTCCCCATTCATTTTGAAGATTGAACCTTGATCTCAACGTCATAATCGTAAACTCATGTGTCATCACCAGTTATGATTTTCTTAAGGAACATCTCATTTGCGCAACCCAACAAGCTCTTCACAGATTGCGAGGCGAAGGTCTTCGTCGTCTTGATTCATGAGCCGTGGGACGAACTTGGCGGCAACACAATGCATTCCAAGATGCTGTGTCGGGATTTCATGACATGATTCAACTGAAACGCTACATTCTTTTGCAATCTTTCTGACAGTCAGTCTTCGATTGGGAGGCACAATTTCGTTGACGTTTCTGACATGAGCGTCGTCGGTAGACATCGAAGGGCATCCTGAATGAGGGTCAACTTTAACTTCCGTCCGGCCATTTTTAAAACGTGTGAAACATTCGTAACACCGAGTACGGGTTAAGCACTCATCGCCGTAGGCTTCCTGCATCATTTGGAGTGTCTCTGTAAAGGTACTCTTGAGTTTCAGGCAAAATTTAACGCAGAATAGTTGCTCCTCTAACTCTGCTGTCTCGAAATTCGCGACACAACGTTGTACTTCGTACTGCATTGAACAGTAACAAACAGGCACACAACAAGAAAACTTCCAGCAGTTATACGAGGGTTGTAACTTAAATAGTGGCAGCTATTTATTCACAACCGATACAAAAGAGTTACATGTTTGCACCTCTTACTGTCCTTCAGAGTAGTCACAAGTATTGTGTAGGACCCATTGCCAGCGATGTGGAAGGAGTAGTATACCGTTAGCAAAACCTGTTCTGTTGATGGTACCGTTGGTCGAATCTCTGGTACAGTTCTGAAGCGAATGCCACGAAGTGGTTCCTTCATCTTCGGAACCAAATCAGCCACAAGGACTTAAGTCCGGGAGAATGGTGGATGGTACAGTACTTCAAAAATGGTTCAAATGGCTCTGAGCACTATGGGACTTAACATCTGTGGTCATCAGTCCCCTAGAACTTAGAACTACTTAAACCTAACTAACCTAAGGACTTCACACACATCCATGCCCGAGGCAGGATTCGAACCTGCGACCGTAACAGTCGCGCGGTTCCTGACTGAGCGCCTAGAACCGCGAGACCACCACGACCGGCTACAGTACTTCCCCGTCCCATTGACCGAACAGAGCAGCCACAACCTGCGCTGTATGCACCATCGCATTGTCGTGCTAAATGATGGGTTGGTTGTGCAGAAAGTGTCGCCGCTTCCTTCGCTCTGGTAGAGCACAAGCCCGCGAAAGTTAGAGGTCCCGAGTTCGAGTCTCGGTCCGACTCACAGTTTTGATTTGCCAGCAAGTTTCATATCAGGGCGCACTCCGCTGCAGGGTGAAAATTTCATTCTGGAAACATCCCCCGGCTGTGACAAAGCCATGTCTCCGCAGTATCCTCTCTTCCAGGAGTGCTATTTCTGCAAGTTTCGCAGGAGAGCTTCTGCAATGTTTGGAAGGTAGGAGACGAGGTAGTGGCAGAAGTAACGCTGTGAGGACGGGTCGTGAGTCGTGCTTCGGTAGCTCAGATGGTAGAGCACTTGCCCGCGAAAGGCAAAGGTCCCGAATTCATGTCTCGGTCCGGCACAACAGTTTTAATTTGCCGGGAAGTTTCATATCAGGGCACACTCCGTTGCAGAGTGGAAATTTCGTTCTCGAAGTAATACTGTGCATTGACGGTCTGCCGTGGAAGAACGTAATGCGTTAGGATAACACCATCATAGTCTTACACGAGAATGACCATAACTTTCACCATACTGGGACTCTGACGCACTTCCAGCTTTCTCGGCGACCCATAATGACGCTATTCGTTGGATTGGCGTTTCAGTTGTGGCTCGTACGATGTGTCTCATCCAGTGTTACGGTACGGCGTAAGAAAGCCTCTCCTTCGCACTCATAGCGCTCCAAGTGCGTCTGAGCAGCGTCGCAACGCATCCACTCCTGCAATTCCGTCAAGTCATGCGGAACCCATCGTCATCCTTGATTTGATTCCAAAGATGTAAGAACCACTTCTTAGCACTCGCTTCAGAACAGTTCCAGAGATTCGACCGTCCATTCGCACCATTAACAGAGCAGGCTCTGCTAACGGAATACTACGCCTTCCACATCGCTGGCAACGGGTTCTACACAACGCTGGTGACTACTTTGAAGGACAGTAACAGGTGCAAACACGTAACTCTGTTGTACCGGTTGTGAATAAGTAGTTGCCACTATTGAAGTTCCAACCCTCGTACGTTAAACACACGCCTGTGCCGGAATGCGAACCGCATTTCGCTCCAACACACCATTGGCGCGAAATTACGAATGTTCCAGAATTTCTGGAACAGACGTCATATATTGTTCAAATTCCAAGAGGATGTGTACGAAGGAGTTCAGACCACATTCTTCTCTACCCCACGCACTTCTACATCTACATCTACATGACTACTCTGCAATTCACATTTAAGTGCTTGGCAGAGGGTTCGTCGAACCACAATCATACTATCTCTCTACCATTCCACTCCGGAACAGCGCGCGGGAAAAACGAACACCTAAACCTTTCTATTCGAACTCTGATTTCTCTTCTTTTATTTTGATGATCATTCATACCTATGTAGGTTGGGCTCAACAAAATATTTTCGCATTCGGAAGAGAAAGTTGGTGACTGAAATTTCGTAAATAGATCTCGCCGCGACGAAAAACGTCTTTGCTTTCATGACTTCCATCCCAACTCGCGTATCATATCTGCCACACTCTCTCCCCTATTACGTGATAATACAAAACGAGCTGCCCTTTATTGCACCCTTTTGATGTCCTCCGTCAATCCCACCCGGTAAGGATCCCACACCGCGCAGCAATATTCTAACAGAGGACGAACGAGTGTAGTGTAAGCTGTCTCTTTAGTGGACTTGTTGCATCTACTAAGTGTCCTGCCAGTGAAACGCAACTTTTGGCTCGCCTTCCCCACAATATTATCTATGTGATCTTTCCAACTGAAGTTGTTCGTGATTTCAACACCCAGGTACTTAGTTGAATTGACAGCCTTGAGAATTGTACTATTTATCGAGTAATCGAATTCCAACGGATTTCTTTTGGAACTCATGTGGATCACCTCACACTTTTCGTTATTTAGCGTCAACTGCCATCTGCCACACCATATAGCAATCTTTTCTAAACCGCTTTGCAACTGATACTGGTCTTCGGATGACCTTACTAGACGGTAAATTACGGCATCATCTGCGAACAACCTAAGAGAACTGCTCAGATTGTCATCCAGGTCGTTTAAATAGGTCAGGAACAGCAGAGGTCACAGGACGCTTACCTGGGGAACACCTGATATCACTTCTGTTTTACTCGATGATTTGCACTTCTCGCGATACGACCCTTACGGGCAAATCAGAGAAATTATAGAGCCCACGCGAAATCTTACCGGCAGGCGTTCTTCCCGCATACCATTCGCGGTAGGGGCACGAAAGGAGGGGGATTGCGGAGGAAACAGCGGCATTATCCTTTGCAAACCGAATATGGCATGTGGAGTAGTGATGTAGATTAACGTGTAGAGAGAGTTAACCACATATGTTTAAAACGGGAAGCCAAACACACACGTAAGATAGGCGCAGGGTGGCTTGCTCTGCCTCCTGATAATGAGGGAGAATTTCCGCCCTGCTGCTGTGCTTCCCCACTCTTCTATCTGCGCCGAGCCGGCGGTGCAGCTAATTGTTAAAACAAACCGAGGCTGACGCGGAAGTCAAACACCAGCTTCAGGACGCTAAAGGGACGGATAGCCGCGACTAAACCTCCGTCTGTTTAAATGTTGTTAACAAGGAACTCCTTCTCCAAACACACGGGATTTGTGAGGTGCAATGGTAGAAAATGGAAAAAGAAACGCTTGTACGAGGGGTAATCACAAAGTTTTAATTATCACCTACAAAAAATGAAGTTACGTCATTATTTTTATTCGCAGGTCCACGCCTGCAATGCTGTTACACACCGAAATCGTCGCACCACAGTACCGTAGCATGCTGCTCGAGGACGCAAATAATATAATAATAATAATAATAAAAAGAAGCAAGAGAGATAGAAATGTGTAGCCCATTGATAAAGTGGAGTTGTTGTTGTGGTCTTCAGTCCTGAGACTGGTTTGATGCAGCTCTCCATGCTACTCTATCCTGTGCAAGCTTCTTCATCTCCCAGTACCTACTGCAACCTACATCCATCTGAATCTGCTTAGTGTGTTCATCTCTTGGTCTCCCTCTACGATTTTTACCCTCCACGCTGCCCTCCAATGCTAAATTTGTGATCCCTTGATGTCTCAAAACATGTCCTACCAACCGATCCCTTCTTCTAGTCAAGTTGTGCCACAAACTTCCCTTCTCCCCAATCCTATTCAATACCTCCTCATTAGTTATGTGATCTACCCACCTTATCTTCAGCATTCTTCTGTACCACCATATTTCGAAAGCTTCTATTCTCTTCTTGTCCAAACTATTTATCGTCCATGTTTCACTTCCATACATGGCTACACTCCATACAAATACTTTCAGAAACGACTTCCTGATACTTAAATCTATACTCGATGTTAACAAATTTCTCTTCTTCAGAAACGATTTCCTTGCCATTGCCAGTCTACATTTTATACCCTCTCTACTTCGACCATCATCAGTTATTTTGCTCCCCAAATAGCAAAACTCCTTTACTACTTTAAGTGTCTCATTTCCTAATCTAATTCCCTCAGCATCACCCGATTTAATTTGACTACATTCCATTATCCTCGTTTTGCTTTTGTTTATGTTCATCTTATATCCTCCTTCAGGACACCGTCCATTCCGTTCAACTGATCTTCCAAGTCCTTTGCTGTCTCTGACAGAATTACAATGTCATCGGCGAACCTCAAAGTTTTTATTTCTTCTCCATGGACTTTCATACCTACTCCGAATTTTTCTTTTGTTTCCTTTACTGCTTGCTCAATATGGTGCTGTAATTCGTTTTCTCGTTTAGGTGCGGAGCAATGCAGCAACGCTCCGTACTGAGCCAGTTATTAGTGTACGGTAGCAATACTGAATGACGTAGAACCAAGTTCCAGAACGACTATGTCGGAAGAACTCGGTAGGGATAGGAGAAACCGACCGCTCAATACCGATACCGGCATTTTAGTTTTGAATAACTGCTGTTTTTCAGTATTTGTTTGGTCTCGGTTGTAACAGATGTTCTCTATTTTTACTAATACTAGAGTAAAGAAAACCGAAATATCAATAAGCCATAGCAGCAGTGTTAAAATGTATCGTTTTTAAACAAACACGGTTCAAAAAAATAAGTAATTCTGATTCGTAAAATTTGCATTGGTTTGAATTGCTGTGTTGTTAGTCCGCCTCCGTAGCCTAGCGGTAGCGTTACCGCATACCACGCAGGGGGTCCGGGTTCGATTCCTGGCAGGGGACTGGGTGTTGTGTGTCCTCCATCATCATTGACTCGCAAGTCGCCGAGTGGCGTCACCCGTAAGGGGGGAGCCGGCACTGTAGCTCAGCGTGTTCGATCAGAGGGCTGTAATAAAAAAACTGAGTAAAGGGATCAACGATCAACTTGAAAAGTATATCTTGTGACGTCTGCCAATACCGAACAAAAGGGAAAAAAGAAAGAAAAAAAGGGGGCGTCCCTGTCAACAATGCCATACGATCATTTTTCACTGTGTTGTTATAATAAATGGGAAAACCGGTCAGTGCTATTTTAATAGCAATATCGATAACAATTAGCAACAAACGCATGGCATAGGGAGTGGTACAGCTTTGCTGAGACAATAATGCCTCTGTTGCCGTGTTTCGTGGTTTAAGAAACGTGTGTATACGTTCAGTGTGCAAGACTAACCCCCACCTAGTCTATATGGTAGTTTTTCTCTGTCGTAGGCACACATCTGTTATAGCGTAGAATGGCACCATCCCTAGTCTGAAAATTCTTTCACAGAGACACGTAGCCATGGTATAGAATACTTCATTTCCTTTAGAACATTGAAGATTTGCCTGCCATTTGCTGAAATAGTAGCAGATGAGGAAGTAAATTATGGAAACGTTAAAAAATTAGAAATCTAACAACAATTCATTCGTAGGATACAATAAAAATAGAAAGTAACTGATTTTCTGCCTTTGTCTATGTAATATGCCGTTATCTGCTTGAATCCCTTGAAAACGGACAAATTAACATGAAAAACAGAGTTCTTCAACTTCAGTTTTCATCCTTTAGCACTGGCTATTCGTAATGCCCTAAAAGTGGTATGATCCCCGATTACTACATGATTTTTGGGCAGCCTTTCAAAATATTTGGATCAATATCTGTCGACGGACTTTCTTTTCCTTTTTGACCTATTTAATTTAATATTTCGATGTATGTATCTTGAAACTGAGAGAGTCAAAATTTTCAATCATTGTTCAATCTCTATGTTTATTACAAAAAGTAACACGAATAAAAAACTGAAAATCGGTTATTTCGGTAACTGGTTATTTAAGCGGTTTTAAAGGTCAGATTAAATGGCGCTGTAAAAAAATGATATGATAAAAAATCGATTTTTTCTGGGATAACTGGCGTACCTGTTTGGAGGCCCTTGTGTTCGAATACTATCACAATTGACATGTGAAAATTATTTACACTTAGGAACATTGAAATGGAGCACCAAGAGAAAAGCATTGGATCGAAATGAAATTTATTACACATAATGGTACAGATGGTAGACTGACCTGATCCCAAAATCAAGAAATGTAAACAAATACTGTGAGTACTAGCAGAGAATTGTAGTGCAACATCAGTAATGCGCTTGAGCAACTTTTGCCGCAACACGCTCAGCCATCAACTTGATTAGAAGTCATGCTATACCGAGGAAGATCGGCTAAAAAATCTTGAACAGCCACCTTCAAATCATGTACGGACTGACACGTGGGCATCTGGCACAAAGAAAATGGTTCACATGGCTCTAAGCACTATGCGACTTAACATCTGAGGTCATCAGTCCCCTAGACTTAGAACTACGTAAACCTCACTAACTTAAGGACATCACACACGTCCATGCCTGAGGCAGGATTCGAGCCTGCGACCGGAGCAGCCGCGTGGTTCCGAACTGAAGCGCGTAGAACCGCTCGGCCACAGGGACATCTGGCGATTCAGCTGCTCCCTCTCATGACAGGTCCGGGTAGCAGGCCGCAGAAAGTCCTCAGCAACTCAACGTCTAGGCGGACGAGCACTACCATCCTGGGAAAGTGTCCCTGATAGACTATGTAGGAAAGATCCGACGAGGGGTTGAAGATTGTCATCACCAGAACGCTAGCCCTTAATGGTTCTGCGCCGGTTGTGCAGGTGGTGTAGCACACAAAAGCGTGGTTGGAAGTGTACCGGTCACCAGGCTGCCTCCAAACCCCTAAAAAGAATTCAGTGCCATTACTAAACACCATGTGCCCATCTGTGGCAGTCCACGTCCTTGTGGCCTGGCACCATTGTACAAGGGGTCGCCGATGTCCCGGTGTTAACAGCACGTGTGTCATTCGCCAACTAGGTGCCGTTTGAATCTACATCTTCGTATACATGCATACACTGCAAAATCACACTTAATTGCCTGGTATAGGGTCCATCGAACCACCTTCACAATAATTCTCTATTATAACAATGTTGGTCAGCGCCTGGAAAAAAGGAACACATATATCTTTCCGTGAAAGCTTTGGTTTTCCTTATTCTATACAGATCAAAAAAAGTTTTACATCACCTCGGTTCCGAGAGTTCCGGAACCTGTACAGAAAAATGGAATAGATTCAAAACTGGTTCAAATGGCTCTGAGCACTATGGGACTTAACTGCTGTGGTCATCAGTCCCCTAGAACTTAGAACTACTTAAACCTAACTAACCTAAGGACATTACACACATCCATGCCCGAGGCAACATTCGCATCTGCGACCGTACCGGTGACGCGGCTCCAGTCTGTACCGCCTAGAACCGCACGGCCACTCCGGCCGCCAATGGAATACAGATCAACATAAACATCATTTTCGCTCTTTTTATTGCTGATGAAAACGACACATTGCATGTTGTACAGCCATACAGCGAGACCTTCAGGGGTGGTGGTCCTTTAATACCCAGTTGCACGTCCTCTTGCATTGATGCATTCCTGTATTGGTCATGGCATACTATCCACAAGTTAATCAACACACTATTGGTGCAGATTGCCCACTCCTCAACTGCGATTCGGCGTAGATCCGTCAGAGTGGTTGGTGAGTCACGTCGTCCATAAACAGCCCATTTCATTCTATCCCAGGCATGTCCGATGGGGTTCATGTCTGGTGAATATACTGGCCACTTTAGTCGAGCGATGTCGTTATCCTAAAGGAAGTTATTCACAAGATATGCACGATGGGGGTGCGAATTCTCGTCCATGAAGACGAATGCCTGGTAAAAATGCTACCGATATAGTTGCACTATCGGTCGGTGGATGGCATTCGTGTATCGTGCAGCCGTTTCGGCGCCTTCCGTGACCACCAGCTGTGTACATCGGATCCACATAATGCCACCTCAAAACAGCGGGGAACGTCCATCTCGTTGCACTCGCTGCACAGTCTATCTAAGGCGTTCAGCCTGACCTGGTTGCCTCTAAACACGTCTCCGACGATTGCCTGGTTGAAGGCATATGCGACACTCATCAGTGAAGAGAATGTGATGCCAATCCTGAGCGGTCTATTCGGGATGTTCATCTGCATCGCGCTGCATGGTGTCGTGGTTGCAGAGATGGACTTCGCCATGGACGTCAGGTGTGAAGTGACGCATCGTATTGCCTATTGCGCGCAGTTTGAGTCGTAACACGACCTCCTGTGACTGCACAAAAAGCATTATTCAGCATTATGTTCCTCCGAGCCATAATCCGTAGGTAGCGGCCATGCACTGCAGTAGTAGTCCTTGTGCGGCCTGAGCGAGGCATGTCATCGACAGTTCCTGTCTCTCTGTATCTCCTCCATGTCCAAACAACATCGCCTTGGTTCACTACGAGACGCTTGGACACTTCCATTGTTGAGAGCCCTTCCTGGCTCAAAGTAACAATGCGGACGCGATCGAACCACGGTATTGACCGTCTAGGCATGGCTGAACTACAGACAACAAGAGCCGTGTACCTCCTTCCTGATAGAATAATTGGAACTGATCGGCTGTCGGACATCCTCCGTCTAATAAGCGCTACTCATGCATCGTTGTTTACATCTTTGGGCGGGTTTATGACATCTCTGAACGGTCAAAGGGATTGTTTCTGCGATACAATAGCCACAGGCAACGTCTATCTTCAGTTCTTGGAACTAGGGTGATGCAAATCTTTTTTTGATGTATGTATTATATGATCGTTTTTCCCTATGTTCGTCGGCGCCAAGAAAATATTTTCGCATTCGGAGGAGAAAGTTTTTGATTGAAATTTCGTGACAAGATTGTGCCTCGTTTTGCCTTTGTTTTAATGTCTACCATAAATCCTGTATCATATCAGTGACACTCTCTCCCCTATTTTTCAAGAATAGTAAACGTGCTGTTCTTCTTCGAACTGTACTCTGTTGATCGCATCTGGCAAGGATTCCACACAGCGCAGCAGTACTCCTAAAAGGGACGGACAAGCGTGGTGTAGGCAGTCTCTTTTGTAGATCTGCTGCGTCTTCTAGGTGTTGTTGCCGTGGTAGCCGAGCGTTTTGAGGCGCGTTGACACGGTTCGCGGGGCTCCCTCTGTCGGAGGTTCGAGTCCTCCCTCGGGCATAGGTGTCTGTGTTGTCTTTAGCGTAAGTTAGTTTAAGTTAGATTAAGTAGTGTGTAAGCCTAGGGACCGACGGCCTCAGCAGTTTGGTCCCATACCAACTTACAACAAATTTCCAAAAATTTCTAAGTGTTCTGCCAATAAAACGCCGTCTTTCCTTCCTCTCCCCACAACATTCTTTACGTGTTCTTTCCAATTTAAGTTCCTCACAACTGCAATTCCTAGATATTTAGGTGAATTTATTGCCTTAATATTTGACTGATTTATTATGTAACAGTAGTTTAACGTTTTTTTTTTTAGTGGTCATGTGGATGACCTCACACTTTTCATTATTGAGGGTCAACTTCCAATTTTCGCACCATACACATGCCTTTTGTAAATCGTTTTGCAGTTTGTTTTGATCTTCTGATCTCTTTACCAGACGATAAATGACAGCATCATCTGCAAACAACCTAAGACAGCCGTTCAGATTATCTCCTAAGTTGTTTATATAAATACGGAAGAGCACGGGGCCTATAACAGTACCTTGGGGGTCTCCAGAAATCACTTTTGTTTTACTCGATGACTTTCCGTCAGTTACTACGACGTGTTATCTCTCTGACAGGAAATCACGAATCCAGTCACATAACTGAGACGATATTCCATAAGCATGTAATTTGACTACAAGGTATAGTGTCAAAAGCCTTCTGGAAATATAGAAATGTGGAATCAATTTGAAGTCCGTTGTCAACAGCACTCAAAATTTTGTGAGAGTAAAGAGATCGTTGTGTTTCATAAGAACTATTTTTCTAAATCCTTGTGTGTATCAATTGACCCTTGTCTTCCAGACAATTCATAGGGTTCGGACACAATATACATTCCAAAATCCTGCTACACGTCGACGTTAAAGAGATGCTATGGTGTCCCCTGCCCGATTTTAGCATCACTGCAGGTTCTGCGGGCATGCAAATTGGCATCAAGCTTCGATCATTTGTTAAGTTTCCCGATTGTACCTCTTTTTCCCTCTGAGTGCGCTGTTTCCTGGGTGTATATCCATGTTTAATAAGAGCTGTAAACCATTACACCAAAAGGAAATTTCATTCAGGGCATTCTGGAATGCCTTGGTTGTAAAGATGAGCAATGAAAGAAAGGGAACAGGGAAGAAACTGGAACACTAGGTGCAATTATTGCCATAATGAAAATGGATGGGGTGAGCAATGTAGCAAGGCGAATAGGTGGTGGATCAAACAGAGAAGTTCTTTGGTGAATAATACTGAGATACCGACCTAATGGAAGGTAGACGATTGTTAGAAAGCATTGGGCAGCAACGTGGATGCCCATAGCTCCAAACAGTAACGCTTGGAAAAGACTGTGTGATGACTTTGGGATCACAAATGGTGATGGTGGTGGTGGTGATCCTGCTGGTGGTGACGGCTATGTTGTACACACGGAACAGTCACTCTGTTTCCCTGCATTTGTATTGTGTCAGGGGTCCGCATTTTACATGATGCGGCAGCTTTTATCGTTTTACTTCAACTTTGTGACTGGATGGCAATCCTGTCACCGCAGTCGTCACTTAACCAATAGGAGAAATGTCGTTTGTGCTGTCCACTTGTCAATCGTGTCAACTTCTGTGTGTGACATTGGGCTTTAAATATTCGTGAATCGTAGAATCTTAGTTATATTTTGGGAACCAACCCAGCATTTTCCTAAACGAGGGTGCAAAACCGCCGGAGTATCACAGTAGCATGGCGGCTGTGGCGGACCAACAGCCCTTAATACGCCTCACGGGCTCCACCTGGATCTGGCTCACCTCCCTGTCTCCAGTACTATCAAAAAGTGGGTGAAACGGCTCTGAGCTATACTATGGGACTTTAACATCTGAGGTCATCAGTCCCCTCGACTTAGAACTAAGTAAACGTAACTACCCTAAGGACATCACACACATCCATTCTAGAGGCAGGATTCGAACCTGCGACCGGACTGAAGCGCCTAGAACCATTCGCTCACAGAGGCCGGCCCAGTACTGTCACATTGCCTGTTACACTATACCAGCACTCACATACGGAAGCGTTTTAACGTGTAACCAAAGTATCGAGCTACACGTCTCATGGGCAGAGGTGCAACGAGGTGACAAAAGTCGTGGCACATCTACTAATATCGTGTTCGACCTTCTTTTGCCTGGCGTAATGCAGCAACTCGACGTGACAGGGACTCAACAAGCCCTCTGCAGAAATATTGAGCCATGCTGCCTCTGCAGCCGTCCATAACTGTCAAAGTGTTGCCGGTGCAGGTTGTTAAGCACGAATTGCCGCGTTTCTTGACTTCCGCAAGGCGTTCGATACAGTTCCCCACAGTCGTTTAATGAACAAAGTAAGAGCATATGGACTATCAGACCAATTGTGTTATTGGATTGAAGAGTTCCTAGATAACAGAACGCAGCATGTCATTCTCAATGGAGAGAAGTCTTCCGAAGTAAGAGTGATTTCAGGTGTGCCGCAGGGGAGTGTCATAGGACCGTTGCTATTCACAGTATACATAAATGACCTTGTGGATGACATCGGAAGTTCACTGAGGCTTTTTGCAGATGATGCTGTGGTGTATCGAGAGGTTGTAACAATGGAAAATTGTACTGAAATGCAGGAGGATCTGCAGCGAATTGACGCATGGTGCAGGGAATGGCAATTGAATCTCAATGTAGACAAGTGTAATGTGCTGCGAATACATAGAAATATAGATCCCTTATCATTTAGCTACAAAATAGCAGGTCAGCCACTGGAAGCAGTTAATTCCATAAATTATTTGGGAGTAGGCATTAGGAGTGATTTTAAATGGAATGATCATATAAAGTTGATCGTCGGTAAAGCAGATGCCAGACAGATTCATTGGAAGAATCCTAAGGAAATGCAATCCGAAAACCAAGGAAGTAGGTTACAGTATGCTTGTTCGCCCACTGCTTGAATACTGCTCAGCAGTGTGGGATCCGTACCAGATAGTGTTGATAGAAGAGAAAGAGAAGATCCAATGGAGAGCAGCGCGCTTCGTTACAGGATCATTTAGTAATCGCGAAAGCATTACGGAGATGATAGATAAACTCCAGTGGAAGACTCTGCAGGAGAGATGCTCAGTAGCTCGGTACGGGCTTTTGTTAAAGTTTCGAGAACATACCTTCACCGAAGAGTCAAGCAGTATATTGCTCCCTCCCACGTATATCTCGCGAAGAGACCATGAGGATAAAATGAGAGAGATTAGAGCCCACACAGAAGCATACCGACAATCCTTCTTTCCACAAACAATACGAGACTGGAATAAAGGGAGAACCGATAGAGGTACTCAGGGTACCCTCCGCCACACACCGTCAGGTGACTTGCGAAGTATGGATGTAGATGGTGATGTAGAATTGACCTCTCGATTATGGCCAACAAATGTTCGATGAGATTCATGTCGGGAAATCTGGGTGGCCAAATCATTCGCACGAATTGTCCAGAATGTTCTTCAAACCAATTGCGAACAATCGTGGCGCGATGACAAGGCGTATTGTCATTCATAAAAATTTCATCGTTATTTGGGAACATGAAGTCCATGAATGGCTTCAAATGGTCTCCAAGTAGCCGAGCACAACCATTTCCAGTCTGTGATCGGCTGAGATGGACCAGAGGACGCAGCCCATTCCATGTAAACACAGCCCACACTGGTTGCACAGTCCGCCCCGATGAATGGTCAGTGTGACGGACTGCCGTCCTAAGGGGCCCGGGTTCGATTCCCGGCTGCATAGGGGATTTTCTCCGCTCAGGGACTGGGTGTTGTGTTGTCTTCATCATCATTTCATCCCTATCCGGCGTGCAGGTCGCCCAATGTGGCGTCGAATGTAACGAAGACCAGCACGAAGGCGGCCGGACCTGCCCCGTAAGGGGCCTCCCGGTCAATGACGCCAAACGCTCGTTTCCATTTACCAGGTTGCACAGTGCTTTCTTAAGAACTTGGGTCGGTGACTTCGTCTGCACCACACTTGAACCCTACCATCAGCTCTTACCAACTGCAATCGGGACTCATCTGACCAGACCACGATTGTCCAGTCGTCTAAGGTTTAATGCCAACGGCCCAGGAGAGGCACTGCACGTGATGTACTGTTAGCGAAGGCAATCGCATAGGTCTTCTGCTTCCATAGCCCATTAACGAAAAATTTCACCGTACTGTCGTAAGGGATACGTTCGTCGTACATCCTACATTGATCTCTGCGGTTATTTCGCGCAGTTTTGCTTGTCTGTTTGCACTGACAACTGTACGCAGAGCCAACGAGTAGTCATGCGTCAAATTTGGTATTCTCGCCACACTCTTGACACTATGAATCTCAGAATACTGATTTCCCCAAAGATTTCCGAAACTGAATGTCCAGTGCGTCTAGTTCTAACTACCATTCCGTCTGTTAATTGCAGTCGTGCGGCCCCAATCACGTCAGAAATCTTTTTACTTGAATCATATGAGTAGAAATGACAGCTCCGCCAATACACTGACCTTTAATACCTTGTGTATACGATAATATCGCCATTTGAATATGTGCATGATGCTATCCCATGACTTCTGTGACCTCAGCGTATATTAAGCTCCCTCTATGTTATAAAAGAATAAATACGAGACGAAAGTTCAGGAATGACTAACATTTGTACACTGAAAGCATGTTTCTCCACTCTTTCTCTTCTATTAGTCGCAATAGTAGTTAATGCATCAGTTATCTGTGGCCCTGTGGACTTCAAATGGCTCTGAGCACTATGGGACTTAACATCTATGGTCATCAGTCCCCTAGAACTTAGAACTACTTGAACCTAACTAACCTAAGGACATCACACAACACCCAGTCATCACGAGGCAGAGGAAATCCCTGACCCCGCCGGGAATCGAACCCGGGAACCCGGGCGCGGGAAGCGAGAGAGCTACCGCACGACCACGAGCTGCGGACTCCCTGTGGACTGAGGCGTCACTGACTATTACTAGTTCTAGGCTACTTAAATGTTGTCAGTGATGTTCTTGATTCTTCCACGCAGTTACAAGCGTGTTTTAATCTTTTCTCCAATATATCGCGAGTTTAATTAACTTTATGTAACAAGTGTATTTGTCAACTTTCACACATGGGGTCAAGCAATCCTTTGAGTGTCTCGTATTCATAAAGAACACTGCTCAGTGCTTCCCCACGCCTAAATATCTATCCAAGAGTTTTAATATCCTTTCTCATGTGTCGCCAGCTTAATTTACCCAGTTTAATAAGTTCTTTCTTTGTCGACTGTGACACATGGTTGGACGCAAACTTTTGACTTTCTCGTGTTTATAAATAGCTTTGCACAGTGTACCCTCTCTGCTAAATACATCTCAACAGTTTTAATATTCTTTCCGAAATAATTCCCGTTTCATTAACTGTATTTATTCTGTGTTTCCTTTTTCTACCTGGACACGTGGTGGGCGAATGTAGCGGGGCACGTTTACCGATACGAGCTATCCTTGAATTGACATGATTCGAGTGTAGGTTACTATATTGTGCACGTAGAGCCGGCAGTTCTCTTCTACGTGTCTCCCCATCCATGTACAGTGGTGTAAAATGTCTGAGCATTTAGAAATCGGCGTAAATACCCAGGATAAATGCCTGGGCAAATGTCAAAAATTCGTAAACGCCCAGGCACTTATGGATTTTAAAGATTAATTGGTAAGCGGAGCTTATAAAAAACCTGAAGTTGATATTTTGTATTGCAAAACTGCCCCTTCAGTGCTTGGTTACCCAAGTTGAAAAAGCTGTTTGAGATTTAGGGGAGACTTAGTAGTGGAAATAAGTGTAATTTAAAAAAGTGTAGTTTTTATTAAATATCTAACGTGTAGGTAGAATTTTTCCTTATACTATTCAGCTGAAATAAATTAAAAAGTAGTTCTCAACCGCTGTATCTAACTCATCTTAATCAATCACGTTTTTCAAATTCTGAGGGCACTTCAAACACTTTTTGATAATCTTTTCCATTTTGTTAGAATGTGACTGTTTGTATTCCTTAAAACAATATTTACATGATACTCCTTTCCCGTTTAAAGTGAAAAAGTTCCAACTGTTTTTGCAACTGTTAACCACAATGATTTTAGTTAGGAATGTGTCACGTACCGATTCCGTTGCCACAATTCCAAGAATCGAATAGTACCGGCATCGAAGGATTCCAGCGTCTTGTGCATCGATTCTTTGTTATTGAATCTTTTTTATGTTAGTATTCTCGTTGTGTCTTCACAGCAGTGAAGCCACACGAAAGCAGTTACAGAAAGGAGCAGAACAGACAACCATAGTCTGTCTCAAATGTCACATCTGACAATAACTCTTTTTTCCCCATTAGAAACGGTTTAACATTTAAGAGTGGATTTCTCATCAAGAAACACATGCCAGCTATTTAATATATTCAGTAATAATTGTATTATCAATAATTATTCTTCAATAATACTAAGAGATTTAACACGGGTTATAAAGTGTGATACGTTACGAAATGATGACCGAAGGACAATGTTCTTTATACCAGCTTACCACTACACAGCTGTTCAACGCAGTATAAGTGTGTCGTGTGTGTGTGTGTGTGTGTGTGTGTGTGTGTGTGTGTGTGTGTGTGTGTGTGTGTGCGTGCGTGTGTGTGTATGCGCGCGCGGGCACTTGATGGATAGATAGATAGATAGAGAGAGAGAGAGAGAGAGAGACGGAGAGTGAAGAGTGTAAGTGGTAAAAATAAAAAGGACATTATAAATGATAAACAGCTGTAAGCAAAACGCGCCCTCCCTTGGTACAGCGAGTTGGAATGCTAGTAAAAAAAATTAGGTTTCTCTCTTCTTTCCTTTCGTCGTAAAGGCAGGTGTAAACGTTTACTGACTTTTAATACCGGGAGTATCGTCCCATTCCATTATTTCAATTGCTAAATTACTCATTCTAACAGTAAAAACTTTAAAAAGTACTTTTTTATATAAATGCTCAGATTTTGGGCAGTTAAAACTGCTTTGGGAAAATTCCCGGGCAAAAGCCCATTTACAAATGTCCTCCGCACTGGGCATTTGCCTGGTCCACAGCGCTATCCATGTAACACATAATTTCCCCGTGAACACGTCAGGTAGTCAAGTAATGTAACTGTCCCTTATTGTATTGTTTCTCCAATACTCATATGGGAAGGTTGCTGTGTTCGTTGTACGAATATCGTGTTCCAAGTTTCTGTTTCCTCGCCAGCCATACGCAAAGTGGAGCATCAAAGTGCATCAGTAATTATAAAAAAATATTAATGTGAGTTCATCCTCGCTGTAACTGACAAGTCTAACAATAATTTTCCCGTTTTTATCTATTTTGTGATTTAATTAGGTGACCTACTTCCTATTCCTGCGTGACAGGGTCATTAATTGAAACAAACAGGAAGCGGGACAGTTTCATAGTGACATAAGTGAGTGTTTTCATCGTCTGGAACTCCTGTTGCCGAAGGAAAAGAAAATCATGGTTCAGTTACAAAAGTAACCCCCTTCTAGATGGGAACAGTAACTGGTTACTGTAAATGAACAATTCCATTGAGAAATATTTGGGCAACACGTTGTCTGCAGCCTTGACACATGTTACAAAGTAGGATCGCAGATAATTTTAAAAATATCGGTAGTCCGTCATCTAGATATTTAAAAGGTATTATTATTTTCTCTCTATACAGGGTGACCCATTTATCTTGACCACCCTAAATAATTGTTCGTCCAGATGCAAATTATAAAATGTTCCAAGCAGATGTTCTTTAGCCGTCAGGGGGACATCAATCAGCATGATTGCCTTTGTTGTTGCTTTATTTTTTACAAAGATATGAACATTAGTATGACTTTTTTAAATGGCATCCTGTTTTTTCTTCGGTAATGCATTTCCTCTCCTAAAGACCTATTCAAAAATGTATCACAGTGTACTATTCACTGAAACACAACGTTATTAATTACATAACACAACTTTGAGCCCGGGATCCCAAACTCGTCCACTTGCTGGATTTGTCAGAAAACAAATGAAAACCAAGTAAAAAAATAACACAAAATTGACTTGGACACTCCTGTACCATTGCCCAGGAGTAGAACATTCAAAGGTGCTCAAAGTGGTGACCCTGGACACCGATCCACTGGTGCACTCGTTGATGAAAGAATTATTTACTGCTTCCAGTGTTGCCTGCTGAAGAGAATAACAAGCATGTCCTCTGGAGTTGTTGGAATATCGCGATAACCAACGTCTTTATTGCATCCCCAAAGAGAAAAGTCCAGAGGATTTAAATCAGGAGACCTATCAGGCCAATCCATCTGGCGGGATACCTTCCGTTCTGACACTGGACTCGCATTCGGGAGGACGACGGTTCAATCCCGCGTCCGGCCGTCCTGATTTAGGTTTTCCGTAATTTCCCTAAATCGCTCCAGGCAAATGCCGGGATGGTTCCTTTAAAAGGGCACGGCCGATTTCCTTCCCCGTCCTTCCCTAATCCGATGAGACCGATGACCTCGCTGTCTGGTCTCCTTCCCCGAAACAACCAACCAACCAACCAACCTTCCGTTCAGAACGCGACGTGCGCGCAGGGCATTATGTGCTGAACATCCATTGTGTTGATACCACATAAGCATTATGATTCTTAGCGCCACTTCACCCTGAAGAGGAGGAAGAATTCGTCTGAGGAATTTGGCATATGCTGTGCCGTTTAGACTACCATTGATGCAATAAGGGCCAATAATTGTAGTACCAAGCATCCAACACCAGGCGTTAAGTCTCCAATGACACTGATGTGCTAAGCCATCGTGGGTTGTCGCTGAACCAATAATGCATGTTCCTTGTATTTACCTGTCCTTTGTTTGAGAAGGAACATTCGTCGGTAAATAGAGGATTGGAAAAGAAGTTCAGGTTGGCGAGGATTTGCTGCTGTGCCCACTGACAGAACTGTACACGAGTCTAGAAATCATTCCCATGCAATTCTTGATGTAGGCGTACATGGTATGGATGGAACCTGTGACGTGTAAGAATACGATGTACACTGGTTTTAGCAACGCTAATCTCGTGTTCAAGCAGTCGTGTGCTCACATGTGGGTTCATAACAACGGAAGCGCGAACAGTAACTTCGGCAGCTTCGTCTGGGCGAGTGCTACGACGATTGCGTTGTCGTCGGTTGGAACTACCCGTTTCCTGAAGCGTCGCAACAAGACGAGGAAACATCCGTCGGGAAGGTGGGTTGTTGTCGGGATATCGGTCTCTGTACAGTTCTGCTGCCTCCGTAGCATTTCGCCTACCTTCAACAACAACAACAACAACAACAACAACAATAAAAGAAACGATATGACGATGCAGTTTGTAGGAAGGACAGCCTATACTGTGTGCCTTCTCCACATAACAGTACTTTAAAGGAGTAAACTACCATACTAGATGTACTCATACATAAGAAAACAGAATTGCAATTACTGTTCTGCTAACTTACATTCCCCATAGATGAGTAGCATTTCTACTTTCTCTTCGCTGGTTTACGTTCTACTCACACAACTCTTCAACTAACGATGGTTGACGGTATGACGGATGTGCATTCTCCTTACGTTTCCATTCGCCCTCTGTCAACGGCCAGCCGCGGTGGTCTAGCGGTTCTAGGCGACTGCTACGGTCGCAGGTTCGAATCCTGCCTCGCGCATGGATGTGTGTGATGTCCTTAGGTTAGTTAGGTTTAAGTAGTTCTAAGTTCTAGGGGACTGATGACCACAGATGTTTAGTCCCATAGTGCTCAGAGCCATTTTTGAACCTCTGTCAACGTCAGCACGTGGATGTGTTCCATCACCCCGAGTACCTGCAAGTGCTGGGAGTGACAACGTCAGTGTTGTGTTATGTAATTAATAACGTTATGTTTCAGTGAATGGTACTCTGTGATACATTTTTGAATATATCTTTAGGAGAGGAAACTAATTCCCGAATAAAAAATACAGAGTGCCATTTAAAAGGGCCATACCGCTGTTCATATCTTTGTAAAAAACAAAGCTACAACGAAGGCAATCATGCTGATTGCTGTTCCCCTGTCGGATAAAGAACATCTGCTTGGAACATTTTGTAATACGCATTTGGACAAACAGTTATTTAGGGTGGTCAAGACAAATGGGACACCCTGTATATCGAGAAAAAGTATCGATATATTGGCGGAGAAAATATCGACGTACCTAAATATATAAAAAATATCGGCTGCATATTGTAAATATACTGCGGATTTTAGAGCCGTACATTTAAGTATTGTGCTATTAGATATTCTGTACATCAACAAGCTCTCAGCCTGCCTATCACCCTTAGAGCAAGAAGTGAAAGGAAATCGACGCACGTTCACGCTTGGCGATAACCACCCTGCTAACAATGGTAGCTGCTCGTAAGTGGCACAATAAACGGTGTCCAATGTATCTGTCGTTCGGTTTCGTCAAATATCGCATTTGTTCGGAAAAGTTCATTTCGACTACCCTATCTTTTCATTTGTGCCAACACCAGCGACGTAGAAGCTGTAGCGTCAAAATTGCGTGGTGGAGTTAAATGTTGCAGTTTCGGTTGGTAACGCCGAGCGCCGATTACGTCACACGTCACACGTCTCCGTCCACCGTGAAGACCAATCTTGTCATTTAGATTTTTGTTCATCATTTTCAGCGTCAGTTTTTGGATAATCCCAATGTGAAGAAGTAGCACACTAGTTACATTAAAAAATGTTTTTTAACGCAACTGATGTGCTATTTCTTCTCGTCGGAAATCTTGTGATTCCATTCACACAACCACCTGCCAGTGCAATCGAACTTCTTTTTGTACCACTCATAGTTGCTTCATACAGTCAAAGAAAAAGACTGGACGTGAACGATAAAAGCTCAATACTTGGTTGGACTCCTTCACACAGTGAGAGTCAAATTATGTTCTACTACAATTTCAAAAGTGCAACTTCAAATATTTACCGAAAAATATGAAAAAACTGTGACTTAAAATAAAAATATTGGCACTCGGTATGACCATTTTGATATCAAGATACATATAAATCGTGGGGAAATATATCACCGATATGTATCGATATTTTTCGGAAAAATATTGATATTTTGCCAGCAGCCCTTCTACTAAGAGCAGTTCGACCAGGGTGATGCAAATCAACACGCAGCTGTAGCACGCCGCACTTGGCTTAACTGTTCCGAGCCGCATACGCCATCTGTCCACAAGAAATTGGACCTTGTCGCCAGCTGTCCGTCAGTTGTTTATTTAATCGTATGGTGATTTTATACAATATACAGTTGATATAAGGCAAATGATTTTATACAATATACATATGATATAAGAGAAGAGTAAACCTTAAAGTCCGTGTTTTTCAAGCAGTTTATTAAGCTGGGTGTGAGAGTAAACAAGTTTTCGGGAATTACAGGGTATGAATGAAGTGGATAGCGTTGGACTAGATGTTCAATTGTCTGCTCTTCTTGATTACATTCACACATTGGTGAACTGTCCAGTCCTTAACCTGTTGAAGCGGCACCGAAGTTTCCTCGTAGGTGATGGGCTGTTGTTCCCAATGTTTTTGTAGACCATTCATGCTTTCAGCTTTCATTTAGATCAAAACCATCCGCGATGAGTTGCCCTGCAGCAATGCTTGCTGATCTTCTTAATCGCAATCGTTGCTGTGGCGGATGACAGAATTCCTGGTGCAGTGGTAGAGAAGGTGATGCAGAGATTTTCTTGGCCTCCCTCTGTAGAGCTTGTTTCCGCCTTACGTGAGGTGGAGGGATGTGACTCAGTACAGGTAACCAGTGGCACGGGGTTGATTTGATGCAACCAGTAATGCAGCGCATTGTGTCGTTCAGTTTTGTGTCTACCTTCTTCACATGTACACTTTCCAACCAGACAGGTGCACAGTACTCGGCAGCAGACTACACAAGACTGATGTCAGTTGGTAGATCCGTGCAATATATTGTGTGTGAGGCCGCAAAGATGACCTGAAGAACGACTGTATTCGGTGAAGAATATTACAATTCACTTGAGTTTCGGACGGTAAGAGAAGTAACTTCAGAGATACAGAGTAACGATTAACACTTGGCGTATCGTTAAGAAATATAGCAGTAGCGATTTTGAAACTAAGAAGAAAATAAAGAAGTTGCGGACTGCATTCCATCGTGAACGTACACGCTAAGATAGATGTAATGTACATGTACAGAAAAACAAATGACTACAATTTCAGAAAAATTGGATCATTTATTGAAGAGAAAGAGCTTCACAAATTGAGCAAGTCACTATAACACTTTGGTCCACCTCCGGCTCTTCTGCAAGCAGTTATTCAGCTTGGCATTGATTGATGCAACTGTTGGTTGTGCTACTGAACGATATGGTGCCAAATTCAATTGGGGCTTCAGCTTGTCAAGATCCTGAGGTGGTTGGAGGGACCTGCCCATGATGCCCGAAACGCTCTCGTTTGGGGAGGGATCCGGCGACCTAGATGGCAAAGGTAGTGTTTAGCAGGCACGGAGACAAGCAGTAGTTTTTTTTTCCTTTATTGATTTTCGATTCCCCCTAAAGGGGGCGGGCTGGCAGCAGCTTATTACGCCGCTTTTCAGCCTGCAGAATTTGTTTTAAAAAGATGAAGATAATAAAAAAAAATAATAACAGTTGGCGATAAAATCGGTGACTTAATGGTAAAATGGCAGATCAAGCAGTAGAAACTCTCGTTTTTGTGTTAGCAGAAGAGCCAACACCGTGTTACGAGTGGAGGCCGAAATGCACGAGTTTTAGCTCACGCAGGCTGGCGTGAGGAGGGAAGAACTATACTGACGTGAGGTCTGCAACGTGACAAGGAATTAGAATTCAGAAAGTGGACGTACCGGGCGTGAGTCGTGCTTCGGTAGCTCAGATGGTAGAGCACTTGCCCGCGAAAGGTAAAGGTCCCGAGTTCGAGTCTCGGTCGGGCACACAGTTTTAATCTGCCAGGAAGTTTCATATCAGCGCACACTCCGCTGCAGAGTGAAAATCTCATTCTGGACGTAATTAGTTTGATACATAGCTTTAATCCATTAAGGATGACCGTCGCTCTTGACGGTACATGAGTGTTGTGTACATAGTTCCGCGTAGTCAGCGCCTACACAACTTTCCCACTAGAGCGCGCGCAACAAAGTACAACAGCGCAGGCGCAGCGCTCTTTCGTCTCCGCACTACGAGATGGCGCTGTCTTAGAGACGGACCAAATTGTGCTTCCGCCGATCCGCGTATTAATATGTAACACAGCCAATGAGATTGCTGCTAACGTTGAACCTTTTCTCCTCGCGGATCACACTCGCACAGTGATACCTGAACGCTCGAGGTATTATAACGAGTGTACAGACCTCCGATTAGTCAGTCTGCCTTAGCCTGCATTTGTCTGCATTAGCCTGTAGTCAATTTTCAGTCTGCGCCTCATAAGATTACCATATTCCTGTACAAAGCCATGAACATAAATGAATAGACACTTTATCAAATATCAGAGATATGTGAGAATAAGATGAACATACCAAGACCAAAGGAACTTCAGGTTGTCAATTGTAAATAGCATCCAGAATCAAGTTAAGTAAGGTTTATGATTGTTATTATTTTAATAAATGTGTGTGAAAATTAATCAAGTTCTGTTTACAGTTGGTCACTTTCAATCTGCTACTCTGAACGTGCAAGTGGCATTTCTGTCGTCTCACCTAACGGCAGAAGATAAACACGCCACGATAAGACCACGAGACATATTGCTGACACTCGCCTACTTCGTTAGAGCGATAAGTAAAATAATCTGATGGTGTGTGTACCGAAGGTCTTACAGTACGCACACCACAATGAGTCACAATATTATCTGTTCAGAATACATTCTTGAAGATATTACTTATAGTAACTGAATATGGCGCCTTGCTAGGTCGTAGCAAATGACGTAGCTGAAGGCTATGCTAAACTGTCGTCTCTGCAAATGAGAGCGTCTGCAGGCAGTGAACCATCGCTAGCAAAGTCGACTGTACAACTGGGGCGAGTGCTAGGGAGTCTCTCTGGTCTAGACCTGCCGTGTGGCGGCGCTCGGTCTGCAATCACTGATAGTGGCGACACGCGGGTCCGACGTATACTAACGGACCGCGGCGGCCGATTTAAAGGCTACCACCTAGCAAGTGTGGTGTCTGGCGGTGACACCACACTCGTCATGTGTGGTTGGGCATTAGCTTGCTTAAATGTGAGTCCAGGATGGGCTGCAATGAAGGGCAACAAAACGGGACGCACAAAATCGTCGATGCACCGCTGTGCTGTAAGGGTGACGCGAACAACCAAAGGGTCCCTGCTATGACAAGATACGCCGCCCCGCACCGATCCACGTTGTCGGGGTGCATGGCGAGCGACAGGCAGGCTGGTGCTCTACCGCGTCCGGAGTGTCTCGAGAAGCGTCGTCTTTAATATAAAACTTCGACATCCGAAGGAGAGTCGTACATGCCTTCAGAAAGGAAAAGGGACCTGTACCGTACACAAGTAAAAGTGTCGAATCCTAAGCGACTGTATAAAATCACAGACAGCACGTATTACAGCACTACTTATTTTTGAAAAGTATTCCTAAAATACTTGGTTCAGATATCCAGAAGATAATATATCAGTGAAGAGTCCCTGTTACCTATAGCTAAACATCTCCGTCACTAATGACTTCAGCTGGAATTGCCTCACGGTCTTTGTATCTGTTTTCATACTGCAGATATGGTCTCACACAGTAACTGACTAGAATATTCTACACTACTGGCCATTAAAATTGCTACACCAAGAAAAAATGCATATGATAAACGGGTATCCATTGGACAAATATATTATACTTGAACTGACATGTGATTACATTTTCACGCAATTTGGGTGCATAGATCCTGAGAAATCAGTTACCAGAACAACCAACGCTGGGCATTGAGTTAAACAGAGCTTGGCGTGTACAGACACAGCTGGCAATGCAGCTTCAACACGATACCACAGTTCATCAAGAGTAGTGACTGGCGTATTCTGACGAGCCAGTTGCTCGGTCACCATTGACCACACGTATTCAGTTGGTGAGAGATCTGGAGAATGTACTGGCCAGGGCAGGTTCTAGGCGCTTCAGTCTGGAACCGCGTTACCGCTACGGTCGCAGGTTCGAATCCTGCCTCGGGCATGGATGTTTGTGATGTCCTTAGGTTAGTTAGGTTTAACTAGTTCTAAGTTCTAGGGGACTAATGACCTCAGAAGTTGAGTCCCATAGTGCTCAGAGCCATTTTGAACTTAACATCTGAGGTCATCAGTCCCCTAGACTTAGGACTACTTAAATCTAACTAACCTAAGGACGTCACACACATCCATGCCCGAGGCAGGATTCGAACCTGCGACCCTAGCGGTCGCGCGGTTCCAGACTGAAGCGCCTAGAACCGCTAGGCAACAGCGGCCGGCCTAAAGCATGTTCTTTACTGTTTGCACACATGTAAATATATTTTTTTAAAATCGTAGTTATAGATTTTTGAAGAAACACATAAAATTATGAATTCATATCTTTTTACCATGTGGTGTGGTTTTCCTGGTGTATTATGTTTTACATCAGGAAAACTACACCATGTGATAAAAGGGATGAATTCATAATTTTATGTGTTTCTTCAAAAACTTATAATTACGGTTTAAAAATTGACATGTACATGTATACAAAAAGTGAAGAACATTCTTTATGTTTAACAGCCATAAAATAAATTCCCTCTGATGATGCTGCAACTGCAGTGAAATTTGTTTGTGATAAAAAACAAAATAGTGTTTTGCTTAAGGCGGACCCCATCCAAAATCATATATATTGTTAAAGCCACGACGACAGTATTCCGTCTTAGGCAATTTATAACACTTGCAAGTAAACATTACAAATATGGATTCTTATACGGTTATATCGCTTGTTATGTATTTCACTGTTATTGTCTAACCTACTTTCAGAAATCAATTGATAATGGCACTTTGAAGCCGAAATCATGATTTTGTAAGTGTAAATGTAACAATGTAAATAAACAACAGTCTAATGGCGGTACTGACTTTAAAGATGGACAAAAGAGCTCCAACCCCAAGACGATTGTTATTCACCCACTTTACAGCGCATGCGAATTTCTGAGCTGTGTCCTTTCTTTCGCATGTGTCAACACGTCTCTGTTTGAAGCCTCGCCGAGCGCGAGGATGAGGTCCCAGGACACGCTTTCGCACCATTACTGAGAAAGGTTGTACACGTCTTTGAGCTGAATCTCAAACATTTGCGTAGTAATAGAAGAATAGGAGACAATCAGGGGGGTTATGATCTTTTAATTTTTTGCGCGCGTTGTAGTATACTGCACGCCTACTGATATGGTGGGTTTTTATGTACCCAGTCTGAAAGCTACGCGAAGAATAAACCATATTTTATGTGACTATAGCAGTGCCCTTGTTGGTCTGTAAAATTACATCATCGACTGCAAAGGAACAGCGAAAGCGGCCGGTAAACGACAGAGAAGCTACAAATCTCCGACAAGCGTAAACACAATCGTCTTTACATACAAATGATTCTGTTTGTCCGTCGCATCTCCTTGGCTGCCACGAGCATACCGCAGATTACGTTTTCCTGGCCGTGGGGATGAATCCAGGATTTTGTTTTTTCTCATACCTTGTAAATAGATACACGTTGCCTATCTAACGGCTTTCAAGGGCAAAAAGTAATTTTATCTTACGTGTCTCGTACAATAACTGAACGAATGTTGTTGTGGTCTTCAGTCCTGAGACTGGTTTGATGCAGCTCTCCATCCTACTCTATCCTGTGCAAGCTTCTTCATCCCCAGTACCTACTGCAACCTACATCCTTCTGAATCTGCCTTACCCTCCACGCTGCCCTTCAATACTAACCAGGTGATCCATTGATGCCTAAAACATGTCCTACAAACCGATCCTTTCTAGTAAAGTTGTGCCACAAAATCCTTTCTCCCCAATCCTATTCAATACCTCGTCATTAGTTACGTGATCTACCCATCTAATATTCAGCATTCTTCTGTAGCACCACATTTCAAAAGCTTCTATTCTCTTCTTGTCTAAACTATTTATCGTCCATGTTTCACATCCGTACGTGGCTACACTCCATACAAATTCTTTTACAAAAGACTTCCTGACAGTTGAACCTATACTCGATGTTTCCAGTAATCAACAGTAGACTGTCGGTGTTGGCGGGCGAGGTGTAAAGCTCTAAGTCGTGCAGTCATCAAAGGTAAACGATTGGGCCTTCGGCTCCGACAGTTTTATCGGTGATGTTCCGTTGAATGATCCGCATGCTAACTTTTGTTTTTGCCCCGGCATTGAAATCTGTAGCAATTTGCGAAAGGGTTAGACTTCTGTCACGCTGAACGATTATTATCTTCACTCGTCGTTGGTCCCATCCCTGTACGATATTTTTCCGGTCGCAGCGATGTCGGAGATTTGATGTTTTGCCGGCCTCCTGATATTCAAGGTACACTCGTGAAATGGTCAACGGGAAAACCCCCACTTCATCGCTACACCGGAGATGCTGTGTTTCAACGCTCGTGCGCCGACTATAACACCACGTTGAAACTCACTCAAATCTTGTAACCTGTCATTGTAGCAACAGTAATCGATCTGACAACTGTGTCAGATAATTGTTGCCTTATATAGGCGTTGCCGACCGCTGAACCGTATTCTGTGTGTTTACATATCTGTATATTTGAATACACATGGCTATACCCCTTCCTATGGCGTTTTAGTGTATTATAGATAATGTATTTTCTGCAATTCTTGTTGGGAAGGTCAACGACTGGAGTATTTTCCTAGTAGCCAGAAATCTTAACGTGAGTGCCAGTCTACGTCCGAAAGTAAATAAAAGCTAGAAACTGGAGGCTTTTGCTGTTATGAAACTTTCTGTGAAATATCAGGGATTGTGGACTAGCCGATAGTTGCATCTTGCCAGTTAATATATTTCTCAGTCATGGTAAGCAACTTCGAAAAATCTGCTCTTCCATGAAATTGCGAAACGAATCTCGATCGTCAGATCTGTGTCATTAAGTACGTTATTTCAGAGTGTTGGTAGTCAAGGGATCGTCAAGAATATGGACATTACGCATCCAATGTTCCAATGTGTGTGAAATCTTATGGGACTTAACAGCTAAGGTCATCAGTCCCTAAGCTTACACACTACTTAACCTAAACTATCATATGGACAAACATACACAACCATGCCCGAGGGAGGACTCGAACCTCCGCCGGGACCAGCCGCACAGTCCATGACTGCCGCGCCCTTGACCGCTCGGCTAATCCCGCGCGGCCGACATTACGCATGCGCAGTCTGGTATTAAAATCATACATGTGCTATGTTGATACTAAATAGGAGTATGGGGATAGCTGTTATGGACGCTATAATAACAGTAAAATAGCCACATGTATGTTTGTGACCACCCCTTAAGAGTGGCGTTTCGAAAATATCATCATCCGATTTTGCAGAAGGATTAGACTTTTGTCACGATGAACAACTCCCTTCACTCGTCGTTGGTCCCGCCTTGCAAAATCTTTTTCTAGCAACAGCGATGTCGGAGATTTGATGTTTTATCGGACTCCTGATATTCTTGATACACTCGTGAAATGGTCAACGGTAAAATCCCCACTTCATCGCTACTGCCGGCCGGAGTGGCCGAGCGGTTCTAGGCGCTACAGTCCGGAGCCGCGCGACCGCTACGGTCGCAGGTTCGAATCCTGCCTCGGGCATGGATGTGTGTGATGTCCTTCGGTTAGTTAGATTTAAGTAGTTCTAAGTTGTAGGCGAGTGGTGACCTCATAAGTTAAGTCCCATAGTGCTCAGAGCCCTTTGAACCATTTCATCACCCCGGAGATGCTGTGTCCCATCTCTCGTGCGCCGACTATAACACCTCGTTGAAACTCACTTAAATCTTGTAACAGGTCAATGAGGCAACAGTAACCGATCTAACAACTGCGCCAGATAATTGTTGTCGTATATAGTTGTTGCCAACCTCAGCCGGTTTACCAGTTTCTTTGACGCTTCAATATATGAGTCATGTTCAATGTAAACCCGAAAATGTGATGAAAATTCAGTTGAGTTAACGAATAACTTCTACTAGTATGTCTCTGAGATCGTTGTATAATATTATGTAGCGTTCCTCTACCGGCAGTTTGTTGTACACCCCATCGACGAGTCCAGAAACTGGTTCGCGATTTTCTCGGCTCTTCTTCGACGACGGCTAACAGAGTTAACACAGCCGTTTAACGCGTGTCCGTTTCTGTAGGGGCAACGGCCTTGCCGCAGTGGCTACACCGGTTCCCGTGAGATCACCGAAGTTAAGCGCTGTCGGGCGTGCTCGGCACTTGGATGGGTGACCATCCAGGCCGCCATGCGCTGTTGCCTTTTTTCGGGGTGCACTTAGCCTCGTCATGCCAATTGAGGAGCTACTCGACCGAATAGTAGTAGAATACCATCATAACGATCGGGAGAGCGGTGTGCTGACCCCACACCCCTCCTATCCGCATCATCCACAGAGGATGACCCGGCGGTCGGATGGTCCCGGTAGGCCACTCGTGGCCAGAAGACGGAGCGCTTTCTGTTTCTGTAGAGAAACTGTGCTGTCTGCGAGGCGAGTAGAGCCGACAACGGCCGCTGGAGAGCGCTGTCGCCTTAGCCACCTCGTTCCGGCTATTGTGCCGACAGCGCCGTCTCTCGTGAGGTCGGATGTCCCATCTGTGTGCACGACAACCTTAAGTGACTCGCCCCGCGACTTTGAGGCTCGTGGACGAGATTCCTGTCGCATGTATTGCGCGCCACCTGTTGTGCGCCTACCGACCAGCTTCACCGCGGCGTCATATCGGCGTTCCGCGTCTCGTCATGGCCGGTGCTATGGAGGCTGATGGATTAGCTGTCAGGAGGGAGACGGTGGGGCATCCATAGGCCTGCGAACCCCGCCCTCGTTCTGGCCAGGGCTGGCCGTCACGTGCAGGCGGCCAGGTACGGTCTCTCTGTTCGAAAATTTAATGCACCAGACGAGCAGGTGATCAATCTTACCAGAGGCTGAGGCGAAGGAGGCCACTGGATACGCGTGGAAAACATCGGAAACTAATGATGTGGTAACATTCTGCGTAACGTTCCTCTCTTAAATCCTATGCTGACAGAAATGGAAGGTGTTACACCATGAAGCACCAGTCCACAACTTTGTGAAGATGCTCATCACATAATTGGTATTAAATACTAAAATTTTCATCCTGTTTGAAACTGATGTCTATAATCATCCACTCCTACATACAAACTCCTAGGGCCACTGTACAGTGAGTGGGGAAGGTACCTTCCTTCCTGCTGCACTCTCAAATAGACCGAAGGGAAAAGCGACTGTCAGCGTCATACAATGAAGGCTTTCACGATCGGACGGTACTGTTGTTGATAATTCTTCCGGGTTATATGGCCGTGGTCCATGGAATACTTCTATTCCTAACGTTTCGTCCAATACTACGTTGGACATCCTCAGAGGTATGGCTGCTCCTGTTGAGTCCTGCCGACTGACGAGTCGGGCGTTAGAGAGCGGCCTAAATACCGAGGAAAGTGGGCGTGGTCAGTGGGATGAGGAGTTTTATGAGCAAGTGGATGGTGTTGCCATGAGTAACCCGTTGAGCCCTGCGATTGCCAATTTTTACATGATTTGAACAATTAGCGTTGAATAAAGCAAATAAGAAACCATGTTGTTGGTATCGTTATGTAGACGTCACATTCGTGGTTTGGACACACGGTAAAAAAGCCTTATACGAATTTTTTTTATTATCTTAATAGCATAAACCCTAAAATTCAGTTTACCATTGAAGTGGAAAAAGACCAGGCTATTTCGTTCCTCGATGTGTCAGTCATGAGACAGACCGATGGCAGTCTGAAACATAGAGTGTTTCAGAAGAGCACACATACTGATAGATACTTACATAACAACTCCAATCATCACCCACAACAAAAAAGAGGTGTAATCAAAAGTTTAGTGGACAGGGCAAAACGGATTTGTACGCCGGAACATCTGGATACCGAACTCAATCATCTGAAACAGGCCTTCGAAAAGAACGGGTACTCAAACAAAGAAATTAATAGAGTTTTAAGACGTAATTACAGAAGGCCAAACGACAAGGATGGTACACAACAATGGAAGAACACGGTGTCTTTACCTTTCATTTAGTAAGCTTACAGATCGAATCGGCAAAATTTTGCTGAAACATAAAGTGAAACCGGCATTCAAACCTACCAGAAAAATGGAACAAGTACTTCGTTCTCTTAAAGGTAGAAGGCCACCATTATGATCTAGCGGTGTGTATAAAATTACGTGTACCTGTGGCAAGGTCTATATTGGTACTACGAAAAGAAGTGTGAATACGAGGGTAAAGGAGCATAAAAGTCTTTGCCGACTGGGTAAAATAGATAAATCGGCCGTTGCGGAACATGCTCTTCAGACCGGTGACCATGTAGTTTTCTGAAACTACAGTTTTAAGTGCTACCACGAACTATTATCCACGACTGTATAGGGAGGCTATTGAAATTTATAAACATGAAGATAATTTTAATAGAAAAGAAGAGGCCTTGAAATTAAGCGAGTTATGGACAGTGGCATTACAGAATCGATAAGTGATTTTTATCTATGACGGACTATTATCGATAGTTACATTTTATCTTTGACTAGTTTTCTCTCTGCTACTATGTGCAAGCTAGACCACGCCCACTTTCCTCAGTATTTAGGCCGCTCTCCGACGCCCGACTCGTGTGTATTTTATCTACATTGCCAACCCCTTTTGCTTTCTGTTTTAACTTTCCGCAATTTTACGCCATTTTACACTTTAAATCACCATTTTATCTCCTGTTTTTCCTTGTTTCTTTCTTCTTCCCCCTTATTTAAGAAAAGTCTGTAGGCTGCAGAGCAGCGTAGTAAGCTGCTGCCAGCCCGCCCCCTTCGGGGGGAATTGAAAATCAATAAAGAAAAAAAAAAAAAAAAAAAAAAAGGCCCGACTCGTCAGTCGGCAGGACTCAACAGGACCAGCCATACCTCTGAGGATGTCCAACGTAGTATCGGACGAAACGTTAGGAATAGAAGTATTCCATGGACCAGTGCCATATAACCCGGAAGAATTATCAACGACTGTCTGTGTGCCTCCGTATGAGCCTTTGTCTCTCGTATCTTGGTGGTCCTTTCGCTAAATGTATGTTGGCGGCAATAGAATAATTCTGCCATTAGCATCAAATGCCGGTTTCTACATTTTGTCAGCAGTGTTCCTCGAAAAGAACATTGCCTTCCCTCCAGGGATTCCCATTTGAGTTCCCAAATCATCTCCGTAAAAAAGCATCTCGAATCTACCGGTAACAAATTTAGCTGCCTGCTTCTGAATTGCTTCGATGGTTTCTTTTGATCTGCCCTGATACCGGTCCCAAACACTCGAGCAGTACTCAAGAGCAGGTCGTACTAGTGTCCTATAGGCAGTATTCTTTGCAGATGAACCACACTTTCCCAAATTTCTTCCAATGAACTGGAGTCGACCATTCGCTTTCCCTGTCAGTAATCTCGCACGATCATTCCATTTCATATCACTTTTCAACGTTACGCCCTTATATTTACATGATGTGACTGTGTCAAGCAGGACACTACTAACGCTATATCCGAACATTACGGGTTTATTTTTCCTGTTCATTCGCACTAACTTACATTTTTCAACACAGCAACTAGAAATTTTGTTTAAGTGGTCTTCTATCCGCTTGCAGTACTCAACTTTGACACCTTCTCGTATGCTATGGCACTATGAGCAAACAACCGCAGATTGCTGAACACCCTGTCCGCCAGATCATTTGTGTATTAATAAAATAACAGCGGTCCTATAACCCTTCCCTGGTGCACTCCTGACGGTACCCTTGTCTCTGATGAATTGGATCCTACGCTGACGGAAAAAGGAAGTGTTACGGCCTGAAGCAGCACCCAGACATTTATCAGACTTTGTGGAGATGTCCACCACACAACTGGTATTAAATAATTAAACTTACATTCTGGTTGGAACTGATGTTCATCATCAGCATGTTACACTTAATTTATGAGCATGAGTGTATAATGTGTGTGATGCTGTCAGCTATTTGTTGTTATCGTAACTAGAAGAACATTTGTCATTTCTAGGTATCAACAACAGCCTGTTCCAAGTTACTCTTAAGTATGTATTTGAGTTTGAAGTTACTATGCACTGAACATCTACCTCTGTGAGAAGGAGTATAGTATGACACAGTTTGCAGTTAACAAAGGGAAGTTGACGCTCGGTGGACAACATGTTTCCAGTCATCTACAGTCCAATGTCGGTGTTGACGGGCCCAGGCGAGACGTTAAGCTTTGTGTCGTCTAGTCATCGAGGGTACACGAGTGGGCCTTCGGTTCCAAAAGCCCTTATAGATGATGTTTCGTTGAATGGTTTTTGCACGCTGACACTTGTTGATGGCCCATCATTGCAATCTGAAGAAGGGTTGCACTTCCATCACGTTGAACGTTTCTCTTCAGCCGTCGTTCGTCCCGTCCTTGCAGGATCGTTTTCCGTCCGTAGCGATGTCGGAAATTTGATGTCTAACCGGATTCTCGATATTCACGGTACAATCGTGAAATGGTCGTACGGGAAAATCCCCACTTCATCGCTACCTCAGAGATGCTGTGTGCCATCGCTCGTGCGCCGGCTATAACACCCCGTTCAGACGTATTTAAATCTTGATAACCTGCCATTGCAGCAGCAGTAACCGATCTGATAACTGCATCAGACACTTGTCGTCTTATATAGGCGTTGCCGACCGCAGCGGCGTTTTCTGTAAGTAAATAAAGCTTACAAACTGGAGGCTTTTCCTATTATGAAACTGTGAAATATACATACAAATCTCAGGGATTATGGACTACCTGATCTTTGTATCTTGCCAGTAAGTACACTTCGAAAAAATCTCCTCTTCCATTCGAATGAAATTACGAAAGGAATCTCGATCGTGAGATAGTGTCATTAAGTACGTTATTTCAGAGCGATGGTAGTCAAGGGAACGTCGAGAATATTTACATTACGCACGCGCAGTCTGGAATTACAAACTACCCTATGCGATGTTGATACTAAATAGGAGTATGGGAATAGCTATTATGGACGCTATGATAACAGTAAAATAGCCAGATGTATTTTTGTGAACACTCTTCGTATTGATGGGTTTCGAAAATATCATCATCAGATTCTATTAGCCAGAGAAGCAGTCAAATCAAATTTGAACTTTCGTGAGCTAAGGCATTATGATGCAGGTCAAAAATCACCGTGTAACGTTATATGCGTATTACTCATAAATAAATGATTGCCAGCGTACCTTATTAATGATACAGCGGGTCGTGCGGGTCATATATAGACCTTTTCTCGCTGTATGCCTGAATTAAGGCACTTAACGCCTGTTTGCTCCATTCCATTTATTTTATGAAGCAATCAGTGGATAAAAATGCTTTCCCAAGCAGCTAGTATAACGGACAGTCTTCCCGCCACAAAGAAATCTCCATTTATAAAATCCACTTACTGAAAGAAAAAAAATGCGGAAAATCACCAACATCCTCTGCTTCCTAAGGCACCTAGGGGCAGCGGTTCACACATCAGCACTGATTTCCCTGGCGCCCCTCCCTCCCCGATCTAAATTCTCACTGTCACCCCAGACTACTTTAAATTCCCCGTTACACACGAGCAGAATTGCCGAGGCTCTCCCTGTTCTGGAATAGCACCTCAACATCGAACATAAATGGGGGATACAACCTGAAACCCAGGTGCAGTGACTCTCTGCTCCAGTCTGTATACATAAATTCGTACCTCTATGAGACCAGTAAAGTCTTTGAAACCGTGTCACTTCCCCAGCAGCGATGGAAGTCGTCGTACACTGCCAGTGCATTCACCTCTATCGACATTTCGCAAAGGCCGCCCTATGGCACTGATGATGTCTTCTCTTGGATTGTAGCACGTGTCGCGTAGATGCTCCTACACACTGGTCGTAATCGCACGGACTAGTATCGGGTGAATACAATTAATGAGCCAGTATCTGCTACGCCCTCGTACACCGAAGTCCAGCACTGGGTTCGTCGTGTGGCATCGCGTACTGTCGTGAAAGATGCTGAGATGCACTGCCAGAAGGAAATGCTGTTGTGCCCTCCCGACCACGTGCCACTTCAGTTTGGATCGACGCACGTTTTTCGTGTTTCCTAAACAGTGTTAGTGCACTCTAACTGTCCTGCGGCACTTTCAGACAGTACACACAGCGACTGAGTGAAACACAGCCGTCACTGCAACACTTCAAGTGCCATTCTGTTATCAGCTACAGGCAGCGGAAACCCCACGTGACGCACATCCTACTTTTTGCCACTACTTTTTGTCCAACCAAACTATATTTGTTCGTATGGTTTTTCTAAATCCATGTTTGGTTCAAATAAAGCACAGACGTATATACGAGGGCTGTTCGGAAAGCAAATTCCGATTAGTAGCGAAATGGAAACCACTGTGAAAATCCAAAATGTGTCATTTGCAGTTGGCTACACCTTTCAGCTACTTCTCTACGTAGCCACCTCTCTCAGATATTTGTCGTAGCGTTGTGGCAGCCTTCCAATACTCTATACATACACTCCTGGAAATGGAAAAAAGAACACATTGACACCGGTGTGTCAGACCCACTATACTTGCTCCGGACACTGCGAGAGGGATGTACAAGCAATGATCACACGCACGGCACAGCGGACACACCAGGAACCGCGGTGTTGGCCGTCGAATGGCGCTAGCTGCGCAGCATTTGTGCACCGCCGCCGTCAGTGTCAGCCAGTTTGCCGTGGCATACGGAGCTCCATCGCAGTCTTTAACACTGGTAGCATGCCGCGACAGCGTGGACGTGAACCGTATGTGCAGTTGACGGACTTTGAGCGAGGGCGTATAGTGGGCATGCGGGAGGCCGGGTGGACGTACCGCCGAATTGCTCAATACGTGGGGCGTGAGGTCTCCACAGTACATCGATGTTGTCGCCAGTGGTCGGCGGAAGGTGCACGTGCCCGTCGACCTGGGACCGGACCGCAGCGACGCACGGATGCACACCAAGACCGTAGGATCCTACGCAGTACCGTAGGGGACCGCACCGCCACTTCCCAGCAAATTAGGGACACTGTTGCTCCTGGGGTATCGGCGAGGACCATTCCCAACCGTCTCCATGAAGCTGGGCTACGGTCCCGCACACCGTTAGACCGTCTTCCGCTCACGCCCCAACATCGTGCAGCCCGCCTCCAGTGGTGTCGCGACAGGCGTGAATGGAGGGACGAATGGAGACGTGTCGTCTTCAGCGATGAGAGTCGCTTCTGCCTTGGTGCCAATGATGGTCGTATGCGTGTTTGGCGCCGTGCAGGTGAGCGCCACAATCAGGACTGCATACGACCGAGGCACACAGGGCCAACACCCGGCATCATGGTGTGGGGAGCGATCTCCTACACTGGCCGTACACCACTGGTGATCGTCGAGGGGACACTGAATAGTGCACGGTACATCCAAACCGTCATCGAACCCATCGTTCTACCATTCCTAGACCGGCAAGGGAACTTGCTGTTCCAACAGGACAATGCACGTCCGCATGTATCCCGTGCCACCCAACGTGCTCTAGAAGGTGTAAGTCAACTACCCTGGCCAGCAAGATCTCCGGATCTGTCCCCCATTGAGCATGTTTGGGACTGGATGAAGCGTCGTCTCACGCGGTCTGCAGGTCCAGCACGAACGCTGGTCCAACTGAGGCGCCAGGTGGAAATGGTATGGCAAGCCGTTCCACAGGACTACATCCAGCATCTCTACGATCGTCTCCATGGGAGAATAGCAACCTGCATTGCTGCGAAAGGTGGATATACACTGTACTAGTGCCGACATTGTGCATGCTCTGTTGCCTGTGTCTATGTGCCTGTGGTTCTGTCAGTGTGATCATGTGATGTATCTGACCCCAGGAATGTGTCAATAAAGTTTCCCCTTCCTGGGACAATGAATTCACGGTGTTCTTATTTCAATTTCCAGGAGTGTATATGGATATGGTGTCTGTTCTTTCGGACATCCATATAATTATATCTTTCTGGCAATACCGGCCATGACCTCCTTCTGTGCGGATGCACACATATAACCCGAACTCTTACGGGAGTTGGTAAGAACGTCTTCCACGAGTAATGAGTGTGTTCGGTAGGGACACTAGGAATGTAGCGTGTTGACATATAAGGTGAGAATGTGGGTCTCGCTGGAGGTGTGCGCGAGTTAGTCCCTGCAGTCGGCTCAGATGGATAGAGCGTCTGCCATGTAAGCAGGAAATCCTGCGTTCGAGTCCTGGTTAGGGCACACATTTTCACCTGTCCCCAATGATATATATCAACACCCATCAGCAGCTGAAGGTATTAATATATAATTCTAATTTCAATACTCTCGTCATAGAAGGCAGCCGCCTTTGCTTTTCGTCAAAACCCTACGCTGATCCACAGCTTTTTGTCTGTGCCAAAATGTTGTCTTCAAAGCCAGCAGTTCATGAGAGCAGAGATGAAACTCGGGGACAACCAGTTACTTTCCGTCAAAAAACGCTGCACGAGCACCTTCATTGTCTCCGTAGAGTGCGGCTGAGAGCTGTCGTGATGAAGGAATCGAATGACAGTTGTGTTATGCGGGCTGCATAACAACAGGCGAAATCTCTCACCAGGCCCTCACACTTTGCGGGAGACGCTACTTTCTAGGCATCTTTAAGTGTGCTCAGAAGTGAAAAGGATGACGTGACGCGACCGACGGGCGTGCTAGAGACACTGCCCTACACATCTGCGCAAAGCTCCATCGGATTTTCACAGTGGTTTCCATTTCGCAACCGATCAGAACTTATCTTCCGAACAGCTCTCACACACTCTGCAATATGTAGCTCTCGAGGAGGCTATATCCCATCGTTCAATAGGATATTTGTGTCCATCGTCACATTTCCTTAAACTAAAATCATTGTCTTTTAGAAGCTGAATAATGGCCGACTCTGGGCCTTCATACTCGGCTTTGTGTCGCAGTTCGGCACGAAGATTAGTGGCTGTAGGATATTCGTCTTCAATGTAGAGCTGTAACACAGCTCTGCAGGTCGCCTCTTCCTTCAGATCGTCCATTTGAGTAAATCTGCTTTCCCACTTATACTCCTTTTGTGCCGAATCGAAGACTGGACTCACACCTACTACCCCTGAAGGAGTTACGCAGTGCTAACACGTTACACTGTTGTTCTTGAGTCTCCATATGTTTCTGCCGTCAATTCGACTGTCAATATTCCGTCTAGCTTTTTCATCATGAGCAAGCTTGTTGCCGGCTTTAGAATATTCGATGTTATATATTTAGTTTGTTGACCAAGGTTCATTCGGTGCCAACATACAGCAAGAAGACGTGGGCTAGCAACTATGCTACGTGCAGGAATTCTACGTATCACTCATGTGCAAAGCAGAACGAGTTCACGGAAATCAGAAGTACTGGGTCGACGATGACTGACTAGCTGGACCTTTGATACCCTGCAGAAGCAGGGGACGAAGTGGGGTGAGATGTGAGCGGCTGATATGTGCCACTGTGACCATGTGACGGCGGCTGGTGTCGCACTAAGAACACAAATGGTAATCGCAATTCCTACAGCTCCATACATCTTCATCTACGTGGATAGTTTGCAAATCACAGATAAGTGCCTGGCAGTGGGTTCATCGAACTACATTTACATTAATTCCCTGTTAGTCCAATCTCGTACAGTGCGCAAAAAAAACGAACACATATTTTTCCAAGCAAGCTCCGATTTCCCTATTTTATTTTGATGATCGCTTCTCCCTTTCTAGTTCGGTATCAAGAAAATATTTTCACATTCGGAGAAGAAAGTTAGTGATTGAAATTTCGTGAGAAGATTTCGGCGCCACGAATAACGCCTTTGTTTTGATGATGTCAACCACAAACCCTGTTCATGTCACTGACACTCTCTCTCCTATTTTGGGATAATACAAAACGTGCTGCTCTTCTTTGAACTTTCTCGGTCTACTCCGTTAATCCTATCTGGTAGAGATCCCAGATCGCGCAGCAATGATACGAAAGAGGACAGAGAAGCGTAACGCAAGCTCTTTAGTAGATCTGTTCCATTTTCTAAGTGTTCTGCCAGTAAAACGCAGTCTTTGTTTTGCCTTGCCCAAAACATTTTCTATGTATTCTTTCGAATTTAAGTCGTTCGCAATTGTAGTTTCTAAGTATTTGACTGAATTTACGGCCTACTGTTATATCGTGTAACCATAGTTTAACGGATTCCTTTTAGCACTCATGCGGATGACCTCACACTTTTCACTGTTTAGGGTCACTTGCCAATTTGCACACCATACAGATACCTTTTCTAAATCGTTTTGCAATTTCTTTTGATCTTCTAATGACTTTACTAGTTGATATACGACAGCATCATGTGCAAAAAAAACTGACTGCTCAAATGGTCTCCCAAATCGTTTATATAGATGATGAACAACAGTGGGCCTATAACATTAAACTTGGGGAACGCCAGAAGTCACTTTTGTCTTACTCGATGACTTTCCGTCAGTTACTACGAACTGTGAACTCTCTGGCAGCAAATGATGAATCCAGTCGCATAACCGAGGTGATATTGCATAAGCACGCAGTTTCACTACAAGTCGCTTGTGTGGTACAGTGTCAAAAGCCTTCTGGAATTGTAGAAATACGGAATCAATTTGATATATTTTGTCAATAGCACTCAACACTTCTTGGGTGTAAACAGCTAGTTGTGTTTAATAACAAGGACGTTTTCTAAATCAGTGTTAACCGCATGTCAATAGACCATTGTCTTCGAGGTAATTCATAATCTTCGAATACAACATACACTCCTGGAAATTGAAATAAGAACACCGTGAATTCATTGTCCCAGGAAGGGGAAACTTTATTGACACATTCCTGGGGTCAGATACATCACATGATCACACTGACAGAACCACAGGCACATAGACACAGGCAACAGAGCATGCACAATGTCGGCACTAGTACAGTGTATATCCACCTTTCGCAGCAATGCAGGCTACTATTCTCCCATGGAGACGATCGTAGAGATGCTGGATGTAGTCCTGTGGAACGGCTTGCCATGCCATTTCCACCTGGCGCCTCAGTTGGACCAGCGTTCGTGCTGGACCTGCAGACCGCGTGAGACGACGCTTCATCCAGTCCCAAACATGCTCAATGGGGGACAGATCCGGAGATCTTGCTGGCCAGGGTAGTTGACTTACACCTTCTAGAGCACGTTGGGTGGCACGGGATACATGCGGACGTGCATTGTCCTGTTGGAACAGCAAGTTCCCTTGCCGGTCTAGGAATGGTAGAACGATGGGTTCGATGACGGTTTGGATGTACCGTGCACTATTCAGTGTCCCCTCAACGATCACCAGTGGTGTACGGCCAGTGTAGGAGATCGCTCCCCACACCATGATGCCGGGTGTTGGCCCTGTGTGCCTCGGTCGTATGCAGTCCTGATTGTGGCGCTCACCTGCACGGCGCCAAACACGCATACGACCATCATTGGCACCAAGGCAGAAGCGACTCTCATCGCTGAAGACGACACGTCTCCATTCGTCCCTCCATTCACGCCTGTCGCGACACCACTGGAGGCGGGCTGCACGATGTTGGGGCGTGAGCGGAAGACGGCCTAACGGTGTGCGGGACCGTAGCCCAGCTTCATGGAGACGGTTGCGAATGGTCCTCGCCGATACCCCAGGAGCAACAGTGTCCCTAATTTGCTGGGAAGTGGCGGTGCGGTCCCCTACGGCACTGCGTAGGATCCTACGGTCTTGGCGTGCATCCGTGCGTCGCTGCGGTCCGGTCCCAGGTCGACGGGCACGTGCACCTTCCGCCGACCACTGGCGACAACATCGATGTACTGTGGAGACCTCACGCCCCACGTATTGAGCAATTCGGCAGTACGTCCACCCGGCCTCCCGCATGCCCACTATATGCCCTCGCTCAAAGTCCGTCAACTGCACATACGGTTCACGTCCACGCTGTCGCGGCATGCTACCAGTGTTAAAGACTGCGATGGAGCTCCGTATGCCACGGCAAACTGGCTGACACTGATGGCGGCGGTGCACAAATGTTGCGCAGCTAGCGCCATTCGACGGCCAACACCGCGGTTCCTGGTGTGTCCGCTGTGCCGTGCGTGTGATCATTGCTTGTACAGCCCTCTCGCAGTGTCCGGAGCAAGTTTGGTGGGTCTGACACACCGGTGTCAATGTTTTCTTTTTTCCATTTCCAGGAGTGTATGTTCGAGAACCATGCTGTATATCCACATTAATGATATGGGCCTGTACTCCTATCTTTCTTGAATATTGGTGTGACCTGTGCAACTTTACAGTCTTTGGATACGGATCTTTCGTTGAGCGAGGCGTTGTATATGATTGTTAACTATGGCGCTATTGCATCAGCATACTCTGAAAGGAACATAATTGGTATACCATCTGGACCGGAAGATCTGCTGTTATTAAGGAAGAGGATATCTACTTCTAAGCTACTTATGTTGACAGCTGGTTTTGATTCGAATTCTGGAACATTTACTTTGTATTCTTTGATGAAGGAATTTCGGTAGGCTGTGTTTGGTAACTCTGCTTTGGCAACACAGTCGTCGATAGCATTTCCATTGCTACCGCGCAGAGAAGGTATTAACTGTTTCTCCACTGTGGCATACTCTTTGGTTCTTCTGCCAGTTTAGAGAAAAACTTTCGTTGTGGAAATGACTATAAGCATCTCGCATTGAATTCCGCGCAAAATTTCGACCTTCTGTAAAAGATCACCAATGTTGAGATTTTGCTTTCGTTTGAATTTGGTATGCTTTGTTCGTTGTTTCTGCAACTGTGTTGTGAAGATTTTGTGTACCAAGGGGGGTCAGCTCCGTCGTTTGTTAATTTGATATAAATATCTCAACTGCTGTCGATACTATTTCTTTAAATTCAAGCCATAGTTGGTCTACTATTACGTTAATATTTTGGAAGGTTTGGATATTGTCTCTCAGAAAGACGTCAAGTGAATGTTCATTTGCTTTTTTGAGTAGGTACATTTTTCGTTTATTTTTGGAGATAATAGTTAAATAACGCATCTTGCAGATAATAATTCTTATTGAAATTTAAATAACTTGTGGCGTTTATGCCACAATGTTGGTCATAATTTAATTTCGAAACAAGGTTACTTAACGGTCATGGCAGAGTGTGTTGAAGAGATGGGCTGGTTGTCCACTCCAGTATGACATGTGGTCAAGACTCCTGGATCCAGAGTGGGGTAACCTTCAGGAGGTACAAGTATTTTTCCCTGAGTTAAGGCAGGCCGCAGAAACTCCCCTACGAAATAGGCGGCTATATGCGTAACTTAAAACGCTAATTTTTATAAGTAACTCATTAAAATGCCAGGCTGACCACATAATAATAGTTGCTCATATTGGAGTTTCATATTCGCAACGTTATTTGCCAAAAAGAACTCAGAATTAACGTGACGAACGTTGACGGAAATGATCTATTTCGTGTGGGCTGTTGGAGTACTCATAGGGCAGCCTAACTAGGTGCTCCATGATGTTAACACGTAATATCATAAGAGTTTGTATTATGAAGTAATTAGAAATATTCGTCGATAAACTATTGATAAGTGGTCAAAAGTAACCGGACACGTGGCTGAAAATGACTTACAAGTACGTGGCGCCCTCCATCGGTAATGCTGGAATTTGATATGGTGTTGGCCCACCCTTAGCCTTGATGACAGCTTCCACTCTCGCAGGCTTACGTTCACTCAGGTGCTGGAAGGTTTCTTGCGGAATGGCAGCCCTTTGTTCACGGAGTGCTGCACTGAGGACAGGTAGCGATGTCGGTCGGTGAGGCCTGGCACGAAGCCGGCGTTCCAAAATATCCCCAAGCTGTTCTGTAGGATTCAGGTCAGTACTCTGTGCAGGCCAGGCCATTACAGGGATGTTACTGTCGTGTAACCACTCCGCCACAGGCCGTGCGTTATGAACAGGTGCTAGATCGTGTTAAAAGATACAGTCGCCATCCCCAAATTGCTCTTCAACAGTGGGAAGCAAGAAGGTGCTTAAAACATCAATGTAGCCCGGTGCTGTGATAGTGCCATGCAAAACAACAAGGGGTACAAACCTCCTTCATGGAAAATACGACCATACCATAACATCATCGCCTCCGAATTTTACTGTTGGCACTACACACGCTGGCAGATGACGTTCACTGGGCATTCGCCATACCCACAATCTGCCATCGGATCGCCACATTGTGTACCGCGATTCGTCACTTTCTTCCACTGTTCAGTTGTCCAATGTTTACTCTCCTTACACCAAGCAAAGCGTCGTTTGGCATTTACCAGCGTGATATGTCGCTTATGAGCAGCCGCTCGACCGTGAAATCCAAATTTTCTCACCTCCCACCTAACTGTCATAGTACTTGCAATGAATCCTGATGTAGTTTGGAATTCCTCTTCAACTGTCGGTGATCTCAGCAGACGGGGTCGGCCTCTACGCTTTTGTGCTGTACGGGTCCCTTCACGTTTCTACTTCACTATCACAACAGAAACAGTGGACCTAGGGATGTTTAGGAGTGTGAAAATCTCGCGTACAGACGTATGACACAAGTAACGTCCAATTACCTGACCACTTCGAAGTCCGTGGGTTCCGCGGAGCGTCCTATTCTGCTCTCTCACGATATCTGGTGACTATAGAGGTCGCTGATATGGAGTACCTGGCAGCAGGTGGCAGCGCAATGCACCTAATATCAAAAACGTATGTTTTTTGGGGTGTCCGGATACTTTTGATCACATAGTGTACTTTCAGTAATAAAAGAGATTTGTATCAGATGTAATAGATGCGGTGCTCGAAAATGTGATTAGATCATGCAGTCGTCTCATGGTCTTTAGGATTTGTACTGATTATCATGTGGCATCAACTTTACCATGTCGCCTAATATGTTTCCTTATGTAACGTAAGTTAAGAAAGTAATGATGGAGCCTGTTTTCTTAAATCAAAAGGTTTTTGAAATTCTTTTACTGACGTTTTCACATAGGGAAAAATTTACAGAGTTGGCAAACATATGCAGTAAATAACATATGTAACAGCAATACGAGTCGTGGTTGAGAACTTTTCCTTCGCAAATAAGACAGCAATTGCCACCAGGTCACTGATTCATTCATTCATCGTATTTTGTACATCCCATGAAAAAGGTGAACCTTAGGTGTGTGCAACTCGAATGGTATAAATTATGGAAAGAGTACGAAGTCTCGGACACTTCATAAAATGTCACTATACTACCTAATATTAACCGCACTTACTCCACCTAAGCGCTAAACATAGTAACGAAACTAAGTCATTCTTAACATTTCGGGTCAGCGTTCGCATTCCAGTTTTTCATAAAGTTGTTTGTTTACTCCGCCAGAAACTTGACCGCATCTCATCGATCTCGTTCCTCTATTTCATAATCCTCAACGTTCGATTAGACAGTGAATTTCTTCATTGCACCTGGTTCACTAACTTCCATATACTTCACTGAGTGCTCGAGGCAAGTCGAACAGTGTCAGCCCCAATACGGTTTTAACTCGACTGTGAGTTCTGTGTTTTCAAGTCCACTCTTAACGTAAATAACAGAATTACAGATCAATATAGAGGACCAGAAGGGAATAAGATCTTCACCAAGTGTTTCACAAAATGTTAAATTTTTTTAATATATCAAAATATTTGCTTAAATATATTGACTGTATATCGGTTATTAACGAAATTACGGAAAAGAATTTTCGTTTGTTTCGAGAGCTCCTTCTGACTGTTCGTCTAGGGGAACAAGACTGCACATGTCTTAAACGAATCCAAAGTAATCTGAGGTGAAACGTTGAACGCTAAATTTATGAAAATTGGTTAGATATAAAGAAATATTCGTTAGGGGGTGAACTCGTGTTGTTATGGAAGTATCTCCAAGACAACGCAAAAGACATGACAACAAAATCTTTAGGCTCCAGCTGGCAGAACCGCTTTTTGGTCAGAAGTACATTCGGAAAATACCACGCTTATATGGCCTTAATTAGCGTGAAACGCTTAGAAGGTGTTGCAGTTCGTGAATGACATAACAATTCTATTAAATATAAACAAAAAACAAAACAAAAAAGCTCTGCAGTTCCTACAGTCTACGCGAGTGAAACAGGGGGCACTAATTTAGAGATAGATTAAATTTCGAGAGAATAATGATCTCCGTTACTTCAATAACATCTACCTAAAGCAGTAACATTCTTTGATAGCATAGTTAGCGTATTACAGATGAAGATTTTACTGTAGGATTCCCATTTTTCTGTGCGACTGAAAAATTACAACCGATAAAACTGTTATGTTGGTCTCCTCAGATCTTTTCGCTGTTAATTTCTCGACGGAAAACCGCTAAACCCCAGTTATTACCTTTGACTGACTCCTATAAAACAATGGATGCCCGTGGTATCGCTTTTACTAGGGGTGGTTTTTGGATAGCTCTGTCAAGTACTACACAAGGTATTTCCTGACATCTTGACAGACGTCTTGCCATCCTGCCCCCTTTCTTTTCAGTGTTTTCCACATGTTTCTCTCCTCACCTATTCTGCGGAGAACCTCCTCATTCTTTACCTCATCGGTCCTCTTAATTTTCTGTATCCATCTATAGCGCCACATTTCAAACGTTTCGATGGTCTTTTCCTGGGGTTCACATACATTCGAGTTTCCCTGTGATGCTGTGCTCCAGGGGTCCTTTCTGAGAAACTTCTTTCTCAATTTAGGGTCAATGTTTGATACTAGTAGACTTCTCTTTGTCTGTGTAGTCTTCCTTTTACGTTCTCCTAAAAAAATGGCTCTGAGCACTATGGGACTTAACATCTATGGTCATCAGTCCCCTAGAACTTAGAACTACTTAAACCTAACTAACCTAAGGACAGTACACAACACCCAGTCACCACGAGGCAGAGAAAATCCCTGATTACGTTCTCCTAGCTTCGTCCATCACGGGTTATTTGAGTTTCAGGATAGAAGAATTCCTTCAGCTGCACAAATATTTTATTACATTCATTTATCCTGTTTCAACAGAATAACCTGTTAGCTTCAGAAATTTGAAATAGGCTCAGATCTTAAGCCAGGCGTCGTCAAAATAAGCATCGGATTGGATTGCCAAAAAAACGCAGGCGTAAAAACGATGTTAAAACCAAATGCACATAGGCTGAACAATAGAGTAGTATAACAACTTTGTTAAAACAGACGTCAAATATTGGCATCAGAACAGCAACAAACCTTTCTTGAAGAATTAATAAACAGAGACATCACGCATAATATATGCGAGGAGTATGAAACATACATAATACAGGATGGTCAGAAAGAGTGTGAATAGTTTGTAAGAGAGTTGCAGGGTAGGCTGTGCTGAGAAATAATTGCTGATAAAGAAATTCGATACGTTGCTCCGTTTCCGAGTTAATTAGCACTGAAGTTAGCCAATCAGGCCGTTACGCTCGCAAATTCAACCTGCCCGCCATATGCAATTAGAGTCTGTTGTTCTCATAGTGTAGATCAGGGGTCACCAAACCGCGGACCCCGACATTCAGTTCATCAGGCTCGCCAACGGTGCTTCAGTTTGCTTGATCAAACGTACGGATCGCAAAACGTTGCGATTCAGTTTAAATTTAGATATTCTGTTTGGAATGATAAAAGACAATCACACGTGCGGGGATCTACTGGCTGCTATATGGCTTTGAATACATTCAATTTTACATAGTTATATTTAAAAATTTGTTGTTTATTGTAATTTTTGTTTATTTCGTGCCATCCAAAGATTTTAATTTTGTTTTTAATTCAATATCATTTTCATTTTCACCTCTCCCTTAATTCACACATCGCTATGCGTACTACGAAGAGAAAAACGTGCGCCGAGCGTCGCGTTTTCGGTTGAGAATTGCGGAGCAAAAATACTTCTTTCTGGATAAGTAGTTGTCATCTGCGACGGAACTGTAGCGGTTTTGAAACGGTACAACCTTCCGCGTCACTGTGAAAGAGAACATCTATCAATATATTCAAAATCTTCTAGCAAGTTACGATCTGACAAATATGAGTCCACGCAGCGTAATTTAGAAAACCAGAGAAATCCCTTCACAACAAACTTTGCTGTAAATAAATCTGTCACTCGTACAAGTTGCAAAATAGTATACATGATGAGAGAACGACGAAAAGTGTTTACCCACGATAGCTTCATTAAAGAGTGTAGAGTGGAAACAGCAAATGACTTATCTCCTAAGAAAGCCGATTTGTTTGGAAGTATCAGCCTTTCGGCAAGTTCCGTTGTGCGGAGAACGGGACAAACTGCAGAGAAAACAAAAATGGCTCTGAGCACTATGGGACGTAACATCTGAGTTCATCGGTCCCCTAGACTTAGAACTACTTAAACCTAACTAACCTAAGGACATCACACACATCGATGCCCGAGGCAGGACTCGAACCTGCGACAGTAGCAGTAGCGCTCTTCCGGACTAAGCGCCTAGAACCGCTCGGTCATAGCGGCCGGCAACTGGAGAGAACATAGTGCCATAGATACAAGTGAAAGCTAGCAATTTTTGGTACGTATTCCTCGCGATGGACGAGTCTACTGATAACGTCTCGAGTAGTCTCTCCTTCTCGTGTTCATTCCTAATGTCAGAATATCAGATAACGAAAGAGTTCGCATCCGCATACAGCATCCATAGAACAACAACTGGAGAAGACATTTTCATGCAAGAGCAAAAAATATCACAATTTTACAAAATGGCTCTGAGCACTATGGGAAAAGATCTGAGGTCATCAATCCCCTAGAACTACTTAAACCTATCTAACCTAAGGACATCACACAGATCCATACCCGAGGCAGGATTCGAACTTGCGACCGTAGCGGCCGCCCGGTTCCAGACTAAAGCGCCTAAAACCGCACGGCCACAATTTTCCAGTCAATGGAGTCTCCTTCGGGGTGTTAAAGTTGATAGAGGAGGAAACGGCTGGAATTAGGAACGGTCTGGAGTTGCAGGTCTGGAATCCATAGGAAGAGTTGCGAATTGCGGGCAGTCTCTTCATTAACCGCATCATACACTGACGTGACAAGTCATGGGACACCGATATGCACGTAGACAGATGGCTGCAGATAGCGTGCATTGGCGGAACTGTCATTTGCACTCAGGTCATCCACGTGGAAAGGTTTCAGAAATGATTATGGACGCGCGACGGGAATTAGCAAACTCTGAACAGGAAGGTAGTTGGAGCTAGACGCATGAGACATCTCATTTCGGAATGATCCACAGTGTAAAACAGTGTGGCGAGAATATCATGTTTCAAGCATTATCACTCACCATGAAAAACGCAGTGGTCGTCGGTCTTCACTTAACGACCGAGAGCAGCGGCGGTAGCGTAGTGTTGTCAGTTCTAACAGACAAGCAACACTGCATGAAATAACCTCAGAAATCAGTGTGGATCGTAAGACGAAAGTACCACTAGGAAATTGTGGCGGAATTTGGCGTTAATGGGCTATGGCAGCAGACGACCGACGTAAGTACCTTTGTTAACAGCACGACTTCGCCTGCAGCGCCTCTCCTGGACTCGTGACCGTATTGGTTGCACCCTAGACGACAGCAAAATCGTGGCCTGGTCAGATGAGCCCCATTTTCCGTTGCTGAGAACTGATGCTATGGTTTCAGTGCGGCGAAGACCCCGCGAAGCCACGAATCTCCGGCGTTCCCCAAGGAAGTGTTATAGACGCTCTGTTGTTACTGATCTATATTAATGACATAGGAGACAATCTGAGTAGCCGTCTTAGATTGTTTGCAGATGAAGCTGTCATTTGCCGTCTTGTAAAGTCAACAGATCATCAAAACGACTGGCAAAATGATTTAGATAAGATATCTGTATGGCGCGAAAAGTGGCAATTGACCCTGAATAAGGAAAAGTGTGAAGTTATTCACATGAATACTAAAAGAGATCAGCTAAATTTGGATTACTCGATAAGTCACACAAATCTGAAGGCTGTAAATTCAACTAAATTCTTAGGGATTACAATTACAAATAACCTAAATTGGAACGATGACATAGATAATGTTGTGGGTAGAGCAAACCAAAGACTGCGATTCATTGGCAGAACGCTTAGAAGGTGCAACAGGTCTACTAAAGAGACTGCATACACCACGCTTGTCCGGCCTATTCTGGAGTACTGCTGTGCGGTGTGGGATCCGCATCAGGTGGGACTGACGGATGACATTGAAAATGTACAAAGAAGGGCAGCTCGTTTCGTACTATCGCGAAATAGGGGAGATAGTGTCACAGACACGATACGTGAATGAATGGCAATCATTAAAGACGTTTTTCTTTGAGACGGGATCTTCTCTTGAAATTTCAATCACCAGTTTTCTCCTCCGATTGCGAAAACATTCTGTAGGTACTGTGTCCAGACTAAGCGCCTGCAACTCTCGCTTCCCGCGAAGCAGACCGGTACAGCTGGCCCCGGACCGAGTAGGGGTCAGCCTGGCCGGTCGTCCCGGAAACACAGACGCTTCCCAGAGACCACCAGGAGGCGTCGACGGCGCCGCAAGAGGTCGCTACAGTCGCGGACATCTTTCCTTCCGCTCGACACGTGACTGGAAATAGAGCCAGCCATATCCATGCGTCGAGCAGTATTCAGACTGGCGCAGGAGCCTGGAGAGGCAGTTCACGGCTAGCGAGCCCACTGGTGACATCGTAGCCGCCGCGTCATCGTCCACGGCCGCCAGCGTACCGGAGCCATCCTCGCAGGGCCTCTACTCGTCCTCGGACTCAGGTGACGGCAACGAGGACTCCGCGCCGCTCTTCACGAGACGCCCGGGGCTTGGTTTGGCGAAGTTGTATGGTTACTACAGACAGTTTATGTTTGGAAGAATCTCTGATTTAGTTATTGGTAGGCTTGGAGGATCAGTACTACCTCACGAATATTGTTTTGTAAATTTTGAAGAAAGACTTTAGTTTAAATAAAAATCCACGGACGGCGGATATATTAGTTGGCACCCACTTACATAGGGAGAAATGATCATCACGATAAAATAAGAGAACTCAGGGCAAGCACAGAAAAATTTAGGTTCTCGTTTTTCCTGCGTGCCGTACGAGAGTGAAACGGTAGAGAGACAGCTTGAAGATGCTTCACTGAACCAGGCACTTTATTGTGAATATCGGAGTAATAACGTACATGTAGATGTAGGTGTACAACCCAAGTTGTCAACAAGACACCTTGCAAGCTGGTGGTGATTCCATAATGGTGTGGGATATGCCTACATGGAATGGACTGAATCCTCTAGTCCAACTGAACGGACCATTGACTGGAAATGATTATTGTGGGTTACTTGAAGACCGTTTTCAGCCATTCATGGGCTTCATGTACACAGACAACAGTGAACTCTCTACGGATGGCAATTCCCCATGCCAGAACATTCTTGACAATTCGAGCTAGTGATTTGCTCACCCAGATAGCCCAACATGGGATGTAATCGAGAGGTCAGTTCTCGCACAAAATCCTCCACCTGCAACACTTATGCAATACACTATAGGGGCAGCACAGTTCAATATTTTTGCACTGGACTTCCAACGACTTGTTGAGTTCATGCCATGTGCAGTTGCTGCACTACGCCGGGCAAAAGGCGATCCGACACAATATTATGAGGTATCACATGAGTTTTGTCAAATCAGTGAACGAGCGCTTTGTGGGAAACACTTAGATATTTCTTGTGTACTGTAACCAGTCCTTTCTGCTGTGAACTTCATTCTCGGACATGCACTCAATCACCATTAATTCGATGGGCCCCTGGTAGCTGAGTGGTCAGCGCGACAGAATGTCAATCCTAAGGGCCCGGGTTCAATTCCCGGCTGGGTCGGAGATTTTCTCCGTCCAGGGACTGGGTGGTGGTGTCCTAATCATCATCATTTCCTCCCCATCGACTAGCAAGTCGCCGATGTGGCGTCAACTCGAAAGACTTGCACCCGGCGAACCGTCTACCCGACGGGAGGCCCTAGTCACACGACATTTGCATTTACCGTTAATTCGAGGCTTTTCTAGAAGAAACATGTTCTGAATTCCGTGACTTGTATTATCATATATGAATGAGCTGACTCAGTTACGGTAAAGACCTGTTTTTTCGTTTTTACAACCTCCGAAACAGAACACACGTTTTTCTGACTAAAAGAGATAGAGATGATCCGCAACTGTCATATGCTACCTCTCTGCAAATTCTTGATAGTATGCCAAGGTTCTATACATCTCCGTACAAAATTTGAGTAATTCTGCAAAATTTCGCAAAAAAATACAATAGTACTCAAGAAAATTTTAATCATGTAAAGAAAAAAATAATCATCGAATTTTAGAAAAAAATTATCGCAATTGAATAGCTTCCGAAGAGCTCTATAGAAAACCCTACGGGCATATTTTTCTGGAAAAAAATAGTTTAAGACATAAATGCAACATATGGGACCAATTTTCATCACTTGTGAAGTTAGCAACCGACTTTCGAGAAATATGCTTTTTTTTTCAGAGCTCTCTACTGCAATTGTCTCATAAACCATTATTTGCACAAGACATGTCACTAAAGTTTTTTTGTATTTTTTTCAGAAATTCTGCAGAACTATTCAAGTTTTGTACAGAGAACTCTAAAACTACATCATATCTATCAAGAACTTTGAAAAAAGAAAACGTGTTTTCCTCGAAACTAGGGTGCCAGCATCGCAGATATTCAGCTGTTCACAATTGTGATCATAATTTTCTGGCGACATTCTGCAGATCTATTCAAACGTTGTACAAATACCTCTAGAACTGTCAAGAACTCTGGAAAAAAAGTATATTTCTCGAAGTCAGGCGCCAAATTTACAAGTGGTAAAATGGGTCCCTCCTTTCCAATTATCCCATAAACTATTATCTGCAGAAAAAAATATAATTAGGGTTTTCTGAAGAACTCCTGAGGATTTATTCTAAATTTGGATCATAATTTTTTTCCGCAAATTGGCAAATATTTTTTTTTACAAGATGGAAGTTTTCCGGAGAACATTGAAGAGAAGAGTGGTATTGTAGTAGGCATCGCAAAGAGTAAACTGAAAGGAGTTGCTCCTGTCTCTATCCTTGATGGTCCTCGTGTATTTCTATACTGTCTTTTTAATTTTACTGTTAATAATAATAATGATACTTATATTCAAGGTAATAGCCGGTTGACTGTAGCTATTGTAATGTCATTGCTTATCGCACTTACCATACTGGTGAGGTAGGGGGGAAAGACATTGACAGCTCGTCTTGGTATTATTCTGATAAGACCTTGTTCTTCGCAAAATTCTACATACCTTTTGAAATTTTGTGCATAGAACTGTAAAACTATAGCATGTCTACATAGAACCCTGACAAAAATATATATTTCTCGAAATTCTGGTTCCAACTTCACCAGACTTGCCAGCCAGTGGCCACTAGAGACACGTCAGCCTAGCTTACGGGATTTTTTCCAGTATCAATTTTTCGCTCTCTAGTCGAATGTGACCTGTGTGAAACTTCCTTCAAGACTAGAGCTGTCTACTGGACTGGGACTCGAGCCAGGAACCTTGCCTTTAATGAGCAATACCCTTACCGGCTGAGCTATCCGGGCACATTTTGAAAAATAATGATCGTATGGCGTTGATGGCCGGAATCCCCAACTGGCGAAGTTCGGCCGCCGAGTTTTGAGTTGACGCCTCATTGGGCGACTTGCGTGTTGAAGATGAAGACAACAGTGCAACCATTCTGAGCGGAGAAAATGTCCCACCCGGCCGAGAATCGAACCCGGCGTGCCATGTGTGGTAGTCGGACGCGCTGACCACTCACCTAAAGGGGCTGACTGTGGAAAGTACGAGGGTTGACTCAAAAGTAATGCCTCCACCTTCGTAACTCTTCAACAGTTGGCAGCTGTGGTATGCAGCAGGTAGTGGCTTGTTCCGCAGCCTCTTCTCTACAGCTCCAGTTGGCGGGAAGCCTTAGCATGCAACGGTTGTGTTGTTACAGCGTAAAGTATGTAACCCTGCGCAGACGATCGATCAATGCGATTTAAGCAACGTGCAGTCAATGAATTCTTGACAGCAGAGAATGAAAGCAGTTTATGGTGATTATGTTGATGTGAGTACTGTGCGTCGTTGGGCCAGTAAGTTTAAAGATTTTGAGGCGGGAACATATGACCTACGTGACAAACAAAGAGTTGGATGTCCTGTGACAGCAACCACCGAGTTTCACAAGCAAAATGTTGACAGATTGATTCAGGACGATCGTCGTATCACTCAGAGAGAAATTACAAGCACAATCAGCATTTCACAAGAACGTGTGGGTCACATTATTGTTTTGCTTGGCTATCAGAATATCTGTGCACGATGGGTACCCCGGATGCTGACTCCTGAAATGAAAGCGCACAGACTTGAAATTTGCCAGGAACTCCTGTCGCGTTACGAGAATGAAGGTAACGCCTTTCTCCATTCAATTGTGACAGGAGACGAAACGTGGGTACACCATTACGACCCGGAGACGAAACGTCAGTCCATGGATTACCGACACAAAGACTCGCCCCAGGAAAAGAAATTCAAGACGCAGCCCTCAGCTTGAAAAATCATGAGCACAGTGTTCTGCAACGCAGATGGTGTTATCCATGTTGATTTCCTTGATCGTGGAACAACAATAAATTCAGAGCCTTACATCACAACGCTGCGAACTATGAAACGACGGCTAACAAGGATCCGAAAGGAAAAGGGAAAGCCGCGCGGGATCAGCCGAGCGGTCTGCGGCGCTGTAGTCATGAACTGTGCGGCTGGTCCCGGCGGAGGTTCGAGTCCTCCCTCGGGCATGGGTGTGTGTGTTTGTCCTTAGCATAATTTAGGTTAAGTAGTGTGTAAGCTTAGGGACTGATGACCGTAGCAGTTAAGTCCCAGAAGACTTCACACACATTTGAACATTTTGAAAAGGGAAATGTTTTCCTGCAGCATGACAATGCCAAAAAACACACTTCCCGTGTCACCACAGCAGAACTTCAGAGACTGAATCTCACCACCGTACGGCATCCTCCATACAGTCCAGATTTATCACCGTCTGACTTCCATCTGTTCGCGATAATGGCGCACGATCTGCGGGGACAATATTATGTTTCTGATGAAGACGTTGAGAGAACTGTGAGACTGTGGTTGAGCAAACAGAGTGTCGACTTCTTCCATGACGGCTTCACAAAACTTGTTCATCGTCGGCAGAAATGTATCCAATTGGCTGATGATTATGTGGAAAAGTGAATATTGGTAATTAAAGATCACATTCTAAGGATTATTTCTGCTTTTGATTTATTAAAATACTCGCATCCAAACCCAATTAACGAAGGGGGAGAATTTACTTTTCATTCAACCCTCTTAGTAGAGAGTGACTGGCAGAAGGGAGACATTAAAAGGCAGGTCGCCAGTCAAGCTTGGATAGCCCAGTACGTGGAGAGCGCACAGTTTAACTTTTCACGTAGCTGCGCAGACACGTTGGAGGGAAGAACACGGCGGAGTGGAAAGGCAAGATTCAAGGTCCAGCACCCTTCTAACAAACAGCTGTAATCTGCCAGCAAATTTCATAACATTAAGTACTCCCCTGCACAAAATTTTCTCCGATAATTTGAGTAGCCCGGGCAAACGCATCCCACTGCACTTGCCCTCGGACGCAAGCCGAGATGAGAAGTTACGGGACTTGGGTAATTTATTAATGCGGTGCGGGATATAATGCACCGCGGTTTATGGCAGAGGCAGTAAAATTCCTCGGTTAGTCTACAAGTACACCGTCGCTACGAAGAAGTTGCGCAGAGGTATCGACAAATTTGTACTCTGTTTGACAGAGCACGATATTCGAGGTGCGACAATAAATTAATGAGACTGATTTTCTTTGCAAGATGTGGCCACCCTGCAGGCTTGCGTAGACACAACATCCTTGACCTTGGTCTATAAGATGCTTCTAGTCCAAGTGGCACATCGATGCAACTGCTCAGTCGTGAGTTGTGCTGTAATAAGTTAACACGTGTTTGTGTCTCTCATCGTGGAAATGGAACCACATAATATTGCACAACGGTATGCCATTCCTTTTTGCCTTAAATTGGGTGAAAGCGCGACGAAAACTTACAGTAAGCTTCAGAAGGCTTTTGGAGAGGAAGTTATATCAAGAGCTCAAGTTTTTTGTTGGCATAAGATGTTTAGTGAAGGCAGAACGAATGTTGAAGATGAAGACCGCAGTGGACGACCATCAACCTCACGGACGGATGTCAGCTTGGCCAGGGTGCGTGAACACGTACGATATGATCGAAGATTATCGGTGAAAATGATTGCAGAAGAACTGAACATCAATCGAGAAACGGTTCGTCTAATAATAACTGAAAATCTTAGTATGAGAGATTTGTGTAAAAATGGTCCTAAAAACTCTCACACCACAACAGCGAGAAACACAGAAAAATGTGGCAGCCGATCTGTTAGAGCAAACGGAAATCAAACGAGAATTGTTGAGCTGTGTTATCACTGGTGATGAAAGTTGGTTTTTTCAGTACGATCCAGAGACAAAACGCCGAAGTTCGCAATGATGCCCAAAGCTAGCACGTCAAAGTCAAAAGTGAAATGCATGCTTGTGTGCTTTGATTCCAAGGGAACTGTTCATAAAGAGTGGGTGCCTCCCGGATAAACAGTTAACCAATATTACTACAAAGAAATATCAGAAAGATTTCGTAAAAGAGTTCTTCGTTCCGTGCCAACATTGCTGATAATTGGATTCTGCATCAAGATAATGCGCCAATGCTGTCAGTACAGCAATTTTTAACCTCAAAACTAATTTCAGTACTACCACAGCCACCTTATTCCCCAGATATCGCTCCGTGCGGCTTTTTTCTATTTCCAAGTCAAAACGGCGGTCAAGGGACACCATTTTCAAACAAGACAAGATGTCCAAAAAGCTGTGACGAGGGTCTTGGAGGATATTACAGAAGATGAGTTCCAGAAATGTTACCATCAATGGCAGAAGCGCTGAAAAAAGGGTGTGCAATTAGAAGGGAACTACTTTGAAGGAGACAACACTAAACTTGACTAAAATGGTAAGCAACATTTTTTTTCACATCAGTCTCAATACTTTATTGACACACCTCCTAATTACATTGATACGATGAGCTCTACCTGCAGTAACATACCCATATTAGCTGTTCATTCTCTGTATAAATAAGGTTTGAAAAACGACTTTTTACATGGAGAGAGTAAAGAAAGCAATAGAATGAACGAAGAAGTAAATAAATAATGTGTGTAAACCAATGTCCAGCAGAAGACAGCTAAATCAGACCGCCCCAAGCATTTCGAGAAAAAGTAAACACACTGATGGCCGTTTTGATGTCATCTGTTTACCTTAAATCAGAAACAGACTGAAAGAACAATGTCAGCTCTACAATCCAAAATGAATATTGCTCGCCAACAAGCACTAACATCGCCTCGGAAAACATCTGGAGTCGAAGCTGCTCGTCCGGAAAAGTTAAGTTTTAGTAACGTCGGTATTAACATACAGTCCTGGATACTAACGAAATTCTGTGAAAAAATGGTGTGCTTGAAAGAAAGGTCTTGAGACAAATTCTTGGTCCAGTGAAAGAGAATCATCTCTGGAGAAGGCTATTAAACTATCAATTATATGAATGTCTTTTCCATCTCAAAGAGCTGTAACTTCCATTAAGATTTTGAGGTTTTCCATGCACACACTTTTGTAGAATTTCGGGATCTGCTAAACACCTGGTTATAACATAAAGAAAACGCCGCAGGAATAAATACTCATCATATGAGGAACTACAGAACGAGTAAGAGTCATGACGAAACGCAGATTTTGCCATTTATCATTTTCCAGAATAAGATTTTCACTCTGCAGCGGAGTGTGCGCTGATATGAAACTTCCTGGCAGATTAAAACTGTGTGCCGGACGGAGACTCGAACTCGGGACCTTTGCCTTTCGCGGGCAATTGCTCTACCAACTGAGCTAGCCAAGCACGACTCACGCCCCGTCCTCACAGCTTTACTTCTGCCAGTTTCTCGTCTCCTACCTTCCACTTGAACGCGAAAGGCAAAGGTCCCGAGTTCGAGTCTCGGTCCGGCACACAGTTTTAATCTGCCATGAAGTTTCAGTTATCATTTTTTATCACACGTAGAATGGAACTGAAACGTAATATTTAGGTACAGAAACTTTAATATCATATAGTAAATGAAGAGCCAGTACATTTTTTTTCACAATTTTGGTCGCATTCCCCCTTAGGAATGGGAGGGGGAGGGGTGGGGGAGGGGGGAAATCAGCCGTGTCCTTTCAAACGTACCATCCCGGCATCTGCCTGGAGCGATTTAGGGAGATCACGGGAAAGCTAAATCTGGAGTGTCGCACACGGATTTGAACCGTCGTCCTCCAAGAGTAGGCTATTATATACCCACAAAGAGTAAAATTTCCGTATTTGTTATCCTTCTTCAAGTTCGAATTTTTGAGGGCAGTTTTCGCAAAGCTGTAGCGGACAAGGTGGCAATTTCTTGACTTCCACAAGTAATTCTGAACGTTTATAGTTGCCGAATTACGACATCGACTATGTTTTTTCTTTAACAGAACCACAGGTTTACTATAAGTGATTAGATCGTTTTCAGTGTTCTGTGTTTCCCAACGTGTTACATGCATATATAAACAGAACCGCGAACTCATCGAGTTTGCATTGTGCCCACTAGTTGGCATGACGACTGCAGTACCTTGACGAAATGGCGACAAAGTAACAAAAGAGTTTTTTGTGTTGCCGTTTGGGACATGTTCATCTGTTACAGTGTGCCGTCCTTACCGGCCGACCAAGTGTACCGTGTGGAGAGGGTGAGGGAAAGTTTCAACGCAGTCCAAAAATATCAGCGGTCCGCGCAAGTCACGAACTTGGAATAGCACAGCAAGCTGTGTGGAAGATCTTGCGATCCCGTTTACATTTCAGACCTTACAGTCTGCAGCTCGTGCAACAATTAATAACCCAATATTACGACCAGCGCCTTAAATTTTGTATCACAACGCCGGAAGCACTTGAGGATGAAAATGTCGCCTCTAAGCTGATATTCAGCGACGAAACAAAGTTACGTTTATCTGGAAAGGTTAATGACGACAATGTGTGTGTGTGGTACTGAAAATCCTCATGAAATTGTGGCGCTTGAACGGGATATGCCAAAGGTTAATGTTTTCTGTGCTTTGTCACAGACGAAACTATATGAGCCCTTTTTCTTCTGTGATGGGTACCTCTTAGCTTGATATGTTTGCGCAACTGACTGCTGATTTCGAGAGTTTCACCTTCCAAAAGACGAGGCATTCCTCATTGGTGCATCGATGCTCATCGCAAGCTTCGTTGTGTTGGGCGCAGTGCTGAAGATGATGTGGTTCACTGTTCGCTTGTCGCCCTAGGTCGCCTGACGTAACGGTGTGTGAGCTGTTTCTTTCGGGGTGCATTAACGGCAGTGCTACGTACCACCACGTCAAGAAAACTGCAACAGCTCAGAGGACGCATCAGTTCTCCTGTGATGGTCGTTGACAGGACGTTGCTACGCGAGGAATGAAACGAACTGTACTACTGGCTGGTCGTCTGTCCAAAGGGGGTCCGCCCCGATATCTGAGTGGTCAGCGTGACGGATTGCTGTCCTACGGGCCCGGGTTCGATTCTCGGCTCGATCAGGGATTTTCTCCTCTCAGGGACTGGGTGTTGTGTTGTCTTCATCATCATTTCATCCAAATCCGGCGCGCAGGCCGCCCAATGTGGCGTCGAATGTAGTAAGATCTGCACCAAGGCGGCCGGACCTGACCCGCAAGGGCCAATGACGGCAAACGCTCATTTCCATTTGTCCAGAGGAGCACTCGTAGAAAATTTGAATGATGCTAAACGTAAACTTAGTGAATTTACGGTTCTGTAATGCATCCGTCATATTTAGATACGTAAGATTTATAAAAACCCTCTAAGAGGAATAGTCAGAAAGATTTAATTGTTACATAAAAAAATAAAATTAGTGTACGAAGGTTTGGTTTGTACGAGGACATACAGAAAAGTAATGCCTCTGGACTGTTTATGTGAAAACTCTTAAAGCTTTTTAGCCATTTGACTACCAGTTTTATTTCAAAAATTTCAATAGTTATTTTAATTAATTCCTTAGTCAGAGGTAAAAGTATGAAAAGAATATTTCCCGCCGTTTTGTTATCCAAAGGAGTTGGGCGTAGAGTGGATTACTCATAAGTGCCTCCCATACTATGTCGGAGCGAGAGTGGCGTATTGCCATATCTGGAAAAAATTACAACTTTTTGGAACCTTCTTTCTAGGCCGAAGAAAATACTAAATATTAACATAAAAAACTCGGCTACGATGAACTGAAGAGAATCCAGATTGCTCCAAAGGAGACCAAAAACCATTTAAATCGGATGAAAATTGTAGCATGGGCGACGGCAATTATGCCGAAAAAGTTTGACAAGTATTTATCATATAGAAAAGGGACAAAGCTTGAAACTTACAGGATACCATCGATGCCTGGTCCATAATAACTGTCGTCCCGGCTGGTGGATCCCCGCTTTGTGCTTCTTTCACCTGATAAGCCCTGATTTTCGTCCTGAAAGCCCTTTTCGTCGCTGAGCGAATCTCCGCTGTAGTCTCTATCTTCACAGAATTTGTGCACTTCGTAGCTGATTTTGATCTGAAGGCCATTTGCCACGGGCATTAATGCAATATCGCCAACACTAGATAGACATACAGCCAAATTTGAAGCAATGATGGCAAATTCATTTCGATTGGATGTTATTTCTGGAGCGTATGTCCAAATGAGACTGTTGAAAGTTTCATTCATATTTTGAGTAAAACCACTCAAACAACACCCGGCAAATCAAGTTTACTCAAATCGATATAAATAGGGGTAATGGTATCGATAACGACTTGTGGCAATGGCGTTTTGTGTTGTGCACGCTCGGTTCAATTCGAATTGGAATTGGCGCATAATATTTTGAGGAAGAACTCTTCAATATACATTCGAATTCCGTAATAAAAAAATACCGAGTTTTTTCGACCGTGTCGTTACCCCTTAAAATAGCACTGATCGCTTGTCCTATTTTCCATAATAACCTAATATTGCAAACAATCCAAATTTTACAAATAAAAACTTTTCGTTTTTTAAAAAGGTATTTTTAAAATGATATTTAGGTTTTTTACCCGGTTATTAGAAAAAATGTGAAACGCCTGTTCTAACCAACACCAAATAAATACCGAAAGATACCGGTTATTCAGAACAAAAATAGCGGTATCGGTTTTAACCGGTCGATTTTTCCCATCCCTCTGGTTCACACAGCAGTTCTCGAATGGCCCTGACACCAAGGAGTGGATTCTGTCGTCGAGGGATTGGAGGATTCGTAGAACGTTCCAGCTGTGGTTTACAGAGATGTGATGACTATGGTGAAAAACAGTTTCATTTATCTGTTTCACTTTGTAGTGCAGGATTCAATAAAAGTAACTTGGCCTGCCATAACGATGTGTAACTTACTTTTTGAATTCTCTTCGCACAGTGGCCGAGCAGTTCTAGGTACTTCAGTCTGGAACTGCGCTGTTGCTACGGTCGCAGGTTCGAATCCGGTCATGGATGTGTGTGATGTCAGGTTAGTTAGGTTTAAGTAATGAAAATATCCACGGGTGTACTGCCGGTCTACAGTGTCCAACGGGCACAATATTTTTCGGCGATCATACATGTCGCCATCATCAGGTGAACTGACCGACTGAGCACCTGTGAACGTGCCGGCACGGAGATCCGTACGCTATGGCTGCTCAGAGGGAACTGGGTTCGGTCGCGGCGGCGGCCGATTTAAATACCCTCCGCCCTTGGCGCGCTCCCTCCGCTGTCCGCGCCCCGCGCCCCGCGCCACGGGCGCGCGGTGGAACAGATTGCGACGGCGTCTGAGATGACGTCGGAGTGATGGCTCTGTCCGCCGTGGTCGTCACAACTATACGTTTGCTCGATTTACTCTCGATTAACCCAATCGCTGGTTCCCCAGCCTTGCTAAGTTTATAGCCACAGTCACGGTTTATGAGGTCGTCTTGGTGCGAATTTCGATGGCCTCTCTAACAACGCTGTCCCAGTATCTCGACGTCTTTACCAGAATCCTCGTGCGTTCATACTCAATGGCGTGATTTTCCGACAATGTTCAGCGACCGCCGACTTGCTCGGATACATCAGTCGAGTGTGCCTCTGGTGTTCACGGCATCGATCCTCGACGGTACGCATCGTCTGACCAATATACTACTTGCCACATTGACACGGAATCTGGTACACGCCGGCCTTCCTCAAACCGAGGTCATCTTTGGCGCTCCCCACCAGTGCACAAGTTTTATTCGGAGGACAAAACACAGTTCCGACCCGGTGTTTCTTCAAAATGCGGGCGATTTTACCCGAGAGTGCGCCTGTATATGGAATAAACGCAGTGCCTACCTCCTCCCTAGTGATTTCATCCATCTCCACAGGTTGTGCTGTTGTGGTTGGGCGGAGCGCACGTTGAATCTGCCACTCTGAGTACCCATTTTTCCGAAATACATTTCTCAGATGTTACAATTCCTGGGGTACACTCTCGCGTCAGAGATAGTGCGCGCCCTATGTACTAGAGTTTTAAGTACCCCATTACTCTGTGAAGGGTGGTGGCAGCAGTCTGCGTGCAAATACGGATCAGTGTGCGTTGTCTTCCGACACACCCAATGACCTAGGTTGCCGTCAGCCCTTCTCTTGACCAAGACGTCAAGGAAAGGTAATTTACCCTCCGTTTCAGTCTCCATAGTGAATTTGATGTTGGAGTGTATGGAGTTTAGATGTGTAAGGAAGTCAAGAAGTTTATCCATACCATGTGGCCAGATGACAAACGTGTCGTCCACGTAACGGAAAAAGCAAGTAGGTTTCCATTCGGATGACGAAAGGGCTTTAAGTAGTTCTAAGTCTAGGGGTCCCATAGTGCTCAGAGCCATAGTCTCTTCGCACAGTGGACCTGAAGTTGTTCAGAATCTCAACGAAACTATTTATCATTGCAAAATAGAAATACGGCAATACACTTTTGCAGGAGAAGAAACACCGCCGCCAAGTTTTATGGTTCCTGCTCTATTTTTGGGGATGATAATGAAAACTCGTTGATTCGTTTGCGTAACGAAACAACGACCAAAAAGAAAAAGGACATAAAACTAGATATTAGCCGAAATGGGAAGCAGTATTCCTACAAGCTCTACTTTCGCTGGCCCGCCGCAGGCGATTAGGGGAAGTCCCTTTCTCCGTATTCACAAACCCTTCCTCGGCTGAGTGCGCTGTGTGGGGCGGCAACGAAATGTAGCCCCGGCTGCAGCGGTAGTGTAGCGCGCCATGCGCGGAACAGATGAGCCGCCTGCGGGCATAACGCAGGCGTGCAAACACGGCGGCGCGTGGGGCGGAATGCCATTACGGTGCCGCAACTGGGTCGCGCCGCGCCGCCGCGTTTTATGATGTTGGCAGGCCTGATGAGCGCCCCGTAGTAGCGGACGGCTTCGCCTGCGAGGCAGGCTACACGCGGCACAGCCCAACGCAACTTTCGCTGCGCGGCCAGTTTACGGCGGACACGCAGCAATATCTGTGCTCGCTTCCGGCAACTGCGAAACGCTTCAGCGCGGCGAATCTACGTCTATAACTACATACAAGGCGGGTCACCTAACACAGTAAGCTCAAATGCTTGCAGAACCATATATTTTTTGTGATGTATGTAGTCGATGAATGCAAATTTGGTCAATGTAGAGGATAATGGTGATTTTTTTCCACCATGAACAAACTCTAGCGATTGCTCTATGAGAGGATACAGAACAAAAAAGATCTATGAACTTACATCCGCTGAAACCGCACGAGCGCTACGGTCATGGATGTGTGTGATGTCCTTAGGTTAGTTAGGTTTAAGTTGTTCTAAGTTCTAGCGGATTGTGACCTCAGAAGTTATGTCCCATAGTGCTCAGAGCCACTTGAACTAACCTTATGTCCAGAAATGCATGGTTTACATGCTAGAGACCATTTATTCAGTCATATTTGTTATAATATGCGCTGTGCCATGCAGCCACTGTTACAGTATGTGTTGAAAATGGTTTCCATAAGCCTCAAGACATGTAGGTATGTGCCGTAGCATGGTCTCTCACATTCACATCGGCCAGGCTGCATCCAAATAGTGGTAAAGACAGCGTTAATGCGCTGCTCCAGTGTTTTCTCATCTGAAATTGCATCAGAATACTTATGAGATGGTCCTATTACCAGAAATCGCACAGGTTGAGGCCTTTGACCAGAGAAGACACGAGAGAGATGTGTCCTGAATTTAATGGCGAAGTGGGCTAGAGCACCATCATGTAGCAGCCATATAACCCTTCGAATCATCAATGGCACTTCTTCCAGCGGGAGAGGCAAAGTCACCCCCAAGAAACGCCGGTAGTTCTGACCTGTTAGGAGACGTGGAAGGAAGACTGGCCACAACATATGGTTGCCAATTATCCTGCCCCAAACATATTGGCTCCAACGATGCTGATGATTTGCTGATGATCGCTGTACATGCAAAACTGTGTGTCTTCCCACGAGATACATCCAGATGATCACCTCTCAAAGTCCAAGACTGGAGCTTTGCGAGAGTGGTCGATCCTTTATCTGTAGTCTGAGCGAATAAAAATAGGTCCCTGATTCAGAATTATACACAACGGTAACAGTACCTCGTATCAAACTGGCAACACATGTGGATTAAACTGATTAAGAGATGGACTATCTGTCAATAATACATTACTACCTCTCACTGCACATCTATTTATTCTTTTGCACAAGAAGATGGTTTCTGCAGTAGGAAAAGGTAATGACTTAGGGTTAAATTACTTTCTGAAACCCAACCTCATTTAATTAAACATTTATTGTTGTGCCGAAGCCTGTCTTTAAATGAAAGAGGTATCACTAGACATGAAATGAAAAGATAGCGCATTACTGCAATATTTTTACAGAGATATAAGTTAAATAATACGTATTATAAAACTAAGTGTACAATGTGCGTACTGCTAAAACTCAGAAACGAGTCCCGGTACGATCAAGGGAGTTATGTGGTGTGGTGGCCCTCTATCCCCCATCGATAAAGAAGGTTCCCATTTATATCTGAATGGCGTGCCTTTGGAGATACAAGGGCTGGGAAGTTGCGCCCTTTACAAATTTTTAGAATATTGCAGAACATTTGAGAGCATTCGAGAGCATGCCCGCCTGGCTAGCCGCACGGTGTGACGCGCTGCTTCCAGAGCGGGAAGGCGTGCCGGTCCCCAGCACGAATCCGCCCGGCTGATTAGTGTCGAGGTCCGGTGTGCCAGCCAGCCTGTGGATGGTTTTTAAGGTGGTTTTCCATCTGCCCCGGCGAATGCGGGCTGGTTCCCCTCAGTTACACTATGTCGGTGATTGCTGCGCAAACGCTGCCTCCACGTACGCATACACCATCACTACTCTACCACGCCAACATTTGGGATTACACTCGTCTGCTGTGAGACGTTCCCGGGAGGGGAGGGGGGGGGGGTCCACTCTGAGCCGAACCGCACAATAACCCTGGGTTCGGTGTGGGGTGGCGGTGGGGTGGGTGGACTGCTGTGGATTGTTGTGGGGTTATGAACAACAAAGGGCTACGGCGGGCCGAAGCCTATCCGTCGTTTCTAGGTCCCCAGTTTCAATACACAATGTACAATACACAATTCGAGAGCATTCCACAGCATTCCAGAATGTTCCACAATGATTAGGGATATTCTGCAATGTTTGGGAATAGTCTGGAACATTAATCAAGATTCCTGAATGTTCCAGAACATCCCGGAACATCCCAGATCACTGTGGAACATTTCAAGACGCTCTCTAATGTTGTGGAATGTTAATGTTCCGGAACAGTGTGAACCAGTGGAAGCTTTTCGGTATATTCTGGAAGACTTTCATAAATAGGCGAAGACACATATCCTACTGACCAGACGACCAGCCTCATTACACACAACAGTGATTTCTGCAAAATAGCCACTGCTGAAAATCAATTCATTGATCAAATTTATCCATAGAATGTTCACAATTGTACCAAAACGGACAGGCTATTTGAAAGGGAACTTTTGCCAGCTAAAAATAATGTTGTCGACAATATCAACATTAATATTCAAAAGCAAATTCCCGGTGTAGAGAAACTAACCCTCTAACTGAACATGCATCATTTGCCTGTCCGTGCACGAATCACGGCCAGACCCAAATTTCCACATGTCATGAACCATGCGTCTACTGCTGTACGGAAATATACAGTAGTGGTCATTAAAATTGCTATACCACGAAGATGACATGCTACAGACGCGAAATTCAACCGACGGGAAGATGATGCTGTGATATGCAAATGATTAGCTTTTCAGAGCATTCACTCAAGGTAGGCGCCGGTGGCGACACCTACAACGTGCTAACATGAGGAAAGTTTACAACAGATTTCTCATACACAAACAGCAGTTGACCGGCGTTACCTGGTGAAACGTTCTTGTGATGCCTCGTGTAAGGAGGAGAAATGCCTACCATCACGTTTCCGACTTTGATAAACGTCGGATTGTAGCCTATCGCGATTGCGGTTTATCGTATCGCGACATTGCTGCTCACGTTCGTCGAGATCCAATGACTGTTAGCAGAATATGGAATCGGTGGGTTCAGGAGGGTAATACGGAACGCCGTGCTGGATCCCAACGGCCTCGTATCACTAGCAGTCGAGATGACAGGCATCTTATCCACATGGCTGTAACGGATCGTGCAGCCACATCTCGATCCTTGAGTCAGCAGATGAGGACGTTTGCAAGACAACAACTATCTGCACGAACAGTTCGACGACGTTTGCAGCCGCATGAACTATCACCTCGGAGACCATGGCTGCGGTTACCCTTGACGCTGCATCACAGACAGGAACGCCTGCGATGGTGTACTCGACGACGAAGCTGTGTGCACGAATGGCAAAACGTCATTTTTTCGGATGAATCCAGGTTCTGTTTACAGCACATGATGGTCACATCCGTGTTTGGCGACATCACGGAGCGTGTATTCGTCATCGCCACACTGGCGTATCACCCGGCGTGATGGTATGGGGTGCCATCGGTTACACGTCTCGGTCACCTCTTGTTCGCATTGACGGCACTTTGAAAAGTGGACGTTACATTTCAGATGAATTACGACCCGTGGCTCTACCCTTCATTCGATCCCTGTAAAGCCCTACATTTCATCAGGATAATGCACGACCGCATGTTGCAGGTCCTGTACGGGCCTTTCTGGACACACAAAATGTTCGACAGCTGCCCTGGCCACCAGATTCTCCAGATCTCTCACCAACTGAAAACTTGTGGTCAATGGTGGCCGAGCAACTGGCTCGTCACAATACGCCAATCACTACTCTTGATGAACTGTGGTATCGCGTTGAAGCTGCATGGGCAGCTGTACCTGTACACGCCATACAAGCTCTGTTTGACTGAATGCCCAGTCGTATCAAGGCCGTTATTACGGCCAGAGGTGATTGTTCTGGGTACTGATTTCTCAGGATCTATGCACCCAAATTGCGTGAAAATGTAATCACATGTCAGTACTAGTAAAATATATTTGTCCAATGAATACCCGTTTATCATCTGCATTTCTGCTTGGTGTAGCAATTTTAAATGGCCAGTAGTGTATCACATCGTGCATTTCGCCAAGCATATTGTCACATAGGACTGTACTTCGGTGCACAAAGTTGATCGTACGGCACAAAGTGAAGTCTGATGATGAAACTGAGATTGTGCAATTTTATTTGTGATTTTTCGCACTGCAGCCTTACAAGTTCAACGGTCTGTCTTACGTGGAAATGGTTCAAATAGCTCTGAGCACTATGGGACTTTACATCTGAGGTCATCAGTCCCCTAGAACGTAGAACTACTTAAGCCTAACTAACCCAAGGACATCACTCACATCCATGCCCGAGGCAGGATTTTAACCTGCGACCGTAGCAGTGGCGCAATACATATAACAGTTCCAAAGTAATTGAAGTTATTCACTTTATTTCCTCTCCCTCTATTTTCATATGTCATTTTCTCCCCTTTCCTCCAATTACCATGCTTTTCGTTTTCTTCTTGTTAATCTTCATTCCATATTCTTCGAATTTTGTGTTTAGATCATCTAACATTTGTTCCATCTCTCTTGCACTCTCTGCCATCAAAACCATCACAACTCCTTTATGAGAGTCACAGGAGAGGAATTCGTGGCGGGTAGCATCATACCTGTCACAAGACTAACGATACAAAAAAAGGTCACAAACTAAGTAGAATTCCCCAAAAAAAAAGTATGGGTGAAATTTTCACGGAGTATGCGCCAGCGCTATTAGCATCGGTATGAATTAGCAGCTGCGACTAAAATAATTATGCTTTGACTTCGTTATGATTACTAAAGGCAGCACTGTAGCTCAAAATGATTGGTTCAAATGGCTCTGAGCACTATGGGACTTAACATCTGTGGTCATCAGTCCCCTAGAACTTAGAACTACTTAAACCTAACTAACCTAAGAACATCACACACATCCATGCCCGAGGCAGGATTCGAACCTGCGACCGTAGCAGTCCCGCGGTTCCGGACTGAACCGCCTAGAACCGCGAGCAGCACTGTAGCTTTGATGTTTATGAAGATGCCTGCAAAGCAATCGAACTAACATACCACCACCATATACTGTTTTACCCGTACTACACATATTCGGCTTGTGTCCTTCAAAACAAAATAGAGGGAAGAAAAACTTTTAAAAAATGTGGAGTTGTATGTATACGCGAAACATATTTTCCTGCTTCGTAATACGTCCGCGTAAAGAACGGCGGGGCGGAAGTAATTTGACATAATTCCCGGGCGAGTCTGCGCTCGTAATGCGCTCTTACATCATGGCGGCAGCGCCCTTATTAAATTCCGGGTAATAGCTGCCTGCCTGCTTCTCCCCGCCGTGCCGCGGATTTGAATATGATGACGTACTCGCCCGACCCGGCGGTATGCGCAACAATCCACGCCATACTGCAGGAACCCACGGCCGTCCATACCCGTATACACTTTTTCAGGTTCACACTCGTACAGAGTTTGAAATCTCATATCAACAGATTTAAAAAGTTCGACTGAAGACATGCGAATCCCGAATACAGCACTGTAACCCTTATCGGCCACGACTGAGAGAGAGAGAGAGAAGTTACAAAGAACAGCGGCGCGTTTCGCCACGCGATCGTTAAGTCGACAGGAAAGCGTTACAGATATGATCAACGAACTCCAGTAGCAGAAGCTGCAAGAGAGGCGTTGCGCCTCACGAAGAGCTCCACTACTGAAATTTCGAGAAAGTATGCTCTGCAACAATAAATAAATAAAATAAAAAGGGACAAATATCGGTAGATGAAATGTACACGTACGGACGAACAAATGATTACAATTTCAGAAAAATTTCATGATTTATCAAACAGAAATAGCATCACAAATTGAGCAAGTCAATAACGCGCTGGTCCACATCTTGCCCTTATGTAAGTAGTTACTCGGTATCAATTGACAGATTTTTAGGTGTCGTTCTGAGGGATATCGTGCCACGTTCTGTCCCATTGGCACGTTAGATCGTCAGAATGCCGAAGGTTCAGGCGCTGTTTTCGGAGCACCCGGAGAAATCGCTGAGGAAACTGGCGTCAGTACTGAATGAGAGAGCGTCTGATGGCAGAGGAGGACTCCGTACGAGCCATTTAGTCCATAGCTGGCTCTCGGATAACTTTGACAGGTTTTTATCAGGTGAATTCGCACTTACGAATAATGACTATCATCAGCTGTAGACTGGAATGACGACAGTGAAAATCTGTGCCACACAGGGACACGAAGTTACCATCTGGCTATCCGTGCACGCTTCACGTCCAGACCCAAACTTCCATATGTCGTCAACCATACGTCTACAGTCTGTAGTCGTAGACACATGGTTGACGTCGCATGTAAGATTGGGTCTGGCCGTGAATTGTTCATGGATAGCCAGGTCTGTAGACGCATGGTTGACGACATGTGGAAGTTTGGGTCTGGACGTGAAGAGTGCACGGATAGCCTAATGGCAAGGCGACCGCTCGTGATAAGTGGAAAATCCGGGTTCGAGTCCCGGCCGGGCACAAATTTTCATTTTCTTTCAGCAACTTGGTTTAAGTGAATAATCTGGAAATATTCTACAATCCCTTGTGTATCACTTCTGTGTAGGGATCTCAGAAACAAGATTAATCATACACTGTAAGCTTTCATGGCTGGTACTGACATCACTTTAAACTTCTGGGCTATAAGACCGTGGTCGATGTATAAAACTTTAAAAACTTTCGCCTTTTTCTCTGTCTTTTTTTTTGTTTTTTTTTTTACGTTTCCTCTCCAATGGCGGGAGACATGTTCAGACCTTAGTTATGTCAGATTTATAGATCAGTTAAGCATGATCTACAGACAGGATTTCCCCATTATGTGCAATGCTGGGGTGCTATTCCAGTACAAGAGAGCCTCGGCAGTAGTGACGATCTAAGAAGGAGATAATGTGCTGAAGATGTGATTGGAGAATTTGTTAGGGACAGCATTGGACTAGGGCAGTCTGCGTGGTTATTGTGGCGGTCAATCCACCCTAATCAGGCAATTTCTGTTGAGTGGGAGGGCTGGGCCACATAAGCAATGTTCACAGTTTATAACAACAACAACTTTTATTAAACTTTTTTTTGGCAAAATAAAATTTTATCTTTGAAATTTTTGTAATGAGGTAAGTTAGCAAAAAATACTTACAAGCACGGGCAACCGCCCTATTCAAACAACAGCATTAATCTTTAAACAAGCATTAAGCCACTCGCAAGTTACTTAAATTCTGTACATAGTAAAGCTACCAAAAGGAGACTACAATAATGAGATAAACTTTAACCAATAATGGATATGACAAAAATTTTTTAACACAAAATAAAATACAAACAGATACGCCCCTTCGTGACACATTTTCAAAACAGGCGACCTCACATAGGCACGGGCTAATTCAAGTAGCAGAATGGGGGGAGGGGTGTGCGGGTCCACTGGACCCAAACCAGAGGCGGCTGGACCCAGGACCCACAGCAAGGGGCGAGCTGGACAGTACACTATAACACACTGGAGAAAAAGGTCTTAGACCCCGTGCTATTACGCAATTTCAGAGAAAGGGGGGGGGGGGGGGGGGATAAAACGGCAAACATTAATTCTTCAAACGTAAAATAACTACAATGTATAAAATGATAGCCTATTTCACGAACATTGAGATAAAATAATAAAGGGTGAACCAATAACTAATGCACTTGACGTAACCTTAAAGGACGAGGGCGAGTAGCATAATACCAAGTCAGCTTAGAAATTTAAACTACACTAGTAGGTTAACATATGCCTACTTAAACTGTGTAGCTCATTTAAATTACCCCTTAACAGGATACTGATAAACTTAAACAGTCAAGTATGACTACCATTTCACTGTTTACGAGTGAACAAGTAATGCAATTACATAACACAGAACGTTCAGGTTCAATGTTAAGCCTGTGCTTTGAACCAACTATAACAACGTCCACACAGCTCAGTGTACCAGGAAAAATATTACAGTTCCACCATACTGGCTTATGCCGTCCGTCACTCCGAACAGCAACAGTACCAATTACTACACCTCGCCTGCTCGGACTGCATCACATCACAAAATCCAGATAGAGCTTTAACCAAATACAATAACACGTATTTACTTAAACAGCACTAAATAGAGGGGACCTTTTGGTTGGCAAGACAACAGTTTCCGGTCATGGTGCCGATACCTGGAAAGCAAGGATCAGTATAATACGCGCACCAAAAACACGACAAGCAATTCTCGCCAAATATTTTATGAAATCCTTTACAGATCCAATTGAGGGCTGCACGACTCGATTCGGGTAATGTGGCCGAGTGCAGTTCCCACACTACGGGCCATGTTCGGTCTTGCACACGTGTCGGACACACCACAACCTCTGCGCCGTGCTCCAGCCTGCTCAACCACGCTCCCCCAGATTCCCCAGCGCCGCGCGGCTCTCCGGCTGTCCCTCTCTGGCGCCACACGCCCGTCGCGGCCAAAAGCCACGTCAAACGGCCCAGCCCAAAGATCACACCATGCCGACCCGATCGATCAATCGATACGGCTCAGCTATAACCCTCTTGTGGTGTAATGGCGAGCGTACCTGCGTATTAACCAAGGACTCCCAGATTCAAGTCCCGGCCACAGCACAAATTTTCATTCATTTTTTCAGCTTCCATCAATATCGCACTTCTTCAGGGGTAAAATGGCCGACTGCAACCAAAACTCGAGGGAGCGCCGAATATATATGTGATATAGAAAGCACCACAATAGCTAGACATAATTTGGATGTCAACATTGCAACGTAAGAATAACGATTGATTACTTTCAATCAACAATGTCGGCAGTACCAGTGATAATCCCGTAGCCGACGTCACGTGATAGAGTGTTGTGCCCTCTACACTGCCGCCGACTAGTGTGGCTGAGCGGTTCTAGGCGCTACAGTCTGGAACCGCGCGACCTCAGATGTTAAGTTCAAAATGGCTCTGAGCACTATGGGACTCAACTTCTGAGGTCATTAGTCCCCTAGAACTTAGAACTAGTTAAACCTAACTAACCTAAGGACATCACACACATCCATGCCCGAGGCAGGATTCGAACCTGCTACCGTAGCGGTCTCGCGGTTCCAGACTGCAGCGCCTAGAACCGCACGGCCACTTCGGCCGGCAGATGCTAAGTCCCATAGTGCTCAGAGCCATTTGAACCATTTCTACACTGCCCATGTAATCGGCGCTCCCTCGAGTTCTGGTTGCAGTTAGCCACTTTACCTCTGAAGACATCTCCCGCAGTCTGACAGGAATCCCAAAAACAGTGAAAAACCGAGAGTGAGTTTTATACATCTACCATGGCCTAATAGCCCTGAAGTTTTCAGACATTTTCCAAGCATGCGAATTCGTGAGTGGAATGGGAATAAGACCCAATAACTGGTACCGTGGAAAAAAACCTCTTGACAATGGATTGCAGAGTATAGACGCAAGTAACTGCGAAGTTGCCGTGGTTCGGTAGGCTGGCTGTCAAACGTGAAACGATCGGTAAATAACTGGACAGCTGGAGGCCGAACGAGTACAATAAAACACGAACGGGCGGAGCTGGGGTATTTTTCCGCCTGGAGCAGTCTGCTCGCGAGCCGCCGCTGCTCACGGCTCGGCGCCCCGTGTGTGCCCGCCGCCTTCCGTCACGCCCTGGCCTCTTATTAAAGCGCGGGTAATGGTCGCGTGGCCCAAATCTGAGACTGATGGCCCACTTAGGAGCGGCCCGCGCGCACACACACACACACACACGGACTGACCCCTTTTCTTGCCCACACGAGGAGCCACTTTGGGTAGCGGCGGCCATTAGCGTCCGCCCGCCATATTGCCGAGACCCGCCCAGCTCACTGGAGAAAAAACACGCGACTTAGTACGCCTGGCTGCTCCGAACCCTATTACCTCGCAGCAGAAAGGCAATCACTTCCGCTTCAAAGCGCACTGCGCGGCCTGATAGGAAAATTCTCGCTCAGGCACTGCTGCGCGAGATTCGCTGCACCTGTGTTTCTCAACTGTTTTCGGTTCCCGGCGTCAGACCTTAACTACACTAACGGCCATTAAAACTGCCACACCAAGAAGAAATGCAGAAGATAAACGGGTATTCATTGAACAAATATATTATACTCGAACTGACATGTGATTACATTTCCACCCAATTTGGATGCATAGGTCCTGAGAAATCAGTACCCAGAACAACCACCTCTGGCCGTAATAACGGCCTTCATACGCCTGGACATTCAGTCAAACAGAGCGTGGATGGCGTGTACAGGTACAGCAGCTGCCCATGCAGCTGTAACACGATACCACAGTTCATCAAGAGTAGTGACTGGCGTATTGTGACGAGCCACTTGCCCGGCCACCATTGACCAGACGTTTTCAGTTGGTGAGAGATCTGGAGAATGTGGTGGCCAGGGAAGCAGTCGAACATTTTCTGTATCCAGAAAGGCCCGTACAGGACCTGCAACATGCGGTCGTGCATTATTCTGCTGTAATGTAATGTTTCGCAGGGATCGAATGAAGTGCAGAGCCGCGGGTCGTAACAAATCTAAAATGTAACGTCCACTGTTCAAAGTGAGGTCAATGCGAACAATAGGTGACCGAGACGTGTAACCAATGGCACCTCATACCATCACGCCGGGTGATACGCCAGTATGGCGATGACGAATACTCGCTTCCTATGTGCGTTCTCTGCGATGTCGCCGAACATGGATGCGACCTCCATGATGCTGTAAACAGAACCTGGATTCATCCGAAAAAATGACGTTTTGCCATTCGTGCAACCAGGGTCGTCGTTAAGTACACCATCGCATGTGCTCCTGTCTGTGAGGCAGTGTCAAGGGTAACTGCAGCCATGGTCTCCGAGCTGATAGTCCATGCTGCTGCAAACGTCGTCCAACTGTTCGTGCAAACGTTCCCATCTGTTGACTCGGGGATCGAGACGTGGCTGCACGATCCGTTACAGCCATGTGGATAAGATGCCTGTCATCTCGACTGCTAGTGATACGAGGCCGTTGGGATCCAGCACGCCGTTCCGTATTACCCTCCTGAACCCACCGATTCCATAACCTGCTAACAGTCATTGGACCTCGACCAACGCGAGCAGCAATGTCGCCATACTATAAACCGCAATCGCGATAGGCTACAATCCGACTTTTATCAAAGTCGGAAACGTGATGGTACGCGTTTCTCCTCCTTACACGAGGCATCACAACAACGTTTCACCAGGCAACGTCGGTCAACTGCTACTTGTGTATGACAAATCGGTTGGAAACTTTCCCCATGTCAGCACGTTGTAGGTGTCGCCACCGGCACCAACCTTGTGTGAATGCTCTAAAAAGCTAACCATTTGCATATCACAGCATCTTGTTCCTGTCGGTTAAATTTCTCGTCTGTAGCACATCACCGTGGTGTAGCAATTTTAATGGCCAGTAGTGTATTACTGATGATCTTTCAGAGCGCTACAGTTTTATGTCTTTGTGATATTTCGCACACTCCTATGAGGTGAAGCATACTGTTCTGTGTGCCTTCCTATCGAATGGCCCGCAGCTCGAGGTCTTGCGGTAGCGTTCTCGCCTCCCGCGCAGGGGGCCCCGGGTTCGATTTCCGGCGAGGCCAGGCATTTTCCCTGCCTCGATATGACTGCGTGTTGTTGTGTCGTTATCATCATTCATCCCCATTACGTTCGGAGGAAGGTAATGGCAAACCACCTCCGCTAGGACCTTGAATAGTACGGCGGTGCGGGTCTCCCGCATCGTCCCCTACGCTCGTCGGAGTATGGGACTTCATCATCCTATCGGATGCCTAACTACACGTGCCAGAAATCCGGCATTTTTGTTGCAATTTATTTCCTATTTTTGGGCTTTGAGAGTATGTGCGGCCTCTGCTTTTGTTGGACGTTACCGTTTCTCCGTGGTGAGGAAAGCTAGACCTTCTATGCAGCGTTTTCGATGCGCGAGGGATATGGGTGTTCAAGAATGCTTCAGTGATTTCTCATATGAGGACTCTGACGACACTTATAATGACTCTGATTTGCAGTGTTTAGTGCTCGCGATACTAATTCGAGAAAGGAAACTGAAAGTGACGATGGAGAAGCGTGCTTCTTCGGTAAGAACAGAAAGGTGTTTTCGATGGAGAAAACTGAAGCCGCTAATTGACGTATGAACAAACTAAACCAAACGCCGCCCGAACAGATCATGAAGGCCCAACGGTACCGACCGGCCCCCGTGTCATCCTCGGCCCACAGGCGCCACTGGATGCGGATATGGAGCGGCATGTGGTCAGCACACCGCTCTCCCGGCCGTATGTCAGTTTACGAGACCGGAGCCGCTGCTTCTGAGTCAAGTAGCTCCTCAGTTTGCCCCGCTAGCCAACTTGCCAACGTTGGCCGCTTCGCATCTCAATACTGCCTTGCAACTGCCTGGCCTACAGCAGATTACGAAAACTCTCGGAGAGAACTTGCTGTTTTGGAGATATGAGTCTCAAGTAAGGAAATACGAAAAACGAAAAACATCAGCCTCTTGTTGCCCTTCTTTGAAGTGGAAAAAAAAGCTATCCCTGTCAACAGTGTGGCATTCCGGTTTGGTTTTAGTATTGTGGAGGGTCTACGGGACATGCAGGTTCAAAACAACTAAAATTCGATTTAAGGCCTTAGAAGAATATATAGGGTAATTACATTCTTCTTGATTTTTAAAATAAAAATTTGGCAAAATTTCTCCCTTGATAATATTGTTCAGTGGAATAATCGCTATAAGGCTGAAATTATGAGTAGTAAACTTAAAGCTGATTCCAAGTACAATTTGTCATAACTGAGATGTGTTTTTTCGTACAGTTACTTTGCGAATGTGTAATATTATCTGCCGGCCGCTGTGGCCGAGCGGTTCTAGGCGCTTCACTCCGCCACCGCACGACCGCTACGGTCGAAGGTTCGAATCCTGCCTTGGGCATGGATGTGTGTGATGCCCTTACGTTAGTCAGGTTTAAGTAGTTCTAAGTCTAGGGGACTGATGACCTCAGATGTTAAGTCCCACAGAGCCATTTGAACCATTTTTTGTAATACCACCTACCTGTTGATAATCTGTGATTTGGTAGAGAGGTAACTATGTGCTGTTATTTTAGGAACACGTAAAATAAAAATAAATTGCAAATTTTTTTCTGCGCTTTAGTTTTCAAACTGTTTTAAATTATGCATTGTTTACAAGAAATGCAAATTTCCATAAAGTCTGTTCCATGAAGTGTGACGAACAACAGGAAGTTCTGAAAACATACGCTGAAGCGCCAGAGAAACTGGTAGAGGCATGCGTATTAAAATACAGAGATATGTAAACAGCCAGAATCCAGCGCTGCGGTCGGCAACGAATATATAAGACAACAAGTGTCTGGCGCATTTGTTAGAGCGGTTCCTGCTGCTACAATGGCAGGTTATCAAGATTTAAGTGAACTTAAAAGTGGTGTTATAGTCGGCGCACGAGCGATGGGACACAGTATCTCCGAGGTAGCGATGAAGTGCAGATTTTCCCGTACGACAATTTCACGCGTGTACCGTGAATATCAAGAATCGGGTAAAACACCAAATCTCCGACACCGCTGCGGCCGGAAAAAGATAATGCAAGAACGGGACCAACGACGACTGAAGACAATCGTTCAACGTGACAGAAGTGCAGCCCTTCCACAGTTTGCAGCAAACTTCAGTGCTGGACCATCAACAAGTGTCAGCGTGCCAACCGTTCAACGAAACATCATCGATATGGGCTCTCGGAGCCGAAGGTCCACTCGAATACGCTTGATGACTGCACGACGCAAAGCTTTACGCCTCGCCTGGGCCCGTCAACACCGAAATTGGACTTTTGATGCCAGGAAACATGTTGCCTCCGCGGACAAGTCTCGTTTCAAATTGTATCGAGCGGACGAACGTGTAAGATGCACGTCTACGGATGTGGGTACAACCTTGTGAATTCAAGCTGGTGGAGGGTCTGTAATGGTGTGAGAATTGTGCAGTTAGAGTGATATTGGAGCCCTGATACGTCTACATACGACTCTGACAGGTTACACACAAGTAAGCATCCTGTCTGGTCCCCTGTATCCATTAATGTCCATTGTGCATTCCGACGGACTTGGGCAATTCCAGCAGAATGATTCGACACCCCACACGTCCAGAATTGCTGAAGAGTGGCTCCAGGAACACTCTTCTGAGTTTAAACACTTCCGCTGGCCACCAAACTCCCCACACATGAACATTATTCATCATATCTTGGGTACCTGGCAAAGTACTGTTCTAAAGAGATCTCAACCCCCTGTACGCTTACGGATTTATGGACAGCCCTGCAGGATTCAAGGGGTCAGTTCTCTCCAGCACTACTTCAGACAGTCGAGTCCATGTCACGTCGTGTTGCGGCACTTCTGCGTGTTTGCGGGGCTCATACATGATATTAGGCAGATGTACAAGTTTATTAGCCTCTTTAGGGTATATACCTGGATGTGTGTAGTTTTTTGGCAGTTTCTCGCATCCAGCTAGATGAATACTGGGCTGTTATCCACGTCTCGCCTCAGATACACGTTACGCAAACATTTAATTCATATTCTCAGATTTGCACATAGGATTACCTCTAGATTCAGACAGATGGGGTACGGAAATTCCGTCTTGTGGGGTGAATAACAAACTGATGACCTTGGGCGTTTCGTCTCTTCAAACCCTTAATCAGCAGCGGCAGCACTGCACTTACATCTGAATTGGCTACTAAGTGTTTCTGACGTTAACCACAGTTTACAGTGGCTTGTTACAAAGCCAGAGATAGAATGTTTGTGTGAATGCATGGCGTCTGTTCTTTCGGAGATGTCCGAAAGGACGACCACGCATTCATACAATCGATTCGCCTCGATGGGCAAATAATGCACAATCTTCAGTGTGGATGCATATTTACGTTCGACCTCCAACGGGAATGTGAAAATAGGGAAGCATGGATGACATGGACAGAGCTGCATATACGAGGGTTTCGGAAAGTAAAGAACGATCGCTCGTGAAATGGAAACTACAGTGAAAATCCGATGAAGTTTTGAACAGGTGTGTCTCTAGTATGCCTGTCGATCGCGTTACGTCGTTCTTTTTAGTTCTGAGCACACAGAGAGCACATAAAGATACCTATAACAATATTGTCTCCCGCCAAGTACGAGGGCCTGGTGAGAAATTTCGCCTGAAGCTATGCAGCCAACGTTACATAATTGTCGTGCGTTTTCTTCTTCAAGACAATTCTCATCCGCACTCTGCAGGGGCAATGAAGATGCTCCTGCATCGTTTTCAATTGGAAATGTTTGGTTAGCCGCAACACAGCCCGTAATTGTCACCCTCTGAGTTTCATCTCTGCACACATGAACCGCTGGCTATGAAGACAACATTTTGGCACAGACAATGAGATGTAGGCCAGAGCAGAGAATTGGCGGAAGGCACTGGCGGCTGCCTTCTATAACGAGTGTATTGGCACTACGAAAAACGTCTAAGTCGGATCGGCGACTATGGAGATAAGCAGCTGGAAGTTGTAGCTAACTGTTGAAAATAAAACAGTTTTGATTTTCACTGTGGTTTCCATTTCGCGACCTATCGTTCTTTACTTTCCGAGTAGCCCTCGTAGATGGCGCTAGGTGGGAATGTGAGTCAGCCGCGGATCGTGCTGAGATAGCCCGCGCATTTGGGATAAACACTGTGCCTGGATGGTGTAGTGGTTAACGCAACTGCCTAGCAAGCAGGGAATCCCAGGATCGAAATCCACTCTGACATGCGTCGTACCGTCGCCGCCGATTTCGCATAAAATCCCGTGCAGTTAATATCATTAGTTCCTTCCCTTTTCTTTCTTCACTGCCCCGTCCACCTCCAACTTGCATAAGAGATAGAATGTATAAGTTTCTGCATAATTCAAAATAGGGTAAGTTACATTGTGATTAAAATAAAATTGGATCCACATTAAGTTACTAGTCAAAATTACAAGTTCCAGGTTTCAAATAAGCGTCCACGACGTTACATGGTACGTTTGTTGCACGGAATAACGATAAAGACTGCCATCCACTCTAGAACCTCTGAAAAGTTGGTCATGCTGTCAACTGTCTCTCAGTATATTACTCGTTTGTGAAGTTTGTTTTCAACAATCGATCACAGTTTAAAAATTACGGTAGTATTCATAAATATAACACAGGGAGGAGAAACGATTCATACTACCCCTGATTCAGGCTTAGTGTGAGGCAGAAAGAAGTGACGTACTGAGCAATAAAAATCTTTGACCAACTATCCTGTAAAATATTTACTTTATAAAGAAATTAATTTGAAAGAAAAACTGACGTCGTATATGGCTGACAGTTCCTTCTGCTGGAAGGATTTCTGCAAGTGTATGTGTGTGTGAGAGAGGGGGATTGAACATAGATACAATTCACTGTATTTATATATAATGACAAAAAAATTAGAGAGAGAGAGAGAGAGAGTAACAGATAACACGTAGTTAAGTGTAAATTACTATACTTATGAAGAAAATGTAACTTAAGAAATGGTGTAAATGGTGATCATGCTGCCATGTTTTTTCGCTGAGAATATGTGCTATAATTGCAAAACTGACTTTTTCCAATTGATTTCAAAGCCAGAGCTGGCATTACGGCCTGTAGAAGATACTAATAAGAAAATAACACACTCTAATTTTATCATTCAGCTAATTCAACATTTACTAGGTGTTACCTCTTTAACCTTCTGCTACCAAAAACAATTTAAATCGATGTCTCCACGCCTCTCTGACCCCTGCTGTCCCCTGCCAGTTCGTGCCGCGACGTTCCTCAGTTGTTTATACCACCGGTCGTGTGGTCTGCCTTGTCGTCTTACACTTTCTCTAGTACTACGACTGTTTACCCTTTCTACACGCCCTGAACTACTGTTTTGCTCGTATGTCTTTACTTCTTTTCCGATCTTCTTTAGTTAGACTCGGAAGCTATCTTCCCACAAATCTCCGAGATTCTCGAAGTATTCTTTCGAAACATCGCTTAAATCCAAGTTTTGTAGCCGAATCTTAGTACAGCAAGAGCACGCTGTTCGAAAGATATCTTGTTTAAGTTTGTTGGCATATTAAAATTTAAAAATATTTACATTCTTTCATGAATTCAGCAACCTAGCTTAGTTCGGCGGGAAAGTACTGTCTTTAAGTAGGAAAGGTTCCCAGCAGTGGGGCCGTCTTTTTGAAACCATGTGTACGGTTATGTGGGTTAAGATCCCAGGTATCACATATTACAGCCATTCACCCTGGTGTGACACCCTTTGACAGTAACCGACGAAAAAATTTTGGAATTTTGTGTGACATATTTATTTAGCGTATGGCTTTTGAGTATTCTACATTATATAACATTACATATTCTAACAAATATCTAGTTCTTGGATTTTTGGGATGCCATGAGGAATTCTTCAAAGTCCCCACTGGACGCTCTGGCACTGCACTCTTCTTTGATGTGTTGGATGGTCTGCTTAAGCGCGCCGCAGTCACATGTTGGCGCAGACAGCAGTCCCCATTTGAAGAGTGAGTCAGCACATCTTCCATCCCCAGTTCTTAGTCGGTTCAGAGTTGACCAGATCTCGCAGGGCTGATCATACCCAGGAACTGTCTCAGTAATACAAGGCCTTAAGTGGCAAGTTGTTGGGCCATTTTGGAGCCATACTCTTCTCCAAGAGTTGATGTCAGCCCCAGTGAGGCTGTCGAGAGCAAGAGGAGGATGTCTTGAACGAAGCCTCTTGATATATCAGGTATATCGATGTGTACCGGTAGTTCAGGGTTTGCTTCGATCTTGTTGTATTCCCAGACCAAGGCTGCTTCTCGTCACATTTTTTGGGAGTGGTATATGACTCAGGACAGGTAGCCATATGGTGTTGTTAAGTTCAACATCAATTTTGTTCAAGTACTCCACCGCAGAGTATACCAGGCTCATCGCAGACTTCCTAAGAGTTGTTGACGTTAATCCCCAGGTGGTTCCACAGAGTTTATGGATGAGTTTGTTTCTTGTTCTCACCTTGGCAGCTGTTTTTGTAAGGCGTGATTTAAATGACAAGGTTCTGTCTAACGTGACTCCCTAGGTACCTTTGCTCCTTGTTGTGGTTGAGGCGTGTGTCGTCAACTTCTAGATCTCTGCCGCCTTCTCTGTTATTGGGATGGAAGCAGGTTGCTTCTTCGTAGCATTTAGCCTAAGCCTCAATTTACTGAAGTATGCTGCCAGGGCAGACAGATCGTATGTCAAGGTTTATTCCATTGAATCAAAATCGGTGTGCCTTGTTGCAATGGCCCCGACATCTGCGTATCCAAATTTCGTACAAGCTGTTTCTGGCATGTCAGCAATGTATAGGCTGAAAAGCAGTGGGGCTAATACCGAGCCTTGAGGTAAGCCATTTTGAAGGAATTTCTGGCTACTGACTTTGTTTCCCGTGATGACCTGGAATCCACTGCTGCCAATCATGATACCAATAAGCTTTGTTACTTTTTGAAAGGGAATTGTTTTCATCAGTTTATAGAGTAGGCCTTGTATCCAGACGCTATCATAGGCTGCTGAGAGGTCAATGGCCACAGATGTTTTTAATTTCTTTTGGAATCCCATTGCAATATGTGTTGTAAGGACCAAGACTTGGTGTGCACAGCTTCGGTTGCGACGAAAACCGGCTTGTTCTACAGGAATGGCCGCGAGTATTGTCTGACCAATCTTGTTAAGCAGTACTCGTTCCTGAAGTTTGTACACCATGCTAAGGAGTGCTACGCGCCGGTAGTTTTGTGGAAGATTTCCCGGTTTATCTGGCTTTAGGAGGACGATTATCTCGGCGCGTTTACGTTCGTGAGGTATGTTTACTGTTGTATGTCTAAACATATTTTGGTATATTTGCTAGACTTGATAAGAAACTCTGGGAGGGTGTCACCTGAGCTGGGGGCTTTACCTGGTTTTGTGTCCTTTATTGCTGCCGAGATCTCTTCGGAGGGTTATGTCGCATGAATATTTAGTGTCAACACTGGCTGTTGCTTTTAGCTTTCTAGGTTAATGTTTAATGCTTATTGTTGTCTCGCTGTGGTTTACCCCTTTAGATGTTTTAACAATGTGCAAAGCAACTTTCGTAGGTGTTGTGGGGTTTTCTTCTCAAGTGATACGGCTGGCTGCTCCTAGCTTCCGAAGCCCGGGCCATGCTTTTCTGTTCGATACTTTAAAGTCCATAATCTGAGTGGTTTCCATCCACTTCCGCCGTCGTGAAGTATCAAGGCTGTGGAGGAGTTCATCTGCTATTTCTCTGTCACCGCTGCTTTGGTAGTCATTATACAGTTCTTCACATTTCTCGTCCCAGCCTGGAATGTATTCTTTGCGGCATCCTCTATGTATGTGCTTTTTTGCTGTACTGATGACTGCTCGCACAAATCTTTTATAGCTATCGGCAAATGGAGGGATCCATCCCAGGCATTTATCGCGGTCTTCAGAGTAAGCTTTCCAATCTCCTTTTTGTAGGTTCGATCTGGGTCGAGGAGTTGAAGTTATCAATGGAATACTTGTTCCGATCTCTACTATGACTGGACGGTGTTGACTATGAGGGAAATCTGGCAAAACATTTCGGCTTGTGTTGACCAGATGGTGATTTTCATCAGCTGTAACAAAGCTTGGGTCTGGGTCATACTCTCGTTTCCAAACCGCTAGTCTGAAGGAATGAGGTGGATGTTGTTTTCTTCTGCCCAGTCTGCTAAGGCTTCACCGTTTGTATCATTTGTTCTGTATCGCCATTGCGTGGGGTGGCTGTTAAACTCTCCTACAAAGACCGCGCGATGGTCGTATCGTTGGAGCACATCTGCTGGGCACGCGAAACCTGGTGGTTTGTAAATGTTACTTATGACTAGTTGACCGATTTTGATTATCACACAGTGGATATTGTCATTTGTGGAAGTGGATAGGAGGCGAGCGTTCTCTATTTTATTTTTGACGTATGTGGCTACTCCATAGGCATGGTGGTATGGTGCGCCAATGATATCGTATCCTAGTATTTTTCCTCTGGAGCGTAGTTGATCTTCGTTATATGTTTGGGTTTGCTGTGCGGCAACCACGCCAATTTTAAGTTTAGTCAATAGCTTTTGAAGAATTTGGCATTTGGTTTTACTAATGCCCTCAATATTCAGTTGGTATATTTTAATACATGTTCCAAGTTTCCTAGACGTTTGCCCTGAGAAGGGCTTTTGATGTAAGTATGAGTCATTTTCTCTCGGTTATGTGCTTCTCGAATAGCCAGGAGATCTAGAAAGACTGTCTTACTGCCAGTTTTGTTGACTTCTTAGTACCACGCAGTGGTCAAGTGTGAAGCAAATTTCGGGTTTACACTCACGGACGTGAAGCAACATCGGCACTCAATAGGGTTAATAAAAATTACGTGATGTGGTTACGTTCTGTAATGCCGGCCGCGGTGGCCGTGCGGTTCTAGGCGCTGCAGTCCGGAACCGCGGGACTGCTACGATCGCAGGTTCGAATCCTGCCTCGGGCATGGATGTGTGTGATTTCCTTAGGTTAGTTAGGTTTAAGTAGTTCTAAGTTCTAGGGGACTGATGACCTAAGATGTTAAGTCCCATAGTGCTCAGAGCCATTTGAACCATTTTGATAGAATAACATCTTCACGGGCTGTAGGCTGTGGGTTCGAATGTTGTTAGATGTGGTAAATTTTTTTTAATTTTTGGATCTTTATCGAAATAACTTTGATCATGATTTTTATGTAGTTAGGTGATTTAAATATAAGTTTGTATTTCCATTAGTTTGTCACGTAATCTTAGTCATCATATGAACTTCTTTGTTTGCTGTCGTTTTCCTTCCTGTTATTCTTTTTTCACTTGAAATCTTTGTTCATGTGTTTTTAATCAATTTCATGTATTAATTTCGATTTAATTTCTTTTGTTTTGGCACCCTGTTTTTCGTCCACATTATTGTGTTCATTATATCTCTTTCTCATTTAGCTTGAATTTAGTTTTACTTACAAACCCTTATTTCGTTTAAATCTTCATCTGCGTTATTTTGTCCACAGTGTGTTTTAAATGTTTGTATGATGCTTACTGTGCAAAAAAATTTCTCATCTGATAACAAAAAATACATTTTTCACACCACTGCACACTCAACGTAAGTAGACTATTTTATCTTTTGCTTTTTAACAAATATATCAGAACTTTCAAATAACTGAATATTATAACAGAAAAATTCCGATTGAAAAAGGGTGATATAAAGAAAAAATGGAAAACAAATGTAAAACTTCATACAGTGATTAAAATAGTATGGTAGATGAATAGAAATAAAAACTACATTTAAACCAATTAAATGAATTAGAATATTGACCAAAATCATTTCGATAAAGGTTTGAAAATAAAAAAAAAATTGCTGCGCCTGACGAGATTCAAACCCACAACCTCCTACAGATGTAGCAGTTATCCTATCCATTATACCACACAATCAGTTTACTTATTTCACTTGAATTAAAGTTATTGAGCATCACGCAAAATTCCGAAGCTTTTTTGTTAATTGCTTGCAAACGAGGGCCCAACAGGATGGATGGCTGCTGGATGTGACACCTGGGATGTCAACCTAGATCCCAGCATATTTGATTTCAAAAAGTCGATTCTACCGCTGAGGACCTCTCCAATTAACTGTGCCATATAAACATAGTCGTTTAAATCTTTTAGACAGTTGTTGTACAGTATTATTTCAAGACATAAAGGAATTAACGACATTAGCTGCCAGTAGGCATTGATTTAAATCAGTGGGTAAAGTTGAAAAGGTGTGGTAGACGGGGATTCGAACCCAGGTATCCTGTTCACTAGGCACATGCGCTGGCGACTGCACGATCCGGACACACAGCGTCTGCCTCGTAAGCAGGAGGCCCAGATTCGAATCCTCTTTCAGCACATATTTTCAACTTTACCCATTGATTTAAATCAGTGTCTACTGGTGGCTAATGTCACTAATTCCTTTGTGTTTTGATTCATAGTGGTTGCAGGACAAAAATTGGTCTGTTCTTTTGGACATGTCCGAAAAAACAGACACTACACATATAGCATTACGAGGGTCGTCCCCAAAATAAGTTCCGTTTCTATTTATATTCGCGGCAGCGCTACGATCGCAGTTCCGAGCATGCGCGGCAGTTACTCTGACTCAAGGAGAAGACATGTACGCCATTTTTAGATAGCTGCTGCCGACGTGTGCTTTGTAGTGCTTCTTTATAATGTCAGCCGTAATTGAAAATGCCGCCGCGTGTGAAATCAGATCTGTCATTCGTTTTCTAAATGCAAAGAAAGTTAAACCAAAGGAAAGTCGTCGGTAAATCTACGAGGATTACGGGCAAAATGCTATGATTCAGTGGTTAGACGATGGGTCAGACTGTTCAATGAAGGACGTGATCAAGTGCACGATGAAGAACGAAGTGGACGCCCTTCTGTGGTTACTGATGCACTGGTTCACACAATTGAAGAGAAGATTAAACACAACCGTAAGTTTACACTTAGTTCCCCTGCTTTGGAAGTTCCGCAAATCTCACGATCACTAATTCATGAAATTGTTACTGAAAAACTGAAATTTCGAAATCTTTGCTCTCGGTGGGTACCCAAAATTCTTAGTGAAACAAAAAACAACGGATGGGCAGTGCACTTCGGTTTTTGACACGCTACAGTGAAGAAGGCGATTGTTTTCTTTCTCGGATAGTCACGGGGGATGAAACCTGGGTATCGTACGACACCCCTGAAACAAAACGTCAGTCAGTGGAATGGAGGTACACTTCATCCCCAACGAAAGTTAAGCCTAAGAAAATACTGACACCTCGAAAAGTCATGTGCACCGTTTTTTGGAACAGGAAAGGTATTTTGCTGATTGATTTCTTACCACGAGGCCAAAAAATCAGTGCACAAGGTTACTGGGTGAGCATTAAGAAATTGCGTTGCGCAATACAGAACAAGCGCCGAGGATTGCTGTCAAAAGGTGGTGTTTTTTTTTTTTTTTTTTTTTTTCACGATAATGCCCGACCTGCCGGAAGGGGTGGCCGAGCGGTTCTAGGCGCTACAGTCTGGAACCGCGCCACCGCTACGATCGCAGGTTCGAATCCTGCCACGGGCATTGATGTATGTGATGTCCTTAGGTTAGTTAGGTTTAAGTAGCTCTAAGTTCTAGGGGACTGATGACCTCAGAAGTTAAGTCCCATAATGCTCAAAGCCATTTCAACCATTTTTTAATGCCCGACGTCACACGGCGAATATGACGAAACAAATCTCACGAGACTTTTACTGGGAGGCGTTTGATCATCCTCCGTGCAGCCGGGACCTCGCTCCTAGCGCCTTTCCTCTCTTCTTACTCCTAACATCTGTCCCTCGTGGTCAACACTTCTAACGATAATGACGAGCTGAAAGAACATGTAACCACATGGTCGAATACACAGGCGGCAACCTTCTACGAAGAAGGTGTACAAAAACTTGTGCCGCGCTGTGACAAGTGCCTACATATTTTCGGAAGCTATGTAGAAAAGTAGTTTAACAGTTGTAGATTTTTGTACAATTAATATTTTTTCTGTATCTGTACAGGTTTGTTTTGTTTAACCAAATGGAGCTTACTTTGTGGACATACCTCGTATTTGTCTTGTAGTTACCCACCTGTTGTGCATAACATTTGTTTTGGACACATTTCTCTCACCACTCTTTATGGATCTGTTTGCCATCCTGTGTGTGTGTTTGTGAAAATGGAAATTTGAGAATGTTAGAGCAGGTGTGTAGTGGAGTGATGTTTAAACTTTTTTCCTCTTTTGATGCATACTACATTCGTAATATGGAAAGCAAAGAACTTCCAATAGATGTCTCGCACAGTACCAGAGATAAACAAGTGCTCTCATATCTTAATGTCTGGATTTTAGACCACATGTTTGCTCGACATTTATTTCCTGATATGCTGTACTGAACCTGCCACCAAATTTTTAAAACTTATTTCTGAAATACGCTGTATAATTTTGATCCAGCAGCCACTATTAATCAAGACACAAAGGAGTTAGCTCTGAGTGGGTATTGTTTTACATCAATTCAAAAAGTTGAAAATGTGTGCCAGACTGGGATTCGAACCTGCTTACTAGGCAGAAGCGCTGACCATTGCCCCATCTGGACACAGTACATCTGCCTAGTAAACAGGAGACCTGGGTTCGAGTACTGATCCAGTACACATTTTCAACTTTCCCCATTGACTTTGTGGTGTGCGTACTGTAAGACCTTCAGTACACACACCATCAGATTATTTGAGTTGTCGCTCTAACGAAGTAGGCGAGTGTCAGCAAATTGTCTCGTGATCTTATCGTGGCGTGCCGTTAGGTCAGACTATAGAAATGCCACTTGCACGCTTAGAGTAGGAGATTGACGATGACCAAGTTTAAACAGAACTTAACTAATTTTCACACACATTTATTAAAATAATAACAAGCATAAAAATTACTTAACTTGGTTCTGGATGCTATTTACAATTGACAATCTGAAGTTCCTTTGGTATTGGTACGTTAATCTTATTCTCACATATATCTTTGATATTTGATAAAAGTGTCTACATATTTACCTTCATGGCTATGTACAGTAATATGGTAATCTTATTAGGCGCAGACTGAAACCTGACTATAGACTGGTACAGACTAATGCAGACTGGTGCAGACAAATGCAGACTGACTAATCGGAGGTCTGTACACTCGTTATAATACCTCGCGCGTTCAGGTATCACTGCGCGAGTGTGATCCACGAGGAGAAAAGGTTCTACGTTAGCGGCAATCTCATTGGCTGCATTACATATTAATACGCGCATCGGCAGAAGCACAATTTGGTCCGTCTCTATGGCAGCGCCATCTCGTAGTGCGGAGACGGACGAGCGCTGCGCCTGCGCTGTTGTGCTTAGCGGGGCGCGCTCTGGTGGAAAAGTTGTGTACGCGCTGACTGCGCGGAACTATGTACACAGCAGACTTAAATGAATGCCCAATGGCTGCTAATGTCATTAATTACTTTGTGTCTTGATTCACAGTGGCTGCAGGCTCAATATACAGTATTATTTGTCTTGCAGCTACCCACTTGTTGTGCGTAACATCTGTTTCGGACAGATTTATCTTATGGCTGTTCACGGTTCTGCTTGTCATCGTGTGTGTGTTCGTGGAAATGGAAATTTGACGAACTTTAGAGCACTTGTGAAGAGGAGTGACACGTGAATTGTGTCCGCGTCGCCAGGCACTGTTATCGTCTGCGGCGTTGCCCCCCTGCCACGGACAGGCGCTGTCGGCCGCTGTCGGAGCGCCTTATCGGCAGTCGGTCTACTCCCTCCGCCGTTCCGCGGGCCGCGCGAGATTAAACACGCGGCCCGCTGCGGCTGTAGGAAGTCGTCGGATGCTCTAACACGCAAAGGTTACCACAGGCCGCCCGCCAGGGAATGAACTTGGTCTGAGCAACGTGCCGTGATGACCTATTCCCCACGCGAGATAGGCAGCCACGTCTGCTGGGCGATTCCCACGGCGAGGGAACTCTGCCCGTACCCATAGCGGGCGCAAAAGCTTTCCATCGCGTACGTCCCGCCGAGGTCCGTCCACTGAATTCGGCACGCCTGATTACGACCTGCATGTATGTTCCTATATTACTATGTTTGCCAGACAGATAATAAAACTGTGCGCCAAAGACAAGATTCCTGATTCCCATTCCAGTCGTGCATGTACACTACTGGCCATTACAATTGCTACATCAAGAATATGACGTGGTACATGTTGCAAACGAAGTAATACAAACTCTTTTGCTCGTCGCCAATAAATGTTGTGTCGGTAGCTGGGCCGACACCGTGAAGTTGAGATTGCTGAAAATGAACTCTAGACTAACGCTGTAGCCGATAGTGCACGCACGGCTAAAGCAGACGGGCGTGAAGTCTGGAACATGAGAACTTATAAATGAATAAGAAGAAAAGTATGTAGATGCTTATTACTTATCTTTTTATTAGTCCTTGGAATACATCTCTCTTGAATACTCGTAAGCTATAGGCACTGATACCAATGGCGCCTTGCTAGTTCATAGCCATTAACTTAGCTGATGGCTATTCTGTCTCTCGGCTAATGAGAGAGAAAGGCTTCGTACAACTGGGCGGTAGCTAGGTTCTCGTACAACTGGGCGGTAGCTAGGTTCTCATACAACTGGGGCGAGTGCTCTCTCGTATCACGAGACCTGCCTTGGTGGTGGCGCTAGGTCTGCGATTACACAGTGGCGACACGCGGGTCCGACATGTACTAATTGGACCGCGGCCGATTTAAGCTACCCTAGCAAGTGTGGTGTCTGGCGGTGACACCACAGTACAGACACGAAATTTAACCGACAGCAAGAAGACGCTGTGAGATGCAAATCATTAGCTTTTCAGAACATTCACACAAGGTAGGCGCCGGTGGCGACGCCTACAACGTGCTGACATGAGGAAAGTTTCCAACCGATTTCTCATACATAAACAGCAGTTGACCGGAGTTGCCTGGTGAAACGTTGTTGTGATGCCTCGTGTAAGGACGAGAAATGCGTACCGACTTTGATAAAGGTCGGATTGTAGCCTATCACGATTGCGGTTTATCGTATCGCGACATTGCTGCTCGCGTTGGTCGAGATCCAATGACTGTTAGCAGACTATGGAACCGGTCTTGACAGATGTGCTATCATCCTGTCCCTCCTCCTTGTCAGTGTTTTCCACATACACGATGGTTGGAACTTAAATAGTGGCAACCGATACAAAAGAGTTACATGTTTTCACCTGTTACTGTCCTTCAAAGTAGTCACCAGCGTGGGAGGAACCCGTTGCCAGTTATGTGGAAGGCGTAGTATACCGTTAGCAGAGCCTCTTCCGTTTATGGTGCGCATGGAGCGGTCTAAAGTTATGGTGATTCTCGTGTACGACTTCGATGGTGTTATCCTAACACATTACGTTACTCCACGGCAGACCGTCAAGGCACAGTATTACTGAAACTTCCTGGCAGATTAAAACTGTGTGCCCGACCGAGACTCGAACTCGGGACCTTTGCCTTTCGCGAGCAAGTGCTCTACCACTAGAGCACTTGCCCGCGAAAGGCAAAGGTCCCGAGTTCGAGTCTCGGTTGGGCACACAGTTTTAATCTGCCAGGAAGTTTCATATCAGCGCACACTCCGCTGCAGAGTGAAAATCTCATTCTGGCACAGTATCATTTTGCACGACCACGCGAGGGCGCATACAGCGCAAGCTGTGGCTATTCTGTTCGGTCGATGGGACTGGGAAGTACTGTACCATCCACCATACTCCCTGGACTTAAGTCCTTGTGACTTTGATTTGATTCCGAAGATGAAGCTTCAGAACTGTTCCAGAGATTCGACAGGCAGCAGACCGTTGCATTCGACCATCAACAGAACACGTTCTGTTAATGGTATACTACGCCTTCCACATCGCTGGCAGTGGGTTGTAAACAATGCTGGTGACTACTTTGAAGGACAGTAACAGGTGCAAACATGTAACTCTTTTGTAGCGGTTGTCAGTAAATAGTTGCCACTATTTAAGTTCCAACCCTCGTATCTTTCCTCTCCGATTCTGCGCAAAGCCTCCTCATTTCTTACCTAATCAGCCCACGTAATTTTCAACATTCGTCTGTAGCACCACATCTCAAATGCTTCGATTTTCTTCTGTTCCGGTTTCCCCACAGTTCATGTTTCACTACCATACAATGCTGTACTCCATACGTACATTCTCAGAAATTTCTTCCTCAAATTGGACAGGTATGCCACTTTTTTCCCGGTGCTAGTCTGCTTTTGATGCCCCCCTGGCTACGTCCATCACAGTTTGCCCGCGAAAGGCAAAGGTCCCGAGTTCGAGTCTCGGTTGGGCACACAGTTTTAATCTGCCAGGAAGTTTCATATCAGCGCACACTCCGCTGCAGAGTGAAAATCTCATTCTGGCACAGTATCAGATTCTTCAATTTTACATAGGATCAATATCGTCAGCGAATAGTATCATTAATATTCTTTCACTTCTTTTACTGTCTAGGTAGCAGAATTCCTTAACTTCATCTACTTCGTGACCATCAATCCCGATGTTAAGTTTCTTGCTGTTCTCAACTCTGCTACTTCCTACTACTTTCCTCTTTCTTCGATTTACTCTTAGTCCATATTCTGTACTCATTAAATTGTTCATTCAGCAGATTCTTCAATTTTACATAGGATCAATATCGTCAGCGAATAGTATCATTAATATTCTTTCACCTTGTATTTCATTTCACTTCTGAACATATCTTTTATTTCCATCATTGCTACTTCGATGTAGAGACTGGACAGTAGGGCCAAAACTACATCACTATGTTACACCCATTTTAATCCGAGCGCTTTATTCTTGGTCGTCCACTCTTATTATTCTCTCTTGGCTCTTGTACACAGCGCATATTAACCATCTCTGCTTATAGCTTACTCCGATTTTTCTCAGAATTTCGAACATCTTGCACAATTTTACATCGTCGAATGCTTTTTCCAGGTCGACAAATCCTATGAACTTGTCTTGACTTTTCTTTTTATTCTTGCTTCCTTTATCAACCAGTTATATTCAGTTTTAATTTTCCAGGTTGCGTTAGAGTGTAATGACATACGTTCCTCGTTGTCTTGCTAACGTATTTTATTGCATTTACATATAGAGGATGCTTCAGAATGAAGTTTTAAAAATTTGACGACAGGTTCCTTAACCAAAAAAAAGTACAGTAAACATGAACTCTAAAATGCATACCTTAAGAACTATGAGCAATTGTTCGTCTTCGCTACATTGAAACCCATCTCTTCTACCGAACAAGTCCTCATAGCTCGAAAGGTACGCATTTTAGTTCCCATTTTTACTGGACATTTTTTTCTTGTTTTGATCCATACTGCCTCCTTCCAAAATATAGAAAGAGGTTGCAATAGAAGAAATGTGTTGCACAGTACAAAAGATTAACAAGTGCTAATAACTCTTACGGTATGTATTTTAGAACCCATGATTACCGCACTTTTTTTTTTGTTTCCATGTAAGGAACCCGTTGCTAAATTTTCAAAACATTATTCTCGAAAACCTTCTATAATTACCGTTCATGACTATCTTTCGACTGCCTTGTTAACGTTATCCGTCTGTTTTTTTCTTGAGCCATTCTTATCACCCTTCAGTCAAACAGACCTTGACTGAAACTTTCTGGCAGATTAAAACTTTCCAGCGAAAGGCAAAGGCCACGAGTTCGAGTCTCGGTCCGGCACATAGTTTTAATCTGACAGGAAGTTTCATATCAGCGCACACTCCGCTGCAGAGTGAAAATCTCATTCTAGACCTTGACTGACCAAATGCGCGCCGCAGTTGATTGAAATTGGGCACGCACTCATACCAATTTCAGCCTCTCACCACCCGTTTCCATTACAATAAAACTTCTGTGCAGATATATTTCGCATTATACGCGCCTAAATCTCTTACTTCAGTCTGCTATAGAACTATGAAACACGTTTTATGCACATTTAAAATCTGATTCAGAAAGAAAGAACATATTCCAATTGTTTATTGCAGACCAACTATGAAAATAGGAACACATTGCGCATGCTACTGGACTGGAGAAGGTTCAAAATTTTATCGTCGCACAAACGCTATACTATACACTCACCATGTGCGTCATGTATTGCTCGAGAAACATCGAAACGGTAGTCCATTCCGTTCCACACAGCAGTCAGCAGGTCCCTGTTTACTGCATTTTTTGTGGTTAAGTTCCCATGGGATCTGACTTCAACATACTTACGCTGAGGACAAACACACACACACACACCCTTGCCCTAGGGAGGACTCGAACCTCCGACAGGCGGAGCGGCGCGTCCAAGGCTGCACCGCTACCCCGCGCGGCCCTGTTTTCTGAATCGACGACTTCACCAGTTAGTTTCCTCAGCCCTTAAGAGCAGTTACCAAAGACGGGAAATTGCTCTGCCTTTTATGTAAACCACAGAAAAAAAAGTTGTAAGGTTAATGTCTGGTGACCCAAGAGGCCAAAAGTAACGAACAAAATCTTGATGTAGACCTCGTCCTGTCCAAAACTGTGAGATGGTGGCTTGAGGGTAGGGTCGCAACTCAAGGTGGAAGTTAACCAGGGCGTCGCCATGCACGAAAATCAAATCGTTGGAATCGCCGTGAAGTTACGGAAATATACATGTCCAGGTATGACATTCCTATCATCCTTGCTAAAAAGAAAGGTCCATAAACTTTGTTAATAGAAACGGCAGAAGACACATTCAGTTTCGGTGAGTTTCCTTCGCGTCCTAATGCGACGCCAGCATTTTCTGACCCCCCAAATGCTAATACACTACTGGCCATTAAAATTGCTACACCACGAAGATAACGTGCTACAGACGCGAAATTTAACCGACAGGAAGAAGATGCTGTGATGTGCAAATGATTAGCTTTTCAGAGCATTCACACAAGGTTGGCGCCGGTGGCGACACCTACAACGTGCTGACATGAGGAAAGTTTACAACCGATTTCTCTTACACAAACAGCAGTTGATCGGCGTTTCCTGGTGAAACGTTGTTGTGATGCCTCGTGTAGGGAGGATAAATGCGTACCATCACGTTCCAGACTTTGATAAAGGTCGGGTTGTAGCCTATCGCGATTGCGGTTTATCGTAACGCGACATTGCTGCTCGCGTTGGTCGAGATCTATGACTGTTAGCAGAATATGGAATCGGTGAGTTCAGGAGGGTAATACGGAACACCGTGCTGGATCCAAAGGGCCTCGTATCACTAGCAGTCGAGATGACAGGAATCTTATCCGCATGACTGTAACGGATCGTGCAGCCACGTCTCGATCCCAGAGTCAACAGATGGGGACGTTTGCAAGACAACAACCATCTGCACCAACAATTGGATGACGTTTGCAGTAGCACGGACTATCAGCTCGGAGACCGTGGCTGCGGTTACCCTTGACGCTGCATCACAGAAAGGAGTGCCTGCGATGGTGTACTCAGCGACGAACCTGGGTGCACGATTGGCAAAACGTCATTTTTTTCGGATGAATCCAGGTTCTGTTTACAGCACATGATGGTCACATCCGTGTTTGGCGACATCACGGAGAACGCACATCGGAAACGTGTATTCGTCATCGCCATACTGGCGTATCACCCGGCATGGTGGGGTCCCATTGGTTACACGTCTCAGTCACCTCTTGCTTGCATTGACGGCACTTTGAACAGTGGACGTTACATTTCAGATGTATTACGACCCGTGGCTCTACCCTTCATTCGATCCCTGCGAAACCCTACATTTCAGCAGGATAATGCACCACCGCATGTTGCAGGTCCTGTACGGGCCTTTCTGGATACAGAAAATGTTCGACTGCTTCCCTGGCCAGCACATTCTCCAGATCTCTCAGCAATTGAGAACGTCTGGTCAATGGTGGCCGAGCAACTGGTTCGTCACAATACGCCAGTCACTACTCTTGATGAACTGTGGTATCGTGTTGAAGCTGCATAGGCAACTGTACGTGTACACGCCATCTAAGCTCTGTTTGACTCAATGCCCAGGCGTATCAAGGCCGTTATTACGGCCAGAGGTGGTTGTTCTGGATACTGATCTCTCAGGATCTATGCACCCAAACTGCGTGAAAAAGTAATCACATGTCAGTTCTAGTATATTTGTCCAATGAATACCTGTTTATCATCTGGAAATCTTCTTGGTGTAGCAATTTTAATGGCCAGTAGTGTATTATGGCGCTTTACTTTACCCGACGGATGGAACATCGATTCGTCCGAAAAGATGAGTCGTTCGGAAAAAGTGTCCTCTTCTGTATCCTTGAGAAACGAAATGCAAGGTTCGTAACTTCTGCTATGGTCGCCGGGACGCAATTGCTTCAGTACCTGTCACTGATAAGCCGTCGTTTCAGAACACGCAACACGCTTGTTTGATTAAGTTGAGGCTGACTCTGCGCGAACGCATCTCCACTGTGCCCCACATTTTCATACACGCAACCAACTTCCAACAGTTTTTTATGCCAGTCATAAATCTGCTTGTGCAGAGACTGCTTCCTGCTGTATCGACTGCAGAGTCCAATTTCCTCTTCAACAATGGATTGACTTCACGAAAATTTCAGAACACGAAATGATTTCGCTTGTGGTGTACTCGCAGTTTTGCTACAAACAACAGTGGTACTGTTTCAAAGCTCTGGGACGTTCAGGAGATATGACGTCAAAAACACTGAGCTGCGTGGAAAACTAACGCATGATGCATGACGTTTAAATTTATTATTTCTTGATATTAACTCTTTCATAATACGTTTCGTAGACATTACTTACGTATGCCACATAATGCGCCTAGGAAATTATATCATTGTATGGCACATAGTTCAGGAGATACGACGCCATAAACATTGAAATGTGTGAATACGAGACTTCAGGGTGAAATTCGCTAGAGATACAGCTAAAGTGTGTCTACAAATACACTATGTGATCAAAAGTATCCGGAAACCCGCAAAATCATACGTTATTCATATTAGGTGCGTTGTGCTGCCACGTACAGCCAGGTACTCCGTATCAGCGACCTCAGTAGACAATAGTCATCATGAGAGAGCAGAATGGAGCGCACTGAGGAACTTGCAGACTTCGAACATGGTCAGGTGATTGGGTGTCACTTGTATCATACGTCTGTACGTGAGATTTCCACCCTACTAAACATCCCTAGGTTCACTGTTCCGATGTGATAGTGAAGTGGAAACGTGAAGGGACACGTACAGCACAAAACCGTACAGACCAAACACGTCTGTTCACTGTCAGAGACCACCGACAATTGAATTGGGTCGTAGCGTGTAATAGGCAGACGTCAACCCAGACCATCACACAGGAATTCCAGACTGCATCAGGATCCACTGAAAGTACTATGACAGTTAGGCGGGAGGTGACAAAAGTTGGATTGCATGGTCGAGAGGCTACATATCGCGCCGGTAAATGCCAAACGACGCCTCGCTTGGTGCAAGGAGCGCAAACATTGGACGATTGAACAGTGTAAAAACGTTGTGTGTGTGCTGTCACCGCCAGACACCACACTTGCTAGGTGGTAGCCTTTAAATCGGCCGCGGTCCGTTAGTATACGTCGGACCCGCGTGTCGCCACTATCAGTGATTGCAGACCGAGCGCCGCCACACGACAGGTCTAGAGAGACTTCCTAGCACTCGCCTAGTTGTACAACCGACTTTGCTAGCGATGGTTCACTGACAAAATACACTCTCATTTGCCGAGACGATAATTAGCATAGCCTTCAGCTACGTCATTTGCTACGACCTAGCAAGGCGCCATTATCAGTTGCTATTGATATTGTAAAGAATGTACAGACAAGAGCTACGTTCAACATTAATGGATTAAAGTTAAGTATTCCACCAGCTACATCCTTTTTTTCTAGTCTAACTGCCTTGTCCTGTTCCAGACCTCACGCCACCCTGCGTGAACTAAACCGCGTGCCTTTCGGCTTCCTCTTACATAGTGGGTTGGCCCTCTTGGCAATCCACAACAGTGTGGAGTGACGAATCACGGTACACAGTGTGACGATCCGATGACAGGGTGTGCGTATGGCGAATACTCGGTGAACGTCATCTGCCATCGTGTGCAGTGCCAACAGTAAAATTCGGAGGCGGTGGTGTTATGTTATTGCCGTGTTTTTCATGAAGGGGGCTTGCACCCCTTGTTGTTTTGCGTGACACTATCATAGCACAGGCCCACATTGATGTTTTAAGCACCTTCTTGCTTCCCACTGTTGGAGAGCATTTAGGGGATGGCGATTGCATCTTTCAACACGATCGAGCACCGTAATGCACGGCCTGTGGCGGAGTGGTTACACGACAATAACGTCTCTGTAATGGACTGGCCTCCAGTCCTGACCTGAAGCCTATAGAACACCTTTGGGATATTTTGGAACGCCGACTTCGTGCCAGGCCTCAGCGAACGACATCGATCCCTCTCCTCAGTGCAGCACTCCGTGAAGAATGGGCGGCCATTCTTAAGAAGCCTTCCAGTGCCTGATTGAACGTATCCCTGCGAGACTGGAAGCAATCAAGGCTAACGGTGGGCAACACCGTACTGAATTCCAGCATTACCGACAGAGGGCGCCACGAACTTGTAAGTCGTTTCCAGCCAGGTGTCCAGATACTTTTGATCACATAGTGTATGTGTGAAATATGTTAAATATATGTTATATGTACGTACACTGGCACAGCCCACCTTAAAAATCTCCTCTTAGACCCCTGGATCGAAATCATCCAGACTTGATGCAAATACTACTTATTAACTCGAAAGGAATACTGTATGAGTAAAAAGCAGCAACATACTATTGGGGTAGGGGTGATAAGGTGGAAGGAGGAGGAGGAGGAGGAGATGGGGTGGGGGAAGAAGGATGAAATGGACAGAGATAAGGGGAAGAGGAGATGGACAGAGAGAGGTAGAGGAGCAAATGTCCAGAGTAGGGGGAAGCAGATGACAGAGAGAGAAAAGAGATGGATATGAACAGAGACATGGGGGAGAAATTGATGGACAGACAGAGGGTCGAGGAGGAGATTTACAGATGAAGGAGGGACGAAAAATTTGATTTATAGAATGGAATAAATAGATACTCAGGAAACTATGGGTACTGAACTAGTTCTCTATAATTATGAGTTAACTCTGCAGTGTATTCGATTCAGGTCGTCGAAGTCTTGTGTCTTGTTCCCACTCCACCTCTCAGGGTGAGACAGCTCTCAAATCGGAAGGATGTGAGGATATACAACCACCTTCAGAGCCATGATTATCGAAATACAGTTACAGTTTTTACCAACTATATGCGATACTTCTTGAGTATTATGTTCTACTGCCTAAACAAATCGCATGACCTGCATGCTATGGTAATGATAATGCGCCAGAGCTGCTGCTTTTATGTTTTATTTACCACTACTGATTTCGAGCGATGACTCATTTCAGGTTGCAGCTAGCTACTATAAAGCTGTTGTCAACGTATACAGGGTGCTGCATCGTTCGTAACGTAATCTGCCTGGCGTACTGCAATGACGTACTGCAGGAATGCGTGCCAGCTCGTGCCGCATTCGTGTACTAATGAGCTGCCATTTGGAGTGTGACAGTGATATGAAGTGTTGGAGAGCACAGCATCGTGCATTTGCTGTTGAAAGTTATTTCAAGAATAACGACTCTCTTATTGCTACCCAGTGTCTATTTCGGCAACATTTCAACTTGGGACGTCATGGAAGAGTTCCAGATGGACGGACCCTTGTGAGGTGGGTATTGTGCATTTCGAACAACAGGTTCTGTTTGTAATGGCAAACCGGGAAGAAGTGAAGGAACTGTATGGACACCAGAAGCCGTGAAAAAAGTTCGTGCTGTACTATTGCGTAGCCCAAAAAGACCTGTTCGTCGTCATGTGCAAACTGTGCATATGTCCGATCGCTCATTCAGGAGAATATTGCACGAAGATCTCCATTTTCATCCATGTAAGCTGCAGATTGGTCAAGAAAAGTAGGCCTCGCGATTAGGTTTCGCGCGAAACATTCTGCTTAACCATGCGTGATCTCATTCTTCAAAATCCACAAATGTTGCACACCATCCTGATGTCAGATGAAGCTCATTTCGAGTTATGTGGTTCCGTGAATAAGCAGAATATGCGTTGTTGGAGTGATGTAGACCCGCATGAACTGCACATCGAGCCCTTGCACAGTCCTCATGTCACAGTGTCTTGTGGAGTTCCTTCCTTTGGGATTATTGGCCCTTTGAGGATGGCAGCGGTGTGGCTGTAGCTGTCACCATTGAACGCTACCTAAAGATGTCGCAAGACTTCGTTCTTCCCCAATTAGGTATGGTCGATGTGGATGTGGAACAATTATGATTTCAACAAGACGGAGCGACCTCGCATACAGCCAGAATCTGCATGCATTTCCTGCGACACACATTTCACGGTAGAGTAATTTCCCGTCTTGGTGACATTTCCTGGCCGCCTCGCTCACACGACCTTTCATGTGCAGACTTTTTCCTTTGGGGCTGCCTGAAGCAGGAAGTGTTCCGAACACCTTGTGCCACCATTCCTGAGTTGAAGGATCGCATCACAAGTGCCGTCGACAATGTCCCAGTGAATACGTTAAGCCGAATTGTGGAAAGCTTCCAACGCCGCCTAGACGAATGTGTTGTGCAGAGGGGGCATCATTTGACAGGAGTCGTATTCCGAAAGTAACCCACGCAATGGACAATGACTTACACATTAGTAAATGTCATACCTTCAACTATTAATTAACATAAGAGGTAATAAATAAATTACAGTTACTGCCTGATGGTGTTTTTAATATCCTACTATGAACGCTGCCTCTCCCTGAGAGTAAAATCAATAACGGGATAACTGCCAAAAGACTCATTCCGAGAAATTTAGTCCTTTTGGTTTTGTTTTGACAAAATTATTTTAATGAAGAAACATCAACAGTTAACAACAGTAAGAATCACACAACTGTTGCAAACATTTTTTAAGTTCCCTTCATTTTTTCAATGAAAATAAATATTTGATTCTGAAAAACAACATACCAAATACCGTGCAGGTATCAGCAAAAACGAGGTAAATGCCATTGAAAGAAATCTCAAGTTTTTATGAGTTGTGTTAATAATAAACATATCACTGAAACATTATACGGATACCTTGTCCTGTGATTAAATTAGTTCTAATCCTTCTGTTAATTTTACAGAGTACAAAGCAATTTTAATTGAATGGCTGTTCGAAACGTGTTCTATCAGCTGCTTTCAAATACGGTAGGAGACCTTTTTCTTTTCAGCTGAACAAGTTGTTTTTACATTGTTGCTACGGTAAAACAGAGTTCTTTATTATGTCAGTGGTAATCCCTTTCTATAAAATCTTATAGTGTTCCAGCCTTCAAGTTAGTTAAACATTCTTCTCATCTTGACGACATCATTTGCCATTTTTTCACTTGAATCCAACAACAAATGGGAATATTTATTTTCCTTTTGTTAATATGTACCTCAGGTGTATTTTTTTAATAAAAACGTCCTCAGGCTGGAGCATAGTAACCACAAAATTCTTAGGGGTCGCTTTGTCTATAAGTTTTACATGATCCTTAGATACTTGATACTCTGACATTCTTCCAGCCTCTTACGTTTTCCAATCTGGGCAAAGTCTCTGTCACACGCTGCAAGCAATTACAAAGCTTTGTGGCAGTTACCCGCGTTAGCCTGCTTTAGCCTCATTATACGCTACTAGATATGATAGTAGCGCTTAACCCACTTTTCAGGTTGTTGGCAACGGCACTTGGCCTGGTTTTTTGGATATAACTAAAAATTGGCACTTATCCCGTTATTGATTTCCAACTACATATTATGATGTACTTTTTTGTCGTACTTGTGCGTTAGTGTTACAACAGATTACTGTGTAGGAGATATGGTTTATTATTAAATTCACATCTTTGACGAAATAGTCTTTTTACATATGAGATACAAGCGCTCCTTAGGTAGAAGCATTAGCATTTGCAAGGATAGTCACTTCTCAATTTGAATCGAAATACAGATTTGTAAATTTCCAATCTGAAGTCATGAATTGTTTACTAATAGTTTCGTCAAATGAGACAATGTATTTCTCTTAATATCATGTTAACGTCGATTTTTTTCAGGACAGTAATATGCGCTTACAAGTGTCTAGTTTGACAACAAAAAGGCTTGTTCAGAGCGACTGATAACAAATTTCGGAAATGGTGTTGCAGACGTTTGCAAATTTCCTGCAGGCTATCGCATAATATTTTTAATTAATTTTATGGTTAATATTTTAATACTTCATACAAAGATAACTGTGCCTTTACTCTTATTGTATGAAACGGTTTTGAAAAATAGAAATAATAAATCTTTTCTCTTTTATGTTTGTTAAAAGCCACAGCTGATTTTTCTCAGGGCGCTATCACCAACAATAACATACATATCACAACGTGAAAACTTCAGTCCTACTCACGATGGATTAAAAATCCTTTTTTAATATTAAGCGATAGTACACTTAAACAATTTTAATTAACTCTCTCTGAGGGGCTTGACGCTCCATGATAGCTGCCTATGTGCAATGGCAGCGTAAGCATTCAGTGATACTGTCATTAATAAAAACTGTACCTCTGGCCTAATATGAATTGAAAAATATTGTAGAACGCCGTTTTCAAATTACTGAAATCATTCCTCCTATAGTCCTAGTATTATATGACTGTTGGAAGAACTTATATAATTTTTGTCATTAATGGCGTCGCTACAATAATGAGCCTACACAGAATTGGCAAGGGCAACATCTAATTATTACGTACTGAATGATAAACAGCAACACGCACTATAATTATTAATCTCATATATATATATATATATATATATATATATATATATATATATATTAATCACAATTATATTTCTACTACAAATAATTGTATTTGTTACAGACCGTGAGCAATTAAAGTCCGTCAGCGAGATCAGCAGAATCGATAAGACAATGAAACAAGAAACACTCATTCTTCCTCTACAAAAGAACACAAATAATAATGTTTGTAATTCTGATAGCGCAGATAACACTTCTCCGTTGATAAGTTTCTGCAATTTCTTTTTTAACCCTAATTTACCGGAGGCAATGTTATAAGGCTCTACACAGAAAAAATATGGATGCACAATCTTAATTTAAGAAATTTTTCGTGATTTTTCGTTGCCATTTGCAGAAACATCATCTCGAGACTGTTTGCAAAATGTTTAGCCTACGTGAAAGATGGAGAAGTTATGATCGTGTGGGATTCAGTATTGTAATACTGTGCCAATAATGAGAGTTTCCCGCTAAGGCACAACACATCTGTATGATATAAGGCTTACAACAGAAATAAGTAAATAATAACAGAAGTAATAATGACAATAACAATTTAGTTTGGCTGAACGGCAATGGGACGCCAATTCGGCGACTTCGTGTCTATAACTTATCCCAGTATTCTTGTTGAGAAAAGAGAACCTACAGTTTAAGGTAGAATCCGAACCACGTGTCTTTCTTGGCGAATTTTCACACCACTAAGAAGTGGAGACTCAGATGCAACAATTTTCGTACTTTGACTGGGAGTCAACTCCTACACCTCCCAGCTTGAATGTGGCGCTTTACCACTAGACCACCGGATCCGACTAGTAAATAATAATTAATTACGAACAGACAGACCAAAGCTTCTGTTGAGCGGCAATATGGTGGACATACGGATGACAGGAATCGTCAGGCATGCAGACCCAGGGCAGGATGGAGGTATCTGATGCGGCGGGTAATGTGTCACACCTCTGTCCCTTGTCATTTTCTAAACCAGTTAAGTTCGTGCTGCAATCTAGTGAATATTGATAGAACTAACTCAGCAGGATGAAGGAGCCATAATTTGCCGGTGAGTTAGTGCAGCGATATAATCCATGTTTCGTCACAGTTTGTTTTAATTTTTCTACTGCGAAGTTTGAGAGGTAACACCAACTGTGTAATTTACGATGGAGTACCCTATTAAACCAGATTTATTTTTTAAAAGCTACACTACTGGCCATTAAAATTGCTACACCAAGAAGAAATGCCGGTGATAAACGGGCATTCATTGGACAAATATATTACACTAGAACTGACATGTGATTGTATTTTCACGCAATTTGGGTGCATAGATCCTGAGAAATCTTTCTCTGCCTCGTGATGACTGGGTGTTGTGTGATGTCCTTAGGTTAGTTAGGTTTAAGTAGTTCTAAGTTCTAGGGGACTGATGACCGTAGATGTTAAGTTCCATAGTGCTCAGAGCCATTTGAACCATTTTGAACCTGAGAAATCAGTACCCAGAGCAACCACCTCTGGCCGGAATGACGGCCTTGATACGCCTGGGCATTGGGTCAAACACAAATTGGATGGCGTGTACAGGTACAGCTGCCCATGCAACTTCAACACGATACCACAGTTCATCAAGAGTAGTGACTGGCGTATTGTGACGAGCCAGTTGCTCGGCCACCATTGACCAGACGTTTTCAATTGGTGAGAGATCTGGAGAATGTGCTGGCCAGGGCAGCAGTCGAACATTTCCTGTATCCAGAAAGGCCCGTACAGGACCTGCAACATGCGGTCGTGCATTATCCAGCTGAAATGTAGGGTCTCGCAGGGATCGAATGAAGGGTAGAGCCACTGGTCGTAACACATCTGAAATGTAACGTCCACTGTTCAAAGTGCCGTCAGTGCGAACAAGAGATGACCGAGACGTGTAACCAATGACACCCCATACCATCACGTCGAGTGATACGCCAGTATGCCGACGACGAATACACGCTCCCAATGTGCGTTCACCGCGATGTCGCCAAATACGGATGCGACCATCATGACGCTGTAAACAGAACCTGGATTCATCCGAAAAAATGACATTTTACATTCGTGCACCCAGGTTCGTCGTTGAGTACACCATCGCAGGTGCTTCTGTCTGTAATGCAGCGTCAAGGGTAACCGCAGCCATTGTCTCCGCGCTGATAGTCCATGCTGCTGCAAACGTCGTCGAACTGTTCGTGCAGATGGTTGTTGTCTTGCAAACGTCACGATCTGGTGACTCACGGATCGAGACGTGGCTGCACGATCCGTTACAGCCATGAGGATAAGATGCCTGTCATCTCGACTGCTAGTGATACGAGGCCGTTGAGATCCAGCACGGCGTTCCGTATTACCCTCCTGAACTCACTGATTCCATATTCTGCTAACAGTCATTGGATCCTGAGCAACGCGAACAGCATTGTCGCGATACGATAAACCGCAATCGAGATAAGCTACATTCCGACCTTCATTGGATCCCGACCAACGCGAACAGCAATGTCGCGATACGATAAACCGCAATCGAGATAAGCTACATTCCGACCTTATCAAAATCGGAAACGTGATGATACGCATTTCTCCTCCTTACACGAAACATCACAAGAACGTTTCACGAGGCAAAGCCGGTCAACTGCTGTTTGTATATGAGAAATCGATTGGAAACTTTCCTCATGTCAGCACGTTGTAGGTGTCGCCACCGGCGCTAGTCTTGGGTGAATGCACTGAAAAGCTAATCATTTGCATATCACAGCATCCTCTTCCTGTCGGTTAAATTTTGCGTGTGCAGCACTTCATTTTCGAGGTGTAGCAATTTGTAATGGCCAGTAGTGTATATATTTTCAAATTGTTTGCAAAACAACTGTATTCCCTTCAAAATTCTTTCCATTACAATTAACACATTTGTCCCACCGTTGCTTCCATTCTTCGGAATATTGTTTGTAGTCATCTATAGAAATGGCTGACAGCTCCTCCCTCGTTTTTTTTTTCTTTCTTGACTTCTTCAGTGTTGTCAAATCGATGTCCTTTCGTGCCCCTTTTCGTGCGTGGAAATAAGAAAAAGTCGCGCGGAGGTAGGTCAGGGGAGTAAGGCGCGTGGGGCAGCGGAACTGTGCCATTCTTAGCCAAACACTGTTTAGCTGAGATGTCTGTATGCGCAGATGCGCTGTCGTGCTGGAAGAACCAGTCTCCCAGTCTCCTGTCTGCCAAAAATCGGGTCTTTTTTGACGAACACAGTCGCGCAGTCTTCTTAAAACTTCCAAATGAATGGTTTGATTGACGGTCTGAGCTAGGGAAACGAACTCTGAATGAACTGTCCCTTGGTATCAAAGAAGCAAATCAGCTTTGTTTTGATGTTTCATTCGACTTGACGACACTTTTTTGGTCGGTGTGACGATGACGTGTTCCACTGTCTTCATTGCTGCTTTGTTCTGGGTCATAACCGTAGCACCATGACTTATCATCAGTTTTAAGCTGTTGTTTCAAATGACACTTTTCAACTCGACGTTCCCTTTGATTGTCAGTGGGGACTGGAGGAACGAATGTGGCAGCAACCCTGTTGCTCACCAATTCACTGAACTGAGATCCAAGGTAACCCACTAATCTCTGACGTTTGATCAGTTGTCTGTCGGCGGCCTGCGAACATGAGCTCTCGATTTTTTTCAATATTTTCGTCAATTCACGCAGTTGATGAACGTTCGAAACGAGGTTTGTCAGCAATCGGCAAGTCGCCATTTTTAAGCTGAGCAAACCACTCGTACACTTGAGTTTATCCCATAGCGTCATCTTGGTAAGCTGTTTTCAATATTAAAACAGTTTCAGCAGTATTTCTACCGAGTAGAAAACAAAATTGCACAGCTGCACATTGTTCATTTAATGCATCATAAAAAAAAGCCGAAACAAGAACGAAACAGAGCTAGCAAAAACAACACTGCAGATGAACAGAACTAACCAGGTCGACAACACAAGCGGCACTGAACTGGCAATGGGTTGCGCTAGCGCGCCTAGCGGCAGAAATGCGTACTACACAAGCTCCGCCCACTGCAATTTTATTCCGATTCTTTTTTTTTTCGAGTAACCCCTCGCATTCGTAAACAGATGTATAAGAGAAATGTTATTCACATATATCTACGTCCAGAGAATGAGAATTTAATTCTTCGATAATGATCCAAGCAGAATAAATGAATTAAAATTTGTGCTGCGGCCGGGACTCGAACCCGGGTCTTCTTGCGAGGCAGAAATGCTAACCATTACACTACTACCAGCACAATGGTCAACAATGCTGCACAAACTAATTACGTTGAGTGCCCTCCCCAACACAAACTTCAATTCATTATCTTCTGCTCATTTTCCCTTACATTGTCACTACTGCCAGGGCTCTCCGACATTGGAATACCACCCCAGTGTTGGACGTAAACGGAAACTCCTGTACCATAGTGATCTTATAGATCTTATAATTAAATGTCTCCTTGAGACATTTAAATCTCTTCATTATCTACTATAATTCATTTCTTCTGCTTCGGTCATTATCGTAGATAATGAAGAGACTTAACTGTCTCAGGGAAACATTTGATTATAAGATCTATAAGAATTTAATTCGTTGCAATTGATATAACTTTTTCGTAAAATACTTGGCCAACCAGTACATGCTGCGGTAATATGGCGAGCAATAGCAAGTTACTTTGTATACTTTTTATTAGAATTATACGGTTGCAATAAAGCTACAGATGTATCAATACCAACATAGAAAAGCAACACTCCACAATTTTGTCGGCTACACCATAGAAATAGGTGTTGAAAATGAAAGAAGAGAAACGGAAAACCAAAGAAACTGCGGTGATTGGAAAGCAAACGAAAAATCAGACAGAAGAAAACAGATCCTGCTAATGATAATACGTACAAATTACTGAGGAAAATTTGAATTTTGATCACCTGAAACTCGATCTGATCAAATTAAGCTGATAAGCTTGTGTGGCAACAATGAATTAGATGATTCACATGCCGACTAAAAACAAGATTATTTTTTTTTTGGTATGATGAATTTGAAAAAAAATGGAAAAGCTTCGTCAAGATGTGCATCCTGCCCATTTTGAACCCATTCATAGTGCAGTGGCTGGTAGACTCAACGTAATTATTCATGTAAAATATGTTTGCACAAACAGTGAACTTCTCAAATTTCGATTGAGCTAGATCAGCATGAGATTTAATGCTTTAATTCTACAGATAATACAAGACTTCAGGCATCATTTCCGTAGTTTACGGTCAAAATTTTCTCCTTTCTGATTAAGCCTATTTCGAATGATTTAGGAAACTAAAACAATATTAAATATTAAAAGTACATAAAGTAGAAAACCAAAAATCTTACAATACATTATTCAACCTCTTTCGATATGTCATACAAAAATTAGTCCTCCATAAGTCATATTATTTTATGATCGTATATATTTATTTAACCTGATCAGATTATGGAGTTCATGCCCTTACTTGCTTTCGCCCAGAGATTCACACATACAGTATTCTTTGGCATCGTAGTTTCCTGAGAAAGAACAAAAATTTTAATATGACAAATTGTAATAAAATAATATTATCAGAGTTAAAAATGATTTGAATACACACTACGTGATCAAAAGTATCCGGACACCCCCAAAAACATATTTTTTTCATATTAGGTACATTATGCTGCCACATACTGCCAGGTACTCCATATCAGTGACCTCAGTAGTCATTAAACAACGTGAGAGAGCAGAATCGGACGCCCCGCAGAACTCACGGACTCCGAACGTGGTCAGGTGATTGGGTGTCACTTGCGTCATACGTCTGTACGCGAGATTTCCACATCCCTAAACATCCCTAGATACACTGTTTTCGACGTGATAGTGAATTGCAAACGTGAAGGGACACGTAGAGCATAAAAGTCTACTGGCCGGCCATGTCTGTTGACTGACAGAAACCGCCGACAGTTGAAGAGGGTCGTAATGTGTACTATGGAGACATCTATCCAGACAATCACACAGGAAATCCAAACTGCATCAGGATCTATAGTATACATCAAGTACTATGACAGTTAGGTGGGAAGTGAGAAAACTTTAATTTCATGGTCAAGCGGCTGCTTATAAGCCGTACATCACGCCGGTAAATGACAAACGACGCCTCGCTTGGTGTAAGGAGCGTAAACACTTGACCATTGAACAGTGGAAAAACGTTTTGTGGAGTGACGAATTTCGGTACACAATGTGGCGATCCGATGGCAGGGTGTGGGTATGTCGAATGCCCGGTGAAAGTCATCTGTCAGCGTGTGTAGTGCCAACAGCAAAATTCGGAGGCGGTGGTGTTACGGTGTGGTCGTGTTTTTCATGAAAGGTTGTTACTTTGCGTGGTACTATCACAGCACAGGCCTACATTGATGTTTTAAGCATCTTCTTGCTTCTCACTGTCGAAGAGCAACTCGGGGATGGCGATTGCATCTTTCAACATGATCCAACACCTGTTCGTAATGTACGGCCTGTGGCGGAGTGGTTACAAGGCAATAACATCTCTGTAATTCTCTGGCCTGCACGGAGTCCTGACCTGAATCCTATAGAACACCTTTGGGATGTTTTGGAACGCCGACTTCGTGCCAGGTTTCACCGACCGACATCGATACTTCTCCTCAGTGCAGCACTCCTTGAAGAATGGGCTGCCATTCCCCAAGAAAGCTTCCAGGACTTGATTGAATGTCTGCGAGAGTGGAAGCTGTCATCGTGGCTGAGTGTGGGCCAACACCATACTGAATTGCAACATAACCGATGGAGGGCGCCACATACTTGTAAGTCATTTTCAGCCAGGTGTCCGGACAGTTTTAATCATATAGTGTATGTATAGACAGTGTGAGTAAGTAGAACTCAGAAGTTATAAAGCTAGTAGTAGCAGTCCTACAGCTACTGCTGCTGCTGCCCTTGTTTCGACTACTAATTATAATTACTATTATTTATTATTATTATTATTATTATTATTATTATTATTATTGCTATTGTGAAAGTGATAATGGCAGATAGATATAAAAAGTGAAATTTTCTGAGATAGCGACTTCTGTGGGTGAGAATTTTAGGTGTCTTTCATCAGCTAAGAGCATTGAGAAATGAGGGAGATATGATTGGAAGGAATTATGTAATGGGATAACCAGTGCATACAGGGGCAAAGATAGACATTGTTGTTGCTTCAGTAGATATGATTGATAATAAAATTGTCAAATGTGAGTGGAATTACCCATACTCACCTAGAGGTCACTGCATCTCACCGAGAAAACGTTCTCAGCCAACGTCATTACTTGTTGAAAATGTCTGTAGATATGTTCATGATGTCCTTTAATACATCGATTCCCACTTCCCAGTTTATCTCCGTCAAATTCATTCTCTTGCTCTTCTTCTTCTTCTTCTTCTTCTTTAATACTTCGCCGCTCCCTTTTCTGTCGCCCTTCCTATTTTTTCTACATGTCATACAGCTGCGCCCCCACTGCCGTACACTAAATGTTCCGGTGTAGACCAGAGAGCGCAGCGACGGAGCTACTTGGTGTCCGCAGCTCGTGGTCGTGCGGTAGCGTTCTCGCTTCCCGCGCCCGGGTTCCCGGGTTCGATTCCCGGCGGGGTCAGGGATTTTCTCTACCTCGTGATGACTGGGTGTTGTGTGATGTCCTTAGGTTAGTTAGGTTTAAGTAGTTCTAAGTTCTAGGGGACTGATGACCATAGCTGTTAAGTCCCATAGTCCTCAGAGCCATTTTTGGAGCTACTTGGCGAGTAGATTGAGAGGCACGTCGTCTTGTGTTTCAGGTGTTCATCAAGTCCGAGCTGAAGGTGGGCGTGATCTACGTGAAGGAGGGCCAGTACACCGAGGAGGAGATCCTCGACAACAACGACAACAGCCCCATGTTCGAGGAGTTCCTGCAGATCCTGGGCGACAAGGTGCGCCTCAAAGGTAAGGTCGCGTCGCCTGCTCCACTGCTCACCTGCTCCCTCAGGTTTAACACTGCGTCCGCCAGACAGCCATTACAGGCGGGGACCAGCTCAGGTGGAGTCCCGCCGGCATTTGCACGCAGTGGTTCAAGAGATAATTTTTAAGTTTGTGGTGTTGTAAAGTAAGCGTTTTTACAGCATAGCTACAAAGGCATGCAGTGGAAACATTACATCGTGGTAGGCGAAATTGGCCTCAATTTTTAATCTTTTTTACCCTTTCATTGTTTTACGAGATTTCCTTCTGGCAGCGCGTGGTTGGACTTGTTGCTCTTGGGTATTAATAGTCGCTTCAGCTGTATTTAGTCCTTTATTATTGGATCACTACGGGTTTCCTTTTTTTTTTTAGGCCAACACAGTAATTAAACTAACTTATACTATGGGCAACACACACACACCCACGACCGAGGGAGGACTCGAAACTCTGACGGGGTCAGCAGCACGAACCGTGATGAGGCGCCTGAGACTGTGTGGCTACCCCGTGCGGTTTCTAAAAGCAGAACATATGGCTAAAAAGTTAGAGCGGAAAAGCTCCGAATTTTTTTACCCTACGTTCGTTGTCGTGGGAACAAAACACCGCTGAAAGGCGGTATGCCATAGAATAAAACAACCGGATTCCAATATAGCGGATGAGTCTGCTTCTCCGATCTAAACAGAACCGCGAACCCGGGACTTGGCCGGGTTTTATTCTATCACATACCGCCCTTTAACAGTGTTTTGTTCTGACGAGCAAAGAATCTTGGGTAAAAAGGTCCCGAGCTTTGTCGCTCTAAATTTTTGGAAATTTGTGGTAAGATCCTATGGGAAATTTGTGGTAATATCCTATGGGAATGGCAAATATGTGGTAAGATCCTATGGGAAATTTGTGGTAATACCCTATGGGAAATTCGTGGTAAGATCCTATGGAACCAAACTGCTGAGGCCATCGGTTCCTAAGCTTACAAACTACTTAATCTAACTTAAACTAACTTACGCTAACGGCAGCACACACACACCCATGCCTGAGGGAGGACTCGAACCTCCGACGGGGGAAGCCGCGCAAACCATTGCAAGTCGGCTCCACCGCGTGGCTAAGCCGCTCGGCTTTGCCGCTCTAACGTTTTACTCTATGTTCACCTGAATATGTGGCTTTTAATGCTGAAGCGGTTTCTAATACCTAATATGACTACACATAGCTGTTCTCATCAAATGAATTCGCAATTGCGAATAATGACTACCATCAGCTATAGAATGGAATGACAACAATAAAAATTTGTGCCGGATCGGGACTCGAACCCGGATTTTCCGCCTATTGCGAGCGCTCTCCTTACCATTGGTTTTTTTTAAATCTCATTTTGTTTTGTATTTTTCGTTGAATTTGTTCGGGATGGATGTCTTATGACATACATTCATTCTTCTTTGATCCGTTCACTCAGTTTCTTTATTATGGAGGGTAGCTCACCCTCTAACCAGACATGCTGAGCTACCGTGCCGGTACCATTTGCATATCCGTCCGCAAATTGCGGCCAGACCCAAATTTCCATATGTCATGAACCATGCGTCTACTACTGTACGGGAATATACATAATGGATGTACGAATACTGGTGTGGTTCCCACTGTGCCTGTTCCGTTGACATGCATCCATGTCCAAAGGAACTTTGCATTGTAACCAGAATAACACACGCATTGCAATATTGTATTGTACTCATAGCTGTCGTTGTCCTACCTACAAGTGTTGCCTGCACGACTTGTTTGTCTTTGGTTAATACTTTGGTTATTTATTTTTCGGTACTTTAGTGAGGAACTATTGACTTTGAACGTCTGTATTTATCGAATTATTGACCACACTAACATAACCTGTTAATAAGATCGTTTGTCACTTCAGAGAGTATTTTAGTAATTAGTTCTGGCTTTTCTCGATTTTGCTATGTATACCTCGCGCGCCGGCCTTTGTGACCGAGCGGTTCTAGGCGCTACAGTCTGGAATCGCGCGACCGCTACGGTCGCAGGTTCGAATCCTGCCTCGGGCATGAATGTGTGTGATGTCCTTAGGTTAGTTAGGTTTAGGTAGTTCTAAGTTATAGGGGACTGATGACCTCAGAAGTTTAGTCCCATAGTGCTCAGAGCCATTTTTTGTAACTCGCGCAAACAAAAATGAAGCAAATAGTGTACATGTCTCGTTGCTGATCTCATTCAAATATCTTAATTTATGTACTACGCTTTCACTGTTGTTGGTAAAACATTTTCAGATAGGTAGTAAAAATAAGAGGCCAGCAGTTGCGGCAGAGAGACATACTTGAAGGAGAATGTGGTAATTACAAACACTTAAGGGAGAACTGAAATAAAACTAAACCAGATAAAGTTACGAATACTATATATTATTGAAACTCTACTTAAAGGAGTCTATCTTAAGTTCGCATAATCAATGTGCATTAATTTTCAATACAAAATGAAGTGTTAAGAAAAGAATAAATAAATCCTTGGTGTCCGGGATTACCCCACAGAGAGTGGGGTAATTACGGATTGCATGTGGGGTAGTCGCGGACATTGTCTGACCATCACAGAAGTCAACGATAAATTCTTTTGATGTACTTTAACCACTCGTGCAGTTTTCGTGGGCCCATAAATTACTTCTGTAGCATTTCTTCCAGTCTTCAGTGGGAGGATCTTCATACTTTTCTTCACAAACTAGGCAATAATACACATTCTCAATCGCAGTTCCTTCTGTGCCCGGTTTCTTCTTAGTGGTATGTCGTGTTCTTGAATCTTTATCTCGACGTTATCATCTATAAATGCTTAAAGGTTTTTCACAGCTTTTCTACTTTTAAGTGAACGTACAGTCTTTTCACTTTCTTTCATCCGGTCCTTACTGTTTTCTCTTTCTTCCTTATTTTCTAAAATATCTTTCAAAAAATGGTTCAAATGGCTCTGAGCACTATGGGACTCAACATCTGAGGTCATCAGTCCCCTAGAACTTAGAACTACTTAAACCTAACTAACCTAAGGACACCACACACACCCATGCCCGAGGCAGGATTCGAACCTGCGACCGTAGCGGTCGCCCGGCTCCAGACTGTAGCGCCTAGAACCGCACGGCCACTCCGGCCGGGCCATTCACTTTCTACTTTACGTTAAACGGATCCAAACAATAGGCTACACCCTCGATATCTTCCGCTGTTCCGCGAAAGTCCTCATGAAAATACAAGCCACTGTACCCAAACATTTGTAGAGAATCTAATGTTCGCGGTGGTGAAGATGTAGATGTACCTGATATTGAAAGTATCTAACCAAAATTGTTACCTTTTTTTATTGTGATTGTACCATTGATAAGATTGTTCTAAATTAATTATTCAGCAAACCTGCATCTGACTGCGTCTGTGAACTTGTTTCTTGCACTCCTCCATTTTGCCAGAAATGCAACATGTATTTGACTCAGCAGTCAAGTATAAGAGAATAATGCCGATTGTGCAATGGCATTAAGATAGTACTGGAAAATTAACTTTGGGCCCTGATGTTTACTTGGTTCTTTCATTGGTGGGTAACTTTACTTTACTACTCATTTTCATAATCAATAATAGCAAAGGATGTGGATTATGATTCAGGCTGTTAGGTTTAAGCACAATGTTGATCTCAATATATATATATATATATATATATATATATATATATATATATATATATATAGTTAAAATTTTAAGTCATACACAAAATTACCATTTCCAACAATTTTGTAGCACGAATCACTATTACAAAAAATTTTACCAAACGCTTACTGTGTCAAACCTTGGACATACAAATCCTAACTCTGAACATATCTAACAAAACCAATTTGAAATCATTATATATCTTCTCTCATTTACGTGCTAAAGTTTGGTCAGGGGCACCGAGCGCGACCTACCTTAAAGCTGTCACCACACGTCTGCTTTCTCCGGGCACGGGCAGCTACCTGCGGCTGTCACCACGCGTCTGCTTTCTCCGGGCAGCTACAACTCCCCGTTTTTTTTTTTTTTTGTTTTTTTTTTTTACTGCGCGCGCCAGCTCTCTTAACCATCAAAAATCCTCCTACTCAAAGATATTATACTCGTTCCACCTTGTGGTTGGCTACTACCAACTATTTTCTGGAGCTACCCTGATCAGACCTTAGCATATACCTTTCAATATATGAGGTCTGTTTAAAAAATTCCGGAACTTTGTCCACACAATTTTCCTATGCTTTCCTTTTACTTATTTTGCATGGACTCCTTCAAAATACTCTCTTCCACTATTTGATACACCGCTCCCAACGCCATTTCCACTTTCGGAAGAATCTTGGTAAGCCTCTTGCTGGGTCGTACGAAGTGCTGTCTGCGTTATATATATATATATATATATATATATATATATATATATATATATATATATATATATATATATATATATATATAACGCAGCCGGCACTTCGTCAGGTCAGATGAACAGGGTTTATCTGACCTGATGAGCTTTTTTTTGGACTTGGAGAACCTTTGCCAAACCACAGTGAAGATTTAATCTTGATCTCAACATCATAACTGTAGTCCCACGCCTCATCACCAGCTATGATTCTTCTAAGAGACGTCTTCTTGACATAAAAGTTTTCTGGGTTTGGTACCGCATCATAATGTAAAAACTACTGCTACTATAGAAAAACCAACGTTTCAGCCACGGTTGCAGCGGCCTTCTTCTGGGTCTAATGGCGCGTTCTAGCTATGCAGTGTCCTACAGCCATAAGTCGATAAACACAGCCTTGTCGACGAACACAAGCAAGAAAGATAAGCAGGAAACAGACAAACTGCAGCCAACAGTACGCTTACCCTATGTGAAAAACGTCACTGACAGAATAAGCAAACACCTTCGCCGCGTTGGGGTGCAGCCTGTCTCCTATAGTGGTCGTAGGATCCAGGACGTGCTAGGCTCCACCAAGGAGAAGGTGGAATGCGAATGTGGAGAGACATACATCGGCGAGACTGGTAGGCCAATAGCAACATGCATTCGGGAGCACGTGCGTTATATTCGTCTAGGGCAGCACAATAAATCCGCAATGGCAGAACATCACCATGACTGCGGAAAAGAAATAAAATTCAGCGAAGCCTGTGTGTTGGCCAAGCAGCCAATTATGACGAAACGCAAAATCAGAGAGGCCATCGAAATACTTAAACACCCAAACAACATGAACATGGAGGATGGACTCAGGCTTGCCTCATCTTGGCTGCCAGCAATCAGAGCCCAACAGACCGCACTGTCAACACGAGGCACGAGCACTACCGGTGAGTAACTGCCGACGTCCAGCAGTTGGTAAACAGCAGCAAACTTCTCATTCGACGGTGGCCACCAACCATGGTACGTAACACAAGAGCCAATAGACAACAGAGGTCACGTTCTCCCTCCACCACAATAACCTATTAAAGTGAAGTTCCCTCTCCTTCTTCCTTAAGTGACCAATAAAGTAACTACCTTTTTAAAATTATTACGTAATGGCATTAGATTAGATTAGATTGTTGTTGTTGTTGTTGTGGTCTTCAGTCCTGAGACTGGTTTGATGCAGCTCTCCATGCTACTCTATCCTGTGCAAGCTTTTTCATCTCCCAGTACCTACTGCAACCTACATCCTTCTGAATCTGCTTAGTGTATTCATCTCTTGGTCTCCCTCTACGATTTTTACCCTCCACGCTGCCCTCCAATACTGCATTGGTGATCCCTTGATGCCTCAGAACATGTCCTACCAACCGATCCCTTCTTCTGGTCAAGTTGTGCCACAAACTTCTCTTCTCCCCAATCCTATTCAATACCTCCTCATTAGTTATGTGATCTACCCATCTAATCTTCAGCATTCTTCTGTAGCACCACATTTCGAAAGCTTCTATTCTCTTCTTGTCCAAACTATTTATCGTCCATGTTTCACTTCCATACATGGCTACACTCCATACGAATACTTTCAGAAATGACTTCCTGACACTTAAATCAATACTGGATGTTAACAAATTTCTCTTCTTCAGAAACGCTTTCCTTGCCATTGCCAGCCTACATTTTATATCCTCTCTACTTCGACCATCATCAGTTATTTTGCTCCCCAAATAGCAAAACTCCTTTACTACTTGAAGTGCCTCATTTCCTAATCTAATTCCCTCAGCATCACCCGACTTAATTAGACTACATTCCATTATCCTTGTTTTGCTTTTGTTGATGTTCATCTTATATCCTCCTTTCAAGACACTGTCCATTCCATTCAACTGCTCTTCCAAGTCCTTGGCTGTCTCTGACAGAATAACAATGTCATCGGCGAACCTCAAAGTTTAGATTAGATTAGATTAGATTAGATTAATACTAGTTCCATGGATCATGAATACGATATTTCGTAATGATGTGGAACGAGTCGAATTTTCCAATACATGACATAATTAGGTTAATTTAACAACATACTTAAGTTAATATAACAACTTTATTTTTTGTTTTTTGTTTTTCCTTATTTTTTATTTTTATTTTTTAGATTTTTTTAAAATTTTTTTTCTTAATTTATATCTAAAAATTCCTCTATGGAGTAGAAGGAGTTGTCATTCAGAAATTCTTTTAATTTCTTCTTGAATACTTGTTGGTTATCTGTCAGACTTTTGATACTATTTGGTAAGTGACCAAAGACTTTAGTGCCAGTGTAATTCACCCCTTTCTGTGCCAAAGTTAGATTTAATCTTGAATAGTGAAGATCATCCTTTCTCCTAGTATTGTAGTTATGCACACTGCTATTACTTTTGAATTGGGTTTGGTTGTTAATAACAAATTTCATAAGAGAGTATATATACTGAGAAGCTACTGTGAATATCCCTAGATCCTTAAATAAATGTCTGCAGGATGATCTTGGGTGGACTCCAGCTATTATTCTGATTACACGCTTTTGTGCAATAAATACTTTATTCCTCAGTGATGAATTCCCCCAAAATATGATGCCATATGAAAGCAATGAGTGAAGATAGGCGTAGTAAGCTAATTTACTAAGATGTTTATCACCAAAATTTGCAATGACCCTTATTGCATAAGTAGCTGAACTCAAACGTTTCAGCAGATCATCAATGTGTTTCTTCCAATTTAATCTCTCATCAATGGACACACCTAAAAATTTGGAATATTCTACCTTAGCTATATGCTTCTGATTAAGGTCTATATTTATTAATGGCGTCATACCATTCCCTGTACGGAACTGTATGTACTGTGTCTTATCAAAATTCAGTGAGAGTCCGTTTACAAGGAACCACTTAGTAATTTTCTGAAAGACAGTATTGACAATTTCATTAGTTAATTCTTGTTTGTCAGGTGTGATTACTATACTTGTATTATCAGCAAAGAGAACTAACTTTGCCTCTTCATGAATATAGAATGGCAAGTCATTAATATATAATAAGAACAACAAAGGACCCAAGACTGACCCTTGTGGAACCCCATTCTTGATAGTTCCCCAGTTTGAGGAATGTGCTGATCTTTGCATGTTACGAGAACTACTTATTTCAACTTTCTGCACTCTTCCTGTTAGGTACGAATTAAACCATTTGTGCACTGTCCCACTCATGCCACAATACTTGAGCTTGTCTAGCAGAATTTCATGATTTACACAATCAAAAGCCTTTGAGAGATGACAAAAAATCCCAATGGGTGGTGTTCGGTTATTCAGATCATTCAAAATTTGACTGGTCAAAGCATATATGGCATTTTCTGTTGAAAAACCTTTCTGGAAACCAAACTGACATTTTGTTAGTACTTCATTTTTACAGATATGTGAAGCTACTCTTGAATACATTACTTTCTCAAAAATTTTGGATAAAGCTGTTAGAAGGGAGATTGGACGGTAATTGTTGACATCAGATCTATCCCCCTTTTTATGCAAAGGTATAACAATAGCATATTTCAGTCTATCAGGGAAAATGCCCTGTTCCAGAGAGCTATTACACAGGTGGCTGAGAATCTTACTTATCTGTTGAGAACAAGCTTTTAGTATTTTGCTGGAAATGCCATCAATTGCATGTGAGTTTTTGCTTTTAAGCAAGTTTATTATTTTCCTAATTTCAGAGGGAGAAGTGGGTGAGATTTCAATTGTATCAAATTGCATAGGTATGGCCTCTTCCATTAACAGCCTAGCATCTTCTAATAAACACCTGGATCCTACTATATCCACAACATTTAGAAAATGATTATTAAAAATATTTTCAAATTCTGATGTTTTGTTTGTAAAGTTTCCATTCAATTTGATGGTAATACTGTCTTCCTCTGCTCTTGGTTGACCTGTTTCTCTTTTAATAATATTCCAAATTGTTTTAATTTTATTATCAGAGTTGCTGATTTCAGACATGATACACATACTCCTGGATTTTTTAATAACTTTTCTTAATATAACACAGTAGTTTTTATAATTTTTGATAGTTTCTGGGTCACTACTCTTTCTTGCTGTCAGATACATTTCCCTTTTCCGGTTACAAGATACTTTTATACCCTTAGTAAGCCATGGTTTGTTACAAGGTTTCTTACGAGTATATTTAACTATTTTCTTGGGGAAGCAGTTTTCAAATGCATTTACAAAAATGTCATGAAATAAATTATATTTTAAATTGGCGTCAGGTTCACGGTACACCTCATCCCAGTCTAACTGCTGTAGGCTTTCCCTGAAATTTGCAATTGTTAAATCGTTGACTGAACGTACTACTTTGGAGGACTGTTTAGTATTGCTGAATGGAGCTATGTCATATATTGTAACTAGCTGACCACCATGATCAGAAAGACCATTCTCAACAGGCTGAGCATTTATCTGGTTAAACTTATCTTGGTCTATAAAGAACTTATCTATCAGTGAGCTGCTATCCTTTACCACCCGAGTAGGAAAATCAATAATGGGTGTCAAATTGAAAGAACCGAGTAATACTTCAAGGTCATTTTTCCTATTACCCTCTTTCAGAGAATCTACATTGAAGTCCCCACAAATAATAATTTGCTTCCCCCTGTCTGACAGATAGCACAACAAGGAGTCCAAATTTTTCAGAAATAGATGAAAATTTCCTGATGGGGACCTATCTACAGTTACAATGATAAATGTGCCTTTATTTAATTTAAGCTCACAGGCACATGCTTCTATATGTTTCTCTACACAAAACTTTTTTGTTTCTATACTTTTTGCAAAATGATAACTTTTGACATATATGGCAACTCCTCCTTTCTCCATATTTTCTCTCATTACATGTGCAGAGAGCTTATATCCACTTACATTTACCTTATCCATATCAGTAACAATGTGATGCTCAGACAGGCATAGTATATCTATTTCATTCTCAGCTTCTAAATCTTCTAAACAAACCAGAAGCTCATCTACTTTATTCTTTAAACTCCCAATATTTTGATGAAATATACTTACATTATTTTTAATTATACTTTTATGAGAACCTTTCCTTATTCTAACATTTGCAGCACTCTCCTGTCTGAGTTTCTCATTGTGCTTAGGCCTAGTTCCTATACCAGTGGTCACATGGTGTTCAGAGAGGCAGATTATGTCAACTGGGTTGGGTGACTTTAATTCATCAATGCAATTACCTAGGACTGAGTGCATGCACAGTGAACACTAAGAACAAAATGTAAAGGACACTGCATAGCTAGAACGCATTCTAGCTGACCATCTATGGCTGTCCTATCGCCCTCACTCCCACCTTTAAGTACCTTGGTGTCACCCTCGACTGTCGCCTCTCCTGGCACCCCCATCTCCGGACAATCCAAGCCAAGGCACGCTCCCAACTAAATATCCTCAAGTTCCTTTCCGGCCGTACGTGGGTTCTGGACCCCTCCACCATCCTCCACACCTATAAATCCCCCCTCTGCCCTATCCTCTGTTACGCCCATCCTGCCTGGATCTCTGCCCCCCCCCCTACCTTTTACAAATCCCTTCAGATCCTTGAACGCCATGCTCTCCACCTCGCCTATCGCATCTGTCTCCCATCCCCCATGCGGATCCTGTACGACCTCATTCCGTTCCCCCACCTCCTCCTTTTGCTTGAACGGATACAGATCCTCTACACCTCCCGAAAACCCGATCCTCCTCATCCACTTGTCTCCCCCATCCTCTCCCACCACCGTCCGCTGCCGTGCCTGTATCTCCACGTCCCACCCGGTCTCCATCTCTGCACCCTCCTTACCCTCTCTCAAGGTGGCTTCCGCCAGCTCCCCCTCCCTGATGATGCCCTCCTCCCCTCCATCTACCCCTCCTACCAACTTTGATCCTCCCTCCCTCTTCCTGTGTTTGCTCCTTTGAGCACCCTCCCTCCCTTCTCTCCCCCCTTCCCTCCCCCCTCCATTTCTCCCCACTCCTCCCCCACGCTTCCCTCCCCTGTCATTCTCCTCCTGCCCCCATCTCCTCAGCCATTGGCATCCTTGTTCTCCCCTCTCCCCCCCCCCCACTCACCCTTCTTCCCCTCTTGGTAGGTCCCCGAACTCGCACACGCTACGTGGACATTCGCGCGCCAGAGATAATCGCCATTAGTGTCTCGTGTGTGTCGTCGTGTTTAGTGTTCAGTGTTCACTGTCACACTCCATCGTTCACCAGTGCCATCGACATCTTCAGTGTTTGTGCGTCGTGTCAACAGTTCGTAGTGTGGATTGTCATCGAGTGTGAACGGCTTCATGTTTTTTACGTTCGTGTGTCTACTGTTTTTCCCCGCCGTTTTGTTCCAACTCATGTGTCGTCTCTGTTTCACCATTGTAATATCATTGGCTGAAGAGCGGCGTATTGTGCTGCTGCCAGCCTACCTGTTTTTATATGGGTATTAAAATCACAATAAAGAAAAAAAAACTAGAACGCACCATTAGACCCAGAAGAAGGTCGCTGCAACCGTGGCCGAAACGTTGGTTTTTCTCCAGCAGCAGCAGTTTTTACATTATGACGCGGTACCAAACCCAGAAAACTTTTATGTCGACTGACTCTGGCCGCGGAAGCCTATGCAATTAGACGTCTTCTTCTCATTTGAACGAGCCACAAGCTCTTCACAGTTTGCAAGGCAAAGATCTGTTTGGTCTTGACTGATGTGTCGTGGGACGAACTTGGCGCAACACGATGCATTCCAAAATGCTGTGTCAGTATTTCATGACGTGATCCAACTGAAATGCTACATTCTTCCGCAATCCCTCGGACAATCAGTATTTGATTGGGACGCACAGTTTCGATAACGTTCCTGACATGAGAGTGTCGGTGGACGTCGAAGGGAGTCCTGAACGATGGGCATCTTTAACTTCCGGCCATTTATAAACGAGTGAACCATTCATAACACCGAGTACGGCCTAAGCACTCATCACCGTATGCTTCCTGCATTATTTTGTAAATCCTTATAAAGATTGTCTTGAGTTTCACGCAAGATTTAATGCAGATTCGTAGCTTCTCTACCATCTCTAAATTCGCAAACTTTGTGACACTACGCTCTACTCAATACAGCACCGAAAAATAACTACCGCATTTCGGTCCAACACAGCCTTGGCGCGAAATTATGAATGTTCCGAATTTTTTTTAACAGACCTCGTATGATATAAAGATCGTAGAGTTGGTCCCGCTTTCTCTCTCTCTCTCTCTCTCTCTCTCTCTCACCCTCCTTCCCTCTCTTTCTGCAGGGGAAGGTTGTAGGCAACTTTGAGCCGAATTTTAAAACTTACGCATCGCAATATGAGACAATTACAAGGTTCTTTTAATCTTGCTGCGCTGTGGAGTTTACACTGTTACTACCTCCTGCAGGGACACGTGACACACTTTTTTTAAGGTCCGTATATATTTTTAATCACTTCTTGCTGTACCGTCTATTATTTATATTGCAAGTTCATTTTTATTACTCGCTTTCAGTTCTACCAACGCCTCACAATTAATTAAACGGTATTATATTTTTTGCCAACTTCTCGAGGCCATACTATTAGCCGCTGTTCTCCAGGGTATTCATTCCGCCGCATCGCAGCTAATTGCGGCTATAAATCAAATAACACTTAATTTAATTGCAGCCGGTTCCTTCTCGCGCAAGAATTCAGTAACAAACTGCGGGCAAATTCTCAGCCGTGGAAACGTCGCACTGTTTCGTCGCTTCCTACTTCCACAGATAGCACAACCTGCCGTCGGATACCTCATTAGTCAAGTTTGTGTGTCGCTATCTACCGAGTCGTCCTCGCAGGTCATATGTCTTTTTCTGCTGACTTCGTCGTGTCGGAAAGATGTGCTGTCATTCTTATTTACGACTCGTCTGAAGCCTACAAATCCTCTATACAAGTTATTAAAAAATGGTTCAAATGGCTCTAAGCACTATAGGGCTTAACATCTGAGGTCATCAGTCCCCTAGACTTAGAACTACTTAAACCTAACTAACCTAAGGACATCACACACGTCCATGCCCGAGGCGGGATTCGAACCTGCGACCGTAGCAGCTGCGTAGTTCCGGACTGAAGCGCCTAGAACAGCTGGCCCACAACGGCCGGCTACAAGTTCTTTATTCCATCTGTTCGAACCCTAGTGAGCCTGCAATCATTTAAAAAACTCAGTAGTCCCATAGCCAGGGGATCAGTGTAGGGACGTCCTAATTAAGGCGGTTTGCCATTGCCATCCGACCTGCTATGTAATGCCAAGTGTGTGTGTGTGTGTGTGTGTGTGTGTGTGTGTGTGTGTGTGTGTGTGTCTGCGCGCGCGTGTGTGTGTGTGTGTGTGTGTGGTGTGTTGATGACTCCGAAGGCTTTGTACAGCCTAATCTTGGTTTTGTGTTCTTATGGATGAAGATAAGTGAGAGGATGAAACCCATCGCCGGACTTAGGGTGCTCTCCTGGAATAGCACATAGGGCCCCCCAAGCCTAACGCCCCTATCTGAGGGATGGATGCCCTCACTCCGCGACACATTGCGCAGAGTTTTCGAACGTAATCCAGGACACTGGCTGTGGTGTATCGGGAGGTTGTAACAATGGAAAATTGTACTGAAATGCATTAGGATCTGCAGCGAATTGAGGCATGGTGCAGGGAATGGCAATTGAATTTCAATGTAGACAAGTGTAATGTGCTGCGAATACATAGAAAGATAGATCCCTTATAATTTAGCTACAAAATAGCAGGTCAGCAACTGGAAGCAGTTAATTCCATAAATTATCTGGGAGTACGCATTAGGAGTGATTTAAAATGGAATGATCATATAAAGTTGATCGTCGGTAAAGCAGATGCCAGACTGAAATTCATTGGAAGAATCCTAAGGAAATGCAATACGAAAACAAAGGAAGTAGGTTACAGTACGCTTGTTCGCCCACTGCTTGAATACTGCTCACCAGTGTGGAATCCGTACCAGATAGGGTTGATAGAAGAGATAGAGAAGATCCAACGGAGAGCAGCGCGCTTCGTTAAAGGATCATTTAGTAATCACGAAAGCGTTACGGAGATAATAGATAAACTCCAGTGGAAGACTCTTCAGGAGAGACGCTCAGTAGCTCGGTACGGGCTTTTGTTAAAGTTTCGAGAACATACCTTCACCGAAGAATCAAGGAGTATATTGCTCCCTCCTACGTATATCTCGCGAAGAGACCATGAGGATAAAATCAGAGAGATTAGAGCCCACACAGAAGCATACCGACAATCCTTCTTTCCACGAACAATACGAGACTGGAATAGAAGGGAGAACCGATAGAGGTACTCAAGGTACCCTCCGCCACACACCGTCAGGTGGCTTGCGGAGTATGGATGTAGATGTAGATGTAGATGTAGATGTAGAAAGACTGATGATCAGGAACTTTACGCCACTACTCATACTCTTCTCACTGGCTAAATACTGGAAGTGAAAATTTTCCACTACCTAGATTCGAACCGGCTTAACTCCGATTCGAGCGCCATTGTACAGGCAGGCGTAAGCGATTTTGGCCATGGAGGAGGTTTCTGCAGAGCGAACGAATGTCACGAGAACTGTCATCCCATTACAAGATACGTAGTGTGTGACACCTGAATGTTGCGGCTCGATGCGGCGGTGGCGTGGTACCTGAGCCGTCTGTGACAGACAGGTTAAAACGCAAAAAATGGCTCAAATGGCTCTGAGTACTATGGGACTTAACTTCTGAGGTCATCAGTCCCCTAGAACTTAGAACTACTTAAACCTAACTAACTTGAGGACATCACACACATCCATGCCCGAGACTGGATTCGAACCTGCGACCGTAGCGGTCACGCGGTTCCAGACTGTAGCTCCTGGAAACGCTCGGCTACTTCGGCAGGCGTTAAAACGCACCCACTATCGAAAACGCATCGGTAATTGGTTCTTGGATCGGACGCAGTTTCCACGTATACGTTTGGCATTCAATAAATAATGCAACACTTTTTTTCTTTTCAGAAAACATGTTAATTTTATTAAAGATTCCAATATACCATATGATTCCCCATTCCTTAGGCTACACCACCGTACTTTTCAATATAATCTCCGTTCAGTCTCACGGCCTTACGCCACCTTACTCGGGAGTCTTGTATGCCCGCATTGTTGTCATGGTCAAGAAGAATGTCGTCTTCATTTTTGTGTCGACGGACACGGCAAGTTTCATTAATTTCCTGAGGGTAGCACAGCTGCTTGAGGCTGGCCGACACACGGGAGATCGGATAGGTTTGTGCGACCTATTTGCCATGATGACAGACGCCTCGCCCAACGACTCACGGTGCTTTTGTTCGCTGCCAGGTCTCCGTTGACATTCTGCAAGCGCCAGTGAATGTCTGCGATGTTATGGTTTTCCGCCAAAACAAATTCAGTTACAGCTCTCTGCTTGGAAAGGTTCTTTGAAAATATGTCGCTATCGAGGCAATTTTGTAGCTAGAGCTATGAAAATTGGTATTTCCTTTCTGTCAGAAATAAACACGCTTTTCAGAATTTTTGGAAATTTAACCCCTATGACGTCGAAATAGTGGGTGAAATTTTTAAATAAATCGTTATTAAAGAACTACTAATTAATTTTTAAAGCTACATCTATGAAAATTTGTCTCTGACTTCTCCGTTACAAATTAAAGATGCGGGTTTCAATGTTTTTAGAAATTCAACCCCTGTGAGTGTGAAATAGAGGATGAAATATTTTATGAAAATATTTCGTTATGAAAGCATTTTTAAAGTTGACTGTATGTAAATTTGAATTTGGCTTCTCAGTTAGAAATATAGGACATGTGTGTTTCACTGTTTCTGTATATTCAACCCATCAGAGGGTGAAAGAGGTGATGAAAATTTTTAAGAAAATATTTTGTTACATTAAATAGTTTTAAAGCTAAATCTACGTAAATTGGTATTTCACTTCTCGGTTAGATATAAGGAAATGTATGTTAGGGGATGAAAGTTTCTGTGGAAGTATCTGCACAAGAACGCAAAAGGTATGATTAACAAAAACCTTGGAAACTGGAAACATCCCCCAGGCTGTGGCTAAGCCATGTGTCCGCAATATCCTTTCTTTGAGGAGTGCTAGTCCTGCAAGGTTCGCAGGAGAGCTTCTGTAAAGTTTGAAAGGTAGGAGACGAGGTACAGGCAGAAGTAAAGCTGTGAGGACGGGACGTGAGTCGTGCTTGGGTAGCTCAGATGATAGAGCACTTGCCCGCGAAAGGCAATGGTCCCGAGTTCGAGTCTCGGTCCGGCATATAGTTTTGCTCTGCCAGGACATTTCAAAAACCTTGGAGTCACTTTTTGGTCAGAAGTATATTCGGAAGAGACCATGGTTCCATGGATTTAAACAGCGTGAAAAGTCTAGAAGATGTAGTAATTTGTGAAAAACATAAAAATACGATTAAAGAAAAACAAAAAATAACAAAAAGAAAAAATCTGTGCGGATCATACAGTCTATGCTAGCGAAGCAGTGGGTGGCAAGCTAGTGCTCAATGAGGCTGAAGCCTCTGTAAGGTGGAACATTTACAACTTTCAGTTCATTAACTAGCAGTTTCATTTGCATTATCGTGCAACTGAGAAGAAATCGTCACTCAAGCGAAACCTGAAAAAAGTAGTTTTTCTTTATTATAAACTAAATTTTCAATGTCATTATTGATCATTTAAGAAATCATACTGATTATGTCCGCCTGCTTAGCTAAATGGTAACGTGCTTGCCTCCCATGCAGCGGGCCCAGGTTCGATTCCCGGCAGGGTTGGAGATTTTCTCTGCACGTGGACTGGGTGTTGTGTTGTCCTCATCATCTCGAACGCGCAGGTCGCCTAATGTGGCGTCACCTGCAATAAGAATTGAACCTGGCGGCCGAACTTCCCCGGACTGGACCTCCCGACCAACAATGCCTTACGATCATTTCATTTCATCACACTGATTCCTACTTGACCCTTTTTCTGAAACTGATTTGTTGCCCTCTGGGTACACCAAGCTGACAAGGCTGCCTATCTTTTGACGACATCAGCTACGATTTCTGCATTTTTTGACGAATTTAAAACACAAATTTTATTGAGATTGTTAATAACACGTAATTAACTACAGTGGCCTGTTAGGTTAACTGACAGTTTTCTAATAAATAGAAACTAATACATGACGCTTGGGTGTGTGCACACACCCACACCCCCACACCCATAACCCCCCCCCCCCCCCACACACACACACAAATTGATAAGGTACAGCGTATGAATCGTCCCCTTAGAAAAATTATTGAATTACTGTGCTGATACATCTCTTACATTATTTGCTTTTCAAACAGCTGAGCAAAACTGAACGTACTCAGACATTACTCTCTTATTCTGATCAACACTAATCTGACACACGGTATTTTTTAGCGCAACGCAATCTGACTTTCAATAATCCCTACAAAAGAATGGCCCCGACTAACATTAATTTATACCTTTCACAAATCACTTACCTCACAAAAATCTTCGTTACTCAAGTTACTGCAATACAGCGAGCGCCACTACTGCCAGCTAAATAAAAGTTTCAAACTACTGAAGGCACTAACTACTGATAGGCATAGTTAGCAAATGAAAGATTTTAATAGAGAACAAACAATGTATTTACCTTAATAGTCATAATATATATAGCAGTTCATGACATCCAGTCTTGCAAATTTCAAAACTCCGCCATTTCTCTCCCCACATCCACCACTGCTGGCGGCTCACCTCCAACTGCGCAACGCTACGTGCTGTTCACATCCAGCTGCCCAACACTACAATGGCAGACAACAATGCAAACTAGCCACAGACTGCACACAGCACAGCCAGTGATTTTCATACAGAGCGCTATGTAACGTTGCCAATAAGAAAACATAAACAGTCTACTTACATAGCCCCCATGCTCCCCACAAAAAAGTTTTACAAATTGTTTTGGGCACTGGCCAATACAGATTTGAAAAAATTTTTCATAATTACAATAACAAAGATATCAAATGCACATACTTATTGATACAATGTTGGTCAAAAGCTAAAATTTACTCACAGTCCATAAAGACAGTCCTGATCATTTATCACAGTAAAATTGCAGTGTTTTTTTTTCTCAAAGTCTGAGCAGTAAAAGAGCAGTCTTGAAGAAGTAGTGTTGTCCTTCCAATGGAAAGACAGTGCTGACTCTTGACATGCAGACAGGTAATGGGCCACAACAGAGCAAACCCACAGCAGAGTCAGTCGAAGTTCAAGAATATTGGTAGGTAGGTCATCACAGATCACACCCATTGTATTCCTGGTAGAGATTATGATATTTGTGAGCCACCAGAGGTGCGAACCCACTGTAGTCCTTGTAGAGATAATGTTATTCGGGGGCCATCAGATGCAGACCTACTGCAGTCCTTGTAGAGACGGCCAGCAACCATCTGTTGCAACTGTGCAGGTGCACAGTCACCATCGAAGAGTCTTGTGGAGAATATAGCAAGTCCATAAACCACCACTTGTGCACTCACAAAGTTTTTGGAATTGTCCTTAGAACCAGCAATGCTGTTAATCAGTCCCTTGCTGAATTATCAACACACATGCGAACACTATCAGTCCCTACTTCTCACATATTGTCCATATACTATGACCAACAGAAACGTGTGCAGTGAAATGTAACTTACAAGTTACTTAATTTGATGAACTGGTGTCAATTGAAATAACAAAGGTACGAAATACATCATTAAAGAACATAACAATATAGATAACATTTGTAGTAATAGGGGCTTTACAAAAGAATAGAAATAAACATATACATCAGTGTTACAGGAATTATGACATAAGTAAATACATAAAAGATCAGAATAACTTTTGAAACATCAACTTCACACATGAGCATTAAAACAAAACAGAATAAATAATGTCTAAACACCTTTACAAAGAAAATAACATAGTATTTGAAAAATTCTACAACATAAATCTTAGTAGCTAAACACATAAAGACAGGAAAAACACAAATACCCAAGCATACACAAACACATAGCGGAATAATACAAAAGGAAAGGACAGGGTTTGTTTTCAGTGTAACACTTGGTACTGCAGTCCAACCCAAAACTTCATTCCACAGATCTTTCCTATTGTTTCAACATTTGTTTCCACCAAAAAAATCCTATCCAAGCATGCTTTCTGTACTTATATGTTCATATATTTCTTACCTCATTAGTTATTTTCCATTATCTTACCTCATCATTTATTTCCAAGAAAATCATACCTAAACCTGTTGTCTTCAAACCTTACTTTTTTGTTCATATCATCTTTCAAAATACTGTTTTGGTCAAACCATTTTCTTATAGCTTCTCTATGCATTTCTTCCAATTCATCACAACTCGTTCTCTTATATAGCCTACCCCATCTTAAGCTAACTTAAATCTACTGAGCTCAGATGCTAATCTAAGGGACGAGGCAATGCAGCAGTGCAAAACAATTAACACAAACAGCAATGATAAAAAATGGAAATTATCAAAGCAAGCTACAGTAAATCTAAATTACCAAGCAAATGCAACATTACAACTCATATGAGCCAACGTGCAGCAACAAGAAAAATAAATCAGTAGTAAAACTGGCTTAACAGAGCAATACAAAGTGAAATTTATTAGCACTATGCCTGGCAAACAGCAGCAGCAAATGCTATAACTTATACCTAAACATGACAAAGCTCAAGCAGAAAAAATATTACACTAAAGACAACAGTGCAGAAAAGGGAAATGTCTATTCACATCTTAATATCTATGTCATTAAAGTCGTGCACCACAAAACTAATTCTGCAAAAGATATTACCAAGTAGTTGAAAAGAAGATTATGTATGCAGTAACTGTTATTAATCCCTTCTTATTGTTCTTTCCTTTCCAAGTGCTCCTTTTTCGAAGAACGTGGATCATAAAATTATTATTAATAGATCTGTTGACAGAAAGTGTTCACATTAGCAAATGCATTTAACTTTATTTTATAAAACCAATGCTGCAACACAGCTGGAAACCAGATATCAAATGAAATGAGCAACTATGAAAAGCAAAGCATAAAAATATAATTCAATAGTCATGTGACATTTCATAAGTTAGTAGAAAGTCTCTCAACTCTCTTAGAAAGACGCTTGTCATAATCGGGTGTGCAGCTGTAAGTATCTTTCCAAGTAATGAGCGTGTCGTTTTCGCGATGCTTTCTACAAAGGAATGTCTCTTTTTTTTTCACCTGTGCCTCTGAAAGGCACACACTACTGGCTTTTTTCCAGGCGACTGTCGCACAGCTGGGTGCCCACGATGCATTATGTGAAGGTGGTCACTTAACTTTCTTACCGAAATATTTACGACACCAGATTGCACTACAGTGACAGTCTCATATAAAAATTTCACAGGTCGAGAATTTGCGTTTAAAATCTGTAGAATAAAAATCCTGTAAATATAACAGTGTCCAAAAAATTTTCGCCAGCATAGTGATACATTCACGCATATACACACATTTCATAACTCTTAAAGTATGATTCTCGGTTTCCAACATCCTTTTTCACAAGTCAAAGTCCCTAGCAACAACTCATTATTCCTTACCTTATTACACATATACATATTCGTCGACACTTCTTCTATATTTCAACATAATAAATATGTAGCATAATCAAATTCCTAATATAGCATCAGCTTATTGATCATAAACATACCTCAACAGCATAATACATATCGTCGTCATAAAAATAACATCATAACACCTCAGTGAAATCTCAAAAACGTCGTAGCTTTCTGCAATAATGGCAAAACCTAAAAAAAATTCTCTGCTCATTTCAAAAGTGTTATCTACCTCAAACGTACTTTAAAAATCATGATCCCATACCAAATACGTCATTCAAAGCTCTCATAGTATCACAATGGTTCTGAAAAAATATGATGAGTTCCAAAGTACAGACAAAATAAAGTTTGATAAGTGTGAAGTTATCCAACTGTGTAATTGTGTAAACATGTGTCACTGATGTAGTAAAAAAATGTTTGTCTCTCTCAGTTAAGTAATCAGATAGCTGTGAAATTTATGTGTTAGAGAAATATGCTACCGATGTGTAAAGTTGTATAAGCAAATACCATATTAGCTAGGGCTTGCCACACACATGGTACACAAAGTAAGCGTGTACCCCCCTGAGGATTAATGTAATTATACCCTCAGGTGTTACAGATTACAGCAATGGAATGAAATGTATTACGGAAAACCTTTGTACCATTGTAATTAAAAATCTTTAAAAATAAATGTTTTAAGTACAAAATTAATCACTCAAATACGTGTCCTTTAGCGCTAAATGTGCGTCTTGCTATAAGATAATTATGTGGAAGTGTCGTAGTTATCGTCCTCCGAAAGCTAAGTTCTGCAGAAGTCAATGTACTTACCTCACGATAAACAAAAGTGAAATGCTATGCGTATAGATATCTTAGTTATTACGTACATTACCGTCATCAAGAAAGTACTATACTGTAACGTATTGTTGTGCTACGAAAAAGGCTGTCACATTGTAGCTATACCACAAAAGTTACTACTAAAACATGTTTTACTTTCCAGAAGAATTCAGAAAAACTGTGCAGATATAGAACAGATACAGCGCAAAAGCAATAATATAAATTGTGTCTAACTTTTGAAGATTTTGTTCCATTGTGTCTAACTTTTGAAGATTTTGTTCCATTGTGTCTAACTGTTGTTGTGTTTTCTCTGATTTTGTTTCATTAATTGCAATAATAATGTATTAGTGTCTGGAATCTGTTCCTCTATGCTTTTCGGCAGCGCATTTGCGCCGGCAACATTCACATTTTGACGAGCAGAAAATGTGTCTTGACTTATTTTAGAAAACGGTGAGGACCCAAAACCTGAATCTAAAGTATTTGCGAGATTGTGTCCTGTCATTTCGGATTCCTGAGGCGAGCTGTTTCCGACCGATCGATCGATAATGCTTCCCTGTTCACTAATTGTTTCACTGCCTACACCATTGTTTGCCGCCCGCTCCATTTCCCTATGCACAATTACCAAATTACTATGTTGAACATTAGTTAATTCATTACATGGTGGCGCTAACACACTGCTTTCGTCTTCACTGTTATTTCTCAGTTTACTTTGGAGCCTAGTATTACGTTTTTCACACGCCATTATTGTCACAATATTTCATACGATAACTCAGAAAAGCACAATTTGAAGAGCAAAATAAGAAAACACGTTAATATAGCATTGAAAATAATATCTAGTTAATTGCAAGCGCAGCTGCGAAATACTTGGTGCAAATCTACATGCATGCCACAACTGTTTTACTGTACAACAATGAAAAACTACAACTAGAAAAGAAACTCTATCTACAATTACGCGCTAGCAATAAACAATTACTACACTAATTACACAAACTACAATAAAAAATCAGAAGATTCCAGTGAGGTATCCTCGGCTAAGGGTCGACATATGAAACGTCCCCTTATAAAAATTATACATGACTGTGCTTAAAGTGACACACAATATTTTTTTCGCGCAACGCAATCTGACTTTCAATAATCCCTACAAAAGAATGGCCCTGACTAACATTAATTTATACCTTTCACAAATCACTTACCTCACAAAAATCTTCGTTACTCAAGCTACTGCAATACAGCGAGCGCCACTACTGCCAGCTAAATAAAAGTTTCAAACTACTGAAGGCACGAACTACTGATAGGCATAGTTAGCAAATGAAAGATTTTAATAGAGAACAAACAATGTATTTACCTTAACAGTCATAATATATATAGCAGTTCATGACATCCAGTTTTACAAATTTCAAAACTCCGCCATTTCTCTCCCCACATCCACCACTGCTGGGGGCTCACCTCCAACTGCGCAACGCTGCGTGCTGTTCACATCCAGCTGCCCAACACTACAATGGCAGACAACAATGCAAACTAGCCACAGACTGCACACAGCACAGCCAGTGATTTTCATACAGAGCGCTACGTAACGTTGCCAATAAGAAAACATAAACAGCCTACTTACAAGCTTAACACAACTTTCAACACAAATTTCACAAGCAATTTACAAATGTCTATATTCATTGTGATTAACAGTGTTAGTACATACCAGGGAAGTTTTAGAGTCGCGTGGATCAGCTCCTCAATGAGGCAGTCTGATTCTCTAATGCAGTATGCTGATGATATCTAGATAGGTGTTAGCGGTGGCAGCCATGGTTGAATGTCAACCTGGCAATGGTCCTCACAAACCGCCTCTTGTTCGCTACGCCATTTGAGTTACGTTTCATGCCCCACTTGTCAGTGCACCTCTGGGCTTTCGGTAAGCGTATGTCGACGTCTTTCTACCATGTACCCTCGTGCAGAGCTCCGGTCTCCCACACCTTGTTCTATCGGCTTTTGGCCGTATCTCTGACTGCAGCAAAGAGATGATTCACTTGAATGCATCTCTCTTGTATTCCATCCTTTACTGCATTGAAACTTCCTGGCAGATTAAAACTGTATGCCCGACCGAGACTCGAACTCGGGCCCTTTGCCTGCAAGGTTCGCAGGAGAGCTTCTGTAAAGTTTGGGAGGTAGGAGACGAGATACTGGCAGAAGTAAAGCTGTGAGACCGGGCGTGAGTCGTGCTTCGGTAGCTCAGACGGTAGAGCACTTGCCCGCGAAATGCAAAGGTCCCGAATTCGAGTCTCGGTCGGGCACACAATTTTAATCTGCAAGGGAGTTTCATATCAGCGCACACTCCGCTGCAGAGTGAAAATCTCATTCTGGAAACATCCCCCAGGCTGTGGTTAAGCCATGTCTCCGCAGTATCCTTTCTTTCAGGAGTGCTAGATCTGCAAGGTTCGCAGGAGAGCTTCTGTAAAGTTTGGAAGGTAGGAGACGAGATACTGGCAGAAGGAAAGCTGTGGGACCGGGCGTGAGTCGTGCTTCGGTAACTCAGATGGTAGAGCACTTGGCCGCGAAAGGCAAAGGTCTTGGTCGGGCACACAGTTTTAATCTGCCAGGAAGTTTCATATCAGCGCACACTCCGCTGCAGAGGGAAAATCTCATTCCGCTTTACTGCATTATTTACCAAACGGTCCACTGTCGCATTCCCCACAGTCTCTGCACACATCTTGGTCCATACAAATGATACCCCCGTACCGTTTCTTTGCGGCCTGATGTGCTGACTAGTTCCATTTGTTACTCAAAAAACGAGGATCAAAGAATCCCATGGCGACAGACTGATGAGGCTAGTACCGTAAATGATATTTCATTTTTTTATAAAATCACAAGAGAGACTGAGCAATATATTTATAAAGTTTTAAAAAAATGCTGAACTTGAATGCGGTGCTTTGGCAGCACTCGTGCCACAGAACTACGCTTAAACATACAAGTAGACAAGTAAAATACGAATGTTACAAATTACAGTTTCTCTTTGTGATTACACACCAAGTTCGACACGGAACGTGAACATTTTCAACCAATAAACGGTTTTCGCCGTCCACTTTGCATCACTAGAGCGCATAAAGATGGTCTACGAAATTGCAGCTAATACTAAAAAGTCTCTCTAATCCTCTTTAGGCTCTTGTTTTCTCAAATTTCGTGAAAAGATCTCTCCGCAATGAAAAGGTCTTTGTTTTAACGATTGCCTCTCCAACACGCTTTTCATATCCGTGCCATGACTCTCTCCCTCTCTCCCTTCTCTCTCTCTCTCTCTCTCTCTCTCTCTCTCTCTCTCTTCTCTCTCTCTCTCTCTCTCTCTCCCCCTCCCGCCCATTTAGTGGTCTTACAAAATGAGCTACTCTTCTTTGAGCTTTTTTGCTCCTCCTCCAACCCCATTAGATAAAGCTCTCATGCTGCAAATCAGTACTCTAGCACAGGATGGACAAACTGAGTACGTGCAGCTTCTAAGTATCCTATAAATAGAACGCCGTCGTTGGTTCGCTTTTCCTACAGTATTTTGTATATGACAGATCTCGTTTCATTTGTTTCTTGGTACCTAGCTGAACTACCACCTTTAAATTTGTCTCACTTATTGTGTAATCGGACTTTAGCTGACTTTTTTTAATACTCATGCAGATCATCTCGAACTTTTTATTTTTAAGATCAACTTCCACATTTCGTGTCATACAAGTATCTTGGCTAAATCATTTTGGAAATGCTTTTGATCTTCTGATGGCTTTTCTAGATGGTAAACGACAGCATCATCTGCAAACAATCAAGATGAATGCCGAAATTGGCTTCTAAACCTCTAAAGGCCTATAACACTTCCTTGGGCAGCCCCAGATATAAGTTGGGTTTCAGTAGATGACTTTCCGTCAATTACTACGAACTAAGACCTTTTTGACAGGGAACAACAAATCCTGCCGAATATAAGAGATGATACTCCACAGCCACGCAATGTGATTTTAGGCCACCTGCGAGGAACGGTATCACAAGACTTCAGAATATCAGTAAATACGGAATCAACTTGAGACTCCCTGTCGATAGCACTCGTTTCTTTGTTTGGATAAAAAGCCAGAACGATATTTTCTGAATCCGTGCTGGATTATGTGTCAACAGACTGTTTTCTTCGAGGTATTTCGTAATCTCGAACACCACATAAGTTCCAGAATCCTGCTACAAATCGATGTCATTGACACGGATCCATAATTCAACAGATCCATTCTTGTCTGTTGGTGCAACCTCCGCAACTTAGCAGTCTTCAGATTCAGATTGCCCGTCGAGCGAGTGGTCGTATATGATTGCTAAAACTGGAGCCATTTCATCAGTTTACTCTAAAAATTACCTAACTGGTATACAATTTGAACCGGAAGACATTCCCTTATTATCACCGTTTCTGTATCATCTATATCCAAATGACGTTACACCATTTGAATACAGATTTCAAATTACAGAGGAGGACCATAATAACCGAAAAGAGTAGTCGAGCTCACTGCAAACATGCAAAAACCTGTGAAAAAACTGGGAATTTTAACTACACCATGTGTGTACATTTATCACTTAATTATACAAACGAGAAATAACGCTGATAATTAGTGCTCAAAAAGCTTCGCCCATGACCAAGGAACAAGAGCTAGACTGAATATACTTTTTTCCGAGAAGGAATAAACGTAAAACTCAAAACAACATTTTCTATCAAGGAACAAAACTGCACAATAAGTTATCGAAGGAGATTGAAGAGATTACTAAAACAAACGTATTAGAAAGGCAGTCAAAAATACCTCTTACGGAGTACATTCTGTACACTGAAATATTACTGAAGTAACACAGAATAGGGGTTTGGTATAACATGTAACACATAAAAACAATAATAACACGGCAATAAAACATATACTACTTGGCATAACACATCACACTATGTTTTTCTTTCTTTTCTTATTGGAGAACTTACTCAGCATATAATACTAATAGTTTATCCTCTTCTTGAACTCAACATCTACTCGTTATAGAGGAATGCTGACCCAGTTATTCAGCCTAGCAAACGGTAATTTGTAGTACACAAAATGGAAACCAGACATCGTCACTATGATCCTGACATCAGTTGATAGCGTGTGTTGCGTTACATTACGAAACAATATGCATGGATTGTGTAGCGTGTGCACTGACTGGGGGAGAGAAATGATTGAAGGGTGTAGTAGAGTAAGGTTGCTCAAATCGTGCCCCCTTAAGGGAGAATTGCTGTATTTCATACGGTAATTTAAATAACACAGTTTGTTTGGCATATACAAAATCAGTTGATTTGAACTCATATATCACGGAATATTTATTAATTTTACTTTCTACGACAGCGCATAGGTCAAGAACGTAATCTTCAAACTGCTGTTCAAATGTGTGTGAAATCTTACGGGACTTAACTGCTAAGGTCATCGGTCCCTAAGATTACACACTACTTAACCTAAATTATCCTAAGGACAAACACACACACCCGTGCCCGAGGGGGGACTCGAACCTCCGCCGGGACCAGCCGCACAGTTCATGACTGCAGTGCCTGAGACCGCTCGGCTAATCCCGCGCGGTACCTAATCTTCACATTTCATACATTGTGTCATATCTTCTTCTCTATGTTTTTTACATAGATGACATAACCAATTCTTTCTCTCCTTTATCTTTTTTTTTTGTTCCCTTTAAAATTTTCATCTATGTGCTCTTTTTTATAGGTGTCTTCTCTTTTTATGGGTTTCTTCCATTTACTAGCCTTTTCTTTGGCTTCTCTTTCCTTTCTGTAAAGACTTGATATAACTTCCATTGTTGCTTTAGATCGTTTCGTATTCTTCTTGATAACTGTTATTGTATATGAGCTAGGAAACTACAGAAGTGAGACTTAATGCGTTGACTGCTAATTTCGGTAGTTGTTGCGATATTGTTTTCGGGTAGACATTCGTAAGACATTGTAGAAGGTCCAGACTGAGCACTGAATGATGTTACAACGTTAGGCCGCCTTCCACATTTTCGTTTGTTGCTTCATTTACATCAGCAATTCTTGGTCTGATTTATCAGCAATACGTACAGTAGTAGCTACAATGTCCTCTTCTTTGAAGACTTTTCTATCACATGGCCACAAGCCTGTTCTCTTAAAATAGTGCAGTGCTTTATCCATTACTGATATGTGGTATGTATTACCCAGGAATACAGCAGTGTTAGCTTGTTATAGGACGCCGCTAGGATTTGAATGCACTCACAAAGATGCGGATTCATTGCACCTGTTTTTAGTGTTTTAAAGAACGAGCTGTCCAACGGCTTTAGACGGTAAGTCGTTTGAGCAGGAAATGATAGCATGATTATACCATAATCACGAGCCTGTAAATTTTTGGTGTGTGTGCTATATCCATCCAGTGAAACCAAAACTTGTTTCTGGTTCCTCTTCTCGGCATTTGTACATTTTTTGAAATGTCGTAGCCATCGGACAAACAGTTCCCATGTTATCCATCAATTTGTCGAGCGTCCCAATGCTGTATTTGATAGAGCGCTCCATTTTAAGACACCATTCGTTCGGCTGCGCTTAAATATTAACATAGCGCGTATGAATTCGCCTGCTGCGTTCACTGCGCATACACATGTCATTGTAAGACATCTTCCTTCTCTTCTGATTGCGCTCACTTAGAGTTCGCCATTTCTGGTAATTATTTTAGATTGTTTGCGAACTGTGGATAAACAAGGTTTCATCCACGTTGTATATTCGGTCAACAGTAAACTTGCCGGCCGGTGTGGCCGAGAAGGTTCTAGGCGCTTCAGTCTGGAACCGCGCGACTGCTACGGTCGCAGGTTCGAATCCTGCCTCGGGCATGGATGTGTGTGATGTCCTTAGGTTGGCTAGGTTTAAGTAGTTCTAAGTTCTAGGGGACTGATGACCTCAGATGTTAAGTCCCATAGCACTCAGAGCCATCTGAACAGTAAACTTATGCTCATCTAGTATTTCTTCGTTTTTATTAAAAAACTCATTAAAAGCTCTTTTTTTAAACCCCTTCCTTTGTGCCATCGATATTGCTTCGCAAACTCGCAAGGACAAACTGTAATGATCCTTCATGAATCTGTAGTACCAGTTGTTGCCAGCTATCTTTTTTTCTTTATTGAAGCGATTCGGTAGATGATATTTTTCAGCAAGTTGGTAGGCAAGTTTTCTTAGTTCATTAAAAGTTACTACGAAAAAACTGGACTGTAAATTAATTATATGGCGTGCTAATCATTGTCCATCTCTGCTATTGTCTTCCGAATTGTGATGTTTTATTTAAACTCCTCAAATGACGTTGCAATGTACGCTTTGGTGTATTATTTCTACATGCTTCGTTAAATACAATTTTACTATTCCAACGTTTCAGTAATTCTTCGCCCTTATCCTCCTGCTTCCACTTATCGCAAGCTCTGTTAGTCATATTGATCAACTGCAACAAACAATTTTTAGTTGTTGTATAATTTCCATCAACGTTTTAGTCGTACAGCTACGATTAACGAAGTCCCTACAGGTACGATTTAGGCAGTAAGACCTCTACCGTTTCAAACAAGAACTACGGGCGTAACCTCAAAGTATTCTACCGTTTGATATGACAGAGTACCAAGGAAATAGGCATGATATAAAACAATTACTTCATCATCGTATTCTTCTCTGAAACTGATAAGAAACGAGCGAAAGAAGGTAATAAAAACAAACAATCTTACCTGTTCATTATTTTTATTTATTCATTTATTTATTGTTCCGTGGGACCAAATTAAGGAGAAGTCTCCATGGTCATGGACCGAGTCAATACATGAAATTATAACACGATATTAGAAACAGATAAAATGAAATATAAAAAAACATATTCAGGTGACAAGTCGTAAGTTTAAATAAAGGAAATCAACAATGTAACACTGGAATTTGCTTGATTTTTTAGCTCTTCCAGGAGCTCCTCGACAGAAAGGAAGGAGTGAGCCATGAGGAAACTCTTCAGTTTAGACTTAAAAGAGTTTGGGTTACTGCTAAGATTTTTGAGTTCTTGTGGTAGCTTATTGAAAATGGATGCAGCAGAATACTGCACTCTTTTCTGCACAAGAGTCAAGGAAGTGCATTCCACGTGCAGATTTGATTTCTGCCTAGTATTAACTAAGTGAAAGCTGCTAACTCTTGGGAATAGGCTAATATTGCTAACAACAAACGACATTAAAGAAAATATATACTGTGAGGGCAATGTCAGAATTCCCAGACTATTGAATAGGGGTCGACAAGAGGTTCTCGAACTTACACCACATATAGCCCGAACAACCCGTTTTTGAGCCAAAAATACCCTCTTTGAATCAGAAGAATTACCCCAAAAAATAATACCATACGACATAAGCGTATGAAAATATGCGAAGTAGAATACTTTTCGTGTTGAAGTGTCACTTATTTCAGATACTGTTCTAATGGTAAATAAAGCAGCATTTAGTTTCTGAACAAGATCCTGGACATGGGCTTTCCACAACAGCTTACTATCTATCCGAACGCCTAGGAACTTGAACTGTTCTGTCTCGCTTATAATATGCCCATTCTGTCTGATCAAAATATCGGTTCTTGTTGAATTGTGAGTTAGAAACTGTAAAAACTGAGTCTTACTGTGATTTAGCATCAAATTATTTTCCACAAGCCACGAACTTATTTCGTGAACTACATTATTTGTCACTGTCCCGACAGCCAGCCATCCGCTCACTTGTTCCATTCTACATCACTTCTCGCATTTTATAAAAGTGGGATCAGATATTACTGAAGTACTGTACAACGTCTAGATACCACCAGCAATCATTATACAAGAACACAAATAACACTTCCTACATCAAAAACCAATTAGTTTCGCTCCCCGTGAAATTTCTGACAGAAGGCATGAGCTAACTGAAGCCTGAACCTTCAACACCAAGGGGTCCCTGCAGCCATTCGACATGTCGCTCGCACTCAAGTACGGCTAACGCAACTTTACCCTGATAGTCTTTTACATTATTAAATAACTTCTTTGTAATACCGCAGTATACACTAGGGACAAACGGAATGAGGTAGCACAGTTGTAAACAAACTGGCCTTGCATGGGGAGGTTAACGACTAGGTCTGCCGGCTATCGGTGAAGTAACCGGTTTTCGGTTACACACATTTTTTTTTTTAATCTCCAGTTTACCATGTCTGTTAAAAACGTTCAAAGTAACCAGTTTTTTAAGTAATTGATTTTCGGTTTTTATTGCTAATAATTTCCAGTAGTAAACGTAGACGTGAAAGCAAGACTCAAAAATTCTAAGACATGCTTAGACTTTTGCATTATACGTTTCAAGATAACTAGAACTAAAATATCAAATAATGTTGGTAAATAAAAGAAAACTTAGTCCGTATACAGTTCACAGCTTTTAAACAATTAGTGGTTTAATACTACAAAACATCACCATTATTCACCTACTGATTCTAACTTTCTGAAACTCTGGTCAAAAATTATGTTGTAATCGAGGATCATACCGCTATCTAGGCATTACGAATAGTCAGTGCTAGAGGGTAAAAATTGAGTTTGGAAAATTAAATTTTAGGTGTCAAGTTGTCCATTTACAATTCTACGAGCAGATAAAGGCGTATCGTGTAGACACAGGCGACAGATCATCTGTTTTCTATGTTTATTTTATGCTTTGAATGAACTGTCAAGTTTTTAATTTATTACTGTCGCCGTAATTTGCTTTGTCCTCTGTTAATCCACAGAAATGGCACGTGAATAATAGCCTTTTGTGTAAAATTTTTAGCGTTATCTTTCGTCAATTATTTCGAATGAAAATCCCGTTTTACAGTCAAATATATTTATTCATTTTTCAACAGTATTTTAAACACATTTTTTATGACAGATCTGAAAATGCTCGTTCGAAAAATTCAAATGAACAATTAAGACAGTAATCAGACTATAACATTAATTGCGAATTGCGAATAATTACTGACAATATTTAAAATTTTAATAATGAATTACTCCAGTGGCCAATATTTGTTTTCAATTATGTTCATAAATACCATTTTTATTCTGGATAGTAAAGGGTACTGAAAGTAAAAATCCGTTTAGTTCTGGATATAAAGCTTTAATAGCCGAAAAAGCCATTATTGAAAACTAAAATATCTGTATTGGTTTTAAATGGCTGCGATTTGTTCCAATTACTGGGTAGAGATTTTTGTCCGAACTACATGCGGCTTGCGATGGTCGTCTTTAAGTTTTTGTAATGACTATCAGACGGTACTATTAAGATATGGCATTGCTCAATAACTTCACTGGTATCAGCGCCATCTATCAAGCACTTGGCCTTCGTACCTGTTAAAACGTTCTGAGGGTAGCTACCCTGTTACGTTTCTCCTGTCAGTTTCGATTGTTTCCGAAGTGTTTGACACTAAAAATAAAATGCATCCGCAGTTATCAGCTATACTGAAGGGTGTACCAGCTTGCTCTCTCCCCTCATTCGCTCCAGTCGTCGCCCTCACAGATTACAACACATTTCCAAATAGCAACACGAGCTTGCCGCTTTAAATAAAAAAAACTGCTCAAATTCGGCATCAAAATAATGTATGTAAATAGCTGCCTTCGTCTCCCTTTAACGCCAACAACCGCCGAAAGAGGTAAAAAAAACCTGTAACGTTTGTTATGAGCAGCGAGAGCTGAAAAAAGTGATTACGCGAAATTATTATTCAGTTGTCGGAGGGAGACGATTTATTTATTTATTTTTGCTAAGCTTTGACAGTGATATTGTGGACATGAAACGGCGATAAACCAAGCACAGCGGGCAAAACGTTAGTCGAGACGTGACTCTAATCCTGTGTAGCCCCACCCCTAGCCTTGATTTACGGCCTTAGAGCGGAAAGAACGACTGTCCGCAAGTTACCTCAGTTCTGTCATGTCTAACTGAAGCCACTCATTGATGATTAAATGTCAAATCAAAACACATTCAGCCGTCTAAATTTCAAGTTTTATTTTATTTGTACAAGCAGTTTCAGTGTTATATTACATCTTCAGGCCCCTGACCGACGTGTAGGAAGAATCCCACCTCTCCAACAGTCGAAATAGGAACCATTAAGTTACTGGTATCCACGGATTTCTTCTTAACACGGCGATCTCTTCGCTCATCACTGCCGACAAGATGACGTAATGTAACGTTGTAACTGGTTGCACGAATAAAATAAAAGTGGAAATTTAGACAGCTGAAGGTGTTTTGATTTAACATATACATTGAACAGCCCAGGTCTCGCAAACATCTTGTATAATTAAATGCCTCCCAGAGGTGAGAGTATTAAAATCCTAATGGTAAACTGCCTAAACATTCGCAACAAAGTGCCAGAGTTCGAAGTGCCCCTAAAAAACAGTGAAACTCACATAATACCAGGTACAGAAAGCTGTTTGAAACCAGAAATTGATAGCAGAGAGACTTTTGGATAAACTGTATGTGTATATCAAAAGGACAGGCTAATGGGAAATGGAGGTGGTGCATTTGTCACCGTAGTTAAGAAACTCAAATCCACTGTGATAGAACTGACGCTACATGTGCGACTGTTTGGGCAGGACTCAGTATCAGGGGTGGGCATAAAATGGTAACTGGATCCTCCTATCACCCATCACACTCATTTACTGGTGCAACCGAATTTTTTAGCGAAAACTGCAAGATAGCCTAAGGTGGCCTCAGTTCTCCGTCTAATGACTAAAAAGTAGTAACCACCATACCTAAGAGGTGCCACGTTTATCAATAGTGCAAGGAAATCTCACACTAAATGGACCAGCTTGACATAAAATTAATGTAATTCCTTCAAACCGGCTACAAAATAGTGAATGAGAATGGGTGTCATTGAAAAATTAATAACAAAGACCTACGGTATCATAAAGAGAATTATTAACTAATATCAAGGTCAGAACCTAACTAGAATTTACGTGTAAATGAGATTGGCTAGCCGGCCGCTGTGACCGAGTGGTTCTAGGCTCTCCAGTCCGGAACCGCGTTGCTGCTATGGTCGCAGGTTCGAATCCTGCCTCGGACATGGATGTGTGTGATGTCCTTAGGTTAGTTAGGTTTAAGTAGTTCTAAGTCCAGGGGACTGATGACCTCAGATGTTAAGTCCCGTAGTGCTCAGAGCCATTTGAACCATTTTGAGACCGGCTACTGTGGGTGGAGGGATGCCAATCTAGGCAAACTCACTCTGCTGTATCGTTCCACTGATTGGTCTCTCTCGTCGAAATATAATTAAGCATGCAATGGACACTGGGAGTGACTACTGCGAGTACAACGCTCCTACGAGAAAAAGTTGGTCGTGAAAACGAAGTTGCGCAACGTTACCGATACAGCCGGTGAAAGACGAGATGCTGATGCCGTCGTCTGCATGCAATTGCTGCCGAAGCGTCGCAGTGCGGGAGATGTCGCCACGTCTGCCGGTGATTGTCTCACGTCCGCGAAAATATAAAGTGTACCCCAGGTGTCGAGACGTGCCTACAACTAACTGCTCTCTTCGTAGAAACGGAAGAGCTCTAGCGACTGTACTCCACAACGATCGAGAAGCAAGTCTCCACCTTTCCCGTTGCTCAAAACCTTCTGAAAAACAGCCAATCCCCCCGATGTGGTTACTGCGCCAATCATGTTTTCTAGTAAGGAAACACGATCTTCCTCAACCAATCACTGCAGTGCAGTACACATACTGTTCCCCAAAAAAACAGCACACAATGCCTGGAGATCTTGCAAATAGGTCCCGGCACATTTCACAAGATTAGGGGAGTTTCCTAGTGAAAACACGCACTGTCTCGCCTATAAAACGATTTAGTGGGCGCCGAAACGCGACGTCCGGAGAAATTCGTCGTCCGGAGAAATTCGTCGTCCCGTCTCACAAGGTACGCTGTTCTTGTAATAAACACGTTAGCCGGGCGCCAGCCATACGCCGCTTTACCTGGACCCGCACACGGAATAATGAGACCAGACCCCCCCCCCCCCCCCCCCACAACACTTCCACTCGCTAATAAAGCAGTTAGGCCGGCGCCAGGATGTCTGGCGCCGCCAGTTTCTAAAGAAATGTCATTTCGCATTGAGCTACGGCGTTCCCACCCTCTTGCTTTCCCACTAGTGGAAGAAGGCTGTGAGTCAGAATGGTGGCCCATAAACCACTGTCCTGCAGCGTCCACAGCCAGTTTCGGCGACTACAAGGGAATCCTAGAACTCTCCTGCTGCTCGGGGAAAGTTCTTAAGCTGCTCCTAACGCAATGGTCACCTCCAGTGTCCAAAAATCTGTCTCTATAGCCGAATTTAATTCTACTACTGCTACTCAAGTCATGCAAGTACTGTGAGGTCAGTGGTTTAGCATAACCCTAATAGCCCATCAGATTAATATCAATCAGGGATAATTTAGATACACCAAGGGCGAATGAAATTCTGTGATAATCACCGAAACAAAACGAAAGGGGAAGTGCCTGACGGCTATTACCACGGCAGTGGCCTGCCTGGAAGGCACCGCTATCTTTCAAAACCTCAGTTCACTTGTACGTTAAGTTCCCTAATCATACCATAATCATTAGTGAGCACTTTAATCACCCAACAATCAATTGTCAAAATTACAGTTTTGTTAGTGATGGGCGCGATAAGACATAATGGGTGCCACATTACTAACAGCCTTCTCTGGAAACTACTTAGAACAGATAGTTCGCAACCGCACTCGATGGATATACACTCATGTTCATAAATTAAGGATAATGCTGATACATGGTGAAACAAGGCACTGGTGGGTGGTTTGCGGGTTTCAATCACCTCGGGATACGACCATGCGGCGCATTTGACGCGCGGTCGTCGCACGGTGGCGCTGGCAGCAGTCCACATACGCAGAGGTGTGTTGGTGCATGTCAGAGTACGGCGCAGCGAGTAAGTGTGCAGACGTTTTCAGATGTGCTAATGGTGACTGTGTGTTGAAAATGGCTCAAAGAACACATACTGACGACGTTATGAGGGATAGAATACTAGGGCGACTGGAGGCTGGTCAAACACAGCAGGTCGTAGCACAGGCCCTCCGTATGCCACAAAGTGTGATCTCACAATTATGGCAACGATTCCAGTAGACAGGAAACGTGCCCAGGTGCTACATTACGGGACGTCCACAGTGTAAAACACCACAAGAAGACCGATATCTCACCATCAGAGCCCGCAGACGGCCATGGAGTACTGCTGAGACCCTACCGCAGCCACTGGAACAGTTGTCTCCAGACACACTATGTACAGACGACTGAACAGACATTGTTTATTCGCCCAGAGACCTGTAAGGTGCATTCCACTGATCCCTGGTCACAGTAGAGCACGTAAAGCCTGGTGTCAAGAACACAGTACATTATCATTGAAACAGTGGTCCCAGGTTATGTTCACGGACGAGTCCACGTATAGTCTGAACAGTGATTCTCGCCGGGTTTTCATCTGGCGTGAACCAGGAACCAGATACCAACCCCTTAATGTCCTTGAAAGGGACCTGTATAGAGGTCGTGGTTTGATGGTGTGGGGTGGGATTACGATTGGTGCACGTAAACCCCTGCATGTCTATGACAGAGGAACTGTAACAGGTCATGTGTATCGGGACGTCATTTTGCACCAGTATTTCAGCCTTTTCAGGGGCGCAGTGGGTCCCCCCTTCCTCCTGATGAATAATAATGCACAGCCCCACCGAGCTGCCATCGTGGAGGAGTACCTTGAAACAGAAGACGTCAGGCGAATGTAGTGGCCTGCCTGTTCTCCAGACCTAAACCCCAACGATCAGGTCTGGGATGTTCTCGGTCGACGTATCGCTGCACGTCTGCAAACCCCTACGACATTTCAGGAGCTCAGACAGGCACTGGTGCAAGAATGGGAGGCTATAGCCCAGCAGCTGCTCGACCACCTGATCCAGAGTATGCCAACCCGTTGTGCAGCCTGTGTACGGGTGCATGGTGATCATATCACATATTGATGTCGGGGTACATGCGCAGGACACAGTGGCGTTTTGTAGCACATGTGTTTCGGGACGGTTTTCTCAACTTATCACCAATACCGTGGACTTACAGATCTGTGTTCTGTGTGTTCCCTATGTGCCTATGCTATTAGCGCCAGTTTTGTGTAGTGTCACGTTGTGTGGCACCACATTCTGCAATTATTCTTAATTTATGAGCATGAGTGTATATTGGATCTAATGGCAACAAATAGACCTAACCTCTTTGAAGATGTCCACATCGAAACTGCTATTAGTGACCATGACGCGGTTGTGGCAACAATGATTAGCAAAGTATAAAGGACAACTAAAACAATCAGAAAGATATATATCTTCAGTAAACTAGATACAAAATCAGTAGTTTCATATCTCAATGAGAAAATTGAAGCTTTCAGCACAGTGCAGGAGACTGTAGAGGATCTGTGGTTCAAGTTTAAAAAAATAGTTGATCATGCACTGGATAGGAATGTGCCTTGTAGAACAGTTCATTATGGGAGGAAATGCCTATAAAATACAGTCGCTGTAAAGAAACGTCTAAAGAAACAGGGATTACTGCATAATACGTGTGAAACAAAGCGAAGAGCTGTAGATAGAGAGATACTGAATGAAACGCATTTAGCTGTGAAGAGAGAAATGCATGAGGGCTTCAATGACTATTGGGGCAGAATATTGTCAAGTGATCTTTCATAGAACCCAAAGAAATTCTGGTCGTATGTAAAGGCTGTTAGTGGCACCAGAGTTAGTCTTCAGTCCCTAGCGAATGATACAGGAATTTAAATTGACGGTAACTTTCAAAGCAAAATTTAAAATGCTTAACGCTTGTCAAATGTTCCTTTAAAAAGGAAAACCCAGGAGAACTACCACAATTTAATCCTCGTACCACTGAAATAACGAATTAAATAAGTACCTGGTGGTTATAATTAAACTTTCCCTATTTAACACGTTAAACACGTAAACTAATTACCGCATGAGTACCATACTTGGTAGCATTAATGTTAAGGATATGGGGAAGAAAAATAGTGCAGAATCAGTTCAACTGAAACACTTCTAACGTACAACTACGGTATATCCTACCATTACATACCGGTGCCATTACTGCTACAAAATCAGCTGAATATGGCGCCCATCAGTGTCCAGAAGAGTCTGAAAGCGCATGCTTGCATTCTGCATAGCCGAACGAAGCGTGTCTGTAGGTATGCTGGCTACCTATCTGTATATGCTGCGCTTCAGATCAGCACATGTGTGAATGTTCCCTGGTAAACTCTGACCTTCAGGTCGCCCCTCAACCAGAAACTACAGGGAGTGACATCAGGTGGTCGTACCGGCCAAGCATTTGGAAACGGTCGGCAGATAATTGGATCGTTTTCAAACGTCTTTCGGAAAAGCAGATGAACTTCACTAGCGATGTGCGGTGGGGCCCCATCTTGCATGAAAACTGTTGAGTTCAGTGCGCCTCTCTCCTGTAGGGCGGGTGTGACACGCTGGTGAAGCATATCGCAGTAACGCTGGCCAGTCACACTTCGCGTCTCTGGTCCTTGAGCTCCAGCCTGTTCAAAAAAGAATGGGTCAATGATGAACGTAGCCGTGAAACCAGACCATACAGAGGAACTTCATACACAGTGACTGGAGATGAAGATCCCCACACTCAGGAATTCTGTGAGTTCACCGTCAGAGAAAAATGAGCTTCGTCTGCCCATATGATGGTCCAAAGGCCAACCCTCATCGACTTCAATCCTTGTGAGAAAGTGGAGAGCGAAGTCAACACGTCGTTGTGCGTCCAGTGGTGCCAGCTGTTGTATGATATGGATCTTATACCGATACCATTTGAGAATGGTTGGAAGCACCTTCCGTAGAGTGGACCACAGGATGTACAGCTATCGTGACACAGCATGCGCACTGCCTGATGATCGAGAACTGCACGGAGCATTGAGTGCCATAGTAACAGCGATATCATCAACCAGCTGTGGTCCAACGGTCGTCGGGCTCTTCCCAGAGCGACACCCATTCTCCAGTTGATTCGAACTCCTTCATCATGCTCCCCTCAGCAGGTGAGATAACTGTGCCCAGTTATTGAAAAAAGATCACACGCATTTACAGGAAAGAAATTAGAATTATATATTAATACCTAGCTGCTGACGGGCGTTGATATATATCAACGGGGACAGGTGAAAATGTGTGTCCCGACAGGGACTCGAACCCAGGATCTCCTGCTTGCAAGGCAGACGCTCTATCCATCTGAGCCACCGAGGGCACCGAAGGCACAGAGGATAGTGCGGACTGCAAGGACTATCTCGCTTCCTTCCTCGCTTCCTTCCGTAATCCTTTCAGCCGGCCATATTCTAGAAGTGCAGGTGCAGCATTGCTTTTGTTTTGATAACAGAGCTTCACCAGTAATGCCCCGCGCCTTTTGTCCAAGCTCATGTTGACACAACCACAAGTGCACTGCTACGCGACAGGTCTGTGAGACTACGAATCATGATGACTGATCACCACACTGAGACGGTGGAACTGGACGGTGGCATAATCTGGGCATTAATGCTACCAAGTTAGGTACTCGTACAGTAATAAGTTTCTGTGTTATAACGTGTTAAATAGGACAGTTTAATTATAACAACCCGGTATTAGTGTCAGTGGTGTTGATAAACAGCTGAAATTGTTAAAATTGAGCAGAGCTCCAGGGCCCAATGGAATCCCTGTCAGATTCAATACGGAATTTGCTGCAAGCTAACTCCTCTTTTAACTATAATCTATCGTAGATCCCTCGAACAAAAAAACTATGCCCAGTTATTGAAAAAAGATCACATGCATTTACAGGAAAGAAATTAGAATTATATATTAATACCTAGCTGCTGACGGGCGTTGATATATATCAACGGGGACAGGTGAAAATGTGTGTCCCGACAGGGACTCGAACCCAGGACCTCCTGCTTGCAAGGCAGACGCTCTATCCATCTGAGCCACCGAGGGCACCGAAGGCACAGAGGATAGTGCGGACTGCAAGGACTATCTCGCGCACGCCCCCCCCCCCTTCCCCCACGGGACCCACATTCTCACCTTATATGTCCACACACTACATTCGTAGTGTCGTAGTGTTTTACCAAGTACTGTAAGAGATCGGGTAATATGTGTGCATCCGATCCGTATAGAAGAGGAAGGTCATGGACGGTATGGCCAGAACTACATTCTTACATGGATATGGTGTCTGTTCTTTCGGACATGTCCGAAAGAATAGACACCATTGGTGACTGCATGCGTCTATAACGCGGGCGCGGGCGCGAGATAGTCCCTGCAGTCGCACTATCCTCTGTGCCCTCGGTGGCTCACATGGATAGAGCCTCTGCCATGTAAGCGGGAGATCCCGGGTTCTAGTCCCGGTCGGGGCAGACATCATCACCTGTGAGCAGCTGGGGATATTAACATATAGTTCTAATTTCGTTCTAGACGGCTGTAGGTCATCAATGGTGTCTGTTCTTTCGGACATGTCCGAAAGAACAGACACCACGCCCATATAAGTATACGTTTACGAGTGCTGACTGGAAACTTCCTGACAGATTAAAACTGTGTGCGGAAAGCTGGGTGAAGTCTGGAAGGTAGGAGATTAGGTGCTGGTGGAAGTAAAGACGTGAGGGCTGGTCGTGAGCCATGTTTGGGTAGCTCAGTCAGTTGAGCACTTGTCCGCTACAGGGTAAAAATTCATTCTGGAAAGAATCCTCTAGGCTGTAGCTAAGCCAAGACGCCGCAATATCTTCTCTGGGATTGCTCGGTCCACAAGGTATGCATGACACCTTCTTTGGTTATAAATTAACACTTCTTGGATTTCTTACGTTATTATTACTTTTAAGGAGGGTATGACGTCAAACAGGCCCACTTGGAGCTGGAGAGGCACCACTGGAAGTTTTAATTTCCACTGTCTATACTTTTCCAAATAAATTCATATAAGTTTGTCACCACGACCAGGAAGGATTCAGGATTCACATTCATAGCAGTGAAAGTTCAAAAACATAACAAAATAATTTTTTTACACGTGATATTTCACCATTTTTCCACTTGGCTGCATTTGCTGCTGTAGGTACACTTTTTTCTTAAGTAAGAGAGTTTCTTCGATGAATTTTGTTCAGCAAAGAAACCATGCTTACAGGTGTATGAAACTCTAGAAATTTTCCAAATCTGTTAAAAACTGTGGTAAAAATTGAGACAGTTAACTATAAAATTTGAGTTTTTTTTAACATAAGTTTAAAATGTAACAGCTCATTCATTTTTTATAGGTTAAATAGATTCTAGAGTTTCATGGTTTGTATGCTGTATAAAATTCATCGAAGAAGCTCTCTTACTTGTGAAGAAAAGTATACCTATAGCAACAAATGCAGCCAATAGTAAGTGAAAAAAGACGAAATGTTACACGCAGAAGTTCCATTTTCAAGTACCGGTCGGGCATAATGTATCTGCCATAGACAGCACAGGAAAGATACGCAGGTATACAATGACAATCAACAAAAGAAAGCAGTCTTATACAACGGGAGTTAGTTTAAATACAAGCAGAAAAATGCACAAAGCACTTGGTGAATGTACAATTGATAACTGCGGCAGGGGACCTGTTAATGTCACAATATATTTAAAGTTCCACAAGCCAATGGTTCTGTACTAAGCCTGCCACAAGCAAAGGCCAGAATAGACGCTTCGAACTTAAAGTTCCGAAAGGACGTGGAAAAGCTGAAGTTCGGTGTAGCTGATGGCTAGAACGATACAAATATTACAAAGTACGATAGCTAGTCACAGAGTCCATGCCTCTTTCGTGTAGAGGCTGCTGGACGGAAATCTTGACACGGACAGTGACGTCTCAGCAGTGACTCCAGAGTGAGTTCCTAACTGATGGAATGTCTACATCTACGTCTAAATGGATAATCTGCAAATCACATTTAAGTGCTTGGTGGATGGTTCATCGAACCACCTTCGCAATTCTCTATTATTCCAATCTCGTATAGCGCGCGAAAGAACGAACACTTATATCTTTCAGTACGAGCTCTGATTTCCCTTATTTTATCGTGGTGATCGTTTCTCCCTACGTAGGTCGGTGTCAACAAAATTTTTTCGCATTCGCAGGAGAAAGCTGGTGATTGGAATTTCGTGAGAAGATCCCATCGCAACGAAAAACGCCTTTCTTTTAATGATGTCCAGCCCAAATCCTCTATCATTTTTGTGACTCTCTCCCAACCTTCGCGATAATACAAAACGTGCTGGCCTTCTTTGAACTTTTTCGATGTTCTCTGTCAGTTCTATCTGGTAAGGATCCCAGACCGCGCAGCAGTATTCTAAAAGAGGACGGACAAGCGTAGTGTAGGCAATCTCCTTAGTAGATCTGTTACATTTTCTAAGTGTCCTGCCAATAAAACGCAGACTTTGGTTAGCCTTCCCCACAACATTTTCCGCGTGTTCCTTCCAATTTAAGTTTTTCGTAATTGTAATACCTTGGTGTTTAGTTGAATTTCCGCCTTTTAGATTAGACTGATTTATCCTGTAACCGAAGTTTTAGCACTCATGTGGATGACCTCACACTTTTCGTTATTTAGGGTCAACTGCCACTTTTCGCACCATTCAGGTATGTTTCCTGAATCGTTTTGCAATTTGTTTTATCTTGTGATGACTTTATTAGACTATAAACGACAGCGTTATCTGCAAACAACCTAGGACGGCTGCACAGATTGTCCCCCAAATCGTTTATATGGGCAAGGAACAGCAAAGGGCCTATAACACTACCTTGGGGAACGCCAGAAATCACTTCTGTTTTACTCGATGACTTTCTGTCAATTACTACGAACTGTGACCTCTCTGACAGGAAATCACAAATCCAGTCGCATAACTGAGACGATATTCCATAAGCACGCAATTTCACTACAAGCCGCCTGTGTGGTACAGTGTCAAAAGCCTTCCGGAAATCCAGAAATACGGAATTGATCTGAAATCCCTTTTGCTTTCGCAATCGGCGCCTGGCTCAGGAACATCACTCGACGTGAATCGGCCCGTCGTGGTCCGAGTGCCAGACTAAACACTGCCCGTGCTCCAGGGTACTGCTGGTACTATTTTCGATGCGGCCCGCGGAAAAGTCCCCGGGACCATTGATCCCTGGTGGCGCTCGAGTGGGTACCTGTTGGCAGGGCGGTCAGTAGACCTCTCGTCTTTCATCCTCAGAGGTGTCCGTTGCCCGCACAGCATGTGTGTGTTGCAGGTTGCTGGCTGAACAGGCGCAAGGCTCCTTCACAGAAGAGAAGGTAGGAGGACATGCTCTGGGGGAAGTAGAGCTGTCAACCGTGGGTCGTGAGTCTTTTTAGGATAGATCAGTCATCAAAGCACTTACCCGCGAAACGCAAACGTCCCAGGTTCGAATTCCGTTCTGGTACACAGTTTTAATCTGCCAACAGTTTCAGGATAAGTCGATCCCTGTGAACATGATTGTTATCATCCAGGTAGGGTGTACACAGTTATCTCATTATGAAGAAAAGGATAACATTTGGTCACTGAGATGTTAAACAACCTGGTTGCTGTTCATAGAAATCTGAATGAGAGGATCCACGTCATGGTACGAAAAGTGTCGCCGCAACACCACAGAGCCACCTCTCAGGCTGCACACAAGGCGTGCTAAACGCCTCATTGATCGGCCAGTGAGCTCAACGCCTCACACCATCTGATCAGAGGCGAAATCGCGACTCGCCGCACTAGAGTACACACCTACCCTCCACTGTTATCCAGTGCAACTATTACCAGTCCTGTCTCCCTCCGCCCGCATCCCGTGGTCGTGCGGTAGCGTTCTCGCTTCCCACGCCCGGGTTCCCGGGTTCGATTCCCGGCGGGGTCAGGGATTTTCTCTGCCTCGTGATGGCTGGGTGTTGTGTGCTGTCCTTAGGTTAGTTAGGTTTAAGTAGTTCTAAGTTCTAGGGGACTTATGACCACAGCAGTTGAGTCCCATAGTGCACAGAGCCATTTGAACCATTTGTCTCCCTCCTGCGAAAATGGTACAATATGCACTCTGCATATCTTGAATAGGGAAACAAAGTTGTAAAAACTGTTACACTTTTCGTTATCATGCAAGGTTGGGTGAGAGATAAAGTATAGAGGGGGCTACAGAATGACGTTTTAGAAGTTTGGAAGTTTGTGGAGGACGAAATTTTGAACCTTTTCCGGGTTCCATAACTCAACCGGTAAAGACGGCATCCTTACAGGATCATTTTGTTGCTCGTGTGTCTGACTGGCAGTGTGTTAAAAAAACCCTTTGCTCCGTAACGGGTGGTCGCATCAAGTTTCAAGATATGTCATATCTCAATGTCTGCTGTTTCTAAGTAAATGCAATCAAAAGAAACGTCCATTTATGTCACACTTTTTCTTACTACAGCGCATTTCCCGTTGACCTACATTCTTGAAATTTGGGAAGACGCAAGGTTTCACAGTACAACTAAAGAAAAACCCGTGAAGTGTTAATTTGTAATTATATCACACGAAAAGAAATTTTTTATCATGTCTTATCAGACCGTCTGCCTGCTGGGTCGCCTCTTGAGGCCCCTTTTCCTCAGGAACGGCTAGACGAATGAAGTTGCAATGAATGTCGCTTATCAAGAACTATAGTACAATGGCGGTGTAATAAATGAAAACTTCCAATTCTACGCAGCCAACAGATCGCCTAGTTATGTCACCTATTTGACACTCACAAACGACTTATTAAAACCTATAGCGTATTTCCCGTTGAGCTAGAATCACGAAATTTGCCATGAAGCAAGTTGTAAGGGGGATAGGACGTCAAACGGGCCGAGTTGGAGCAGAAGAGGCACCGCTGGACGTTTTCATTTCTCCTGTCTACACTTTTCCAAATAAATTCATAAAACTTTCTCAGCATGACCGGGAAGGATTCAGGATTCACATTCATAGCAGTGGAAGTTCAAAAACATAACAAAATAATTTTTTTACATGTGAAATTTCATCTTTTTTCCCTTCCTATTGGCTGCATTTCTACATCTACATCTACATATATACTCCGCTAGCCACCAAGCGGTGTGTGGCGGAGGGCACAGTTCGCTACAGAGTCATGTTCCTAACCCCCTCCCCGCCCCTCACCCCCCTCTGTTCCACTCGCGGATCGCGCGAGGGAAAAACGCCTCACTACGAGCCATAATTTCCCTTATCTTTGAATGGCGATCACTGCGCGATTTGAAAGTTGGTGGTAATAATATATGCTCTGCATTCTCGGTGCAGACCGGATTTCGGAATTTAGTGAGCAGCCCCTTCCGTTTCGCTCGCCGGCTATCTGTAAGTGTGTCACACTTCAAATTTTCTATGAGATTTGAAACGCTCTCGCGATGGCTAAATGTACCAGTCACGAATCTTGCCGCTCTTGTTTGGACCTTCTCAATCTCTTGACTCAGGCCCAAATGGTAAGGGTTCCATACAGACGAACATTACTCCAAGACAGGACGAACTAACGTATTGTAAGCAATTTCCTTTGCTGAAGAACTGCATCGCTTCAGGATTCTACCAATGAACCGCAATGTAGAGTTTGTTGCTGCAAAATTCATTGAAGAAGCTCTCTTACTTATGAAGAAAAGTGCACCTATGGCAACGAATGCAGCCAATAGTAAGTGAAAAAATGTTGAAATATCATATGCAAAAAATTATTTTGTTATGTTTTTCCACTGCTATGTGTGTGAATCCTGAATCCTTCCTGGTCATGCTAACAAAGTTTTATGAATTTATTTGTAAAAGTATAGACAGTCCAAATTAAAATGTCCTGTTGTGCCTCTCCTGCTCTAAGTCGGCCTGTTTGACGTCCTACCCTCCTTAAAAGTAGTAATAACGTAAGAAATCCAAAAAGTGTAAATGTATAATTACATCACACGAAAAAAAATTTTTTTGTAATTTTTTGTCCGACTGTTTGCCCGTCCGTCTGTTAGACGCCTTTGCCTCGGGGACCAATAGACATATCAAGTTGAAACCTATGTCACGTACTAACGAATATAGTCTGTTGGTGCTGAGAAACTGTTGAGCTTCTAAGTCAATGCAATCAAAAGATACGACTATTTATGTGACGTATTTTAATACTCGCAAAATCATTCATAAAAACCTATAGGGTACTTTCTGTTAATCTACAATCGCGAATTTTGGCAAAAAGCAAAGGTTCATAGTTCAAGTAAAGGGAAAAAATCAGCAAATTGTTTATTTGTAATTATATCACACGAAAAAAAACATTTATTTTGTCACTTGTTATCCGACTTAAACTTAGAACAATCTCGAAAGTCTTGGAATTCCCGGGACTGTTATCTTGCCAGTCTCTGTATCGATGAGAGGCAAAAATCGCCGTGATTTTTGATTTCCATGATGGATTAATTGTCTACATACATAATTAAGTTTGTACGGAACAATCAGGGCGCAAGTTGTAGTAGAACCTAACCAATTTTTCTTATATAAGGAACTTATAGCCGGGAGAGTGAAATAAAATTTTTACAACACTATACACATTCTACGCATTCGGTAGGCTGAATGAAGTATCAGAATACCGTAGTTTGGAAAATGTTTATTGAGAGTATAGTACAATCAAATACATAACACTGTACCTGTGGTTTCATTACTGTAATGTTATTGCTCACCATCAACTTCGTTACATAATGTACTACGACAAACTATGGTTTGTCTCTTTCTCTGTAGGATTCCGCTCTCCCCTCTGATAATATTAAGCACTGTAAATAAGCTCAGATGTTGTACCCACTGGTTTTGAGACACAAGAGACTTTATGTAACTCCAGAGGAAAAAGTTAAGAGGGTTGAGGTTAGAGGAGCGCGAAGGCCAAGGGTCAGGACATCTCCTTCCAGTTCCTCTCAGCCTGAAGTTGTCTGTGAGGTATGCTCTGGCCTGAGGGTCAAAGTGCGCTGCATCGTTCTGAAACCACAAACTGTAATGCTGTTGGAAGGGAACGTCTTCCAAAAGTTCTGGCAAGGCATATCCTGAAAGTTTAAATACGAGGGGCTTTCAATAAGTAACACAACATTTTTTTCATAAAACAGGAGGATTTTACTCAGGTTTACAGCATATTATTCCCCACTCTTTTGGCTACTGTTGTGTACATACTTCCGCGTAGTCAGCGCGTACACAACTTTCCCACTAGAGCGCGCCCCGCTAAGCACAATAGCGCAGGCGCAGCGCTCGTCCGTCTCTGCACTATGAGATGGCGCTGCCTTAGAGAAGGACCAAATTCTGCTTCCATCGATCCGCGTATTAATATGTAGCACAACCAATGAGATTGCTGCTAACGTAGAACCTTTTCTCCTCGCGGATCACACTCGCGCAGTGATACCTGAATGCGTGAGGTATTATAACGAGTGTACAGACCTCCGATTAGTCAGTCTGCATTTATCTGCACCCGTCTGTACCAGTCTGCGTTAGTCTGTACCAGTCTATAGTCAAGTTTCAGTCCTCGCCTAATAAGATTACCATATTCCTGTACATAGCCATGAAGATAAATGTATAGACACTTTGTCAAGTATCAGAGATACGTGAGAATAAGATTAACGTACCAAGACCAAAGGACCTTCAGATTGTCAATTGTAAACAGCATCCAGAATCAAGTTACGTAATGTCTATGATTGTTATTATTTTAATAAATATGTGAGAAAATTAATCAAGTTCTGTTTAAAGTTGGTCACCGTCAATCTGCTACTCTAAGCGTGCAAGTGGCATTTCTATCATCTGACCTAACGGCAGAAGATAAACACGCCACGATAGGAGCACGAGACATATTGCTGACACTTGCCTACTTCGCTAGAGCGACAAGTCAAATAATTTGATGGTGTGTGTACTGAAGGTCTTACAGTACTCTGGTTGGTTGATTTGGGGGATTCAAGGGACCAGACTGCGACGGTCATCGGTCCCTGATCTTACAGTATGCACACCACACCTACAAAACACTTTATTTGAACAAAATTTCCGTTCTGTGCGAGGGCCTTAGGTCACCTAACCTGGACCCCCTGTAGGCCCACTTGTTACCACTCTACTGGTCGACGTCAGAGACAACGTCTCCCCATCATCATTCATTCATTGGGTCTAACAGGTGGAAGTGGGAAGGTGCGAGATGTGGACTATTGGGTAGATGAGGAAAAACAGACCAATGAAGTTTTGAGAGCTCCTCTCGGGTGCGAGGACTCGTATGAGGCCCTGCGCTGTCATGGAGAAAGAGAAATTCGTTTGTATTCTTGTGGCGCCGAACTCGTCGAAATCGTTTCTTCAATTTTCTAAGGGTAGCACAATATACACAACTGGCCATTAAAATTGCTACACCAAGAAGAAATGCGGACGATAAACGAGTATTCATTGGACAAATATACAATACTAGAACTGACATGTAATTACATTTTCACGAAATTTGGGTCCATAGATCCTGAGAAATCAGTACCCAGAACAACCATCTGTGGCCGTAATAACTGACATGATACGCCTGGGCATTGAGTCAAACAAAGCTTGGATGGCGTGTACAGGTACAGCTGCCCATGCAGCTTCAACACGATACCACAGTTCATCAAGAGTAGTGACTGGGGTATTGTGACGAGCCAGTTGCTCGGCCACCATTGACCAGACGCTTTCAATTGGTGAGAGATCTGGAGAATGTGCTGGCCAGGGCAGCAGTCGAACATTTTTCTGTATCCAGAGAGTCTCGTACAGGACCTGCAACATGCGGTCGTGCATTATCCTGCTGAAATGTAGGGTTTCGCCGGGATCGAATGAAGGGTAGAGCCACGGATTGTAACACATCTTAAATGTAAAGTCCACTGTTCAAAGTGTCGTCATTGCGAACAGGAGGTGAGCGAGACGTGTAACCAATGACACCCCATACCATCAAGCTAGGTGATATGTCAGTATGGCGATGACAAATACACGCTTCCAATGTGCGTTCACCGCGATGTCGCCAAACACGGATGCGACCATCATGATGCTGTAAACAGAATCTGTATGCATCCGAAAAAATGACGTTTTGCCATTCGTGCACCCAGGTTCGTCGTTGAGTACACCATCGCAGGCGCTCCTGTCTGTGATGCAGCGTCAACGATAACCGCAGCCATGGTCTCCGAGCTGATAGTCCATGCTGCTGCAAACGTCGAACTGTTCGTGCAGATGGTTGTTGTCTTGCAAACGTCCCCATCTGTTGACTCAGGGATCGAGACGTGGCTGCACGATCCGTTACAGCCATGCGGATAAGATGCCTGTCATCTCGACTGCTAGTGATACGAGGCCGTTGGGATCCAGCACGGCGTTCCGTATTACCCTCCTGAACCCACCGATTCCATATTCTGCTAACAGTCATGTGATCTCTACCAACGCGAGCAGCAATGTCGCGATATGATAAATCGCAATCGCGATAGGGTACAGTCCGACCTTTATCAAAGTCGGAAAGGTGACGGTACGCATTTCTGCTCCTTACACGAGGCATCACAACAACGTTTCACCAGGCAACGCCGGTCAACTGCTGTTTGTGTATGAGAAATCGGTTAGAACCTTTCCTCATGTCAGCACGTTTTAGGTGTCTCCACCGGCGCCAACCTTGTGTGAATGCTCTGAAAAGTTAATCATTTGCATATCACAGCATCTTCTTCCTATCGGTTAAATTTCGCATCTGTAGGACGTCATCTTCGTGGTGTAGCAATTTTAATGGCCAGTAGTGTATTTCAAAGTTGATCGTTTCATCATGGGGAGGACATCAAACTGAACAACCCTTTCAGAGTCCCAGGAGCCCTCCACCATGGCTCTACCGGCTAAAGTTGCAGTTCTGAAGTGTTTCTTCGGAGGAGAGGTGGTGTGGCGCCTCTCCATGGATCGCTGTTTTGTTTCCGGTTCGAAGTAATGAACCCATGTTTCATGGTCTGTGACGGTGTCCGTCAAAACATTGGCACAGTCAGCCTCGTAACGCGCAAGCAGCTCCGCACAGATGGCGCCTCGTTGCTTGTTATGGTCTTCGGTCAGGCGGTGAGGAACCTGGCGGACACACTCCTTGTAGTACCACAAATGGTGGATGGGTGTGCCGGAATTACCAACAGAGACGTTCAGTTGAGGAGAGAGGTCTTGAATTTGACCCGTCGGTCACCTCGAATGAGAGTGTCCGCACGTTCCTACATAGCAGGAGTCACAACTGTGTCCGGCCGGCAGACAGGCGGGAGACATGCGCTATCTTGCTGCGATCATGACAGACGCCACGCCCAACGACTCTCCGTGCTTTTATTCACTGCCAGATCTCCGTAGACATTTTGCAAACGCCTACGAATATCTGCTTTTCCACCAAAAAAACTCACTGATAGCCCTCTGCTTAGAAAGCACCTTCGTTATATGCGCCATTCTGAAGGCCATGTATAGTTCCACCACCTATCGGAAATTCGTGAAGCTATACACGTTGAAGCGGGAATATTCCACTATATCCCACAACAGAGTCCGCATTTTTCCGATCTAAATAGGCCAAGAAGAAATGTGTTGCATTCCTGAACGCCCTTTGCACTATGCACCGTTCGATCTATCTAGTAAGATGTGTCGCCCAATACCGTGACCTCCAGAAGTTCCAGCCCATATGTTCCTGCTTCGGGCATGGATGTGTGTGATGTCCTTAGGTTAGTTAGGTTTAAGTAGTTCTAAGTTCTAGGGGACTGATGACCTCAGAAGTTGAGTCCCATAGTGCTCAGAGCCGTTTGAACCGTTTTTGAACATAGGCGTAACTACTTGTATGGATACGAACTGGAATAATAACATAGGCTCTGTCGCAGACAAAGCAGGTTGCTGACTTCGGTTTGTTGGCGGGATACTGCGAAAATGCAGTGAGGCCACAAATAAGTCTTGCGTCTTATCTTAGAATGTTGCTCAAATGTCTGCGACCCAGAACTAATACAGGATATTAACGCATACAAAGGAGGGTAGCACGGATGATCACAACTTCGTTTGGATCACGAAAGGTGGAAAAGCGTAAAGGAAATTTTGAAAAATCTAAATTGGCAGGCGCTTGAATATAGACGCCAATTAATCTGCGAAAACCTGTTTAAAATTTCAAGAACCAATATTGAGCGTGGACGCCAGAGATATTCTCTGGCTTCCTTCGTATCGCTCGCGTAAGGATCTTGAAGACAATGTTGAATGAATTGCAGTACACACAGAGGTATTTAATTAGTTGTTCTTCAATCAAACGTGACTGGAACGTGAAGAAAGTCTTTCCAAGTACCTCTGACACGCACATCACATTGGCTTGCATAATATGTATGTAAGAGGGTAGTTCAATATGCGCCACATTTTTTTGAAAAGCCATTGATATACATAGACAAACGTCCTTGTTAGTGTTTCACATTTGATGTTTTTTCTCTGCGACAGTGAAGTTTCGAACCGTTCTGGCAGATGGCAGAGCCGTAGTACAGAGTCAAAATGGTGACTACATAGGAACCACGTTACAAGCATCGTGCTGTTATTGAATTTTTATATGCAGAAAAAGAAACCGTGGTGCACATCTATAAACGTTTGTGTGTAGTGTATGGCAATTCTGCAGTTGATAGGAGTGCAGTAAGGCATGGGTAAAGAAAGTTCTAGCCTCAGGAACTGCAGAAACAGAGCTCGATGATCAGCCACACTCGGAACGTCCTGTCACAGCCACTGCTCCAGACATGCCGAATCGTGCGGATTCCATTATTCGTGCCGACCGACGCATCACAACTCGACAATTGGCTCTACAGTTGCCGGTCAGTGTTGTAAGTGTGTCTGTAATGGTCGAGACTCTCGAATATTCAAAGAAGTGCTCACGATGGGTTCTACGAATGCTCACCGTCGATCACAAGATCCAAAGAAATGCCATTTCATCTGAATCGTTGGAGCGTTTTGAGACGGATGGAGTGACTTTTCTGTCACGGATCGTTCCAGGCGACAAAAGCTGGGTGCACCAGTTTGCGCCGGAAACAAAAAGGCAGTCCATGGAGTGGCATCATCCTCATTCACCACAAAAGAAGACATTCAAGACAACCTTCTCTGGAGGAAAAGTCATGATGGCAGTCTTCAGACACCGAGATGGCGCCATTCTCGTGTATGCGATGCCAAGATGGTCAATCATCAGTTCAGAGGCATACGTGAAGACTCCGAATAAACTGAAGAACCGTTTTCGACGTGTTAGATCCGACAAGAGTCCAGCAGAAATGTCGCTCCAACAAGTCTGTGAACCTGGGAACACATCGCCAAATTGTGTTGGACATCACTGGCTCATCCAGCCTACAGTGCAGACCTAGCACCCTCGGACTTACATCTCTTTGGGCCACTTAAAGATTCTCTACAGGGAACACACTTTGAAGATGGCGAGAGTGTCAATCAATCATGCAGTGGAAACATGGCTACAGAACAAGAACGTTTAGGAGCAGGGAATACATGCTCTTCCACAATATTGGCATACGGCCACAGAACGTGACGGAGACTTCGTAGAAAAATAGGACATGGACAAGACATGTTGATGTTATTGTCAGCAAATTCTGACTCCTAACAATAAATATGTTCTGAGAAAAAAAAATGGGCATTACTTATTGAACGACCCTCGCAGATATAGTGTGGGTGTGACACAAATTCATGGCACTGTGAAAGGTTCATATTGGAGGGGACTGTCTAATTTGTTTCGCGAATCGGTTGTAGGTTTGGAGTGGAGGGACTGGAAGTCGCTGGAGGCGGGACGAGAGCCCTCCAGGGAAGGAATTAGAAGGAACCGCAGAGCACACAATGGCGGAAGGCTGTCGCCGCCCGCCGAACAAAGGACTGCAGTAGCAAGCGGTGCTCCCCCCTCCCCCCCCCCCCTCCCCCACATCATCACGAGCACCACTCTTGACCTGCCCTTGTTGTCCTCCGTTGATTTCTGACTTAATTGACAGAGAGTCTCTCAAAGGCAATCAGCATTGTCAGTGTCGACAACATGCAGACGCTGTACAGGGAAGTAGACTATCTCATCAGAAGTGTTTGGACACGTATTATTGGATATTAATGTGAGGTGTATCAACTATTTGCCTTTATATGAGCTTCAACTCTGGTGGGGATATTTTCAATGAGCTGTATGAATCTCTGTGGAGGAATTGTAGCCCATTGTTTCTCAAGAAGTGAAACAATACAATACGCGCCACCTCCTTTGATGCTGGTGGGACCATCTAAAGTGGTAAACACAAAATAATGTAGTGCACCCTCGACACTTCTGACTGCAGGCTTTACGAGGTCCATGATATAAGGATACTGAACACCCAGGAGACTTACTACTAATATCGTGTAATATCACATCTAGCATCGATAGTGGCCTCATTCCCGAGAGGAACAGTGTTCACAAGTCCTTTCTGGTATTGTTAAGAACCATTCAATATCACATAAAATATTTCTTTAAGACAACCGGTTTCAACAGACTATACTGTCATTTTCACGTTTTAAAATCTCATGTTGTAAAACATGTTTATTTTACACTGTCCCCACTAACAAGATGTCAGATAGATAAAAATAGCAGATAATAAAATTTTTGTCATCGCTAAAATATTTAAAAACACTAAGCACCTTATGTAACAGGTTATGTCCATAAACTTACTGCTCGCTGATACGTGGTACTTACTGGAATTAAGAAAAACGTGGAAGGGAGGACACACCAATATAACTTCCTTTTCACACAACCTGTTCATTTAACCATATATAAACTATGTTTTACAGATAATCGAAGCATTTAACCATAACATTTTCTGTAACAAATGATTCAAATGGCTCTGAGCACTATGGGACTTAACAGTTGAGGTCATCAGTCCCATAAACTTAGAACTACTTAAACCTAACTAACCTAAGGACATCGCACACATCCATGCCCCGAGGCAGGATTCGAACCTGCGACCGTAGCAGCCGCGTGGTTCCGGACTGACATGCCTAGAACCGCGCGGCCACCGCGGCCGGCTTTCTTTAACAAAATCAACAAATTTGCAAAATTCTTTTGACCTTAAACCTTAAGTTGAATAAGCTTTTAATCTTTGCAAAACAAATCCGAAGTGTTGTATTGCAAAACAGTCAAAACAATATGATAATGATTACAAGACGGCCGGACCTGCAGCCTGCCCATTATCGGCTGAAACAGCTGTGTTTACTACCGCGCTGGACACAGTCTGTCTTACTAATTGCACTTCCGCAACACATGAAAACTATATAAGCACCGTTGATGACAAGAGTGATTCAGTTACTCAAAACAAATGACTTAACTTTTAATTTGGAAGCTGTATGTCGAAAGATTCGGGGTTAAAATGCGCACCTGTGCTTAAAGGTTAAACATATTAGCAAAAAACTATGACAATGATAAGACTTCCTTCAAAGCAACCAACCTCTTAATTTCAATGGGCAACCAAGGTGCGTCTGGATCCCAACCCGTCCCTTCTGACAATTTTATTTTGACTAAAGCCCGGGTGACAGCGGGCTGTTAATATTTTGAAAGTTAAACTGATTGTCAATTATTCAGACCGCTCTGAAGGAACGTCTTAAAACATCACTTGTGAACACTTATTACAAGAGAACTCACTCGACGGAACCACAAGATCCAGCTAAATACACCAATAATGCCCTCTCTTCCAAACACAGAAACGAACAGCTTAGTACAACAGGTTGTTCAGACTATAGCTAATGACTGAGAAATTCAATTACAAGCAAAGAACTGAACTGGTTAACAGCTAACCCTATCCATAAGGTCCCTGTTTTGTTCAACGGCAGCCTGTGCCTTAGTACAGTTGTTCCGGCTGTATCTACGACCAAGAGCTGATTAATTACAACATTAATGATCGGGTACAAACCACAAAGGAAAGCCAATATAATAGCGGGACAATTTTTCAAACTACAACTAGTGTCTTAGTACAACACTACTGCCTATACGACCAAATAGCCGACCGAGTAAAACTCTGAGGGTCGGATACAAACCAGAAAATAATAAGGAGGGCAGGTAGACAAAGAAACAAATCACCACGAGGGTTACAGGATGTTACTCCCCTTTATCAGAAAGCAGTTCCATGGATCCACTGTGCGTCACAGCGATTACTAAGTAGTGCCGATGAAAGCCAGGTAGAAGAGGGCAGCCAGGCCACGAACGGTCGTCCGACACGAATGTTGCCAACCAACCGTCGGAATGTCGACCTGCTGTTTGTAGTCCACGGTGACCCCGGGGAAGTACTCCGGTATCTCCGCTCTGCGCAGGCCCTCCTTGCGCAGCTCGTGGCTTCGGGCGCTCGGACCTTGTCACAGTCTCTTATAGCAACGCTACCGGCAATCGTCAAACTTCGTGCCTCCCCCCTCTCGAGCCAGTGAACCCCATATACAGGCTGTTACAAAAAGATACGGCCAAACTTTCAGGAAACATTCCTCACACACAAATAAAGAAAAGATGTTATGTGGACAAGTGTCGGGAAACGCTTACTTTCCATGTTTGAGCACATTTTATTACTTCTATTCAAATCACGTTAATCATGGAATGGAAACACACAGCAACAGAACGTACCAGCGTGACTTCAAACACTTTGTTACAGGAAATGTGTAGTGACGTAACAAGACTGTTACGCCACTTGAGGTAGCCGATAGAAAGAAAGGCACGCGTACACACACGCCGACTGGCGTCAATTCTGGAACAGGATAACTATTGAATGGTAGCAAGAAAAGTACGTAGCTGCTTTATACTTAACTTTTATTATGTGATGAATACAGCGTTCTTCTTGAGACATTTATACTATAACTCTCAAAGTAGGTAAGGCTAATGGCGCCTTGCTAGGTCGTAGCCATGGACTTAGCAGAAGGCTATTCTAACTGTCTCTCGGCAAATGAGAGGAAGGCTTCGTCCGTATTGTCGCTAGCAATGTCCTCGTACAACTGGGACGAGTGCTTGTTCGTATCACGAGACCTGCCTTGTGGTGGCGCTAGGTCTGCGATCACACAGTGGCGACAAGCGGGTCCGACATGTACTAAATGGACCGCGGCCGATTTAATCTACCACCTAGCAAGTGTGGTGTCTGGCGGTGACACCACAAAATGTTCAAAATGTCCTCCGTAAGCGGGGATACATGCATCCACCCTCCGTCGCATGGAATCCCTGATGCGCTGCTGCAGCCCTGGAGAATGGCGTATTGTATCACAGCCGTCCACAATACGAGCACGAAGAGTCTCTACATTTGGTTCCGGGGTTGCGTAGACAAGAGCTTTCAAATGCCACCATAAATGAAAGTCAAGGGGGTTGAGGTCAGGAGAGCGTGGAGGCCATGGAATTGGTCCGCCTCTACCAATCCATCGGTTACCGAATCTGTTGTTGAGAAGCGTACGAAAACTTTGACTGAAATGTGTAGGAGCTCCATCGTGCATGAACCACATGCTGTATCGTACTTGTAAAGGCACATCTTCTAGCAGCACAGGTAGAGTATCCCGTATGAAATCATGATAACGTGCTCCATTGACCGTAGGTGGAAGAACGTGGGGCTAAATCAAGACAACAATGCCTGCCCAAACGTTCACAGAAAATCTGTGTTGTTGACGTGATTGTACAATTGCGTGCGGATTCTCGTCAGCCCACAAACGTTGATTGTGAAAATTTCCAATTTGATCACGTTGGAATGAAGCCTCATCCGTAAGGAGAACATTTGCACTGAAATGAGGATTCACACATTGTTGGATGAACCATTCGCAGAAGTATACCCGTGGAGGTCAATCAGCTGCTGATAGTGCCTGAACACGCTGTACATGGTACGGAAACAACTGGTTCTCCCGTAGCACTCTCCATACAGTGACGTGGTCAACGTTACCTTGTACAGCAGCAACTTCTCTGACGCTGACATTAGGGTTATCGTCAACTGAAAGAAGAATTGCCTCGTCCATTGCAGGTGTCCTCGTCGTGCTAGGTCTTCCCCAGTCGCGAGTCATCGGCTGGGATGTTCCGTACTCCCTAAGACGCCGATCAATTGCTTCGAACGTCTTCCTGTCGGGACACCTTCGTTCTGGAAATCTGTCTCGATATAAACGTACCGCACCACGGCTATTGCCCCGTGCTAATCCATACATCAAATGGGCATCTGCCAACTCCGCATTTGTAAACATTGCACTGAATGCAAAACCACGTTCGTGATGAACACTAACCTGTTGATGCTACGTACTGATGTGCTTGAAGCTAGTACTGTAGAGCAATGAGTCGCATGTCAACACAAGCACCGAAGTCAACATTACCTTCCTTCAGTTGGGCCAACTGGCGGTGAAACGAGGAAGTACAGTGTGGTGTCACCGCCAGACACCACACTTGCTACGTGGTAGCCTTTAAATCGGCCGCAGTCCAGTAGTATACGTCGGACCCGCGTGTCGCCACTGTCAGTGATTGCAGACCGAGCGCCGCCACACGGCAGGTCTAGACTGACTTCCTAGCACTCGCCCCAGTTGTACAGCCGACTTTGTCAGAGATGGATCAATGACAAATACGCTCTCATTTGCCGAGACGATAGTTAGCATAGCCTTCAGCTACGTCATTTGCTACGACCTAGCAAGGCGCCATTACCAGTTATATTGAGATTATATTAATGTATTAACACGAGCGATGTTCTCCAATTATGGATTAAAGAGATCTTCGTACTTCATTTGCAATTCTCAAGACATTGTCCTGTTCCAGACCTCACGCCAGTCTGCGTGAGCTAAACGCGTGCCTTTCGGCTACCTCCGAGTGGCTTGGCTGTCTTGCCAAGTCACTACGTACAGTACATATTGACGAAACTAAAATGAGCTCTAACATGGAAATTAAGCGTTTCCGGACACATGTTCACGTAACATCTTTTCTTTATTTGTGTGTGAGGAATGTTTCCTGAAAGTCTGGCCGTACCTTTTTGTAACACCATATATATATATATATATATATATATATATATATATATATATATTTATGCCAACTAACTTTTCCTCATATATATATATATATATATATATATATATATATATATATATATATATTTATGCCAACTAACTTTTCCTCATAGATATTGGCAGTGGGGCGGCAAGAGAGATAGTCGGTACCATACCTGAGCCAGTAACGCCAGAGAGAACAGCCTTCTAATATTCAATGGCACCGCGGCTCACTCACAGATGCTTGTTGCATCATACAAGCATGGTACTCAATAGCACGAGTCTTTACACATGCTGGACATATTCTTCCGGTTTGCAAACCACTCATTGATGATGAGACCTTGCAGAGCTAACATATTGCATGGGTGTTGACAGCTGCGTGTCACCTCTTGTTCTAGATAGTGTTAGACATTAACTGTCTGATTAAGTTCAGGTGACTTGCCAGGTTAGCCAACGTGTGATACCCTGTGTGAGTTTTCGTCAAATTTGGAACATATGGATGCAAACCTTGTGAGCACTGTGTTATCTACCGAGCGAGGTGGCGCAGTGTTAGCACACTGGACTCGCATTCGGGAGGACGACGGTTCAATCCCGTCTCCGGCCATCCTGATTTAGGTTTTCCGTGATTTCCCTAAATCGTTTCAGACAAATGCCGGGATGGTTCCTTTGAAAGGGCACGGCCGATTTCCTTCCCAATCCTTCCCTAACCCGAGCTTGCGCTCCGTCTCTAATGACCTCGTTGTCGACGGGACGTTAACCATTAACCACCACCACCACCACCACTGTGTTATCTTTGAAGATGGGAATGTCTGCAGCATGCTCATCGCTAAAGCATAGAAAAACGGGCAACACCTGGTCACTGCGAACATTGAAATAAACATCCTGGTTCATTTTTATAATAAGATGAATAAGTGAACCCAACAGAAAACTATTTCAAAACATCGGAGGGCCAACTCGAGCGTGAACTAAAGCTTCTCGGGGCATGAGGTCACGTGGTGTCTTGCATCATTTGAGAACAGGCTAGAACGGAAAACTGCGTACTACACTTCATACATCCAGTCAGATACTGTCCAGAGTCTGTGGTGTCTGTCCCACTGAAGACATGCCACTGTGTGTGACGCTGAGCGAGGTACATGTCTGCTAATGTCTACTGCATACAGTTCTCTTCGCAATGTTCTCTCGGAAACTGCTTGAGATGCACCTGTATTCACTGGCTCCAGCAATTTCTATTGGCTTCGGTTGTCATCAACAGGGCGCGTGTCGTATATCCTGTCCCCATCGGTTAGGTTCTTCTTACGGCTATCATTCTGACGCCATGATAGACTGCTGCGACTGACACACCATTCCTTGTGCATACATTGGACAGGACGCACTGATTTAGCAACCAGGCAACTTCATTCACGGTGTGGTCTTAGGCACGTTTCAACATGACAGCTCCTGTCTCCAACTCTGTCGCGTCTCCACTTCAAATGGTTGAAATGGGCCTAAGCACTATGGGACTTAACATCTGAGGTCATCAGTCCCCTAGACTTAGAACTACTTAAACCTAACTAACCTAAGGACATCACACACATCCATGCCCGAGGCAGGACTCGAACCTGCGAGCGTAGCATCAGCGTGGTTTGAAGCGCCTAGAACCGCTCGGTCACAGCGCCCGGCGGCTCCATTTCAATCCACCTTCCCGGGCTGTGTCTTTGTAATTGACAATCACATACATACCGCTTCACTGCCATTACTTACGTCGGCGTAGTAGAGTCACACGACTGCCTCGAACCAGTTATACGCTATGCACACCGCTGCAAAGCTATCCCTGTCTTCCTTTAATAGAATGACAAATATATTTCCCGGAATACTTACTTCATTAGGAGCGGAGTTTTTGATCATGTATGAGTTCTATGGAAATTGCGTACGTTTATAGCTACAAGGCGGCTGCTGTCGCCGACAGAAAAATGTCATTCCGATTGGTGAGACATGTATTCACCAATACAAAAGTAAGAGGAAATGGGGGAAAAACAGTAAGCTTGGTAGTGCACCCAAGATGACTCATATATGGCAGAGCTCGTATAAATGTCGCAACAAAATAAAACTACTTAAAAGAATTTCGCAACTGTAGTCATGGGAGGGCGGGCGTTATCTAGCGTTGTTACCAAGCATCTCGAAAAGTACTTGACCGATTTACTTCAAATTTTTACACGAAGCTCGAATGAAAATTCCGAATTTCAGCTCTACATAGGGTATAGATTTAATTAAAACGTATTCTATATTAATATATACACTCACGTTCAAAAAAAAAAAAAAAAAAAAAAAAAAACCTTAAACGACTAGGGATAGGACGTTCATATTTATATGGCTCTGAGCACTATGCGACTTAACTTGTGAGGTCATCAGTCGCCTAGAACTAGAACTAATTAAACCTAACTAACCTAAGGACATCACACACATCCATGCCCGAGGCAGGATTCGAACCTGCGACCGTAGCGGTCGCTCGGCTCCAGACTGTAGCGCCTAGAACCGCACGGCCACTCCGGCCGGCTCATATTTATAGGACAATTACATTAGTATGTTCGGCACCTCAGTCAGCATGTGTCCTGTTACCTAGTAAGCACAGGTTCCACCATAGGCCCTGATAACTTCATGGTATCGCCGCGTATAAGGCGCGAGTGGCGCCCTTTGGTATAGCCGTCCATTCTGCATTCACCTGGTTGCAAAGTTCATCAGTGGCAGTTGGCATTGGGTCACAGCGCTGCACCCGTCGTTGCACCATATGCCACACATTTTCGATTGGTAAAAGTCTGGTGATCTGGCGGGCCAGGGCAAAAGGCTGACATCCTCTGACACCAAGAAGGCACGTATTCGTGCAGAAACATGTGGTCGAGCATTGTCTTGCTGAAAATGGCTACAGGTCGCAGGATCTCATTAACGTATACGAAAATGGTATCTGTTCTTTCCATCATGTCCGAAAGAACAGATACCAACTTCATATAGTTAAGGCTAACCGGCCATTGACCTTCTTCTTCTGTGCTGGATGCACACACATTGCCGGAACTCTTACGGGACTCGGTAAGATTGTCTGCCGCGAGTAACGAGTGTAAAGGGCAGCGGCAGTACGAATGTAGTGTGTGGACATTAAGTTGGGAATGTGTCACGGGGATCGTGAAAGCGATAAATCCCTGCAGTCTCACTATCCTCTGTGCCCTCTGTGGCTCAGATGGATAGGGCGTCTGCCATGTAAGCAGGAGATCCCGGGTTCGAGTCCCGGTCGGGGCACACATTTTCAACTGTCCCCATTGATGTAAGCAACACCTGTCAACAGCTTCGTGTCTTAATTTAATTATCATTTCACTCATTGACGTAGGTCATACTGGTCACAACGCACTGGACACGCACCAACTGTGACTTCTGGCTTACCAAATAACACCCCACACCGTAAGGCCTTGAGTTGGCGCTGTATGTCCCGCGCGAATGCATTTACTGTAATGCTGCTCCCTGTCTGCGGCGAACCAAAATACAGTCATGATTTTCAAACGAACAGAACTTGGATTTGTCCGAAAACATTGTGTGATGCCATTCCCGTCCCCAGTCACGTCGATCAATACACCACTGCAGCCTAGTATGTTTCTACACACTCGCCAAAGGTAGGCGGAGAAGAGGAGGCGCGCGTAACCCATACCGTAATAAACGGCGACAAACTGTGAACCCTGACTGTGTACGAAGTGTTACACTGCTCCACTGTTGCGCTAGAGCCGAGAAGGACGAAGATCTATCCTGCAATGCCCTTCGGATGATGAGTCCATCTTCTCGGGTCATGGTCTGGTTGGTACGACCTGGCCCATCTCGTCGCGTTCCACGACCTTCCGTGCACCACTCTGCACACACCCGTCGAACTCCCGAAACACTTCGTCCCACACGAGCAGCAATTTCCCTTATGGATGCATCACATTCTTTCATGCCAATAACGTGCCGTCTTTCAAACTCACTGATGACGGTACAGTTCTTCCATATGTCTGCAACCTGCGCGTGTGCTCGAGTACACGGATCCACTACCTTCGGTGTTGCGCAGCGGTATCGTTGTTGACCTTGAACCTGCGGGCCGTCATGGTTCAAAAGCTAATCATTTTTACAGGACATACTAATGTACATGTCCTATAAATATGAACGTCCTACCTCTAGTTGTTCAAGGTGCTCTGTTTTTCTTAACATGAGCGTATCTGATGTATGACCAGAAAACATCACTACAAAAAAAAATCTCGACAGGTTCGTGACTGCTTTACATAAAAATTTTTAGACGATACACTTAAAAGTGAATGCGAGGAAGAAAATGCTGTGCTGTGCTGCGAAAATGTGGGGGTTTCGTTTTCTTTCCCGCAGTTACTTTCAGCTAGGAGGGCCTGTAAACCAGTAGATAAATTATCACGTCTCATAACACACAAATTAAAACAAGTTATTTAAGTGAAAAATTTTTCTACGCCCTAAAAATTATGTACTCAGCAATATAATGTTTGTTTTCTTTCTCTCCGTCAGTTTTACAGAAAACAGGAAAGATATGTTTATGACTTAGGACAAGAATACTATCACGGAATCTGAATCTTCTGAAACTTTGTAATCCTACCCATTCGCATATTAAAACTATGATGCAAAATACTGTCATTGAAGCTACTATCGCCACAAATCGAGCACCTGCACATGTCTTTTTGATGTCTCGTTCACCAGTGATCCCAACCGTTGTACTCACTTCGATTGCCGTTGAAGGTTTTAATTGCTATAACAATAAAGAAGGCTCGGGGGTTAGAAGTAAGAGGAAAAGGACAGAGATGGGAGGAAGGAATGGAGGTGAGGGAGGAAATGTACAGGAAGAATGGGGAGCAGATGCACAGAAGAAGGGGAGAGTAGGAAGAGATGAACAAAGTGAAGGGGGAGGAGGAGACAAGCAGAGAGAGAAAGAGAGAGAAGAGGTGGGGGACTTTAGGATATATATCATATTCCAATGCATATTTACTAATTACGAAGTATTTAAATTTTTAAAACAAGAGACATAAAAAATAAAATAATTTTTGACAGCCGCAAACAGAAACGACCAAATTCAATAATTATATGAATGCCGTGACCGCATTCCACATCAAATTACTCATTAAAAGGCATATGAACACGCAAAGCCGTAATATCACCACGAAGTTAGTGTCGCTGGAGGTAGTCGTCATCAATACGAGATGAAACACCGTACTGGGAACAAGGATGGAGCACTATGTTCCACAGACTGGAAGCCATGGCGTTCTGATCCTCATTTTGTTTATTAATGTAGCAGCCCCTAAAATTTCACCACGTGGGCGCCGCGAGCGTTCCTTTGTCCATCAAGAGGCAGTGAGCGATCTTTAATAATCGCGGCATCGACGGGACAGTAATCTCTCTTCTTCAGCAGGATGCCTGGAGCACTTTGTGTCGGCTAGATGAGAGAGCAACCAGTAAAAAGCAGCTTTCCAGAAGTTAATTTGTAGTAGATGTTGTACAAGAAAATTTACGACACATATTGAATTTTAACGAAACACAAGGTATGTATCGCCGCTTGTATTTTGAATGTACGTTCCACATCTCCTCCTAAACCGCTGGATCGATTTTAACCAAACTTAGTACACATATCACTTACTGTCTCGAAAGAAGCACGTAAATAAAAACTAACTTCCTTGTAACTTACAATTTACAGGCTGACAATTATTGAACTATATGAAATAAAATCGTCATAACTTCTGAAAGGTTTGCGTTAGGACGTTCAAACTACGCGGTTGGGCGCGGGGCATGATAGGAATCAGTATGCTCTGTATGGTTTCGTTTGGCGACCAAGCCCACTTTCATTTGGATTGGTTCCTCAATAAGCAAAATTGGCGCGTTTTGGGGACAGATTCAGCATTTCGCGATCAAGAAGTCTACTCGCCCTCAACGGGTGACTGTGCGGTGTGCAATGTCCAGTCACAGAATAAGCTGTGTGCGATATTTCTTGATGGCACGGTGACTACTGAACGGCACGTGAAGCTTTTGGAACACGATTTCATCCCCATCATCCAAAGTGACCCCGATTTCGACAAGATGTTCTTCATGCAAGGCGGAGCTCTACCTCATCGAAGCAGGAGTGTTTCACGTACTGGAGGAGCACTTTTGGGACCGCATTCTGGCTCTGGGATACCCAGAGGTCACTGGCATGGGCCTCGATTGGCCGCCGTATTGTCCGGATCTGAACACATGCGACTCCTTTTTGTGGGGCTGTATTAACGACAAGGTGTACAGCAATAACCCCAACAACCCCCATTCACGAGTCATCGACAGTGTCGACTTTCCGACACTTCAGCTGCTCATGCAGAATTTCGTTAGTCCAGGCTTATCGAACATGTCACACCAAATATCTGTAGTGACGTTTGCGTGTTGAATAAAGTGTGCGCACGCCGTAGTTTGTGACTAATTTATGTTTTTTTTCATATAGTTCAATAATTGTCACCTTGTACTTCCTGCCCACGTTGCCCTGTAACTTACGATTTTGTAGCTGCGCATGTCTGATATTGAAGTCACGTTGACTAGTTTCCGCTTCCAGGTCGAAGTAGTTTTATGTTTAGCCTGAAGTTGATAGGCTTGGCTTTCGGTAATCCTCTTGAGTGGGTGGTGGTCAGATCTCACTTAGGGAGAGTAATTTCCCAATGATTGCCAGTATTTCCAAAACATATTGCAGAGAAATTTGTAAAACTCCTCGCCTGAAGTAGCACCTTAAAGCTCTCGTAGAGTTCAGGTGGCAAGTTGAGCCCCTTCTCCCTCGGATGTTGCGTTTTTAAATGCTTATCATTTCGGAAGTCTGGAGGCAGCGATCCTTCGTGACAAACGTAGCTAACATTTCCAGTACAGAAAGCCTACAAAACATTCTGTAGTCGTTCCTGTTTGCGAGTGACTAAGATTGAAAAGTGATCTCCTATTGTTGTTGCAATTATCAACGAGGGTTACTAATAGTCAGTTGTAGGCTGTTCATAAAAAAAAGTTTTGCTCACCTCGATTCCCAGAACTCCTGAAGATAGACGTTGACTGTGGATACATTATCACACACACAGTCCCTTTGAGATGTCACAAAACCCGCCCAAAGATGGAAACAACCATACATGAGCAGCGCCTATTAGACGGATCGGGTCCGACAGCCGATCGGTTCCAATCATTCTACCAGAAAGGTGGTACACGGCTTGTGTTGTCTGTAGTTCAACCACGTCTAGACGGTCAACACCACGGTTTGATCGCGTCCGCATTGTTACTTTGTGCCAGGGACGGATGTCAACAAGGGAAGTGTCCAGCCGCCTCGGAGTGAATCAAAGCGATGTTGTTTGGACGTGGAGGAGATACAGACAGACAGAAACTGTCGATGACATGCCTCGCTCAGACCGAGGGCTACTACTGCAGTGGATGGCCGCTACCTACGGATTATGGCTGTCAAGCGACGCCACCATGTTGAATAATGCTTTTCGTCCAGATACAGGATGTCGTGTTACAACTGTGGGCAATAGGCTGCATGAAGCGCAACTTCACTCCCGACGTCCCTGGTGAGGTCCATCTTTGCGACCATGACACCATGCACCACGGTACAGATGGGGCCAAACAACATGCTGAATGGACTGCTCAGGATTGGCATCACGTTCTCTTCAACAATGAGTGTCGCATGTACCCTCAACCAGACAATCGTCGGAGATGTGTTTGGAGGCAACCCGGTCGGGATGAACGCCTTAAACACACTGTCCAGAGAGTGCAGCAAGATGGAGGTTCCCCGATGTTTTCGGGTGGCATTATGTGGGGCTGACGTACGCCGCTGGTGGTCATGGAAGGCGCCGTAGCGGCTGTACGATACGTGAATGCCATCCTCCGACCGATAGTGCAACCATATCGGCAGCATATTGGCGAGCCGTTCGTCTTCATGGTCGACAATTCGCGCCCCCATCGTGCACACCTTGTGATTGACTTCCTTCATCGCTCTACTAAAGTGGCCAGCATGTTGAGTCACGAACCCTATCGCTTGGGACAGATTGAAAAGGCCTGTTTATGGACGACGTGACCCACCAACCACTTTGAGGGATCTACGTCTAATTGCCGTTGAGGAGTGGTACAATCTGGACCAACAATGCCTTGATGAACTTCTGGATAGTGTGCCATGATTAATACAGACATGCATCAATGCAAGAGGACGTGCTGCTGGGTATTAGAGGTACCAGTGTGTACAGCAATGTGGACCACAAACTCCGAAGGTCTCGCTGTATGGTTGTACAACATGCAATGTGTGTTTTTCATGAGCAGTAAAAAGAGCGAATATTGTGTTTATGTTGATCTCAATTCCAATTTTATGCACATGTTCCGGAACTCTCGGAGCCGAGGTGATGGAAATTTTTTTTTTGGTGTGTGTATTTCATTCCAATGGTTAGATCTCAGAACCTTTTACTGCAAGTAGTTGGACAGTTACAGGACTCTTAATTATTGACTTCGGTTTTGTGAGAAGTTGAAGCCTCTTTCATTGGTCGAAGTGAGGGTGATGACCCTTATTCTTACATTGAAGCAGCAGTATAATAGCTAGAGGAAGCCTGGCCCATTTTGAACACCCTTAAACCCTCGTGACGTCACACGCGCACTGACATTGATCATAATTGCATGATATCGCAATCCAGAATGGCAGTAGCAGGAAACAGAAAAAATTCAATAAGGCGTCTCTGGCCTATATCTGATATGGTTGAACCCTCTTGACGTCTCTCTCTCTCTCTATCTCTCTCACACACACACACACACACACACAGTGACATTGACCACAACGTAGTAGCAGTAGCAGGAACCAAAAGAAAAAGCCAGATGACGGTCCTGGCCTACATACGGATATGGCTGTTCCGTTTTAATTACTTAAAAATGCTGGGCTGTGGTTGGCTGTTGTAATGGCCAATAAAACATTGAGCGTTGATTGGCTGTTTCTTTTCAATAGTGTTATTTTAAACAACTGCCCTAGTGGCGTCCTCGTGGATATTTTTGAATTTCACACTTGCACAACTCGGCTGGTTCCATTGGCTTGAGAGTTCAAGATCAGTCAAAATAGGCCAGACTGTCAATAGCTATACTACTTTTAGCAGTGGAGAGAACTAATCGACGTCCGCTAGTAAACACTCCCTTTTAAATCTGTGGAACAGTACGTCGTGTAATTAGTCTTGCGTGCCGCACACCGCCAGGAGTCCTTGAATTCTAGCTGTGGCCAAGATTGTGATTTTACATGACACAACACAGGCTACAGGATCTACATGATGACACTCAGGTTCTAACATACCCCTGTGGATGAGGATGGGATGAGAAGGTGTGACGTGTAAATATTCAATAAAGTGCGAGGATAGCATCAACTCCAAAGTTTTTGCAGCCGCTAAACCCATTGATGGGAATCCCGATTACATTTCATTCTTAGGGTTGGTTGAGGAGGGGGGGGGGGGGGACAAGTGACATATACCAAACTTGGCAGATATCATAATTATTATCCGAAAAAAATTACTTCACCAGATGCTGCTGTCACCCCTATGACAGGTGGTAGAGGTGAAAACAGAAGACGTAAAAGCATAACTCGGAAATTCCTGGAGAAATTTCAACCAAATTTGGAACATACATGACTCCTTCTGTCTATTGAAGTACTTTGCGAGTAAGATACCCCTCCTGCCACTGGGAGTGGGGGGTGGGATGAGAAGGGACGACATGCAAAACCGTTCGAAAATGACCTGTTGCTATTTCTTTCCCATTTTTAGTTCACTTGAAATACATGTTGAAGTATGTAGCAAGCTCAGTTCCTCATTTGTGTTTCGCAACGCGTCAACTAAGGTGCGAGAATAAGTTCTTCTTCTTCTTCTTCTTCTTTGTCGCTACAGCGCTTGATGTGCCTTGGCCTCCTCAACAGTCTTCCTCTGTACATCTCTTTTTTCTCCTTTTCTCTTCCATCCTCAGATTTCCGTCTTGGTAAGGTCGAACAACACATTGTCCAGCCAACTAGCTTCTGGTGGAACGTAATCTGGCCTTCATGATTTGTTTGGGCATCCTGTACTCTGTCATCCTCTCCACAAGTCCTAGCCAACGTATTCTTTGAGATTTAAAAAAAAGTTCACCATATCTTCCCCTTATACTCTTGTATTTAATGGTTATACCTTACTTTCCAACCCTCTGCCTCTCACGCGCCCGTACATTTTTCGCAGGATTTTCCTTTCAAATGCCCATAGGTTGTTCATATCTGCTTTTGTCACCTTCTACATTTCTGACCCATATGTATCTGGTGACACAAGGTAAACAGTATACTCTTAACTTGGCTGACCTTGTAATTAGAGAATTCTTAAATACCGGTAAGTTTGCACAATATGCTGTGTTTCATGCTCGTATCCTTTGAGAATGATTACCGCAGCCAGCCGATAATTTGGTAGACCGAATATCATGCAGAACGGCAGAATCACTTCTTCTATGGACACATCAACTCGGTTCCGAGAATTCCGGAACCTGTACAGAAAATTGCTCATAAGAACCACACAATGCACGTTGCACCACCAAACAACGAGACCTTCAGAGGTGGTGGTCCACATTGCTGTACACATCGGTACGTCTAATACCCAGTAGCACGTCCTATTGCATTGATGCATGCCTGTATTCGTCGTGGCATACTATACACAACTCCATCAAGTCACTGTTGTTCCAGATTGTCCCACTCCTCAACGACAATTCGACGTAGATCCCTCAGAACGGTTGGTTGGTTACGTCGTCTAAAACCGCCATTTTCAATCTATCCCAGGCATGATCGAAGAGTTCATGTCTGGAGAACATGCCGGTCATTCTAGTAGAGCGATGTCGTTATCCTGAGAGAAGTCATTCACAAGAACTGCACGATGGGGGCGCGAATTGTCGTCCATGAAGACGAGTGCCTTGCAAATATGCTGCCGATATGGTTGCACTATCGGTCGGAGGATGGCATTCACGTGTCGTACAGACATTACAGCGCCTTCCATGACCACCAGCGGCGTACGTCGGCCCCACATAATGCCAACCCAAACATCAGGGAAACTCCACCTTGCTGCACTCGCTGAACAGTGTGTCTAAGGCGTTCCAAGCTGACCAGGTTGCCTCCAAACACGTCTCCGACGATTGTGTGAAGGCATATGCGACACTCATCGGTGAAGAGAATGTGATGCCAATCCTGAGCGGTCCATTCAGCATGTTGTTGGGCCCATCTGTAATCCGCTGCGTGGTGTCGTGGTTGCAAAGATTGGACCCGCCATGGACGTTGGGAGTGTAGTTGCGCATCATACAGCCTGTTACGCACAGTTTGAGTCATAACAAGACGTCCTGTGGCTGCACGAAAAATATTATTCAACATGGTAGCGTTGCTATCAGGGTTCTTCCGAGCCATAACCGTAGGTAGCGGTCATCCACTGCAGTAGTAGCCCTTTGGCGGCCTGAGAGAGGCGTTGCATCAACAGGTCCTGTCTCTATCTCCTCCATGTCCGAACAACATCGCTTTGGTTCACTCCGAGACGCCTGGTCACTTCGCTTGTTGAGAGCCATTCCTGGCTCAAAGTAACAATGCGGACGCGATCGAACCGCGGTATTGTCCGTCTAGGGATGGTTGAACTACAGACAACACGAGCCGTGTACCTCCTTCCTGGCTGAATGCCTGGAACTGATCGGCTCTCGGACCCCCTCCGTCTAATATACACTGCTCATGCATGCTTGTTTACATCTTTGGGCGAGTTTAGTGACATCATTGAACAGTCAAAGGGACTGTGTCTGTGATACACTATCCACAATCAACAACTGTCTTCAGGAGTTCTGCGATCTGGGGTGATGCAAAACTTTTTTCGATGTGTGTATTTAACGTCTTCTCTGATGTCGCATGATCTAAAAGAGCGGGGAATAAGACATTTTTCTCAAGTTTCAGACGATACTGCAGGGTAAAATCCACTACGAATACAGGTGAAACATTTATACAAACATGTACGAAACATGTTAAAAATACGTGAAATATGTTCTGTATACATGTGACATACAGTATATATATGTGGATGTAGCCGCGGGCAATATGCTAGTACGCGACTAAACTGCATTTCAATTCGATACTGTCAACAAGTGGGTTAATGCTAACTTGAAGAAAAACGCATTTTGTAGCTATTTTGGATGAACAGGAAATAAATATATCGAAAACGCTGCTAGTATTGATAGTTCGCTGCATGGACGGGCAAATCAATTTCCATTATCTGTGAGACTGCCGTTTATTTCCTGTCCCCCACACCACCAGCAGTGAGTATTTTATACGCTCCCATGTTGCACAGCCTGGCACCGACAGAGCAAAAAACAAACACCCAGTTTCATGGTTCGCGGAACACGCTCTAGATATATCCAATATTTCGGTCGTATTGGTACGTTGCAAATTCGCTTCCACTTGTCTCACTGAGAGCAGTACAAGCTTCGTAAACTGTGCGTCTTGCCGGCTTCACATTCACCAGAGTGTTGCAAGGACGCTTCATGAGTTTGTGAACAGTGGCGAACAAAACTCCATATAGCCACAGCGATGGAGTAGAAGAATACGGCTCAAGAAGACACACATTTCTGATAAACACAGAGGGCTCCAACAGAAAACTTTAAAAAATATCCATGTAAATTCATTTTAATTATTTTATTGACGTTTTTCACCTGATACAGCGAAAAATGTTTCAGTATTAAATAATTGAAGTAAGGTGACAAAGAAATTTGGTCGGTAAGAGTACCAACCTGAAAAACAGTTTATAAACCCTTCGTAGGTTACAAAACTTTTCGTCTTGGTCACACGCTAATTTATTAAAACTGATATTCAGTTTTGGATTTGCAGTCATCATCGGACCTAAAAATAACTGCAGCTACACGTAAGGTGCATGGCCGTGACTTGCTGTGGAACCAGTGTCCAACACAGGGACTATGCGAACATACGTCCGCCTTTATTTTATCCACCAATAACTTTGGCCCCATTATCACGCGAGGTAATTCCCAGACAGCGTGTTTTTCGAACAGCGACTCCTGCGGAGAGGGTAGTGTCTTCGACCTCGTTGATAGTAATTATGTCATTTGTAACGCACTGAATGGTTTTGTCGTACGTTGTGCTGCAATCCCAATACATACTGAACTCAACAGCTTCTACAACAGTGAGGGAATCTTATTCACAGTTGGGAGGCGAACATGACATGTGCTTGTAGTGCTGTTCTGATTTCTGGCGGCCTAGTCACGTACTTTTAAATATCCTGTTGATATCAGAGGTGATATTGCTTCCTTCTGAACCTCATGCCATCTGTGTCAATAGTGGATTCATTTGTAAATATTAAACATCTTGATGTGAACTGTCAAAAATTTACAGGAAATGTCTGCAATATTATATCAAAATATTACGAAGCACTAAATAAAACAGCGCAAAATCGACGTGAAATCGATATTTTAGAATTTTACGTGAAATGTAAGCAGAACAGTCAAAAGACACAGTCACACCAGATGTTATCTATACGTCAGGACAACGTAGACGTAGTTGAAAATGAAAATCTTCCGAAAATGCTGCCATAATAGTCAATTAACGTTTTAAACAGTGACACTGCGACCTTACTTACAATGTCCTTTCAAGACATATATTTCACTGCAGGCCCAGCCACCAAGAAACTAACGATTCAGTTTTCGTTTTCGGTGTATTTGCTAATTTAGACACATCAAAGAAGTTTTGCATCACCTCGGTACCGAGAGTTCTGGAACCTGTACAGAAAATTGGAATAGAGATTAGCATAAACATCATTTCCGCCCTTTTTACTGCTCATGAAAAATAAACATTGCATGTTGTACAACCATACAGCGAGACCCTCAGAGGTGATGGTCAACAGTGCTGTACACACTGGTACCTCTAATACCCAGTAGCACGTCCCCTTGCACTGATGCATGCCTGTATTCGTCGTGGCATACTATCCACAACATCATCAAGGCACTATTGGTCCAGATTGTACCACTCCTCAACGGCAATTCGCCTCCCTCAGAGTGGTTGGTGGGTAACGTCGTCCATAAACAGCCCTTTTCAAGCTATCCCAGGCAAGTTCGACAGGGTTCATGTTGGAGAAGGTGGTGGCCACTATTAGAGCAATGTCATTATCCTGAAGGAAGTCAATCACAACATGTGCACGGTGGGGGCGCGAATTGTCGTCCACGAAGACGAATGCCTCGCCAATATGCTGCCGATATGATTGCGCTACCGTTCGGAGGATGGCATTCACGTATCGTAAAGCCATTACGCCATCCTCCACCAGCGGCGTACGTCGGCCCACATAATGCCACCCCAAAACAGTAGGGAAACTCCACCTTGCTGATCTCGCCGAACAGTTGCCTCCAAACACATCCCCGAGGATTGTCTGGTTGAAGGCATTTGCGACACTCATCGGTGAAGAGAACGTGATGCCAATCCTGAGCGGTCCATTCGGCATGTTGTTGGGCACATCTGTTCCGCACTGCACGGTGTCGTAGTTGCAAAGATGGACTTCATCATGGACGTCGGGAGTGAAGCTGTGCTTCATTCAGCCTATTGCACACAGTCTGAGTCGTAACACGATGTCCTGTGGCTGCACGAAAAGCATTATTCAACTTGGTGGCGTTGCTATCAGGGTTCCTCCGAGCTATAACCGTAGGTAGTGGCCATCCACTGCAGTAGTAGCCCTTGGGTAGCCTGAGCGAGGCATTTCATCGACAGTTCCTGTCTTTCTGTATCTCCTCCATATCCGAACAACATCGCTTTGTTTCACCCCGAGACGCCTGGACACTTCTCCTGTTGAGAGCCCTTCCTGGCACAAAGTATCAACGCGGACGCGATCGAATCACGTTATTGTCCGTCTAGGTATGGTTGAAATTCAGACAACACGAGTTGTGTACATCCTTCCTGGTGGAATGACTGGAACTGATCGGCTGTCGGACCCCCTCCGTCTAATAGGCGCTGCTCATGTATGGTTGTTTACACCTTTGGACGGATTTACTGATATCTCTGAAGAGTCAAAGTGACTGTGTCTCTGGTACAATATCCACAGTCAACGTCTATCTTCAGGAGTTCTGGGAATCGGGGTGATGCGAAACTTTATTTAATGTGTGTATATTCATACTATTTATTTATTTAAGTTGGCGGGACTGGGGCCTTGAGGCCCTCTCTTACATTTTACCGAAGTACTAATAGCAGTAATATTAGCGATACTACTACTGCTGCTAATAATAATGATAACAACAGTGACAATAGAAAATATGATGTGTATTATATTATTATAAAATTGAGACTTTTGACGCAAAGTTCTGAGGAAGAGAAATTCAAATACAGTGCGGCCTCTAGGGATTTTGGAAATTGAAGGTGTGATGAGAAAGGAGGATGTTTAGTTGTAATGGAGTACACGAGCAAGGCAAACGTTGGTGTTTCAGATGATTTGCCATTGGATGGTTTTTAAAGACGGAGCTTCATGTTTCAGTGAGCTGCCGTTATATCGGCTATGGGAAACACTCTAGTTTATACATCTACACCTATAATCTGTATAAGATTATGAAGAGCATGGCAGAGGTACTTCCCATTGAATCACTTTTTGGGTCTTCTCCCGTTCCACTTGAATGTGGAGTGCGGTGCGGAAAGAATAACTCCATGAACGCCTGTATGCGTTGTAATGAACCTTGTCTCCTCAGAACTTTCGCTTGCTTACCGAAATAATGTATTTATATTACTCATATCGATCCATTTCGTAGGATCCATTTTGTGCCATAAACATCAGTAGCCTGCATCTACATATATGCCGCACTCCTCTGTATGGTGCGTGGCGGAGGGTACGATGTACCACTACCGGCCATTTCGTTTCCTGTTCCAGAGCGAGGGGAAAACGGCTGTCTACGAGCCTCCGTATGAGCCCTAATTTCTCGTATCTTATCTTCGAGGTACTTACCCGCTGTCTATGTTGGAGGCAGTAGAGTCATTCAGCAGTCAGCTTCACATGCCGGTTGTGCAAATTTTTTAAATAGCGTTCTTCGAAAAGAATGTCTGCTTACCTACAGGAATTCCCATTTGAGTTCCTGAAGCATGTTCGTAACACTTGCATGTTGTTCGAACATACTGTTAACAAATCTAGCAGCCCGCCTCTGAATTGCTTCGATGTTTTTCTTCAATCCATCCTGGTACAGATCCCAAATACTCGAGCAGTACTGAAGGAAAGGTTGCACCAGCGTCCTATATGCTGTCTGCTTTACGGGTGAACCACACTTTCCTAGAATTCTCCCGATAAACCGAAGTCGACCATTCGCCTTCCCTACCGTAATCCTGACATGCTCGTTCCATTTTATATCGCTTTTCAACGTTATGTTTAGATATTTAAACGACTGTCCGCCCCCGGTAGCTGCGTGGTCAGTCCTACAGAATGTCAATCCTAAGGGCCCGGGTTCGATTCCCGGCTGGGTCGGAGATTTTCTCCGCTCAGAGACTGGGTGTTGTGTTGTCCTAATCATCATCATTTCATCCCCATCGACGCGCAAGTCGCCAAAGTGGCGTCAAAACGAAAGACTTGCACCCGGCGAACGGTCTACCCGACGGGAGGCCCTAGTCACACGACATTTAAATGACTAATGCTGCATTCGGGTTTGCTTTTCGTACTCAAGAGTCAAGTCAAATAACGTAAAAACAAATTTACAGTAAAGATAATATTGTAGATGATGAGGTCCCATACTCCGAGGAGCGTAGGGAACGATGCGGGAGACCCGCACCGCCGACTAGACAAGGTCGTAGCGGAGATGATTTGCCATTGCCTTCCTCCGACCGTAATTGGGATGAATGATTGTTATGCTTCATTTTTCATGCAAACAAAATTTCTGTCTTCGTTTATAACTTATTAGGTAAGAAGATCGATGGTATAACACGAATCTAATATTTTTCATATTGTCAAAATTTGTAATCTTTGTTATTAACCATTAGGCCTACAAACACGTAAAAAATTGTCTCCAGGAAGCATTATACAAGATAACTCTGAAAAACAATTTAAGTTAAGACAGTCATATTAATATCAATTTGGACAACATCCTGTTGTAGAACGTGCTGGCCGCTGGGTTCGTAATAAATAGCGTAAGCGGGTCAGAGTGTTATTATTAGCCACTGACCTTTAAAGGTACATAATCTACATCTACATCTACATAGATACTCTGCAAATCACATTTAAGTGCCTCGTAGAGGGTTCATCGAACCACAATTCTCTATTATTCCAATCTCGTACAGCGCTCGGAAAGAATACCTATATCTTTCCGTACGGGCTCTGATTTCCCTTATTTTATCGTGGTGATCTTTCCTCCCTATGTAGATCGGTGTCAACAAAATATTTTCGCATTCGGAGGAGAAAGTTGGTGATTGGAATTTCGTGAGAAGATTCCGTCGCAACGAAAAACGCCTTTCTTTTAAAGATGTCCATCCCAAATCCTGTATCATTTCTGTGAGACTCTCTCCCATATTTCGCGATAAAACAAAACGTGCTGCTTGCCTTGAACTTTTTCGATGTACTCCGCCAGTCCTACCTGGTAAGGCTCCCACACCGCGCAGCAGTATTCTAAAAGAGGACGGACAAGCGTAGTGTAGACAGTCTCCTTAGTAGATCTGTTACATTCTCTGCTGCCAATAAAACGCAGTCTCTGATTAGCCTTCCCCACAACATTTTCTGTGTGTTCCTTCCGCTGAGCGGGATTAGCCGAGCGGTCTGTGGCGCTGCAGTCATGGACTGTGCGGCTGATCCCGGCGGAGGTTCGAGTCCTTCTTCGGGCATGGGTGTGTGTGTTTGTCCTTAGGATAATGTAGGTTAAGCAGTGTGTAAGCTTAGGGATTGATGACCTTACCAGTTACGTCCCATAATATTTCACACACATTTTTTGTGTTCCTTCCAATTTAAGTTGTTCGTAATTGTAATTCGTAGGTATTTAGTTGAATTTACGGCTTTTAGGTTAGACCGATTTATCGTGTAACCGAAGTTTAACGCGTTCTTTTTAGCACCCATGTGGATCTCACACTTTTGTTATTTAGGGTCAACTGCCACTTTTCGCACCATTCCGATATTTCTTCTAAATCGTTTTGCAGTTTGTTTTGATCTTCTTATGACTTTATTAGTCGATAAACGACAGCGTCATGTGCAAAACAACCGAAGATGGCTGCTCAGATTGTCTCCCAAATCGCTTATATAGATAAGGAACAGCAAAGGGCCTATAACACTACCTTGGGAAACGCCAGGTTCTCTGCTGGAGTATCTTCTAAAAGAAGAAAATGGTTAAAAGCAGCACAATGTTCCAGCGACTTGTCATTTCAACAACCATGGACAAAATCTTCTAATAGGTTACACACGAACAAAGGCGCCAACCCAGACACAATGACAGACTTTGCAATATAATTACTATTTATCTGCAAATATAATGTTTCTGACTTACTGAATTATTTAAACGTTGTTCATACTATAAAATAGTAAGTACAACTTAATAATTTTTGCTTCGTCATATGTGGACGACAGGTAAGGGATTTGCATTGTAGCGCGCTGTAGTTGGCCTTGCCTTTGCGACCTCTGTGATAGCGGTATGTAAAGGGTCCCAGTACATTCCTAGATTGGTGACTAAAAAGCTGGTTCTTGAAACATTATAAGCAGGCTTTCACGGGATAGTTTGCGTTTATCTACAGGTGTCTGCCAGTTAAGCTGTTTCAGCATCTTCATGATGCTGTTCCGTAGGCCAAACAAACCTGTGAACATTCGTGCAGCCCTTCTTTTTATACGTTAGTCCTGTTTCATATGGGTCCAACCTACTTGAGCAATATTCTAGGATAGGACTCGCGAAGTGGCTCTGGGGACTTGGGACTTAACTTCTGTGGTCATCAGTCCCCTAGAACTTAGAACTACTTAAACCTAACTAACCTAAGGACATCACATACACCCATGCCCGAGGCAGGATTCTAACCTGCGACCGTAGCGGTCGCGCCGTTCCAGACTGTAGCGCCTAGAACCGCTCGGCCACTCCGACCGGCGGACTCGCAAATGATCTGTAAGCAATGTTCTTTGTAGACCACCCATTTTCCTAGTATCATACCAATGAATCCTACCAATTCTGCCAACTGCTTAGCTAGGACTGATAGGACTGAGTCTATGTGATGCTTCTACTTCTTATCCGTACACGTAGTGGTTTGTATGAGTTGGCTGAATCCAACATTGACTCACTGGTATTGTAGTCATATTGTACCACGGGTTTTCGTTTTGTTACGTACACAGTTTTGCATTTACGAAAATTTATAGGAACTCGCAGTCATTGAACCATTTTCAAATTTTGCCAAGATCTAATTAAATATTTCTGCAGCTTTTCCGGGACAATAGGGGAGACCCCGGCAAGTTGTCCGTTTTAGCGGATACAGTTTTTAATTAATTCATTTTTGAAGATAGTTTGTTTTGTTTTGCATATATTAATATAAAACGATCCTACCTACTCTGCCTTCTGACTGATTAACCACATAGACTGTTTCCCGATAGGTTAAGACTGTTTTATTAAAGTTTGTGGAACCCGTAAGTCTTAAATATGATCCACAACAGCTCCGGTTGTCACCAACAAGCATGAGCAAAATCAATGTCCTCCTCACGTAGAACGCTTGAACGGTGACAAGAGGACTATACTATACTGTGGTAAATACGTAATCAGTCCGTATGCAATATGACCGCGACTTTTCTTTGTGGGTGTGTGGTAATAATGAAGTCTTACCGCCGTCAGCGGTCTCTGCTTCTGAGATAGGTGGTAGAACGAAATTTTCTCTTTATTTAACACTTTCAGAGGAGTTTGGGCACTCGCGTCCTTTCCACCACTGGAACCATAAATGTAAAAGGACTGAACACTGAACTGTACCAAAGTCGAGCCGAAATACGATGATCCCTGGTACATGCGCCAATCGGCATTGAGCGCCGGCTGCGGCAGCAGACCATTGGAGTAAGTCAAACGTGAACGCTGCTCTGCGCCTGCGGCGTTCGGCTGCGCTGTGCACTTTGCCACTTCTGTCAGACAACAGCAAACAACAGCTGCTACGGTCCCGGTACTCAGCTTTGGTGATCTTGTGCACCTGAACAAAACAGAACTCACCAAATGCATACTCAATAATTTACTTCGTTTTACTTTAACGCCATGTAATTTGATTCCACAAGACACATACGGCAGGGCAGATGGCTACAAACATCCACACTTTTCGAATTTATTTTGTGTGTCCTTCCTTTCATTTTTTTTCATATCACGCGCAAAAAGCGTTATTACTGAAAGATATTTATCTATAAAGTGAGTTGTTACCATGATAGAATTCAAGATTCGTCAATTATTATTTATTCTTAAAATTTCCAGTGTTAATTAATGGTAGTTGTGTCATTGCACGGTTCCGTTCAACCGTTGGACTTGAGTTGTTAAAAGTGCTGCATTTCTGACAGACATAATAAACCTTATAAACAAGTTCAGAAACAAAGAGTGAGTCGAGTTGTAATTTATTTAAAAAACTAAGTACGAGCGTATATGTCACGTGGAAGGAAGGAAACATAAAATGTGAACATCCAGTCATATGCAACGAACCTTGGTAAGTCATTTTTATTGATGGACAAGGAAATAAATACATCCATAGCGATAGCAAATTTGACAAAATGGAGAATTTATTCAAGGGCTATTTCCAAAAGTATTCGTCCTCTCATATATATTTTTTTTAAATTTACAATCTGAAAATTTGATCTCAATTAGAAAAATTAATATTTAGTGGGGTTTCCCTTTGCAGCTATTACTGCTTGTAGTCGTCTGGGCATCGACGTGAGCAAGATTTCCGTCAGAGGGGCTGGAATTTTGTCCCATTTCTCTTGAAGTGCTTCTTTTAGGTCTCTCTTATTAGAAATGTCTTCTCCTATTGCTGCCTTCCAGTACTTTCCACAAGTGTTCAATAGGATTAATGTCTGGGCTGTGAGGGGTGTTAAGTTGATTTGGGGTATTGTACAGGAGGCACAGCCTTGTACTTAGAGCCGTATGCTTTGGATCGTTATGTTGTGGAAAAATGTAATTTCCTTCCAGACCTAATTTTTCGGCGCTATGATTCAGATTGGCCTTTAAAATGTTGATATACATATGGCAATCCATTGTACCTTCTATGAAATGTAATTTTCCAACACCTGCAGCACTCATACAGCCCCAAACTATCAGGGAGCCACCACTGTGTTTAACCGGTGGTACAAGATTGCTTGGCAACATCTTCGCATTTTTCTTACGCCACACCATTCGCCTTCCATCCGAACCGAATACGTTATATTCAGTCTCATCAGAAAATATTACTCTGTTCCAGAAGTCTTCCTTTTTGAATCTATGTTCCATCGCAAAATGGAGACGTTTCTTTCGATTCTGTTCACTGACCGAAAATTTCTTGCTCGCTACTAGGCCGTGATACCCATACGTTTTGAAGATATTTCTGATTGTGTTTGCACAAAACTTCTTTCCCCTAGACTCTAGCTCCCCAGCCAACTTAGCAACGCTGATTTTACGTTTCTTCTTCACTTCCCTCGTGATAAATCTCATTCTGGAAACATCCCCCAGGCCGTGGCTAAGCCATGTCTCCGCAATACCCTTTCTTTCAGGAGTGCCAGTTCTACAAGGTTCGCAGGAGAGCTTCTGTAAAGTTTGGAAGGTAGGAGACGAGATACTGGCAGAAGTAAAGCTGTGAGACCGGGCATGAGTCGTGCTTCAGTAGCTCAGATGGTAGAGCACTTGCCCGCGAAAGGCAAAGGTCCCGAGTTCGAGTTTTAATCTGCCAGTTTTAATCTGCCAGGAAGTTTCACAACTGTATTGCTGCTGATTCCTAAGAGTTTTATGGTTCCATGATATCTTCTCCACTATTGGAGCTAACTTCTGAGGTCATCAGTCCCCTAGACTTAGAATTACTTAAACCTAACTAACCTAAGGACATAACACACATCCATGCCCGAGGTAGGATTAGAATCTGCGACCGTAGCAGCACCGCGGTTTCGGACTGACATGCCTAGAACCTCTCGTCACAACGGCCGGCAATCTTGCATTTAATTGCTTCTTTTTTATCCTGCCGTCTTCTACTCTTGCGCTAAGTCTTCTGCTTCTTTGATGGTTTTAGAAAACTGCAGCAACCATACGGCAGCATTTCCTCGCAAATAATGACGTACTCCGATAAAAATTCCTGCCTCCGATTTTCTCCAAACTTTTCCCTCTTTCAATACCGTTAAAACAACTCATTTCTCCCCAGCTTAATGAAACTTTTCACCAATTTCAACTACGCTCGCGACAGATCGACTTAACACTTCCACCATCCCGCATTGAACTAACTGCTCACCAACTGTCTATCTCGCGTTCGTAAACCTTTTACATAGATGATATTTTCGTTAGTGGGCCGAAGCTTCCACAAAAGCAAAGAAAATATTCGAAGGTACAATAGCAATAATATTACAATTCGAATAACTGTGTTAATACCAATTTCACATCACGTACGTAAGATCACAAAATGAGTAAAGAAAATTTAAAAGAAATAATATAAAAAATATACAATTTTATAATGCCTCCTGTGGCATGTAATATTAGTGGGAGAGCTTGTTACATAAACATCGAAAGGGAATAAAATGTGACCGTCTCTAATAAATTCTCCTTATGTTGTATCTATTTGCATAATTTTTTATTTCAATGCAATTTGGGCGATTTTAGAGTAAAAATATCATCTTGCTGCAGTACTGGAATAACATGACACTCTCCACGCGTCATTATGACAATACATACAAATAAAAGCTGAATATCTTTTTAGAAAGTATAACACAGTATACAAATTAATCAAACACTGCTATGTATTTCCTATACACTGAAGCGCCAAAGAAATTGGTATAGGCACGCGTATTCAAATACAGAGATATGTAAACAGCAAAATACGGTGCTGCGGCCGGCAACACCAATAAAAGACAACAAGTGTCTTGCGTAGTTGCTAGATCGATTAGCGTTGCTACAATGACAGGATATCAAGATTTAAGTGAGTCTGAACGTGGGGCTATATTCGGCGCACGAGCGACGGGACTCAGCACCTCCAAGGTAGCGACGAAGTGGGGATTTCCCTGTACGGCCACTTCACCAGGAATTCGGTAAAACATCAAATCTCCGTCATCGCTGCGGCCTCAAAAAAGTCATGCAAGAACGGGACCAACGACGACAGAAGAGAATCGTTCAACGTGACAGAAGTGCAACACTTCCGAAAATTTCTGCAGATTTCAATGCTGGGCCATCAACAAGCGTCAGCGTGTGAACCACTCAACGAAACATCATCGATAGGAGCTATCGGAGTAGGTCCACTCGTGTACCCTTGATGAGAGCATGACACAAAGCTTTACGCCTCGCCTGGGCCCTACAAAACCGGTGATGATGATGAAGAAGAGGAGGAGGAGGAAGAGGAGGAGGAAGAGGATGTTTTGTTTTAGGGCCGCTCAACTGCTCGGTTATCAGCACCCGTACAAATGCCCAATCGTTACTCAGTCCAGTCTCGTCACATTCATGAATGATAATGAAATGATGAGGACAACACAAACACCCAGTCCCCGGGCGGAGAAAGTCCCTAACCCGGTCCGGAATCGAACCTGGGCCCCGTGATCCAGTCAAAACCGTCTTTGGGCTGTTGATGAGTGGGAACATTTTGTCTGGTGGGACGAGTCTCGTTTCAAATTGTATCGAGCAGATGGACGTGTACAGGTATGGAGATAACTCATGAATCCATGGACCCTGCATGTCAGGAGGGGACTGTTCAACCTGGTGGAGGCTCTGTAGTGGTGTGGGGCGTGTACAGTTGGAGTGATATGGGACCCATGGTATGTCTAGATAAGACTCTGAAAGGTGACACGTACGTAAGCAACCTGTCTGATCACCTGCATCCATTCATGTCCACTGTGCATTCCGACGGACTTGGCCAATTCCAGTAGGACAATGCGACATCCCACACGTCCATATTTGCTACAGAATTGCTCCAGAAACACTCTTATGAGTGTAAACACTTCCGCTGGCCACCAAACTCCACAGACATGGGGATTCCTTGCAACTTGCTGTTCAGAAGAGATCTCCACTCCCTCGTACTCTTATGGATTTATGGACAGCCCTGCAGGATTCATGGTGTCAGTTCCTTCCAGCACTACTTCAGACATTAGTCGAGTTCATGCCGCGTCGTGTTGCTGCACTTCTGCATCCTCGCGGGGGCCCTACACAATATGAGGCAGGCGAACTAATTTCTTTGGCTCTTCAGTGTGGAATAGTATTTCACGAAAGTGGTATTGTGTTGAAAATTAATATAACTTGAAATCAATGTTTCATGAACAATAATTAGTTACAAATTTTCATTCTTCAAAATCTGAGCCAACCTCATCCCAAAACACCGGGCATTTGCAACTCTATCCTGTCTTCTGGTGGCAGTTCAACATGATCTCATCAAATGCACAGTTCTACACTATATATTCTTTGGAAGATTTTATTTGTAATTTTAAACGTTGTTTTTCCACTTCGTGTGTTGTTTATCAATCAAGATCTGTTTTATAGGTGAGCATATGAAAATACTTGCACAATGCTCAGAGGAACTCCCCCGTTTTTCGTCAAATGTTTGAGCGGAGCGTAAATCAGACGCCCTATAAATTACGCAATGGGTTTCTGTTCGAATTTTGATACCCAAACGAAAAGTGGGAGAGTGGGAAATGGACAAATTGGGTATCAAGCTGACCAAAGTGTGGTCTAGTACTGCAAATAAAAAAACAAGTACGTTCACCTGGTTGAAAGTAATCAGGATAAGAACAACTTAATCAGCGACTAGAGTGAAAATTTTTGAGCCAAACGAAACTAATGGACGAAATGAGTATAAGATGAATTAAAAAATTGTTAAAGGAAAATTTAATTATTTCATGAGTACCTACTACTACTGGAATAATGAAGTGTCAGAAGGTTCTGCTCTTCAAGATCTGGATATTTTGCGCACTGAAAAGTTGCATTGGTGTGATGTTTAAGTGCCAAAAGGCTCGAGTACTTAATTTAGAACATTTAGAGAACATGAGACCAAATACGTATCGATAAGTTTCTCTCTTAAAGGACTAACTGTTTCGTGCGAAAAATGTTTAAATGTCAAAAACTCTTACTTCGGATCTGGTATTAAATTCAGGACGTTTAGAGAAGAGTAGAAGCAAGGAAAGAAAATGAGGTCCTCTCTGAACAAAAATAAGAAATAAATTAAAAATTTGAAGAAATGTCGTATGTTTTATGAAATGATTTGTTTATTAATTTTATTGGTTTATTTATTTATTTTTTACAAGTAGCCCACTATCTATATAACAGTTTGTGGGTAGTATTATTAATAATGCAATTCTAATAATACAATTACTACTGTGACAGTATTTTAACAATTCGAATGATTTGTCTAACAACAAGAAATGAAATAGATTAGAGAAACATTTGACGCGCCTTTGAATAATGCTGAGAGTCATGTACAGCAAATGAGGCACCGACTGAGAATTCAACGGTCAGTGTTTAACTTAGAATCTTATGATTTTAAAGAGTACTTGAAGATATTATTTTCGGTGGTGAATTGCATATACCATTCAGTCTGCTGTTGCGTAGCCTTGACATATTTCTATTATCTGTGCCTAAAGCTGGAAAACAGTTCCAACAAATTTTCAGCCGCCAAAATTTTTCAGTAGAGTATCCTTCAAACCGCAGGAAAGACAATACGCTATCTGAGTCGCCCCCACATTTGCTGTGCGTTGTTTCAAGTATCATTGAAAGGCAGGTAGAATGTTTCTCTGATCTGTTTTAGTTTTTACTTATTGACAAATCATTTCACAAAAATATTTTTTAGTCACACGTGTCTTTCTTCAGGTATAGGATCAAACTCGAAAATGCTTCAGAACAGTATTGGCTTAATGGGAGCAGCAGTTTTAGAAGATCGCTGTTCTTAACCTGATGTTCATCAGTGGATTAATTGGGAGTTTCTGTGGTCTGTGGGTCAACCTTAGAGTATTGCAGCCAGAGCAGGAGGATTTTCAGTTTAGGCATGACCCTAACAGCAACACCATCTGTGGTTCTCTCCGTAGCTAAATCGTGCTTATTGAACAGAAGGGGATCATGCAGTTCACGTTCTCATGTTCTTTGAATCCATTTACGGCATTGTCGACTGTGTCAGCTTTGAAATAACCAGTGCGCAGTAGAAGGGAGAGGTAGACGAGATCCCTAATGCATGCCTGTGCCCTGTCTTTCGACTTGAAGGTAAGCCATTTCGGATCTTGATGCTTTTGTGTCATCTCGTTGTCACTGTAGACTTGTACCATGGGAAGCAATGCTCCATAATAGTCCACATTAGCCTCACTGAAGGTGAAGTACAAAGTTCTGCAACATACACTACTGTGGTCGTTCTGTACTGAGTGACTCTGCACTAGAGGCTGAGCTAACTGCGACTGCGACTCCCACTGGGCTGTGACGACTCGACTCGTTGCCCCACTGGATGGCTGACTGGTTCCTCCGATCCGCGGCGGCGATCTAAATACTGGCGGCCGAGAGGGCATTGGAGGCGCGTTTCTTGTGAGCTTGTCTTTGGCCTCTCTCTTGACGGTCTCGCTTGTTCCGATGCCTGGTGTTGATCTTCTCACAACCTCTTTGCTGATCGCTGGCGACAGCTTACGCAAGCAGAGTGGTGATGGAAAATTTTTCAACTAATTTGGCCAGCAAGGGGAGGGGAAGTGGTGGCGTAAATTTCATGATTACCAGTCTATGTTCGAATGTCCTCAATGAAATTCCAATCCTCTGTACAGTGTCTCATGAAGTGAAGGCATGTGGCGCTATTGACGACAACATAGACATTAAATTCCGTGGCCCCTCAGTGCTATGCGAGAGGAGTAGGCTATGTCCCACTTTGGGTATCACCTCTCTCCCTTTTCTCGTCACCAATAGGACACAAACGTTACACTACTCTATAAACGCATCCATTACACTCATGTACACTCTACAGATACAAATATGGTACACCTCTCACATATCGGCAAAAACACCTCCAGAGAGCCACGTGGCACTACTGAGAGAGATCATCGTGTTCCGTGTATGGCTCCATCGCATCGTACTGCACCTGTAGCTGCAGAATGAACAGCAGTGGGCACCACTGTTACAAATCTGTTGCTTCAAGGATAACTCCAAGCCCGATGCCCTGTAGCGTGCATTCCACCGGCCCCTAACCACAATCATTTGCGAATTCATTGGTGTCAAGCGAGAGCTCATTGGAGGGCAGACTAGAGGCTAGTTGTGATTTCTGATGAAAGCTGGTTCTGCCTGGGCGCCAGTGATGGGCGTGTGTTGTTAGAAGGAGGGCAGCTGACGGCCTGCGAACGAGCTGTCTGTGTGGGAGACGCACTGGACCTACACCTTGGGTTATGGTCCAGGGTGCCATTTCGTATGACAGCAGGAGCTCTCTCATTGTTATACAAGGCATCCTGACTGAAAATTTGTACATCAGTTGAAAGATGGCAAGAACTATGCCCCTTATATGAAGTCATTAAAGATCACCTAACTCACGCTGAGCAAACAGTAGGGCTGAACAAAAATGACTGACAAGGCACAATGCATCTTGTAGAGGGTATAGTATGGACGTATTGGAATAATTAATGTCGGGTGATGGTTTTAAAGTAATTCACACGACATGAAAACTTTGTGGACACGCGTCAATTTACTGGAGGCTAGTTTACAGCAGGGAAGTGTTCAAGAGTTGACTGAGGATGGCTGAGAGCAGCAAAGGGAAGCAACAACAGGCAGCTTATGGCGGCTCAAGCTCTGAGAAAGTGGTAACGGGGCGCGGCCTCCAGCTGCCTTAAGATGAGTGACAGTGAGTGGGTGGTTGACCCCATGCTGGTGTACCGGGAAGCAGACGGAGAACTTGTACGCCTGTTGATAAATGTCCGTCGTCCCGTTTTCAGGGAAACATGCGAGAAAGCCGCGCAAAGCTACGGTGGAGTGTCAACAGAGGCCAAAATATGCGTGTTCGTGACTATAGCAACTTCACACTGAATTCACGGTCCGCAGAGTCTGAAGTAAATCAGGTGATGAGCGACAGAATGAAATACGCTGGCCTCCGATGGGAACATAGGAGTGAGGAATTTGAAGTACTCTCCTGGGAGTCAGATTTCCGAAAAAATTGGTGTTTTGTGCAGACGCTAACCTTCATGGGTGGCCTGGGAGGAGCTAAATAGCAGAAGTTGAGAGGAAGAGAAATTTTGTGGGAAATTGTTCACTTCGCAGAGCAGGCATTGGTCGGCGCTGGGAAGTGATCCACAATCAACACGACTTGCGCTGCAATTGGCGTAAGTGATTTTGTTGGAGGGGAAACCGAGGCGAAGAGCGGACTGGGAGAAGTCCCTGTAGTGGTCTTGCGTTCCCAGCTTGCCTAGAGTGCGGACGTGGCGTTCTTTACTCAGCTTGCCTGGGAAAGAGTGAGCATCTCTGCAGTTTAGGACCTAGCAAATGGAACGATTGAGCTTGGAGATAGGAAATTTTGGTTCAGCTATGTACTGAGCAAGATAGCTAGGAGTGAATAGATGAGCACAGACTTGCAGTACCACGAGGTCGACCGATGTCTGCACAACGACGACTCTCCGCCACGCTGTATTCGGTGATATTGCGCCCTCTCAGGACAGTGATTAATTTGTTGGATCACGTCGGCAAAGTTTCCACGAGGGTTTCATGGGCCGTGTATTGTAGAATTCTTCTTGCACTTCGCATCATGCCTGGGTCAGTCGATAGGAATTACTTTTGAGTTATCACGCTTTACTCCACGCAAACGCAATGTATTACCACTGCTTGTTAGGAGAGTCATGTAATGTGATGATTGAATGTCGTGAGTTAAAAATAAATCTGTGCTAATCGACTGCATCTGTTTTCAATCAAGTAGATGAAATCCCAACTCACTTTCTTAATTCATTTTATGTTCAACATTTGCATCTGGTGTTCAATAGCTGAATATAACATCAATGTGCACCCCTTTTAATTAAAAGGGATCAATTCTGAATCAATTAATGTCAACACCGCCACCGCAGTTCAATCAGGAGTCACAGGGCCTTATTACTTTCTTTGCGTTATCCGACATTGCGGCAGTTTTGCACTCTCTGTTGATCTGTTAGTCAATTACCTGTGGTGAACACACACCAAAACCAGATAAGTGACAGGTGTGGTGTTACACAGTGTGATGATTCGACCTGTTGTGCTGCCATTCACGAACAGCATTCCATGGGGTATTTTCCAACAGGATAACCCTCGCCCACATATCGCTCTTGTAACCGAACATGCTCTACACAGTTTCGACATGTTGCCTTGGCCAGCTCGATCATCAGATCCGTCTCCAGTATAGCATATGGGACATAATCGGACGATGACACCAGCGCCATCCGCAACCGGCATTAACCCTCCATGTATTTATCGACCTAGTGCAATTGCCATGGAACTCCATCTCACAAACTGACATCCACGGCCTATATAACACAGTGCATGCATGTTTGCATGCTTGCATTCAACAGTCTGGCGATTACCCCGGTTATTAATGTACCAAAATGCCACATTTGCAATGGCCTATCTCGCGCTTATGTTAACCTGTGATTTTCCAATGTTAACCTCTCAAATATGTTACCTAGATCAATGTTGCGATTTTGTTTTCCGTCGCTGTATTTAAAAAAATAGAATATATTTTTTACATTATAGCAGGCCAGTCCGTAAAATAAGTAAATCACTATTTATAATATAGAATGCTACTTTATATTCGTTGTTCAAACCCAGTTTATCATTGTAACAAACAACTTCTCTTGTAGTACTTCTGTACTATACAGAGCGTCAGTCATCTAACGCCCATTTTGAGTGTTGACTATGTTCAATGTACTGTCATTACAATATACTCTTGCTTTATAACAGGCTAATCAATGTAAAAAAAGTCATTATACTTTGTATATTATAGAATGCTACAATAGACCAGATGTTTGTACTTAGTTTCATCATTGTAGCAATAAGAGAAACAAAAAACATGTTGTACTACGCTGTTGCCCGGTCACGAAATTTGACAACGGCCGGGAGAGCTGTGTGCTGACCACATGACCCTCCATATTCGTATCCAGTGACTTCTATCGGTTGAGGATGACGTGGCGGTCGAACGGTACCGGTTGGTCTCCCGGTGCCTGTTCGGACTTACTTTCCTTTTATTGTGCTCTAGTACTTATCATATTGGTCATCTAACTTTTCATGTCGAATGCTGGTACTATTAAGTGTACAAATACCTTATCTGTTCTCAGTGTGACATAAAGCATTCATTGTTTATGTATGATATTCGTTTTGTAACCCAGCATTCGGTTGAATGCGATATTAGAATTTATTGTACAAATTTTACTTCTATTTTCGACTTTTAAATTAATTGCAGTACTCTGCTAATGATATGTTTTACTGTGGCCACAGCCGGCCGGTGTGACCGTGCGGTTCTAGGTGCTTCAGTCTGGAACCGCGTGACCGCTATGGTCGCAGGTTCGAATCCTGCCTCGGGCTTGGAGGTGTGTGATGTCCTTAGGTTAGTTAGGTTTAAGTAGTTCTTAGTTCTAGGGGACTGATGACCGCAGATGTTAAGTCCCATAGTGCTCAGAGCCATTTGAACCATTTTACTGTGGCCACACACTCTATACAGTATATGTAACTTAACATGTTTACAACTTTAAACATTTTTCAAATTTTTTTTTTACTCATCTGAAGCTACGCCACGTTTTGCAAACGCTCACTGTGTGTGCTGCCATAAACATAAAATGGTGTGTGTTACGGCAGCACTTATATACTGCATGTGCAAAAATGTGTTGAATTCATAATGCTTAACAGAAATACAGGACGAATTTGTCGCAGAGAAACAAATACTACGTAAATTTTCGCCACAGTTTGTTTTATTAACTTGAAGATCATTTCATGACTGTTCCTGCAAAGGTCAGAATGAAAAACTTTCTCGTAATTTTACCGAATTGTGAATGAAAAACTGTTTTTTTTTCATCTTAGCGCACTACATCAGAAACGTGCAAGACACCATCAGGTATGAAAGGGAAGCTGTAAGAGTCATTTGAAGATGGATTTCTAATAAGTACTAAACTGTTAAAGATTTGACTTAAATAAACTTTTTTAAACGTTACCCATGACTGGTTTCTGCTTAAGTCATAAACTTTATAATTTAACAGTATAAGACATGAATAAAAAGTGAGTGTAAAAGGCATATTGTCTGATGTAGTCGTGAGTAGCAAAAAATTACCAAATAACTTTATCAGTTATTCCACAAGAGCTTATTTCGAATGCTTGAAAACTATAGCACGTTTGATAGTGTACACGACAGCTGCCGTACGCATACTGAGCTGGCGGCAGATGTTTCGCTGTACGAGTTTTTAGTGACTTTCCCAGTGAAGCATTAGTAGTATCCGCATAGCGATTGTACCTAGACTTAAACTGAGTGAGTGGTTACTCAGCTGGCCGCTGTGGCCGAGCGATTATAGGCACTTCAGTCCGGAACCGCGCAGTTTTTACGGTCGCGGGTTCGAATCCTGCCTCGAGCATGGATGTGTGTGATGTCGTTAGGTTAGTCAGGTTTAAGTAGTTCTAAGTCTAGGGGACTGGATGACCACAGATGTTCAGTCCCATAGCGTGTAGAGGCATTTGAACCATTTTTAGTGGTTACTCAACTGACTCCTCTGTTCAACCCACCCTGAGCTTTCCTGCTTACATTGTACAATACATGGACACGTGTGTTTCAGCCAATTACTTGATACGCACATATCGCCCTGAACCCAGAGACTGCGTTAAGTTGTCAGGTCAACATTCCAGATTCCAAATTGGCAGGAGAGAGACGGCTAAGTTCGCACAACGAAATTTTGTCTCGAAAACTGGCAGAAAATCCAAAGAGATTCTGTCCGTACGTAAAGTGTGCCAGCGGAGAGACATATCAGTGCCTTCTCTGCGCGACAGCAATGGAAATACTATTGACGATAGTGCTGGCAAAGCAGAATTACTAAACACAGCCTTACCGAAGAAGACGAAGTAAATATTCCAGAATTCGAATCAAGAACAGCTGCCAACATGAGCAACGTAGAAGTAGATATCCTCGGAGTAGTGAAGCAACTTAAATCACTTATTAAAAGCAAGTCTTCCGGTCCAGCCTGTGTACCAATTAGATTCCTTTCAGACTGTGCTGATGCAATAGCTCCGTACTTAACAATCGTATACAACAGTTCGCTCTACGGTAGATACGTACCCAAAGACTGGAAATTTGCACAGGCCACACCAATGTTCAAGAAAGGTAGTAGGAGTAATCCACTAAACTACCAGCCCATATCATTAACGTCAATATGCAGCAGGATTTTGGAGCATAGATTGTGTTAGAACGTTATGAATTACCTCGAAGAGAGGTCTATTGACTGGCAGTCAACGCGGATTTAGAAAATATCGTTTTTGTGAAACACAACTAGCTCTTCACTCACACGATGTGTTGAATGCTATTGACAAGCGATTTCAAGTTGATTCTGTATTTCTGTATTTCCAGATGGCTTTTGACACTGTACCACATAAGTGGCTTGTAGTGAAATTGCGTGCTTATGGAATATCGTCTCAGTTAAGTGAATGGATTCATGATTTCCTATCAGAGAGGTAACAGTTCGTAGTAACTGACGAAAAGTCATCGAGTAAAACAGGAGTGATTTCTGGCGTTCCCCAAGATAGTGTTACAGGCCCTCTTCCATTCTTTACCTATATAAACGATTTAGGAGACAATCTGATCACCCTTCTTACATTGATAGGAGATCCTTTCGTTTATCGTCATGTAACGTCACCAGAAGATCAAAACAAATTGCAAAACGACATAGAAAATATATCTGTGAGCTGCAAAAATTGGCAATTGACCCTAATAGTGAAAATTGTGAGGTCATTCACATGAGCGTTAAAAGAAATCCATTACACATGATAAATCAATCAAATCTAAAGGCCGTAAGTTCATCCAAACACCCATGAATTACGCCGGCTGTGGTGGCCGAGAGGTTCTAGGCGCTTCAGTTTGGAACCGCGCCACCGCTACGGTCGCAGGTTCGAATCCTGCCTCGGGCATGGATGTGTGTGATCTCCTTAGGTTAGTTAGGTTTAAGTAGTTGTAAGTTCTAGGGGACTGATGACCTCAGCAGTTAAGTCCCATAGTGCTCAGAGGCATTTTGAACCCAGGAACTACAATTACGGACAACTTAAATTGGAAAGACCTATAGAAAATGTTGTAGGGAAGGCGAACCAACGACTGCGATATATTGACAGGACACTTAGAAGATGCAACAGATCTAGAAAAAAACTGCCAACACTATGCTTGTCCGTCCTCTATTGGGGTACCGCTGGGGTCCTTACAAGATACGGTTAACGGAGTACATCGAGAAGGTTCAAAGAAGACCAGCATATTTTCTATTATCATCAACTGGGGGAGACAATGTCACTGACATGATACAGGATTTGGGGTGGACATCATTAAAGAAAAGGCGTTTTTCGTTGCGGCGGAATTTTCTGATGGTATCTGAATTTCAAACTTACTTCTCCGAGCCCTGTACACTCCCAAATCAGCATGAAATTTAAACATTATTCTTTCTACTGTACCGTATGCACACATTACATAAAATTTCGTTATTTTCCATCTTCCCTAATGTAGCAGCACAATGGCCAGCACTGAACTTACGATAAGTTGTTTCATTTTCATCGAACAAAGTCAAAAAAGACCACAGTAAATACAACACACGAGATGTCTACGGTAGATTTCATGTATTAACACCAGTAAGACACTACCCGGGCGCCTAGTACTCTCTCCAGGGTCGGCAAACAGTACTAGCGATTGTAAACACTTTTATAAGTTTATGCCAGAGCCAAAGAAGGTCTGTCTGTTGGTCTCCCTGTCGTTCGGCATATTGTGTCCAATCGATCTGATTCTCCTCGCTAATCTGTGTACAGGGTGTAAATTTTAAGTTGACAAACCAGAATAACTCTAAAAAATAAGCTTCACACGAAAAAATGTGCAGAATCCCCCCTGCAATAAGAAATGGGGGTTCCCATTTGAAATTCTAAAGTTGCCTCCCGCCCCACCCGCAGGGGGCTGGGGTGGCGGGCTAATGTTAGCACCAGAAGATGACACCCTCGAAAATAATCAACTATGGATTCTACACATTTTTTCGTGTGAAGCTTATTTTCCGAGTTATTCTGGTTTGTCAACATAAAATTTACACCCTGTATATTAGAGATACCCGTATCAAAACAGTTAGTTCCTTAAGTTAGCCTTCATATGTAGACTTCAATTTGATACCTAGAAGAAGACATGCACGGTTTTATAGTTTCTGGTAACAATATTTTCGTGCGGGTAAATGATCTGGTGGCAGTCTTACAAGGAGAACGCCACTTCAGCAACTCGAGTGTCCCTAATCTACTCCAGTTTCATAGCTGGGGAAAGGGGACCTACCCTAACCATGTGCCATTTCTGACGGATCGCCACACCATTGAGAGATGAGGGCTAGACTAGAAGGCAGAATGAAAAATTCATACACGGCAGAGATTCCGTTCCCCTGACCTTTCGGTTGCCAGACACGACATTCGCTGCTACATGACGGAGTCTGACGTAGATCGTCATGATTATTCGCTGCTCTCTGGAGTTGAGGCGGCTGATCGCTTTATTGCTTTTCCAGGCAGGTGCCGCCCCTGTGTAGATGACCAGCTCCTATGTACACTGCTGGCCACAGTAAATGCAACACCAAGAAAGACAAGAGGTAGCACAACAAAATTTATTTTGTAGATAACATGTTGACCAAGTATCAAATGATTACGTTTACAGACGTCTGTGACATGTGGTTCCTGCCAGAATCAGTAGCCAGAGTAGCCGCCATTGTTGGAGATCACCGCTGCCACACGTCTCGGCATTGAGTCAAAGAGACGTTGGATGTGTTCCTGGGGTACAGCAGACCAAGCAGCTTCCACACGTTGCCAAAGATAATCTGGTGTGGCAGCTGGGGATGTAATCTGGGTCACTCGTTGAGCAACCATGGACCACATGTTTTCCATCGACGAAAGATCCGGAGAGCGAGCCGGCCAGGGAAGCAATTCAATCTGGTTATTGACGAAGAACCTTTGGACAATGCGTGCCACGTGTAGTGGCGAATTATCCTCGGCTGTGGCCGAGCCCTGAAGGTAAGGAAGGACAACTGGCTCCAGCACCTCGGATATGTAGCGCCGGCTATTTAAAGTACCGGCAATGCGTACTAGAGGCGTGCGATAGTAATATCCAATACCGCCCCATACCATAATACCCGGTGCAAGACCAGTGTGGCGGTGCATAATGCAGTTGTCCAGCATCCTCTCTCCACGGTGTCTCCACACTCGAATCCGACCATCGTGGTGCTGCAGACAGAAGCGTGACTCGTCAGTAAAGACAAAGTCATTCCATTCTGCCGTCCACATCCGTCTGTCATCACACCATTGGCGACTGAGACGTCTGTGGTTCTGCGTCAATAGTAGACGAAGCAATGGACGTCTTGCGGACAGACCACTCTGCTGTAAACGGCGTCGAATGGTACGCGCAGACACTGGATGATGCGTTACAGACGCAATGTGCTGTGCTATGGTTCTGGATGTCACTGAGCGATCCGTCACTGCCATGCGCACAATTTGCCTATCAGCACGTGCAGTGGTGCACCGAGGTGAATGCGATCGACCACGTCGGTCCGTCGTACCCTCCTGCATCCAACGGTCACATATCCGCATTACAGTTGTTTGGTTTCGTCCAACACGACTAGCGATTTCTCTGTACGATAATCCACAATCTCGGTAAGCCACTATCCTTCCTCTGTCGAACTCGGATACTTGATCAAACGATGCTCTCTGTTGTCTACGAGGCATAACTGATCGTCTTGTGAAACAACCACAAGGTAAACACACGTGCCGAACGTACACTCGTCGAAATCGCCAAGCCTTAAATGGCGCTATGAGGTGGCACCACAGGCGCGCGTGATGTGCGTCCGCGCTGAAATTCTAATCAGTTGCATATCTCATCGCTGCAAACCCATGGTGTAAATTTCACTTGATTCGGATGCTTCCTTCAGGGTGTTGCATTTACGGTGGCCAGCAGTGTAGATGACCATTGCGACGAAATGTCACTGCAAACGCCAATTACATAAGGAACATATAACAATAGATATATGACACACTCATCTGAAGTTAGCGGTAATAAGAATAATACACACCAACCTTATTCGTGAATCTGTCTATCTATTAGCAGAAATACGGAAAGTAGTGGTTAGGTCCTACGGGACCAAACTACTGCGGTCATCAGTCCCTAGGCTTAAAAACTACTTAACATAACATAAACTAACTTACGCTAAGGCCAACACACACACCCATGCCCGAGGGAACACTCGAGTCTCCGACGGGGAGAATCGCGCCAACCGTGGCAAGACGCCCAAGACCGCGCGGCTATCACGAGCGACATCTATTAGTGAAAACCGTATAAAAAATACAGTGAACCGCCAAAGAAATTGGTACAGCCATGCGTATTCAAATATAGAGATATGCATACAGGCAGAATACGGCGCTGCGGTCGGCAACGCCTTCATAAGACAAGTTTCTGACGCAGTTGTTAAATCGGTTACTGCTGCTACAATGGCAGGTTATCAAGATTTAAGAGAATTTGAACGTACAGGCGGCGCACGAGCGACGGGACACAGCATCTCCTAGCAAGATGAAACAAGAATTTTCCCATACGAGCATTTCACGAGTGTACCTTGTGTTGTGGACTGGCAAGACAGCCAATCCACTAGGACGTGAGGCCGAAGGGCACGCGTTTAAGCTCACGCAGGCTGGCGTGAGGTCTGGAACAGGACACGGAAATGAACTAGCAAAAAAGGTACGTAGCTTCTGGAATACTTAACTTTAATCCATAATTGGTGAACATCGGTCTGACGGTACGTGCATCACAAGATAAATAGCAAATGATAATGGCGCCTTGCTAGGTCGTAGCAAATGACGTAGCTGAAAGCTATCGTCTCGGCAAATGAGAGCGTAATTTGTCAGTGAACCATCGCTAGCAAAGTCGGTTGTACAACTGGGGCGAGTTCTAGGAAGTCTCTCTAGACCTGCCGTGTGGCGGCGCTCGGTCTGCAATCATTGATAGTGGCGACACGCGGGTCCGACGTATACTAACGGACCGTGGCCGATTTAAAGGCTACCACCTAGCAAGTGTGGTGTCTGGCGGTGACACCACACCTTGAATATCAGGAATCCGGTAAAACAGCAAATCTCCGGCACCGCAACGACCGGAAAAAGATCCTGCAAGAGCGGGACCAACGACGACTAAAGAAAAACTTCCAACGTGACAGAAGTGCAACGCTTCCGCAAATTCCTGCGGATTTCAATGCTGGGCCATAAACAAGCGTCAGCGTGCGAACCATTCAACGAAACATCATCGATACTTTCGGAGCCGAAAGCCCACTCGTGTACTCTTCATGACTGCGCGACAAAAAGCTTTACGCCTCGCCTGGGCCCACGGGCATCGACATTGGACTGTTGATGACTCGAAACATGTTGCCTGGTCGGACGAGTTTCATTTCATATTCTATCGAGCGGATGGTTGTGTACGGGTATAGAGACAACATCATGAATCCATTGACCCTCATGTGGGCAGAAGATTGTTCAAGGTGGTGGAGGCTCTGTAATGGTGTGGAGTGTGTGCAATTGGAGTGATATGGGACCCCTGATAAGTCTAGATGCGACCCTGACAAGTGACAAGTACGTAAGCATCCTGTTCAAATGGCTTTGAGCACTATGGGAATTACCTTCTGAGGTCATCAGTCCCCTAGAACTACTTAAACCTATCTAACCGAAGGACATCACACACATCCATGCCCGAGGCAGGATTCGAACCTGCGACCGCAGCGGTCGCGCGGTTCCAGACTGTAGCGCCTAGAACCGCTCGGCTACTCCGGCTGGCTACGCATCCTATCTGATCATGTCCATTGTGTATTCCGGCGGATTTGGGCAATTTCAGTAGGACAATGCAACACTCTACACGTCGAGAAACGTTAAACACTTTGGCTGACCACCAAACTCCTCACACCTGAACATTATTGAGCATATCTGGGATGCCTTGCAACGTGCTATTGAAAAGAAGTCTCCACCCGTCGTACTCTTATTGATTTATGGACAGTCCTACAGAATTCATGGTGTCAATTCCCTCCAGCATTACTTCAGACATTAGTCGAGTCCATGCTACGTCGTGTTGCGGCACTTCTGACTACTCGTGGGGATCCTACACGTTATTGGGTAGTTGTACCAGTTTCTTTGGTTCCTCAGTGTACCTGCAGCAGTTCCTGAGATTATCCTGAACCTGCCGACAGAAACTGCAATGAGTGACTTACTTATACGGGGTGAACCAGAACTTCACCGACAGACTTTCAGAGGTGCGATTATGGATCAAACAATAAAAAAAGTCTCGTAATCATTGGTTTTGAAATGCATGCCTTAGAAGCTATGACTTCGCCCCTGTAGGTGAGTAGCAAACGCGGATGAGTCCATCCGGAGGACACGGATTCGATTCCCGGTACTGCCATGAATTTTTCCTTTCCGGGAGGAAAGGCAATCGTGAAAGTAACATGCAAAAACTTGAACTCGTGTTTATAAGTTTTAGGTTGGTATCTGGGAAATGCGTAAAACTTATTTTGGCACCGAAAGATGTAAATATGAGTGCAGAGCAACAGCACAATGTGACAGTCTAATTCTGAATGGAAATTATGGATCTCACGCTACACGATGCGAAAGTCAGACTAGGAGGTACATCAAACTTTTGGCCTGCGAGAAAGTAATCAGTTTTCAATTAATTTACATCCGCCATCTGACTACAAAACAAATGGCTCAGATTGAATTTTGACCCTGAATATTGCTAATCTTTGTCTGTAGCTTTGCAAACAATCACTGTACCAGAACTGATATTGTAATTTCACAGCAAACGAATATAAAAATTAATGCACCCGAACTTCAGTTAAAATCTATATGAAAACTCACAAGATAGCACTTCACTGAAATCTTCTACTGGTATTAGGCCTCTGAACTGATATGATATCAGTTTCACAAAATACACACAATCGCTGTACCTTACAGTGGACATGAACTTTGATGGTAATTAAATTTATTGGCCTAACTGTACACCTGCTCTGAAACCTGTCACTATTAGGAATAGTGATCTGACTGCGCAGAATCAAATTTCATTTGCCGTACTTGCGATGTGCAATGCAAGACGGTTTCTTACCAATTTTCACTAAAATGCTTCTCAGTAAACAACGCGCGATGTGCAATGCGATTATATAAACACAGTTATGAAAGTAAATGAAAATGGGGAACTAATTTTTAGAGGACTTGTACGTGTATAAATGTTAAAAATCGATTTTTTTAATTTTTTTCTTAGAAAATTCTCTGTAGTTTTCTGAGATAGAAAAAGTTTACCTCCAGGAAAATGAAACAGAGAAAGTACCAAAATTAGGTGAATTTAAAAGTGGTTGCACGCACCACGACGTACCCATGGCACACAGTCAGCTCTGTTAAAAATAAAGTTTTGCTCTCAATGTTTCGTTTTTATGACTTTTTAGTCACTTAAGTTGGTTAACATGCGAAAGCTTTGCAGTTTCTTAGTTTTTGTTTACACAGTGAGTTTAGTCATTGTTTGTGTTGTTTTGGAGCGAATATTTTGTTTACATCGAATTAATTGTGCTCGTGAGTTTCTTATTTGTGCGTGAGTTTCTTATCCCACTTGAAAGCAGTCGGAAGACTTAAGACGTTCGAGTTAAATAACGTACATTTTATCGAAACCGGTTCACCAAACAGGTTAACTCTGCTAATACTGAAATACAACATGATACAACACTTGAATCAGCTTCTACTACTCCAAGTTCTTCGAAACTAAAACTGAAATGCTTAGACAATGGGATGACAGTATTAATGCTGATAACATAGAGACGCCAGCTATTGATTCAGGTTGTGTTATTGTTGAACTCTCTTGCAGTGTAAGGACTGTGGCAATAGTGGTGTGAAGGTAGGTGTAGAGATACGTTCTAGAAAAGGTTGTGCATTAAAATTAAGACTTGTTTTTAACTTTTGTGATTGAAGCGAATGTGGTTATACGCGTAGTGTAACGAAACAGAGTGTGTGTAACACAAATATTAAACTTGCTTATGCTATGATATGTATAGGCCAAGGGTACAGAAGTGCACAATTTTCTGTGCTCTTATGGACTTCTCTCCCCCTACAAGGTTTGACAAGTAAAATAAAATATCCTACAGATTTTAGAAGAAGTAACAAATTATAGTATGGAAAATGCTGTTCAGGAAAGTGTAGACATGAATGACGTCAATAAATGTATGTATGCAACGTAGAGGTCATAGTTCTCTAAATGGTGTAGTGACAGCTACCTCCTTGGACAATGGTAAAGTCACTGATGTGGAATGTATTACCAAGTACTGTCTTGGCTGTATTAGTGGAACTGAAAAACATAAATGTTTGATTAATTTTAGTGGTTATAGTGGAGGGATGCAATCTGAAGGTGTTGTGAAGAAATTTCACTGGTCAGTGGAGAAATACAGTGGGATGTATGCATCTTACCTAGGAGATGGAGTCTCAAAGCCGTACAAAACGGTTTGTGAATTCAAACCTTATCCTGACACAAAAATTGAAAAAATGGAATGTGTTGGACGTGTCCATAAAACGATATGTATAAGATTCAGGAACTTGAAGAGGGCTTTCAAGGTAAAGAAATCTGCTGATGAAGAAATAGACAGGTTGCAATATTATTATGGTCATAAGACAAAATAAAAATTTTTTGTACCACAGCTTATGACAGCACCAACTTTTCAGTAGTCTGCTTTAAAGATAATAGTGTAAAGAACTTACAGAAAAAAATAAACCTTCTCCTTTGTTTGTATTTTGAGTAATGTGTACCCATGATGTACATAAATAATTACCATGGTTTATTTCACTTGCAACAAAAAAATACAATTAAAAAAAGTGTGAGAGCTAAAGCTGTGGTTCATACATAAGATGTTCCCAAAAGATGTCTTAAAATATAGTAAGCATTATTGGGCTTACAAATCTTATTCTTTGAGTTACACTGTTTAGAAAACTGACAATTTTTTCAGTCCCCTTAACGACTCATGAATGAGAAAAACACTTCAGCTTTAACTATACTTCATTAATCCACGACCACAATACACCTTTTCATACAGTTCTCACACCTAGGTAAGTTAGAAAAATATTTCTTAATAACTTTCTCGTGTATAATTGCCTTCCTTGACGCTCATTTAGTTTATAAGAAACTATACAGTTACAAATATACGTATAAAAAAAGGTATGTTACATTCTTCTACTGGTATAGTCTCATTAAAAACTTTCCTTAAAACATAATCTTACAAAATCCCTTTCTAAAGAGTGCTGCCTGCACTATACGGCAGGTCAGCGACCATCCTCTTCAAACTAAGTATATAGTCTGACTGTCCATCACACACTACTGCTCTCTGCCGTACACTGACTAACATCTCTGGTCACAAACACAGACTCACAAAGAATATGACTATATCGATAGTACTGAGGTTGAGTACATTTATCAAACTCGCAATCTCATTCACAATTACGGCCAAAACTTCTTGAAAATCGTCTGGCAAGTTGGACAGTCCCCTTTCTAACTGAGGAGGTACATGAGCGAGTAGTGGCGGTTCAAAAAATGGCTCTGAGCACTCTGAGACTTAACATCTATGGTCATCAGTCCCCTAGAACTTAAAACTACTTAAACCTAACTAACCTAAGGACATCACACAACAGCCAGTCATCACGAGGCAGAGAAAGTGGCGGTTCAAAAGCGTCACGAAAACGGCCAACAGCTGGGAGAGCAGTGTGCTTCCCACACGCTCCCCCAAACCGCATCTAGTGATGGCACTGGTGGAGGATGAGATGGCGGTCTGTCGGTACGGATTGGGCCAAAAAAATGGTTCAAATGGCTCTGAGCACCATGCGACTTAACTTCCGAGCTCATCAGTCGCCTAGAACTTAGAACTAATTAAACCTAACTAACCTAAGGACATCACACACATCCATGCCCGATGCAGGATTCGAACCTGCGACCGTAGCGGTCGCTCGGTTCCAGACTGTAGCGCCTAGAACCGCACGGCCACTCGAGCCGGCACGGATTGGTCCGCCAGCGCCTGTCGACGGAATTTATCTTCTGCTGCAAGCTGCTCGCCTTCCGTATTTTCAGAGGAGGTAGTATGAACTAAACCACGGGTTCCAAACAAAATTTTCTCGAGGACCCGCTCATCGCGCATGATTGGTACCTTGTCATATCACAGTATCAAGTACCTAAAAAAGCAAAATTAGAGTCTTTTTATACATTTTCTATTTTTGGTACTTAGAAAAAACATTGACATATTCATTATTGAAAAAATATTAAGCTCAAAACTTTTTCAATTGAGCCATAATTGTTATTGTTAAATTTCTGATTATTGCTCAAAATCTTTGTCTTCAAATCTGGGTGTTTAGTATAACAAACTCCTCAAAAAATAAAAATTGAGTATGAACTGAAAATTACAATGAAATGAACACCCTTAGCTGCTTACAGTCTTTGACATACGTCAACGGGGACAGATAAAAATGTGTGCCCGACCGGGACTCGAACCCGGGATCTCCTGCTTACATGGCAGATGCTCTATTCCTCTGAGTCACCGAGGACACAGAAGATAGGGCGACTACAGGGATTTATCTCTGGTACGCCTCCCGCGAAACCCACAGTCTCAACGTATTGTCCCGCACTACATTCGTAGTGCCCCCGCCCATTATACTCGTTACTCGCGGCGCGTTGCCGACTCCCGAAAGAGTTCGGGCACTGTTTGTGCATTCGCACAGAAGAAGAAGATGGTCAAGTGGCCGGTGAGCCTTAACTATATACATACTAAGATCGGACATGTCCGAAAGAACAGATACCATCTTAGTATATATGAACTGAAAATTACAGGAAAAACTTAAAACTGAGTGTACTGGTCTTTCAAGTGTACTACACTTGAGATTGCATTGAGTAACATATGAGAAAATTAAGGAAACATTAATTTCATACAAGGTGTGCTAGTTTCAGTTGGCTCTAGGAAGACGTTAGACGCAGAAGTCAACGTTCGCTAAAGCTCTTCTCATGCAGGAAGCGGCCAAAACAAAAAATCTGTTATCATACGAAATATATTTAATATATTTTTATTGTAGTAGCATCTTGCGGACCCCTCTGGCATAGCTCGCTGACCCCTGGGGGTCCGCGGACCACTTGTTGGGAAGCACTGGGCTAAACCAAGAACATGTCCTGTAAGCATGGGCTCCGAAATTCATCCCTTAATAGCTATGAGCACTTGTCTCACACTAGCGCGGATGGATAAATGCTCGTAGCTTTTAAGAAATGCATTTTAGAGTCCATGTTTACCGGATATGGGGTTCTGTGTGTGTGTGTGTGTGTGTGTGTGTGTGTGTGTGTGTCTGTGTGGTGATACAGGTGGTAAAATCAGACGCATTGCCAACCGTCAGTGTGCTTGTGTACGTGGTCTCTGCATCTCCTGAATGTCGAGGTAATTCCAGCAGAAGTTCGCAGTTGTCACAAGGGCCGCCGCGGCCACACGAGGAACTTTGCGGCCAATTTCGGGGGTTCCCCTCTGTGTCAGACGTCCCTGCTTCTGCTGCTGTGGTTTACTGTCGCAGACGTGCTGCACGGCCGAGCCGTCCAGACAAAGTTGGCAGTACTGTGGTGTCTCATTTCAGTTCGGTGCAGTTGGTGACTGTGTACGCGCGGAGCATGACGGGAACACTGATTTCAGGAAAAGTCAGCGCTGTGAGTTGCAATTCGTTCTCATATGGTTCATAATAGCCCTATTAAACACGATACCAGACCCCCAATATGCAGGATTAACGACGCACTTAAACCATATCTGTGATGAAAGCGAAGCGACAGGTTAGCGTTCCGCGAAGAATATGTTAATTTCGCACTGAACTCAAGACTGCAAAAGAATGTGAAAGCATCACTTGAAACGACAAATTACTGTTGTTGTTGCCGTCTTCAGTCCGAAGTCTCCCCAAGCTACTCTATCCTGTGCAAGCCCTGTCATTTCTGTACAACTAAAGGAACCTACATCATGGGCGTACCCAGCGAGGGGCAGCGGGGGGGGGGGGGGGGTGGCAGCTGCCCCCCCCCCCCCTCTAGAGGATATTCGCAGTTTTTCACTAGTTTACTGTTTTATTTAATAAGAAATGCTGTAAGTTTTCTCGGATTGTACAAGTGCATTCTTGTATTTAAAATGTTTATTAAAAGCAGTTTTTCTCTGGTTTACTGTTTTATTTAATAAGAAGTGCTGTATGTTGTCTCGAGTCCTTGTTTCCTGAGACTAGTATGACCTGCCCCCCCCCCTCCCCTAGTTCAGATCCTGGGTACGCCCTTGACCTACATCCTTTTGAATCAGCTTACTGTACTCCTCTCTTGCTTTCCCTCTACTGTTTCATCTCCCTCCTCCCCCCCCCCCCCCCCCCACACACACACACTTCCTTCCAATACTAAACTGGTGATCCCTCGATGTCTCAGAGTGTGTCCTACCAACTGATCACTACTTCAGCTCACGTCGTGCCACAAATTTCTTGTCTCCCCAATTGTATTCAGTACCACCCCATTAGCTACGTGATCTACCCATCTAATCTTCACCGTTCTTCCGTAACATCGCATTACAAAAGGTTCTCTTCTCTTCTTGTCTAAACTGTTTATCATCCCCTTTTCATTTCCATACATGGATATACTCCAGACAAATGCTTTCAGAAAAGAACTCCTAACACTTCAGTCCATATTCAGCTTTAACAAATTTCTCTTCTTGAGAAACGTTTTTCTTCCCATTGCCAGCCTACATTTTATATCGTCTCTACTTTTGACATTGTGAGTTACGAGTATTTTGCTGCCGAAATAGCAAACCTCGTCTGCCACACCGAGTGTCTCGTTTCCTAATCTGATTCCTTCAGTGTCATCTGATTTAATTCATGTACATTCCCCTATCCTCGTTTTACTTTTGTTGATGTTCGTCTTATATCCTCCTTTCAAGACATTCTCCATTCCATTCATCTGCTTTTCCTAGTCCTTCGCTGTCTCTTACAGAATTATAATTTCATCGGCAAATCTCAAAGTTCTTATTCTCCCTGAATATTAATTCCTATTTCAAACTTTTCGTTTGCTCTTTTTCGTTACGGCTTTCTCAGTGTACAGACTGAACGACAACGGGGATAGGCTACAATCCTGCTTCAGTCCCTTTTCAACCATTGCTTCCCTCTCATGCGTCTATGATCTTATTAACTGCCGTCCGGTTTCTGCACAAGTTGTAAATAGCCTGTAAATAATACCTGCTACATTCAGAACTTCAAAGAGATACTCCAGTCTGCAGTGTCAAAAGCTTTGTGTAACTCTACAAAATGCTATAAACGTAGGTTTGCCTGTCCTTAAACCTATGTTCTAAGATAAGTCGTAGGGTCAGTATCAATCTCACACGTTCCTACATTTCTCCAGAATCGAAACTGGTCTTTCCCGAGGTCGGTTTCGATCAGTATTTACATTCTTCGCGTTAGTATTTTTCAATCACAGCTTGTTAGACTGACAGCGCCTTCTTTCTTTCCAATTCCAATTATTATATTCTTCTTGAAATCTGAGGGTATTTCACTTTTCCCGTACATGTTGTACACCATATGGATGAGTACTGCGATGGCTGGCTCTCCAAAGACTATTAGCAATTCTGACGGAATGTCGTCTACTGTCGGGGTCTTGTTTCGATTCAGGTCTTACACTGCTCCATCAAACTTTTCTCGTGGTATCATATCTCTCATCTCATCTTGAACTACGTCCTCTTTCACTTATGTAATATTGCTTCCAATTTCATTTTCCTTGTGTAGACCCTCCATATACTCCTTCCGAATTTCAAATTTCCCTTCTTTGCTTTGTTCAATGGACCACCTTCAAGCTGTCTCTCTACCGTTTCATTCGCGAAAGGCGAGCGGGAAATACGAGCACTTAAATTTTTCTGTGTGAGCCCTGATTTCTCTTACTTTATCGCGATGACCATTTTCCCCTATGTAGGTGGGTGCCAACGGAATGTTTTCGAAATCGGAGGAGAAAACGAGCTGCCCTTCTTTGAACTTTTTCGATGTCATCCGTCAGTCCAACCTGATGCGGATCCCAAACCGCTCAGCTATACTCCAGGATAGAGCGGACGAGCGTGGTGTAAGCAGTCTCTTTAGTAGACCTGTTGCACCTTCTAAGTGTTCTGCCAATGGATCGCAGTCTTTTGTTTGCTCTATCCACAACATTATTTATGTCATCGTCCCAATTTAGGTTATTTGTAATAGTAATTCGTAAGTGTCTGGTTGAATTTGCAGCCTTCAGATTTGTGTGACATACCGAGTAATCGAAATTTACCGGATTTCTTTTAGTACTCTTGCCAATAACTTCAGATTTTTCTTTATTAGGGTCAATTGCCACTTTTCGCACCGTTCAGATATCTAAATCATTTTGCAATTCGTTTTGGTCATCTGATGACTTTCCAGCTCCACTGTGATTGCATCTACGGTACAGTTATCTGCATCGCTGAGGCAAGCCATCCCACCGGTGGCAAAGTCCAAGGTTATGTTTTTAAATTTGACGCTTTACGAGTATGCCCTCACTATAGAAACGATTGTGTCTGTTGCTTATAATTGGGTACATTCCTGTTCGTACTTCGACCTGCCATGGTGGATATTCGGAGCTATGACATAAGTGTGTCTACATGGTGTCGATGTATCGAGAGATAAAGTGGTTGGAATATGGAAACACCAAAAACACTTCAAATTACCGTGCATAATATGATGTAGGAAAACCGTTGGCATTCAAAACACCTTCCAGTAGTCTCGGAATTGATAAAAGCAGATCCCATACGCTTTCCAAGGGAATATTTTAACATTATTCCTGAAAAATAGTGGCTTATTCAGGTAGCGACGAGGGGGGTGGAAAGCGATCTTGCACCTTTTTCTCCAAAGTAGACGACAAAGCCCCAATAATATTGAGATATTGTGACTGTAGTGGGCAGGGGGGATGCGACAAAAAATTCTCGTACTCTCAAAACCAGTTGTGGACGATGAGAGCTGTCTGGACAGCGGGAATACCGTCTTGGAAAGCAGCTTCACCATTGGAGAACAAATATTGTACCAGGGGACGTACCTGATCAGCGAAAATGGTCACATAATCTTGGGCAGTAATGGGACTTTGCAAAGTAACCATGTGACCAATGAAATACTACGATATGGCTGCCTCGAACATCACCGAAACTCTTCGGCATTTTACTCCTGCGACGTAAACTCTGCCAGAAGCTGTTAACAGTGTGAAACGAGACTCATCCAACCATATGACTTTCTTTCATTGCTCGTTAGCTCAGGTTTCATACCTTCGGCACCACGATTTCATGTCACTGGCATTTTCATCACTGATTAGTGATTCTGGAATTTCAGCCTGCGCTGCTCTGCTTCTGGAGCATCCTTCTACATCTACATCTACGTGATTCCTCCGCTATTCACGACAAAGTGCCTGGCAGAGGGTTCAATGAACCACCCTCATGCTGTCTCTCTACCGTTCCACTCTCGAACGGCACGCGGGAAAAACGAGCACGAAAATTTTTCCGTGCGAGCCCTGATTTCTCTTATTTTATCGTGATGATCATTTCTCCTTATGTAGGTTGGTGCCAACAGAATGTTTTCGCAATCGGAGGAGAAAACTGGTGATTGAAATTTCATGAGAAGATTCCGTCGCAACGACAAACGCATTTGTTTTGATGGTTGCCACTACAATTCACGTATCATGTCTGTGACACTATCTACCCTATTTCGCGATAATACAAAACGAGCTGCCCTTCTTTGTACTTTTTCGATGTCATCCATCAGTCCCACCTGATGCGGATCCCACACCGCACCGCACTACTCCAGAATAGGGTGGACAAGCATGGTGAAAGCAGTCTCTTTAGTGTACCTGTTGCATCTTCTAAGTGTTCTGCCAATGAATCGCAGTCTTTGGTTTGCTCTACCTACAATATTATCTATGTGATCGTTCCAATTTAGCTTATTTGTAATTGTAATCCCTAAGTATTTACTTGAATTTACAACCCTCAGATTTGTGTGACTTATCGTGTAGTCGAAATTTAGCTGATTTCTTTTACTACTCACGTGGATAACTTCGCACTTTTCTTTATTAGGGTCAATTGCCACTTTTCGCACCATGCAGATATCTTATCTAAATCATTTTGCTAGTCGTTTTGATCATGTGGTGACTTTAGAAGACGGTAAATGACAGCATCATCCACAAACAATCTAAGACGGCTACTCAGATTGTCTCCTATGTCGTTAATATAGATCAGGAACATTAGAGGGCCTATAACACTTCCTTGGGGAACGCCGGATATTACTTCTGTTTTACTCGATGACTTTCCGTCTATTACTACGAACCTTGACCATTCTGACAGGAAATCACGAATCCAGTCGCACAACTGAGGCCATACTCCGTAGGCACGCAGTTTCGTTAGAAGACGCTTGTGAGGAACGGTATCGAAAGCCTTATGGAAATCTAAAAATATGGAATCAATTTGACATCCCCTGTAGACATCACTTATTACTTCATGAGTATAAAGAGCTTCTTGTGTTTCACAAGAACGATATTTTCTGAATCCGTGCTTGACTATATGTCAATAAATCGTTTTCTTCGAGGTACTTCGTAATGTTCGAATACAGTATATGTTATAACACCCTACTGCAAATCGACGTTAGTGATATAGGCCTGTAATTCAGCGGATCACTCTTACTTCCCTTTTTGGGTATTGGTGTAACTTGAGCAATTTTCCAGTCTTTAGCTACGTATCTTTCTGTGAGCGAGTGGTTGCATATAATTGCTAAATATGGAGCTATTTTATCAGCATACTCTGAGAGGAACCTAATTTGTATACAATCTGGACCGGAGACCTTGCCTTTATTAAGTGATTTAAGTTTCTTTGTTACACCGATGATATCTACTTCTATGTTTCTCGTCTTGACAGTACTTCGTACTACTTTGATGCCGACAGGGTTCTCGAGTGCGACATTCAGTTCTGCAGCGTCTTTTATAACCGCCGTCCTCTTATTTTTCGTCACAGTCGTCTTCAGTGACCGTTTGTCGCGGTCATTCAACAAACACTTTCGACCGTGTTGTGACTTAGCGGATGATGTATTTCCTCGCCTCCCGTATGCGGCGTTAAGCTTCGATAACGTGTTTCTTGAACCATCGAACATTTCGACTCCCTTAGTTCCGGAAGCACCCTTCATAAGAGCGCCCACGATTTGCCCACTTTCGACTTAATACACTCACAACTACACTCATGCTCATAACTTAAGGATAATGATGATCATGGTGAAACAACGCTCTGGTGGGCGGTTTGCGGGTTCAAATCACCTCGGGGTGTGACCATGCGGTGCATTTGACCCGCGGTAGTCGCACGGTGGCGCTGGCAGCGGTCCACATACGCAGAAGTCTGTTGCTGCATGTGAGAGTACGGTGCAGCGAGTAAATGTGCATACGTTTTCAGACGTGCTAATGGTGACTGTGTGTTGAAAATGGGGTAGAATACTAGGGCGACTGGACGCTGATCAAACACAGCAGCACGTAGCACGCGCCCTCTGCGTGCCACAAAGTGTGATCTCAAGATTATGGCTACGATTCCAGCAGACAGGAAAAGTGTCCAGGCGCTACAGTACGGGGCGTCCGCAGTGTTCAAAAAAATGGTTCAAATGGCTCTGAGCACTATGGGACTTAACATCTGTGGTCATCAGTCCCTTAGAACTTAGAACTACTTAAACCTAACTAACCTAAGGACATCACACATATCCATGCCCGAGGCAGCATTCGAACCTGCGACCGTAGCACGTCCACAGTGTACAACACCACAAGAAGGCCGATATCTCACCATCAGTGCCTGCAGAGGGTCATGGAGTACTGCAGGTAGCCTTCCTCGGGACCTTACTGCAGCCACTGGAACAGTTGTCTCCATTCTACAGACGACTGAACACACATGGTTTATTCACCCGGAGACCTGCAAGGTGCATTCCACTTACCCCTGGTCACAGGAGAGCCCGTAAAGCCTGGTGTCAAGAAGACAGTACATGGTCATTGGAACAGTGGTCCCAGGTTATGTTCACGGACGAGTCCAGGTATAGTCTGAATAGTGATTTTCGCCGGGTTTTCATCTGCCGTGGACCAGGAACTAGATACCAACCCCTTAATGTCCTTGAAAGGAACCTGTATGGAGGTTATGATTTGATGGTGTGGGGTGGGATTATGACTGGTGCACTTACACACCTGCATGTCTTTGACAGAGGAACTGTAACAGGTCGGATGTATCGGGACGTAATTTTGCACCAATATGTCCGCCTTTTCAGGGGTGCAGTGGGTCCCACCTTCCTCCTGATGGATGATAACGCACAGCCCCACTGAGCTGCCATCGTGGAGGAGTACCTTGAAATAGAAGATATCAGCCGAATGGAGTGACTTACCTTTTCTCCAGACGTAAACCCCATCGAGCACGTCTAGGATGCTCTCGGTCGACGTATCGCTGCACGTCATCAAACCCCTTGGACACTTCAGGAGCTCCGACAGGCGCTGGTGCAAGAATGGGAGGCCATACCTCAGCAGCTGCTCGACCACCTGACCCAGAGTATGCCAAGCCGTTGTGTGCCCTGTATATATGTGAATGGTGATCATATCCCATATTGATGTCGGGGTTAATACACAGGAAACAGTGGCGTTTTGTAGCACATGTGTTTCGGGACGGTTTTCTCAACTTATCACCAATACTGTGGACTTACCGATCTGTGTCGTGTGTGTTTCCTATGTGTCTCTGCTATTAGCGCTTTTTGTGTAGTGCCACGTTGTGTGGCACCACATTCTGCAATTATCCTTAATTTATGAGCACGGGGGGGGGGGGGGGGGGGGAGGCGTCATCATTCTTCTGACTGGTTTCATGCGACACGAATTCCTCTCCTGTGCCAACCCCTCATCTCAGACTAGCACTTGCAGTCTATTTGCTCAGTTATTTGCTTGATGTATTCCAATCTCTTTCCTCCTCTCCAGTTTTTGCCCTCTACAACTCCCTCTAGTACCATGGAAGTCATTCCCTGATGTCTTAACAGACGTTCTATAAATCTTGAACCTTCTCCTTGTCAGTGTTTTCCACATATATCTTTCCTCTGCGATTCTGCACAAAGCCTCCTCATTCCTTACCTTATCTAAAACTAAACTAAACTCCTCCCGAACAAGCCACGAAGGTCCAACGCAACCGACCGGCCGCCGTGTCAACCTCAACCCATAGGCGTCACTGGATGCGGATGTGGAGGGGCATGTGGTCAGCACACCGCTCTCCCGGCCGTATGTCAGTTTACGAGGCCGGAGCCGCTACTTCTCAATCAAGTAGCTCCTCAGTTCGCTTCACAAGGGCTGAGTGCGCCCCGCTTGCCAACAGCGCTCGGCAGACCCGATGGTCACCCATCCAAGTGCTAGCCCAGCCCGACAGCGCTTAACTTCGGTGATCTGACGGGAACCGGTGTTACCACTGCGGCAAGGATGTTGGCCCTTACATTATCACTCCACCTAATTTTCGACAATCGTCTGTACCACCCACATCTCAAATGCTTCGATTATCTTCTGTTCCGGTTTTCCAACAGTCCATGTTTCACTCTCATACAATGCCGTGCTCCAAACGCATATTCTCAGAAATTTCTTCCTCAAATTAAGGCCTATGATTGATACTAGTAGACTTCTCTTGGCCAGGAATGCCTTTTTTATCAGTGCTAATCTACTTTTGATGTCCTCCTTGCTCCGTCCGTCATTGGTTATTTTGCTGCCTACGTAAAAGAATTCCTTAACTTCCACTACTTCCTGACCGTCAATCCTGATGTTAAGTTTCTTGCCGTTCTCATTTCTGCTACTTCTCCTTACGTTCGCCTTTATTCGATTTACTCTCAGTCCATATTCTGTACTCATTACACTGTTCATTCCATTCATGAGATCATGTAATTGTTCTTCACTTTCACTCAGGATAGCAATGTCATCAGCGAATCGTATCGTTCATACCCTTTCACCTCGAATATTAATTCCGCTCCAGAACTTTTTTTCATTTCATCACTGCTCCTTCGATGTACAGATTGAGCAGTAGAGGCGAAAGCCTACATCCCTGGATTGCATCCTTCTTAATCCGAGCACTTCTTCCTGGGTCGTCCACTCTTACTATTTCCTCTTGGCTGTTGTACAAGAGTAAGTCAATTATTACCCGCAATTTAGTTATATTTTTGTTTATTAGTACTGTCGTTTTACGTTGATAACTCATGCTTTGTTTATTTGTTGTTATATCTTTGCAATTTTCAAGCTGCTATGTTAGTTTCGTTATCGCTGCCGTGCTGTTAATCATGGCTGCTCGGCTGTCTATTTGCACCAAAGAAAAACAACGTTTAGCGAAAGGTTTTTTGTGGCCGGAAGGCGTATCAGGGGCCGAAATTCATCGAAGACTTTCAGTACAGTACGGGAACAGTGTTTTTCCACAACTTTGTGTCTACGAATGGATTGAAAAATTCCGAAAAGGTCGCGCACATGTTACGGACGATGAAGGAGCCGGACGACCGTTTACCGCCACAAATGAAGAAACCATTGAGCGTTCTCGTGAAATCATTCTCTTAGACAGACGGTTAACTATTGACGAAGTGGCACTTCGTTTGCAAATTAGTCACGGTTCTGCCTACGAAATCATCCACAACAGACTTGGGTTTCATAAGGTTTCTGCAAGATGGGTCCCAAAACAACTCACACAATTGCATAAACAAACGCGCTTGGACATCTTCAAAAACTAGTTGGATCGTTATGGTAACGAAGGGGACAACTCCTTAAACAGGATCATTGCTATATCCTGTGACGAGGGCCTCCCGTCGTGTAGACCGTTTGCCTGGTGCAAGTCTTTCTAACTGACGCCACTTCGGCGACTTGCGCGTCGATGGAGATAAAATGATGATGATTAGGACAACACAACACCCACTCCCTGAGCGGAGAAAATCTCCGACCCAGCCGGGAATCGAACCCGGGCCCTTTGGATTGGCAGTCTGTCGCGCTGATCACTTTTTTTTTTTTTTTTTTTTTTTTATAGGACGTTGCAATTCTTCGTGGCGGACGTCCCCAGACGCCCTTCGAAGTTCGTTATTGATCCATTCACTCAGTTTTTTTTTATTACAGAGGACAGCTAACCCTCTGACCGAACACGCTGAGCTGCCGTGTCGGCAACCACTCAGCTACCGGGGCCGGACTATGATCATTACTGGTAACGAAACATGGATCCATCATTACGAGCCGGAGAGTAAACGGCTGAGTATGGAATGGAAACATCCAAATTCGCCGTGCAAGAAAAAGTTCAAGATCGAGTCGTCCGCAGGAAAACTGATGCTTTCGGTTTTTTGAGACGCACAAGGTCCAGTACTGGAACATTGTGGGGAACGGGGCACAACAATAAACAGTGCACTTTACAATGGGATGCTTACTGCGAGGCTAAAGCGTGCAATTCGAAGCAAACGCCGAGGATTGCTGTGAAAATGTGTTATGTTGTTGCACGACAATGCCCGTCCGCATACTGGTGTCCACGCTGCTGAAACGCTTCAGAAACTGATATTTGAAGAACTGGATCATCCTCTGTATAGCCCTAAACTTGCCCCTACTGACTATCACTTGTTTGGTCCACTCTAACAGGCATTAAGGGGCCGTCGATTTTCCTCGGACGAAGCACTGAAAGAAGGGGTGCATTCCTGGCTCGCAGCTCAAGCGAGAACCTTCTTTTGTAAGGGCATCAGGAAGCTTGTACAACGATGGACCAAGTGCGTTCAAACGCAAGGAGACTATGTCGGAAATGATCTTCTTGTAAGTTTCCTGTTGATTACAATAAAATTTTATGACTACTTTGCGGATAATAATTGACCTACCCTCGTACATATTGTATATTGCCTGTCTCTCCCTATTGTTTACCCCTATTTTATCAGAATTTTGCACCATTTTATATTGTCGAATGCTTTTCCCAGCTCGACAAATCCTATGCAGATACAAGCGAGTGGCACTGAACACTGGAGAATTGTCTACGAATGAGCATTCGCTTGCGTTCGCTTCCGTTCGGTCTAGTGTAAATGGGGGACAGTGCCTTGATCTATAATTGAATATTATCCTCGCCGATTGGTATTTCTGCCTGCTGCATCAAAAAGACACCTCTAGCATTTACGCCTTTTCTCTTACGATAGTCTTCCACGTAATGGGCAAAGAGACGACGAAGCTGAATGTCGTTGCAAAATTCATCTCTACTTCTCGTTCAGCCACTTTGCGAGGAAACGGATCTCAGAACAAATCGCGGACGGAGATGCCGGAATATTGTATTGAATTATCTCCCGGAGTACTGGGGATGCTGCCTGACTAAAGAGCTTCGAGACAGGGCAAAAAACTTACTATTCCACGGAAGCGCATATCCGCTTCATTAACTATTTTCCTTTCTGCATTTTTAAAGCGACGTCACTATACGAAGGATGCCTCGAGAAACAGAAAAGACCTTTAATCCTGTGATCGCCGCCTGGAACGCTGCTATCGTTTTCTGTACCCGTTTTTCTGTCCTTCATCTTGCAGTATTCGTGTTTCTCTTAGCCGCGATCAGGAATAATGTTGGCAGTGTTCCCCATTCACACTAGAGTGTATGGAAGCGAACACAAGCTTATGTGATAGCGGAACAAACACTGGTAGCAGTTACTTCTGTAAAATATCTGGGAGTATGCGTACGGAACGATTTGAAGTGGAATGATCATATAAAATTAGTTGCTCGTAAGGCGGGTGCCAGGTTGAGATTCATTGGGAGAGTCCTTAGAAAACGTAGTCCATCAACAAAGGAGGTGGCTTACAAAACACTCGTTCGACCCATACTTGAGTACTACTCATCAGTGTGGGATCCGTACGTACCAGGTCGGGTTGACGGAGGAGATAGAGAAGATCCAAAGAAGAGCGGCGCGTTTCGTCACAGGGTTATTTAGTAAGCCTGATAGCGTTACGGAGATGTTTAGCAAACTGAAGTGGCAGACTCTTAAAGAGAGGCGCTCTGCATCGCGGTGTAGCTTGCTGTCCATGTTTCGAGAGGGTGCGTTTCTGGATGAGGTATCGAATATATTGCTTCCCCCTACTTATACCTCCAGAGGAGATCACGAATGTAAAATTAGAGAGATTCGAGCACGCACGGAGGCTTTCCGGCAGTCGTTCTTCCTGCGAACCGTACGCGAGTGGAACAGGAAAGGGAGGTAATGACAGTGGCACGTAAAGTGCCCTCCGCCACACACCGTTGGGTGGCTTGCGGAGTATAAATGTAGATGTAGATGTAGATGTAGATGCGAATGCTCATTCGTAGACACTACTCCTGTGTTCAGTACCATTCCGTTGTATCTGTGAACAAATCCTTACACGAGGAAAGTTGATATTTTTAAAAATATCGGAAATCCGATAAATGGACATTTAAAAAGAACATCACTATTGTCCCTCGATACATCGAGAAAACGTATCGATGTATGGATATATCGACGGAGAAAATATCTTCGCACCGGCCTATAAAAGTATTGCCTACATATTGTAAGTATACTGCCGGTTTTAGAACTGTATATTGAAGTACTGATTATTTATTAGATATTCTGTACATCATCAAGCTAGCAGTCTGGTCATCCCCCTTAGAGCAAGAATTGAAAGGAAAACGATGCACGTTTACACTTGGCGATAACGACTTTGCTGTCTATGGTAACCACATGTAAATGGCACAATAAAAGGTGACCAAAAGTCCGTCGCTCGGTTTCGTCACATATCGGATTTGTCCGGAGCACTTCATGTCGATTTCCTTGTTCTTTTTTTTTCATTTCTGCAAACTCCAGCGATCTAGCCGTTGCAGAGACAAAATTGCGAGGTGAAGTTTAACGTTGCAGTTTGTGTTGGCAGCGCCGAGCGCTGATTACGTCAGCATTTATCTTCGTACGTCTTCGGTCACCGCAAAGACCAATCATCATTTCGATTTATGTGCATCTTTTTCAGCACCTGTTGCCGAAGAATGCCAATGTGAAGAAATATCACACTATTTGCCTTTAAAATGTTTTTTAACGCAACTGGAGTACTATTTCTTCAAATTGGAAAACTTGTTGCTCCATTCACACTGCTACACCTCAGTGCAATCGGATTTCTTTGTTCCACCTATACTTTTTCATACTCCTTCACACGGTGAAAGTAAAATTAAGTTTTACTACAATTTCGAAAGAGCAGTTTCAAATATTTACCGAAAATTGCGAAAACATATAATACAGAAGAGAAAATCGTCACTCGATAATGCCATTTATGTCTATATATCGGGGAACAATTTTATTCTGAACCATATCGATATTTTATCTACTGCCCTAGTTAACACTATGCAGTGAGGGGTGAGGACACGAGATAAATAACGTAGTCTATGAACGCTGCTTTATCACTTTTATAGGCTAACAATCGGCAAACATAGTACACCACTATACAGTCTAGCTATTAGGAATAAAGTCTGGTTATCAGGAACCGGAGACAGTAACGTTACTGATTACTTCGCATTTAAATAGCTGCTGTACGATATGATTTCCACGACGATGTTTCAAACTTTCAGGAATGGTGCAGAAGAGTATATGTATCATTCAACACGTTTACATGGAGCACCCAAAACCGGATTTCGTAAACCGACTTCCCACTACTGCTTCTGGCTGGTCATGTAGAGGCTTCAGAATCGTTGGACAAGGTGTCATTAAACTCTTCGTTTGTGTGGACATATTGACCGTAGCTGCTTTAAAATTCCTGAGGGTATTTTCATACTGTCGTTGCAGCTACAAGAAATTGCGTGATTTTTCATTAGAGGCGTTTCGCTTTATTGAGGTAAAACATCATCAATGGTAAAACAACAATATCATAAATTGAGTCCGCCTTGATGATAAACATCTTGTTATTTCCAGAATGAGATTTTCACTCTGCAGCGGAGTGTGCGCTGATATGAAACTTCCTGGCAGATTAAAACTGTGTGTCCGACCGAGACTCGAACTCGGGACCTTTGCCTTTCGCGGGCAAGTGCTCTACCGAAGCACGATTCACGCCCGGTCCTCACAGCTTTACTTCTGCCAGTATCTGCGAACCTGCGCAGGAGAGCTTCTGTAAAGTTTGGAAGATAGGAGACGAGATACTGGCAGAAGTAAAGCTGTGAGGACCGGGCGTGAGTCGTGCTCCGGTAGCTCAGATGGTAGAGCACTTGCCCGCGAAAGGCAAAGGTCCCGAGTTCGAGTCTCGGTCGGGCACACAGTTTTAATCTGCCAGGAAGTTTCACCTTGTTATTTGTTTACTTATTTTTTTCCCCGAACTAGTTTCGGCGACAAATATCGCCATCATCAGTGGTTTTCTTTTTAAATCTAAGACAGGCAGAAAATAGAATGGTTATACAAACATAGTAACACATTATTACATTATTACTGTTCGACCGAGCGAGGTGGCGCAGTGGCTAGCACACTGGCCTCACATTCGGGAGGACGACGGCCCAATCCCGCGTCCGACCATCCTGATTTTGGTTTTCCGAGATTTCCCTAAATCACTCCAGGCAAATGCAGGGATGGTTTCTTTGAAAGGGCACGGTCGAATTCCTTCCCCGTCCTTCCCTAATCCGATGAGACCGATCACCTCACTGTCTGGTCTCCTCCCACAAACAATGCAATTACTATTCGTTTTCGAAATATAGTTTTCTATGGATAATTTCATACTACCTTATTTATTGTATTTTATGGCACGGTTTTTAAGAATTATTCTCTCTGTTTGCGGCATATTTTTCTGTGCTTTTTTCTGTTGCCGTTTTTTCTCAGCGTTTATAGTGCTGACATAGTAAGTTCACCTTTTAGTATTTGTTTATTAACAGCCGCTCACAGAGCTGCAGATGACACGATGTACATTGAGAAAAAACAGCAACAGAAAAAAGCACAGAAAATATGCCGCAAAGAGCGAGAATGATTCTTAAAAACATGTCATAATATACAATAAATAAGGTAATATGAAAGTATCCATAGAAAACTAATTTCAAAAAACGAACAGTAAAAATGTAATAATGTGTTACTGTGTTTGTATAGCCATTGTATTTTCTGAATGCTTTAGATTTTAAAAAAAAACACAGATGATGGCGATATTTGTCACTGAAACCAGTTTGGAAAAATAAATAAGTAAACAAATAACAACGTGTTTTGCATCAAAGCGGATTCAATTTCTGATATTATTGTTTTTCCACTGACTATGCTTTATCTCAATAAGGCGAAACGCATCTGGTGAAAAAAATACGCATTTCCTTGTAGTTCCAACCGAAAATACCGCCAGGAACTTCAAAATCTAAAACTTTGAACATAACTGCAAAGGTTCAGTGACCGTGTCGGAATTACGAGGGCTGTCTAGAAAGTAAGTTACGATCGGTCGCGAAATGGAAACGACTATGAGAATCCGATAAAGCTTTGCAAAGATGTGTTGGGCGGTGTCTCTAGTATGACTCTAGGTAGAATTATGTCGCTCTTTTCATTCCTGAGCTCTTAGTGAGCGCGTAAAGATGTTATAGAAAATAGTGTCTCCCGCCAAGTACGAGGGCCTGGTGAGAATTTTCCCCTGAAGCTATGCAACCAACATTACATAACTGTCGTGCGGTTTCTTCTTCAAGACAATTCTCAGCCTCATTCTGCAGGGGCAATGAAGATGTTCCTGCATCGTTTTAATTGGAAATGTTTGGTTACACACACAATACAGCCCGTAATTGTCTCCCACTGAGTTTCATCTCTGCTCAAACGAACCGCTGACTATGAAGACAACATTTTGGCACAGACAACGAGCTTTAGGCCAGCGTAGAGAATTGGCGGAAAGCACTGGCGGCTGCCTTCTATGATGAGGGTATTGGAAAGTTGGCACAACGCTACGACGAATGTCTGAGTCAGAACGGCGACTACGTAGAGAAGTAGCTGAAAGGTGTAGCTAACTGTTACAAATGAAACATTTCTGATTTTCACTGTGATTTTCATTTCGCGATCAATCATAATTCATTTTCTGGACAGCCCTCGTATATTGTAACAAATAAGCCCTCGGTCACAAATATTAAGTCAAAATTGGCCTGGTTTCGACGCTACTATTAGCGTCGTCTTCAGAATTAGACTAACTGTACTAAAACATTAGATATATAGTACATTAATAAAATTAAAGTTTGTACTGACTCGAAACGATGCAGTAGTTACAAGTCACATATTAAAAAAGATCTTGGCCGGAAACGCGACATCATGAACACTTGTCAGATGGCGAGCCGCTAAGGGCTGCTCGTACTGTGGACAGGGGTTGCAACAAAACTGTCGCCAACTGACAAGTGTTCATGACGTCGCCTTTCCGGCCGAGATCTTTTTTAATATGTCACTTGTAAGTACTGCATCATTTCGAGTCAGACAAACTTTAATTTTATTAATGTAGTATATACCTAATGTTTTAGTACAGTTAGTCTAATTCTGAAGACGACGCTCACAGTAGCGTCGAAACCAGGTCAATTTTGACTTAATATTTGTGACCGAGGGCTTATTTGTTACAATATACTTCAAAATCTGTTCTGGAAATCCGCTTCTAGTTGTCGGTTTTCCAATTCCGCAATCGATATTCGCTCCCATGTAAGCGTAACCAATTTCGAAATGTGCTTTGCCTGTCACATTTCGTCTTTTTTCTAAAAACGGAGAAGCTTCTTGTGCACTGAAGGGTAAGAGAAATATTAGACTGAAGCTGTTTACATCTCGTGTAACTGAAGAGAAACAGTGTTTCTACGGACTAAATCAGAAACTGTAACATCTGTTTTCCAGGCGCCATGTTTAACTTGGCTGCTAAATCCGTTTCAGACCTTAACGTGTAAACACAACAGCGAAAAACTGTTTTCGTCTTCCGGAAATTGTGTCGCATGTAAACGTAGAGAATTTGACGTAAGGGATCCCGGTACGGAAACGACGGAGTCGGAAGTGGTAAGCGAAAATCGCTCTGATACCCCCTGACAATGGACCTGTTCTGCTGCAAGGTCTTTGTCGACACGCGGGACATTGGACAGGTTTGTGCGACGTTGTTGTGACGACGACAGACGCATCGCCCAACGACTCACCGTGCTTTTGTTCAGGTCTCCGCAGATATTCTGCTACCGGCCATCAATAGCCCCACGCTCTCGATTTCCACCAAAAGAAACTCAATTAGAACTCTTTTTCTTGGAACGCATCTCCATTGCAGACCCCACTTAACAGCATCACGTCGTGTACGCATTTCGCGGTAACAGAAGGAAGCGATATGAAATGCGACGATCACGTACAATCAGCAGTAGTGAAGGAGAAAAACTTACATGTTTTGGAAGAGTTCTAGGAAAGTGCGGTGAATTTGTAAAGGAAATCGCGTGCAAGAGGCTTGTGCGACCAATTCCAGAGTACGTTCCGGTATTGGGAATCCTTCTCATGTAGGCGTGGTAGCAGGCATAGAATAAATTCAGAAACGCGCTTCTAGGGTGGTAACAGGTCGGCGAAAGAAGTTCTGGAAGATTAAGTGGGAATGCTTCTAGGAAACAACATCGTTCTCGCGAAACCGTGTTGCGTATATTAAGAGAACATGTATTCTAAGAGGACTGTTGGATGTACGAGTGGCGTTCAGAAAGTAAGCTCCGATCGGTCGCGAAATGGAAACGACTATGAAAATCCGATAAAGCTTTGCACAGATGTGTTGGGTAGTGTCTCTAGTATAACCCCAGTTAGCATCACGTCGCTCTTCTCATTTCTGAGCTCGCAGTGAGTGCGTAAAGATGTCTAGAAAATAGTGTCTGCCGCCAAGTACGAGGGCCGGGTGAGAAATTTCGCCTGAAGCTATGCAGCTAACATTACATAACTGTCGTGCTGTTTCGTCTTCACGACAATTCTCAGCCGCATTCTGCAGGGGCAATGAAGATGCTCCTGCGTCGTTTTCAAATGGAAATGTTAGATTACCCACAATACAGTCCGCAATTGTCTCCCCCTGAGTTTCATCTCTGGTCACATGAACCGCTGTCTTTGAAAACAACATTTTGACACAGGCAACGAGGTGTAGGCCAGCGTGGAGAATTGGCGGAAAGCACTGGGGGCTGCCTTCTATGATGAGGCTATTGAAAAGTTGGTACAACGCTATGACAAAAGTCTAAGTCAGAACGGCGACTACGTAGAGAAGTAGCTGAAAGGTGTAGCTAATTGTTACAAGTAAAACATTTCTGATGTTCACTGTGGTTTCAATTTGGCAATCAATCGGAACTTACTTTCTGAACAGGCCTCGTATATGCTGTCACTACCGCGTAGAAATCACGAGAATAACACGAAGGAGATTAGGGCATATAGTCGTTTTTCCCTCGCTCAGTGCGTGAATGGAATAAGAAGTGCAATGCATAATATTCCTATGATGTTGCCTCCACCATGCACTGTAATGTGTTTACGTAATTGTAGATGTTTCATTATATTTAACTTTAGTGTCTATCGTTTTTTGGTAACATGATTGAGCGGAAGGAAAACAAGATTTCATATTAATTACACAATGGGTTTTTACCCTAGCTAAGTCCGCCTCCGGTAGCTGAGTGGTCAGCGTGACAGAATGTCAAACCTAAGGGCCCGGGTTCGATTCCCGGCTGGGTCGGAGATTTTCTCCGCTCAGGGACTGGGCGTTGTGTTGCCCTACTTATCATCATTTCATCCCCATCGACGCGCAAGTCGCCGAAGTGGCGTCAAATAGAAAGACCTGCACGCAACGAACGGTCTACCTGACGGGAGGCCCTTGTCACACGACATTTATTTACCCTAGCCAAACGAGGAGTCGCTAATGCTATCTAATTGCTAGGTATGGAAGTAAACTGTCAAAAAGTTCATAGCATGAAGAACTAGCTATTTTGCCCATAAAAAGTAAAATTTATGTGATATGTAGCTGTCACAAAGACTTTCTTCCAATCGAGTACTAAATATCGTGAAAAGTAGACGCTATGAAGGCAAATGAGATGTCAAAAACTTCATCTCTTCAAGACCTGGCTATTTTGAGTCCAAAAGTTGCATTGGTGTAATATATGATGTTTAAAACTGTTTGCTTCAAATCAGGCCTTAAATTTATGACATTTCGAGAAGATCAGACACTAGAAAGACAAATAATGTCTCAAAAGGTTTTATCTTTTCAATACCCAGCTATGTTGCGCATAAGAAATTGTACCGGTGTTGTATTTAAGTGACTGAACGGGTTACTGCGATGTTGTTGTTTTGGTCTTCAGTCCTGAGACTGGTTTGATGCAGCTCTCCATGCTACTCTATGCTGTGCAAGCTTCTTCATCTCCCAGTACCTACTGCAACCTACATCCTTCTGAATCTGCTTAGTGTATTCATCTCTTGGTCTCCCTCTACGATTTTTACCCTCCACGCTGCCCTCCAATGCTAAATTTGTGACCCCCTTGATGCCTCAGAACATGTCCTACCAACCGGTCCCTTCTTCTTGTCAAGTTGTGCCACAAACTCCTCTTCTCTCCAATTCTATTCAATACCTCCTCCTTAGTTATATTATCTATCCATCTCATCTTCAGCATTCTTCTGTAGCACCACATTTCGAAAGCTTCTATTCTCTTCTTGTCCAAACTATTTATCGTCCATGTTTCACTTCCATACATGGCTACACTCCATACAAATACTTTCAGAAACGACTTCCTGACACTTAATCTTCCTTCTAAGATAAGTCGTAAGGTTTGTATTGCCTCACGTGTTCCATCATTTCTACGGAATCCAAACTGATCTCCCCCGAGGTCGGCTTTTATCAGTTTTTCCATTCGTCTGTAAAGAATTCTCGTTAGTATTTTGCAGCTGTGACTTAATAAACTGATAGTTCGGTAATTTTAACATCTATCAACATCTGCTTTCTTTGGGATTGGAATTATTATATTCTTCTTGAAATCTGAGGGTATTTCGCCTCTCTCATACATCTTGCTCACCAGATGGTAGAGTTTTGTCATGATTGGCTCTCCGAAGGCCGTCAGTAGTTCTAACGGAATGTTGTCTACCCCCGGGCCTTGTTTCGACTCAGGTCGCTGGCGTGGTATTTAAGTGCCTAAACGATTTCCTGCTATACAAGTGCTAAATTCAAGACATATCGAGAAGAGAAGACCTAGAAAATCAATAATGCTGGTGTGATATTTAAGTGCCTAAACGATTTCCTGCAATACAAATGCTAAATTCAGAACATATCGAGAAGACTCTAGAAAATCAATATCATTCTTTGTGGACAAAACTTGAGAATAAAAGAAAATAGAAAAATATGTCAAATAATTTGTGAAATGGTTTGTCCCAAAGCAAGAAATAAAACAGATTAGAGAAACATTTGAAGCACCTTAGAATGATGCTCGAAGTCACGTACGGCAAATGAGGTGCTTCATTTCTTACATTTAGACAAATCATTTCACACAACTTTTGCTGCCTTCAACTCGTTTGTAATCACGTGCAATATGAAGATTATAACGTAATCAGTGCTCGTGCGCACGTGTGTGTGTGTGTGTGTGTGTGTGTGTGTGTTGGCGATTTACTATTCAGTGAGGAGTAAACGCGAGGAGTCGTAACCGTATTCGCGGAAAAATTTTCAATTATTAGCCCCTCGCGTCAACGCCAGAGCAATGACCGCAAGCTGTTATATAATGCAGAGCGCTGGCGAAGTGGATGCGCGTTAAAGGGAAGGCGGCGTTGCGCAAGAGACCGCGCGCGGAAACGAAAGTACGCCCACGGCCGTCAATTGCGCGTCGTCGCGCTAGCGTTACATAAGGGCTGCGTCTGTCGTGACGCAAAACACGCCCACGCAGCACGTGACCGCCGCTCTTTGCTCGACACGCAACGTGCACAAGGGGTGGTCAGGATTGTAGTTGCATGTTCTACGTCTACATCTACATATACACTCCGCTAGCCACCAAGAGGTGTGTGGCGTAGGGCACCATTCGCGTCATATTCCCCCCCCCCCCCCCCCCCCCTCTGTTCCACTCGCGGATCGTGCGAGGGAAAAATGACTGTCTGAATGCCTCAGTACGAGCTCTAATTTCCCTTATCTTAGAATGGTGATCATTGCGCGATATGAAAGTTGGTGGTAATAATACATCCTTGGCGAAGATCGGATTTTTGGAATTTAGTGAGCAGCCCCTTCCGTTTAGCACGTCGTCTACCTGCAAGTGTGTCCCACTTCTTACTTCCTATGAGATTTGGCTGAATGTACCAGTCACGAATCTTGCCGCTCTTCTTTGGACCTTCTCAATCTCTTGTATCAGACCCAACTGGTGAGGGTCCCATACAGACGAACAAACTCTAAGACTGGATGAACTAAACTATTGTATGCAATTTCCTTTGTTGAAGGACTGCATAGCTTCAGGATTCTACCAATAAACCGCAATCTAGAGTTTGCCTTGCCCGTTACTTGTGTAATCTGATCATTCCATTTGAGATCATTTCGAACAGTCACACCCCTGATACTTGATGGATGTTACCGCTTCCAAAGACTGGCCATTTATTTTGTACTCGTGCATTAATGGGGATTTTCGCGCTGTTATACGCAGTATGTTACACTTACTAATATTGAGCGATAACTGCCAGTCATTACGCCACGCATTTATTTTCTGCAAATCCTCATTGATTTGTTTACAACTTTCGTGTGATACTACTTTCCTGTCGACTACAGCATCTTCGGCAAACACTCTAATGCCGCTGTCAATACCATCAACCAGATCGTTTATGTAAATCGTAAAAAGCGGCGGGCCTATTACACTGCAGTGGGGAACACCAGAAGTTACGCTTGTTTCTGCTGAAGTCACCCCATTCAGGACGACATATTGCTCTCTGTCTGTTAGAAAACTTTCTGTCCAACCGAATATGTCATCGGATAGACCGTAAAAAAATGGTTCAAATGGCTCTGAGCACTATACGACTTAACGTCTGAGGTCATCAGTCGCGTAGAACTAATTAAACCTAACTAACCTAAGAACATCACACACATCCATGCCCGAGGCAGGATTCGAACCTGCGACCGTAGCGGTCACTCGGCTCCAGACTGTAGCGCCTAGAACCGCACTGCCACTCCGGCCGATACACCGTAAGCATGCATGTTAGTGCATATGAGAATTTAAATTTTCAAAAAACTGTCATTCTTCAGCATAATCTCCTTTAATATCAATACACTTATCCAGCGCTTTTTTTCGCAATGACTTTTTCCACCCCTGTAGTATTTGTGTGGATTTGCTGCGAAATATTCATCTACAGCTACCATCCATGAGAAATCCTTGGCTAACACAAGAACTAATGAATTTAATTGTTGAAAGGATAAAATATAAAACTACAGTAAATGAAGCAGGCAAAAGGGAATACAAACGCCTAAAAAATGAGATCGACAGGAAGTGCAAAATGGCTAACCAGGAATGGTTAGAGGACACATGTAAGAATGTAGAAGCACATATCACTAGTAGTAAGATAGATGCTGCTTACATGAAAACTAAAGAGACATCTGGAGAAAAGATAACCACCTGTGTGAATATCAAGAGCTCAGATAGAAAACCAGTTCTAAGCAAAGAAGGGAAAGCAGAAAGGTGGAAGGAGTATATAGAGGGTTTATACAAGGGAAATGTGCTTGAGGGCAATATTATGGAAATGGAAGAGGACGTAGATGCAGATGAGATGGGACATATGATACAGCGCGAAGAATTTGACAGAGTACTGAAAGACCTAAGTCGAAACAAGACCGCGGGAGCAGACAATGTGACATTAGAACTACTCATAGCCTTCAGCGAGCCAGCCATGACAAAACTCATCCATCTGGTGAGCAAGATGTATGAGATAGCCGAAATACCGTCAGACTTCAAGAAGAGTATAATAATTCATATTCCAAAGAAATCTTTCCGAACTGTCAGTTTAATAAATCACGGTTGCAAAGTGATAATACGAATGCTTTCCAGAAGAATGGAAAAATTGATAGAGGCCGATCTCGGGAGAGATAGGATTGGGATTCCGAAGAAATGTAGGAACACGCGAGGCAATACTGATCCTATGACTTATCTTAGAAGATAGATTAGGAAAAGGCAAACCTACGCTTATATCATTTGTAGACAAAGCTGTTGACAATTTTTTGAAAAATTGCAACGAGTGCTCGAAGTAACGTGCTCCTAAAATAGTGTGAACACCTCGGATTTATTTTATGAGCATAACATGATGTCATAGAAGCAACGACGCATATGACAATCTGCTACTAAAAAATCATCCATAAAATTCTTGAAAATGGCCTATGGCCGAAATTATACAATAGTACAGGAAATGAATGGCAGCTGAAGGCTTCAAGAAATCTTTCAAAAAATTCATCGCAGCTGCGGACCCTAACGCATCGAAAATTATACCTTTTGACAATGTTGACTGGAATAGTATCTTTGAAATTATAAAGGTGGCAGGGCTGAAACATAGTAAGTGAAAGGCTGTTTACGTTTTGAGCAGAAACCATGTGGCAGTTAAAAGAGTTGAGGGCCCTAAAAGCAGTTAAAGGGAATGGGCAGTGTCTTGAATGAAAGATCAACATAAACAAAAGCAAAACGATGATAATGGAATTAAATGAGGCAATGCTGAGCGAATTAGATTAGAAAATGACACACTTAATCTAGCAGATTAGTTTTGCTATTTGGGCGGCAAAATAACTGATGGTGGTCGACGTTGGGAGGATTAAAATGTAGAGTGGCAATAGCAAGAAAGGCGTTTCTGAAGAAGATAAATTTGTTAACATCGAGAATATATTTAAGTGTCAGGAAGTCTTTTCTGAAAGTATTTGCATGGAGTGTAGCCATGTATGGAAGTGCTACATGGACGACAAACAGTTTAGACAAGAAGAGAATAGAAGATTTCGAAATGTGGTACTACATAAGAATGCAGAAGAGTGGATGGGTAGATCACGAAACTAATGAGGAGATACGGAATAGAATGGGGGAGAAGAGGAATTTGTGACAAGAAGAAGCGATCGGTTGGTAGGACACATTCTGAGGCATCAAGAGATCACCAATTTAGTACTGGAGGGAAGCGTGGAGGGTAAAAATCGCAGAGAAAGACCAAGAGATGAACACAGAAAGCAGATTGCGGTAGTTACTCGGAGATGAAGAGGTTTACACAGGATAGAGTAGCATGGAGAACCGCATCAAACCAGTCTGTGGCCTGAAGATCACAACAAACAACACCTACCATTACTTCCCTGCTCGACAAAAAACGCTAAGGAATGAGTAAGACTATGAGTTACGTGACGAGATGGAAGACTAAGGGACTCAAATACGGGTAACAGGATGGATGAGCCAACACTTCATAGCGAGATCCCTCAATGTTGCTATTATCATATAGTTTTGTGGACCGTAAACTGTCTTCATAAAAGAAGACTTTTTTTGCACTGCAAACAAAGACGTTTTCTCGAACTTCTGCATCCATTAAATCCATTCTCCCTCTCGCCCCTCCCCCACACCACCCCGATTCTTTAACGAACCAAAGTCCCATGCGTAAAACAGCCTCAATAGCTTCGTCATAAGAACAGCTAGTTTTTGACGCATCTCAATGTTTCTGACGTCATATCACCAAAACTCAGTGTATTACGGATAGAGCTGGTAGTAAACAAGCAATAGATTAATACGTCATGCTGGACACTGAAATTTTATAGCAGCAACAGCAAACATGTATGAAGGAGTGCTGAGAAGTAATGCCTCCGAATTTTTTAATGTGAATACTCTTAAAGCTTTTTAAAGCTTAAAGCTTTTTAAATAAAATGAACGTTATTGGCATTTTACGTATTTATTGTTCATGTCTACATATTTCACCGAGCGAAGTGGCGCAGTGGTTAGCACATTGGACTCGGATTCGGGAGCACGACGGTTCAAACCCACGTCCGGCTACCCTGATTTAGGTTTTCCGCGATTTGCCTGATCCCTTCAAGGAAATGACGGGATGGTTCCTTTGAAAGGGCACTGCCGAATCCCTTCCCTCTCCTTCCCTAGTCCGATAGCACCGCTGACCTCACTGTTTGGTCCCTTCCCCAAATCTACTAACAAACCAATCAACATGTTTGCACCACTCCGCCACGGAGGGCTCAATTTGTAGCGTATAACATGACTGAGAACAGTGTAACTACACTCATGCTCATAAATTAAGGATAATTGCAAAATGTGGTGCCACACAACGTGGCACTACACAAAACTGGCGCTAATAGCATAGGCACATAGGGAACACACACGACACAGATCTGTAAGTCCACGGTATTTGTGATAAGATGAGAAAACCGTCCCGAAACACATGTGCTACAAAACGCCACTGTTTCCCGGGCATGTTCCCCGACATCAATATGGGATATGATCACCATGCACACGTACACAGGCCGCACAACGGGTTGGCATACTCTGGATCAGGTGGTCGAGCAGCTGGTGGGCTATAGCCTCCCATTCTTGCACCAATGCCTGTCTGAGCTCCTGAAGTGTCGTAGGGGTTTGAAGACGGGCAGCGATACGTCGACAGAGAGCATCCCAGACGTGCTCGATGGGGGTTAGATCTGGAGAACAGGCAGGCCACTCCATTCGCCTGATATCTTCCTTTCAAGGTACTCCTCCACAATGGCAGCTCGGTGGGGCTCTACACTATCATCCATCAGGAGGAAGGTGGAACCCACTGCACCCCTGAAAAGGCAGACATACTGGTGCAAAACGACGTCCCGCTACACCTGACGTGTCAAAAACATGCAGGGGTGTACGTTCACCAAACATAATCCCACACCATACCATCAAACCACGACCTCTATACAGGTCCCATTCAAGGATATTAAGCGGTTGGTATCTGGTTCCTGGTTCACGCCAGATGAAAACTCGACGAGAATCACTGTTAAGATTATACTTGGACTCGTCCGTGGACATAACCTGGGACCACTGTTCCAGTGACCATGTATTGTGTTCTTGACACCAAGCTTTACAGGCTCCCCTGTGACCAGGGGTCAGTGGAATGCACCTTGCAGATCTCTGGGCGAATAAACCATGTCTGTTCAGTCGTCTGTAGACTGTGTGTCTGGAGACAGCTGTTCCAGTGGCTGCGGTAAGGTCCCGTGTAAGGCTATTTGCAGTACTCCGTGGCCGTCTGCGGGCACTGATTGTGAGATATCGGTCTTCTTGTGGTGTTGTACACTGTGGACGTCCTGTACTGTAGCGCCTGGACACGTTTACTGTCTGCTGGAATCGTTGCCATAATCTTTAGAGTACACTTTGTGGCACACGGAGGGCCCGTGATACGACCTGCTGTGTTTGATCAGCCTCCAGTAGCCCTCGTATTCTACCCCTCATAACGTCATAAATGTATTCTTTGAGCCATTTTCAACACACAGTCACCATTAGCACGTCTGAAAACGTCTGCACACTTACTCGCTGCACCATACTCTGACATGCACCAACGTACCTCTGCTTATGTGGACTGCTGCCAGCACCACCGCGCAACGACCGCAGGTCAAATGCACCGCATGGTCATACCCCGAGGTGATTTAAACCCGCAAACCGACCACCAGAGCGTTGTTTCACCATGTATCAGCATTATCCTTAATTTATGAGCGTGAGTGTATGTCTTTCCAAAGCTTAAAGAACGCCATCCACGACTTCACTTTGATAGTAACGAAGCGATGCAGGCTTAGGTGTGGTTGTGGCTCTGCCAACAAACATTCTACACTCAACAGTATATAAACTGGGCTCTCATAGGGAGAAATGTCTTCGTCGCCAGAATGGCTGTGTTGAATAAATATGTAGACATGAAAAATAAATGCCGAGTGATCAGAAAGTCAGTATAAATTTGAAAACTGAATAAATCACGGAATAATGTAGATTCAGAGGTACAAATCGACACAAATGCTTGGAATGATATGGGGTTTTATTAGAACCAAAAAAGTACAAAAGTTCAAAAAATGTCAGACAGATGGCGCTTCATCTGATCAGAATAGCAATAATTAGCATAACAAAGTAAGACAAAGCAAAGATGATGATGTTCTTTACAGGAAATGCTCTATATGTCCACCATCATTCCTCAACAATAGCTGTAGAATAGGAATAAGGTTGTGAACAGCACTGTAAAGCATGTCCGGAGTTATGGTGAGGCAATGGCGTCGGATGTTGTCTTTCAGCATCCCTAGAGATGTCGGTCGATCACGATACACTTGCGACTTCAGGTAACCCCAAAGCCAATAATCGCACAGACCGAGGTCTGGGGACCTGGGAGGCCAATTATGACGATAGTGGCGGCTGAGAACCGATCGTCGCGCATCTATCGGACAATTTGTGAACTTTGTTTTTTTTTTTTGTTCTAATAAAACTTTTGTAATAAAGTTTTTTTAATAAAAATTTTTTAGTAATTTTTTTCAATTTTATTTTTATTATCATTTGTTAATTGAAATATAGTTATTAACTGATTTGATAGCAATTCCCCACGTTAGCAATGTTAGGGTTAAATTTCGGATAGCATATTTTCATTGTGTTAAGTGTATCAACATTGGGTCGTAAGCGGTGTGTCGCAGTCTCTGACTCCGGTAACGAATTCTAAGCCCCCACATGGGGGTGGGGGGGGGGGCGGCGTTGCAATATTTCTGGTAATTCGAATACTGCCATGTCATTCCAAGCATGTGTGTCAATTTGTACCCCTCTATCTACTTTATTCCGTGGTTTACTAAGTTTTCAAATTTATACTGACTTTTTGATCACCCGGTATGTAAACGCTTAATAAATTTCGTTTTATTTTATAAGCTTTAAGAGTTTACGCCTAAAAATTTCGGGTGCATTACTCTTCAGCACACCGTCGAAATAAGTGCTAAACGTTTTTCCTATTACTTTGTGTAGGGTGTCAGAGTGAAAAGGTTTCGAAAAGGGTTGAAATTATATGCGAAGTTCGTTGAAAGTTGCTAAGTGTTCTCATTCTCAAATAAAGAATTAATATATTTTAAATAATTTGCACGCCCTTCGCACGCTGCCTCTAGACATACACACAGTTTCCAAATTCAATACTTGTCTGATTGTGTTAAATCATTGACCTGAGATTCTACCTCATAATGAGTACATTGTACTGCCTTTTAACTTTTTGATTTCTGGCAATAATCATTTGAAATAGCAGAAATCAAATTTTTGTTGCCCCTGCAAACTGTTAGTTATCAATCTGCAGCTGAATTGTGCTCCCGTTAACACATTTCAGCCGTTTAGCAATGCAGATAAGAGTACAGTAATATTCCCTAGTTATTGGTTCGCCTGCCGCGCGGGATTAGCCGAGCGGTCTAAGGCACTGCAGTCATGGACTGTGCGGCTAGTCCCGGCGGAGGTTTGAGCACTCCCTCGGCCATGGGTGTGTGTGTTTGTCCTTAGGATAATTTAGGTTAAGTAGTGTGTAAGCTTAGGGACTGATGACCTTAGCAGTTAAGTCTCATAAGATTTCACACACAGTTGAACATTTTTATTGGTTCGCCTTTTTGAAGATTTCAATTAACTGTTTCTTTCGCACCCTAAACTACAGGGACCGAAGCGAGAGTTTTCCACGTGTCCCATAAAAATTCAGCATTTCACCAACGAAATTGGCCGAGAAAATATGTTTGCATTATTGAACGTCTCTTGTATGTGTAATGAGTTTAGAGATCGTATCACTTTAAAATCTTACGATTCACGGCACGCACAAATCGAACACAAACAGCTCTGATTCGTTTGCTCTGCACGGTGTGGGCAATGTTTCGGGTACTCGTCGTCGTATTCTCTTATATCTGACGAAGGAGGTCGTGTTCTTGAAAGTCGATGGTACGACGCGTCTGGTGAACGCAATTAGCCGTCATAATGGCGAACGTACCTGTTCCTCGCGACCGCTACGGTAGTCGGACGAAAATGCGTATGTGATGTCATAATTACAACAGAGACCGACAGCAGCGCCATTTCCACAGTTTGTGTGCGTACTGTGAAACGCCAGATTTGAAAGTGATCTAATTTTCAGACTTATTTTATATTCACACTTTATAATTCCGGAAGTCCGCCCCCGGTAGCTGAGTGGTCAGGTTTCGATTCCCGGCTGGGTCGGAGATTTTCCCCACTCCGCTCTGGTACTGGGTGTTGTGTTGTCCAAATCGTCATCATTTCATCCCCATCGATGCACAAGTTGCCGAAGTGGCGTCAAATCGAAAGACTTGCACCCGGCAAACGGTCTACCCGACGGGAGGCCCTAGTCACACGACATTTCCATTTTTTACAATTTCGGACATGGGTTCCTTATCAGATCTTTATCAATAAACTCCCAAGAACAGTCCCGAGGAGCTTGCAACCGGAATTTTGAAAGATTTGGGATAAACACATGTAATTGTCGCCACCCTATCTAGTGACCGCAGTCACAGCTCTGTAGAGCGAGCAGCAGCTGTGTCGCGGGTAGCGTGCGGGCGTCCGTCAGGGGCCTGGGAATACGCGGGCCTGTCGTTAGGCAAGTCCCAGCGCGGACGGGCAAACACCGTCTCCACTGCTGACAGCTGTTTGTTTACCGCGGCGCCACACGTGGCACTAATCCGCTGCTCCTGGTCGTCGAAAAAAGGATAGAGAAGCATTCGCTCAACAGTCAAAATACATATAACGAAGTATCACTGGATACCTCATTATAACTGTAGACACGAGACTGTTATCCGGTGCTAGCAGCGATACGCAGCTTCAAAGGGGAAAGGCGTTTTTGTGATCATGTACACAGCATTTTTCAGCGCTGGAGTATGCAAACATTATTAACTGCACAGAGAAAATATGCTGCATAATTTACATTACCTGGCAGTATTCGAATTACCAGAAATATTGCAACGCCCCCCATGTGGGTGCTTAGAATTCGTTACCGGAGTCAGAGACTATCTCGGTTGCGACACACCGCCTAAGACCCAATGTCGATACACTTAACACAATGAAAACATGCTATCCGAAATTTAACCCTAACATTTCTAACGTGGGGAACTTCTATCAAATCAGTTAATAACTACATTTCAATTAACAATTGATGATAAAAATAAAATTCAAAAAAATAAACTATTTATTTATTACAAAAGTTCGTATACAACAAAACCACCAGATTGACAGTAGAAATCTAGCATGACGGACTATTATTCAGCACAGTATGATGTCCAGTGAACGATAATGAAGCTGCACATTCCCTCTATGATGAGAATAAACCCCAAGTATATGAATTTTACTATGCAGTAATTGATTGTTCGAACTAAAATAAAAAGAACCGATCTCCGTAAGAGGGATCTAACGGCACTGTGGCATCGGTGAACCCTTATAAAATAGTAAACTCTCACCTAAAGAGCCGGCGCTGCACAATATGCTCACCAGTCTCCTGTCGTCTCGATGCACGTGAAGATGTCGATCAGCACTAGATCCGCTCCTGCCCAGAATCTGCAGATTGCCCTAACTCGTCGAGACTGACAACAACAGGATCCTCTTCACCTCCATCATCCCAATGAGTTGACATCTCATCAAGTACGTGGTTAATCAATGCCTGAACTTTGTGCTCTTCTGGCCCATAACAATCCACATATAACAAAATTTACCATTAATTGCGCGATCAGATATCATATCTTATGCAAAATATGAACAAAAATGCAATAAACTGCCACTCTGAACGTTTTCTTCTTATGGGACGAGGGTGGTATATTGGGCTTTCACATACTCCAGCATGCTCAACTTGTTTCAACAGCATCTCACAAAGTCCTGTTCTCAATAGAAGGTACAAAAAAATACTTGAAATGATAATTATATTAAGACCCTAAGCTGTCGACAGGCGTTGATATACATCAACGACGACAGTTGAAAATGTGTGCCCCAACCGGGACTCGAACCTGGGATCTCCTGCTTACATGGCATACGCTCTATCCATCTGAACCACCGAGGGCACAGAGGATAGTGCGACTGCAGGGATTTGTCCCGTGCACGCTCCCCGTGACACCCACATTCCCAACTTAATGTTCACACACTACATTCGTAGTGCCCCTGCCCATTACACACATTACTCGCGGCAGACAATCTTACCGAGTCCCGAAAGAGTTCGGGCAATACATGTACATCCAGCACAGAAGAAAAAGGTCAATGGCCGGTTAGCCTTTACTATATGAAGATGGCATCTGTTCTTTCGGACATATACCGTCGGTGACTATGCAGCTCTCTTAGAATGAAATGAATGTAAATCAACGCCTGTCGACAACTTAGGATCTTGATTTAATTATCGTTTCATTCTAAAACAGTTGCGTGGTCACCGATGGTATCTGTTCTTTCGGACATGTCCAAAAGAACAAATACCATCTTCAGATAAAAACATGCTTTTACCACTCTCCTGACATCTCGTAGTAGCTACATGGAACCACAAAGCAGTGTCACGTATCCTATAGCAGTTCATTATATAAATTCATCATAAGGGGCATGCATACCACACACCTACACACTACCGCCGGGCTAACCCACCATAAACATCAACCGCGATGTCTATTGCAGTGTTCTCTGTGATCTAGTGTTGCGCCCCACCTTCGTGTTCATTACGCTGTGGAGGTACTGCCTAGATCGCAGCTGCCGTGTTCACTGACCTGCACACATACAGTCTTGGTTTGACGAATATTCAGGCAGCCTCGAGTACTTTGATTGGCCCGCTAACGCACCCGACCACAATTTCGCAGTGAAAGTCTGTATCTATTTGTGACTTTGGGTGAAACACAGCAATCACCATCACCGGAGTTCTAAGGCAGTGGTCGCAAACTTTTCTGTTTAAGAGCCAGTATCGACACGATCGACACCTCAGGCCGAATAGGAAATGAGAGGGGTGTTAGTAAATTGGTCACATAGCCACTCATAGAGGAATTCAGTTTTCACGAAACCATAGTTATTGATAGAAGTTTACAGCTTAATACATTTTGAATCAACTGAATCTACATATTTATAAGGTATACAATCAAATACTTTTAAGTGAATAGAAAAATAATATATTAGAAGTACATGCAACAGAATGCCATGTTTGTTTTTTCTGGATTCCGGGCACATTTTTCTAGGCATCTTCATGCCCTAGTATCTGAAAGAATATCAGGCGGCTGCCACAGACAGTTTTCAGTTGGAATTCTGTACTAGGCCAAATACAGCAGAGCAGAGACTGTTTTAAATAATGTAAGTTAAGTACTTCAGAATTCTCACAAAGGGATGGAATGGCGGATGATAGCTTTGCATATAAAAGTGATTAAAAGTCAGTTTTTATCTGTTGTATTATGCCTGTCTTTTCCAAGTAACTAACTCTTATTAGGGTGAACACCTGGCCACTTTGCCCGATCGGACGCCATGTCGGCATTAGTGATCCACGGAAGAGTCTATTAAATAAATAACAAGGAACTACATTTGTTGGCCAAAAGGTGTTGTTTGAGCATTGATAGTGTAAAAAATTATTACTCTCCATACAAGAGAGGTAATAGGAATAATATATAAATCACTTAACTTACATCAGGCGACTATAAAACAAAAACGTTTTTATTAAAAAATAGCGGAACAAGCTTCCTCTGTCAATCAACAACGGAGACGTATGTTAGACCTACACTGAAGAGCCAAAGGATCTGGTACACCTGCCTAATATTCTGTAGGGCCCCCGCGAGCACGCAGACGTATAGCAACACGACGTGGCATGGACTCCACTAATGTCAGAAGTAGTGCTGGAGGGAACTGACACCATGAATTCTGCAGGACTGCCCACAAATGCATAAGACTACGAGGGGGTGGGGATCCCTTCTGAACAGCGCTTTGCAAGCCACTCCATATATGTTCAATAATGTTCATGTCTGGGGAGTTTGGTAGGCAGCGGAAGTGTTTAAACTCAGAAGAGTGTTCCTGGAGTCACTCTGTAGCAGTCCTGAATGTGTGTGATGTCGCATTGTCATGCTGGAAATGCCCAAGTCCACAATGGACGTGAATTGGTGCAGGTGATCAGACAGGATACTTAAGTACATCTCCCCTGTCAGAGTCGTATCTAGACGTAGCAGGGGTCCCATATTACTCGAACTGCTAACAGCCCACACCATTACAGAGCCCCCAAAAACTTGAACATTCCTCCGCTGATATGTAGGGTCTACATCTACATCTACATACATACTCCGCAATCCATCACACGGTGCGTGGCGGAGGGTACCTCGTACCACAACTAGCATCTTCTCTTCCTGTTCCATTCCCAAACAGAACGAGGAAAAAATGACTGCCTACATGCCTCTGCACGAGCCCTAATCTCTCTTATCTTATCTTATCTTTGTGGTCTTTCCGCGAAATGTAAGTTGGCAGCAGTAAAATTGTACTGCAGTCAGCCTCAAATGCTGGTTCTCTAAATTTCCTCAGTAGCGATTCACGAAAAGAACGCCTCCTTATCGCTAGAGACTCCCACCCGAGTTCCTGAAGCATTTCCGTAACACTCGCGTGATGATCAAACCTACCAGTAACAAATCTAGTAGCCCGCCTCTGAATTGCTTCTATGTCCTCCCTCAATCCGACCTGATAGAAATTCCAAACGCTCGAGCAGTACTCAAGAGTAGGTCGTATTAGTGTTTTATAAGCGGTCTCCTTTACAGATGAACCACATCTTCCCAAAATTCTACCAAAGAACCGAAGACGTCTATCCGCCTTCCCCACAACTGCCATTACATGTTTGTCCCAATTCATATCGCTCTGCAATGTTACGCCCAAATATTTAATCGACGTGACTGTGTCAAGCGCTACACTACTAATGGAGTGTTCAGACATTACGGGATTCTTTTTCCTATTCATCTGCATTAATTTACATTTATCTATATTTAGAGTTAGCTGCCATTCTTTACACCGATCACAAATCCTGTCCAAGTCATGTTGTATCCTCCTACAGTCATTCAACGACGACACCTTCCCGTACACCACAGCATCATCAGCAAACAGCCGCACATTGCTATCCACCCTATCCAAAAGATCATTTATGTAGATAGAAAACGACAGCGGACCTACCACACTTCCCTGGGACACTCCAGATGATACCCTCACCTCCTATGAACACTCACCTTCATCGTATTCTGATCACTTCTTGGCCGGGAGTAGCGATGTTCAGGGCAACAATTATGCAATGGCCGCTTTTTCCATCATGGGCCCACCTCTACCTGACCATATTAAGGCCATTATAAGGCTGGAGGCAGTGCTACACGGTATAAAGGTGATGTCAACTGGCGCAGTCTAACTTTCTGTATGTTGTGCAGTATACGATGTTACAGCCCAAAGCATGAGCTGGTTTCACGTTAAGAAACATATAACGACATTTTTTTACGGTCAGATAGGTCATGAATAAAAACAGAACTGCGATCGAGAGGAGCATGACATGCATTGTAATATGTTACCTGCAAGCAAACCGCCTTTCTTCGAAATATGAAACTTTGCTCTCTTTATATTCGTCTGGACGGCCAGTATTTGAGACCACTCGTGTCTTGTTGGTTCGCAGGATTCGACAAGTACAAGGGCGGTCTGGATACGGTGCACGACCTGACCGGCCTGTACTCGGTCTACACAAACTGGAGGAGCATCGAGATCATGTTCCACGTGTCCACGCTGCTGCCCTACGAGAAGCACGACCCCCAGAAGGTGAGCCTGCTGCAGCTGACTGCCTCTTTAACTCTCGTTCTCCAAATCACATTTTTGTCCTTCCTTCTCTTCTCCGTCAACCTCTGGTATTCCTCTTCCCTGTTCTTCCGCTGACATCCTCTCTACCGTCGTCTTGCTCCTCATACTTCATCTACCCTCCATTCTCCTGTTCATCATCTTCATCCTTCTCAACCTTTTCATTCTCTCCAGCCTTCTTCGCATTTTCATCTCACTCATCCTTTCCATCGTCCTTCCCATTTTCACCCTCTTCTTTCTCATCATGCTTTTAATCATACTGAATATAATATGTTCGTCATTCTTCTTGCCCTATTCATGTTCCTCACCTTGTTCATCCATCCTCTTCTACTTCCTTCTCCTTTTCCAACTATACTTCCTCATCCTTCTCCATCCTCCTATTCTCGAACCTCCTCCCCTTCTCTTCATTTTCCTCTTCTTATATGTTTCCTCCTCTTAATTCCCCAGCTCTTCGTCCATTCCCTTTCTTGTACCTGTACCTCCCTCCTTTTTTTTCTAGTCCGTTTTACCTCCTTCCGTCTACGTCCCTCATTTCCCAGTTCTCTCTACCGTTAACAGTGTTTCTGCTTTCATTATCCCCTCTGTGTTCCTTTTTCTGCAGCGCTATACAAAGAAAACGTTTATGCAGTTGTACAGCCCCAAGTTTGGAATAAGCTACCTTATATCCTGTACCAACTGCCACAGTTTTGATTTTGTATGATATTAGTGCACTACATCACTTGTATGTTGGAGTGGTACCTTCATCAAGGTTAGTGCTGATTATTGCCTCACTGTTGTCCAAAGTATCGTTAGGGCCATATGTGATGAGCTCCAACGTGTGCGAGAAGCTGCGTATCCATTTCACAAACAAATTGTACTAGAGACAGAAGCATGTTATAACACCTTGGCAATTCCAATATAAACGTATAGTTCTGAAATGTCGACCATAGTCAAATAGTAAACCTGTGCAAACGAAATTCGTGTAGAAAACTGTAGAAAATGTATCTCCTAGAAGACATCCGAGACAGGAACGTAAGTCAAGAGAGAGCGTAAATCTGGTTGGTTAGAACGTAGAAAGTAATAAAAATATGCCGACATGTTGCGATAGGAGACTTAGGCAAAACGCCAGTTACGAAGCAGTCGAGCCGGCCGCTGCGACTGAGCGGTTCTAGGCGCTTCAGTCCGGAACCACGCGGCTGCTACGGTCGCAGATTAGAATCCTGCCTCGGGCATGGATGTGTGTGATGTCCTTATGTTAGTTAGGTGTAAGTAGTTCTAAGTCTAGGGGACTGATGACCTCAGATGTTAAGTCCCATAGTGCTTAGAGCCATTTGAACCATTTGAAGCAGTCGACGAAACTCGATTTGTCTGGAAATCCAATATTTGATTGAAGATAGTTGCATTCAAAGTCACCACCATACATTAATTAATTAGAAATTGCTTTTGTTTCGTCTCCACATCGTGTGTGTACCATCTCATAGGTTTAACTTCAGGCGTGGCAGACACTGAAGGCATTGACGAGAGGTTGTCTTCGTTTCTGGCGAATATCACGGGTTGTGTGGTTGTGGTCGATGAGACTGTGCCGTTCCTGACGTTTCGTCCGGGGATGTATTGGACGTCGTCAGAGATGGTCGTGATATCACTGAGTCTTGCCGACTCATTCTCATTCTTTTCATTGGCAAGAGTGTAGCGAATGAGGAGCACCCCTGACCTCTGGATATGTCCAACGCAGCTCTGGACGAAATGTCAGTAAACGAAAAAGTTTCATGGACAACGACTGTACATACCGATAGATTCATCGGCAACTAAGGCACTGTCACATGGGTATCACTTCCTTCCGGATTGCTTCTTGTTCGCTTTCTGACAACACGAATGTGGGGTAGCATATGTGATGGTATAAGCTGGGAGTGTCTATTCCTGGCATCACATGCGATGTTACAAGTTAGTATTTGCATTACAGTGTGTATAGTGCTGTTTCTGAGCTGTGGTAGAGCCTTCGGAATCCAGCGGACCGAGATCTGATTAATAATGCTCTAACACAATTGTTTTCCAACCTGTACTTTCAAACTGTGCTCTGTCACACGACAGATAAACTCAACACTCTCGATATATCAGGAATTGATTAAAGGCCTTCTCTGCCTCGTGATGACTGGGTGTTGTGTAATGTCCTTAGGTTAGTTAGGTTTAAGTAGTTCTAGGTTCTAGGGGACTGATGACCATAGATGTTAAGCCCCATAGTACTCAGAGCCATTTGATTAAAGGCCAAAGTCGCTAAACCGGGAATAAAGAAAGAGAAGTCGAGACTGTATTTCATTAGTATAATCACTCCCTAACTGAAACACACTACTGTTTTGCCATCTTGAAGCGCAAGTTAACTCCTAGACTAATCGTTTACATTCAGGTAACTGTGCAACAAACTGATCTTTAAGAGTGAGAGCAAGCTAATGGTTGTACAACTTATCACCAATGTCACATACCATGCCCTCGGACCTATTGATGACAATGTCTTAGACGTCCACCGCTCGTGAGGTCCGGCAACAAGTCTCATTTTCTGATGTTTCGCGTCTGTAGACGGGCTCGCAAGTGTCAGCCGGTCAGAATCCGGTACCTCTCTCCACGCTACGTTAGAATTCAAATTTTTATGTTAACAATGACTTTGTAGCCATAATAAATTCCCCCAGATGATGTAATGGACACCTTTTGCCTGTACAGGGTGTAACTAAATTCCCTTTAGGTACTTTGAGCACTTGTAGTGAGAACCGAAACGGTTACATTTAACATAGGAAGTCACGTCCCACTGGCCGCAACATACCACAACACGCGTTGCTCTCTGACACCTGCTGCTTGTCGTCTGGGTCCACTTACAACGAGGGCTCGAGGTGACGAGCGTCGACGTCAACAAAGATACTGCATCTCCATACCATATTTCGGTACACGAGATCACTAGTCCCTGGTCCTCCAGAATCGGCCGCAGCCCTAACCTGTGCCAATACGTCTTCCTCGGATTGCACAAGAGTCACGTAAACTGGTTTCATGAGATCTCACAGGCAGGACTGTAGTAAATTCAAGTCGGGAAAACGTGCTGGACTAGCAGTCAGACTGACGCAACCTACCCACTTTTGCCCAAATCGTTGGTACAGATGACCTCGGACCGAACGTGAAAAGCGATCACAAACCCAACTGAATGGCAGTAAAGAAACCTGTACTGGGCATCGGATATAAGATGATTGCTGAAAGACGTATGTACAAAGAAGAGCCAAAGAAACTGGTACAACTGGCTAATAAAGCCATTCCGGACGTGTGGGGTGTCGCACAGTCCAGCTGGAATTGCCCAAGTCCGTCGGAAAACACAATGGACATGAACGGATGCAAGTGATCAGAAAGGATGGTTACTACGTGTCAGCTGTCAGAGTCGTATCTAGACGTATCAGGGGTCCCATATCACTCCAGCTGCACACGCCCCACACCATTACAGAGCCTCCGTCAGCTTGAACAGTCCCCTGGTGACATGCAGGATCCGTGGATTCATGAGGTTGTTTCCATACCCGTACACGTCCATCCGCACGATACAATTTGAAACGAGACTCTTCCGACCAGCCACCTTGTTACCAGTCATCAACAGTCCAGTGTCGGTGTTGGCGGGCCCAGCCGAGTCGTAAACCTTTGTGTCGTGCAGTCATCAAGGGTACACCAGTGGGCCTTCGGCTCTGAAGCCTATACCGATGTTGTTTCGTTGAATCGTTTGCACGCTGACACTTGTCGATGGCCCAGCATTGAAACCTCCAGCAGTTTGCGGAAGGGTTGCACTTCTGCCACACTGAACGATTCTCTTCAGTCGTCGTAGGTCCCGTTCTTGCTGGATCTTTTTCCGGTGGAAGCGATGCCGGAGATTTGAGCGTTCCGTCGCTCGTGCGCGACTAAAACACCAGGCTTAAACTCGCTTAAATCTTGATACCCTGCCAATGTAACAGCAGTAACAGGTGTAGCAACTGCGGCAGACACTTGATGTCTTATACAGGCGGTGCCGACAGCAGCTCCGTATTCTGCCTGTTTACATACCTCTGTATTTGAATAATCGTGCCTATACCACATTCTTTTGCGCTTCAGTGTAATACCCTACTCAGTGGCGCCGAAAGTGCAGGAGTTTTGAACTTGTGTCGTGGCATTGTGTGTGTAGCGCGGAAACGGTACGTATCTGGGCATGAATTCCTCTGCTAAACTCAACCGTCTTGGTCTCCACTATAAGTCATTAATTCCCGTAGAGGGAATTTAGTTACACCCTTTATGTACTGAATGTAATAATTATTATTTTTAGCAACGAGGACGTACACATTCAAATGCCGGGCTGCAATTCGTCGATTTCGTAATCGAACTGGGTCCATCTTCCTTGGTGCGTTGTTCGCCGTTGTGGCGGGGCACGGCAGGGCGGCTGGCACTCGTATCATCATCTGCTTCACCACGATTATCAATAATGCTTTCCATAGCCGGCCGGAGTGGCCGAGCGGTTCTAGGCGCTACAGTCTGGAACAGCGCGACCGCTACGGTCGCAGGTTCGAATCCTGCCTCGGGCATGGATGTGTGTGATGTCCTTAGGTTAGTTAGGTTTAAGTAGTTCTAAGTTCTAGGGGACTAATGACCTCAGAAGTTAAGTCCCATAGTGCTCAGAGCCTTTTGAACCATTTTTTTTTTCTCTTCCTACCCACAGCTGCAGTGTCCGACTGTTAAGCCCGTTTTTCTCAGGAACGAGTAGACGTTTCACTTTTAAATTTATGTCACATATTGACGTTTATGGTCCCTTGGAGCTGTAAAACATTCAAGCTTGTAAGTCACTTCATTTTTAAAAAATGCCATTTGTCTCACATATTTTGATACTCGAAAACTCACTCGTCATAACCTTGACGTACTATCCTGAAATTTGGCAGAAATCAAGATTTCACAATACAAGTAAAGGACAAAATCCGAGAAATTTTAATTTGTAATTACATCACATGAAAAAAACAAATTTGTCATTTTTTTAGCCGTCTGTCTGTTTGGCTCTCCGTCTGTTAAGACCCTTTTCCTCTGGAACAGTATCACATATTAAATTCAAATTTATGTCACATACTGAGGTTTGTGGTCCATTGGCGGCGTAATAAATTGTTAGTCTCTAAGTCGATGTAGTCAAAAGATACGACCATTTATGTCACATATTATGATGCTCGAAAACTCACTCATCACAACCTATAGAGTGCTTGCCGTTGACCTAGAATCGTGAAATTTGGCAAGAAGCAAGGTTTTGACAGCACAAGGAAAGGAAAAAACAGAAAACTGTTAATTTGTAATCATATCACACGACAAAATAAGTTTTTCTCATTTCTTATCCGCGTGTCTGTCCGTCTTTTAAGACCCTCTTTCCTCTAGAACAAGTGAGCGGCGTATTATGTTGAAATTTATTTCACGTACTAAAGTCTATGATCCCTTGGCGATAAAAAATTTTAAGATTCTAAGTCAATTCAATCAAAAGATTCGCTCATTTTGTCATATATTTTGATACTTGCGAACTTTCCATCAAAATCTATAGGGTACTTCCATTTCACGTAGAATCATGAAATTCGGCAGGAAGCAAGGTTTCAGAGAACAATTAAAGTAAAAAATCTGCAACTTGTAAAACTGTAATTATATCACACAAAAAATATCATTTGTCATTTGAACATACGTTGCATTCATCATGTGTCAAAAGCACAATAAACGAACACTGCTTCATGCGAACATAACTAGTAAGTATGAGAGAAAGTACCACCACACCTGTATCTTGAGAATGTCTTTAATCTGTAATACGACTGGTTTCGGCAGCACATTATCGCCATCCTCAGGCATTACCACTGCCAAACGTGTATCTGATTTCCTAGACTCCTGACAAAAAGTTAGCCCATGTGTGCTAGTAGCAAGGACCGCGCAGTAAATACGCCAAGGAAATCAAATACTCTTTTGGCAGTGGTGGGCCCTCAGGAAGGCGGTAACGTGCCGTTGAAACTAGTCGTGTGATAGAATAAAGACGTAGCGGTAGTTTTTCTCATATATACACTATGTGATCAAAAGTATCCGGACTCCCCCAAAAACATACGTTTTTCATATTAGGTGCATTGTGCTGCCACTTATTGCCAGGTACTCCATATCAGCGACCACAGTAGCCATTAGACATCGTGAGAGAGCTGAATGGGACGCTCCGCGGAACTCACGGACTTGGAACGTGATCAGGTGATTGGGTGTCACTCGTGTCATACGTCTGTACGCGAGATTTCCACAGTGCTAAACATTCCTAGGTCCACTGTTTGCGAGGCAATATTGAAGTGGAAACGTGAAGGAACACGTACAGCACAAAAGCGTACAGGCCGACCTCATCTGTTGACTGACAGAGACCACCATAATCGAATAGGGTCGTAATGTGTAATAGGCAGACATGTATCCATACCATCACACAGGAATTCCAAACTGCATCAGGATCCACAGCAAGTATACCGACAGTTAGGCGGGAGGTGAGAAAACTTGGATTTCATGGTCGAGCGGCTGCTCATCACGTCGGTAAGTGGCAAACCACGCCTCGCTTGGTGTAAGGAGCGTAAACATTGGGCGATTGGAAAGTGGAAAAACGATGGCAGGGTGTGGGTATGGTGAATGCCTGGTGAACGTCATCTGCCACCGTGTGTAGTGCCAACAGTAAAATTCGGAGGCGGTGGTGCTAAGATGTGGTCGTGTTTTTCATGGAGGGGGCTTGCACCCCTAGTTGTTTTGCGGGGCACTATCACAGCACAGGTCTACAATGATGTTTCAAGCACCTTCTTGCTTCTCACTGTTGAAAAGCAATTCGGGAGAGGCATCTTTCAAGGCGATCGAGCACCTATTCGTAATGCACGGCCTATGGCGGTGTGGTTACACGACAGTAACATCCCTGTAATGGACTGGCCTGACCTGAATCCTAAAGAATACCTTTGGGCTGTTTTGGAACGCCGACTTCGTGCCAGGCCTCACCGACCGACATCGATACCTCTCCTCAGTGCAGCACTCCGTGCAGAATGGGCTGCATTCCCCAATTAACCTTCCAGCACCTGATTGAACGTATGCCTGCGAGAGTGGAAGCTGTCATCAGGGCTAAGGATGGGCCGACACCATATTGAATCCCAGCATTACCGATGGAGGGCGCCACAAAGTTGTAAGTCATTTTCAGCCAGGTGTCCGGATACTTTTGATCACACAGTGTAGCATCAGCTGAAGTCCCTCGCCCATGCAATAAGATGGACATCAATAAATTAAAACGCGGTTCTTAGTCAAGCTCTAGTACGTAAATAAGAAAATGTTTCGTTATATCTTCTGTCTTTACATACTTAAACTGAAGTCCCCTGCTCGGTTCATTTTGTATGTCCGGGATAGTCTGAGGAATTACTGTAGAGATTTTATTGTGTTCCTGAAATTCCCGGGACCAATATCATGCCAGTATCAATATTGATTAACAGGCACAAATCTTTGTATTCTCAATTCCCAGGATGGATGAACTATATATATACATGTAATTAATTTGGAATGGGACACAGTGCCCAAGACCTACTAACAGTTGGGCAGATTTTTTCATGGTTCGTACTTCGCTTCGTGCCCACAGCTGCAGCGCAAGCGGCACATCGGCAACGACATCGTGTGCGTGGTGTTCCTTGAGGCGGACAACACCAGCTTCAGCCCGGCGTGCATCAAGTCGCACTTCCTGCACACCTTCATCCTGGTGCGCACCAGCCCGCGCATCAAGCGCAAGCCCACCAGATACGAGGTGAGTGTTCCACACTACACTACTCCACACTGCACTAGAAGCCTCCCCCAGTCTCTCTCTCTTAATTTAGAAGTTTGTTTGAAACTAACGGTCAATATCTGATTGTTTGTTCCACACTGTCTGAGATTGGCAGAAGGGAAAGAGGAAACGAAATGAAGCTCCACGCGTTGAGAGGTTGTACACTACTGGCCATTAAAATTGCTACACCAAGAAGAAATGCAGATAATAAACGGGTATTCATTGGACAAATATATTATACTAGAACTGACATGTGATTACATTTTCAAGCAATTTAGGTGCATAGATCCTGAGGAATCAGTACCCATAACGACCACCTCTCGCCATAATAACGGCTTTGATACGCATGGGAATTGAGTCAAACAGGTACAGCTGTACAGGTACAGCTGCCCATGCAGCTTCAACACGATACCACAGTTCATCAAGAGTAGTGACTGGCGTATTGTGACGAGCCAGTTGCTCGGCCACCATTTACCAGTCGCTTTCAATTGGTGAGAGATCTAGAGAATGTGCTGGCCAGGGCAGCAGTCGAACATCTTCTGTATCCAGAAAGGCCCGTACAGGACCTGCAACATGCGGTCGTGCGTTATCCTGCTGAAATGTAGGGTTTCGCAGGGATCGAATGAAGGTTAGAGCCACGGGTCTTAACACATCTGAAATGTAACGTCCACTGTTCAAAGTGCCGTCAGTGCGAAAAAGACGCGACCGAGACGTATAACCAATGGCACCCCATAACATCACGCCGGGTGATACGCCAGTATGGCGATGACGAATAGACGCTTCCAATGTGCGTTCACCGCGATGTCGCCAAACACGGATGTGATCATCATGATGCTGTAAACAGAACCTGGATTCATCCCAAAAAATGACGTTTTGCCATTCGTGCACCCAGGTTCGTCGTTGAGTACACCATCGCAGGCGCTCCAGTCTGTGATGCAGCGTCAAGGGTAACCGCAGCCATGGTCTCCGAGCTGATAGTCCATGCTGCTGCAAACGTCGTCGAACTGTTCGTGCAGAAGGTTGTTGTCTTGCAAACGTCCCCATCTGTTGACTCAGATATCGAAACGTGGCTGCTCGATCCGTTACAGCCATGCGGAAAAGATGCATGTCACCTCGACTGCTAGTGATACGAGGCCGTTGGGGTTCCAGCACGGTAGCAATTTTAATGGCCAGTAGTGTATGATGTGATGTCAGTGATTAAAATGTCGAGTCAAATTTGCGACGCACTTGGCCATAAGTGCCCATCTTTGTGTTGGACGTTGAACCCCTCACGCCTGGATGCCTGAGCTGATTTCGTTGTGAAGGGTGTCGTAAGCCAATGTATGCTCCCATGAGCCAAGCTGGGCCACAACTGTTGTAATTGATCCTTGCTGTCCGTGATAATGCTACTCGGACAGAACTGATGTCAGAACTCTTCTCACACATGTTTTATCGGAGACAGATCTGGGGATCTTGCTGGTCTCGAGAATACAAGGGTGCTTTTATAAGTCCTGTAAATTTCTAATACACTTTATAACATTTTTGTTGCACCTTCACGTTTGGTAAGCTCAATCATTCAGAGGATTTACATAGAATTTCGACAGTATGCAGCGTACAGTTCTTTGTTGACAGTTATCTAAATTGGTCAGTGTGTTGGTTAAAATTGAAAATGGATAAAACAGAGCTTCTCCGCAGCTGTTAAACATTTTCATTTAAAAGCCTGGACTGCCGTACAAATAAAAAAAGAATGGGATGAGGTTTTTGAAAGATATAAATGCCATTTAACTGTACAACGGGTTTTATTCGACAATCTAGATTTCAGCCATAGACAATTATCAAGTGTTACAAGTACTAAAAATCATTAGACTTGAGTAGAACACAAGTCATTGTCAAAACATGTATCTTCGGTTATGTAAAACAATTTTTTACATAAGTGTAATGGGAGAACATTTGTGCTACGGGCTAATTTATTGACAATTAACATGACTTCTTCAGTTGCTACGGTCGTGGAATTGTGGTCTAGTCATCTATTTTATTCCACAACCGTATCAGGCGAAGAAGCCATGCTAACTGCCAGCAAATTAACCTATTACACAAATGTTCTAGCATTTACTTTTGATAAAATTGGTTTATATAACCGAAGATACATGTTTTGACGATGGCATGTGTTCTGTTTAAGTCTAATGACTTATTAATACTTGTAGCAGTTGATAATGGCCTAAAACCGAATTTTAGATTGTGGAATAAAATCTGCTGGACAGTTAAATGGCGATTATATCTTTCAAAAAGTTTTCTACGACTGTGGCTCCACACGAAAGTAAAATCAAGAATTGTGTGAAGTTCATACTGTCTCTGCGCCGTCATTGAAGACTATATATTTTTGGATTAATGAATTTAAACGTGGCTCGACAAACGTCGTCCAACTGACGTCACCACATAGGAAAATATTCACAAACTCTATGAAATGGTAACGCAAGACCGCCGAATAAAAATTCGTGAGACTTTTATGGCTGTAAGCACCCCAATGAACGAATGCGTAATGTCTTTCACGGATAATTAACTATCAAGAAGCTGTGTGACAGTTGGATATCACGATAGTTCACAGTCGACAATAAGTGCATCCGTCACAATATATTAAAACGAAGTGTGGCGATGTTTAACCAAAAAATGCAAGACTTTTTGCACTGATTTGTGGCTAATGTTAAATCCTGGGTCTATCTCTACACATCACAGTTAAAATAATGGACAAAGGCTTGTAAAAGTGCGCCAGAGAAGAGAAATACCATTTTGTCAGCCGGTAAGGTGATGGCCACTGTTTTTTTCGGATTCCGAAAGAATAATCCTCATAGATTACTTGGAAAAAGACAGAACCATAACTTGAATCTCTTACGCTTCGTTGTTCGATCGTCTGAAACTTGTCTTGGCTGAAAAGAGACCAAGGTTGCTACATAAAAATGTGTTCTTTCATCAGCATAATTCACCATCCCTCACATCATCGATAACAATGGCGAAAGTACTCATCAACCCCAGTCACCAGGCTTTGCCCCAAGTGACTTGTGCCTTTTCCCTGTCGTGAAACTTTGGCCTGCTGGAAAGAAATTTTCATGAAATGAGGAAGTGATAATTGCAGTCAACGTGCGTTTTATAGAGTTTGACAAAACCTATTTTTCCAATGGGACGAGAAGCTGGAGGATCATTGGACTAAGCGTATATGCCTCAAACGCTACTACGTCGAATAATAAGGTCGGCTGTTCAAGAAACAATCATTTTTTCTTGCCTTTCTTTTAACACACTTATCAAAGCACACTCGTACTTCAACATCACCCACACAGTTCGTAAAGATACACACGCCACATGTATACGAGCATTATCCTTGTGAAACATGGAGGTACGATACTATCGCATTAGAAGAAACACAGGAGAATACAGACTATCCGTGACCAACTGTTGTGCCGTCAAGGTCGCCTCAATCACGATAGGCCTTGGCTACCCAATATCTCTCCACACCATAACACCAGAAGCAAACGAGCAGTGCGTCCCCAAAACATTGGAAGAAAGGTAACCGCCACGCTCTACAACGATGGTCATCTTGGGTAGTCCAGAACCGTGATTCATCGCTGAACGCAATCTAATCATTCTTCATCAGTTTCCGACCAATGGTGTGGTATGACACAGAATGTTCTGGGGAACCCATTACTTGTTCTTGCCACGCGCAGATGCGAAGTAACTGCGATGTGCTTTGTGCACAATATGGGGATCCCCACTGATGGTGTTGAGACGTGAGTGACCGGAACTATGACAATGAGCATGCCAGCCGTCACGAACCCATGCGGTCCAACTTAGGGACCACTGTCACATCCGAAGGCCCCACAAATCTGGATACTGCACATTTCGACAAGTCGGCCAAATGGAGACTCACAGCGAGATCACTTTCAAACTCTGTAAAGTGTTGGGACTTTTCATGCTTTCCCGACGGATCTGTTGCAAATACGCTTCTCGGGTTTGCCGCCGGATCGTAACATCTGTAACGGACAGCTGTAACGGAACTTGAATAGCGTAAAGTTATCGTTAAAAACGCACGCCGCGCGATTTGTTATGATTTGGTCGGTCATAATAGTAGTAACATGCTTTTGAATACAATTAAAATATAACGGCGATACCTGTTTAGCGTTATTGGAAATAATATGTAATAAATTAATGAGTAAGGTAGCCGATCCTATATGAAGAGGTAGAATTGGGCATATTAAGGTGTTTTGCTTTATATCGACTAAGCCGATGATACGGCGTCTTTTTTTCCGTTTACTCTTAGAAAAAAAAAAAAAAAAAAAAACAGTAACGAAGTGCTATTTGTGCGTTGTGAAAAATATAGGGGCGAATTTTAAATAGCTACAGTGTATAATCAGACTAACAAATGGACATTCAGTTACGCGAAATAGCGGACAGTGTAGTGTGGTCATTAAATTGAGTACATCTACAGGGCGGTCAATTCCAGGATAAGTCTATTCGCGTCTCACGAGGCACGCGGTATTGAGACCGGCTTTTTTTATTATATCACGGAGAGCGGGCTTCAATTTATAAAAAGGAGAAAAGCTGTATCATTATCATTGACTGCTGGTGTTATGCAACCAAAACTGTTCATCAAAGGGTTTCGGTGAATGAGTGGTGAATGCGAAATGAAACTGTGAACGAAGTTATGTTAAATAAAGCAGAAGAGACAAGACAGTTTGGTCGTATCTGTTATTATTCCATAAACCGTAACATGTACTCTCGTTGTACGAAGCCTTTATAGACGATCGTATGACAATTTGCTTTGAAGGGATCTCGTTACGAGTTAAGTTTTGGGGACCTGGTCAACAGGGGATAGTTCATAGATCTTAACTACTGCAGCTATTCTGGAATCAGGTGCTACCGTGACCGTTGTGTGTTGTCTATTGCTTAAGGTCATCATATCTCATGCTCTAAGATCGACGCGCCTTTCCTCTTGGTATAACGGTGTCTCACGGTAACCACGACAACGCCGACGGCGAAGGAAGATACAGTAGAAGTGGCCCCACAACGTGCGGCTCGATCGAGGAGGATTGCTGCATCGAGGCGAGTGTCATCCGGATTCACGAACCCTAGAGTTGGAAAATATTGTAGCAGCCAGTGAGTCTGTTCAATGAAAGAGGTATTCTTCAATAATCGCTAAAAGTGAGCGATACTACCAGGTATGATTAAAATAACTGTATAACTATAAAAAAAAGGAAGTTGAGACTTGTGATTTCGGTAGATAAATATATATAAATATATAGTGAAAATAAGTGTATGTCTTGATAGTGAATAATCATGTCAAAACGAACGAAAAGAATACATGATAATGTGCAGTGGAGTAGAGTAATGAGTAGAGAGAGAGAGGAAAGTGAAGAGGAAAGGGATGATGCATCCCATGAGCTCAATGTGGGACAGGAGACATGTACAGATAATAATACAGTTATTGATTTAGAGCCGTTAGGACATTCAGATACAATGATAAGTAAGGTAAGCAGCGTGGGAGAACATAAAGATCTTGAGGTTTCGGAAGTAGATCAGCAAGTTGATCCTCAAAATGGAAATATTAATCAAAAAATGTTTGATATGCTGGTATCAATAAATACTCAAATGGGTGTAATGAATGGAAGACTTGGTTCACTAGAAAAAGATAATAAGCAATTAAAAGAGGACAATCAAAAGTTAAATGAAAAATTTGAGGCCAAATTTGGTTCATTAGAAGTTATAATGGATTCTTTGGAAACCAAACTGAACACCTTTGATTATAAACTGGAAAATACTAAGAAAGAATTAAAGGCGGACTGGGAGACTCAATTAAATGCGAAATTTGGAGAACTAGATGTAGAGTTTTCTAACACCTTAGAAAGGCAATATAATAATTTCATGGGAAAACTTCATGACGTAGAAAAGAAATATGAGCTAGTTTCGAAGAGTTATGATGGCCTGTCCAATAGGATGGTTAAGTGTGAAAGCAGCTGTTTCAATGCTAGCGCACAGATAGAAGAGCTTTCGAAACAAATAGTCGAGTTTGAGTCTGATGCTCGTAAAGAGATTGACAAGTATTTAGTAGATCAAACTAAAAGACTTGACGAAGATCTAACTGAATGGATAGAAATAAAAGGAAATGAAATTGTAGACAAGGTTAAGACTACTATTGGATCCCAGCCAAATGAAAATATCAATGAGCACCTAAGTAGAAATGATGAATTAATTAAGCTCTTCACTAGCGAAATTCAGAAAATAAAAGAGAAAATAGTTGATGAGTTACCTAAATGGCAAAAGGAAACCAATCATAAATTGGCGGAGTTAGAACGAAAGTCATCACAAAATTTGTTGACAGAGGACGAACGTTCGGAGAATAGGTCGAAAAACAACCGAACATGTGATAATACAAAGTACAATTGTGGTGAAAATTTGCATTGGGAAGTTGATGATTCGGTTGGTAAAGATGATGATTCTTTTGGTCAGTGAGGATATTTGTCTTCTTTAAAGGTGGAGAACAGCATTTTTAAAAGTAGACAATTCCCAACATTCTCCACTGAAAAGAACAACCTGCATCCGAAAATCTTTATCAATAATTTCAAAAGAATATTTCCGCGTAGCTGGTCAGAACACGACCGACTTCAATTTATAGTATCCAAAATTACCGGAGAAGCCGCATTATGGGCCGCCGAAGTAAGTGAAACTTGCCATACTTGCGCTGAGTTTGAACAACATTTTTTGACTAAATACTGGTCGTCGAGTAAACAAGAGAAATTAAGAAAAGAGATTTACCAACCTGAGTATTTTAACAGTAAAAGGAGTACTTTAAGGCAATATTTTGAAAAGTACATAAATAAGACACGTTATTGGAGTGATCCAATTTCTCACAAGGAAGTGATCAGAATTTTGAAGGGAAGGTTGCCCATAAATATACGTGAAAAGTTAATAAATGTTCCTGACCACGACGTAGAACAATTCTTGTCGGTGATTGACTCTATAGATATGATTATGGAAGACGCAAGACAAATGAGTAGTAATCAAATGTCGACTCACACTCATAGTAATACAAATAATTATAATAATAATTTAACGTATGATAATAATAATACCGAAAACCAGGTCAAACCCGCATCACAGGAGCGTGGACAATCTTCATCCTATGGTTGCAATAAAAACAATGATTATAATAAATATAGAAGAGATACTTACTGTACTAGAGGTAAACCTCGATGTGGTGACGCGAATGTGCATAGTAGTGATATTAATAAGAGTAACAGGTACCCAAGTGATGAACCCAATAGCATTCGACCTTCGGAAGATAATTCGAAGCATAATGTTCATCGGCAGGATGGAACAAATGCCTCGAGTCCTCATCCAGCACAAGGAGTTATACCAATGGGTGAAGGAGCCTCCAATGTGCGATGGGGTGAATACCATAACTCGGATCATACTGTACGGATTGTGGAAGTTCATGAACCCCCACCGATGACTCAACGAGATAGATTAAACTAATACCAGTCACCAAATGCCTTCCTAGGATGACTGGAAAGGAGAAGGAAGGTAGGCGCCAATTTGAACTGAGAGTATTAAGGTACAATAATGATCAGGATATAAGGAATGAGTTAATTGAAGAAAAACCTGAAGTTTCTAATAAATGTGGACAAATTTTACAGGCAATAATTCCAACAAGTATAAATAATGTTGATGTTGAAATATTAATTGATACTGGAGCAACTATTAGTGTCATGACGCTGAACTGTTTAAAACAGATAAGCCGAGGGGTAAAAATGCCCACTTTTCCTATCACAGGATGTACCGTGTCTGGCGCGTTCAGCGCAAAAATGCAAAAAGTTGTGAAACAGGTACGTGTCGACGTTACAATACAGGGGGCTCAAATAGAAAGTACATTCCTGGTTGATCCTAAAATGACAGTACCATGTATCTGGGGTTTGGATTTTTTATGTGAGACAGGTGCAATCATTAATTTAGAGAAAGGTGAATGTATATTTAATTCCAATGGTAATGTTTTGACAACCACCCTGAGAAAGGGCCGAGTAATTCCAAATCAATTGTGTATGAATCTAATGGTAAAATATGTCAGTATTGATGATGAAAATGTGTATGATATATGCCTTATTGAATGTTCTGAAGAAATGATGGATAAAATGTCATTGCAGGAAAAGGTGTTAGAATCAGAATATTTATCTGTTATCCAAAGGGATGAACTGTACTACTTGTTGGAAGCATATCAGTCAATTTTTAGTAAACGTCCGGGTATAATAAAAGACTTTGAATACCATATAAAGACGTATGCACATAAACCCTTTTGTCGTACTTCCTATTCTATCCCATGGACAAAGAAAGAAGTAGTCAGAAAGGAAATCAATAAAATGTTAGAATGGGGTATTATTGAGCCCTCAGATTCTGAATATTGTAACCCTCTTGTGGCGGTAATTAAACCCAATGGTGACATCAGATTGGTGTTGGATGCCAGAGAGATCAATAAGATCATTATACCTGTACAAACGCGACCGGAGAACCTAGAAGAGTTAGTACAAAAGTTTTATGGTGCCCGCTTCTTAACTTCTTTGGATATGCGTAGTTCATATTGGCAAACTAGAATATCGAAAGAATCTAGAAAATATACTGCATTCGTTTTTCTGGGCCGAAGTTACCAGTTTACTGTCATGCCATTTGGGTTGAAAATAAGCGGTGGTGTTTTCATATCGGCATTAGATACCGTACTGGGCAGAGACCTTTTGAATGAAGTTACTTTATATGTGGATGATTTGCTAATTGCTTCTGAAACTTGGGAGGAACATTTGGACTTATTAAGAAGAGTTTTTGCAAAATTTTTGGAATACGGAGTTACTGTAAATTTGAGCAAATCCAAGTTTGCTCATAACCAATTGAAATTTCTTGGACATATAATCACTCCTGAAGGGATAAAACCAAATCCTAAAAAGATGGATGCGATTAACAGATGTGCTTATCCAAAGAATAGAACGGAATTAAAGTCATTTATCAGCTTAGTTTCATTATTTCGACGATTTTTACCCAATCAGTTAGGAAGCCAAGACTGTTTGTTACGGCTGTTAAGAAAAAATGTCATGTGGGAGTGGAATTCCGAATGCACGCAAGCTTTTGATAACATCCGCAATGCTTTGACTAATGCTCCACTGTTACATCATCCGAGACTTGATCAAGATTTTTATATTGCTGCGGATGCTTCTGAAACAGGATTGGGTGCCACTCTTTTCCAGATGGACAATCCAGAAGATATCAGTACCATCAAGATAACTGGGTTTGCCAGCAGAACACTCTCTAGCTGTGAACGTGCATATTGTACTACTGAATTGGAAGTACTGGCCGTGGTCTGGCCACTTAGAAAGTTTCGCTATTTTGTATATGGAAAGAAGATCATTGTATTCTGCGACCACAAAGCTTTATCTTTTATTTTAACAGGAAGGATGTTCCATTCACGTTTAACCCGGTGGGCCTTGCTACTGCAAGAATATGATATTACGCTCAAATACATCAGAGGGAAAGACAACATCATAGCCGATGCTCTTTCAAGATTACCGAAAAGAAAGAATGCTGACGAGTGTGAAGAACGACTATTGACTTTAAAGTCATGAATTTATCAAGGCAATATTGTGAGAGGCAGATTTCACAGCTATCTCGAAGTCTTCCACAACTGCAAGAAGATGATAAGTTGTGGAAAGCCATTAGGCATGCTGTTGAAAGCAAAACGCTAAGTCACTCTCAAGAACAGTATCAATTAAAATCCGGAATATTGTATCGGAGGAAGGATGAAGAAGATGTTTGGAAAGTTTGTGTTCCAAATAAATATTTAGAATCACTAGTATGGTACACTCACTTGAATTGGGGTCATTTTGGTGCCGCTAAATGTACAGCCAAAATAGCACAATACTGCTATCATCCAAATTTGGGACGTATAGCTACAAATATTATTAAGAAGTGCAAAATATGTCAGAAGGCGAAACCCATAAACTATTGTCGGAAGATAGAATTACATCCTATCATCCCACAACAACCTTTAATGTTGGTGTCATGTGACGTCTGTGGGCCATGTCCCATGACACGTGGACGGTTCAAATATGTATTGGCTTTCTATGATCTCTTTTCAAAATATGTGAAATTATATCCTTTGAAAAATCTCCACGTTCGACCCATGTTACGCAAATTTATCAACAACTATATAACTGAGCTTGGCAAACCTATAATGATCTTGACAGACAACACTGCTTATTATACAAGCAAAGTATGGAGAGACACTATGAAAGAACAAGGAATCCAGCACATTTACATCTCAAGAATTTACCCTTGTGGAAATCCGGTTGAAAGAATCTTCCGAGAGTTGAACCGATTTTTACGGACATACATACCCAAACAACATTATAAATGTATCGATTGGATTTATGAACTTGAGAAAGTGTATAATGACTTACCACACTTATCGACAGGTTATTCACCTAACCAAATAGTATTTGGTGAAAGTATTGTGCCAGAATGGATGAAGAAATTACCTGCGATAGAACAAAAGATTACCAAGAAAGAAGATATGGTGAAGAAGGTCTACGAAAACCTGAAGCATCAAGCACAATTGAGAAAAACCCGTTTTGATAAAAATGTGAAGAAAGTAGTCACATATGATGTAGGGGAAGAAATTTTATTGAGAAATCACCCAAAAGCATCAACCAGGAAAAGACTGAATAATAAATGGCAATATTTATATACAGGTGCATATAAAATAATGAAAATACCTCATGAAGGGAGCTACCTCCTGGCAGATTGTGATACTGATGTAATTAAAGGCTTGTTCCCTCACATAGACCTGAAGAAGTATTATCAATAGTGAGCAAAATATAGATTCAAGAAACACTGAATGATACCAAGACTACACTCAGTGGACTAAATAAAAGCACCAATGGATAAATACGTACTTATACTAACTTACAAAGAAAATTAAAGAATGTACCGATGATTTCCATGAGATACCTTCTTGGTATCAGCAACAATGACGACGCTGAAATACGATTTATCCTCTCACTGAACGGCGAGCATGGATGATTTGAAAGTGGAATTAAGAGGAAAAGAAAAGGACCAAATCCTCTCTGGTTAAACAAGTGGCCTGATAAGGGTTTTGGCCTAGGATGCCAATCGTCGAACCCGGCTGTGATCCCTGCCTTGCACAGTCGGTTGAAGAACTGAGGGCTTCATCCAAGAAAAAAAAATGTGGTGTGAATATGAAGTGATTAGTGCGAAGTGCTTCTAAGACAACCTATAACCAAATGTGGAATTTAGTTAAGGGCATTTTGTCTAGGCCCATTAACTCAACTTAAATATTGTAGAATGTATGTACTGACTTGTTGAGTGAATCTGAGTGTGAGTGTATTCGCCGAAACAAATACCCTCTCCTGTCACAGTATACAAAAAAAAAAATTAGCCTGTTCTGTCTGGAACCCTCTTCAAGACATCACAGTCTGGGGGGCCGTGTAACATTACGAGTCAAGACAGCTGTAACGGAACTTGAATAGCGTAAAGCTATCGTTAAAAACGCACACCGCGCGATTTGTTATGATTTGGTCGGTCATAATAGTAGTAACATGCTTTTGAATACAATTAAAATATAACGGCGATACCTGTTTAGCGTTATTGGAAATAATATGTAATAAATTAATGAGTAAGGTAGCCGATCCTATATGAAGAGGTAAAATTGGGCATATTAAGGTGTTTTGCTTTATATCGACTAAGCCGATGATACGGTGTCTTTTTTTTCCGTTTACTCTTAGAAAAAAAAAAAAAACAGTAACGAAGTGCTATTTGTGCGTTGTGAAAAATATAGGGGCGAATTTTAAATAGCTACAGTGTATAATCAGACTAACAAATGGACATTCAGTTACGCGAAATAGCGGACAGTGTAGTGTGGTCATTAAATTGAGTACACCTACAGGGCGGTCAATTCCAGGATAAGTCTATTCGCGTCTCACGAGGCACGCGGTATTGAGACCGGCTTTTTTTATTATATCACGGAGAGCGGGCTTCAATTTATAAAAAGGAGAAAAGCTGTATCATTATCATTGACTGTTGGTGTTATGCAACCAAAACTGTTCATCAAAGGGTTTCGGTGAATGAGTGGTGAATGCGAAATGAAACTGTGAACGAAGTTATGTTAAATAAAGCAGAAGAGACAAGACAGTTTGGTCGTATCTGTTATTATTCCATAAACCGTAACATGTACTCTCGTTGTACGAAGCCTTTATAGACGATCGTATGACAATTTGCTTTGAAGGGATCTCGTTACGAGTTAAGTTTTGGGAACCTGGTCAACAGGGGATAGTTCGTAGATCTTACCTACTGCAGCTATTCTGGAATCAGGTGCTACCGTGACCGTTGTGCGTTGTCAATGGCTTAAGGTCATTATATCTCATGCTCTAAGATCGACGCGCCTTTCCTCTTGGTATAACGGTGTCTCACGGTAACCACGACAACGCCGACGGCGAAGGAAGATACGGTAGAACCTGATGGTGTCGAGCAGTTGCATCGAAGAAATATTGTGTGATTTACACAATACGATCCGGCGGCAAATCTGTAATGTGTTGATAACACAGTCTCAGAGGAGTATATGGCATCTCCATGGTATACACGGTGATCATTCCATATCTGACGCTGTTCGTGCTCTTATTTACTGAATGACAACACTAAACACGAACAATACTTATCGCTTCTTCTTTTGTTTTTTTTAATGAAAGTATTTTGATAATTGAATGAAATGTTTTGTTAAAAATTCTCTTTTATGTTTGTTAAAAGCGACGGCTAAATTTTCTCAGGGTGCTATCGCCAGAAATATCATACGTATTCCAACGTGAAGACATCCTTCTTACTTACGATGGATAAAAAAATCTTTCTTTAATATTACGCGATAAGCCAATTAAACACAATGCTTAATTATTTTTTCTGTGAGGCTTGATGCCCCAGGACAGTTGCCTATATGCAATGGCAGCGTACACATTTATAGAAATTACTCTTAATAAAACTGTACCTCTGGCCAAAAATGAATTGGAAAATGTTATGACCCCGTTTTGTATTTATTGAGATTATTTTTTTTAAATACCTCCAGCATTAAATGACTATTAAAATATCATACACCAATTTTATTATTAAAGGCGTCGCTACAACAATGAGCCTATACAAAATGGCCAGAGCAACATTTAATTATTACGTAACTAACTTCCTGGCAGATTAAAACTGTGTGCCCGACCGAGTCTCGAACTCGGGACCTTTGCCTTTCGCGTGCAAGTGCTCTACCATCTGAGCTACCGAAGCACGACTCAGACTCGGTCCTCACAGCTTTACTTCTGCCAGTATCTCGTCTTCTACATTTCAAACTTTACAGAAGCTCTCCTGCGAACCTTGCAGAACTAACACACAGTTTTATTTTGCCAGGAAGTTTCATATCAGCGCACACTCCGCTGCAGAGTGAAAATATCATTCTGATTACGTAACTAAATCATGGGCAGGAAAGGTACTTGCGACTGACAGAAACACAACTTTGAATGATTATTTTTATGTATATTCAAAATATTACTAGTATTTCTACAGATAATAGTATTAGTTACAGACCGTGAACAATAAGCGTCCGCCAGCTAGAACATCAGAACCAAGAGGACAATGAAACAAAAAACGTTCATCTCTTTTGTACCAAATGACAAAGATACTACACATTACTATTCACAGAGCGCATAATACCGCTTCCACTGTTGTGTATCGAAAATTTCATTTATACTCTTTTTTTTTCTCCGGAGGCTATGCTATATATTTTGAACATGGCTGCCCTTGATTCTAGGGACCTTAACTTTTACATATAGACATACAGATCGCTGTCGACACATCTCATATGGAAGTGCCATGCCCCAAGGAAGTGTTATAGGCTGTCTGCCGTACTTCATCTACATTAACGACATAGGAGACAATCTGAGCAGCCCTCTTAGACTGTTTGCAGATGATTTGGCATTTATTGTCTTGTAAAGTCACCAAATGATAAAAACTAATTTCAAAATTATTTATACAAGCTAAATTGTCAGTCGCCTCTAAATAATGAAAAGTGTGAAGTTCAAAAATGGCTCTGAGCACTATGGGACTTAACATCTGTGGTCATCAGCCCCCTAGAACTTAGAACTACTTAAACCTAACTAACCTAAGGACATCACACACATCCACGCCCGAGGCAGGATTCGAACCTGCGACCGTAGCAGTCGCGCGGTTCCGGACTGAGCGCCTTAACCGCGAGACCACCGCGGCCGGCAAAAGTGTCAAGTCATCCACATAGATTCTAGAAGAAGTCCGTTATATTTCGGTTACATGATAAATCACAAAAGTCTGAAGGAGCTAAACTCAACTAAATACTCATGGATTAAGATTACGAATAACGTAAATGGGAACTATCACATGGATAATGTTGTGAGGAAAGCAAACCAAAGGCTGCGAGTTAATGCCAGAACATTTAGAAAATTCACCAGGTCTACATTCGTCTGCCCTCTTCTGGAGTATTCCTATGAATTGTGGGAACCGCTTCAGATGGGACTGACGGAGTACATCGAAGAGGGTCAACGAATGACACCTCGTTTTGTACTATCGCGGAACAGGGGAGCGAGTGCCACCGACTCGACTCGTGAATTGGGGTGGCAATCAAAACAAAGGCGTTTTTCGTTGCGATAGAATCTCCTGGTGAAACTCCAATCACCAACTTTCTCCTCCGATTGCAAAAATATTCTGTTGGCGCCCACTTATATAGACATAAATGAACATCATGATAAAGTAAGAGAAATCAGAGCTCGCAGGGAAAGATTGAAGGACTCGGTTTTGCCGCGCGCCATTCGAGAGTAGAAAGGAAGAGAAGTAGCTTGTAGGTTGTTCGATGAACCCTCTGCCAGGCACTTAATTGGGAATTGCGCAGTAATCATGTAGATGTAGCCACCAGAGACCGTGGTACCCTTATAGCCAATTACTCAGAAAATATCCCTGACCACTCCGAAATTTTGTCTGTGACGTTAGAGTTCACAATGTATACAGTGACATCTTGTTAATTAACAAATGGCACACTGCTGTCAAACTATTTAATTACGACCTCCTGACAACAGCAAGAAAAACTTTCTATTCTGTCAGTCATAGTTAACTGGTAATCGCTGAATGAGACTGTGTCGCGGTGCTTTTGGCGCCTGTTCGAACCAGTTGCACACAGAGATTGTCACGTTGTTTGACATTCGACATTTAATGGAAAGTGTCAGCTACCTATCGCCCACACTACTACACCGAACTGAGATTTAGTTATGACCGCGCCAGGTTTCAGAGTTCAGGCTTCCAATTAATTTTTTCGCAGGTTAACAGGAACCGGACGTTCCACCCCATTACCAACATGTTTCCTTTTACAACTCTGTGTCACTCCCCCTCCCCTCCACCCCTGTCCACCCGAGCAAAGGATCTGGCTTCCCCACAAACCAGCTACCCGCATTTCTTCTGAATGCGCCGTTTCGTTCAGTCAACGATTGTTCTTTTGGCCCGCCATTTGTGCAGCTTGGAGGACAATCCTCTGCGCTAAAGATTTTGTATTATCGCTTTCTACTTCTCTAAACTGTCTTTTACCGCCTTTTACACCTCTAGATTTTTCTAAATACTCTTCATAAAGCCCTGTGGCCTACTTTCGCAATTTTTTGATAATTTTCTTCTTAGGAATTCTTAATTGAAAAGCTAAGTCCAGTGATAGAACATAATCAGTGTTGTTACTGCCACCTTCACATATTTCATAATGACTCAAGCTTCAATATATACCTTGTTCTTTTAATTGGTTTGCTCAACAGTCTCGATAATTCATCCCATTTTGTGACCAGAAGCTTCCAGCTTAAAGCAGAGTTAAATATTGGACAGTTTTCTGGCAACCGCTAACTAGCACTTCAACAATGAATTTCCGTTATCATTGTTGCTATGCTTTGCAAGTAACATGGAATCTTCGAGGAATAAAGAAAACAATTGACTAACAAGAAACGGTCTAATTTCTGCTCATGTGTATTTATGAAAGATAAACTGAAACCATTACCTGCCGCTCACTATTATGTTCGTCCACGACGCATTTCGAGGACTTACTTCCTCATCTTCAGGTGGGTCATTGCTTTTCGTGAGAATTTCTTTCCCTGGATGTAGCCAGCTGTCTGTCTTAACCATCATTTCACTAAAAATCATTTACTATGTATCACTTGTTATCATAATCTGGCACTGAAGTCATCTACGTAACTAAACGGCAAACCTGTTCGCCCAATGCCAGTTATAGGTTTTCTATCTAACGACTTCCAGGAGCACCAAAAGCTTGATTTTTCAGTGTTTCATATAATGACTGACGAATTTAAAAATTTGGATTTGGTGCTATGTGGACATTTCAAGACACTCTCTGTTGATCCATTGTGGACACGGGATTACCAATGGAAATGAAATGAGCGTCTGAGGTCATTGGCCGGGAGGCCCCTTGCGGGGGAGGTCCGGCAGCCTTGGTGCAGGTCTTATTACAGTCGAAGTCACACTGGGCGACCTGCGCGCCGTATGGGGATGAAACGATCATGAAGACAGCACAACATCCAGTCCCTGAGCGGAGAAAATCCCCGACCCAGCCGGGAATCGAACCCGGGCCCGTAGGTCGGCAATCCGTCACGCTGACCACTCAGCTATCGGGGCGGACAAATATTGTCCAATGAAATTCGCCAAACAGCCGTGCAATTGAAATATTATTTTATTTTATTTTCGATATCAATTTCGGCAATTCACTATGCTATCTTTAGGCTCCATATAAAACTCTCAAAAATAATCAATGTTGGCATACTGGTGCCATGTATTTCTGGATGTCATGAATTTGTAGCTCAAGTGCTTCCTTTCGAAGACTTGACTGCAGCTCCAAGTCTTCGAAGGAAGCGCCAGAGCCATAGATTCACGACATCCAGAAACACATGGCCCCAGTTTGCCAATATCGATTATTTTTGAGAGGTGCAAATGAGGCTTGAAGGTAGCATAATGAACTGTCGAAACATGTAGCGAAAATAAAATAACATCTCAATTGCACTGCTGTTTGGCGAACTCCATCGTTAAAAAATTTCAAGGCACTGGTGAATACCCATCGCATCGACAATGTGCCGACGTTACCAGCGTGTGGTCATTGTATGTGACGACATCCGAATGGAGTTTGGTGTATTTAAAAGAGTTCATGATTCACTGCGAAGAAGGGCTAAAGGATGTGTGGGGACACGCGTTAGTCACTTGCAGCAGCACCTATAATGTCTACTTCTTCGTAACAGAGATGTAGAAATGACAGGACTAATTGGCCCATGACTCAACAGTTCTTGGTTTTCAGACATATCATTATAGGAACTTTTCTACACGCTGTAGAAATACGTGACGCCTTAAAAAAAATTAAAAAAGCCCATTCTTTGTGTCACTGCAACGGCACGTGAGCAGCGCATGATCAGGGAATCTCATGCCACCCAAGTAACACAGTGCTGATGGAGCCCCTTTCAAATTCTGTGTAATTATCGTAGTGTAAAGGCATAGACTACCCCTTTGGTGTATATTGGTGGGACCCACACAGCCCATCCCTCACTGCTCGCAGGTTTCGGTGGTGACCCGTGACGAGGTTGGTGCCTACAAGCCATACCTGTGGGAGCAGTCCGTCTTCGACAAGGGACCCATGTTCCGGGAGTGGCTGCTCACCAAGATCGTGAACGGCGAACGCGCTTCCTACTCGGCGCCCAAGTTCGCGCGCATGCAAGAGCGCACACGGTCGCAGATGCTCGAGGACATCGTGGCCAACCTGGCCAACCACGCAGAGACTGGTCAGATACCCAAGCCCTACAGGTAAGGTGCCCACTAGCTTTTGCATAGCAAAACCATTAGCCAGGTCTTGACTGCTGAGAGACTAGAAAGATGCTAGAGAACATCGTAGTGAATCTGGCCAATTATGTGGAGCTGGGTCAGATTTGCAAGTTGTGCAGGTAGGTGGGAAGTGGCTATGGTCTTCCAGCTCCTGTAGGGCAAAGACATTAACCAGATCTGCAATGGAAATATTTTGGAGGACATCATGGTCAGCCAAGCCAACAGGTAAGTAAGGTGCAGTCTGCATCTCATCTGCCAGCCACTGGACGACAAGACCAATTAGCCAGGTTTGTACTGAGAGACTGTAAGATTTTACTGGACGTCACGGTCAATCTGGCCAACCGTGTGGAGGTGGACCAGACCCCAATCTCTGTAGGTAAGGGGGTGGCAACTTTGTCTCTCCTACCAGCTGCAGGAGGACAGCCATTAGCAGGATCTTCAATGAGAAACTGGAAACATGGTTAATCTGGCCAACTGTGCGGAGATCCCCTTATATAGGTAGGTGGGAAGTGGCTATTTATCACCTTTCTGCTTCTGCAGTGTAAAGCCATTAGCCAGGTCTTCACTGGGGCTGGAGGGATGCTACAGGACATCATGGTAAATATGTGCAACCATACAGAGATGGGCCAGATCCCCAAGTTGCACAGGTAGGTGGGAAGTGGCTGTTTATCACCTTCCAGCTTACGCAGGGTGAAGCCAAAGAACGTGTAGTCACTGTGAGATAAAAATAAATGTAAATGTCGTGTGACTAGGGCCTCCCATGGGATAAACTGTTCACCAGGTGCAAGTTTTTCGATTTGATGCCACTTCGGCGAGTTGTGCGTCGATAGGGATGAAATGATGATGATTAGGACAACACAACACCCAGTCCCTGAGCGTAGAAAATCTCGGACCCAGCTGGGAATCGAACCCGGGCCCTTAGGATTGACATTCTGTCACGCTGACCACTCAGCAACTGTGAGCGGACACTGTGAGATGGGAAAGATGCTAGGTGACATCGTCACCAACCACGCAGGAGTAGGCCACGTCTCTAACAGCTGGAGGTAATGGGGATTTGGCTATGTCTCATCTAATATCTTCAGGAGGGCAAAGCATTTAGCCAGGTCTTCCCTGAGAAACTGAAAAGATTCTATTGTCGACCAGGTCATCCACACGGAGATCGGCCATATTCCAAAATTCTATTGGTAACTAAATTGTGGCTATGTATCACCTTCCACAGTATGCAGGGCAAAACTAATAAAAAGGTGGTCTTGTCAAATTGGAAGATGCTGGAGGATATCGTCACCAATCTGAAAAACCACGCAGAGGGAGGCAAGAGCCTTACGCTATACAGGTAAGTGTGCAAGAATGGGTGTAGTGTCGACAGATGGTTAGCGTGGCATAGTCTAGTCTGTATCCCATAAAGTTTTGGTTACTGCTCATGTGCTTTGTTTTCATTTTCTATTAGAATACCAGATCCTATTTTCCCAACACCTCGTATAATAGAAGATACTGCAAAATATGCAATAACGAAAAAGGACATTATGTAATTTAAGAAGTCTAAGATTTGTATAGTAATTCCCTTTGGCAGGACGATGCTGTTATTGAGAGGGTAATTGAAGAGGCTTTGGTGTAGATCATCTTGTTGATTATAGTGGTGGTTCTGTAGCTAAATTTGGTCCAGCTGGCTTTATGGCTGCTACTGACATTTTAATAATTGATAATCAGCTGCGTCCAGTTGTAGGATAGATGATGACATGTATATGTATTGAGGTGTGCCTAAAGAATGCTTGGTTGTTTTAATATTGAGGGGCTGGGGAGGAAGCCTCAGAGGATACTATGAGGTGTTTCTGTAAAAAATATACATGTCAATAACGTACGAAAATTGTGAGAAATAGTGATTTTATTGTACGTGGTTGTTGCTTGAACACGTAGTTTTCCTTGGAAGGATATAATCAGACATGTCTAGACGAATGAATATGAAGTGGGATTGCATTTGTAAGTAGATGGAATGACCTTTAGATGGAATTCGGTACAAGTAGTTTAATTACGGGTGTGGAGCATACCAAAGCGATTGATGCTTGTAGGACTACAGTAATAATGTGGACAATACTTGCTGCAATAGTGACAGGACACAAGAAGATGGTAAAGATGATTTTATCTACTAGTGGTAGTCCGAGGTATGGTCAGTTTCGACTCGGAGTACGAGGGTTTTTCCTGGAATTTTCATAAACGTGATAGAGGGGTTGGTTGTCAGTACCGCAAATGGATGAACATTGTTGATTGGGTGTTCAGTAGGAGCAGGCAGTTGGGGTTATCCAGCCTTGATGTGACCTGGCTACTTGAAACAGCAGTGTGTCTGGGGTCTGAATTTGGGAGGTTGGATAGTGTGCTGGTTGCTGAAGAACTAGGGTGCTCGACTGATGGGCCTCCCCCCCCCCCCTCCCCCCTGTAGGCCATCAGGCACAGCTCGTGGTGCCCATCAGCCAAATGCAGCCATCCAGCCCTCTGCTGGTGTATATGGGTACCGGGTTTGGAGGGTTGGGTAGTGTGTTGGGCTGGCCTGTTGAGCTGATGACGCCCCGTTCTGTGCGTCCCCAGGCGCGGCTCGTGGCGGCCCATCGGCCACATGCGGCCGTCCAGCCCCCTACTGGACTCGGTGCGCGACCAGTTCGAGGACTACGACCAGCTGGCCAAGGACTTCACGCGCGCCTTCCTCAACAATGAGGAGAACATCGCTATCAATGCCAGCCTCTTCGACGTCGTCTTCCTCGTAGGCCAGAGCAAGAGCAAGACGCGCTTCATCGGCGTCCGGGCCATCCTGGGCGTGCGCAGTCGGTAAGTCGGAAACCATTTCTCTCTATGGGTGCACCTTGCCACAGTTGCAAGCCAGCTTATGGAGTGGATGAGACTCCCAGAATCATTCGTCTTAAAGTTTTCACAATGGATTTAATAGTTTGTGCATTTCTAGGGCCGCTCCTGATGAGCACACTGTGAAGTGCGTGGCGGAGGGCACTTCACAATCGACCACTCATTAGAGCTTATTCGCGTCCCATTCTCGTATGGAGCGAGACAAGTGTCTCCTTTCAAGCCAGAATTAGTCTTGTGTTTGCTTTCCTGATTCTTTAAACTTTGTAAGTAGGCCTTCGTAGGATACTTGACGTCTGTCTTCAGCCTTCTCCCAGTTCAGGTTTTCAACATGTCCATGATCCCCGCACAAGTCTCAAAGAAATCTGTGACCATTCATGAAGCCCTTCTTTCAATACGTTCAGCATCCCTATTCCGTACAGGTCCTGTAAAAGCTCCTCCTGTGTGACATAAGTTTACTGACGGGGTTGGAAAAATTGTTGACTGCTTAGTGACACAAAAATAATTTAATAATTTTGGAAATCTAATACGCGCGCAATTTGAGGATTAGTCTCGGTGGAATTGTTGGTCGCGGCACATGAAAGGAATTTACATTAGCGGGAGAGATACGAACCGGTTATTTCCTAGCGCCATATTTCATGATTGTGGTACCTGTCTTGCTTTAGATCGGTATGCGGGAGGCAGAGGATTTTCCTGATGATCTGATCAGGAGAAAACTATTTTTCCATTTATGCTTTGACCGTGAAGTCAGGAAGTTTAAGACTGTAAGCGCTTGAAGAGGGCGAGAATTACTCTTTTCAGTTTTAGGTACTGCGCAAGTGGCCATTTTGAAACAGTCCAAGTCAGCCGGAAATTAACCCGTCCTCATTTATCTGCTTTTATAGTCTCGAAGAACCCCTAAACTCCTTCTCCTTCTCTGCAGGAAACGGTACCACAGGACGATAATAATTTTGTACACCGATTTGTTTACTTGAATGGTTATTATTAAATAATGAACGGACATATTTCCATCTACCCAACCTCTATTGACGCTAAAGAAAAAGGAAGATACCTGAATGTGACATAACAAGCTCAACCTTTGTTGTTGTGGTTTTCAGTCCAGAGACTGGTTTGATGCAGCTCTCCATGCTACTGTAACCTGTGCAAGCCTCTTCACCTCCGAGTAACTACTGCAACCTACGTCCTTCTGAATCTGCTTACTGTATTCATGTCTTGGTCTCCCAATACGGTTTTTATCCTCTACGCTTCCCTCCAGTACTACATTGGTGATCTCTTTATGCCTCAAAATGTGTCCTACCAACCGATCCCTTCTTCTAGTCGAGTTGTGCCACAACGTCCCCTTCTCCCCAATTCTGTTCAGTACCTCCTCATTAGTTACGTGGTCTACCAATCCAATCTTCAGCTTTCTACTGTTGCACCACATTTCAAAAGCTTCTGTTTTGTTCTTGTTTAAGCTGTTTATCTTCCGTCTTTCACTTCCATACATGGCTAGACTCCATACAAATACTTTCAGAAAACACTTACTGACACTTAAATCTATACTCGATGTTAACATGTTTCTCTTCTTCACAAACGCTTTCCTTGCCATTGCTAGTCTACCTTTAATATCCTCTCTACTTCGACCATAATCACTTCTTTTGCTTCCCAAATAGCAAAACTCTTCTACTACTTTAAGTGTCTCATTTCCTAATCTAATTCCCTCAGCATCACCTGATTTAATTCGACTAGATTCCATTATCCTCGTTTTGCTTTTGTTGATGTTCACCTTATATCCTCCTTTCAAGACACTGTCCATTCCGTTCAACTGCTCTTCCAGGCCCTTTGCTCTCTCTGACAGAATTGCAATGTCGTCGGCAAGTCTCAAAGTTTTTATTTCTTCTCCATGGAAAAATTTTGTACGTGGCTGCACGTTCAGAGACCGTGAATAGTTACAATTGAAAGAAAAACAGCCCTCGGTCACTATTTTTAACGAATTAACCGGGTTTAAACACTGCTAGGAGTGTCTTCCTCAGAATTTAAATCAAAGAATGGTCTATATTCTATAACATGGTCACAGAATTATGACTAAAAACGTATGATAGAGTATAAGTACGGAATCATCGTGAAAGACTGGTGGTACTTATATGTCATTTATAAAAAAAAAAAAAAATATGCCAAAAGGGCATTTAAGATAAAGAAAACTGTGATGTCGAGCCACTGTGATCATGTTATAGAATATAGACCATTATTTGATTTAAATTCTGAGGAAGACACTCCTAGCAGTCTTGAATCCCGGTTAATTCGTTAAAAATAGTGATCGAGGGCTGTTTTTCTTTCAATTGTGTTCTCCATGGGTTTTAATTCCTACTCAAAATTTTTCTTTTGTTTCCTTTACTGCTTGCTCAATATACAGATTGAATAACATCGGGGATAGGCTATAACCCGTTTCACTCCCTTCTCAACCATTGCTTCCCTTTCGTGCCCCTCGACTCTTATAACTGCCATCTGGCTTCTATACAAATTGTAAATAGCCTATCGCTCCCTGTATTTTACCCCTGCCACAACATATCTACTGTTTTCCTACAGAGATCTCAATATTCCATCTGACACCGAAATTATTTATTGTAACGTTTTACGTCCTCGTGGGTGAAGTCTATGTAGTTCACACTCGCTTGGCTGAGCCCAGTGATTCACTTTACAAAGTGTTTGTTACATACTGTCTTATGCCAGAGTGTTTTTGGATATTTTAAAACCTTAATGTTCATAACGGTATTGTCCATGTTGCTTTGATGTTCGATGACCTTGTACGTGGTTCTTTCATGTATGAGTTTGTGCAGTAATACGGAATGGTCATTGTCTTTAGACACAAAACATCATTCTGAGTTATCTAATTACATTGCATAACCTGTCCCGTATCACATTAGCTTCATTAAAGTGATTTCTCTCTTTGTACATATTTTGTACATTGATATTTAAATAATACAATAAAACTATTATTTTTCCGTGAAACAGTTACACTTCCTCGTACCTAAAACGGATACAAAAAAAATATAGACAAGTTTACTACATAAGTATACGTTCTCGTCGGGTGACTTATTGGATGTTAAAGTCTTAGGATGAATCAGGAATGGTTTGGGTAATCCGTGAAAAGGCCCTCAAAGCGTAGTTTTTTGGTTCCAGTGACTCCACATGGTACCCCACGCTTTTGAAGAATGTCCACCTCTTTCTAAAGTGATACTTCACAGAAAACAAAATATATTTTAACAGAAATTAGACATCTTATACTACATACACACAGAGGTGGACCAAAGTATTCAGACAAAGGTCACATGCTTGTCTCACGGTCAATTGTGACTGACGCATACACGGAATGTGTATCTGCGTATGTGCCATAATGCAGGAAATATTTCTAAAGACGCAGACAATGCGAATGTCACCATACCCTCTACCTGGAACGATTAGTTCTGTGTTACCATCACAGGCGTGTGTATCACGCGGGGCAAAAGTCATCAGACACCGACCCGCTTGGCAAGGTAACCGCAGTCCGAAGGCACAACTGGGCGGCAGCAGGCGGTCATTGTTCGCTAGGCAGCTGTCTCGTACTACAGGAAAGCACAGGTCTCGTCTAAACAGACCAACGTAGAGCCATGCCCCGTAAGGGTAGGGAAACGACAGTGGAAGACCGAAGGCTTATTGTGTGGCTGGATAGAGAGGGAAAAACAATCATATGCAGAAATTGGCAAGGTCGTGAACCGAAGCCGTGAAACTATTTTTAGTATCGTCCAGAAATGGAAAGAAACGGACTTGCCGCAGTGGCAACACCGGTTCCCGTCAGATTACCGAAATTAAGCGCTGTCGGCCTGGGCTAGCACTTGGATGGATGACCGTCCAGTCTGCCGAGCGCTGTTGGCAAGCGGGGTGCACTCAGCCCTTGTGAGGCAAACTGAGGAGCTACTTGATTGAGAAGTAGCGGCTCCGGTCTCGTAAACTGATATACGGCCGGAAGAGCGGTGTACTGATCACATGCCCCTCCACATCCGCATCCAGTGGCGCGTGTGGTCTGAGGATGACATGGCGGCCGGTCGATATCGTTGGGCCTTCCAAGGCCTGTTCGGACGGAGTTTAGTTTTTAGAAATGGAAAGAAGAAAAGAAACTCTCGTCAATCGTCCACGACAACGGCGTCCTCAGAAACTCACGAACAGGGAAAAGAGGAAGATCGTTCGAATGGTGAAAAACGACCGGCGGACAACGGCAACAGCAACGGCCGCCGCTATAGCGGCAGAACTGGCAGAAGGCGTTGGTACCGAAGTTAGTGTTAGAACAGTGCGCAGATACCTGCGCTAGGCACAATGCCAGAGTGTCAAAGCGCAAACCGTTCGTCAGTAAGTGTAACGCAAAAAAGCGGATGGTTTTTGCAGAAGAACTTGTCGGCAAGGATGCGACATTTTGGGACAAGATTCTGTGGAGTGATGAACGCAGAGTTACTTTGAACCACGTGGATGGCCGCAGTTTAGTGCGGCGTCAAGCAGACACGGGAGTGGGAGCCCAAAAACATGCCCGCAACCATCCAACATGGAGGTGGCAGTGTGATGGTTCGGGGGTGCATGCCTGCCAGAGGTGATGGGGAGCTTGTATTTACTGAAGGCACCATGGACAAATTTGTGTATTTCGCTATACTCAAACAAAATCTGATGAGAATTGCTGCGAAGTTGAATCTTGGAGTTGATTTTTATTTCCATCAAGACAATGTTCCTAAGCACACTGCAGAAATTGTCAAACTTTGGATCCTATGCAACACGCCTCATTACCCCACCGCAGTCTCCGGATCTCAGTCCCATCGAAAACATCTGGAATGAACTGAAAACTAGACTACACAAAGGACATGTGAGCAGTTGGACACATTTGCTTGCATTGATAGAAGAAGAATGGGTGAATATCGGTTCGGATATAATGAAAAAGGTTGTTTACTGCATGTCACAAAGACTGAGGCCTGTAATACAGAGAAAGGGACGCATTACCAAATACTGGTTGCTGAGAGTCTGAACACTTTAGCCCATTTTATATTACTATTTCCTCTCTTTCCATAAGGCGGGTTTTGTTACTTCTTGTTCTGCATCTGTTCAGGTTGACATGTGCACCATTTGTTATTCTCCTACGAGACTTACCGTACACACTGATCTGGTCGTGTAAGTTATGTCTGTTGTTCATGTTCATTTAATTACAGCGGTTTGCTGCTTACAAGGGAACCTCCCCATCGCACCCCCCTCAGATTTAGTTATAAGTTGGCACAGTGGATAGGCCTTGAAAAACGGAACACAGATCAATCGAGAAAACAGGAGGAAGTTGTGTGGAACTATGAAAAAAATAAGCAAAATATACAAACTGAGTAGTCCATGCGCAAGATAGGTAACATCAAGGACGATGTGAGCTAAGGAGCGCCGTGGTCCCGTGGTTAGCGTGAACGGCTGCGGAACGAGAGGTCCTTGGTTCAAGTCCTCTCTCGAGTGGAAGGTTTAATTTTTTATTTTCAGACAATTATTATCTGTCCGTCCGTTATGTTTTCATCACTTTTTTGGGAGTGATTATCACATCCACAAGAAAACCTAAATCAGGCAAGGTAGGAGAACCTTTTTACCCATTCGCTAAGTGTACAAGTTAGGTGGGTCAAAAACATATTCCTGTCATGTGACGCACATGCCGTCACCAGTGTCGTATAGAATATATCAGACGTGTTTTCCTGTGGAGGAATCGGTTCATCTATGACCTTGCGATCAAATGTTTTCAGTTCCCATTGGAGAAGCACGTCCTTTCGTCTACTAATCGCTCGGTTTTGCGGTGCGGTCGCAAAACACGGACACTAAACTTATTACAGTGTCTAGAGACGTCAATGAACGAACGGACAGATCATAACTTTGCGAAAATAAAAAGAATTAAACTTTTCACTCGAGGGAGGACTTGAACCAAGGACCCCTCCTTCCGCAACCGCTCACGGGACCACGGGGCTCCTTAGCTCATATCGTCCTTGATGTTGCCTATGTTACGCATGGACTACTCAGTTTGTATATTTTGCTTGTTTTTTCCATAGTTCCACACAACTTCTTCCTGTTTTCTCGATTGATCTGTTCCGTTCTTCAAGGCCTATCCACTATGCCAACTTATAACTAAATCTGAGGGGGGTGCGATGGGGAGGTTCTCTTGTTAGATCATACCTATTAAATAAAAGTTGTGTATGCTAAAGCCCAGCTCTTGTCATGCTGCTACATACCGGGTGATCAAAAAGTCAGTATAAATTTGAAAACTTAATAAACCACGGAATAATGTAGATAGAGAGGTAAAAATTGACACACATGCTTGGGATGACATGGGATTTTATTAGAACCAAAAAAAAAACACCCTATATTGCTAGACGCGTGAAAGATCTCTTGCGTGCGTCGTTTGGTGATGATCGTGTGCTCAGCCGCCACTTTCGTCATGCTTGGCCTCCCAGGTCCCCAGATCTCTGTCCGTGCGATTATTGACGTTGGGGTTACCTGAAGTCGCAAGTGTATCGTGATCGACCGACATTTCTAGGGAAGCTGAAAGACAACATCCGACGCCAATGCCTTACATGCTTTACAATGCTGTTCACAACATTATTCATCGACTACAGCTATTGTTGAGGAATGATGGTGGACATATTGAGCATTTCCTGTAAAGAACATCATCTTTGCTTTGTCTTACATTGTTATGCTAATTATTGCTATTCTGATCAGATGAAGCGCCATCTGTCGGACATTTTTTGAACGTTTTTTTTCTGTTCTAATAAAACCTCATGTCATTCCAAGCATGTGTGTAAATTTGTACCTCTCCATCTACATTATTCCGTGATTTATTCAGTTTTCAAATTTATACTGACTTTTTGATCACCCAGTATATTTATATCTCTTCATTCATGCTTCTGTCAGAGCACCTGTGTATGCTAAAAATGTACAAACGTTTGGGTCGTGTCCCTCACTATAAAACAAAGTTCATTGCTGGCAGTTCCAAAGTTTAGATCTGAACACTCATATATCCCTCTTAACATTATTCGTATTTTTCCATATGTTCCGAACAGCTCGTACTGGCGTCAAAAGTAATATTTGCATTGAAAGTCGCATGGGTTACACGTACAGTATTTGTGCATAGATAAAGAAAAATCTACTCGTATTCATTCATCTATTCAATTCCTTGAAGGCGGTCAATTTTTTGTCCGATCCATCTTGATCAGCTTGTAGTAAAATACTTTGCGAGTCCTGTGCCCATACACTCCGGATTCGTCTGTTACTGAACTTAACCTACGAGTAGAATGATCAATATACTGTCTTGCCTAACAATTATATTTCCTCGCTTCTTAACTGCTAGTCACATGCAGATCAACATCCTCGAAACTATTACTACATCGCCGGTCGCTGTGGTCGAGCGGTTCTAGGCACTTCAGTCCGGATCCGCGCTGCTGCTACAGTCACAGGTTCGAATCCTGCCTCGGGCATAGATGTGTGTAATGTCCTTAGGTTAGTTAGGTGTAAGCAGTTCTACGTCTATGGGACTGGAGACCTCAGATGTTAAGTCCCGTAGTGCTTACAAGGGAACCTCCCCATCGCACCCCCCTCAGATTTAGTTGTAAGCTGGCACAGTGGATAGGCCTTGAAAAACTGACCACAGACCAAAAGAGAAAACAGGAAGAAGTTGTGTGGAACTATGAAAAAAAGTAGAGAGGTTCCCTTGTTAGAGCCATTTGAAATATTACTGTTGTTGTTGTGGTCTTCAGTCCTGAGACTGGTTTGATGCAGCTCTCCATGCTACTCTATCCTGTGCAAGCTTCTTCATCTCCCAGTACCTACTGCAACCTACATCCTTCTGAATCTGCTTAGTGTATTCATGTCTTGGTCTCCCCCTATGATTTTTACCCTCCACGCTGCCCTCCAATACTAAATTGGTGATCCCTTGATGCCTCAGAACATGTCCTACCAACCGATCCCTTCTTCTGGTCAAGTTGTGCCACAAACTTCTCTTCTCCCCAGTCCTATTCAATACTTCATCATTAGTTATGTGATCTACCCATCTAATCTTCAGCATTCTTCTGTAGCACCACATTTCAAAAGCTTCTATTCTCTTCTTGTCCAAACTATTTACCGTCCATGTTTCACTTCCATACATGGCTACACTCCATACAAATACTTTCAGAAATAACTTCCTGACACTTAAATCTATACTCGATGTTAACAAATTTCTCTTCTTCAGAAACGCTTTCCTTGCCATAGCCAGTCTACATTTTATATCCTCCCTACTTCGTCCATCATCAGTTATTTTGCTTCCCAAATAGCAAAACTCCTTTACTACTTTAAGTGTCTCATTTCCTAATCTAATACCCTCAGCATCACCCGACTTAACTCGACTACATTCCATTATCCTCGTTTTGCTTTTGTTGATGTTCATCTTATATCCTCCCTTCAAGACACCATCCATTCCGTTCAACTGCTCTTCCAAGTCCTTTGCTGTCTCTGACAGAATTACAATGTCATCGGCGAACCTCAAAGTTTTTATTTCTTCTCCATGGATTTTAATACCTACTCCAATTTTTTTTTTGTTTCCTTTACTGCTTGCTCAATATAGAGATTGGATAACATCGGGGAGAGGCTACAATCCTGTCTTACTCTCTTCCCAACCACTGCTTCCCTTTCATGTCCCTCAACTCTTATAACTGCCATCTGGTGTCTGTACAAGTTGTAAATAGCCTTTCGCTCCATGTATTTTACCCCTGCCACCTTTAGAATTTGAAAGAGAGTATTCCAGTCAACATTGTCAAAAGCTTTCTCTAAGTCTACAAATGCTAGAAACGTAGGTTTGCCTTTCCTTAATCTTTCTTCTAAGATAAGTCGTAAGGTCAGTATTGCCTCACGTGTTCCAGTATTTCTACGGAATCCAAACTGATCTTCCCCGAGGTCAGCTTCTACTAGTTTTTCCATTCGTCTGTAAAGAATTCGTGTTAGTACTTTGCAGCTGTGGCTTATTAAACTGATGGTTCGGTAATTTTCACATCTGTCAACACCTGCTTTCTTTGGGATTGGAATTATTATATTCTTCTTGAAGTCTGAGGGTATTTCGCCTGTTTCGTACATCTTGCTCACCAGATGGTAGAGTTTTGTCAGGACTGGCTCTCCCAAGGCCGTCAGTAGTTCCAATGGAATTTTGTCTACTCCGGGGGCCTTGTTTCGACTCAGGTCCTTCAGTGCTCTGTCAAACTCTTCACGCAGTATCGTATCTCCCATTTCATCTTCATCTACATCCTCTTCCATTTCCATAATATTGTCCTCAAGTGCTTCGCCCTTGTATAGACCCTCTATATGCTCCTTCCACCTTTCTGCTTTCCCTTCTTTGCTTAGAACTGGGTTTCCATCTGAGCTCTCGATGTTCATACATGTGGTTCTCTTATCTCCAAAGGTCTCTTTAATTTTCCTGTAGGCAGTATCTATCTTACCCCTAGTGAGATAAGCCTCTACATCCTTACATTTGTCCTCTAGCCATCCCTGCTTAGCCATTTTGCACTTCCTGTCGATCTCATTTTTGAGACGTTTGTATTCCTTTTTGCCTGCTTCATTTACTGCATTTGTATATTTTCTCCTTTCATCAATTAAATTCAATATTTCTTCTGTTACCCAAGGATTTCTACTAACCCTCTTCTTTTTACCTACTTGATCGTCTGCTGCCTTCACTACTTCATCCCTCAGAGCTACCCATTCTTCTTCTACTGTATTTCTTTCCCCCATTCCTTTCAATTGTTCCCTTATGCTCTCCCTGAAACTCTGTACAACCTCTGGTTCTTTCAGTTTATCCAGGTCCCATCTCCTTAAATTCCCACCTTTTTGCAGTTTCTTCAGTTTTAATCTACAGGTCATAACCAACAGATTGTGGTCAGAGTCCACATCTGCCCCTGGAAATGTCTTACAATTTAAAACCTGGTTCCTAAATCTCTGTCTTACCATTATATAATCCATCTGATACCTTTTAGTATCTCCAGGGTTCTTCCATGTATACAACCTTCTTTCATGATTCTTAAACCAAGTGTTAGCTATGATTAAGTTGTGCTCTGTGCAGAATTCTATCAGGCGGCTTCCTCTTTCATTTCTTAGCCCCAATCCATATTCACCTACTACGTTTCCTTCTCTCCCTTTTCCTACACTCGAATTCCAGTCACCCATGACTATTAAATTTTCCTCTCCCTTCACTATCTGAATAATTTCTTTTATTTCATCATACATTTCTTCAATTTCTTCGTCATCTGCAGAGCTAGTTGGCATATAAACTTGTACTACTATAGTAGGTGTGGGCTTCGTATCTATCTTGGCCACAATAATGCGTTCACTATGCTGTTTGTAGTAGCTTACCCGCTGCCTTAGAGACGGACCAAATTCTGCTTCCGCCGATCTGCATATTAATATGTAACGCAGCTAATGAGATTGCTGCTAAGGTAGAACCTTTTCTCCTCGCGGATCACACTCACGCAGTGAACGCGCGAGGTATTATAATGAGTGTACAGACCTCCGATTAGTCAGTCTGCATTTGTCTGCACCAGTCTGTACCAGTCTGCATTAGTCTGTACAGGTCTATAGTCAAGTTTCATTCTGCACCTAATAAGATTATCATATTCTTGTACATAGTCATGAAGATAAATGCACAGACACTTTGTCAAGCATCAGAGATATGTGTGAATAAGATTAATGTACCAAGACCAAAGGAACTTCAGATTGTCAGTTTTAAATAGCATCCTGAATCAAGTTACGTAAGGTTTATGCTTGTTACTATTTTAATAAATGTGTGTGAAAATTAATCCAGTTCTGTTTAAAGTTGGTTACAGTCAATCTGCTACTCTAAGCATGCAAGTGGCATTTCTATCATCTGACCTAACGGCAGAAGATAAACACGTCACGATAAGACCACGAGACATATTGCTGACACTCGCCTACTTCGTTAGAGCGACAAGTCAAATAATCTGATGGTGTGCGTACCGAAGGTCTTACAGTACGCACGCCACAAACATATATATACAAGGTCCTAAGTGTAAACCGAAAAGCGTAAACAAAAATATGTATGTAACACAGACCAGGAAAAATGCCTTACAAAGTATAAAGATGAAGTACGTATGGCACAAAAATTGTGTTTTATTCAGTTATGATTAGACGGTTCCAAAAGTAATGTTCAAATGTGTGTGAATTCCTAAGGGACCAAACTGCTGAACTCATCTGCCCCTAGACTTACATACTATTTAAACTAACTTACGCTAAGAACAACACACACACCCATGCCCGAGGGAGGACTCGAACCTCCGGCGGGAGCGGCCGCGCAATCCGGTACACGGTTCCTCTAACCACGCGGCCACTCCGCGCGGCACTCCAAAGCACGAGGCGCGTTTTTTAAGTAAGAACCGTTTTGTAATTAAAAAAAGACGTACTAAGATATCTCAATAATTTTATTTTTATGTGAAAGCCTGTACCTTAATGTACGCACTGACGCCATTACAGTCTGATTCTTCCTTGTTCACGTTGTGTACTGAGTGTTTAACATGCCTCCGATAATCGTGAGTCCCGCCGACTGTGAAGTACGGCCTGTTATAAGATTTCTTAGTGCTAAAGGCCTAAAAGCGATCGATATTCATCGTGAGATCTGTGCAGTTTACAGAGAAAACATTATGAGTGATAGAATGGTAAGAAAGTCGGTGAGAGCATTTAAAGATGGCCGCACAAATGTACATGATGAACAACGGAGCGGGCGTCCTTCGGTCGTTACTAAAAGTTCGGTGCAGGAAGTGGAGAATAATGTAAGAGAAATCAGACGCTTTACGATTTCCTCCTTGCGGGATGACTTTCCTAATGTTTCTCGTAGCGTTTTGTATGGCATTGTGACCGAGCACTTGAATTACCGAAAATTATGCGCACGTTGGGTACCGAAAATGTTGACGGATGTGCCAAAACCAAACGTTTAGACAGTGCATTGACTTTCCTTGAGCGGTACCACAACGACAGTGATGATTTCTTAAGCCAAATTGTTACTGGCGATTAAATATGGGTGGCCTACGTCAGCAAGAGCATCGTTTTGCTGCAAGACAATGCCCGTCCGCATGTGGCGAATCAGACCAAAGATCTCATCAAATCTTTTCAATGGGAAACTCTGGATCATCCTCCGTACAGCCCCGATCTTGCGCCCAGTGACTACCATCTGTTCCTGCACTTGGAGAAACACCTGGACGGTCAGCGTCTTCAAGACGATGACGAAGCCAAAACAGTGGTGATGCATTGGTTAACAAGTCAGGCGGCAGACTTCTATGAGGAGGGTATTCAAAAACTGGTACAACGTTATGACAAGTGCCTCAATATTGACGGAAATTATGTAGAAAAGTTGATTAAGGTACAGGCTTTCATGTAAAAATAAAATTATTGAGATATCTTAGCACGTCTTTTTTTAATTTCAAAATGGTACTTACTTAAAAAACACGCCTCGTATTATCGACATACCATAATGTTATACGCAGTTGAGGACGACAGGAGTACAAAAGTTGAAGATGTTACTCTGTCCTAAGCTTTTGCATGTGCTACGTACAAATAACGCGCGTCAGATTGTGTTTTTGCGCGATCCTGACGACGGCAGTAAAATGGTGCACATTCACCCGACACACGAGCCTCGCCCTTCTCGCGACTGTTTGCTGGCCCAGTTTCCCTCTGCCGTTGGTACTAGAGAGGGCGCACAAGTAGCGGTAAGCGTGGGGGAGGGGAAAGGGTGAGGGAGGTTAAAGCAATAAAAGCATATGTGGGGACCAGGCTGCAGAGAAGAAAGAGATGCGGGAAGAAATTAGAGCTAGCTAGCGAGAAGGCGGAGGGGTTTCAATTAATTTGGGTCCCCTAGAGCCTCGGAGGAGGGCAGAGGCGGCCATTAGCGAAATGGGAGGCAGGTGGGACGTGGGAGCAATACTGCCACACCTTCCTGCCTCCCCGCACAACAGTGGGGTGTGTCTCTCCGTGCAGGTTAAAAGCTGTTCACTGCTGGGAAGCTGACAAATAACCAGCACACTCGTGAGCAACACCATTGTTTACTTATTTATGCTCTTCGCTGATGAGCCAAAACATTTCGGCCGCGCGGAGTAGCCGTGCGGTCTAATTTCCAAGAATGATGGCCTATCGAAGTTGGAGGGCTCCAAACGATACATATCGAACCTGCGATAGTAAATCGATTATGGAAGTCTCGTGGTGCGAGTTAAGAGTATTTTTCAAGCTGTCACTACAGCAACGACAAAAGAAAAGCGTTAGAGAAGCACTTGTAAATTCAAAGGAGACGACTTACCTTACTCGTTGTCGGTGTTATCGTCTTGTGATAGTGTGGCGTGCGTACTGTAAGACCTTCGGTACGCACACCATCAGATTATTTGACTTTTTTGTCGCTCTAGCGAAGTAGGCGAGTGTCAGCAATATGTCTCGTGGTCTTATCGTGGCCTGTTTATCTTCTGCCGTTAGGTCAGACGATAGAAATGCCACTTGCACGCTTAGAGTAGCAGATTGACGGTGACCAACTTTAAACAGAACTTGATTAATTTTCACACACATTTATTAAAATAATAAAAAGCATAGAAATTACTTAATTTCTGGATGCTATTTACAATTGACAATCTGAAGTTCCTTTGGTTTTGGTACGTTAATCTTATTCTCACATATCTCTGATACTTGACAAAGTGTCTATTCATTTATCTTCATGGCTATGTACCGGAATATGATAATCTTATTAGGCACAGACTGAAACTTGACTACAGACTAATGCAGACTAATCGGAGGTCTGTACACTCATTACCTCGCGCGTTCAAGTATCACTGCATGAGTGTGATCCCCGAGGAGAAAAGGTTCTACTTTAGCAGCACTCTCATTGGCTGCATTACATATTAATACGCGGATCGGCGGAAGCAGAATTTGGTCCATCTCTAAGACAGCGCCATCTCGTAGTGCAGATACGGACGAGCGCTGCGCCTGCGCTGTTGTGCTTAGTGGGGCGCGCTCTAGTGGCAAAGTTGTGTACGCGCTGACCACGAGGAAGTATGTACACAACAGCCGGCCGGGGTGGACAAGCTGTTAAAGGCGCTACAGTCTGGAACCGCTCGACCGCTACGGTCGCAGGTTCGAATCCTGCCTCGGGCATGGATGTGTGTGATGTCCTTAGGTTAGTTAGGTTTAAGTAGTTCTAAGTTCTAGGGGACTGATGACCTTAGAAGTTAAGTCCCATAGTGCTCAGAGCCATTTGAACCATTTGAACCAATACCCTCACAACATAACAGTTCCGGGACTCTATTTCCATCCCACCGAAAAGAGAAATATGTTGTACTTCACTTCTAGAAGGTCGTCCTCTGTGATTCTTTCGTCTGGCAATATAAGATTCGTCTACTTCTACTGTTTTATTCGGTCCACTAAATGGCACACTGTCATTTGTCACTACCACACAGCACACTTCTCGGCAAAACCCGAAGTAGTCACACACTGTATTTGCCGATAACTCAGTTTCTGAGGCTGTGGCTTGCAACGTGTAATCTCGAATCCAGCACGACACAACAATTACGCTCGTCTGAATCGATAATTTGGAGTACTCGAACCACGTATTTTTCCTGTCGGTGTCTTACACGCCTCTTACGAAGTTTCACAGACTTCCCAGCACCACAGTGAACAGAGTCCCTCCTTTCCTCGTCCGGCAGAAGTCCATATTTCCAGGAAAAAGTCAAACATTTGTCTGTGCTGGATATGCATGGAATTAGAGTTTTCCATGTCAGGCAATCCGCAGAAGAAACGTGAGAAGCAGCAGACATTACACTCGCTATCAAGAGAAACCGTGTCGATTTCCCAATGGAATCACAAGTAATTATGGCGGGAATGTAATGTACACGAACTGAAGAAACAATGGAAAACTGATAAAAATGACGATCACAAATAATTGATCATCACGCGCGCCACGAGACTTCCATAATCGATTTACTATCGCACGTTCGATATGTATCGTTTGGAGCCCTCCAACTTAGATAGGCAATCATTCTCGGGAATTACCGCGTTGTTTACTTATTTATGCGCTTCGCTGATGAGCCAAAACATTTCGGCCGCGCGTGGTAGCCGTGAGGTCTTGGGCGCCTTGTCATGGTTCGTGCGCCGCCCCCCCCCCTCCCCGCCCCCGTCGGAGGTTCGAGTCCTCGAACATGGGTGTGTGTTGTGAGAATACGACGCCGAGTACCCGAAACATTGCCCACAACGTGCAGAGCAAACGAATCAGAGCTGATTGTGTCCGCTCTGTGCGTGCCGTGAAACGGAAGATTTGAAAGTGATACGATTTTCAAACTCATTACACATACTGTTGTCTACATAGTTCCGCGTAGTCAGCGCGTACACAACTTTCCCACCAGAGCGCGCCCCGCTAAGCACAACGGCGCAGGTGCAGCGCTCGTCCGTCTCCGCACTACGAGATGGCGCTGCCATAGAGGCGGACCAAATTCTGCTTCCGCCGATCCGCGTATTAATATGTCACGCAGCCAATGAGATTGCTGCTAACGTAGGACCTTTTCTCCTCACGGATCACAATCGCGCAGTGATACGTGAATGCTCGAGGTATTATAACGAGTGTACAGACCTCTGATTAGTCAGTCTGCATAGTCTGCATTAGTCTACACCAGTCTATAGTCAAGTTTCAATCTGCGCCTAATAAGATTATCATATTCCTGTACGTAGCCATGAAGAGAAATGTATAGACACTTTGTCAAGTATCAGAGATATGTGAGAATAAGATTAACGTACTAAGACCAAACGAACTTCAGATTGTCAATTGTAAATAGCATCCAGAATCAAGTTGAGTAAGGTTTACGATTGTTATTATTTTAATAAATGTGTTTGAAAATTAATCAAGTTCTGTTTGAAGTTGGTCACCGTCAATCTGCTACTCTAAGCGTGCTACTGGCATTTCTATTGTCTGACCAAACGGCAGAAGATAAACACGCCACGATAAGACCACGAGACATATTGCTGACACTCGCCTACTTCGTTAGAGCGACAAGTCAAATAATCTGATGGTGTGTGTACCGAAGGTCTTACAGTACGCACACCACAGTGTGTTTGTTGTGCTTAGCGTAAGTTTGTTTAATTAGTGTATAAGCCGAGGGACCGATGACTTTAGCAGTTTGGTCCCATAGTCGTTACCACAAACTTCCAAACGTTTCGACCACTGCCCACCGCGAAGTTAAACGCCTCCTGCTGTGATTGCGGACACGTGGTGCCATAAGGAAAGTGTACCGGGTATTTCACAATTCGTGTTACACACCTGCAGAGGTTGTAGAGCCGACTAACAAGCCAAACTCCCCAACGCAACCACCTCAGATTTGGTAGTAAAATGGCCCAGTGGATAGCCCATCAAAAACTGAACACAAATCAAGCACGAAAACAGGAATAAAGTGTACTGGACTGTGGAAAAATGAAGCAAAATAGAAACAGTGAATGGTCCAAGCTCAATACATGTAACATCAAGGACGCTGCAAGAAGCACGACGTCATGGTTGTGAGTTACGGTACTCGACTGTGATGCATGCGATACGTATTCAAATCTCTCTTACGCCCAATATTTCTTTTTACGCAAAATTATCTACTGTTCATTCAGTCATTGACGTGTCTGTTGTCCTTACGTAGTCTTGGCAGTTGTCGTATTGTATACATTGGTTATAGAAGACGAGTCATGTGATATGAAAATATTACCCTCGCAAGTAAATGTAATAAATGTGATGAAGCGCGCCCGGCTAGCCGTGCGCTTTAACGCGCTGCTTCCCGAGTGGGAAGGCGTGCCGGTCCCTGGTACGAATCTGCCCGGCGGATTGGTGTCAGGGTCCGGTGTGCCGCCAGCCTGAGGATGGTTTCTAAGGCGGTTTTCCAACTACGTCGGCGAATGCGGGCTGGTTCCCCCTATTCTGCCTCAGTTACACTGTGTCAGTGGTTGCTGCGCAAATGCCGTTTCCACATACGCGTATACCGTAATTATTCTACAACACAATTGAAACCTGATACTCAATGGAAGGCAGGATTCGGTTACGATTGTGGACGGGGCCGTAATCAGTTGCTATTGGTTGCCTTTTACAGTTACACACATTTATTTTTAGAACAGTAATTCCACACTCAACAATAAATTTAAAAAATACCACACGTTATTAATGAAGGAATAAACAACTGTGTAAATAACAGCGCTTTCAGTTCGTTACAATTTAGCAAATCACCATAAAATACAGATACCGATAATGTATTTAAAAAAAAAGCCACTGTGATCACGGCTGAAGGCCTTACACGCCAATAATGGCAATAAATTAAGAATGTTTAAGAACTCGCTGCAGTTACAACTAACAGGCATTGAAATATTAGTAAGTGGCCACAAACACAGCAGAAGGTATCAGACGACAGGAATGGCAGTAAACAAGGTTTTAAGGCTTACTGCTAAAATACAAATATCGAACTATTTTTTTCAAAGCAAATGACCAAAATCAGGGCTGAAGGCCTTGCGCTCCAGGAACGGGAATTATACAAAAAAATTTAGAAACCTGCTGTCAAACAGCAAATACAAGCAAAGGTTAATTAAAAGAAACAAGCAACTGACCACGAAACGGGTGAAATAAGGTGATGGTAACCTTGTATCACAACCCTCACACTGTTAGATTTATTCCAGAAGGCGACTGGATCTATTAACTAGGCATACATCGCCTTTAGTGTAGGCATTACAAGGTATGGTAATAAATAATACAATAATAAAACAGGAGGACCAGTCACAGACCGTGCTCCAGGAATCGACCTCTGAGAAGGTCAGACAACAAACACTTACGCGAGCGATGAGATAGACAGCCAAGAGTTGCATTCACTTCACAAGATGGTAACTCAGACTAGCGGCAGTCTAACGAATGACTAATGATAATCTTGCTGAAGCTACCTGATGTCCAATAAACCAAATGCAAGAATGGAACAACACACCGAACTGCCACACTCACACAACACGGAAAAAAGCGACGTCGCCCCAAAGATAGTGCAACAGTTACTACTTATGGATAACGGCCGCTGCTGCCAATAGCGGACAGGCAACGCTTGTGACACGAGTGGCGCCAGTCAAGACGAGAAGAAGACAAACAACCGCAACCATGCCAACTAAACGACACGGTCTGGCCTCCAACAGAGGGCGTAAACCTACAAACAGCACGATTGCGAGCCACAGCACAGCTCACAAACATTTGGGGTTACACTCGTCTGGTATGAAACGTTCCCCAGGAGTCCACTGAGGGCCGAGCCGCACATTAACCCTGGGTCGGTGTGGGGCGGCGCTGGTGTGGCCTGTTATGGGTTTGTGAACCACTGAGGTCTACAGTGGGACGAAGCCTCTACGTTGTTTCTAGGTCCTCAGATTAATACAATACAATACAATACAATACAAATGTGATGAATGGTGAGAGCAGGCGAGATGCGGCGTAGATCACTCACAGAAATGAAAACAACAAATAAACCGCTTTGAACTATGTTACAACAAAGGAAGTCAAGAGTCAAAACTTCGAAAACGGAGCGCAAGAGTCACAACATGTGGTACTTGCATAGTACAGATAGAAGGTACATATTTCTGGAGAGCCCAACCTTACACCTCGCTGTTGCAAACTGACGCTGCACCACGACGCAGACACTAATTTGAATACAGCGAGTACATACTTCAGTGACGAAACGGAGAGTGCCTAATTTCGCGAAAAAAAAAAAAAGTGAGCATGAGCGAGGTTTGAACACGGAGCCCTGCCTTCGCGGAGCGACACCGTGACCACATAACAACGACCCCGTTGCAATTTAAATGCGCTCTATGTCACACATCTTGAGCTTATATTGTCCACTGTTTCTATTTTGCTTCTTTTTACACAGTTCAGTATACCTTATTCCTGTTTACGTGCTTGATCTGTGTTCGATTTTTCACTAGCTATCCACTGGGCCTTCTTACCATTAAATCTGGGGGGCACGATGGGGAGTTTGCTTTGTTAGTAGATCAAATTATACAGAGGAACCCATGTCCAGAAACGTCACCCAACAACGCTACAGAGCGTCAAGGTTATAGGAGCCAGGGCCTGTGAATGTATGCACGAAGGCAGTTCACAAAGTAACAGCAGACTATCACTTTTAAATTAAATTAACACCCAGGCATTTAAAACTCCCGGGAAGTGAAGATGCATGCTCTGATAAAGTTCCGGCATATGCCGACAGATGGCAAGACGAGTTGAATGGGAAAGGCAGTGGAAATAATATGGCCACGTCCCAAGCTATGCGCACCGTAGAAGAACAGGGAGCAGTAATTCGAGTTTTGTGATCGAATGGCGTAAAACCTCGACAAATGCTTAGAAAGATGTTGGAAGGCTTTGAAGATACCTGCATTGATGAGAGAAGAGTGTACCAGTGGGGAGATGCCTTTGAAAGTGGATATACGTCAGTCACGGACGCGCAGACGCCATGATTCGTGAGGAGCGGATGTGTTTCTGTAGAAACTTTAGCCAGAGAACAGAGTATCAGTGTCGGATCCGCTCAAACCATTATTGGTGAGGTTCTCAAGTAACTTTCTTTGTGTGCGCGATGGGGACCTGGGATGCTCACTGGTGAACACAAGATGATGCGTGTTCAGGCTGCCACATCATTTCTGGAGCGATATAACTCCAAAGGACACTACTTGACGTTTATCGCCACAGGAGACGAAACCTGTGAACCAGAAAGCAAAAGACAGCTTCAGAACGGTGACACACATCTTCTCCAGCCAGGAAGAAATTGAAGTCTCAGCCCTCTGCTAGAAGGTTCCTTTTCAGCCTCTTCTGGGATACGAATGGGCTGATTTTGGAGGACTATCAGCAAAGGGATGAAACAGTGAACAGTGCCCTGTACACTGCCATGTTGGAGAATGAGATAAAGCCAGCAGTACGGAGACCTCACAGAGGACTTTTATCTAGAGGCGTTCTTCTACTTCAAGACAACGTGCGTCCCCACATTGTGGCTGCAACTCTTGCTGCCACTCTGAGATTGAGATTTCAGGTCGTACTGCATCTCCCATGCAGCCCTGATCTGGCACCGTCGGATTACCACGTGCTTGAACCCCTGAAGGACCCTCTCAGAGGATTGCGATTTGAAAGTATTGACAAAGTTAAAGTAGTGGTGCTCCCTTGGTTGGGGACACAACCAACAACCTTTTATTCGAGTGGAGTAGAAAAGTTGGTGCAACAGTATGAGAAGTCTATCGAAATCTAGGGCAGTTATGTTGAAAAATGACGTCTTCTCTGTACCTCTAAGTGAAATATATGCTTCACAAAAATAGTTTGTTGTTTCTTTTTGAATCACCATTGGGTATATAGGATTATTGCGTAATGATGTTACAGGCTGTCTAGGATGATGGACAAAGATAAATGTATCAATTTGAGGTAGAGTCCCTGGACTAGAAACGAACGACTCGAAAGTTTCTCATAACTCTGACAGTGGAATACATGCGCCAATACTGTTGTTGCCTAGACTCCAGGATAGGCAACTTTCAGAGTGGTAGTATGGATCAAAACAAGGAAAATGCATAGTATACATGGGCTCTAAAATCCGTACGTTAAGCTATGAGCACTTATTCAGTACAGGAGATTTCACAGTTGCGAAGATGCATTTAAGAGTCCATCTTTACCGAACTCTTTTTTCTTCTTTTGCTTCATACTACCACCTCTGAAAGTTGCCTACCCTACAATCTTAGCAACAACAGTACTAGTACATTTATTGCACTGTCAGAGGTATCAGAACAGTTTTCGCCTATAACTTTTGACTCGTTCTTCACTAGTGTGAAACACATCTCCTCTATTAAACAAGTACTCATAGCTCTTAAGGTATGCATTATACACTCTTGGAAATTGAAATAAGAACACCGTGAATTCATTGTCCCAGGAAGGGGAAACTTTATTGACACATTCCTGGGGTCAGATACATCACATGATCACACTGACAGAACCACAGGCACATAGACACAGGCAACAGAGCATGCACAATGTCGGCACTAGTACAGTGTATATCCACCTTTCGCAGCAATGCAGGCTGCTATTCTCCCATGGAGACGATTGTAGAGATGCTGGATGTAGTCCTGTGGAACGGCTTGCCATGCCATTTCCACCTGGCGCCTCAGTTGGACCAGCGTTCGTGCTGGACGTGCAGACCGCGTGAGACGACGCTTCATCCAGTCCCAAACATGCTCAATGGGGGACAGATCCGGAGATCTTGCTGGCCAGGGTAGTTGACTTACACCTTCTAGAGCACGTTGGGTGGCACGGGATACATGCGGACGTGCATTGTCCTGTTGGAACAGCAAGTTCCCTTGCCGGTCTAGGAATGGTAGAACGATGGGTTCGATGACGGTTTGGATGTACCGTGCACTATTCAGTGTCCCCTCGACGATCACCAGTGGTGTACGGCCAGTGTAGGAGATCGCTCCCCACACCATGATGCCGGGTGTTGGCCCTGTGTGCCTCGGTCGTATGCAGTCCTGATTGTGGCGCTCACCTGCACGGCGCCAAACACGCATACGACCATCATTGGCACCAAGGCAGAAGCGACTCTCATCGCTGAAGACGACACGTCTCCATTCGTCCCTCCATTCACGCCTGTCGCGACACCACTGGAGGCGGGCTGCACGATGTTGGGGCGTGAGCGGAAGACGGCCTAACGGTGTGCGGGACCGTAGCCCAGCTTCATGGAGACGGTTGCGAATGGTCCTCGCCGATACCCCAGGAGCAACAGCGTCCCTAATTTGCTGGGAAGTGGCGGTGCGGTCCCCTACGGCACTGCGTAGGATCCTACGGTCTTGGCGTGCATCCGTGCGTCGCTGCGGTCCGGTCCCAGGTCGACGGGCACGTGCACCTTCCGCCGACCACTGGCGACAACATCGATGTACTGTGGAGACCTCACGCCCCACGTGTTGAGCAATTCGGCGGTACGTCCACCCGGCCTCCCGCATGCCCACTATACGCCCTCGCTCAAAGTCCGTCAACTGCACATACGGTTCACGTCCACGCTGTCGCGGCATGCTACCAGTGTTAAAGACTGCGATGGAGCTCCGTATGCCACGGCAAACTGGCTGACACTGACGGCGGCGGTGCACAAATGCTGCGCAGCTAGCGCCATTTGACGGCCAACACCGCGGTTCCTGGAGTGTCCGCTGTGCCGTGCGTGTGATCATTGCTTGTACAGCCCTCTCGCAGTGTCCGGAGCAAGTATGGTGGGTCTGACACAACGGTGTCAATGTGTTCTTTTTTCCATTTCCAGGAGTGTAGAATCCATGTTCACTAGACATTTTTTCTTGTTTTGGTCCATACTACCACCTACGGACGTTCCCTACCCTACAGTCTTAGCAACAACAGTACCAGTGCATGTAGTCCACTGCCACGGGCATCTGCACGGTTTCCGCTAATAACTTTCGACTCGCTCCTTTCCGGCAGCTGAACCCATACCTCATGTTGATGAATTTATTCTTCTTCACCATCCTAGGCAGTTCGCAACATCATCACGGAATCACGCTCTATGCAGATACACTGATCAGTCAGAAGATTATAACCACATACCTAATAGCCGGTATGTCCACCTTTGGTACAGGTAACAGCGGCGACACGCCATGGCATGAAAGCAGTGAGGCCTTGGTGGGTCGCTGGAGGGGGTTCGCACCACACGTGCATGCACAAATCACCTAATTCCCATGAATTCCGGCAAAGAGTGCGATGAGCTCCGACGCCACGCGAGTTGGGGGCCAACATATAATTGGGAAACTCTTCACTCTGTTCCTCGAACCACTCCATCGCACTCCTGCCCTCGTGACAAGGAGCATTATCTTGTTGGATTACGCCACTGCCGTCTGGAAACATGACTGTCATGAAGGGAGTACGTGATCTGGAACCAGTGTGCGATACTCCTTGGCAGCCATGGTGCCTTGCGAGAGTTCCACTTGACCCATGAATGACTGTTGTTGTGGTTGTTGTTGTTGTTGTCTTCAGTCCTGAGACTGGTTTGATGCAGCTCTCGTAAACCTGCATGCCCTCGGGAAAAATTACGGCTGTAGTTCCCCTTGCTTTCAGCCGTTCGCAGTACCAGCACAGCAAGGCCGTTTTGGTTAGTGTTGCAAGGCCAGATCAGTCAATCATCCAGACTGTTGCCCCTGCAACTGCTGAAAAGGCTGCTGCCCCTCTTCAGGAACCACACGTTTGTCTGGCCTCTCAACAGATACCCCTCCGTTGTGGTTGCACCTACGGTACGGCCATCTGTATCGCTGAGGCACGCAAGCCTCCCCACCAACGGCAAGGTCGATGGTTCATGGGGGTAGGATGAATGACCACACAGAGCATAATGAAGCCGCCGCCAACTTGTCTCCATGCCACAGTACAGGTGTCAAGGAGCTGTTCCCCGAAGGACGACGGATTCGCACCCTGCCTTCGGCATGATGAAGAAGGTATCTGTATCAGGATTCATCAGGCCATGCAACACACTGCCACTGCGACATCATCCAGTGCCGATGGCCACGAACCCATATCAGCTGCCGATGTCATGGTGTTAACATTGCACATGGATGGGTCGTCGGCTGTGAAGACCCATTGTTAGGAGTGTTCAGTGCAGTATGTGTTCAGATATGCTTGTACTCTGCCCAGCATTAAACTCTGATGTTAGTTCCGCCATAGTTCGCCACCTGTCCTGTTTTACCAATCTGCACGGCCAGCAACATCTGACTTCAATAATGACGGGTGGCCGTCCAACCCCACGACGTCTGGACGTGTTTTCACCTCGGTCTCGCCACATGTTGAAGACACTCACCACAGCAATCCTTATACATCCGACAAGTCGTACACTTTCCGGAATGCTCGTGCCGACCCTCTGGGCCATCACAATCTGCAGTTGATCAAACTGAGATATGTCACGTGTCTCACGCACCTTCCCCATTCTACACACAGACAGCACGTTCACGGATACTATATGCACTGTGCGTGGGTGTAACTAGTAGTCATTCCTCGCCAGGTGACGCTGCTATCGTCTGGACGGGTTTATGTCGACAGTAGGTCGGTGGTCGTAATGTTCTGGCTGATGAGTGAACATTTACAGCCGCCGGCGCCTATAACTTTGACGCACTGTAATGTCGTTGGATGACGTTTCCGAACATGGGTTCTTATGTAAAACTTGATGTAATAAGTCCCTCCACAACCTCTAGTACTGTGTAACATGAATTGTGGAACATCCTGCGTAAGCGGAGGAGAGACGTGTGGGGAATCATTTAAGCGACGACAGGGGCCGGAAACTGGGGAACATACAGACATCAGCGACTCTGACATAGGACAGATTGTTATGGTCCGCCACCTGGGAACGACCATCTCGGAAATGGAGAAGCTGGTCGACTGTTGGCGTGCTGCTGTCATCAGCGTCTATGAAAAACGACTGAATGAGGTGAATTAACTCGAGTAGGAGAAGGTGCTGAACCTCCGCTCCCCATCGTAGGCTTGTCCGCTCTGTAAAGTTGGATTGGCGGCGATCCGTGATAGACGTGGCGACAAAGTACAGTGCTGGTACAGAGACAATGGTCTTTGGAGCGTACTGTTCATTGCACATTGTTGAATGTGGACATCCGCAGTAGTCGTCCTCCACATGCTCCCATGTCGACTCAATGCACTGTGCACAGGGTAATAGAGATTGGACAGTGGATCATCGGAAATGTGTTGTCTGACCGGGTGAATCACATCTCTTGTTACACCGGGTCAATGGTCGTGTCTGGATGAAAGGAAGATTAGGGTTTAATGTTCCATCGACGTTGAGATCATTAGAGACGGAGCACAAGCTCGGAATGTTTCAACTAGAGGCAAGGAAATCGGGAGTGTCATTTCAAAGGAATCCTCCCCAGTACGATTTATATTGGGTAGGGTTGTTTGGGGGTGGAAACCAGACAGCGAGGTCACCGGTCTTATCGGATTAGGGAAGGACAGGGAAAGAAGTCGGCCATGCCCTTTCAAAGGAACCATCCCGGCATTGGCTGGAGCGATTTAGGGAAATCACAGAAAACCTAAAACAGGATGGCCAGACGTGGGATTGAACCGTCGTCCTTCCGAATGCAAGTCCAGTGTGCTAGCCACTGCGCCACCTCGCTCGGTAGCGATTAAGAGAAATCATGTGGAACCTAAAGCTGGATGCGGATCTGAACCGTCATCTCCACCAATCTTGAGTCCATTGTGTCGCCGGTCCCTGTGGTCGAGCGGTTCTAGGCGCTTCAGTCCGAAACCGCACTGCTGCTATGGTCAGAGGTTCGAATCCTGCCTCGGGCATGGCTGTGTGCTATGTCCTTAGGTTAGTTAGGTTTGAGTAGTTCTACGTCTACGGGACTGATAACTTCAGATGTTAAGTCCCATAGTGCTCACAGCCATTTCCAATGTCTCGACCACTGTGCCTCGTCGCTCGTCGTGGTGTCCGGATTCGCCGTTATCCAGACGAATGGCTGCTCGAACAGTATACTGTAGTACAGAAGCATGCTGGTGGGTAGTATTATGCTGTAAGGGGACATTCACCTGGAATTTCATGGGCTTGGCTGCTCGAACAGTATACTGTACTACAGAAGCATGCTGGTGGGGTAGTATTATGCTGTAGGGGACATTCACCTGGAATTTCATGGGCTTGGCTGCTCGAACAGTATACTGTACTACAGAAGCATGCTGGTGGGGTGGTATTATGCTGTAGGGGACATTCACCTGGAATTTCATGGGCTTGACTGCTCGAACAGTATACTGTACTACAGAAGCATGCTGGTGGGGTAGTATTATGCTGTAGGGGACATTCACCTGGAATTTCATGGGCTTGACTCCTCGAACAGTATACTGTACTACAGAAGCATGCTGGTGGGGTAGTATTATGCTGTAGGGGACATTCACCTGGAATTTCATGGGCTTGGCTGCTCGAACAGTATACTGTACTACAGAAGCATGCTGGTAGGGTGGTATTATGCTGTAGGGGACATTCACCTGGAATTTCATGGGCTTGGCTGCTCGAACAGTATACTGTACTACAGAAGCATGCTAGTGGGGTAGTATTATGCTGTAGGGGACATTCACCTAGAATTTCATGGGCTTGACTGCTCGAACAGTATACTGTACTACAGAAGCATGCTGGTGGGGTAGTATTATGCTGTAGGGGACATTCACCTGGAATTTCATGGGCTTGGCTGCTTGAACAGTATACTGTACTACAGAAGCATGCAGGTGGGGTAGTAATATGCTGTAAGGGACATACACCTAAAATTTCATGGGCTTGGCTGCTCGAACAGTATACTGTACTACAGAAACATGCTGGTGGGGTAGTATTATGCTGTAGGGGACATTCACCTGGAATTTCATTGGCTTGGCTACTCGAAAAGTATACTGTACTACAGAAGTATGCTGGTGGGGTAGTATTATGCTGTAGGGGACATTCATCTGGAATTTCATGGGCTTGGCTGCTCGAACAGTATACTGTACTACAGAAGCATGCTGGTGGGGTAGTATTATGCTGTAGGGGACATTCACCTGGAATTTCATGGGCTTGGCTGCTCGAACAGTATACTGTACTACAGAAGCATGTTGGTGGTGTGGTATTATGCTGTAGGGGACATTCACCTGGAATTTCATGGGCTTGGCTGCTCGAACAGTATACTGTACTACAGAAGCATGCTGGTTGTGTGGTATTATGCTGTAGGGGACATTCACCTGGAATTTCGTGGGCTTGGCTGCTCGAACAGTATACTGTACTACAGAAGCATGCTTGTGGGGTAGTATTATGCTGTAGGGGACATTCACCTGGAATTTCATGGGCTTGGCTGCTCGAGCAGTATACTGTACTACAGAAGCATGCTGGTGGGGTAGTATTATGCTTTAGGGGACATTCGCCTGGAATTTCATGGGCTTGGCTGCTCGAACAGTATACTGTACTACAGAAGCATGCTGGTGGGGTAGTATTATGCTGTAGGGGACATTCATCTGGAATTTCATGGGCTTGGCTGCTCGAACAGTATACTGTACTACAGAAGCATGCTGGTGGGGTAGTATTATGCTGTAGGGGACATTCACCTGGAATTTCATGGGCTTGGCTGCTCGAACAGTATACTGTACTACAGAAGCACTCTGGTGGTGTAGTATTATGCTTTAGGGGACATTCGCCTGGAATTTCATGGGCTTGGCTGCTCAAACAGTATACTGTACTACAGAAGCATGCTGGTGGGGTAGTATTATGCTGTAGGGGACATTCACCTGGAATTTCATGGGCTTGGCTGTTTGAAAAGTATACTGTACTACAGAAACATGCTGGTGGGGTAGTATTATGCTGTAGGGGACATTCATCTGGAATTTCATGGGCTTCGCTGCTCGAACAGTATACTGTACTACAGAAGCATGCTGGAGGGGTAGTATTATGCGGTAAGGGACATTCACCTGGAATTTCATGGGCTTGGCTGCTCGAACAGTATACTGTACTACAGAAGCATGCTGGTGGGGTAGTATTATCCTTTATGGGACATTCGCCTGGAATTTCATGGGCTTGGCTGCTCAAACAGTATACTGTACTACAGAAGCATGCTGGTGGGGTAGTATTATGCTGTAGGGGACATTCACCTGGAATTTCATGGGCTTGGCTGCTTGAAAAGTATACTGTACTACAGAAACATGCTGGTGGGGTAGTATTATGCTGTAGGGGACATTCGTCTGGAATTTCATGGGCTTGGCTGCTCGAACAGTATACTGTACTACAGAAGCATGCTGGTGGGGTAGTATTATGCTGTAGGGCACATTCACCTGGAATTTCATGGGCTTGGCTGCTCGAACAGTATACTGTACTACAGAAGCATGCTGGTGGGGTAGTATTATGCTGTAGGGGACATTCACCTGGAATTTCATGGGCTTGGCTGCTAACACAGTATACTGTACTACAGAAGCATGCTGGTGGGGTAGTATTATGCGCGAAGGGACATTCACCCGGAATTTCATGGGCTTGGCTGCTTGAACAGTATACTGTACTACAGAAGCATGCTGGTGGGGTGGTATTATGCTTTAGGGGACATTCGCCTGGAATTTCATGGGCTTGGCTGCTCGAACAGTATACTGTACTACAGAAGCAAGCTCGTGGGGTAGTATTATGTTGTAGGGGACATTCACCTGGAATTTCATGGGCTTGGCTGCTTGAAAAGTATACTGTACTACAGAAGCATGCTGGTGGGGTAGTATTATGCTGTAGGGGACATTCATCTGGAATTTCATGGGCTTGGCTGCTCGAACAGTATACTGTACTACAGAAGCATGCTGGTGGGGTAGTATTATGCTGTAGGGGACATTCACCTGGAATTTCATGGGCTTCGCTGCTCGAACAGTATACTGTACTACAGAAGCATGCTGGTGAGGTAGTATTATGCTTTAGGGGACATTCGCCTGGAATTTCATGGGCTTGGCTGCTCAAACAGAATACTGTACTACAGAAGCATGCTGGTGGGGTAGTATTATGCTGTAGGGGACATTCACCTGGAATTTCATGGGCTTGGCTGCTTGAAAAGTATACTGTACTACAGAAACATGCTGGTGGGGTAGTATTATGCTGTAGGGGACATTCATCTGGAATTTCATGGGCTTGGCTGCTCGAACAGTATACTGTACTACAGAAGCATGCTGGTGGGGTAGTATTATGCTGTAGGGGACATTCACCTGGAATTTCATGGGCTTGGCTGCTCGAAAAGTATACTGTACTACAGCAGCATGCTGGTGGGGTAGTATTATGCTGTAGGGGACATTCACCTGGAATTTCATGGGCTTGGCTGCTCGAACAGTATACTGTACTACAGCAGCATGCTGGTGGGGTAGTATTATGCTGTAGGGGACATTCACCTGGAATTTCATGGGCTTGGCTGCTTGAAAATATACTGTACTACAGAAGCATGCCGGTGGGGTAGTATTATGCTGTAGGGGACATTCATCTGGAATTTCATGGGCTTGGTTGCTCGAACAGTCTACTGTACTATAGAAGCATGCTGGTGGGGTAGTATTATGTGGTAAGGGACATTCACCTGAAATTTCATGGGCTTGGCTGCTCGAACAGTATACTGTACTACAGAAGCATGCTGGTGGGGTAGTATTATGCTTTAGGGGACATTCGCCTGGAATTTCATGGGCTTGGCTGCTCAAACAGTATACTGTACTACAGAAGCATGCTGGTGGGGTAGTATTATGCTGTAGGGGACATTCACCAGGAATTTCATGGGCTTGGCTGCTTGAAAAGTATACTGTACTACAGAAACAAATTGGTGGGGTAGTATTATGCTGTAGGGGACATTCACCTGGAATTTCATGGCCTTGGCTGCTCGAACAGTATACTGTACTACAGAAGCATGCTGGTGGGGTAGTATTATGCTGTAGGGGAGATTCACCTGGAATTTCATGGGCTTGGCTGCTCGAACAGTATACTGTACTACTGAAGCATGCTGGTGGGGTAGTATTATGCTGTAGGGGACATTCATCTGGAATTTCATGGGCTTGGCAGCTCGAACAGTCTACTGTACTATAGAAGCATGCTGGTTGGGTAGTATTATGCGGTAAGGGACATTCACCTGGAATTTCATGGGCTTGGCTGCTCGAACAGTATACTGTACTACAGAAGCATGCTGGTGGGGTAGTATTATGCTTTAGGGGACAATCGCCTGGAATTTCAAAGGCTTGGCTGCTAACACAGTTTACTGTACTACAGAAGCATGCTGGTGGGGTAGTATTATGCGGGAAGGGACATTCACCCGGAATTTCATGGGCTTGGCTGCTCGAACAGTATACTGTACTACAGAAGCATGCTGGTGGGGTGGTATTATGCTTTAGGGGACATTCGCCTGGAATTTCATGGGCTTGGCTGCTCGAACAGTATTCTGTACTACAGAAGCAAGCTCGTGGGGTAGTATTATGTTGTAGTGGACATTCACCTGGAATTTCATGGACTTGGCTACTTGAAAAGTATACTGTACTACAGAAGCATGCTGGTGGGGTAGTATTATGCTGTAGGGGACATTCATCTGGAATTTCATGGGCTTGCCTGCTCGAACAGTCTACTGTACTACAGAAGCACTCTGGTGGTGTAGTATTATGCTTAAGGGGACATTCGCCTGGAATTTCATGGGCTTGGCTGCTCAAACAGTATACTGTACTACAGAAGCATGCTGGTGGGGTAGTATTATGCTGTAGGGGACATTCACCTGGAATTTCATGGGCTTGGCTGTTTGAAAAGTATACTGTACTACAGAAACATGCTGGTGGGGTAGTATTATGCGCGAAGGGACATTCACCCGGAATTTCATGGGCTTGGCTGCTCGAACAGTATACTGTACTACAGAAGCATGCTGGTGGGGTGGTATTATGCTTTAGGGGACATTCGCCTGGAATTCATGGGCTTGGCTGCTCGAACAGTATACTGTACTACAGAAGCAAGTTCGTGGGGTAGTATTATGTTGTAGGGGACATTCACCTGGAATTTCATGGGCTTGGCTGCTTGAAAAGTATACTGTACTACAGAAGCATGCTGGTGGGGTAGTATTATGCTGTAGGGGACATTCATCTGGAATTTCATGGGCTTGGCTGCTCGAACAGTATACTGTACTACAGAAGCATGCTGGTGGGGTAGTATTATGCTGTAGGGGACATTCACCTGGAATTTCATGGGCTTCGCTGCTCGAACAGTATACTGTACTACAGAAGCATGCTGGTGAGGTAATATTATGCTTTAGGGGACATTCGCCTGGAATTTCATGGGCTTGGCTGCTCAAACAGTATACTGTACTACAGAAGCATGCTGGTGGGGTAGTATTATGCTGTAGGGGACATTCACCTGGAATTTCATGGGCTTGGCTGCTTGAAAAGTATACTGTACTACAGAAACATGCTGGTGGGGTAGTATTATGCTGTATGGGACATTCATCTGGAATTTCATGGGCTTGGCTGCTCGAACAGTATACTGTACTACAGAAGCATGCTGGTGGGGTGGTATTATGCTTTAGGGGACATTCGCCTGGAATTTCATGGGCTTGGCTGCTCGAACAGTATACTGTACTACAGAAGCAAGCTCGTGGGGTAGTATTATGTTGTAGGGGACATTCACCTGGAATTTCATGGGCTTGGCTGCTTGAAAAGTATACTGTACTACAGAAGCATGCTGGTGGGGTAGTATTATGCTGTAGGGGACATTCATCTGGAATTTCATGGGCTTGGCTGCTCGAACAGTATACTGTACTACAGAAGCATGCTGGTGGGGTAGTATTATGCTGTCGGGGACATTCACCTGGAATTTCATGGGCTTCGCTGCTCAAACAGTATACTGTACTACAGAAGCATGCTGGTGGGGTAGTATTATGCTGTAGGGGACATTCACCTGGAATTTCATGGGCTTGGCTGCTTGAAAATATACTGTACTACATAAGCATGCTGGTGGGGTAGTATTATGCTGTAGGGGACATTCATCTGGAATTTCATGGGCTTGGTTGCTCGAACAGTCTACTGTACTATAGAAGCATGCTGGTGGGGTAGTATTATGCGGTAAGGGACATTCACCTGAAATTTCATGGGCTTGGCTGCTCGAACAGTATACTGTACTACAGAAGCATGCTGGTGGGGTAGTATTATGCTTTAGGGGACATTCGCCTGGAATTTCATGGGCTTGGCTGCTCAAACAGTATACTGTACTACAGAAGCATGCTGGTGGGGTAGTATTATGCTGTAGGGGACATTCACCAGGAATTTCATGGGCTTGGCTGCTTGAAAAGTATACTGTACTACAGAAACATCCTGGTGGGGTAGTATTATGCTGTAGGGGACATTCACCTGGAATTTCATGGGCTTGGCTGCTCGAACAGTATACTGTACTACAGAAGCATGCTGGTGGGGTAGTATTATGCTGTAGGGGAGATTCACCTGGAATTTCATGGGCTTGGCTGCTCGAACAGTATACTGTACTACTGAAGCATGCTGGTGGGGTAGTATTATGCTGTAGGGGACATTCATCTGGAATTTCATGGGCTTGGCTGCTCGAACAGTCTACTGTACTATAGAAGCTTGCTGGTGGGGTAGTATTATGCGGTAAGGGACATTCACCTGGAATTTCATGGGCTTGGCTGCTCGAACTGTATACTGTACTACAGAAGCATGCTGGTGGGGTAGTATTATGCTTTAGGGGACAATCGCCTGGAATTTCAAAGGCTTGGCTGCTAACACAGTTTACTGTACTACAGAAGCATGCTGGTGGGGTAGTATTATGCGGGAAGGGACATTCACCCAGAATTTCATGGGCTTGGCTGCTCGAACAGTATACTGTACTACAGAAGCATGCTGGTGGGGTGGTATTATGCTTTAGGGGTCATTCGCCTGGAATTTCATGGGCTTGGCTGCTCGAACAGTATTCTGTACTACAGAAGCAAGCTCGTGGGGTAGTATTATGTTGTAGGGGACATTCACCTGGAATTTCATGGACTTGGCTACTTGAAAAGTATACTGTACTACAGAAGCATGCTGGTGGGGTAGTATTATGCTGTAGGGGACATTCATCTGGAATTTCATGGGCTTGCCTGCTCGAACAGTCTACTGTACTACAGAAGCACTCTGGTGGTGTAGTATTATACTTTAGGGGACATTCGCCTGGAATTTCATGGGCTTGGCTGCTCAAACAGTATACTGTACTACAGAAGCATGCTGGTGGGGTAGTATTATGCTGTAGGGGACATTCACCTGGAATTTCATGGGCTTGGCTGTTTGAAAAGTATACTGTACTACAGAAACATGCTGGTGGGGTAGTATTATGCTGTAGGGGACATTCATCTGGAATTTCATGGGCTTGGCTGCTCGAACAGTATACTGTACTACAGAAGCATGCTGGTGGGGTAGTATTATGCTTTAGGGGACATTCGCCTGGAATTTCATAGGCTTGGCTGCTGAAACAGTATACTGTACTACAGAAGCATGCTGGTGGGGTAGTATTATGCTGTAGGGGACATTCACCTGGAATTTCTTGGGCTTGGCTGTTTGAAAAGTATACTGTAATACAGAAACATGCTGGTGGGGTAGTATTATGCTGTAGGGGACATTCATCTGGAATTTCATGGGCATGGCTGCTCGAACAGTATACTGTACTACAGAAGCATGCTGGTGGGGTAGTATTATGCTGTAGGTGACATTCACCTGGAATTTCATGGGCTTGGCTGCTCGAACAGTATACTGTACTACAGATGCATGCTGGTGGGGTAGTATTATGCTGTAGGGGACATTCACCTGGAATTTCATGGGCTTGGCTACTCGAACAGTTTACTGTACTACAGAAGCATGCTGGTGGGGTAGTATTATGTTTAAGTGGACATTCACCTGGGATTTCATGGGCTTGTCTGCTCGAAAAGTATTCTGTACTACAGAAGCATGCTGGTGGGGTAGTATTATGCTGTAGGGGACATTCACCTGGAATTTCAAGGGCTTGGCTGCTAACACAGTATACTGTACTACTGAAGCATGCTAGTGGGGTAGTATTATGCGGGAAGGGACATTCACCCGGAATTTCATGGGCTTGGCTGCTCAAACAGTATACTGTACTACAGAAGCATGCTGGTGGGGTAGTATTATGCTGTAGGGGATATTCACGTGGAATTTCATGGGCTTGGCTGTTTGAAAAGTATACTGTACTACAGAAACATGCTGGTGGGGTAGTATTATGCTGTAGGGGACATTCATCTGGAATTTCATGGGCTTCGCTGCTCGAACAGTATACTGTACTACAGAAGCATGCTGGTGGGGTAGTATTATGCTGTAGGGGACATTCACCTGGAATTTCATGGGCTTGGCTGCTTGAACAGTATACTGTACTACAGAAGCATGCTGGTGGGGTAGTATTATGCTGTAGGGGACATTCACCTGGAATTTCATGGGCTTGGCTACTCGAACAGTATACTGTACTACAGAAGCATGCTGGTGGGGTAGTATTATGCTTAAGTGGACATTCACCTGGAATTTCATGGGCTTGTCTGCACGAAAAGTATTCTGTACTACAGAAGCATGCTGGTGGGGTAGTATTATGCTGTAGGGGACATTCACCTGGAATTTCAAGGGCTTGGCTGCTAACACAGTATACTGTACTACTGAAGCATGCTAGTGGGGTAGTATTTTGCGGGAAGGGACATTCACCCGGAATTTCATGGGCTTGGCTGCTCGAACAGTATACTGTACTACAGAAGCATGCTGGTGGGATGGTATTATGCTTTAGGGGACATTCGCCTGGAAATTCATGGGCTTGGCTACTCGAACAGTATACTGTACTACAGAAGCAAGCTCGTGGGGTAGTATTATGTTGTAGGGGACATTCACCTGGAATTTCATGGGCTTGGCTGCTTGAAAAGTATACTGTACAACAGAAGCATGCTGGTGGGGTAGTATTATGCTGTAGGGGACATTCACCAGGAATTTCATGGGCTTGGCTGCTTGAAAAGTATACTGTACTACAGAAACATCCTGGTGGGGTAGTATTATGCTGTAGGGGACATTCACCTGGAATTTCATGGGCTTGGCTGCTCGAACAGTATACTGTACTACAGAAGCATGCTGGTGGGGTAGTATTATGCCGTAGGGGACATTCACCTGGAATTTCATGGGCTTGGCTGCTCGAACAGTATACTGTACTACAGAAGCATGCTGGTGGGGTAGTATTATGCTGTAGGGGACATTCATCTGGAATTTCATGGGCTTGGCTGCTCGAACAGTCTACTGTACTACAGAAGCATGCTGGTGGGGTAGTATTATGCGGGAAGGGACATTCACCCGGAATTTCATGGGCTTGGCTGCTCGAACAGTATACTGTACTACAGAAGCATTCTGGTGGGGTGGTATTATGCTTTAGGGGACATTCGCCTGGAATTTCATGGGCTTGGCTGCTCGAACAGTATTCTGTACTACAGAAGCAAGCTCGTGGGGTAGTATTATGTTGTAGGGGACATTCGCCTGGAATTTCATTGACTTGGCTGCTTGAAAATTATACTGTACTACAGAAGCATGCTGGTGGGGTAGTATTATGCTGTAGGGGACATTCATCTGGAATTTCATGGGCTTGCCTGCTCGAACAGTCTACTGTACTATAGAAGCATGCTGGTGGGGTAGTATTATGCGGTAAGGTACATTCACCTGGAATTTCATGGGCTTGGCTGCTCGAACAGTATACTGTACTACAGAAGCATGCTGGTGGGGTAGTATTATGCTTTAGGGGACATTCGCCTGGAATTTCATGGGCTTGGCTGCTCAAACAGTATACTGTACTTTAGAAGCATGCTGGTGGGGTAGTATTATGCTGTAGGGGACATTCACCTGGAATTTCATGTGCTTGGCTGTTTGAAAAGTATACTGTACTACAGAAACATGCTGGTGGGGTAGTATTATGCTGTAGGGGACATTCATCTGGAATTTCATGGGCTTGGCTGCTCGAACAGTATACTGTACTAATGAAGCATGCTGGTGGGGAAGTATTATGCTGTAGGGGACATTCACCTGGAATTTCATGGGCTTGGCTGCTCGAACAGTATACTGTACTACAGATGCATGCTGGTGGGGTAGTATTATGCTGTAGGGGACATTCACCTGGAATTTCATGGGCTTGGCTACTCGAACAGTATACTGTACTACAGAAGCATGCTGGTGGGGTAGTATTATGTTTAAGTGGACATTCACCTGGAATTTCATGGGCTTGTCTGCTCGAAAAGTATTCCTTACTACAGAAGCATGCTGGTGGGGTAGTATTATGCTGTAGGGGACATTCACCTGGAATTTCAAGGGCTTGGCTGCTAACACAGTATACTGTACTACTGAAGCATGCTAGTGGGGTAGTATTATGCGGGAAGGGACATTCACCCGGAATTTCATGGGCTTGGCTGCTCAAACAGTATACTGTACTACAGAAGCATGCTGGTGGGGTAGTATTATGCTGTAGGGGACATTCATCTGGAATTTCATGGGCTTGGCTGCACGAACAGTCTACTGTACTATAACAGCATGCTGTAGGGGTAGTATTATGCGGTAAGGGACATTCACCTGGAATTTCATGGGCTTGGCTGCTCGAACAGTATACTGTACTACAGAAGCATGCTGGTGGGGTAGTATTATCCTTTAGGGGACATTCGCCTGGAATTTCATGGGCTTGGCTGCTCAAACAGTATACTGTACTACAGAAGCATGCTGGTGGGGTAGTATTATGCTGTAGGGGCATTCACCTGGAATTTCATGGGCTTGGCTGCTTGAAAAGTATACTGTACTACAGAAACATGCTGGTGGGGTAGTATTATGCTGTAGGTGACATTCATCTGGAATTTCATGGGCTTGGCTGCTCGAACAGTATACTGTACTACAGAAGCATGCTGGTGGGGTAGTATTATGCTGTAGGGGACATTCACCTGGAATTTCATGGGCTTGGCTGCTCGAACAGTATACTGTACTACAGCAGCATGCTGGTGCGGTAGTATTATGCTGTAGGGGACATTCACCTGGAATTTCATGGGCTTGGCTGCTCGAACAGTATACTGTACTACAGAAGCATGCTGGTGGGGTAGTATTATGCTTAAGTGGACATTCACCTGGAATTTCATGGGCTTGTCTGCTCGAAAAGTATACTGTACTACAGAAGCATGCTGGTGGGATAGTATTATGCTGTAGGGGACATTCACCTGGAATTTCATGGGCTTGGCTGCTAACACAGTATACTGTACTACAGAAGCATGCTGGTGGGGTAGTATTATGCGCGAAGGGACATTCACCCGGAATTTCATGGGCTTGGCTGCTCGAACAGTATACTGTACTACAGAAGCATGCTGGTGGGGTGGTATTATGCTTTAGAGGACATTCGCCTGGAATTTCATGGGCTTGGCTGCTTGAAAAGTATACTGTACTACAGAAGCATGCTGGTGGGGTAGTATTATGCTGTAGGGGACATTCATCTGGAATTTCATGGGCTTGGCTGCTCGAACAGTATACTGTACTACAGAAGCAAGCTGGTGGGGTAGTATTATACTGTAGGGGACATTCACCTGGAATTTCATGGGCTTCGCTGCTCGAACAGTATACTGTACTACAGAAGCATGCTGGTGAGGTAGTATTATGCTTTAGGGGACATTCGCCTGGAATTTCATGGGCTTGGCTGTTCAAACAGTATACTGTACTACAGAAGCATGCTGGAGGCGTACTATTATGCTGTAGGGGACATTCACCTGGAATTTCATGGGCTTGGCTGCTTGAAAAGTATACTGTACTACAGAAACATGCTGGTGGGGTAGTATTATGCTGTATGGGACATTCATCTGGAATTTCATGGGCTTGGCTGCTCGAACAGTATACTGTACTACAGAAGCATGCTGGTGGTGTGGTATTATGCTTTAGGGGACATTCGCCTGGAATTTCATGGGCTTGGCTGCTCGAACAGTATTCAGTACTACAGAAGCAAGCTCGTGGGGTAGTATTATGTTGTAGGGGACATTCACCTGGAATTTCATGGACTTCGCTGCTTGAAAAGTATACTGTACTACAGAATCATGCTGGTGGGGTAGTATTATGCTGTAGGGGACATTCATCTGGAATTTCATGGGCTTGCCTGCTCGAACAGTCTACTGTACTATAGAAGCATGCTGGTGGGGTAGTATTATGCGGTAAGGTACATTCACCTGGAATTTCATGGGCTTGGCTGCTCGAACAGTATACTGTACTACAGAAGCATGCTGGTGGGGTAGTATTATGCTTTAGGGGACATTCGCCTGTAATTTCATGGGCTTGGCTGCTCGAACAGTATACTGTACTACAGACGCATGCTGGTGGGGTAGTATTATGCTGTAGGGGACATTCACCTGGAATTTCATGGGCTTGGCTGTTTGAAAAGTATACTGTACTACAGAAACATGCTGGTGGGGTAGTATTATGCTGTAGGGGACATTCATCTGGAATTTCATGGGCTTGGCTGCTCGAACAGTATACTGTACTACAGAAGCATGCTGGTGGGGTAGTATTATGCTGTAGGGGACATTCACCTGCAATTTCATGGGCTTGGCTGCTCGAACAGTATACTGTACTACAAGAGAATGCTGGTGGGGTAGTATTATGCTGTAGGGGACATTCACCTGGAATTTCATGGGCTTGGCTACTCGAACAGTATACTGTACTACAGAAGCATGCTGGTGGGGTAGTATTATGTTTAAGTGGACATTCACCTGGAATTTCATGGGCTTGTCTGCTCGAAAAGTATTCTGTACTACAGAAGCATGCTGGTGGGGTAGTATTATGCTGTAGGGGACATTCACCTGGAATTTTATGGGCTTGGCTGCTAACACAGTATACTGTACTACTGAAGAATGCTAGTGGGGTAGTATTATGCGGGAAGGGACATTCACCCGGAATTTCATGGGCTTGGCTGCTCAAACAGTATACTGTACTACAGAAGCATGCTGGTGGGGTAGTATTATGCTGTAGGGGACATTCACGTGGAATTTCATGGGCTTGGCTGTTTGAAAAGTATACTGTACTACAGAAACATGCTGGTGGGGTAGTATTATGCTGTAGGGGACATTCATCTGGAATTTCATGGGCTTGGCTGCTCGAACAGTATACTGTACTACAGAAGCATGCTGGTGGGGTAGTATTATGCTGTAGGGGACATTCACCTGGAATTTCATGGGCTTGGCTGCTCGAACAGTATACTGTACTACAGAAGCATGCTGGTGGGGTAGTATTATGCTGTAGGGGACATTCACCTGGAATTTCATGGGCTTGGCACTCGAACAGTATACTGTACTACAGAAGCATGCTGGTGGGGTAGTATTATGCTTAAGTGGACATTCACCTGGAATTTCATGGGCTTGTCTGCTCGAAAAGTATTCTGTACTACAGAAGCATGCTGGTGGGGTAGTATTATGCTGTAGGGGACATTCACCTGGAATTTCAAGGGCTTGGCTGCTAACACAGTATACTGTACTACTGAAGCATGCTAGTGGGGTAGTATTATGCGGGAAGGGACATTCACCCGGAATTTCATGGGCTTGGCTGCTCGAACAGTATACTGTACTACAGAAGCATGCTGGTGGGATGGTATTATGCTTTAGGGGACATTCGCCTGGAATTTCATGGGCTTGGCTGCTCGAACACTATACTGTACTACAGAAGCAGGCTCGTGGGGTGGTATTATGTTGTTGGGGACATTCACCTGGAATTTCATGGGCTTGGCTGCTTGAAAAGTATACTGTACTACAGAAGCATGCTGGTGGGGTAGTATTATGCTGTAGGGGACATTCATCTGGAATTTCATGGGCTTGGCTGCTCGAACAGTATACTGTACTACAGAAGCATGCTGGTGGGGTAGTATTATGCTGTTGGGGACATTCACCTGGAATTTCATGGGCTTGGTGCTCGAACAGTATACTGGACTACAGAAGCATGCTGGTGGAGTAGTATTATGCTTTAGGGGACATTCGCCTGGAATTTCATGGGCTTGGCTGCTAAAACAGTATACTGTACTACAGAAGCATGCTGGTGGGGTAGTATTATGCTGTAGGGGACATTCACCTGGAATTTCATGGGCTTGGCTGCTTGAAAAGTATACTGTACTACAGAAGCATGCTGGTGGGGTAGTATTATGCTGTAGGGGACATTCATCTGGAATTTCATGGGCTTGGCTGCTCGAACAGTCTACTGTACTATAGAAGCATGCTGTAGGGGTAGTATTATGAGGTAAGGGACATTCACCTGGAATTTCATGGGCTTGGCTGCTCGAACAGTATACTGTACTACAGAAGCATGCTGGTGGGGTAGTATTATCCTTTAGGGGACATTCGCCTGGAATTTCATGGGCTTGGCTGCTCAAACAGTATACTGTACTACAGAAGCATGCTGGTGGGGTAGTATTATGCTGTAGGGGACATTCACCTGGAATTTCATGGGCTTGGCTGCTCGAACAGTATACTGTACTACAGAAGCATGCTGGTGGGGTAGTATTATGCTTAAGTGGACATTCACCTGGAATTTCATGGGCTTGTCTGCTCGAAAAGTATACTGTACTACAGAAGCATGCTGGTGGGGTAGTATTATATTGTAGGGGACATTCACCTGGAATTTCATGGGCTTGGCTGCTAACACAGTATACTGTACTACAGAAGCATGCTGGTGGCGTAGAATTATGCGCGAAGGGACATTCACCCGGAATTTCATGGGCTTGGCTGCTCGAACAGTATACTGTACTACAGAAGCATGCTGGTGGGGTGGTATTATGCTTTAGGGGACATTCGCCTGGAATTTCATGGGCTTGGCTGCTCGAACAGTATACTGTACTACACAAGCAAGCTCGTGGGGTAGTATTATGTTGTAGGGGACATTCACCTGGAATTTCATGGGCTTGGCTGCTTGAAAAGTATACTGTACTACAGAAGCATGTTGGTGGGGTAGTATTATGCTGTAGGGGACATTAATCTGGAATTTCATGGGCTTGGCTCTCGAACAGTATACTGTACTACAGAAGCATGCTGGTGGGGTAGTATTATGCTGTAGGGGACATTCACCTGGAATTTCATGGGCTTCGCTGCTCGAACAGTATACTGTACTACAGAAGCATGCTGGTGAGGTAGTATTATGCTTTAGGGGACATTCGCCTGGAATTTCATGGGCTTGGCTGCTCAAACAGTATACTGTACTACAGAAGCATGCTGGTGGCGTAGTATTATGCTGTAGGGGACATTCACCTGGAATTTCATGGGCTTGGCTGCTTGAAAAGTATACTGTACTACAGAAGCATGCTGGTGGGGCAGTATTATGCTGTAGGGGACATTCATCTGGAATTTCATGGGCTTGGCTGCTCGAACAGTCTACTGTACTATAGAAGCATGCTGGTGGGGTAGTATTTTGCGGTAAGGGACATTCACCTGGAATTTCATGGGCTTGGCTGCTCGAACAGTATACTGTACTACAGAAGCATGCTGGTGGGGTAGTATTATGCTTTAGGGGACATTCGCCTGGAATTTCATGGGCTTGGCTGCTCAAACAGTATACTGTACTACAGAAGCATGCTGGTGGGGTAGTATTATGCTGTAGGGAACATTCACCTGGAATTTCATGGGATTGGCTGCTTGAAAAGTATACTGTACTACAGAAACATGCTGGTGGGGTAGTATTATGCTGTATGGGACATTCATCTGGAATTTCATGGGCTTGGCTGCTCGAACAGTATACTGTACTACAGAAGCATGCTGGTGGGGTGGTATTATGCTTTAGGGGACATTCGCCTGGAATTTCATGAGCTTGGCTACTCGAACAGTATACTGTACTACAGAAGCAAGCTCGTGGGGTAGTATTATGTTGTAGGGGACATTCACCTGGAATTTCATGGGCTTGGCTGCTTGAAAAGTATACTGTACTACAGAAGCATGCTGGTGGGGTAGTATTATGCTGTAGGGGACATTCATCTGGAAGTTCATGGGCTTGGATGCTCGAACGGTATACTGTACTACAGAAGCATGCTGGTGGGGTAGTATTATGCTGTCGGGGACATTCACCTGGAATTTCATGGGCTTGGCTGCTCGAACAGTATACTGTACTACAGAAGCATGCTGGTGGGGTAGTATTATGCTGTAGGGGACATTCACCTGGAATTTCATGGGCTTGGCTGCTTGAAAATATACTGTACTACAGAAGCATGCTGGTGGGGTAGTATTATGCTGTAGGGGACATTCATCTGGAATTTCATGGGCTTGGTTGCTCGAACAGTCTACTGTACTATAGAAGCATGCTGGTGGGGTAGTATTATGCGGTAAGGGACATTCACCTGAAATTTCATGGGCTTGGCTGCTCGAACAGTATACTGTACTACAGAAGCATGCTGGTGGGGTAGTATTATGCTTTAGGGGACATTCGCCTGGAATTTCATGGGCTTGGCTGCTCAAACAGTATACTGTACTACAGAAGCATGCTGGTGGGGTAGTATTATGCTGTAGGGGACATTCACCAGGAATTTCATGGGCTTGGCTGCTTGAAAAATATACTGTACTACAGAAACATGCTGGTGGGGTGGTATTATGCTGTAGGGGACATTCACCTGGAATTTCATGGGCTTGGCTGCTCGAACAGTATACTGCATTACAGAAGCATGCTGGTGGGGTAGTATTATGCTGTAGGGGACATTCACCTGGAATTTCATGGGCTTGGCTGCTCGAACAGTATACTGTACTACAGAGGCGTGCTGGTGGGGTAGTATTATGCTGTAGGGGACATTCATCTGGAATTTCATGGGCTTGGCTGCTCGAACAGTCTACTGTACTATAGAAGCATGCTGGTGGGGTAGTATTATGCGGTAAGGGTCATTCACCTGGAATTTCATGGGCTTGGCTGCTCGAACAGTATACTGTACTACAGAAGCATGCTGGTGGGGTAGTATTATGCTTTAGGGGACAATCGCCTGGTATTTCAAAGGCTTGGCTGCTAACACAGTATACTGTACTACAGAAGCATGCTGGTGGGGTAGTATTATGCGGGAAGGGACATTCACCCGGAATTTCATGGGCATTGGCTGCTCGAACAGTATGCTGTACTACAGAAGCATGCTGGTGGGGTGGTATTATGCTTTAGGGGACATTCGCCAGGAATTTCATGGGCTTGGCTGCTCGAACAGTATTCTGTACTACAGAAGCAAGCTCGTGGGGTAGTATTATGTTGTAGCGGACATTCACCTGGAATTTCATGGGCTTGGCTGCTTGAAAAGTATACTGTACTACAGAAGCATGCTGGTGGGGTAGTATTATGCTGTAGGGGACATTCATCTGTAATTTCATGGGCTTGGCTGCTCGAAGAGTATACTGTACTACAGAAGCATGCTGGTGGGGTAGTATTATGCTGTAGGGGACATTCGCCTGGAATTTCATGGGCTTTGCTGCTCGAACAGTATACTGTACTACAGAATAATGCTGGTGAGGTAGTATTATGCTTTAGGGGACATTCGCCTGGAATTTCATGGGCTTGGCTCCTCAAACAGTATACTGTACTACAGAAGTATGCTGGTGGGGTGGTATTATGCTGTAGGGGACATTCACCTGGAATTTCATGGGCTTGGCTGCTTGAAAAGTATACTGTACTACAGAAGCATGCTGGTGGGATAGTATTATGCTTTGGGTTACATTCATCTGGAATTTCATGGGCTTGCCTGCTCGAACAGTCTACTGTACTATAGAAGCATGCTGGTGGGGTAGTATTATGCGGTAAGGTACATTCACCTGGAGTTTCATGGGCTTGGCTGCTCGAACAGTATACTGTACTACAGAAGCATGCTGGTGGGGTTGTATTATGCTTTAGGGGACATTCGCCTGGAATTTCATGGGCTTGGCTGCTCAAACAGTATACTGTACTACAGAAGCATGCTGGTGGGGTAGTATTATGCTGTAGGGGACATTCACCTGGAATTTCATGGGCTTGGCTGTTTGAAAAGTATACTGTACTACAGAAACATGCTGGTGGGGTAGTATTATGCTGTAGGGGACATTCATCTGGAATTTCATGGGCTTGGCTGGTCGAACAGTATACTGTACTACAGAAGCATGCTGGTGGGGTAGTATTATGCTGTGGGGACATTCACCTGGAATTTCATGGGCTTGGCTGCTCGAACAGTATACTGTACTACAGAAGCATGCTGGTGGGGTAGTATTATGCTGTAGGGGACATTCACCTGGAATTTCATGGGCTTGGCTACTCGAACAGTATACTGTACTACAGAAGCATGCTGGTGGGGTAGTATTATGCTTAAGTGGACATTCACCTGGAATTTCATGGGCTTGTCTGCTCGAAAAGTATTCTGTACTACAGAAGCATGCTGGTGGGGTAGTATTATGCTGTAGGGGACATTCACCTGGAATTTCAAGGGCTTGGCTGCTAACACAGTATACTGTACTACTAAAGCATGCTAGTGGGGTAGTATTATGCGGGAAGGGACATTCACCTGGAATTTCATGGGCTTGGCTGCTCAAACAGTATACTGTACTACAGAAGCATGCTGGTGGGGTAGTATTATGCTGTAGGGGACATTCACCTGGAATTTCATGGGCTTGGCTGTTTGAAAAGTATACTGTACTACAGAAACATGCTGGTGGGGTAGTATTATGCTGTAGGGGACATTCATCTGGAATTTCATGGGCTTGGCTGCTCGAACAGTATACTGTACTACAGAAGCATGCTGGTGGGGTAGTATTATGCTGTAGGGGACATTCACCTGGAATTCCATGGGCTTGGCTGCTCGAACAGTATACTGTACTACAGAAGCATGCTGGTGGGGTAGTATTATGCTGTAGGGGACATTCTCCTGGAATTTCATGGGCTTGGCTACTCGAACAGTATACTGTACTACAGAAGCATGCTGGTGGGGTAGTATTATGCTTAAGTGGACATTCACCTGGCATTTCATGGGCTTGTCTGCTCGAAAAGTATTCTGTACTACAGAAGCATGCTGGTGGGGTAGTATTATGCTGTAGGGGACATTCACCTGGAATTTCAAGGGCTTGGCTGCTAACACAGTATACTGTACTACTGAAGCATGCTAGTGGGGTAGTATTATGCGGGAAGGGACATTCACCCGGAATTTCATGGGCTTGGCTGCTCGAACAGTATACTGTACTACAGAAGCATGCTGGTGGGATGGTATTATGCTTTAGGGGACATTCGCCTGGAATTTCATGGGCTTGGCTGCTCGAACAGTATACTGTACTACAGAAGCAAGCTCGTGGGGTAGTATTATGTTGTAGGGGACATTCACCTGGAATTTCATGGGCTTGGCTGCTTGAAAAGTATACTGTACTACAGAAGCATGCTGGTGGGGTAGTATTATGCTGTAGGGGACATTCATCTGGAATTTCATGGGCTTGGCTGCTCGAACAGTATACTGTACTACAGAAGCATGCTGGTGGGGTAGTATTATGCTGTCGGGGACATTCACCTGGAATTTCATGGGCTTGGTGCTCGAACAGTATACTGGACTACAGAAGCATGCTGGTGGGGTAGTATTATGCTGTAGGGGACATTCACCTGGAATTTCATGGGCTTGGCTGCTTGAAAATATACTGTACTACAGAAGCATGCTGGTGGGGTAGTATTATGCTGTAGGGGACATTCATCTGGAATTTCATGGGCTTGGCTGCTCGAACAGTCTACTGTACTATAGAAGCATGCTGGTGGGGTAGTATTATGCTGTAGGGGACATTCACCTGGAATTTCATGGGCTTGGCTGCTCGAACAGTATACTGTACTACAGAAGCATGCTGGTGGGGTAGTATTATGCTTAAGTGGACATTCACCTGGAATTTCATGGTCTTGTCTGCTCGAAAAGTATACTGTACTACAGAAGCATGCTGGTGGGGTAGTATTATGCTGTAGGGGACATTCACCTGGAATTTCAAGGGCTTGGCTGCTAAAACAGTATACCGTACTACAGAAGCATGCTGGTGGGGTAGTATTGTGCGGTAAGGGACATTCACCCGGAATTTCCTGGGCTTGGCTGCTCGAACAGTATACTGTACTACAGAAGCATACTGGTGGGGTGGTATTATGCTTTAGGGGACATTCGCCTGGAATTTCATGGGCTTGGCTGCTCCAGCAGTATACTGTAATATAGAAGCATGCTGGTGAGGTAGTATTATGCTGTAGGGGACATTCACCTGGAATTTCATGGTCTTGGCTGCTCGAAAAGTATACTGTACTACAGATGCATGCTGGTGGGGTAGTATTATGCTGTAGGGGACATTCATCTGGAATTTCATGGGCTTGGCTGCTCGAACAGTCTACTGTACTATAGAAGCATGCTGGTGGGGTAGTATTATGCGGTAAGAGACATTCACCTGGAATTTCATGCGCTTGGCTGCTCGAACAGTATACTGTACTACAGAAGCATGCTGGTGGGGTAGTATTATGCTTTAGGGGACATTCGCCTGGAATTTCAAGGGCTTGGCTGCTAACACAGTATACTGTACTACAGAAGCATGCTGGTGGGGTAGTATTATGTGGGAAGGGACATTCACCCGGAATTTCATGGGCTTGGCTGCTCGAACAGTATACTGTACTACAGAAGCATGCTGGTGGGGTGGTATTATGCTTTAGGGGACATTCGCCTGGAATTTCATGGGCTTGGCTGCTCGAACAGTATACTGTACTACAGAAGCAAACTCGTGGGGTAGTATTATGTTGTAGGGGACATGCACCTGGAATTTCATGGGCTTGGCTGCTTGAAAAGTATACTGTACTACAGAAGCATACTGGTGGGGTAGTATTATGCTGTAGGGGACATTCACCTGGAATTTCATGGGCTTGGCTGCTTGAAAAGTATACTGTACTACAGAAGCATGCTGGTGGGGTAGTATTATGCTGTAGGGGACATTCATCTGGAATTTCATGGGCTTGGCTGCTCGAACAGTCTACTGTACTATAGAAGCATGCTGGTGGGGTAGTATTATGCGGTAAGGTACATTCACCTGGAATTTCATGGGATTGGCTGCTCGAACATTATACTGTACTACAGAAGCATGCTGGTGGGGTAGTATTATGCTTTAGGGGACATTCGCCTGGAATTTCATGGGCTTGGCTGCTCAAACAGTATACTGTACTACAGAAGCATACTGGTGGGGTAGTATTACGCCGTAGGGGACATTCACCTGGAATTTCATGGGCTTGGCTGCTTGAAAAGTATACTGTACTACAGAAACATGCTGGTGGGGTAGTATTATGCTGTAGGGGACATTCATCTGGAATTTCATGGGCTTGGCTGCTCGAACAGTATACTGTACTACAGAAGCATGCTGGTGGGGTAGTATTATGCTGTAGGGGACATTCACCTGGAATTTCATGGGCTTGGCTGCTCGAACAGTATACTGTACTACAGAAGCATGCTGGTGGGGTAGTATTATGCTGTAGGGGACATTCACCTGGAATTTCATGGGCTTGGCTGCTCGAACAGTATACTGTACTACAGAAGCATGCTGGTGGGGTAGTATTATGCTTAAGTGGACATTCACCTGGAATTTCATGGGCTTGTCTGCTCGAAAAGTATACTGTACTACAGAAGCATGCTGGGGCGGTAGTATTATGCTGTAGGGGACATTCACCTGGAATTTAAAGGGCTTGGCTGCTAACACAGTATACTGTACTACTGAAGCATGCTGGTGGGGTAGTATTATGCGGGAAGGGACATTCACCCGGAATTTCATGGGCTTGGCTGCTCGAACAGTCTACTGTACTATAGAAGCATGCTGGTGGGGTAGTATTATGCGGTAAGGGACATTCACCTGGAATTTCATGGGCTTGGCTGCTCGAACAGTATACTGTACTACAGAAGCATGCTGGTGGGGTAGTATTATGCTGTAGGGGACATTCATCTGGAATTTCATGGGCTTGGCTGCTCGAACAGTATACTGTACTACAGAAGCATGCTGGTGGGGTAGTATTATGCTGTAGGGGACATTCATCTGGAATTTCATGGGCTTGGCTGCTCGAACAGTATACTGTACTACAGAAGCATGTTGGTGGGGTAGTATTATGCTGTAGGGGACATTCACCTGGAATTTCATGGGCTTGGCTGCTCGAAAAGTATACTGTACTACAGAAGCATGCTGGTGGGGTAGTATTATGCTGTAGGGGACATTCATCTGGAATTTCATGGGCTTGGCTGCTTGAACAGTATACTGTACTACAGAAGCATGCTGGTGGGGTAGTATTATGCTGTAGGGGACATTCACCTGGAATTTCATGGGCTTGGCTGCTCGAACAGTATACTGTACTACAGAAGCATGCTGGTGGGGTAGTATTATGCTGTAGGGGACATTCACCTGGAATTTCATGGGCTTGGCTGCTCGAACAGTATACTGTACTACAGAAGCAAACTCGTGGGGTAGTATTATGCTGTAGGGGACATTCACCTGGAATTTCATGGGCTTGGCTACTCGAACAGTATACTGTACTACAGAAGCATGCTGGTGGGGTAGTATTATGCTTAAGTGGACATTCACCTGGAATTTCATGGGCTTGTCTGCTCGAAAAGTATTCTGTACTACAGAAGCATGCTGGTGGGGTAGTATTATGCTGTAGGGGACATTCACCTGGAATTTCAAGGGCTTGGCTGCTAACACAGTATACTGTACTACTAAAGCATGCTAGTGGGGTAGTATTATGCGGGAAGGGACATTCACCTGGAATTTCATGGGCTTGGCTGCTCAAACAGTATACTGTACTACAGAAGCATGCTGGTGGGGTAGTATTATGCTGTAGGGGACATTCACCTGGAATTTCATGGGCTTGGCTGTTTGAAAAGTATACTGTACTACAGAAACATGCTGGTGGGGTAGTATTATGCTGTAGGGGACATTCATCTGGAATTTCATGGGCTTGGCTGCTCGAACAGTATACTGTACTACAGAAGCATGCTGGTGGGGTAGTATTATGCTGTAGGGGACATTCACCTGGAATTCCATGGGCTTGGCTGCTCGAACAGTATACTGTACTACAGAAGCATGCTGGTGGGGTAGTATTATGCTGTAGGGGACATTCTCCTGGAATTTCATGGGCTTGGCTACTCGAACAGTATACTGTACTACAGAAGCATGCTGGTGGGGTAGTATTATGCTTAAGTGGACATTCACCTGGCATTTCATGGGCTTGTCTGCTCGAAAAGTATTCTGTACTACAGAAGCATGCTGGTGGGGTAGTATTATGCTGTAGGGGACATTCACCTGGAATTTCAAGGGCTTGGCTGCTAACACAGTATACTGTACTACTGAAGCATGCTAGTGGGGTAGTATTATGCGGGAAGGGACATTCACCCGGAATTTCATGGGCTTGGCTGCTCGAACAGTATACTGTACTACAGAAGCATGCTGGTGGGATGGTATTATGCTTTAGGGGACATTCGCCTGGAATTTCATGGGCTTGGCTGCTCGAACAGTATACTGTACTACAGAAGCAAGCTCGTGGGGTAGTATTATGTTGTAGGGGACATTCACCTGGAATTTCATGGGCTTGGCTGCTTGAAAAGTATACTGTACTACAGAAGCATGCTGGTGGGGTAGTATTATGCTGTAGGGGACATTCATCTGGAATTTCATGGGCTTGGCTGCTCGAACAGTATACTGTACTACAGAAGCATGCTGGTGGGGTAGTATTATGCTGTCGGGGACATTCACCTGGAATTTCATGGGCTTGGTGCTTGAACAGTATACTGGACTACAGAAGCATGCTGGTGGGGTAGTATTATGCTGTAGGGGACATTCACCTGGAATTTCATGGGCTTGGCTGCTTGAAAATATACTGTACTACAGAAGCATGCTGGTGGGGTAGTATTATGCTGTAGGGGACATTCATCTGGAATTTCATGGGCTTGGCTGCTCGAACAGTCTACTGTACTATAGAAGCATGCTGGTGGGGTAGTATTATGCTGTAGGGGACATTCACCTGGAATTTCATGGGCTTGGCTGCTCGAACAGTATACTGTACTACAGAAGCATGCTGGTGGGGTAGTATTATGCTTAAGTGGACATTCACCTGGAATTTCATGGTCTTGTCTGCTCGAAAAGTATACTGTACTACAGAAGCATGCTGGTGGGGTAGTATTATGCTGTAGGGGACATTCACCTGGAATTTCAAGGGCTTGGCTGCTAAAACAGTATACCGTACTACAGAAGCATGCTGGTGGGGTAGTATTGTGCGGTAAGGGACATTCACCCGGAATTTCCTGGGCTTGGCTGCTCGAACAGTATACTGTACTACAGAAGCATGCTGGTGGGGTGGTATTATGCTTTAGGGGACATTCGCCTGGAATTTCATGGGCTTGGCTGCTCCAGCAGTATACTGTAATATAGAAGCATGCTGGTGAGGTAGTATTATGCTGTAGGGGACATTCACCTGGAATTTCATGGTCTTGGCTGCTCGAAAAGTATACTGTACTACAGATGCATGCTGGTGGGGTAGTATTATGCTGTAGGGGACATTCATCTGGAATTTCATGGGCTTGGCTGCTCGAACAGTCTACTGTACTATAGAAGCATGCTGGTGGGGTAGTATTATGCGGTAAGAGACATTCACCTGGAATTTCATGCGCTTGGCTGCTCGAACAGTATACTGTACTACAGAAGCATGCTGGTGGGGTAGTATTATGCTTTAGGGGACATTCGCCTGGAATTTCAAGGGCTTGGCTGCTAACACAGTATACTGTACTACAGAAGCATGCTGGTGGGGTAGTATTATGTGGGAAGGGACATTCACCCGGAATTTCATGGGCTTGGCTGCTCGAACAGTATACTGTACTACAGAAGCATGCTGGTGGGGTGGTATTATGCTTTAGGGGACATTCGCCTGGAATTTCATGGGCTTGGCTGCTCGAACAGTATACTGTACTACAGAAGCAAACTCGTGGGGTAGTATTATGTTGTAGGGGACATGCACCTGGAATTTCATGGGCTTGGCTGCTTGAAAAGTATACTGTACTACAGAAGCATACTGGTGGGGTAGTATTATGCTGTAGGGGACATTCACCTGGAATTTCATGGGCTTGGCTGCTTGAAAAGTATACTGTACTACAGAAGCATGCTGGTGGGGTAGTATTATGCTGTAGGGGACATTCATCTGGAATTTCATGGGCTTGGCTGCTCGAACAGTCTACTGTACTATAGAAGCATGCTGGTGGGGTAGTATTATGCGGTAAGGTACATTCACCTGGAATTTCATGGGATTGGCTGCTCGAACAGTATACTGTACTACAGAAGCATGCTGGTGGGGTAGTATTATGCTTTAGGGGACATTCGCCTGGAATTTCATGGGCTTGGCTGCTCAAACAGTATACTGTACTACAGAAGCATACTGGTGGGGTAGTATTACGCCGTAGGGGACATTCACCTGGAATTTCATGGGCTTGGCTGCTTGAAAAGTATACTGTACTACAGAAACATGCTGGTGGGGTAGTATTATGCTGTAGGGGACATTCATCTGGAATTTCATGGGCTTGGCTGCTCGAACAGTATACTGTACTACAGAAGCATGCTGGTGGGGTAGTATTATGCTGTAGGGGACATTCACCTGGAATTTCATGGGCTTGGCTGCTCGAACAGTATACTGTACTACAGAAGCATGCTGGTGGGGTAGTATTATGCTGTAGGGGACATTCACCTGGAATTTCATGGGCTTGGCTGCTCGAACAGTATACTGTACTACAGAAGCATGCTGGTGGGGTAGTATTATGCTTAAGTGGACATTCACCTGGAATTTCATGGGCTTGTCTGCTCGAAAAGTATACTGTACTACAGAAGCATGCTGGTGCGGTAGTATTATGCTGTAGGGGACATTCACCTGGAATTTAAAGGGCTTGGCTGCTAACACAGTATACTGTACTACTGAAGCATGCTGGTGGGGTAGTATTATGCGGGAAGGGACATTCACCCTGAATTTCATGGGCTTGGCTGCTCGAACAGTCTACTGTACTATAGAAGCATGCTGGTGGGGTAGTATTATGCGGTAAGGGACATTCACCTGGAATTTCATGGGCTTGGCTGCTCGAACAGTATACTATACTACAGAAGCATGCTGGTGGGGTAGTATTATGCTGTAGGGGACATTCATCTGGAATTTCATGGGCTTGGCTGCTCGAACAGTATACTGTACTACAGAAGCATGCTGGTGGGGTAGTATTATGCTGTAGGGGACATTCATCTGGAATTTCATGGGCTTGGCTGCTCGAACAGTATACTGTACTACAGAAGCATGTTGGTGGGGTAGTATTATGCTGTAGGGGACATTCACCTGGAATTTCATGGGCTTGGCTGCTCGAAAAGTATACTGTACTACAGAAGCATGCTGGTGGGGTAGTATTATGCTGTAGGGGACATTCATCTGGAATTTCATGGGCTTGGCTGCTTGAACAGTATACTGTACTACAGAAGCATGCTGGTGGGGTAGTATTATGCTGTAGGGGACATTCACCTGGAATTTCATGGGCTTGGCTGCTCGAACAGTATACTGTACTACAGAAGCATGCTGGTGGGGTAGTATTATGCTGTAGGGGATATTCACCTGGAATTTCATGGGCTTGGCTGCTCGAACAGTATACTGTACTACAGAAGCATGCTGGTGGGGTAGTGTTATGCTGTAGGGGACATTCACCTGGAATTTCATGGGCTCTGTGATAATAATCAAAGACACCATCACAGGTGTAGACTCCATGAACATCCTTGCTGACCACCTGCATCCTTTCATGTTTATACTGGACTCACATTCGGGAGGACTACGGTTCAGTCCCGCGTCCGGCCATCCCGATTTAGGTTATCCTTGCTTTCCCTAAATCGCTCCAGGCAAATGCCGGAATGGTTCCTTTGAAAGGGCACAGCAGCTTTCATCTTTGATATCGTCCAACAATGCGATGGCAGTTTCCAGCAGGACAACTGACCGTATGACAAGGCCAGGATCTTGCTACCTGAAATGCGTTATAATGAACTCCCATTGACGTCTCGGCAACCAGACTTGCCTGGTCTGAACGCAGTGGTACACACCTGGGATGATAACGGGTGTCATCTCCGCGCCCGTAAACTGTAATTTAAGGGAATGGTGTGACATGCGTATAGACTTCTAGTGCCGCACACCTCTGGGCACCTACCAAGACCTATCGGATCACTGTCACGTGGAACACTGCTCTAAGGTGGACCAACACGCTCCAAGCAGGTGTTGATCAGTATAGTCCGACACGTACAAGTTGTACTGCAAATGTTAATATGTTTCATAGTATAGTAAAGCGATCATGAAATACTAGTTTACCTGCCGAGTATGTCTATGGATTCATTAAGGGGGGTACAGACAGACATTCATCTGGAATACTTCTGAACGCGTTTCCTGAAAATTTTCTCTAGCAGCTAGCTCGGCAGCCCACATGCAATGGAAGTATCTTAGACCTTATAGCGACAAATAGGCCGCACCGTCCGTATCGACAATGTCAGTCAGAAACGGGGATTAGCGAACATGATGTCATTATAGCAATTATGACTCCGAAAGATAATGAATCAATCAAGAAGGATAGTTGGCGCTGTAATAAATAAAAAATACTTATTTAATTCGTAAATTTTGATTCGCTAAAACTAAAACTCTCCCTCTTTCCCCATAGCGTGGGGTTTGAGAGAGAGGAATTATTTACAAATGTTGACCCAAATACTGTATTAAATTTTTCCGCATATTCGGGTAAGTTTGTTTCGCGGCCATGAGGATGTCCCCCTTGAAAATAATCCACTTTGGATTCGTGTGAAGCTTATTTTGGAGTTATTCTGTTTTGTCAACTTAAAATTTACACCCTGTATAGTCTCCCAACTGTTCCTCCATTGTGTACAGTATACAACCCCGTAAAATGTATTCATATCTGCCTGTACTTATCACTCTGCTAAGCACGACAGGGGACCACCGTAACCACGAAAAACACGCCGTTACTGTTTTCCCAGCCCCTTCCTACTTCGACTGAGCGAGGTGGCGCAGTGGTTAGCACACTGGCCTCGAATTCAGGAAGACGATGGTTCAAACCGCCTCCAGCCATCCAGATTTAGGTTTTCCGTGATTTGTCTACATCGCTCCAGACAAATGCCGGGATGGTTCCTATGAAAGGATGCGGTTGATTCCCTTCCCCATCCTTGACACCGTCCGAGCTTGTGCTCCGTCACTAATGACCTTGTTGTCGACGGAAAGTTTGTAATGGTACTTGAATTACGTAACCATTACGGCACCTCACCTCAACCTCCCGATACCAGCAATATTTTACTGTGTTTCTGTAAAATAGTTAACATATTTCTGTGACAACATTCAGATTTGATTTCATTAATGTAGAGGTACTTCGATACATCGATATGTATATATTGCAATGATATTATTCTTATGTGTATTCTTTCTTTGGCACGTACTTTGACGTACATGTAACTCTGATTTTTGGGCTCGTAATCGGTTAGTAGAGAGTCAAGCTTTGGTCGTCATGTTTATGAAATGTGAACTTTAACAGTGAGGAAGATATTTTCAAGTATGTTTTATATTGTGAAGTGATGTTTTCTAACGAGTTACGTGATATTGCAACAAAAGTGATTAAAAATAAGTGTAACTTAAATTCGGAGTGCTGATTACATTTTTACATCACCATTGTCCTAACTTGCAAAAGTTTAATCTTCATAAGTGGTTTATGAAACACATCTATACAGCTTTTGAATCTTGCAGAATAACACCTAGGCCTCTTTGCATCCGAGCTTGGAATCATCACTACCTAGATTTTCGACGATTGAGCCATGAGTTCACAACGAGACCAGCGTGGGAAACACGAAAAGATGAGTGCCTAGTTTATCCATTATTTCAAGAAATGACTTTATTAACTGTGCTCTAATGACACGTGCCACATAATATAACTTTGTTGTTGCCAGAAAATGCAATATTTAGCAGCGTGAGCAACACTGCAATCATAATTAATTTTTTACCTTTGTTGTGGTAGGGTTGTTAGAAGTTGAACTCAATCCTCATTCCTTCCTTCCTCCTTACTCCACTGCTGGGCACTACACATGTTGGCAGGCAACGTTCTCCAAGCATTTGCCGAATCCAAGTCGTATTCCAACAACGTATAGCGTGATTCATCACTCCAAGTCACTAGTATGCAATCATCCACTGTCAAGTGGTGTCACTTTACACCATCCCTGGCGTCGTTTAGCATTGACTGTAGAAATACGTGGCTTATGAAGAGTTACTCAGCATTTGTACCCCATTCTTCTTAACTCTGTACGCATAGTCATTAAGCTGCGTCGACTGCTTGTAGCGCTTTGCAGTTCACGAATGATTCCTACCGCTGATTTCAGTCCGTCCCCATCCATCAGTATAAGGTCTTCCTCCTCCTGTTTTGGCCGTGGTTGTTCCCTCGTGTCATCTTTCTTTTCCACTTGATAATGACATCACCGTCAGTTGACATAGGTAGCTTTAGGAGCGTTCAAATGTCCGTGATGACACCTAGTGACTAATCCACGTTCCAAGCCACTGAGCTCTCCTAATCGACCAATTCTGTTGTGTCTGCTTGTCTGCTCACAACACAATACAGACGCTCGAAATTTAGCACGGACTTCAATGCGAGATGCATTGTCTCGAAACCTGCCAAACAATCCAAAGAGATTCTGGTCGTATGTAGTGGCAAGAAACAATCAATGCCCTCTCTGCACGGTAGCACTATCGACGACAGTGCTGCCAAAGCAAAGTTACTAAACACAGCCTTCCAAAAGTAACCTAGAAGTAAATATCCTGGGAGTAGTGAAGCAACTTAAATCACTTAATAAAATCAAGTCTTCTGGTCCAGATTGTAAACCATTTAGGTTCCTTTCGGAGTATGCTGATGTATTAGCTCCATACTTAACAATCATATACAACCATTAGCTTGATGAAAAAAACTGGAAGGTTGCACAGATCGGACCAGTATTCAAGAAAGGTAGTAGGAGTAATCCACTAAATTACAGGCCGATATCGTTAACGTTGATATGCAGCAGAATTTTGGAACATATATTGTGTTCGAACATTAGGAATTACCTCGAAGAAAACGGTCTATTGACACTCATCAACATGGGTTTAGAAAACAACGTTCCTGTGAAACATAACTAGCTCTTTATTCACATGAAGGGTTGAGTGTTATTGACAAGGGATTTCAGATCTATTCGTATTTCTGGATTTCCAGAAGGCTTTTGACACTGTACCACACATGCGGCTTTTTTTATTTAAAAAAGCGGATAAAGTGTCACTAGAAGCCTTCCTAGGAGACAACCGCCATTCCTTCTGAACTAACTATGCAAATGTAGACGAGATGTGGCTCAAATTCAAAGATATAGTAGAAGCAGCAATTGAGAGATTCATACCTCATAAATTGGTAAGAAATGGAACTGATCCCCCATGGTACACAAAACAGGTCCGAACGCTGTTGCAGAGGCAACGGAAAAAGCATGCGAAGTTTAGAAGAACGCCAAATCCCGGAGATTGGCCAAAATTTACAGACGCGCGAAATTTGGCACGGACTTCAATGCGAGACGCCTTTAATAGGTTCCACAACGAAACATTGTCTCGAAATTTGGTAGAAAATCCGAAGAAATTCTGGTCGTATGTAAAGTACACAAGCGGCAAGACGCAGTCAATACCTTGGGTGCGCAGTGCCGATGGTACTCTCACCGACGACTGTGCCGCTAAAGCGGAGTTATTGAACGCAGTTTTCCGAAATTCCTTCACCAGGGAAGACGAATGGAATATTCCAGAATTTGAAACACGAACAGCTGCTAGCATGAGTTTCTTAGAAGTAGATACCTTAGGGGTTGCGAAGCAACTCAAATCGCTTGATACGGGCAAGTCTTCAGGTTCAGATTTGATACCGATTAGGTTCCTTTCAGATTACGCTGATACAATAGCTCCCTACTTAGTAATCATATACAACCGCTTGCTCACCGATAGATCTGTACCTACAGATTGGAAAATTGCGCAGGTCGCACCAGTGTTTAAGAAGGGTAGTAGGAGTAATCCATCGAACTACAGACCTATATCATTGACGTTGGTTTGCAGTAGGGTTTTGGAGCATATACTGTATTCAAACATTATGAATCACCTCGAAGGGAACGATCTATTGATATGTAATCAGCATGGTTTCAGAAAACATCGTTCTTGTGCAACGCAGCTAGGTCTTTATTCGCACAAAGTAATGGCCTCTATCGACAGGGGATCTCAGGTTGATTCCGTATTTCTGGATTTCCGGAAGGCTTTTGACACCGTTCCTCACAAGCGACTTCTAATCAAGCTGCGGGCCTATGGGGTATCGTCTCAGTTGTGCTACTGGATTCGTGATTTCCTATCAGGAAGGTCGCAGTTCGTAGTAATAGACGGCAAATCATCGAGTAAAACTGAAGTGATATTAGGTGTTCCCCAGGGAAGCGTCCTGGGACCTCTGCTGTTCCTGATTTATATAAATGACCTGGGTGACAATCTGAGCAGTTCTCTTAGGTTGTTCGCAGATGATTCTGTAATTTACCGTCTAGTAAGGTCAACCGAAGACCAGTATCAGTAGCAAAGTGATTTAGAAAAGATTGCTGTATGGTGTGGCAGGTGGCAGCTGACGCTAAATAACGAAAAGCGTGAGGTGATCCACATGAGTTCCAAAAGAAACCCGTTGGAATTCGATTACTTGATAAATAGTACAATTCTTAAGGCTGTTAATTCAACTAAGTACCTGGGTGTTAAAATTACGAACAACTTCAGTTGGAAAGACCACATAGATAATACTGTGGGGAAGGCGAGCCAAAGGTTGCGTTTCATTGGCAGGACACTTAGAAGATGCAACAAGCCCACTAAAGAGACAGCTTACACTACACTCGTTCGTCCTCTGTTAGAATATTGCTGCGCGATGTGGGATCCTTGCCAGGTGGGATTGACAGAGGACATCGAAAGGGTGCAAAAAACGGCAGCTCGTTTTGTATTATCGCGTAATAGGGGAGAGAGTGTGGCAGATATGATACGCGAGTTGGGATGGAAGTCATTAAAGCAAAGACGTTTTTCGTCGCGGCGAGATCTATTTACGAAATTTCAGTCACCAACTTTCTCTTGCGAATGCGAAAATATTTTGTTGAACCCAACCTACATAGGTAGGAATGATCATCAAAATAAAATAAGAGAAATCAGAGCTCGAACAGAAAAGTTTTAGGTGTTCATTTTTCCCGCGCTGTTCGGGAGTGGAATGGTAGAGAGATAGTATGATTGTGGTTCGATGAACCCTCTGCCAAGCACTTAAATGTGAATTGCAGAGTAGTCATGTAGATGTAGATGTAGTGAAATTGTGTGCTTACGGAATATCGTCTCAGTTATGTGACTGGATTTGTGATTTCCTGTCAGAGAGGTCACAGTTCGTAGTAACTGACGGAAAGTCATCGAGTAAAACAGAAGAGATTTCTGGCGTTCCCCAAGGTAGTGTTATAGGCCCTTTGCTATTAGTTACCTATATAAACGATTTGGGAGACAATCTGAGCAGCCGTCCTAGGTTGTTTGCAGATGACGCTGTCGTTTATCGACTAATAAAGTCATCAGAAGATCAAAACAAACTGCAAAACGATTTCGAAAAGATATCTGAATGGTGCGAAAAGTGGCAGTTGACCCCAAATAACGAAAAGTGTGAGGTCATCCACATGAATGCTAAAACAAACTCGTTAAACTTCGGTTACACGATATATCAGTCTAATCTAAAAGCCGTTAATTCAACTAAATACCTAGGTATTACCATTACGAACAACTTAAATTGGAAGGAACACATAGAAATAGTTGAGGGGAAGGCTAACCAAAGACTGCGTTTTATTGCCAGGACACTTAGAAAATGTAACAGATTTACTAAGGAGATTGCCTACACTACGCTTGTCCGTCCTCTTCTAGAATACTGCTGCACGGTGTGGGATCCTTACCAGATAGGACTGACGGAGTACATCGAAAAAGTTCAAAGAAAGGCAGCACGTTTTGTATTATCGCGAAATATTGGAGAAAGTGTCACAGAAACGATACAGGATTTGGGCTGAACATCATTAAATTAAGGAGTTTTTCGTTGCTGGGGAATCTTCTCACGAAATTCCAATCACCGACTTTCTACTCCGAATGCGAAAATATTTTGTTAACACCGACCTCCTTAGGGAAAAACGATCACCACGATAAAATAAGGGGAATCAGAGCTCGTACGGAAAGATATAGGTGTTCGTTCTTTTCGCGCGCTATACGAGACTGGAACAATAGAGAATTGTGAAGGTGGTTCGATGAAGCCTCTGCCAGGCACTTAAATGTGATTTACAGAGTGTCCAGTAGACGTAGATGTAGATGTAGAATACCCCATGTCTCCATATGTACTGAGGTGACAAAAGACATAGAATACCTCGTAATATTGTGTCAGACCTCCTTTTGCCCAAGTCGACGTGGCATTGACTCAACAAGTCGTTGGAAGTCTCCTGCAGAAATGTTAACCCATGATACCTCTATAGCCGATCCAGGATGTTGGCTCCGACGTCGACCAATAGAGTAGTACCGTGCGGGCATTCAGGTCCCCAGTAAGATGGCGTAAGGCAGTCGCTTCGAACTGAAATTATGTTCAAAAGAGTAGGGAATAATATGGTGTTTTGGAATTCTCGATAAAACCAACCTGCTTTCAGAAAAAAATGTGTTGCCTTAATTATTGAACTTCCCTCGTAGATCCGAAAATAGACAATGATCGTGTACACAGTTATCTTTTTGACATCCAGTCTGTTTAGTTTATCGACCGGTGGCGGTCCGCTGCTTCTGTTCAGTTTTTGGAGACATTTCGTTGTTTGTTACTGTGCGTCCGTTTACAAGGGTACTTCGAATGTTGCCACTGCAGGATTTTGTGCAAGAACTGACCTCTCGATTAGCTCCCATAAATGTTCGATGGGATTCATGTCGGTAGATTTTGGTAGCCAAATCATTCGCTCGAATTGTCCAGAACGTCTTTCAAACCAATAGCGTACAATTCTGACCCGGTGACATGGCGCTTTGTCAACCATAAAAATTACATCGTTGTTTGGGAACACGAACTTCGTGAATGGTGAAAATGTTCTGCAAGAAGCCGAACATGACCGTTTGCAGTCAGTGGTCGGTTCAGTTGAACAAGAGGACCCAGTCCGTTCCATGTAAACACAGCATAAATCATATGCACCCACAATCAGCTTGCGCAGTGCCTTTTGAAAACCTGGACCCATGGCTTCGTGGGGTCTGCGCCACACTCTAACCCTACCACCAGCTCTTACCAACTGAAACTAAGACTCATCTGACCTGGCCTCGGTTTTCCATTCGTGTAGGGTGCAACTGATATGATGATAAGCCCAAGAGAGACGCTGTGGGCGACGTCCTGCTGTTAGTAAAGGTTCTCGCGTGGTCGTGCGCTGCCGTAGCCAATTACCGCCAAATATCGCTGCATTGTCCAACGAATACGTTCGTCGTACATCTCACATTGATTTCTGCGGTTATTTCACGTCTGTTAGCACTGGCAATTCTACGCCGCTGCTCTCGGTCGTTAACCCTCGCATTACTAAGTGGGGTATTCTGACTACCCCAGGTTGATTTTTTCCCTATAATAATCTTATCTGAAGGGCCACATTCCTGTGGTTTCATGACTTTGTACTAAAATGATTGACGTTGAATTCACACTCAGGACTGTCGAATTTTTTTGGCTTTATCATTGTTATTCAAGTCATTTATTGGTGGGCTTGTGAGACTACCCCGCTTGGTATGAAACGTCTTATTTTCTTATTTGTAGATAATAAGATTTGGGGAAATATATCTGTCATTCATCTTCTTTGTTGAGTTTTGCCATAGATCCAATGTTTGTTATTGTTGCTGGATACTATTAGTTCAAATGGCTCTGAGCACTATGGGACTCAACTGCTGAGGTCATTAGTCCCCTAGAACTTAGAACTAGTTAAACCTAACTAACCTAAGGACATCACAAACATCCATGCCCGGGGCAGGATTCGAACCTGCGACCGTAGCGGTCTTGCGGTTCCAGACTGCAGCGCCTTTAACCGCACGGCCACTTCGGCCGGCCTGGATACTATTGTTGAGTTGAATTTGACGTTCACTGTTGAGCTGACATTACACAAGTCAGTATTCCATCAGCAAGTAAGGATATCCAAAGGACTTTCTAGCGAAGAGATCTTGGCAATTCTATACAATTCTGATGTCAGTGACGATGAAAATGAATGGAACATTGATAATGAACTGAATGAATTTATAGAACCTCTTGACAAAGACCATATCATAGCATCAGATGAAGCTGATGATGAAATATCAGAAGACACTACACATTCACGTGAACAAGTAGAAGAAGAGGATGAAGATCATGAAGAAGAAAACGAAGACACTGGAGATTTGTTTGTTTCTAGAAATGGACTACAATTTTCTAGTGAACCACCAAGAGGTGGGCGGCGTAGACGTCGCAACATTTTGAACCTAACACCTGGCCCAGTGAATGATGGCAAAACAATAACAGAGACATATTTATTATTTATCTCACCGGAAATCGTGAGCATCATTATAGAAGAAACGAACAGGGAAGTCAAACGAGTAATTTCTTTGTGGAATGGAGCTCATTATTCGAACAAAATGACATGAATGACATGGAGAGATATAAATGCAACTGAAGTGTACACTGTATTAGCAATTCTAATAGGAACTGATCGAACTCATGGACATCGCACAAGTGCTTCCGATCTGTGGGGAAGTAATGTTGCCCTTCGGCAACCATTCTTTTCTGCTGCCATTTCAAGAAACCGATTTTTGTATATACTGAAATTCTTGCAATTTGACAACAGAGATACAAGAGTACAGAGAATTGAAGAAACCAAGGACAAGCTACAAGCCATCAGGGTAGTGTTCGACAAATTTCATTTTTACTTGTGCAAGAACTTCTATCCTTATGAATACGTCACTATTGACGAACGATTAGCACGTACCGAGGAAACTGACCTTTTAGGGTTTGTATGAATAGAAAGCCTGGCAAGTATGGCATTAAAATTTGGGTTTGTGCTGATGTGAAGACATCTTACTTATTACGGATCCAAATTTACACAGGAATGGTGGACAATACTCGGGAAGTAAATCAAGGACAGAGTGTTGTTTTGGATCTGATGAAAATATTTCTGAATAACGGTCATTGTGTAACAACTGATAATTTTTTCACCAATTTTCCATTGGCTGCTGAACTACTAAAACGAAACACGACATTGGTTGGTACCTTACATTCCAATAAGAAAGAGATTCCGAAGGAATTCTTGCCAAACTGAAAGAAAGAAGTTCACTCTTCAATGTTTGGTTTCACAAATGACTTGACCCCAGTTTCCTATGTTCCAAAGAAGGGAAAGGCAGTAATACTACTCTCTACTCAGCATAATGAGAGACAAGTGAGTGGTGAAGATAGTGAACACAAACCCGAAATCATATTGCACTAGAACAAAACCAAAGGTGCTGTAGATAATGGGGACAAAATGACAAGAGAATACAGTTGTGTTAGAGGAACGAGGCGATGGCCACTAAGAATCTTCATGGAAATGATAGATATTGCAGCACTGAATGCATAGATTCTGTACACTCAAAGATTTCCTGAATGGCAGAAGAATAACCGAAGCCGACGTAAACTCTTCATGGCTGAACTGGCATTTGGACTCAGCAAAGGAAACATGGAAGAAAGAGCCAAAAATATCAACGGTCTTCATAAAGATGTACAAGATGCACTGAAAGCTTGTGGTACTGCAGTTCCCACAGCAGTGATCCAGACCCAGTGTTCCAAGTTACCAACGCCACAACGATGTCAAAATTGCAAGAGAAACGAAGATCGGAAAACAAGATTCTGTTGTGCAACGTGCAAGAAACCTGTTTGTAATACACACAGAGAAGAATCTGTTACTGTGAAGTGCATGCATTGCAAAAATGTACTTGACTGAAACGTTGAATAAAGTCTTGTGTTATTTTACTGCACTCACTTTTGAGGTACATAGATTGTTAATTATCTGTTCGTTGAGTACTGAATTTAGTGAAAGATATAAAAAATTTTTTGTACTTTGTATCTGTGATCTGATTAAATACTTCTAATAATCTGAAAAGTTGTTTTTCAATACTAAATAAACTCATTTAATGGAAATAACGAAATATGAGAATAAAAATTACAATAAAACACAAAACTCTTTTGGGGTAGTCTAAATACCCCGCTTGGCAAAATAGAGGTGTCAAAAAGCTTGGTAATGGGAGGGTTAAGTGAAGGCCATTGGTCACTGTGTTGTCCATGGTGAGTGGCAGAGCTTGGAATTGTTACTCTCGGCACACACTTGACACAGCGGATTTCGGAATTTTCAATTCCCCAACGATTTCCGAAATGGCATGTCCAATGCATCAGGCTCCAACTGCCATTCCACGTTCAAAACCTGTTAATTCCCTAGGTGCGCCCACAATCACGTCGCAAATCTTTTTACGTGAATCACCTGACTACAAATGACAGCCCCGCCAAAGCACTGCCCCTTTATGCCCTGTGTGCGCGATACTACAACTATGTATATATGTGCATATCGCTATCCCAACACTTTTGTCACCTCAGCATATACCACCGGTTTCGTCTCTCGTGACATCCAGTGGTCATTTTCACACTTCATAGTGGTGTCCGGATCCTGTTGAACAAGTAAATGGTGCATAACATATTTTGTAGTAGTTTTGGTATAAAGTGTTGTAATACAAAAGCTTGCAAGTTACGTCGTTGGGTGTTTGCAGCATATGCTGGTGCAGTAGGGCTTCTATCCGTGCTGCTCCACCTCTCTCTCTCTCTCTCTCTCTCTCTCTCCCTCTCCCTCTCCCTCTCCCTCCCTCCCTCTCTCCTGCCTTTTGTCCTCCGTTATACGACAGCGGGTCCCCCAGGGCACGACACTGGGACCAAGTTACAGGACTTAACAGCGTCGCTGGGAGCAGGCGTACACGGCTACCGGGACGCTAGTGGCGGGAGGGAAGGAAGGGGGGAGGGGGGGGGGGAAGAGAACCTGTTTCACGCTTGCACGCCACTGCCACTTGCTACAGACAATGGCGTTTGAAATCAACTTAGTCTATTTGTCATGTATATGAGCAGTCATGAACACAAATTTGTAGGAGGTGCGTTCAATAAGTAATGTCACACTTTTTTCTTCTCGGTCGGTTTCGGCTGAAAAAAGTGCGGAATTGATTGTGGGACATCGTGGAATATTTCTTCTTCAGCCACTATAGTTCCAATGGATAGCAGCGTCTGTAATTGAGGTGCCTTCCAAGCAGAGAGCTGCCATTGATTTTCTTTTGGTGGAAACCCAGAGCATTGCAGATATTTACAGGCGTTTGCAGAATATTTACAGAGACCTTGTAGTGAACAAAAGCACGATGAGTCGTTGGGCTAGAGGTTTGTCATCATCGCAACAAGGTTCCGGAAGATAACAGCGTCTGTAATTGAGGTGCGTTCCAAGCAGAGAGCTGCCATTGACTTTCTTTTGGTGGAACCCCAGAGCAGCACAGATATTTAATGGCGTTTGCAGAATATTTATGGAGACCTTGAAGTGAACAAAAGCACGGTGAGTCATTGGGCTAGAGGCTCGTAATCATCATAACAAGGTCATGCATACCTGCCCAATCTCCAACTGGCTTGGCTAGTTCTCACAGCTGTGCATCCATCAGGAAACAGAAGAAACGATTTCAGCGTGTTTGTCGGCACGAAAACACAAACGAATTCCTACTTCTCCATAACAATGCAAGGCCTTAGGCAAGTCTGCGCATCCCAGAGAAGCTCACAAAACTTCACGGGATTGTTCTTCCTCACCCACCCTGCAACCCGGATATTCCATCTGTTTCGCTCAATGTAGGATGCACTCTGTGGGTTGCAGTACTTGTAATGGGGAGGTTATTGATGCAGCAAGGTGCTGACTCCGACGTCGACCAGTAGAGTGGTACCATAAGGGTATTCAGGTCCCCCAATAATGTGTGGTAAGGCCGTCACCTCGAACCGAAATTATGTTCAAAAATAGAGTTTTGTAGCCAAAAGAGTGGTAAATAATATGGTGTTTTGAAATCTTCGATAAAAACAACTTTATTTTGGAAAAAAAAAAATTTGGTTTACTTATTGAACGTCCCTTGCATATCCGCAAATACACAACGGTAGTGTATACGGTTATCTTTTTGACATCCAGTCTGTTTAGTTTATCGACTGGTGCAGATCCGCTGTATCTCTTCGGTTTTTGAAGACATTTCGTTGTTTGTTACGAGGCGGCCGTTTAGAAGGATTCTGAGACACAACGAAATACGAAAATCTAAAAATTGCATCCTTTGTACAACGAATACGCTGCTTTACAGAAGGATGAAAACCTGGTGAAAGTCAGTCTCAGTAAAGACCAGTTTGGGTTTCGGTAAAATGTAGGAACTTGAGAGGCAAAACTGACCCTCTGATGTATCTTAAAAAATAGGTGGAACAAAGGCAGGTCGCATTTATAGACTGTGTGGATTCACAGAAAGCTTTTTACAGTGTGGACTCGATAACAATCTGTGAAATTTTGGAGGTACAAGGTAAAGATACTGATGAAATTTTTGGATTCAGAGAAAGCTTTGACGGTGTGGACTTCATTACAAACTGGGAAATTTTGAAGGTAGCACGGATAAGATACAGATAGAGGAATGTTATTTTAAACTTACACAAGAACCACACTGCATTTGTAAGAGTCGAAAGACATGAAAGGGAAGGTGTGATTGAGAAGGGAGTTAAAGGAAACCAAGGAGAATTTTGGAATGGGAATTGTAGTTGACGGAGAAGAAATAAAAGCCTTGATGTTTCCCGACATCACTTAATTCTCTCAGAGATGAGAAAGGATTTGGTAGAGTAGTTGAACGATATCGATAGTGTCTTGAAAAGAGGTTAGAAGATGAAAATCGAGGGCCAAGGCACATAGTCAAAGAGAGTGATTGTCAGTAAATTATATAAGGAAATGAGGTACAAAAATTAGTACATAACTTTTGCTATTTGTCAGTAAAATAACTCATGATGTTCGAAGTAGACAGGGTATAAAACGTAGTCTGGCAGTAGCAATAAAAGCATTTCCCAAAAATATAAATTTGCTAAGATCGAATATACATTTAAGTGTTGAAATGAAATGAAATGTCGTGTGACGAGGGCCTCCCGTCGGGTAGACCGTTCGCCTGGTGCAGGTCTTTTGATTTGACGCCAATTCGGCGACTTGCGCGTCGATGAGGATGAAATGATGATGATTAGGACAACACAACACCCAGTCCCTGAGCGGAGAAAATCTCCGACCCAGCCGGGAGTCGAACCCGAACAGTCTGTCGCGCTGACTACTCAGCAACCGGGGACGGACAATTTAAGTGTTAATAATTCTTTTACGAAAGTGTTTGTCTTGAGTGTAGCCTTGTACGGAACTGGAAAGTGAACTAGAAACATTTCGGGCAAGAACAGAACAGAAACTTTGGATGTGCGGTGCTATGGAAGAATGCTCAGCATTAGATGGGTAGTTCGAGAAATTAATGAGGAAGTAGTGAATCGCCAGAAAAAGAATTCAGGCACATCTTGACTACAAGAAGGGGTCAGTTGATAGGAAACATGCTGAAGCGTCAAGAAATCGTCGATTTCCTAATGGAAGGAAATGTGCGGCCAAAAAATTGGAGACCAAGGCTCGAACACAGAAAGTAGATTCAACTGGATGTAAGTTGCAGGAGATGAAGAGGCTTGCACTGGATACATTAGCCTGCAGAGGTGCTTCAAACCAGTCTTAATACGGAAGACCACGACAACCATGTAATCAACTAATAACTTAAAATAGTGACTTTGCTAATGTTTCTTTACTTCTTTCTAGCAAATCCAAAACGTACGATTATTCCGATTTCACGAGAAAAGTAATCTCCGGTTTCTCGCAGTGTTGTAAGTGGAGGGGGGATCGTAACGGCCGGTACACACTGACGCTCTAAATCCAGCTGCGATAGTGAGAAAGCCACAATGCTTCTACACTCCTGGAAATTGAAATAAGAACACCGTGAATTCATTGTCCCAGGAAGGGGAAACTTTATTGACACATTCCTGGGGTCAGATACATCACATGATCACACTGACAGAACCACAGGCACATAGACACAGGCAACAGAGCATGCACAATGTCGGCACTAGTACAGTGTATATCCACCTTTCGCAGCAATGCAGGCTGCTATTCTCCCATGGAGGCGATTGTAGAGATGCTGGATGTAGTCCTGTGGAACGGCTTGCCATGCCATTTCCACCTGGCGCCTCAGTTGGACCAGCGTTCGTGCTGGACGTGCAGACCGCGTGAGACGACGCTTCATCCAGTCCCAAACATGCTCAATGGGGGACAGATCCGGAGATCTTGCTGGCCAGGGTAGTTGACTTACACCTTCTAGAGCACGTTGGGTGGCACGGGATACATGCGGAAGTGCATTGTCCTGTTGGAACAGCAAGTTCCCTTACCGGTCTAGGAATGTTAGAACGATGGGTTCGATGACGGTTTGGATGTACCGTGCACTATTCAGTGTCCCCTCGACGATCACCAGTGGTGTACGGCCAGTGTAGGAGATCGCTCCCCACACCATGATGCCGGGTGTTGGCCCTGTGTGCCTCGGTCGTATGCAGTCCTGATTGTGGCGCTCATCTGCACGGCGCCAAACACGCATACGACCATCATTGGCACCAAGGCAGAAGCGACTCTCATCGCTGAAGACGACACGTCTCCATTCGTCCCTCCATTCACGCCTGTCGCGACACCACTGGAGGCGGGCTGCACGATGTTGGGGCGTGAGCGGAAGACGGCCTAACGGTGTGCGGGACCGTAGCCCAGCTTCATGGAGACGGTTGCGAATGGTCCTCGCCGATACCCCAGGAGCAACACTGTCCCTAATTTGCTGGGAAGTGGCGGTGCGGTCCCCTACGTCACTGCGTAGGATCCTACGGTCTTGGCGTGCATCCGTGCGTCGCTGCGGTCCGGTCCCAGGTCGACGGGCACGTGTACCTTCCGCCGACCACTGGCGACAACATCGATGTACTGTGGAGACCTCACGCCCCACGTGTTGAGCAATTCGGCGGTACGTCCACCCGGCTCCCGCATGCTCACTATACGCCCTCGCTCAAAGTCCGTCAACTGCACATACGGTTCACGTCCACGCTGTCGCGGCATGCTACCAGTGTTAAAGACTGCGATGGAGCTCCGTATGCCACGGCAAACTGGCTGACACTGACGGCGGCGGTGCACAAATGCTGCGCAGCTAGCGCCATTCGACGGCCAACACCGCGGTTCCTGGTGTGTCTGCTGTGCCGTGCGTGTGATCATTGCTTGTACAGCCCTCTCGCAGTGTCCGGAGCTAGTATGGTGGGTCTGACACACCGGTGTCAATGTGTTCTTTTTTCCATTTCCAGGAGTGTAGTTCGCCTACAGTAGCCATTCTGAATTAGCGTTGCAGTCGAAAATTCCGCTGCACTACATTTGATGTGCCTCCTGTAATACAGTCTTCCTCCTCTCCCGAACAGGCCTTGAAAGCCCGAAAGGTTCCGACCGGTCGCCGTGTCATCCTCAGCCCACAGGTGTCACTGGATGCGGATACGGAGCGGCATGTGGTCAGCACACCGCTCTCCCGGCCGTATGTCAGTTTACGAGACCGGAGCCGCTACTTCTCAGTCAAGTAGCTCCTCAGTTTGCCTCACAGGGGCAGAGTGCACCCCGCTTACCATCAGCGCTCGGCAGGCCGGATGGTCACCCATCCAAGTGCTAGCTCAGCCAGACAGCGCTTAACGTCGGTGATCTGACGGGAACTGGTGTTACCACTGCGACAAAGACGTTGGCTGTAATATAGTTTTAGTGCCAAGAAGTCTCAAAGCTCCTGTCATTCATCACTGAATTTGCGGTGCGTGTGGACGGAATGTGACGAGTGAAGATGTTACGTCTCAATCGTACCGTTTGTTCAACAGCGGAAGAAGGAAGCTTCATGATGACTGCAGATGAGCCCGCCATTCTGCAGTCAGCAACGAACTGCTACAGAAAACTGAAGGTGAAATACGAGAAAACCGGCGATTCACGATATATCAGTTATCGGAAAAGTTGCTGCAAACTGCTCGGGGTGTGATCGCAACTAAACAGCTAGCTTACAATTAGTTCTGTGGAAGAAAGTAGGCACCGCTCGCCGACGTTGAGGAATTTACATGTGCTCCACACCGCCGGCAAAGGGAAAGTTCTAAATCATGTAGAGAAAATTGAAATCCTGGAACACTCCGGTACAGGAAAATGTATTTTACTGAATGCTCGATTGGTTAGCTGAAATCAATATTATTGTGATATTATGGTATCCACTGCACCAATCCACCAATAGCTTTCATTGTGAATGAAATTATCTTCTAACTGATTTTATCTGTCTGACTAATGTTTTAGCATCATTTTCAGTTTTACTGCTTGACATGTTTAAATAATTTTACACTTTATAGATATCTTTTTATCCATACAAATTTTGTGTTTTCCACCTATTTCATTAATATTCTTGCACTAAATTCAGATTTACACTGATTTACCTAATTTGTCTTCCGCATATGTAATTCAGTTGTGCAATCGCTTTCTGCAAGTACTTGGGTTAGCCAACGCCATCTACCTTTACTGTCTGCTACTACGGTCGTACAATCTTGCATCCACGACTCTATGTTTGTGTAGCCGCCTTAGAGGACTGACGTCTCCTGTTCTCGACCGCGTTATTTACTGTTTGACAGCTGTACGCAGAGCTCCGTGCTGTGTACGCCGAAACGCGGTTGGCTCCGTGTTACGTAGATTTCTTAAATTTTCCTTGGTTTGCCATAGTTTTCCTGTCCAGCAGATACTGTAGGTATACTTGGCATTGTATTCCCGGTTCCAGATTCCATAAAGCTTTTATTTATCCCATGACAATAGGACGATGGTTTCTTATGAAATTTTATCTTAACGCCACATGTGGGGGTTAGTGGACGAATGTTGGTTTCCCACATTAATTGTTACTGTCCATAACGCCGATTCCCGCACCTTATACCCCTCTGCAGGTGTGCCCCAGGGCTCTGTCCTCTCCCTTCCCTCTACCTCCTGTACATGGCAGGCAAACATCGTAGCTCGTACCACTCGCTCCTTCCGCTCCACGATTTCTCCCTTACCATCTGCACCCATCCAGTCCGCCTCTCCCCCACCCTCACCTACCTTGGCCTCCCCATTGACCGTCACCTCATCTGGATCACTCATCTCCGCTCTATCCAATCCAAAGCCCACAACCGCCTCCGACTCCTCTCTGGCCGGACATGGGGGTTGAATCCCTCTACAATCCTCCACACCTATTAATCCTTAATCTGTCCCATCCTCTGTTATGCCAGTCCCACCTGGATATCCGCCCCCCCCCCCCCCCCCGAAATTCTATAAGTCCCTCCAGATCCTTGAGCGTCATGCACTCCGCTTCGTCTTCCGTATACGCCTCCCATTCCCCATGCGGATCCTCTATGACCTGATTCCTTTCCCCCATCTGCTCCTATTCCTCGTACATATCCACATACTCTACACCTCCCACCTCGTCCCCTGGTTGCTCCTCTCCTCTCCAGCCCCTGCCCTCTGCTGCACCTTCACTGTTGTGTCCCCCCTACCCTCCTCTCCCAAGGTGGCTTCTGTCAGCTCCCTCTCCAAGATGATGTCCTGTCTCCCTCTAATTATCCCTCCTATCAACTCTGATCCTCACCTCCCCCTCCTTTCCTCTGTCCTTTTCCTGGGCTCTCTCTTCCCCCCCACCTTCCATCCTGTTTTTTCCCTGCCTACCCTCTCTCTGCCTCCCCTCTCTCCCACGGAGTCCTTTTGCGTTTCCTTTATCTGCCTTTCCCCATTCCCTCTCGCTTCTGCCCTGCTCCCCCCTTCTGAGCCCTCTCCCTCCATCGGTCTCCCCCACTTTCGTTTTTCCTCTCCTCCCTACTTTTTTCCCCTCATCTGCCCAGGTCCCCCCCACCCCATCTGCCCTTGCCTGTGGTGTGGCATCTTCGTGCCGACTTTTTAGTGCAGTGTTTCCAGTGATTGTTAAGTGTTGTGCATCTTTTCCGAAGGGTTGCGAACGGACATCATATTGTCGGTGGGTGTGATTTTTATAACCCTTGCGAACAGAAACCAGACCATCGCTGTGTTTCTATTTTTTTAATTATCTGTCTACTATTTTTCCCTGTCTGCTTCCTGTGTATTTTATTATCATCACCCACCATTTGTTTTATATTTTAACTATCCACAGTTTTCCGCCGTTTTACAATTTACGTCACCGTTTTATCGCCTCCTTTTATTGTTTCTTATCTTCTTATGTTTTAAAAATTCTGTTGGCTGAAGAGCAGCGTACTAAGCTGCTGCCAGTCCGTCCCAAATTCGATAAAGGAAAAAAAATTAATTTTTATGTAAGGCCAAGGTTATAGTTAATTGTAGAAACGGCTGCACAACCTGTAACTTTGCCTCTTTTGTGTTATTATATTCACTCCATTTCCCCATTTTTCATCTGCATAAGCCTCACTATTATCACTTTTCACCCCCAGATCAATCTGATGTATCCTCAAAACTGCGAAACGCTTCATTTTCTGTAAATAAAAAAGATTTTGCAACCGAGACTGTCGTATTTGGAGTAGTTCTGCGCTGTATCCGAGCGGTCCTATGCGCCTAAGACCGGAGCCGTGCTGCTGCTTCGAATCCTTCGAATCCTTCAAAGGGTTCAAATGGCTCTGAGCACTATGGGACTTAACACCTGAGGTCATCAGTCCCCTAGACGTAGAACTACTTAAACCTAACTAACCTAAGGGCATCACACACATTCATGCCCAATGCAGGATTCGGATCTGCGCGGTTCCGGACTGGAGCGCCTTGAACCGCTCGGCCACAATGGCCGGCTAGTACGAAAGGTGTCTGTATATCAACGGAAAAAATATCGATGTACCTGCCTATAACAATATCGATCGCACATTTAAATATACTGCCGGTTTTAACGCTGTATTGATTTATTATTAGATATTCGGATACATCAACAAGCTAGCAGCCTGCCTACCTCCGTTACAGTAAGAACTGAAAGGAAAACGATGCACGTGTTTCCCTTTATTGTACATAAGTCTTCCTGATTGAGTCGTTGCAGTTTATATAACTGTGCTATCGTTTAAATATCGATATATCGGATTCCCGATATTTTGAAAAATACCAACAGTCCGAATACTTACCTAGAAGTTTCCGACTCCATGCCACGAAAAACCACTGCTGCTTTGCTTTTAAGCTGGTATTCACAATGTTTTAGTTCGTCAGTGTACGTAACAAGCATTGTGCTGAAGCAGCCCGTACTTTTCCATTTATGCGACAAATCGACAGACAGTCAACTACGGGGTACCCATGCTTTTTTTTTTTTTTTTTCCTTTCCTGTGCTAACCTCTTCATCTCAGAGTAGCACTTGCAACCTACGTCCTCCATTATTTGCTTGACGTATTCCAATCTCTGTCTTCCTCTACAGTTTTTGCCCTCTACAGCTCCCTCTAGTACCATGGAAGTCATTCCCTCATGTCTTAGCAGATGTCCTATCATCCTGTCCCTTCTCCTTATCAGTGTTTTCCACATATTCCTTTCCTCTGCGTAGAACCTCTTCATTCCTTACCTTATCAGTCTACCTAATTTTCAACATTCGTCTATAGCACCACATCTCAAATGCTTCGATTCTCTTCTGTTCCGGTTTTCCCAGTCCATGTTTCACTGCCATACAATGCTGTACTCCAGACGTACATCCTCAGAAATTTCTTCCTCAAATTAAGGCCGGTATTTGATATTAGTAGACTTCTCTTGGCCAGAAATGCCTTTTTTGCCATAGCGAGTCTGCTTTTGATGTCCTCCTTGCTCCGTCCGTCATTGGTTATTTTACTGCCTAGGTAGCAGAATTCCTTAACTTCATTGACTTCGTGACCATCAATCCTGATGTTAAGTTTCTCGCTATTCTCATTTCTACTACTTCTCATTACCTTCGTCTTTCTCCGATTTACTCTCAAACCATACGGTGTACTCATTAGACTGTTCATTCCATTCAGCAGATCATTTAATTCTTCTTCACTTTCATTCAGGATAGCAATGTCATCAGCGAATCGTATCACTGATATCCTTTCACCTTGTATTTTTATTCCACTCCTGAACCTTTCTTTTATTTCCATCATTGCTTCCTCGATGTGCAGATTGAAGAGCAGGGGCGAAAGGCTACAGCCTTGTCTTACACCCTTCTTACTACGAGCACTTCGTTCTTGAACGTCCACTCTTATTATTCCCTCTTGGTTGTTGTACATATTGTATATGACCCGTCTCTCCCTATAGCTTACCCCTACTTTTTTCAGAATCTCGAACAGCTTGCACCATTTTATATTGTCGAACGCTTTTTCCAGGTCGACAAATCCTATGAAAGTGTCTTGATTTTTCTTTAGCCTTGCTTCCATTATTTGCCGTAACGTCAGAATTGCCCTTCTCGTCCCTTTACTTTTCCTAAAGCCAAACTGATCGTCACCTAGCGCATTCTCAATTTTCTTTTCCATTCTTCTGTATATTATTCTTGTAAGCAGCTTCGATGCATGAGCTGTTAAGCTGATTGTGCGATAATTGTCGCACTTGTCAGCTCTTGCCGTCTTCGGAATTGTGTGGATGATGCTTTTCCGAAAGTCAGATGGTATGTCGCCAGACTCATATATTCTACACACCAACGTGAATAGTCGTTTTGTTGCCACTTCCCCCAATGATTTTAGAAATTCTGATGGAATGTTATCTATCCCTTCTGCCTTACTTGACCGTAAGTCCTCCAAAGCTCTTTTAAATTCCGATTCTAATACTGGATCCCCTATCTCTTCTAAATCGACTCCTGTTTCTTCTTCTATCACATCAGACAAATCTTCACCCTCATAGAGGCTTTCAATATATTCGTTCCACCTATCTGCTCTCTCCTCTGCATTTAACAGTGGAATTCCCGTTGCACTCTTAATGTTAACACCGTTGCTTTTAATGTCACCAAAGGTTGATTTGACTTTCCTGTATGCTGAGTCTGTCCTTCCGACAATCGTATCTTTTTCGATGTCTTCACATTTTTCCTGCAGCCATTTCGTCTTAGCTTCCCTGCACTTCCTATTTATTTCATTCCTCAGCGACTTGCATTTCTGTATTCCTGATTTTCCCGGAACATGTTTGTACTTCCTCCTTTCATCAATCAACAAGTATTTCTTCTGTTACCCATGGTTTCTTCGCAGCTACCTTCTTTGTACCTATGTTTTCCTTCCCAACTTCTGTGATGGCCCTTTTTAGAGATGTCCATTCCTCTTCAACTGTACTGCCTACTGCGCTATTCCTTATTGCTGTATCTATAGCGTTAGAGAGCTTCAACCGTACCTCGTCATTCCTTAGTACTTCCGTATCCCACTTCTTTGCGTATTGATTCTTCCTGACTAATGTCTTGAACTTCAGCCTACTCTTCATCACTACTATATTGTGATCTGAGTCTATATCTGCTCCTGGGTACGCCTTACAATCCAGTATCTGATTTCGGAATCTCTGTCTGACCATGATGTAATCTAATTGAAATCTTCCCGTATCTCCCGACCTTTTCCAAGTATACCTCCTCCTCTTGTGATTCTTGAACAGGGTATTCGCTATTACTAGCTGAAACTTGTTACAGAACTCAATTAGTCTTTCTCCTCTTTCATTGCTTGTCCCAAGCCCATATTCTCCTGTAACCTTTTCTTCTACTCCTTCCCCTACAACTGCATTCCAGTCGCCCATGATTATTAGATTTTCGTCCCGCTTTACATACTGCATTACTCTTTCAATATCCTCATACACTTACTCTATCTGTTCATCTTCAGCTTGCGACGTCGGCATGTATACCTGAACTATCGTTGTCGGTGTTGATCTGCTGTCGATTCTGATTAGAACAACCCGGTCACTGAACTGTTCACAGTAACACACCCTCTGCCCTACCTTCCTATTCATAACGAATCCTACACCTGTTATACCATTTTCTGCTACTGTTGATATCCATGCTTTAGAGGCAGTATAAATTTTAGAGGAGAATATTCTGAGAAACAATAAAATTCGTTTGTATCAAAAAAGCTTTTCTTGCATTGCTTTTGTATAAATGTAAAACACGACCTATACCAACGCCACCCTTGTCAGTAGAAAGATCTAGAGTGCTGAGGAACAGTACCAGAGGAACGAAGTTAAGCGCTGTCGGGCTTGGCTAGAACTTGGATTGTAGTGACGTAACAAGATTGTTACGCCACTTGAGGTAGCCGATTGAAAGAAAGGCACGCGTACACACACGCCGACGGGCGTCAAGTCTGGAACAGGATAACTATTGAATGGTAGCAAGAAAAGTATGTAGCTGCTTTATACTTAACTTTTATTATGTGATGAATACAGCGTTCTTCTTGAGACATTTATACTATAACTCTCAATGTAGGTAAGGCTAATGGCGCCTTGCTAGGTCGTAGCCATGGACTAAGCAGAAGGCTATTCTAACTGTCTCTCGGCAAATGAGAGGAAGGCTTCGTCCGTATTGTCTCTAGCAATGTCGTCGTACAACTGGGACGAGTGCTTGTTTGTATCACGAGACCTGCCTTGTGGTGGCGCTAGGTCTGCGATCACACAGGGGCGACACGCGGGTCCGACATGTACTAAATGGACCGCGGCCAATTTAATCTACCACCTAGCAAGTGTGGTGTCTGGCGGTGACACCACATTCCTCCCCCGCAAATCGGCGAACGGTCGTGAGATAAGGCTTCCGCCCGCCGTGGGGAGGACCCCATGTTGACGTATGCGATGAGGTGGGGAGCCTAACAACAGGCGAGGCTGTGTCACCCGCATCCGGCCATTCGGTCTGAGGGGAGCTAGGAAATGCCTGAAAACCTAGTCCAGGGTGCACGTCAACATGCGGTGTATGCGCCCGTAATGATACAGGAGGGGCCGAAGGGTCGACCTCCATTGCGTCGGGGTACCCGACGCGCGATGACGTCATGTGGTCCGGAGCGGGCGGGAGTTCCATGGCGGAGGACAGCTGGTCACGGGAAGCGATCGGCGGCGCGTGACCCTGGGAGGCGCTTGGCGGCTGCAGCGAAGCGTCGAATGCGGGCGGCGCCGGCGGGAGAACAGACGGCGGCGGCGCGGCGGCTGCTGCGGCGGCGCGTCGCCATGGGGCAAAATGGAAGGCATCGTCGGTAACACCTGGGGATGAGGCGAGCCAGTAGATGGGTCCCCAGGGCGCTGACCGGACGGCAACGTCGCTGAAAGCAGACGGGGAGCGGCAGAACCCGTGCGACGACAGAGGCGCAGCTGATTGAGATGCCGACGCACCTCACCAGAGGCCCCCAAAACCAAATACATCGCGCGGCCGAGGCAGCGAAGAATGCGCCCTGCGAGCCAACGCCGTGAACCTCGATAGTTGCGATAAAATACAACGTCGCCAGGAGCAAAGGCAGGAGTCTGCCGCTGCACAGGAACCTGATGCGGCGGATGCAGCAAAGACATCAAGGTGCGATGAGGACGACCGTGGAGCAACTCAGCCGGCGAGCGACCATCTCGGGGCTGAGAGCGATACGAAGACAAAAAGAGCAACAATGCGTCCTCCCGAGAATGCGACTCTTTCACTTTCAACATCTGTGACTTGAAAGTCCGGACCAATCGTTCAGCGGCACCGTTTGACTGAGGCGAAAACGGCGCGGATGTCAGATGTTGAATACCATTGGCCTGGCAGAATGACTGAAATTCTGCGGACATGAATTGTGGGCCATTGTCGGAAACAATAGTCTGCGGAAGACCTTCAATGCAAAAGATAGCAGACAACGCTTGGATGGTGGCGGAGGACGTCGTGGAAGACATCCGGACAACAAAAGGAAAATTACTGAGGGCGTCGACCAGAACCAACCATCGAGCATTCCAGAATGGACCAGCAAAATCAATGTGCAAGCGTTGCCAAGGGGAAGTGGCTTTTGGCCATGCAAAGACTTTCCGCGGCGGTGCGGATTGTTGTTCGGCACACGCCATGCAAGAAGAACACATATTCGTAATCGCAGCATCTATTCCCAACCAAGTACAGTGCTGACGAGCAAGTTGTTTCGTTCGCACTATACCCCAATGTCCTTGGTGAAGAAGCCGTTAAACAGAGGACTGTAACGAACGTGGGACCACGACTCTGGACTGATCATTATCAGAACGCAACAACAAAACACCACGTCGAACAAAAAGTCTCTCCTTGTGAGCAAAAAATCGGCGAACCAACGGATCCTCGATCCGAGACTTTGACAAAGGCCATTGCGTAGCAACAAAACGCAAAACAGTAGCAAGGACAGGGTCAGTAGCTGTGGCTGTAGCTACACGACGAAAATCAATCGGAAACGATTCGACCACTTCATCGGTTGCCGAATCAATGAACATGCAAGCAAGTTCGGAAGAATCGAATGCTTTATCCTCAGCAACAGGCAAACGGGACAACGCATCGGCGTTTCCGTGCTTAGCAGTGGACCGATACAAGATATCGTAGCGGTACTGCGAGAGGAAAATAGACCAGCGAATGAATTTCTGCGCTGTACGTGGAGGTACAGGCTTGGTCGGATGAAAAAGCGATGTCAAAGGTTTGTGGTCTGTGATGATGGTAAAGTGACGACCATACAAGAAATCATGGAAGTTAGTAACACCAAACACGAGAGCCAAAGCTTCTTTCTCTATCTGTGAATAATTTCTTTGCGCAGACGAGAGCAATTTGGACGCAAAGGCAATAGGGCGATCATGGGAGCCAACTTTGTGCGCAAGCACAGCACCGATCCCGAAATCCGATGCATCTACCATCAACAAAAGGGGTTTCTGGGGATCGAATGGCGTAAGGCAAGTATTAGAAAGCAACGCCGATTTCAACTGGCGAAAGGCGCGTTCGCATTCCGTTGTCCAGAGAAACGGAGCACCTGCACGGCGTAAGCGATGAAGCGGAGCTGAAAGAGAATAGGCATTGCGCACATTCACTCACACCTTGTGATTCGAGATCGTGTAACGTTCTTGCGACCTCATCACGCAATGCGTGGGGAACATTGCGCGCTCTGAAAAATTTCGGTTGCGCGTTTACTTTCAGTTCCAAATGTGCTTCATAGTTTTTAGCGCAACCTAAGCCCAGTGCAAAAATGTCTGCAAATTCATCACACAGACGAGAAACACTGTCTGAAGGCACAGTTTGATTCACTGATAGGACCTGATTTACTATAGACATGTTAAACAACTGAAATAAATCTAAACCAAACAAGTTCACTGCAGTAGAAGAACGAAGAACGTAAAATAACACAAGTTTCGTTTGTCCCTTGTATGTTGCAATAAGGCTGCACTGTCCTAACACAGGAATTTTCTGTCCTGAATATGTGGTTAGCTTAACATTTGCGGCACGCAACGGAGGTGCGCCCAGTTGTTTGAACGTGTCGTGATTGAGCAATGAAACTGCAGCTCCGGTATCGAGCTGGAATGGTATGACCTTGCCATTAAAGTCCAAATCTACAAAAAGTTTATTGTCCTGCTGACGACAAGAGCGACTGTCTCGTGCAATTTGAACAGACACTGGTACAGAATCACTTGCTAATGGACGTGATTTCCGGCGACGTTGACGCACTCTTTTTGTGGGACGATCACAGTCACTGTTAGAGAAAGTGTCACTGGACGAAGTGGAATTAACGACATGAATGTCCATGGGCGAAGGTCCACGAGCCTGAGTGTCCTCGGTTCGATTCTGGCGCGAAGCAAAGGGCCTGGAATGATTAAGAGTGTCTGATCGGAGCTTTTTCTGGCAAACACTTTGAACATGTCCTTTCTTATTGCAGAAAAAGCAAATAGCTTGGCGTGACGGGCAATGTTCATGCGAATGTCTAGTAGCACACCGCGGTCATGATTTCACTGCATTGGTGGGCTGGCGCGGCACACCTGGTTTAACGCGCGGCGACAGCTGCGTTTGTTTGCGCGAGGGCAGTTGACCGGGCCGCGCAGCTCGCCCGGCGGGCCGGTTAATGTTACACACGGCTGGCGAAGTTTCCAAAGATTCCTGAGCACAGTCAAGTGTGTCTTGTCTATCCAATATGTCTATCACTTGTTGAAGGGAGGGATTAACTAGTTTCAAAATGTGCTCCCGTATGCGAACATCAGAAACGTTCTGTGCAATTGCATCACGCACCATTGTATCTGAATAAGAAAGGCCACAGTCACAGTCAAAGGCACAGTCCCTAGTAAGTCCTTGCAATGTTGCTACCCACTCCCTATTAGTTTGACCGGCCGTACGTTTTGTACGAAAAAACGTATACCATTTTGCAACCACATTAACTGTTTCTTGGAAATAGACATCTAATGCAGACAAAATTTCCTCGTAGGACAGAGTTGCTACGTCGCGCCGGGGAAACAACTTCACTATCACACGGTAGGTGGACACACCGACACAAGAAAGCAAAAACGGCTGCCGCTCATTACCTTGAATTCTGTAGGCGGCGAGGTGGAAGGCGAATTGATGGGACCACTCTTGCCAGGACTCGTGGGTTGCATCAAAGGGTCGGAATTGAGGTGCAACAGCATGTTGTGGCTGCGGTAGCGATGAAGCGGCGGCGGCCGCATCGGTGTGCAGCGCACGTTTACCCTGGACGAGCTGTCCAAGAGCATCCAATAACGCTTGCGTCTGCTGATTCTGCAAGCGATAAAATTCGGACAGTACATCTGGAGATTGTGGCGAAGCCATGACACAAATAAATGTAAGCAAAGTAAAACACAAGATCCTTTGTAGACTCGTCGCCAATCTGTAGTGACGTAACAAGACTGTTACGCCACTTGAGGTAGCCAATTGAAAGAAAGGCACGTGTACACACACGCCGACGGGCGTCAAGTCTGGAACAGGATAACTATTGAATGGTAGCAAGAAAAGTATGTAGCTGCTTTATACTTAACTTTTATTATGTGATGAATACAGCGTTCTTCTTGAGACATTTATACTATAACTCTCAATGTAGGTAAGACTAATGGCACCTTGCTAGGTCGTAGCCATGGACTAAGCAGAAGGCTATTCTAACTGTCTCTCGGCAAATGAGAGGAAGGCTTCGTCCGTATTGTCTCTAGCAATGTCGTCGTACAACTGGGACGAGTGCTTGTTTGTATCACGAGACCTGCCTTGTGGTGGCGCTAGGTCTGCGATCACACAGGGGCGACACGCAGGTCCGACATGTACTAAATGGACCGCGGCCGATTTAATCTACCACCTAGCAAGTGTGGTGTCTGGCGGTGACACCACATGGATGGGTGACCATCCGGTCTGCCGAGCGTTTTTGGCAAGCGGGGTGCACTCAGCCCTTGTGAGGCAAATTGAGGAGCTACTTGGCTGAGAAGCATCGGCTCCGGTCTCGTAAATTGACATACGGCCGGAGAGCGGTGTGCTGACCACACATGCCCCTCCATATCCGCACCCAGTGATGTCTGTGGGCTAAGAATGACATGGCGGCCGGTCGGTACCGTTGGGCCGTCATGACCTGTTCGGACAGAGTTTGAAGGTGACGATAGGCGCGAGTGCTGAACGGTGAGAGGGAAGGCAGCGTCGGCTGCTTGCAACAGTGCTGTAACGACTACCCGCGTTTTGTTCAAATGGTTCAAATGGCTCAAAGCATTATAGGACTTAACATCTGAGGTCCCCTAGACTTAGAACTACTTAAACCTAACTAACCTAAGGACATCACACACATCCATGCCCGAGGCAGGATTCGAACCTACAACCATAGCAGCAGTGCGGTTCCGTAATGAAGCGCCTAGAACCGCTCGGCCACAACGTTCGGCCCCGCGTTTTGTTTTAACACGAAATCAGAGACGGCATTCGCGGAAATATTGCTCTCTTCAGTGACACTTATGTCAGGCCGGAAATCAACTGACTTGTTGACATATTCATATTTGAGAGATTTACCTACAATCAATGTATTACTTATTCAGAAAATCAAAATACTGAAAGTTAAAACTGATTGTTGGAATCTGTTTGCATACGTATTTATTAAACACAGCACTGCAGTAATGTTTACAAAATGTAATTAATTGTGCCCGAAATAAGTGTCAAAACAGTGTTCAGTAGAGATGATCTGTGTTGATTCAAAATCATCATCATCCCCTGAGGGCGTGGTAGTATTGATGATAACTTCATCGATGGCCGTTTCCGTTATTCCATCTCGTGTCCAATGCTCCTGCTGCAGCTGCTTAACATTCCTGCATTAAGCTTGGCAGTCCAGTGCAGTAACGGAAAGGCAACCAGCATTAACAAGATTCTGCAATCTTTGCTTCGACATGTTGCCAGTGACATTTTTCTCCCTAAAATTGGCCCAATGCAGTTCTATCGGAATTAGATCGCAGTTTTGGCGCGATAAACGTACTAGCGTTTAGTAGCATCTGCTCTCCGCGATTTCTTCTACAATGGATACTTCCAGCCGGCCACTGTTGCCGAGCGGTTCTCGGCGCTTCAGTCTGGAACTGCGCGAACGGACGCAGGTTCGAATCCTGCCACGGGCATGGATGTGTGTGATGTCCTTAGGTTAGTTAGGTTTAACTAGTTCTAAGTTCTAGGGGACTGATGACCTCAGAAGTTAAGTCCCGTAGTGCTCAGAGCCGTTTGAACCACTTGGGTACTTCCACGGCTAGTTTGTTTTCCTGTATTGTACATAACAGATCGTCTTCCTGATTGAGTCGTTGCAGTTTATTTCCCCATTTTGCAACCACTCTAACGTCGTAATACTGAAATCATATTTATTATGAAATCTATCGAACTACCAGCTGTGCAATGGCGCATTATCCATACCATCAGAGAATTGGGTGGAATTTGCAAACCACCATATTTGCATCCCCCCCTCTATTTTCGTCAAATTCAAGGAGTTCGCAAGTTAGTGGAAACAATTTCCAGCATGAAACTTCCGGACAAATTAAAACTGTGCTCCAGATCGTGTTCCCAGGTTCGAGTCTGCGTCTGGCAAACAGTTTCAGTTCGTCAGAAAGTTTGAAATCAACGCACACTCCGCTGCAGGATGAAGATTCGTTCTAGTTTATTGGGTCTTGCTGCAAGTACCTACCCATATTTGTCATTTTGTGGAAGCTCAGTCAAGGAACTGTGAAATGAGTTTACCAATCATTTTTAGGATGGCAGGACACATATCTTTACATTTTAGCCGATTTTTAATGTTACTGTAAATATAAATGCATTACATTTGTGATATAAGCAGTAAATACTGCTTGAAAAATCGAAGACTATTTAAAACGCAGTCGCTTGGTGAGATACCACACTGCGTTTTTGTTTCCTGTTATCGAACATTTTATTATACAGTAGACAATAGATGTTCGCAATCTGCACACATCCTTAAAGTTTTTCATCTAAGTGAAGTCCTCAGATTTTAGTTACCTGAATTGTGTTTCTTGATAACAAGTCCTCCTCTAATATTTTTTCTATTTTTTATTTTAGTGTTTCGTCACTATTTTTATTCATTAATAATAATGCAACAACAGCGACGGTTGCTTTGGTTTTTAAGAATAATTCCGCTTCTACAGAGAAATTGGTATAGGCATGCGTATTCAAATACAGAGATATATAAACAGGCAGAATATGGCGTTGCGGTCGGCAACGCCTATACAGGGTGTTACAAAAAGGTACGGCCAAACTTTCAGAAAACATTCCTCACACACAAATAAAGAAAAGATGTTATGTGGACATGTGTCCGGAAACGCTTAATTTCCATGTTAGAGCTCATTTTAGTTTCGTCAGTATGTACTGTACTTCCTCTATTCACCGCCATGATTTCATACGGGATACTCTACATGTGCTGCTAGAACATGTGCCTTTACAAGTACGACACAACATGTGGTTCATGCACGATGGAGCTCCTGCACATTTCAGTCGAAGTGTTCGTACGCTTCTCAACAATAGGTTCGGTGACCGATGGATTGGTAGAGGCGAACCAATTCCATCGCCTCCACGCTCTCCTGACCTCAACCCTCTTGACTTTCATTTATGGGGGCATTTGAAAGCTCTTGGCTACGCAACCCCGGTACCAAATGTAGAGATTCTTCGTGCTCGTATTGTGGACGACTGTGATACAATACGCCATTCTCCAGGGCTGCATCAGCGCATCAGGGATTCCATGCAACGGAGGGTGGATGCATGTATCCTCGCTAACGGAGGACATTTTGAGCATTTCCTGTAACAAAGTGTTTGAAGTCACGCTGGTACGTTCTGTTGCTGTGTGTTCCCATTCCATGATTAATGTGATTTGAAGAGAAGTAATAAAATGAGCTCTAACATGGAAAGTAAGCGTTTCGGGACACATGCCCACATAACATATTTTCTTTCTTTGTGTGTGAGGAATGTTTCCTGAAAGTTTGGCCGTACCTTTTTGTAACACCCTGTATAAGACAGGTGTCTGGCGCAGGTGTTAGATCGGTTACTGCTGCTACAATGGCAGATTATCAAAATTTGAGTTTCAACGTGGAGTTATAGCCGGCGCACGATCGATGGGACACAGTATCTCCGAGGTATCGATGAAGTGGGGATTTTCCCGTACGACCATTCCACGAGTGCGTCATGAATATCAGAAATCCAGTAAAACATCAAATCTCCAACATCGCTGTAGTCGGATAAAGATCCTGCAAGAACGGGACCAACGACGACTGAAGAAAATCGTTCAGCATGACAGAAGTGCAACACTTCGGCAGATTGCTGCAGATTTCACGCTGGACCATCAACAAGTGTCGGCGTGCGAACCATTCAGCGAAACAGCATCGATATGCGTTTTGATGACTGTATGATACAAAGCTTTACGCCTCGCCTCGGCCAGTCAACACCGACAAGGGAATTTTGATAACTAGAAACATGTTGCCTGGTTGGACGAGTCTCGTTTCAGATTGTATCGAGCGGATAAACGTGTACGGGTATGCAGACAACCTCACGAATCCATGGACCCTGCATGTCAACAGGGGACTGTTCAAGCTGGCGGAGGCCCTGTTCAAACGGTTCAAATGGCTCTGAGCACTATGGGACTTAACTTCTAAGGTCATCAGTCCCCTATAACTTAGAACTACTTAAATCTAACTAACCTAAGGACATCACACACATCCATGCCCGAGGCAGGATTCGAACCTGCGACCGTAGCGGTCGCGCGGTTCCAGACTGTAGCGCCTTTAACCGCTTGGCCACCCCGGCCGGCGGAGACTCTGTAATGGTGTGCGGCGTGTGCAGTTGTAGTTACATGGGGCCCCTGATATGTCTAGATACGACTCTGACAGGTGACACGTATTTAAGCAACCTGTCTGATAACCTGCATACATTCATGTCCATTGTGCATTCCGACCGACTTGGGCAATTCCAGCAGGGCAATGCGACACCCAACCCGTCCAGAATTGCTACAGAGTGGCTCCAGAAACACTGAGTTTGAACACTTCTGCTTGGCACCAAACTCCCCAGACACGATACGTTATTGAGCATACCTGGGATCCTTGCAACGTTTTCTTCAGAAGACATCTCCACCCTGTAGTTTACTTCTGGATTTATGGACGGACATGCAGGATTCATGTCGTCAGTTCACTCCCGCACTATTTCAAACATTAATCGAGTCCATATCACGTCGTGTTGCGGAACTTCTACGTGCTGGCGGGAGCCCTACACGCTATTAGGCAGATGCACCAGTTTCTTTGGCTCTTCAATGCATAACAAATACTTGCGGTGAGTTCCTGAAATATACTTCTCCCAGTGACTTGCAGAAGTAAACGTAAGTCTTCCTTCTGTTGCAAACACCTCACCAAGTGCTTACGGAAGTTACTTGGTACTGGACGCAAACCTTTTGTAATACTTCGGATCTAGGGGCAGCTTGGCACTGGTAATGCTCGGAGATGCATGAGTATCCCTGAAGTAGTGCTGAGTTTCTCTGCTTCTGGCAGCACTAGCGAAACCGTCAAGTTGTCGTGGCCAAAAACGACTAGAGTGGGTAGTTATGACTTTCTCCGCTTCTGGCAGCACTAGCGAAATTGTCAAGTCATCGTGGCCAAACAGTAGACGGCCGAGGAGTGGGTAATTTTGATTTTCTCCGCTTCTGGCAGCACTAGCGAAATTGTCAAGTCATCGTGGCCGAACAGTAGACGGCCAGGGAGTGGGTAGTTTTGATTTTCTCCACTTCTGGCAGCACTAGCGAAATTGTCAAGTCATTATGCCCAAACAGTAGATGGCCATGGAGTGGGTAGTTATTATTCTCTCCGCTTCTGGCAGCACTAGCGAAACTGTCAAATTATCGTGGACAAACAGTAGATGGCCAGGGAGTGGGTAGTTCTGATTTTCTCCGCTTCTGGAAGCACTAGCGAAATTGTCAAGTCATCGTGGCCAAACAGTAGTTCTGATTTTCTCCGCTTCTGGCAGCAATAGCGAAATTGTCAAGTCATTGTGGCCAAACAGTAGAGGGCCAGGGAGTGGGTAGTTCTAATTTTTTTTTCTTCTGGCAGCACTAGCGAAACTGTCAAGTCATCATGGCCAAACAGTTATGGCCAGGCAGTGGGTAGCTCTGATTTTCCCCGCTTCTGGCAGCCCTAACGAAATTGTCACGTCATCATGGCCAAACAGTTATGGCCATGGAGTGGGTAGTTTTGATTTTCTCCGCTTCTGGCAGCGCTAACGAAATTGTCAAGTTATCGTGGCCAAACAGTAGACAACCAAGCAGTGGACAGTTCTGATTTTCTCCGCTTCTGGCAGCAGTAGCGAAACTGTCGAGTTATTGTGGCCAAACAGTAGAGAGCCAGGGAATGGGTAGTTCTGATTTTCTCCACTACTGGCAGCATTAGCGAAACTGTCAAGTCATTGTGGTCAAACAGTAGACAGCCAGGGAGTGGGTAATTCTGATTTTCTCCACTTCTGGCAGCACTAGCGAAATTGTCAAGTCATCGTGGCCAAACAGTAGACGATCAGGGAGTGGGTAGTTCTGATTTTCTCCACTTCTGGCAGCACTAGCGAAACTGTCAAGTCACCATGGCCAAACAGTAGGCGGCCAGCAAGTGTTCCCTGCCGTCGCGTATTGAGGTCAGACTTGACGTCCACTGGGCACTGGGGCGTCGCGGTAATCGATACGTTTTGGTCGCGGGTGGCGAAGGCGTCGTTCCCTGATGGAGCCGGCGCGAGCAATCAGGGTCTAGGATGCGGCGGAGTTTGTTACGGGAGGCTCACGTGACCGGAATGCGCCAACCCCAGCATAAGGATGAGCGGGTGGCGATACCTCTGCCGTCCCAGGCGACAGAGTGAGTCAGGGGGGAGGGGGGGCGGATTTATTTGGTCTCTGCTCGATGCAGTTCAGGAAGTACAGGAGATTTCGTAGATATTTATTCCTGTCTAGCAAGACCGTATCTTCTACATAAGCGAAAGTTAAAACTTGGGCTAAATTTTGAGATAGTTTCAATACACGATTCCTCTTTCTCGTGTGTACTGAAAGTGCATTCGTGTATTGTCCAACTAAAGAAGTCATTGGAAAAGCTAGGTCGAGGTGGGTGTGGTACAAATCTACATCTACATCCATACACCGCAAGCCACCTGACAGTGTGTATCGGAGGGTACTTTCAGTATCTCTATCTGTCCTTCCCTGTATTCCAGTCTCGTACAGTTCGTGGAAAGAAAGATTTTCAGTATGCCTCTGTGTGGACTCTAATCTCTTTGATTTTATCCTCATGGTCTCTTCGCGAGATATACGTAGGAGGGAGCAATATAGTGCTTGACTCCTCGGTGAAGGTGTGTTCTCGAAACAACAAAAGCCCGTACCGAGCTACTGAGCGTCTCTCCTGCAAAGTCTTCCACTGGAGTTTATCTATCATCTCCGTAACGCTTTCGCTATTACTAAATGATCCTGTAACGAAGCGCGCTTTTCACCGTTGGATCTTCTCTATCTCTTCTATAAACCCTATCTGGTACGGATCCCACACTGCTGAGCAGTATTCAAGTAGTGGGCGAACAAGCGTACTGTAACCTACTTCCTCTGTTTTCGGATTGCATTTACTTAGGATTCTTCCAATGAATCTCAGTCTGGCATCTGCGTTACCGACGATCAACTTCATATGATCATTCCATTTTAAATCACTCCTAATGAGTACTCCCAGGTAATTTATGGAATTAGCTGCTTCCAGTTGCTGACCTGCTATATTGTAGCTAAATGATAAAGGATCTTTCTTTCTATGTATTCGCAGCACATTACACTTGTCTACATTGACATTCAATTGCCATTCCCTGCACCATACGTCAATTCGTTGCATATCCTCCTGCATTTCGGTACAATTTTCCATTGTTACAACCTCTCGATATATTACAGCATCATCCGCAAAAAGCCTCAGTGAACTTCCGATGTCATCCACAAGGTCATTTATGTATATTGTGAATAGCAACGGTCCTACGAGACTCCGCTGCGGCACTCCTACTTCGGAAGACTTCTCTCCATTGAGAATGACATGCTGCTTTCTGTTATCTAGAAACTCTTTAATCCAATCACACAATTGGTCTAATAGTCCATATGTTCTTACTTTGTTCTTAAAGTACTGTCGGGAACTGTGTCGAACGCCTTGCGGAAGTCAAGAAACACGGAACCTACCTGGGAACCCGTGTCTATGGCCCTCTGAGTCTCGTGGACGAATAGCGCGAGCTGGGTTTCACACGACCGTCTTTTTCGAAACCCGTGCTGATTCCTACAGAGTAGATTTCTAGTCTCCAGAAAAGTCATTACACTCGAACATAATACGTGTTCCAAAATTCTACAACTGATCGACGTTAGAGATATAGGTCTATAGCTCTGCACATCTGTGCATAGTTCTGCATATCTTTCAATTCGTATTTCAGTATTATAACATCAAAGACCCATGAGAAAACACAACAGTATTCATAAACAGAAACTTTCACTCAGCAGCAAGGATACGTAGTTTTCAACAAATAAATGGAAACAACACCACAACTTCCTCAGCAGATACAGGAACGCAACCTACAATAATTTTAGAAAAAGTGCCGTAACAAAACAATTCGCTTAAAAATGATAATGTATAAAGCCCGATTATTCGTGCATGGAAAATACGAGATATAGATTGCATTAAAAACCTACATAGCAAATTTTTACACTGACAAGACAACCATCAACATTTATCAACACAGTTAATCAAAATTATGCAAATGGCTCACGAACTGTGATATTACTGAGCTCTGGTGAAATACGGCAAACCAGCAAGACTGGAGGCAACGTGCTTATAAAGTCTTGAGACAGTCGACTTGCCTTAAGACAGATAAACCAACTGTCTTCTGTATTACACCAGAGCCTTTCTGGTTTTAACCAATGCCACCCACTACTTCGCCGCATCCGGCAGGGTACACAAGGATTCACTAACTACAACACCACATTCTAACTCACTTATATCTTTATAACCTGCCATTGTAGCAGCAGTAACCGATCTAACAACTCCGCCAGACACAGGGTGGTCCATTGATAGTGACCGGGCCAAATATCTCACGAAATAAGCATCAAACGAAAAAACCACAAAGAACGAAACTGGTCTAGCTTGAAGGGGGAAACCAGATGGCGCTATGGTTGGCCCGCTAGATGGCGCTGCCATAGGTCAAACGAATATCAACTGGGTTTTTTTAATAGGAACCCCCATTTTTTATTACACATTCGTGTAGTATGTAAAGAAATATGAATGTTTTAGTTGGACCACTTCTTCCGCATCGTGATAGATGGCGCTGTAATAGTCACAAACGTATAAGTACGTGGTATCACGTAACATTCCACCAGTGCGGACGGTATTTGCTTCGTGATGCGTCACCCGTGTTAAAATGGACCGTTTACCAACTGCGGAAAAGGTCGATATCGTGTTGATGTATGGCTATTGTGATCAAAATGCCCAACGGGCGAGTGCTATGTATGCTGCTCGGTATCCTGGACGACATCATCTATGTGTCAGGACCGTCCGCCGGATAGTTACGTTATTTAAGGAAACAGGAAGTGTTCAGCCACATGTGAAACCACGACCTGCAACAAATGATGATGCCCAAGTAGGTGTTTTAGCTGCTGTCGCGGCTAATCCGCACATCAGTAGCAGACAAATTGCACGAGAATCGGGAATCTCAAAAACGTCGGTGTTGAGAATGCTACACCAACATCGATTGCACCCGTACCATATTTTATGCACCAAGAAGTTCATGGCGTCGACTTTGAAGGTCGTGTACAGTTCTGCCACTGGGCACAAGAAAAATTACGGGACGATGACAGATTTTTTGTACGCATTCTATTTAGCGACGAAGTGTCATTAACCAACAGCGATAACGTAAACGGGCATAATATGCACTACTGGGCTGCGACACGACGGCTGCGACAAGTGGAACATCAGCGACCTTGGCGGGTTAATGCATGGAATTGGTCCGCCTCTACCAATCCATCGGTCACCGAATCTGTTGTTGAGAAGCGTACGAACACTTCGACTGAAATGTGCAGGAGCTCCATCGTGCATTAACCACATGTTGTTTCGTACTTGTAAAGGCACATGTTCTAGCAGCACAGGTAGAGTATCCCGTATGAAATCATGATAACGTGCTCCATTGAGGGTAGGTGGATGAACATGGGGCCCAATCAAGACATCACCAACAATGCCTGCCCAAACGTTCACAGAAAATCTGTGTTGATGACGTGATTACACAATTGCGTGCGGATTCTCGTCAGCACACAAATGTCGATTGTGAAAATTTCCAATTTGATCACGTTGGAATGAAGCCTCATCCGTAAAGAGAACATTTGCACTGAAATGAGGATTGACACATTGTTGGATGAACCATTCGCAGAAGTGTATCCGTGGAGGCCAATCAGCTGCTGATAGTGCCTGCACACGCTGTACATGGTACGGAAACAACTGGTTCTCCCGTAGCACTCTCCATACAGTGACGTGGTCAGCGTTACCTTGTACAGCAGAAGCTTCTCTGACACTGACATTAGGGTTATCGTCAACTCCACGAAGAATTGCCTCGTCCATTGCAGGTGTCCTCGTCGTGCTAGGTCTTCCCCAGTCGCGAGTCATAGGCTGGAATGTTCCCTGCTCCCTAAGACGCCGATCAATTGCTTCGAACGTCTTCCTGTCGGGACACCTTCGTTCTGGAAATCTGTCTCGATACAAACGTACCGCACCACGGCTATTGCCCCGTGCTAATCCATACATCAAATGGGCATCTGCCAACTCCGCATTTGTAAACATTGCACTGACTGCAAAACCACGTTCGTGATGAACACTAACCTGTTGATGCTACGTACTGATGCGCTTGATGCTAGTACTGTAGAGCAATGAGTCGCATGTCAACACAAGCACCGAAGTCAACATTACCTTCCTTCAATTGGGCCAACTGGCGGTGAATCGAGGAAGTACATTACATACTGACGAAACTAAAATGAGCTCTAACATGGAAATTAAGCGTTTCCGGACACATGTCCACATAACATCTTTTCTTTATTTGTGTGTGAGGAATGTTTTCTGAAAGTTTGGCCGTACCTTTTTGTAACACCCTGTATAAGACAACGAGCGTCTGGTGCAGTTATTAGATCGATTACTGCTGCTACAATGACAGGTTATCAAGATTTCAGTGTGTTGTTATACTCGGCACACGAGCGATTGGACACAGCGAGGTAGCGATGAAGTGGGGATTTTCCCGTACGACCATTTCATGAGTCTACCATGAATATCAGGAATCCGAAAAACATCACATCTCCGACATCGCTGCGGCTGGAATAAGATCCTGCAAGTACGGCACCAACGACGACTGAAGAGAATCATTCAAAGTTATATAAATGCAATCCTTCCGCAAATTGCTGAAGACTTCAACGCTAGGCCATCAACAAGTGTCAGCGTGCGAACCATTCCACGACAACCATCGACATGGTTTTACGGAGCCTAGTGCAATTCGTGTACTCTTGATGACTGCATGATACAAAGCTTTACACCTCGCCTGGGCCCGTCAACACCGACATTGGACTGTTGATAACTGGAAATATGTTGCCTAGTCGGACAAGTCTCGTTTCAAATTGTATAGAGCGGGTGGACGTGTGCGAATATGGAGACAACCTCATGAATCCATGGACTCTGCATGTCAGTAGAGGACTATTCAAGCTGGTGGACGCTCTGTAATGGTATAGGGCGCGTGCAATTGGAGTGATATGGGACTCCTTATACGCCTAGATACGACTCTGACAGTTGACGCGTTCGTAAGCATCCTGTCTGATCACATGCATCCATTCTACATCTACATCTACATCCATACTCCGCAAGCCACCTGACGGTGTGTGGCGGAGGGTACCTTGAGAACCTCTATCGGTTCTCCCTTCTATTCCATTCTCGTATTGTTCGTGGAAAGAAGGATTGTCGGTATGCCTCTGTGTGGGCTCTAATCTCTCTGATTTTATCTTCATGGTCTCTTCGCGAGATATACGTAGGAGGGAGCAATATACTGCTTGACTCTTCGGTGAAGGTATGTTCTCGAAACTTTGACAAAAGCCCGTACCGAGCTACTGAGCGTCTCTCCTGCAGAGTCTTCCACTGGAGTTTATCTATCATCTCCGTAACGCTTTCGCGATTACTAAATGATCCTGTAACGAAGCGCGCTGCTCTCCGTTGGATCTTCTCTATATCTTCTATCAACCCTATCTGGTACGGATTCCACACTGCTGAGCAGTATTCAAGCAGTGGGCGAACAAGCGTACTGTAACCTACTTCCTTTGTTTTCGGATTGCATTTACTTAGGATTCTTCCAATGAATCTCAGTCTGGCATCTGCTTTACCGACGATCAACATTATATGATCATTCCATTTTAAATCACTCCTAATGCGTACTCCCAGATAATTTATGGTATTAACTGCTTCCAGTTGCTGACCTGCTATTTTGTAGCTAAATGATAAAGGATCTATCTTTCTGTGTATTCGCAGCACATTACACTTGTCTACATTGAGATTCAATTGCCATTCCCTGCACCATGCGTCAATTCGCTGCAGATCCTCCTGCATTTCAGTGCAATTTTCCATTGTTACAACCTCTCGATACACCACAGCATCATCCGCTAAAAGCCTCAGTGAACTTCCGATGTCATCCACAAGGTCATTTATGTATATTGTGAATAGCAACGGTCCTATGACACTCCCCTGCGGCACACCTGAAATCACTCTTACTTCGGAAGACTTCTCTCCATTGAGAATGACATGCTGCGTCCTGTTATCTAGGAACTCCTCAATCCAATCACACAATTGGTCTGATAGTCCATATGCTCTTACTTTGTTCATTAAACGACTGTGGGGAACGGTATCGAACGCCTTGCGGAAGTCAAGAAACACGGCATCTACCTGTGAACCCGTATCTATGGCCCTCTGAGTCTCGTGGACGAATAGCGCGAGCTGGGTTTCACATGACCGTCTTTTTCGAAACCCATGCTGATTCCTACAGAGTAGATTTCTAGTCTCCAGAAAAGTCATTATACTACTCATTCGTGTCCATTGTGCATTCCGACGGACTCGGGCAGTCCAGCAGAACAGTGCGACACCCCACACGTCCAGAATAGCTACAGAGTGGCTACAGGAACACTTTTCTGAATTTAAGCACTACCGCTGGCAACCAAATTTCCCAGACATGAAACTTTATTGAGCATATCTGGGATGCTTTGCAACGTGCTGTTCAGAAGAGATCTCCACCCCTCGTAATCTTACGGATATGTGGACGGCCTTGCAGGATTCATGGTGTCAGTTCTCTCCAGCGCTACTTCAGACATCCCCCAGGCTGTGGCCAAGCCATGTCTCCGCAATATCCTTTCTTTCAGGAGTGCTAGTTCTGCAAGATTAGCAGGAGAGCTTCTGTGAAGTTTGGAAAGTAGGAGACGAGGTACTGGCGGGGCGTGAGTCGTGTTTGGGTAGCTCAGATAGTAGAGCACTTGCCCGCGAAAGGCAAAGGTCCCGAGCTCGAGTCTCTGTCCGGCGCACAGTTTTAATCTGCCAGGAAGTTTCATGACCTCACTTATAAGTATAACGTTCCACCCACTCTGCCCTGGGTGCACGCATTGATTCGGTAGGCAAGGGTCTCATAAAGGCGTTGTGTTCTCCCCTGCTGTAAGAAGGCGCACAACTGCTGCTCCATATCCTGTATATGGTCACTGAGAAAGAATTGATGTCAGATCAGCTCCCACCCATATTCTACCGGGGAGCTCGCTGGCCACTAGAGTACCTCAACATCACACCGATAATAGAGACGCACCCCGTGTGTGGACGGCATTGTCCTGTTGAAAAATGGCACAGCAGTACTCAAAAATGATAAGTAACATGCGAGGGAGCAAGATGCCCGTGATGTACCGTTGTGCCATAACATTTCCTTCTATCACTCCCAGCTGTGACCTGAAGTCGTACCCTATGGCTCCCTTCTCCGTGACACCAGAGGTAACACCTTGTGCCCCTTCAAAACATTGTAAGAATTGGGTGTGTTCAAGTCGCAACAGACTCGCCAAGGATGATCATGTTCAGTAGTGCAGTAGCTCTACTCATCGCTGTACGCAATGTGATGCGCCATTCATCAGCAGCTGATGCTTCCCAGTCAGAGCACCACTCCAAACGCAACCATTTGTGCAACCAGCAGCCTACGCATGGTTTGGTACTGCCTTAGTCGGGTGGTGATAGATGGTGTGAGATGGCACAGAATGCTGCATGGAGCTCGTTACTGGTTCCTTGATAGCATAGGCAGATGTGACGGGGCTACAGCGTGCTTGGTGCAGAATATAGAGGTTCTCCCTCACGGTGGTCAGACGTGGTCGAACGTAACCTTGATGACCATTTTGGCCGTTTATATGACGGTAGTATCTGTTCCCGAAAGAACAGTTACCGTGGATGACCACGCAGCTTTGCTAGAAATGAAATGATAATTAAATGGACACTCTAGCTGCAAACAGGCGTTGATGTACTTCATTGGGGACATGTTGAAAATGTGTGCCCCGACCGGGACTCGAACCCGGGATCTCCTGCTACATGGCAGACGCTCTATCCATCTGAGCCACCGTGGGCACAGACCTTCTTGTGCGAACGCACACGCTATGCCCGAACTCGTACGGTACTTGGTAGATTAATCCGCCACGAGTAATGAGTATGATGGGCAAACATCTATTAGGCGCACTACGAATGTAGTGGTGTGGACATGTTGAGAATGTGGGTTTCGCTGGAGGCGTGCCAGAGATAAATCCCTGCAGACGCACTATCCTCTGTGCCCACGGTGGCTCAGATGGATAGAGCGTCTGCCATGTAAGCAGGAGATCCCGGGTTCGAGTCCCGGTCGGGTCACACATTTTCAACATGTCGCCAATGGAGTACATCAACGCCTGTTTGCAGCTAGGGTGTCCATTTAATCATCATTTCATTTTGGCCGTGCTAACATTCCCTTGCAGTGCAAGTCACATCCAATAACCCCACAAATCTGGATATTGCATGATTCGACCAGCTACCCAAATGGAGATCCAAAATGAGGCCCCTTCCAAACTCTTTCAGTTGCTGCTAATGCTGTCTCACACAGGTATGAGGTATCCGCAGAACCTTCGCAGTGATCACTCAACATCTGACGATGTTCCAACCCTTGTATGCCCCATCTGGTCTGGTTATTTATTTCATTTAATCGTATGACTAGGGCCCCCCGTCAGGCAGGCCGTTCGCTGGGTGCTGGTCTTTCAATTTGACGCTACTTCGGCGACCTGCAGTCGATGAGGTTGATATGATGAGGATAAGGACAGCACAACACCCAGTCCCTGGCCGGAGAAAATTCCCCGACCCAGCCGGGAATCGAACCCAGGCCCAGAGGATTGACAGTCCGTCACGCTGAGCCTCAGCTACCAGGGGCGGACCTCTGGTCTGGTAACAACGCTAAACACGAACGACGCTAATGCACTCTATACTCTGTTTAAAATTACTTGATAGTTTACGTCTGTCACTTACCACTACAGCGTTGCCACATCAGCTGCCGGCTCAGTTATAAGTGACACAAAAATATGGCGGATCACTTCACAAATGATGTTGATTTGTAAAACAGAGTGATGTTGGCAGTGCCCACCGCAAGGTATGTCGGAAGTGCGAGACGCTCTATCGACAGCTTATTTTAAGTGACCAATGATTGAACTGTGTCAGGAGATGCGTTTCGTAGCCCAAAACTTTTTAACATATGTCTAAGCTAACAACAACTTGTATAATGTAAACGAGAAAGCAGTGATCAGCAGTCTGCGGTATACTTAAAATCACGATCGTTTTGTTCATCGCTACTAAACCTAACCTCTACGAGCAAACTGTAGTTTCAGAGCTAAAAGGAAATTGTAATTTCTCGCTATCATCGGTTGCTGAAACTACCCTCTCACATGCTACAAGAGCTGCAGCGTTACCAGCTGATGAGCAGTGCCCATTGGCACTTGGTTGCAGATTATAGATGACGCAGGCACATTCCATATGGAAAAGAATGATAGGTAGAAAAGGAAGAACAAATGAACATGTCAGTCGGGAGGTTAGTCTGGGTCGGTCTCTCGTCCCCAGCTTGCTAGTCTGTCTCTCGTCGGCAATTGTGAGGCAGTTACTGTCTGTCTGTCGTCCGGAGTGCTAGAATGTCTTTCGTTCGGATCAACCTTTAAAGCCGGAAAAATGAGCACTATGGGACTTAACATCAGAGGTCATCAGTCCCCTGCACTTAGAACTGCTTAAATCTAACTAACCTAAACACATCGCACACATCAATGCCCGAGGCAGGATTCGAACCTGCGACCGTAGCAACAGCCGCGATTCCGGACTGAAGCGCCTTGAACCGCTCGGCCACAGCGGCCGGCAAATTTTATGGTGGGTAGACTACAATTTTTTGTATCTTTTTCCTCATAAAAACGGAAATTTGGCCTTTCGGGCCTGCTGTGGATGCAGGTGACCTTTGTATCGGATTATAAATACGCAGTACAATCAGAGGATCAGTTTCTCGAAACTCAGCAGTTGTCTCTCATGCGACGCAGAAATTCGAAATTTGCCTGAAGGGTGACTTCAACCTTGCTTTGTAATGATGCAGAAGTGTGGCGCCCTGTGACGTAAACACCGGACTCAGCTACGCTTTAAACAGCAAGGTGTCGACACATGCGGAAAACTGTAAGAAGAGTTATTGATATAATTTTGGCACCAAATAGCACCACAGTTTTGTCCAACGCCACCGTGGCCGTGTCACGCGATGAGAAGGTCGTCACGTTCTCTCTTACCCACATTTCACCCATTCTTTTGACGCATTTGCGATGGAGGTCAGAACCACAACGCCCAACGTTGAAGTCATCACTCGGTTTTCTTATCGATGGTCGTGTCAAGCATTTCAGACGCAGCGCCGCTCGGAATAGACACGCCTCATGGGGTGGCATAAGGGGAGTCATTGTAAATAGAAATGAGGGTTTGGCGTCATTGGCTGGGAGGCCCCTGACGGGGCAAGTCCGGCCGCCTTGGTGCAGGTCTCATTACACTCGACGCCACATTGGGCGACCTGTGCGCCGTATGGGGATGAAATTATGATGAAGACAGCACAACACCCAGTCCCTGAGCGGAGAAAATCCCCGACCCAGCCGGGAATCGAACCCGGGTCCGTAGGACGGCAATCCGTCACGCTGACCACTCAGCTATCGGGGAGGACAGGGGAGTCAGTGAAACCTCCCCTTTCCTTGGGACGTCGATTCCCACAGATTTCGCGGTCTAAAACGACAGTTCGCATTGCGATGAGCAATAGGCCGACGTTATTGATAACCTTTAACACCGCTTATACTCCACGAGCGATTCAGCCCTTCTCTTAGGACGTCGTGGACCTTCAGCTCCACTGAACAGGATTGCATCCCTTTGGAGTCTAGTGCGGCCGCAATTTTTGCTCTGGTACACGGGGTGGAACAATAGGGTCCGCCAAAAACCATTCGACGACATCTGAACATGATCTGAAGCGGTTTAACTGGCTCTGAGCCCTATGAGACTTAACAGATCCGAAGCGGTAAAAGTGTTATGCTTTTTCAACCCCCGCCCCCCCCCCCCCTCCTTCGCGCCCTCCTATGGCGCTCTCCTGTGACGCCGCGTGCCGCCACGCTGTAGCGCCATTACACAGGAGGGTTGTAGACACCTTTGAGACAAATTGCAAATTTCTGCGACGCAATGGGAGAAAGTTACGAAGTTTCGAGAAAGAGCTTCGAATAAGTGACCCTTCTATTTCGCCTCTGTTGATCCATCATTGCCATGGGACGTCGGCTGGTAAGTAATTTTCAGTGTCAATAAACTTCACCAACAGCCGTATACTACAAGATATTTTATTCTGAAAGCAACCAGTTTCGGCATTTCATTTCATTCAAGACTCATACTCTTCAAATAAACAAACTTGTCGTACATCGCCATAAATCACCGGATATCGCGAATTCCAGTCGTTATACAATTGCCAGAATGAGATTTCCACTCTGCAGCGGAGTGTGCGCTGATGTGAAACTTCCTGGCAGATTAAAACTCTGTGCCAGACCGAGACTCGAACTCGGGATCTTTACCTTTCGAGGGCAAGTGCTCTACCATCTGAGCTACCCAAGCACGACTCACGAGCCGCCCTCACAGCTTCACTTCTACCAATACCTCGTCTCCTACCTTCCAAACTTTACAGAAGCTCTCCGTGAACCATGCCCAACTAGCACTCCTGAAAGAAAGTAAATTGCGGAGACATGGCTTAGCCACAGCCTGGGGGATGTTTCCAGAATGAGAGCACGTGCCCGCGAAAGGCATAGGTCCCGAGTTCGAGTCTCGGTCCGGCACACAGTTTTAATCTACCAGGAATTTTCGTTCTACAATTGCTTCATACGAAGATGTGACAGCAGTTGCTGTAACGTTATCGTACAAAGCAATTGTATAACGATTGGAATTCACGATGTCCAGTGATTTATGGCTGCTTCATGTCTTCGCATGAAACAATTGTATAACGATTCGCATTCACGACATCCAGTGATTTATGGCGCTGTACTACAAGTTCGTTTATTTGGATAAAAGCGTATAGGGCATGAAGATGGCATAATGAAATGCCGAAACTGGTTGCTTTCAGAATAAAATAAAATATCTTAAGTATACGGCTGACGGTGAAGTTTATTGTCATTGAAACACTTCTATTTCGTTGTGCAGTGTATTAAAAAGTCAATGTCTTGGTCACACATTACATTATGAAAACTGATAACCGATTTCAGCCTTCCAGTCATCATCAGATCTAAAAAGTAAATCGTGTGCTTAGCGCTGCCTGAGAGCTTATGTGTCGATGCTGTAATTTTTAGATCTGATGATAGTTGCAAAGTCGAAACCTGTTATCAGTTATAATAAAATATCATGTGACCAAGAAACTGAATTTTATAATATAATCTGCATCTCAAATTGAATAATTGGATCCCGTTTCTGAGATAATCGTAATTTGTTATATTTATCTTAAAAAGAAAGGTAAGAACACCATATTGGCATTAAAATAGTGAGAGCAAGAATAGCAAGCATTGATATTTTAGTTATTTACCATATAGAGCATAGTAAAAAGAATATTTGAGTAAATTTGTAGGTTATTAAGTGTTATATACGATGAGAAATACTTGCTGCGCCTGAACTGCACAGCCTAAATGTCAGAGATTCTTCAGCGATATTTTCCTGCAAGGCATCCTTCGTCTTCAATGTCTCGTTGCAGAACGGTAATTTATTTATGATTTATTCTATTTATTACCCGAGTTACCTTTGTTTCATTCAAAGTACTTCCAATACAGTGTAAATTCCCGTAATGTCCAATTGCAAAAATACAACGTACACTGTGCAGCAAGAACACTATGACCACCTAACTAATAATCACCAATAACAGTGGCGAACGTTGCGGCATGGAAGCAATGAGGCCCTGATAGGTCACTGGAGAGAGTTGGCACCACAAGTGCACACACAAGTCACCTAATTCCCGTAAAGTCCAGTGAGAGGGGCGATTAGCTCTGATTTCAATCACACCCCAGATGTGTTCGATCAGGTTCAGATCTGGTAAGTTGGGGGGCCAGCAGATCAATTTGATGTCGCCACTGAGTTTCTTGAACCACTCCATCACAGTCTTGGGCTTGTGATATGGCGCATTATCTTGTTGAAGAATGCCACTGATATGATCATGAGGAAGAGTGTACAGTCCACAGCCAGTGTACGATATTCCTTGGCCATCATGGTGCTTTGTACGAGCTCCACTGGATCCATGGATGCCCACATGAATGTTCCCGAGACCATAATGGAGCTGCTGGATTGTCTCCCTCCCGCAGGACAGGTGTCAGGGAGCTGTTCTCCTGAAAGATGATGGATTCGCGGCCTCCCATTGGCATGATGTAACGCTCTGCCACTGTGCCTTTGGTCACTAGGCCATTTCAGAAGTAGTTGCTGATGAAGTGTTTGCATCGACACATGTAGTCCAGTCATATAGCAGATATACCTTTCAAAAGGTGGGGTAGAAGAGTTTATTTTTTCAACTCGTTCATATGGTTGGAAAGATTAGAAAACCGAGTTTTGTCAAAAAAATTTCGCTTGGGAAAACTTTCTGCAGTCAAAAAACTTGGAAAATTTCGGCCTTTTTTCAGTTTTTTTCAAAATACCTCAGTTTTTTTGCTCCTATCGTTTTAACGTCTATTTTCTTCTCTCTACAAATTTTATTCTTGCCATTTTTTTCTACTCCCAACATCTAAGGCAATCGTATTACATATTGTAACACAAATAAACTTCACGCAGTTGGACGTGAATGTGTTCGTAGTTACTGAATATGATGCTGTTTGTCCTGGTCCTGCAGCAGGGTGAGATGGTAAATTCCAATGAATAAGATGATGAGTAATATGTTTATACTACACAAATAGAAACTGAAATAACAGTGTTGAAAAATTAGGTAATTTGCCACTTTGCTCGAAATTTGAAAAATTGGTATTTTTTGACGCGCTGTAGCGCCTTAGATACTGGGAGTAAAAAAAATGTTAAAAATTAAATTTGCAGAGAATTTTGTGCTCTTTGAAAAAATAGACGTCAAAGCGATAGGAGCAAATGAAACTGAGATATTTTGAAAAAGTGAAAAAAGTCCGAAATTTTCCAAGTTTTTTGACAGCAGAAAGTTTTCCCAAGAGAAATTTTGTTGGCAAAACTTGGTTTTCTAACCTTTCCAACAATATGAAGGAGTTAAAAAATAAAATCTTCTACCCCACCTTTTGCAAGTTACGGTTTTTTTTTCTGACAGTTTCACTGGACTAATGCCCGGGTCGTCAGCTGCAGTGGACCATCGTTAGGATTGTTCGGTGCACTGTGTGTTCAGACACACTTGTACTCTGTCCAGCATTAAAGCTGTTCCACCACAGTTCGTCTCCTGTTCTGCTTGAGCAGTGTACCCAGCCTACCACATCCGACATCTGTAATGAGAGGTGGCCACCCAACACGATGATATCTGGACGTGGTTTCACCTTGGTCTCTCCACATCTTGAAGACACTCATCACAACACTCTTCGAACAACCGAAAAGTCCTGCAGTTTCCGAAATGGTCGTGCCGAGCCTCCAGGTCATCAGAATATGCCCTCGGTGAGACTCAGATAGAACGCACAGCTTCCCAGTTCTACACACGGACAACACACTCACTGATACTGCGGTACACGCACCATGTGTGTGTCTGACCAGCAGTCATTCCTCGCCAGGTGACGGTGCTAACGCCTGGATGGGTTCATATCGACAGTACGGCAGTGGTCACAATGTTCTCGCTGGTCAGTAAAATGTTGAAAATTTCTGGTAAGTTTCTATGGGGCGAAACTGCTGAGACCATTGGTTCCTAAACTTACACTCTAGTTAACCTACACTATTGGTCATTAAAATTGCTACACCACGAAGATGACGTGCTACAGACGCGAAATTTAACCGAGAGGAAGAAGATGCTGTGATATGCAAATGATTAGCTTTTCAGAGCATTCACACAAGGTTCGCGCCGGTGGCGACATCTACAAGATGCTGACATGAGGAAAGTTTCCAACCGATTTCTCATACACAAACAGCAGTTGACCGGCGTTGCCTGGTGAAACGTTGTTGTGATGCCTCGTGTAAGGAGGAGAAATGCATACCTTCACGTTTCCGACTTTGATAAAGGTCGGATTGTAGCCTATCGCCATTGGGGTTTATCGTATCGCGACATTGCTGCTCGCGTTGGTCGAGATCCAATGACTGTTAGCAGGATATGGAATCGGTGGGTTCAGGAGGGTAATACGGAACGCCGTGCTGGATCCCAACGGCCTCGTATCACTAGCAGTCGAGATGAGAGGCATCTTATCCGCATGGCTGTAACGGATCGTGCAACCACGTCTCGTTCCCTGAGTCAACGGATGGGGCCGTTGGCAAGACAACAACCATCTGCACGAACAATTTGACGACATATACAGCAGCATGGACTATCAGCTCGGAGACCATGGCTGCGGTTACCCTTGACGCTGCATCATAGACAGGAGCGCCTGCGATGGTGTACTCAACGACGAACCTGGGTGCAAGAATGGCAAAACGTCATTTTTTCGGATGAATCCAGGTTCTGTTTACAGCATCATGATGGTCGCATCCGTGTTTGGCGACATCGCGGTGAACGCACATTGGAAGCGTGTATTCGTCATCGCCATACTGGCGTATCACCCGGCGTGATGGTATGGCGTGCCATTGGTTACACGTCTCGGTCACCTCTTGTTCGCATTAACGGCATTTTGAACAGTGGACGTTACATTTCAGATGTGTTACGACCCCTGGCTCTACCCTTCATTCGGTCCCTGCGAAATCCTACATTTCAGCAGTACAATGCGCGACCGCATGTTGCAGATCCTGTACGGGCCTTTGTGGATGTTCGACTGCTGCCCTGGCCAGCACATTCTCCAGATCTCTCACCAATTGAAAACGTCTGGTCAATGGTGGCCGAGTAACTGGCTCGTCACAATACGCCAGTCACTACTCTTGATGAACTGTGGTATCGTGTTGAAGCTGCCTGGTCAGCTGTACCTGTACACGCCATCCAAGCTCTGTTTGACTCAACGCCCTGGCGTATTAAGGCCGTTATTACGGCCAGAGGTGGTTGTTGCGGGTACTGATTTCTCAGGATCTATGCACCCAAATTGCGTGAAAATGAAATCACATGTTGGTTCTAGTATAATATATTTGTCCAGTGAATACCCGTTTGTCATCTGCATTTCTTGTTGGTGTAGCAATTTTAACGGCCAGTAGTGTAACTTACAGATACCCGTGCTCAAGGGAGGAGCCGCGCGAACCATGAAAATGCGCCTGAGACGGCGCAGTTACGCCGCGCGGCGCTATTCAGCCTGCTGTGTCGCCCGAACAAGACACAGCCAGGGCAAAAGCATCACAGGTGCAAAGATGCGAGCTGGTGCCAGCGCCACAGAGACTTGCCACTTGCACGAGTTCCACCAGCGCCATTGGCGGTGCTAAGAATGAACATTTCGACTTCGCCTCGGCCAATTGCCGGCCGAGTACAATCCGCCAATGACCGGACGCCAACGGTCAGAAGCCTACTCGGAAGATAGAAAATGGCTCTGAGCACTATGGGACTTACCAGCTGTGGTCATCAGTCCCCTAGAACTTAGAACTACTTAAACCTAACTAACCTAAGGACATCACACACATCCATGCCCGAGGCAGGATTCGAACCTGCGACCGTAGCAGTTCTGGACTGCGCGCCTTGAACCGCGAGACCACCGCGGCCGGCGGAAGATAGAAGAGCAGCTCTCGCCCACTTGGTGACAGATCATCGTCCAGGGCTGACTTAGAGAGGGAACGGCGTTCAGTGAACTCTTAGAATCGGACAGACCGTTGTTGTACATTCCACTTGCTATGTACTGCGATTATTTTTGTGTTATATTACAGGCAGTGTTGCAGACCCTTATTCAACTAGTCACAAAGATAAGTAAACCTTCTCATTTGTGTGACTTTGTTACCAAATTGTTGGAGTGTTGTGGAACCTTCGTTCATCTATCCTGTTACCTGACCCTGGGGCACAGCTGTGTAATAGTGGCAGGGAGAAATTGTATTAGCTGTCTACCGCACCAGAAGTCGTTTCACGAACTCAGAAACTCGGCCTACCGTAACAACTGTGGCAACTCGGCCTCCACAGCAGTAGCGACGAGGTCTTTACAAAACAGCCGACGAGGGATTACAAAACAGTGCAGTGTACCCGCAGAAGGAAAAGTAGTGCGCTGTGGTTGCCGTCGCTGCGGGAACATCTGAGCATCGCGTCTTTGTGCCAGGCTCCACTGCACTCAGGGAACCCGTACACGAAAGGCATGTCGACTAACTGTTCATCAGCCCGCCCGGTTGGCCGTGCGGTCTAACGCAGGGCTTTCCGGGCGGGAAGGAGCGCCTGGTCCCCGGCACGAATCCGCCCGGCGGATTTGTGTCGAGGTCCGGTGAGCCGGCCAGTCTGTGGGTGGTTTTTAGGCGGTTTTCCATCTGCCTCGGCGAATGCGGGCTGGTTCCCCTTATTCCGCCTCAGTTACACTATGTCGGCGATTGCTGTGCAAACAAGTTCTCCACGTACGCGTATACCACCATTACTCTACCACGCAAACGTAGGGGTTACACTCGTCTGGTGTGAGACGTTCCCTGTGGGGTCCACCGTGTCCACTGTGTCGAATTCCAAACCACGTAATTTGATTACAAGCCGCTTGTGATGTACAGTGTCAAAAGCCTTCTGGAAATGCAGAAATACGGAATCAGTTTGAAATACCTTATTGATAACACTCAACACTTCGTGTGCGTTAGGAGCTAGTTCTGTTTCATAAGAACGAAGCTTTCTAAATCCATGTTGAGTGTATGTCAATTCTCTGCGAGGTAATTCATAATCTTCGAACACCATATATGTTCCAAAATCCTGCTGCATATCGACGTGCTAGTGGGCCTGTAATGTAGTGGATTAGTCCTATTGCCTCTCTTGAATATTGGTGTGCCCTGTGCAAGTTTCCAGTCTTGGGTACGTATGTTTCGTCGAGCGCCGGGTTGCATATGATTGTTAAGTATGGAGCTGTAATTACATGTGAAATTTCTTGCAAATGGTTAAGTGCTCTCGTTCTAAGGTACTGAACGAATATAGTCTGAGTATCTGCACGTCGTGGGTTGCACTTCTTTTTCGTCTCCACTCTAACGTCTTTGACAGGTAGATGGTTCTGATCCCCGCAGCGCTTCTTTCCAGAGAGTAAGTCATATGTGCACCCTTTTTGGTGCCATTTGTTCGGTAGGTGACGTGGTACGTACATACATTCATTTGTATAGAATGTATGAATTACCGCATGACGTGTCCGCAGTACGACAAGGCACCAATCAGTCACGCGTTGGGCAGTGACCATAAAGTTGTAGCTTACCAGTGTGTCTATGCCACTATACAGCGGCCGTTCAATAAGTAACGCAACACCTTTTTTCCTTGAGCACTTTCGGTTGAAAAAATGTGGAATTTCTTGTGTGACATCGTGTAATATTCCCGCTTCATCTCCTATAGTTTCTTTAAGTCCCGATGGATGGCGAGGCTATATGTAGCCTTCATAATTGCGCCTTTACCATGTGCGTTCCAGGCAGAGAGATGTCATTGAGTTGCATTTGGGGGGAAACCAGAGCATCGCATAATTCATAGGCGCTTGCTGAATGTCTGTGGAGACCTGGCAGTGAACAAAAGCACGGTGAGTCGTCGGGCGAGGCGTCTGTCGTCCTCGCACCAAGGTCGCGCAAGCCTGTCTGATCTGCCGCGAATAGACGGGTCGCACACAGCTGTGACTCCTGCAGTGTTGGAACGTGCGGACACTCTTATTCGAGGTGACAGGCGGATCACAATCGAACACCTCGCTCCACAACTGGACGTCTCTGTTGGTAGTGCTGACATACTCGTCCTCCAGTTGAGGTTCTCAAAGATCGGTTCCTTGTCCCCAAACAGAAGATCATAAACGAAGAGCCATCTGTGCGGAATCTAATCGTGACAACTTCTTGTCGAACATCGTTACAGACGATGAAACTTAGGTTCACCACTTCGAACCGGAAACAAAGCAGCAATCCGTGGAGCGGCGTCATACCACCTCTCCTCCGAAGGAAACGTTCCAGCCGGCCGCTGTGGCCGAGCGGTTCTAGGCGCTTCAGTCCGGAACCGCGCTGCTGCTACAGTCGCAGGTTCGAATCCTGCCTCAGGCATGGATGTGTGTGATGTCCTTAGGTTCGTTAGGTTTAAGTAGTTTCTAAGTCTAGGGAGCCCCATAGTGCTTAGAACCATTTGAAAAGTTCAAAGCTGCACCCTCATCACGACGACCTTCTGGGAATCTGAGGGTTCATGACCTGCCTTACGGTGCAACGATCAACTCTGAAGCGTATTGTGCTACCCTCACGAAACTGTAGAAACGATTTCAACGTGATCGTCACCTCAAAAATGTTAACAAATTTCTCCTCCTCCATGACAACGTAAGGTCTCACATCAGTCTGCCCACCCGAGAGGAGCTGACAAAACTTCATTGGACTGTTCTTCCTCATCCACTCTACATCCCGGATCTCGTACATTCTGACTTCCACCTGTTTGGCCCAATGAAGGATGCACTCCGCAGGAAGCAGTATATACGAGGGTCATTCCAAAAGCAATGCACATAATTTTTTTAAAAAAAATGCATCATTTATTCTACATGTTTGAAAGTTTTACAGTGTTTAGATACATCCTTTAGGAACAATATTTTCATTTCTCCACATGATTTCCATCCCTCTCAACTGCCTTATGCTATCTTGGAACCAACGTCTGTATACCCGCACGGTAAAATTCTGGACAAACCAGTTGGAGCCACTGTTTGGCAGCGTGCACGAGGGAGTCATCATCTTAAAACCTTGTTCCACGAAGAGAGTCTTTCAGTTTCCCAAAGAGATGATAGTCATATGGAGCCAGGTCAGGACTGTAAGGCGGGTGTTTCAGTGTTGTCCATCCGAGTTTTGTAATCGCTTCCATGGTTTTTTGACTGACATGTGGGCGTGCAAACACCCTGCTTTTACCGATGTGGTCGAACACGACCCAGTCGAACTCAAAGTTTCTTCAGTGTCGTGGTGGTTCCACTTGGTATGATGTCCACAAGAAAGAGTCCTTCGGAATCGAAAAACACCGTAACCATAACTTTTCCAGCAGAAGGTGTGGTTTTGAATATTTTTTTCCTTGGGTGAATTTGCATGATGCCACTCCATTGCCTACCTCTTCGTCTCTGGTGAAAAATGATGGAGCCATGTTTCATCACCTGTCGCAATTCTTCCAAGAAATTCATCTCCACCATTCTCATACTGTTCCAAAAGTTCACTGCATACCGTTCTTATTGTTTCTTTGTGAGCCACTGTCAACGTCCTGGGAACCCATCTGGCACAAACATCTTCAGTATTCTGCAAACAATCCCTTCCCCTATCCCAACGTAGCGCGACAATTCGTTCACTGTGATGCGTCTGTCAAAAGTCTCCAATTCGTTAACACTCTGCACGTTGTCTGGAGTGTGAGCAGTACGAGGCCTGCCGCTGCGAGGACAATCCTCAATATTTCCCTGTCCGCTTTCATAACCTAACCTGCTTGCCCACCGACTAACTGTACTGAGATCGACAGCAGCATCTCCATACACCTTTTTCGACCTCTTGTGGATGTTTCCCACTGTCTCGTTTTCACAGCACAGGAATTCTATGACAGCACATTGCTTCTGACGAACGTCAAGTGTAGCAGCCATCTTGAAGACATGCTGTGACGGCGCCACTGACGGGAACAGGATGAACTAAGTTTGAAAACAAGCAGGAAGGATGTATCTACACACTGTAAAACTTTCACAGATGCAGAATGAAAACTGTATCTTTACAAAAAGGTGTGCATTTCTTTTGGAGTGACCCTCGTAGATGATCGGTAGGTTATTGATGCAGCAAGACTTTGGCGTTGACCAATAGAGCGGTACCATGCGGACATACAGGCCGTCCCACTAAGATGGTGTACGGCTGTCGCGTTGAATGGAGATTATGTTGGAAAAAATGGATTTGTAGCAAAAAGAATGGGGATTGAGATGATGTACTGGAATCCTCAATAAAACCAACTTGCTTTCGGAAAAAAATGTGTTGCATTGCTTACTGAACTTGTGGTGTCACCGCCAGACACCACACTTGCTAGGTGGTAGCCTTTAAATCGGCCGCGGTCCGTTAGTATACGTCGGACCCGCGTGTCGCCACTGTCAGTGATTGCAGACCGAGCGCCGCCACACGGCAGGTCCAGAGAGACGTCCTAGCAGTCGCCCCAGTTGTACAGCCGACGTTCATAGCAATGATTCACTGACAAATTACGCTCTCATTTGCCGAGACGACAGTTAGCATAGCCTTCAGCTACGTCATTTGCTACGACCTAGCAAGGCGCTGTATTCAATTGATATTTATTTTGTGAAGCATGTACAGACAAGAGAGATGTTCACCAATTGTGGATTAAAGTTAAGTATTCTACCAGTTACCTCCTGTTTTGCTAGTCTTATTTCTCTGATCTGTTCCAGACCTCACGCCAGTCTGCGTGCATTTCGGCCTCCTCTAGCAACACGGTGTTGGCTCTTCTGCCAACACAGCAGAGCTCCCTTCTTATATGACGTAGTCTTCCCGAGAGGTGTGTTTAGAGTCCATACATTTTTTGGTGGACGTTGCCCTGTCGCCTTGTTGCGGTATACCTGCCGCCGCCCTGGCCTCGCATGTGATAAGAGGAGACAGTGGACCTATCAGCGGCGATGTACGAGTATGTCGGCTGCGGCTCCATCCGCACGCGAACTTACCTCCGAGATATAGCGTGTTGATAATAAACGCTCCTGGTTTCGCGGTAGAAGCGAGTTTCGTTGGCTCGCGCTATCATAGTGGCCCCGGAACTTTGGACCCTTTAAATAATGAGTAGTTCCTACGGAGACGGCGGTATGGACCACGAGTCAGATTCAAATGCCAACACCAATCTGCCCCTGTGTGCTGCATCCATAACGAATCTATGGAGGTGATCAGCCTATTTGATCTGCCTTGAGTCTCAGAGAGTTTGAAGAACCACTCCGAGTCGTCATCTGTGTGTTCGCAGTGTATTCGAATCACACTGGTAGCCATTAAGACTGCAGTGGAAGGGTAGCTAATAATGAAATATTACGTACTGGTAGTTTATACTGTTGGTTGGTTGTCTTGGGCGAGGAGACCAAACAGCGAGATCATCGGTCCCATCGGATTAGAGAAGGATGGGTAATGAAGTTGGCCGTGCCCTTTCGAAGGAGCCATTCCGGCATTTGCCTGAAGCGATTTAGGGAAATCACGGAAAAGCTAAATCGGGATGGCTGGAGGGGGGGTTGAACTGTCGTCCTGCAGAATGCGGGCCCAGTGTTCTAACTATTGCTCCATGTCACTCGTCCTGGTGTCCGGATATGCCGTTATCCAGGCGAACGGCTGCTGGAAGCGTATACTGTACCACAGATGCATGCTGGTGGAGCAGTATTATGCTATGGGGAACATTCGCCTGGAATTTCATGGGCTCTGTGATAATAATCGAAAACGCCATGCCAGGTGTAGACCACGTGAACAACGTTGCTGACCACCTGCATCCCTTCATCTCTGATATCTTTCCCAATGGCGATAGGAATTTCCAACAGGGTAACTGACCGTATGACAAAGCCAGGATCGTACTACCTGTAGTCTAAAGTGCGTGATAATGAACTCACATTGACGTCTCGGCCACCAGACTTGCGTGATCTGAACCCAGTGGTACACACCTGGGAAGCTATCGGGCGTCATCTACGATCCCGTAAACCCAGTTCACGGAATTGTGTGACCTGTGCGTAGACTTACAGTACCACAAATCTCCTGAAACCTATCAACACTTGTCGGATCACTGCCACGCAGAATCGCTGCCCTGTTGTAGTGCAGTAGGAAGAATACGATGACCTTTGTCTGTGATTTGTTGGTGTAAAAGGTGTGAAATGTAGCAGATAGATCCTGTTGGATGACAGATATGGATACGACATTCTACATCTACATCTACATTTATACTCCGCAAGCCACCCAACGGTGTGTGGCGGAGGGCACTTTACGTGCCACTGTCATTACCTCCCTTTCCTGTTCCAGTCGCGTATGGTTCGCGGGAAGAACGACTGTCTGAAAGCCTCCGTGCGCGCTCGAATCTCTCTAATTTTACATTCGTGATCTCCTCGGGAGGTATAAGTAGGGGGAAGCAATATATTCGATACCTCATCCAGAAACGCACCCTCTCGAAACCTGGCGAGCAAGCTACACCGCGATGCAGAGCGCCTCTCTTGCAGAGTCTGCCACTTGAGTTTGTTAAACATCTCCGTAACGCTATCACGGTTACCAAATAACCCTGCGACGAAACGCGCCGCTCTTCTTTGGATCTTCTCTATCTCCTCCGTCAACCCGATCTGGTACGGATCCCACACTGATGAGCAATACTCAAGTGTAGGTCGAACGAGTGTTTTGTAAGCCACCTCCTTTGTTGATGGACTACATTTTCTAAGGACTCTCCCAATGAATCTCAACCTGGTACCCGCCTTACCAACAATTAATTTTATGTGATCATTCCACTTCAAATCGTTCCGCACGCATGCTCCCAGATATTTTACAGAAGTAACTGCTACCAGTGTTTGTTCCGCTATCATATAATCATACAATAAAGGATCCTTCTTTCTATGTATTCGCAATACATTACATTCCACAGTGCTTTACCTCTGTGCCAAAAGTCGTCAGTCATGGTGACTCGTAACAATGACCAGACGTTTCCAGTGGCTGAGAGATGTGGAGAGCGCGCTGCTCAGGACAACAAAGCGAACTCCCTTTGTGTCGACGCAGGTCAGGACAGCAAGGGCTATATACCGTCCAGTGTACCTACATCTGTATACATACTCTACAAGCTACCACACCGTGCATGGCGCAGGGTACTTTCTACCACTGCTAGGCATTCCCTTTCCTGTGCCACCCGTAAATGGATCGAGGTAAAAGGACTGTCTCTACAGCCCAGTATGAGCACTGATTTCTTTAACCTTGTCTTGACTCTCCTTATACAAGATGTACATTGGTGGCATGAGAATCGTTCTGCACTCTGCAGCAGATGCTGGTTCTCTAAATTTTACCTGTAGTGTTCCACGAAAAAAACGATGCCTTCTCTCCAGGGATTATTTCTCCGTGATTATCACGACTTTTAGGCTAAAATTACGGTGTTACGAGAGCTCCTGCTCAAATTACAAAATTCGCTATTTGGTTTATATTAGTAGTTCGACAGACAGCACAATGCTTTTCGTTGTGTCATTTTTTTGAACCAGTATTGTCTCACAAGTAACGCAATACCCTTTTATCATCTAATTAGCACGTCTTTATAATATACTCAAACACTTCTCGACTTCAGCGGTGCCTCGTCAACTTCACTACCGTGGGTGTGTAAACTTGTACAGGGTGTTTATAAATGAATATCGGGGTTTAAACGCTTTATTACATTAAACTTAGTTATAAATGATATGTCAAATGAAAGAGCAACTCAAGCAGTTGTGTGTGGCACCCGCAAGATGGTGCGCCACCTCATTGGCATAGCGCAGTACGCGATTGGTTGAACTGCACTGTATGCAAGTGCTGAATAGACCGCAAGGGGCGCGGTGACAGGGCTTGCTTTGCACGGCCTCCACGTTCACCCGACCTAACGCCATGCGATTCTCCTTTGACGCTTCATCAAGGATCGTGCGTACGTGCCTCCGCTTCCAGCAGACCTTTCTGAATTAAGAAAGCGGATTGGAGCAGCTGTTGCTACAATCACTGAAGACACACTATCAACTTTTGGGAAGAACTCGGCTATAGATTTTACGTGTGCCGTGTGTCAAATGGTCCTTATATTGAACGTCTATAAGGTTCTTGTTAAAACTGTTTGAGTTGCTCTTTCATTTGACATATCATTTATAACTGTATGTTTAATATAATAAATATTATAAAGCGTTGAAACCCCAATATTCGTTTATAAACACCCTGTATGTAAACGTATGTTGCGATTTGACGCATTGATATTCGCGCTGTGACGTCACTGTCGAAATGCAATTGAATAGCATTTAAATTAACTCTCGCATTTTTTTTAATTCAAGTAATTGTTTCTTTTAAAGTCACGATACTCTGCCAGTAGGCGTCTTTCTCGTCTCTCACAATTGCATCAGAAGTCTTTCGTCCCCCTCCCCAGTTCTCTTGTCCCCGTTGCAGATAGCTTCTTTCCAAACTTGAAATTTCTGCAGTTTTCTCAAGACAGTAATATACACTTCAAGTCACTCACTTACCAAACATAGAAAAGCAACATAATTTTTATTTGTGAGTTTACTCATTTCAATTCCTAATCCGATGTGGAATATTTCAAAATATGCACCGATGTCCTGAGGGCGCTACTAACAACGCTATCTCTTAGTAGCACAAGAAACTGCTTGCATAAATATTGTCATTTCTGACTGAGCACTTTAGTTATTTCAAAAGTTGAACTATACTGAAAAGCAGACAGTGCGGTAACAAGAAACAAAGTATATGGAATATTTAGTGTATTTGTACGAGAGCTGTACCAGTTAGGCATTTCTTTTTTTGTAACAACTTTCGGAGTAGTACTCTGGCAGCCTGTTTCCTAGTCGCGATGGCGTGTGATCGCTCTCCTGTTGTGAACCTTCTGAGATGATGGCGCGTAAGGTAGAACACTTATAAAGTGACTTTGTGCTGAGATACTACGAAACGAGTTTTTCTGCCACTGCACAGCGACGTCACAGCAGCAATCCAGTTAATGATAACAGCTGGTAAAGTGCAGGTCCTCACTAACGTTTTAGGTCCATATTCTGAACACAAAGCGTATTTATTTAACTATTTTGACAACTATTTTCACAACACTTCATTACGAGTTTTTGACACTGCCGTTTCTGTCATCGCAGTAAATTATTCAGTGTACTAAGTGGGCTATATTTATCAGTATGAGTATTATATTGCGTAGTCCAGGAATAGTCTTTTAATGTGAGTGCAGTATATTGTGGATAATTATGGCGATTATTACTTTACTAGATTATTACGTGATTCAGTGATGTATTGTATGCATCGTTAGCTACTCAATGTCTACCTTCCATTTGTCATATCTCGATTGTTTCATTCTAATTAGTGGTCGTCAGTACGTGTACATAAAAGTAGGTTAATATTATCGCGCGTATTGAAGTCGTCTGATAAATTCACGGTCACATATTCAATGAATTAACATCTCAGTGTAGTAATATCCCAATGGCCGCTTCACAGTTTCCATTTGAGTTTACGAAGAATGTCCGTAATAGTCGCGTCTTCATCGAATATATCGGCAACAAATCTAGCAGCACGCCCCAGATTTGCTTCGATATCTTCTTTTAATCCGATCCAAAACATTCAAGAATTACTTAAGAATGGATCGCACTAGTGTTCTGTATGCGATCGCTTTTATACATGAGCTACAGTTTCCCAAGATTCTGCGTTCCATTTCATGTCGCTTGGAAACATTTCGCCTTTTTAATCGAAATGACCGATGTAGCACTGTATTCGAACATTATAGGTTGCTTTTCCTACTTCTCTGTATAAACTTAATTTTACCCACAGTTAGCGGAAGCAAACTTCAGTCGCAGCATCTATTCACGCCATTCACTATCCCCAAACAGTCACTCAACGACGATACTTTCATCAGAAAACAACCGCAGGTTGCTGCTCACCCTATCTGTCAAATAATTTAAGTATGTACAGAACAAGACTGAACCTAACACACTTTGCTGTGCAGTTTCTCACCGTGCCTCTGCCCCTTGTATAGACTCGCCATCCAGGAAAACGTAGTGAGTTCTATTACTTAGAAACGTTTTGATCCACTCACGTATGTGCTTATCTTTTTCAACAGTCTGCATTGTATATACTAAGATGGTATCTGTTCTTTCGGACAGATACCATAGGTCACCACGCAGCTCGTTAGAATGAAATTACAGTGAAATGAACACCCTTAGCTGCTTACAGGCGTTGACATACGTCAACGGGGACAGATGAAAATGTGTGCCCCGACCGGGACTCGAACCCGGGATCTCCTGCTTACATGGCAGACGCTCTATCCATCTGAGCCACCGAGGACACAGAGGATAGCGCGACTGCAGGGATTTATCTCTGGCACGCCTCCCGCGAAACCCACATTCTCAACGTATTGTCCCGCACTACATTCGTAGTGCCCCCGCCCATTATACTCATTACTCAACGTATGTCAACGCTGGCCCTGCCTCCCATTTGCGTTCATGTCTATTCTGTGTTTTTTAATTTTTAACGCTATGTCTGAAGTCAGCGCCATCGGCCTTGCCGCAGTGGTAACACCGGTTCCCGTGAGATCACCGAAGTTAGGCGATGTCGGGCTGGGGTAGCACTTGGATGGGTGACCACCAGTCCGCCGAGCGCTGTTGGCAAGCGGGGTGCACTCAGCCCTTGTGAGGCAAACTGAGGAGCTACTTGATTGAGAAGTAGCGGCTCCATTCTCGGAAACTGACATACGGCCGGGAGAGTGGTGTGCTGACCACATGCCTCTCCATATTCGCACCCAGTGACGCCTGTGGGCTGAGGATGACACGGCGGCCGGTCGGTACCGTTGGGCCTTCGTGGCCTGTTCGGGAGGAGTTTGGTTTAGTTTTCTGAAGTCAGTAACTAGTGGGCACTACCTTTGGCAGCTAATAAATATGTCGTTTTCCATGACCAGAATACCATAACTAGAGTGACTGTTACGTCTGAAGTTACAAGCTGGGTGTGAGCCTTGTACCATCATTCTTTCTTTCTTTCTTTTGCTTGTGCCTTTTTCCTACAATGACGCAGGGTCGGCATGGTTAATCGGATTTGGCAAGGTTAATTTAAGAGGTGGCTGGATGCCCTTCCTGCCGCCACCCCGTACCCCCCAGAATAGAATTCGTGTACCCCAACTGTCTGTGACTAGTGTAATCCAAGGAAGAGTGCGAATGTGTTCAGATGTCTGCGAGCCGTGTATCTGAGGCGGGACGTGGGGACTAGCCCGGTATTCACCTAGCGCGATGTGGAAAACCGCCTACAAACCACATCCAGGCTGACTGGCACACCGGCCTCCGTCGTTAAGCCGCCGGGCAGATTCAATCTGGGGCCGGCGCGCCTACCCGAGTCCAAGAAGCAGCGCATTAGCGCTCTCGGCTAACCTGGCGGGTGGTGTGAGCCTTGTGCCATGCCCCACGCCAAATCATTTGCCACGTGTTTCTGATGGGCGTTCTGCCTTTGAGATCAGGCCTCAATGGTCAAAACTGAATATTGCAGTCGGTAGAAGTGTTTAGTGATCAATCGATGGCAGATTGGCTCTAGCAACACTCTTCTGAGTTTAAACATTTTCCATGGCCACCAAACTCTGCAGACATGAACACTATTGAGCATAAAAAAAGCTGTGAGGACGGGGCGTGAGACGTGTTTGGGTAGCTCAGTTGGTAGAGCACTTGCCTGCGAAAGGAAAAGGTCCCGAGTTCCAGTTTCGGTCCGGCACACAGTTTTAATCTGCCAGGAAGTTTCATATCAGCGCACACTCTGCTGTAGAGTGAGAATTTCATTCTATTATTGAGCATATCTCGGATGCCTTGCAACACCCCCTCGTACTCTTACGAATGTATGGACAGCCCTGCAGGATTGATGGTGTCAATTCCCTCCAGCAGTATTTCAGACATTAGTGGGGTCTGTGCCAAGTCGGGTCGCGGCACTTCTGCGTGCTCGCGTGGGCCCTACACGATATTAACCTGGTGCATAAGTTTGGCTCTTCAGCGTGTATATATGTAAATTTTTTAAAGAAAAATGCAACTATTATCTTTGTTTTCCATCTCAAGAGTGGACTGTAACATCGAACTTTTTCCTCTTATATATATATACAGGGTGTTTCAAAAATGACCGGTATATTTGAAATGGCAATAAAAACTACACGAGCAGCGATAGAAATACACCGTTTGTTGCAATATGCTTGGGACAACAGTACATTTTCAGGCAGACAAACTTTCGAAATTACAGTAGTTACAATTTTCAACAACAGATGCCCCTGGAAGTGATGTGAAAGATATAGAAGACAACGCAGTCTGTGGGTGCGCCATTCTGTACGTCGTCTTTCTGCTGTAAGCGTGTGCTGTTCACAACGTGCAAGTGTGCTGTAGACAACATGGTTTATTCCTTAATACAGAGGATTTTTCTGGTGTTGGAATTCCACCACCTAGAACACAGTGTTGTTGCAACAAGACGAAGTTTTCAACGGAGGTTTAATGTAACCAAAGGACCGAAAAGCGATACAATAAAGGATCTGTTTGAAAAATTTCAACGGACTGGGAACGTGACGGATGAACTTGCTGGAAAGGTAGGGTGACCGCGTACGGCAACCACAGAGGGCAACGCGCAGCTAGTGCAGCAGGTGATCCAGCAGCGGCCTCGGGTTTCCGTTCGCTGTGTTGCAGCTGCGGTCCAAATGGCGGTCCAAATACGTCCACGTATCGTCTCATGCGCCAGAGTTTACACCTCTATCCATACAAAATTCAAACACGGCAACCCCTCAGCGCCGCTACAATTGCTGCACGGGAGACATTCGCTAACGATATAGTGCACAGGATTGATGATGGCGATATGCATGTGGGCAGCATTTGGTTTACTGACGAAGCTTATTTTTACCTGGACGGCTTCGTCAATAAACAGAACTGGCGCATATGGGGAACCGAAAAGCCCCATGTTGCAGTCCCATCGTCCCTGCATCCTCAAAAAGTACTGGTCTGGGCCGCCATTTCTTCCAAAGGAATCATTGGCCCATTTTTCAGATCCGAAGCGATTACTGCATCACGCTATCTGGACATTCTTCGTGAATTTGTGGCGGTACAAACTGCCTTAGACGACACTGCGAACACCTCGTGGTTTATGCAAGATGGTGCCCGGCCACATCGCATGGCCGACGTCTTTAATTTCCTGAATGAATATTTCGATGATCGTGTGATTGCTTTGGGCTATCCGAAACATACAGGAGGCGGCGTGGATTGGCCTCCCTATTCGCCAGACATGAACCGCTGTGACTTCTTTCTGTGGGGACACATGAAAGACCAGGTGTACCGCCAGAATCCAGAAACAATTGAACAGCTGAAGCAGTACATCTCATCTACATCTACATCTATACTCCGCGAGCCACCTTACGGTGTGTGGCGGAGGGTACTTATTGTACCACTATCTGATCCCCCCTTCCCTGTTCCATTCACGAATTGTGCGTGGAAAGAACGATGCTTGTAAGTCTCCGTATTTGCTCTAATTTCTCGGATCTTTTCGTTGTGATCATTACGCGAGATATATGTGGGCGGTAGTAATATGTTGCCCATCTCTTCCCGGAATGTGCTCTCTCGTAATTTCGATAATAAACCTCTCCGTATTGCGTAACGCCTTTCTTGAAGTGTCCGCCACTGGAGCTTGTTCAGCATCTCCGTAACGCTCTCGCGCTGACTAAATGTCCCCATGACGAATCGCGCTGCTTTTCGCTGGATCATGTCTATCTCTTCTATTAATCCAACCTGGTAAGGGTCCCATACTGATGAGCAATACTCAAGAATCGGACGAACAAGCGTTTTGTAAGCTACTTCTTTCGTCGATGAGTCACATTTTCTTAGAATTCTTCCTATGAATCTCAACCTGGCGCCTGCTTTTCCCACTATTTGTTTTATGTGATCATTCCACTTCAGATCGCTCCGGATAGTAACTCCTAAGTATTTTACGGTCGTTACCGCTTCCAATGATTCACCACCTATGGCATAATCGTACTGGAATGGATTTCTGCCCCTATGTATGCGCATTATATTACATTTATCTACGTTTAGGGAAAGCTGCCAGCTGTCGCACCATGCATTAATCCTCTGCAGGTCCTCCTGGAGTACGTACGAGTCTTCTGATGTTGCTACTTTCTTGTAGACAACCGTGTCATCTGCAAATAGCCTCACGGAGCTACCGATGTTGTCAACTAAGTCATTTATGTATATTGTAAACAATAAAGGTCCTATCACGCTTCCCTGCGGTACTCCCGAAATTATCTCTACATCTGCAGATTTTGAACCGTTAAGAATGACATGTTGTGTTCTTTCTTCTAGGAAATCCTGAATCCAATCACAAACCTGGTCCGATATTCCGTAAGCTCGTATTTTTTTCACTAAACGTAAGTGCGGAACCGTATCAAATGCCTTCCTGAAGTCCAGGAATACGGCATCAATCTGCTCGCTAGTGTCTACGGCACTGTGAATTTCTTGGGCAAATAGGGCGAGCTGAGTTTCACATGATCTCTGTTTGCGGAATCCATGTTGGTTATGATGAAGGAGATTTGTATTATCTAAGAACGTCATAATACGAGAACACAAAACATGTTCCATTATTCTACAACAGATTGACGTAAGCGAAATAGGCCTATAATTATTCGCATCTGATTTATGACCCTTCTTGAAAATGGGAACGACCTGCGCTTTCTTCCAGTCGCTAGGTACTGCATGTGAAGCCATTCCGCCAGACACGTTGTCAAAGGTTTCGGGTAATTTCATTCAGAGACTACGCCATATTATTGCTACGCATGGTGGATATGTGGAAAATATCGTACTATAGAGTTTCCCAGACCGCAGCGCCATCTGTTGTTGAAAATTGTAACTACTGTAATTTCGAAAGTTTGTCTGCCTGAAAATGTACTGTTGTCCCAAGCATATTGCAACAAACGGTGTATTTCTATCGCTGCTCGTTTAGTTTTTATTGCCGTTTCAAATATACCGGTCATTTTTGAAACACCCTGTATATATAACCATACTGACTGCTAAGCGATCGGTCAGTAAACCAGTAAAATGGAAAAGAGTAATTGTCGTGCCCAGCAGTTACGTATGTAGTGTGAATGCTGCGAGTCCTTGGAAACCCGACAGCAGACTGAGGTGACGAGTTTTCCTTTAAATGGACGGAGTGGAGACTACCGAATCGATTCTCCGAGCATACGATGATGGCGAGTTCGAACATGACGTCGTAGGATCTACTGGCGCGTTTAAAGCGAGTATACTGAAGAACAGTATACAATCCGTCGGCTTTGCCTATTGACGCCAGATGTTACCAGAGATGATTTAATGCACAGATTTAACAGCAAAAACCAATGTTGAGTAACAAAGGATGGTGGAAATATGTTCGTACACACATCATAAAAAGTTTTGCATCACCCCAGTTTTCCCAGAACTCCTGAAAATAGACCTTTGTTGTACTGTATCACAGACACAGACCCTTTGACTGTTCAGAGATGTCACTAAACCCGCCCAAAGTTGTAAACAACGATGCACGAGAAGCGCCTATTAGACGGAGGGATCCAACAGCCGATCAGTTCCAGTCATTCCGCCAGGAGGAAGGTACACGGCTCGTGTTGTCTGTAGTTCAACCTTGCCTAGACAGTCAATACCGAGGTTCGATCATTGTTACTTTGTGCCAGGAAAGGCTCTCAACAAGGGAAGTGCCCAGCCATGTCGGAGTGAACCAAAGCGTTGTTGTTCGGACATGGAGAAGATACAGAGAGACAGGAACTGTCCATGACATGCCACGCTCAGGCCGCCCAAGGGCTACTACTGCAGTGAATGACCGTTACCTACGGATTATGGCTCGGAGGAACCCTGACACCAACGCCTCCATGCTGAATAACGCATTTAGTGCAGCCACAGGACGTCGTGTTAAGACTCAAACTGTGCGCAATAGGCTGCATGATGCACAACTTCACTCCCGACGTCCATGGCGAAGTACAGCTTTGCAATCAAGACACCGTGCAGAGCGATACAGATGGGCCCAACAACATGCCGAATGGACCGTTCAGGATTGGCATCACATTCTCTTCACCGATGAGTGTCGCGTATGCCTCCAAACACACAGTCGTCGGAGACATGTTTGGAGGCAACCCGGTCAGGCTGAACGCCATAGATACACTGTCCAGCGAGTGTAGCAAGGTGGAGGTTCCCTGCTGTTTTGGGATTGCATTATGTGGAGCCGACGTACGCCGCTGGTTGTCATGGAAGACGCCGTAAGGGTTGTACGATACGTGAATGCCATCCTCCGACCGATAGTGCAACCATATCGGCAGCATATTGGCGAGGCATTCGTCTGCATGGACGACAATTCGCGCCTCCATCGTGTACGTCTTGTGAATGACTTCCTTCAGGATAACGACATCGCTCGCCTAGTGTGGTCAGCATGTTCTCCAGACATGAACCCTATCGGACATGCCTAGGATAGGTTGAACAGGGCTGTTTCTGGACGACGTAACCACTCTGAGGGATCTACACCGAATCACCGTTAAGGAGTGGGACAATCTGGTCAAACAGTGCCTTGATGAACTTGTGGATAGTATGCCACGACGAATACAGTCGTGCATCAACGCAAGAAGACGTGCTACTGGGTATTAGAGGTACCGGTGTGTGGAGCAATCTGAACCACCACGTCTGAAGGTCTCGCTGTATGGTGGTACAACATGCAATGTGTGGTTTTCATGAGCACTAAAAAGGGCTGAAATGATGTTTATGTTGATCTGTGTTCCAGTTTTGGTTCAAGTGGCTCTGAGCACTATGCGACTTAACTTCTGAGGTCATCAATCGCCAAGAACTTAGAACTAATTAAACCTAACTAACCTAAGGACATCACACACATCCATGCCCGAGGCAGGATTCGAACCTGCGACCGTAGCGGTCGCTTGGTTCCAGACTGTAGCGCCTAGAACCGCACGGCCACTCCGGCCGGCTGTTCCAGTTTTCTGTACAGCTTCAGGAACTCTCGGAACTGAGGCGATGCAAACCTTTCTTTTTATGTGTTTATTTTGAACATAATGTTAAGTGTATCGCTCCTTTGAGTCCTAGTATCCTATTCTTCAGTTGACGCATGTAGCTCAACTGAAGAATGGGATACTTGCACAAAAAAGAAAGAAAGAAAAGGGACAGAAGTAACATGTATAGGTTAACTGCAGTACGGGATACACATCAAACGAATGTCGAATTTTTCGCCTTTGCCAGCACTAGTATCCTATTCTTCAATTGATGTATATAGGTCAACTGAAGCATGGGATACAATTTTTTCTAATGTCGGTCTTTTCGCCTACTATAGTTTTAGTATCGACTGAAAAATATCGTAGTAAAACTAGTGTTAGCGAAGACGAAAAAAGCGACAACTATAAAATCTGTATTCCGTACTGAAGTTAAAGAAACCTGCTTCAAGTCTTCCATATAAATAGGAATAGATAAATCCAGACTTACAAACTAAAATCAAATTGTAACGATTGTCCACAATGAAAAGCAATTCCTCCAAAATATCTCAAACTGACTGAGAATGAAAATAAGCACCTAATGAATTGGAACGAAGAAATGATTTGAATTAATGAGTACACTATGAAGTCGTTGATCAACGCCGACGGGTTGTATCGCATTCTTCAAATTGACCCTAAGTTTGGTGCACGACACGAACTTCTGCCTGGCTGCCAATAATGAACGCTGTGAAATAATGCAAACGCTCAAGTCGATTGTGTTGCTGTTAGAATCTAGCCAGAGTGAAACGCCAAACAGAGTCCAAGGTCGCAGCGTAGGTCATCCACCAGAGGGGCGTATACGTTGTAAGCATGTAGAGTGCAGGCGACTCTGGCCTTCTGTCGCGATGACGTCATGCTTTATCCCAGTCGCGATGACGTCAGCTTTATCCCACTCTGGAGACCCAACCAGCGCGACACGTGAAGTGACAAAGAGGCGCACGCCTCTGGCCCGCTGCTGTGTGTTCGCTGCGTGCTGCGCATACACTCAGGTGACAAAAGGCTGGGACAGCGATACGCACGTATAGATATGTAAGTAGTATCGGGTATACGAGGTATAAAAGGGCAGTGCATTGGCGGAGCTGTCATTCGTACTCAGCTGGTTCATGTGAAAAGGTGATTATGGCCACTTTGATCGCAGAGTGGTAGTTGGAGTTAGACGTGTGGGGCATTCCATTTCGGAAATCGTTAGGGAGTTCAATATTCCGAGATCCAGTGTGTCAAGAGTGCCGAGAATACCATATTTCAGTCATTACCACTCATCACCCCCCCCCCCCCCATGAACCACGGACCTTGCCGTTGGTGGGGAGGCTTGCGTGCCTCAGGGGGGCAGCAGCCTTTTCAGTAGTTGCAGGGGCAACAGTCTGGATGATTGGCTGATCTGGCCTTGCAACACTAAGCAAAACGACCTTGCTGTGCTGGTACTGCGAACGGCTGAAAGCAAGGGGAAACTACAGTCGTAATTTTTCCTGAGGGCATGCAGCTTTACTGTATGGTTAAATGATGATGGTGTTCTCTTGGGTAAAATATTCCGGAGGTAAAATTCGAAACTCCGGGCAGGGACTACTCAGGAGGAAGTCGTAATCAGGAGAAAGAAAACTTGCGTTTTACGGATTGGAGCGTGGAATGTCAGATCCCTTAATCGGGCAGGTAGGTTAGAAAAATTAAAAAGGAAAGTGGACAGGTTAAAGTTACATATAGTGGGAATTAGTGAAGTTCGGTTGCAGGAGGAACAAAACCTCTGGTCACGTGAAAAGGGTTATAAATAGAAAATCAAATAGGGGTAATGTAGGAGTAGGTTTGATAATGAATAGGAAAATAGGAATGCGGGTTCGCTACTACAAACAGAGTAGTGAACGCAAGAAAGATACGAAGCCCACACCTACCACAGTAGTACAAGTTTATATGCCAACTAGCTCCGCAGATGACGAACAGAGTGATGAAATGTTTGATGTGAGAAAATAAATTATTCAGATAGTGAAGGGAGACGAAAATTTAATAGTCATAGGTGACTGGAATTCGACAGTAGGAAAAGGGAGAGAAGGAAACGTAGTAGGTGAATATGGATTGGGGATAAGAAATGAAAGAGGAAGCCGCCTGGCAGAATTTTGCACAGAGTATAACTTAATCATTGCTAACACTTGGTTCAAGAATCATGAAAGAAGGTTGTATACATGGAAGATCCTGGAGATACTAGAAGGAATCAGATATATTATACAATTATAAGACAGAGATTCAGGAACCAGGTTCTAAACTGTATACATTTCCAGGGGCAGATGTGGACTCTGACCACAAGCTATTAGTTATGAACTGTAGATTAAAACTGAAGAAACTACAAAAATGTGGGAATTTAAAGAGATGGGACATGGATAAACTGAAAGAACCAGAGGTTGTAGAGAGCTTCAGGGAGATCATAAGGGAACGATTGACAAGAATGGGGAAAAGAAATACAGTAGAAGAAGAATGGGTACCTTTGGGAGACAAAATAGTGAAGGTAGCAGAGGATCAAGTAGGTAAAAAGACGAGGGCTAGTAGAAATCCTTGGGTAACAGAAGAGATATTGAATTTAATTGATGAATGGAGAAAATATAAAACTGCAGTAAATGAATCAGGCAAAAAGGAATGCAAACGTCTCAAAAATGAGATCGACAGGAAGTGCAAAATGGCTAAGCAGGGATGGCTAGAGGACAAATGTAAGGATGTAGAGGCACATATTACTAGGTGTAAGATAGATACTACGTACAGGAAAATTAAAGAGACCTTTGGAGAAAAGAGAACCACATGCATGAATATCAAGAGCTCAGATGGAAACCCAGTTCTAAACAAAGAAGGGAAAGCAGAAAAGGTGGAAGGCGTATATAGAGGGTCTATACAAGGACGATTTTCTTGAGGACAATATTATAGAAATGGAAGAGAATGTAGATGAAGATGAATTGGGAGATATGATACTGCTAAAGAGTTTGACAGAGGACTGAATGACCTGATTCGAAACAAGGCCCCGGGAGTAGACAACATACCATTAGAACTACTGACAGCCTTGGGACAGCCAAGCCTAACAAAACTCTACCATCTGGTGAGCAAGATGTATGAGAAAGGCGAAATACCCTCAGACTTCAAGAAGAATATAATAATTTCAATCCCAAAGAAAGCAGGTGTTGACAGATGTGAGACAGGATTGTAGCCTGACCCCAATGTTATTCAGTCTGTATATTGAGCAAACAGTAAAGGAAATAAAAGAAAAATTCGGAGCTGGAATTAAAATCGATGGAGAAGAAATAAAAACCTTGAGGTTCGCCGATGACATTGTAATTCTGTCAGAGACAGCAAAGGACTTGGAAGAGCAGTTTAACGGAATGGACAGTGCCTTGAAAAGAAAATATAAGGTGAACATCAACAAAAGCAAAACGAGGATAATGAAATGTAGTCGAATGAAATCGGGTGATGCTGCGAAAATTAGATTAGGAAATGAGACGCTTAAAGTAGTAAACGAGTTTTGCTATTTGGGGAGAAAAATAACTGATGATGGTCGATGTAGAGAGGATATAAAATGTAGACTGGCAATGGCAAGAAAAGCGTTTCTGCAGAAGAGAAATTTGTTAACATCGAGTATAGATTTAAGTGTCAGGAAGTCGTTTCCGAAAGCATTTGTATGGAGTGTAGCCATGTATAGAAGTGAAACGTGGACGATATGTGGTGCTACAGTAGAATGCTGAAGATTAGATGGGTAGATCACATAACTAATGAGGAGGTATTGAATAGAATTGGAGAGAAGAGAAATTTGTGGCACAACTTGACTAGAAGAAGGGATCGGTTGGTAGGGCATATTCTGAGGCATCAAGGGATCACCAATTTAGTATTGGAGGGCAGCGTGGAGGGTAAAAATTGTAGAGGGAGACCAAGAGATGAATACACTAAGCAGATTCAGAAGGATGTAGGCTACAGTAGGTACTGGGAGATGAAGAAGCTTGCACAGGATAGAGTAGCATGGAGAGTGCATCAAACCAGTCTCTGAACTGAAGACCACAACAACAACAAAACCTCTCATCACGGGCAACGCATTTTTAAGCCGTGTGAACCATTCCTAACATCGAGTACGGCTTAAGCACTCATCACCGTAGGCTTTCTGCATCATCTGGCGTGTCTCTGTAAAGGTTTTCTTGAGTTTTACTCAAAATTTAATGCAGACACGTTGCCGCTCTAACTCTGCCATAGCAGAATTTGCAAACTGTGCGACAGAACGTTCTGCTCAATACAGCACTGAACGATAACTAACAAACATACAACAATGAAACTTCCGGCAGTTACACATTAAGCAAAGTCGTTTGCAGTGATGCCAACCGCATTTCGCTCCAACACACTATTGGCGCGAAATTACGAATGTTCCAAAATTTTGTGAACAGACTTCGTATATAATGTACAAGATCGTTAAGGTGGACGGAGAGAGCAGTAATGGTGTCATTATGGAATCCTGTGGAGAATTCATTGTAATTTTCCAATTGAAGATGATGTGCCATTCTTGCATGATATTATGATGTTTGTTGTGCAGTTTTGGACTACATTTTGATATACAGCTGCGGTGAACAGAAATATTCATCTCAAATAGGCAATTTCGACGTCTTTTGGAAACAATGAGAGCGGACCATCACTCTACATTAGGATCAGTTGTAGGATATCATTCTAGCGGTTGGACTCATAGACTGCAACTTCTGAAGCCAGCCCCGTTAATCAGGAGAGGAATTGCTACCAAGATTAACAGGCGGCTACTGCACTGTACCGAATCATGCATTGCTAGTAACTCTAGGAGTAAGCCCATTAGACTTGGAAATCGGGAAAGGGGAAGCTCTTCATTGGTTGAGGAAAGGCAGTCAGATCGTAGTACGAAGGATACTTGGAACTGAGTACAATACGAAAACATTATTACAAACTCGCAAGTTGCAATCTTCCAAAGGTTTTAATGACGTTAGCCTCAGTTGGGCATTGAAATGTATCAATGGTAACAAGGTGAACATATGTCCAGTGACATAAGTGCCAACACCGTGTTTCTTGAGGAGGCCGAAAGGCACGCGTTTAAACTCACGCAGGCTGGCGTGAGGTCTGAAACAGGATACGTAATGAATGCTATAAAGAAAAGTACGTAGCTGCTGGAATACTTAACTTTAATCCACAATTGGTGTACATCGCTCTTGTACAGATATAATCTCCATTTCAATATACTTGGTGATGGCGCCTTGCTAGGTCGTAGCAAATGACTTAGCTGAAGGCTATGCTAACTATCTTCTCGGCAAATGAGAGCGTATTTGTCAGTGTAGCGTCGCTAGCAAAGTCGGCTGTACAACTGTGGCGAGTGCTAGTAAGTCTCTCGAGACCTGCCGTGTGGCGGCGCTCGGTCTGCAATTACTGACAGTGGCGACACGCGGGTCCGTCGTATACTAGCGGACCGCGGCCGATTTAAAAGGCTACCACCTAGCAAGTGTGGTGTCTGGCGGTGACACCACATCCAGGACTAGGGTTCAGTCCCGGTGGAGGTTAGAGTCCTTCCTCGGGCATGGGCATGTGTGTTTGTCCTTAGGATAATTTAGGTTAAGTAGTGTGTAAGCTTAGGGACAGATGACCTTAGCAGTTAAGTCCCATAAGATTTCACACACATTTTAACATTTTTTGACTAGGGTTCGAACACTGATTATCCGCTTTACGGGAGCTGTCGCCTCTACCCGTCGGCCATCCGAATACACGTCTTATCCAAATTCCCAGCCTGGTACTCACCACTGACTCTCACTCGCGGACCCTAACTCCAGTAAGAGATCGGGATGGCAAGCGTCACCTTACAGGACGATTTTTTCCACCGTGATAAACTCTAGGAATTGATCAATGAGAGGATACAGAAAAAAAGACCTAATGAACTTATGTCCTGAAATGGATGCTTTCAATACTAGAGACCGCTTATTCATGTGACAGATACTGCGGTCTATTAGCGGTGTACCACGAAGCCATAGTTACAGTATGCATGATTTCCTCGTAGAATGTAGCACTGTTCCTTGTAAGTCACAACCTCTTCTGCCATAGTTATTGGTAATGTTGTGTTCGATTCACTTCTCTTGCTGACTCACCTTGTAGTGGATGTGATACACTGTTGTACACAATGGTTCCATATTCAAATCGAGAGTTTGCAAGCATGGTGTTTGCTTATGGAAAGGCAAATGGCGACGGACTGCGGGCAGCAAGGTTGTATCGGGAGACCTATCCCCGCCTACAACAACCGCAACATTCAATGTTTGCAACAGTGTTTCGCCGTTTGTTTGAGGCAGGGTCGTTTCAAGAAGTAGGAAATCATGAAGGACGTACCCGAAATGTTCGGACACCAGACTTGGAGGAAAATGTGATTCACACTGTGGGATGCGACCGCTGTGTCAGTACCAGGCAGTTGGCCTGCCAGTACAGGGTAAGCCAGACGGCCGTGTGGAACATTCTCCATGACAATTGTTACCACCCTTATCACTTATAGCGTGTGCAGGGCTTACTAGCGACAGACTTTTAATGTCGGGAGCAGTTTTGCCACTGGTTTCTTCACCAGGCAACCACAGTTCCGAGATATGTGTCATTCATCCCATTCACAGATAAGGCCACCTTTACGCGAAGTGGTATCTTCAACCTTCATAACAGTTATCTGTGGGATAGGATGAGAATCCCCATGGTAGGATGACAGCGAATCATCAGCATCGGTGCAGCCAGAATGTGTGGGCCAGGATAACTGGCGACTGTATTTTTGGACCAGTCTTCTTTCCACGTCACATAACAGGCCGGAACTATTGGCGTTTCTTGCAGGTGACTTTGCGTCCCCTGTTGGAAGAAGTCCCATTGATGATTCAAAGGGTTATGCGGCTGGTATAAGATGATGCTCCAGCCCACTTCGCCGTTAATGTCCGGACGCATCTCAATCATGTCTTCCCTGGTCAACGGACTGGACGAGGGAGTCCAGTTTCATGGCCTCCTCGTCCATTGGATCTCAACCCGTGAGATTTCTGGTTATGGGGCCATCTCAAAGCTATCGTGTGTGCAGAGCTAATTCCATATGTGGAGACCTAGGAGCAGCGTATTCATGCTGCCTTTGACACCATTCGGGTGCACCCTGGCCAATGTGAACGTGTGAGACAGAACATGCTACGGTGCGTACACGTATGCGTTGAGGCATATGGAAACCATTTTCAGCACATACTGTAACTGTGCCTGCATGATACAGTGCGTATTAGACCGCAGTCTCTGCCACATGAATAAATGGTATCTTGCATGGAAACCATACGTTTCCGGACATAAGTTCATTAAACCTTTTTTTGTTCCGTATCCTCTCATCGATCAGTCCCTAGAGTTTCTACACGATGGAGAAAGTCACCCTGTATATACGAGGCTTGTGAGAAAAGTACCGAGACTAATTTCTTTATCTACCAAATTGTTTACTTTCTTCAAACAATAATATTGTGCGCTTCAAAGTAGTTCCCTTAGGCAGCTATACACCAGTGAAGTCGTAGCAGTGCTGAAAGGCTTCAACTTGTAGGACCTCTAACACGTCGGCCACATTCTTTTGAACGTTCTCCAGAATCCCAAAATGACGTCATTTTAAGACATTTTTTTCAATTTTCGGAAAGGAAAAGAGTTACGAAGGCGGTGATTAGGTGAAAAAAAAAAAGGGGGGGCGGACTGTGGAACAAAAGGAATGCCTCATGAAGTAAAAAATTCGGTGATGTAAGTAGCCGCGTGACTTAGGGCGTTATCGTGATGCAGCATCCACTTGTCCACAATGTCCGATCTCATTAGATTCACCCTTTCCTGAACATTTCAAGCGTATCCTTGTAAAACAGTTGGTTGACAGTTTGTCTTGGTGGAGCAAATACTGTATGCGCGGACCCCGTACTGTGGAAAAAGCAAATCAACATTGATTTGATTTTCGATTTACTCATTCGAACTTTTTCCGGTCGAGGAGACGTCTCAGTATGCCACTTCTCACGTTGCCGCTTTGTCTAAGGATCGTACTCAAAAATACAGGATTCATCACCTGTGATCACACGACCGAGCCATTCGTGGTCATCGGAAATCTTGTCAAGAAGAACACCTTGCTTAGTCGGTGGTCAACAGCATGTACAAATTTTTAAAAATGCGCAACACTGTGCTGTCGGTAAAATTATTATTTTATTTTGCTACCGGTTCGGTTCTGAACCATCATCAACGGCAGGAAAACTATCACAGATGTATCTGCTTTAAAATAAGTTATCACAGGAAACCATAATTGCCAAGGTAATGTAAAATCGAAAATTGTAACAGGTTAAAATTATTTTTGTCTTGTTACAGTTTCCGATCTTATACTATCTTGGCAATTATGGTTTCCTGTGATAACTTATTTTAAAGCATACATGAGTATTGCTACATCTGTGACAATTTTCCTGCCGTTGATGATGGTACAGAAACAAAATAAAATAACATTATTACACACAGCACAGTATTATGCATTTCTTAAAAACCTCTCTACAATATCAACCCACACGTTTCCTCGATTGTCCTTCTGCTCAGTTGTAAGGTTCTTCGGCACCATTTTGCACAAACCTTTCGCATGTGCAAATCTTCGGTCAAAATTTGATGTACGTGGAAGTGTTTACTGCCAATCGTCAGTTTGATCTCACAAGGGCACGCACACGTTCGACGCTTTCCTCGAATTTTTAAGTAGAGGGTTTCCCTGAACGAGGTTCATCTTCAGTGTGGTCTCGGACGTCCAAAAATGATTTGTGTCGTCAAAAGCCTTGCGTTCTTGAAAAGCAATGTTCCCCATAGGCCTGTTTCAAATTTTCAAAGGTCACATTTGTGGATACCCCAAGTTTAACACAAAATTTGATTGCATAACATTGCTCTAAATTCCGCTGTTCCATTTTCGTTACACACAACACAAACACAACTTTACTGATGGCGCTCTCAGAAATCACGTGATGGCTGTACGGATTCTGAAACTCAGACTGAGCATCTGGAAGGGTTGAACTCCCTGGTCTACACAGGTACAACAACACACCGTTGCCAGATGGCCCGCTGTGTTATAAGTCTCATTTCTTTACTCACTTATCTGGAATATACGAGCGTCATTCAATAATTAAAGAGAAAAATTGGTCTGGAAAGAAAAGCGTTTATTTTTACAAAAGAATACTTTTTCTACTTTTCAACATAATCCCCTTGAACATTTATGCTTTTGTTCCATCGGGATACAAGCTTTTTATTCCGGCTGCAAAGAACACTTTATCTCGATGTTTGAACCAATTTCTCATAAACTTTTTCACTTCCTCGTTGTCCTGGAACCTTTTCCCACGTAATGCACCAAACTAATGGAAATCACTAGGTGCTACATCAGGACTGTAAGAGGGACGTGGCAGTACTTCCTAGCCCATTATGTCGATGGTTTCACTGGTTAGTTGACCAATATGAGGACGTGCGTTGTCATGCTGGAGAATCACACCTCTCCTCTGAAATCCACGACGTCTCTCTCTCATCGCTGGCTTCACCTTGTTTAAAAGCAAATCCGAGTAGTATTGGCTGTTCATTGTACGCTGCTCTTCGAGATAATCACGAAAAAAACTTGTCTTACGGCATCCCAAAACACCGTCAACATGACTTTTCCTGCTGATGCTTAGGTTCTGAATTTTTTCTTGACAGGTGAGTTGGTGTGCTTTCACTCCATGCTTTGTCTTTTTGATTCTGGCTCATAATAGTGAACCCAAGTTTCATCACAAGTTAAAATTTTGTTGAGGAAGTGCTCACCTCCTCTTTCATAACGTTCCTTTAGCTCTGTGCACACTCTCAACCTCGTTCCCTTGTGTAGTCACGTCAACTCCTTTGGGACCCATCTTGCACATGTTTTGCGGTACTGCAGCTTGTTACATATAATGTTATGAACTGTACCAGAACTAACTTCACCTTTATCAACTATCATTTCCACAGTCACGCGGCGATCGGCACGAATAATGTCAACAATTCGACTTTCAAGCGAGGGAGTTGAAACTGCAACTGGTCGGCCAAAACGGTGTTCGTCAGTCACTGAGTCGCGACCATTTTTGAACTGCTCTACCCGCTTGTAAAAATTTTCCCGATTCATACAACCTTCACCATAAACTTTAGACATTCTACAGTATATATTCACTGGTCTCGCCCTCAGCAAGCAAAAAACGAATAGCAAAACGTTGTTCAACTAATGTGGACGTTTCAAACGGACTCGCCCTCTTGAAATGTATTTTTGAGGTTATAAAAAAACAATGTTTATACATCAGATGCCGGCCGCTGTGGCCGAGCGGCTCTAGGCCTTTCAGTCCGGAACCGCGCTGTTGCTACGGTCACAGGTTCGGATCCTGCCTTGGGCATGGATGTGTATGATGTCTTTAGGTTAGTTAGGTTTAAATAGATCTAAGTTAGGGGACTGATGACCTCAGATGTTGAGTCCCATAGTGCTCGGAGCCATTTGAACCAAAAAAAAAAAAACAGCTGACCAGGGCTCATGACAGTGGTGCCAACTTAAAGCCATAAATGTACCAAACTTGTCCTACTAACGGTTTTTTCCCCAGACCAATTTGTCTCTTTAATTATTGAATGACCTTCGTACATACTGCACTTGTAGTAAACTGACTGTGACACTTCAGACACAGGCCGAAGACATACGAATTTTTTCACAACATCAGGGAAAAAATAAAATGAGATTTCTTAATCCGTTGAGTGAACTGATACATTATCTGAACGGTCACGGCCCGTATGCTACATATCTGTACAACATCAAAAGACAAATGAATAATGTTCTGCCCTAGGCAGTGTTGGCTCTACAAAACTCACATTGAGGGGCTGTGCGGCCGGCCGCTGTGACCGAGCGGTTCTAGGCGCTATAGTCCGGAACCACGCAGCTGCTACGGTCGCAGGTTCGAATCCTGCCTCGGGTATGGTTGTGTGTGATGTCCTTAGGTTAGTTAGGTTTAAATAGTTCTAAGTTTAGGGGACTGATGACCTCAGATGTTAAGTCCCATAGTATTAAGAGCCATTTGAACCATTTTTGAGCGGCTGAGCGCTCAACGGAGATACAACGGGTAGTGACCGTCAGACTTCAAGGATAATGGATGCCAAAGCAGCATTGAGTATAGCAGTATAATGTCCATCAAGAAGGAAAGAGACAGCCAAGAAACGAGATACATACAGGGTCTCCCAAAAACAACACCGACAATCTTTTATAATGGGCTTCTTCCACCAAAACACAAGGTTCAAATGGCTCTGAGCACTATAGGACTTAACTTCTGAGGTCATCAGTCCCCTAGAACTTAGAACTACTTAAACCTAACCAACCAAAGGACATCACACACATCCGTGCCCGAGGCAGGATCCGAACCTGCGACCGTAGCGGTCGCGCAGCTCCAGACTGTAGCGCCTAGAACCGGTCGGCCACTCCGGCCGGCACCAAAACAAGAAAAGAATATGTAGTGCACCTAGGCTATAAACTGCATACCTTAAGACCTAAGTCCAGTGTTCATCTTCGATGCTATGAAATAAATCTATTCTGCTGCAGATACTTTGCTTTCTACATTCTAGAAGAAGGTGCTATGTACCAAACCAAAATAGAGGCTCAGTCAACAGGAGGGCTAAAATGCATATTTTAAGAGCTATAAGCACTTGTTCATCTTTGCTACGGTGAAACACATCTCTTCTACTGAACAAGTGCTCATACCTCTTAAAGTATGCATTTAAGAGCCGACTTTACTAGACATTTTTTCTTGTTTTGGTCCGTACAACCTCCTCCTAAAATATGGAAAGCAAAGAGCCTAAAGTAGTGTTGTGTACATAGTTCCGCGTAGTCAGCGCGTACACAACTTTCCCAAAAGAGCGCGCCCCGCTGAGCACCACAGCGCAGGCGCAGCGCTCGTCCGTCTCCGCACTAGGAGATGGCGCTGCCATAGAGATGGACCAAATTCTGCTACCGCCAATCCGCCTATTAATATGTAACACAGCCAATGAGATTGCTGCTAACATAGAACCTTTTCTCCTCGCGGATCACACTCACGCAGTGATACCTGAATGCTCGAGGTATTATAACAAGTGTACAGACCTCCGATTAGTCAGTCGTCATTTGTCTGCACCAGTCTGTACCAGTCTGCATTAGTCTGTACCAGTCTATAGTCAAGTTCAGTCTGCGCCTAATATGATTACCGTATTCCTGTACATAGCCATGAAGAGAAATGTATAGACACTTTGTCAAGTATCAGAGATATGTGAAAATAAGATTAACGTACCAAGACCAAAGGAACTTCAGATTGTCAGTTGTAAACAGCATCCAGAATCAAGTTACGTAATGTCTATGATTTTTATTATTTTAATAAATTTGTGTGAAAATTAATCAAGTTCTGTTTATAGTTGATCACCGTCAATCTGCTACTCTAAGCGTGCAAGTGGCATTTCTATCGTCTGACCTAACAACAGAAGATAAACACGCCACGATAAGACAACGAGACATATTGCTGACACTCGCCTACTTCGCTAGAGCGACAAGTCAAATAATCTAATGGTGTGTGTACTGAAGGTCTTACAGTACGCACACCACAAGTAAAGGAGAAGCATTTCATTGTATCGAAGATGAACAAGTTCTCATAGTTCTTAAGGTACGCTTTTTAGAGACCATTTTTACATGAATTTTTTTCTCTTTTTCTGTTTCGAATGATCATCTCTGTCATATCCGTGAATATTGACCATCACTTCTGAAACACCCTGTATATTAATAAAAGTATCTATAAACATGAAACATGTTTACTCTTGTTTTGTTGCAAGGAACCTGTCCCTATAGCCTGTATCTGATTTTTTGTTTTTTGTTCTTTTTTTCTCTTTTCACTGTATATTCTGATGAGATTAAATTTATTGTACTTGACGTCTGGAAGTGGACTCATCAGTCATGGAGCGCTGCAGATATGAAGATATCTTACTCTTCTTAGGAATCACTATATTCTCTGCAATCTGTTAACGTGAACAGTCAATCTTCGCCCCTATTACGTTGCATGCAGCGGAAAATGAAAAGTAGATTGTCTACGAAATTCTTCAATTATCTCTCAGATCTTTCAAGTTAACTTAAAAACGATGTACTTCGTAATAACAAGTTTTCGAGTTCTGCTAATATTATGATACATTTCCATCTGTCGGACACTTTTTCATTTGTCGTGCGCTCGAACAGGAATTTCCCGCGAGGACGGCGGAGCTCTCCGAGACCATTATTCTTCATTGTTGGCTATAGAAAGAAATGTAGGAGTGTGAGGTGGAGGCAAAAGGGATAAATAATCGGGACAAAAATGACGCACAGGGAGAGATGTACGGGTCGCAACCGGGTCACTCCAGAGCGAAAGTTGGGTAAGGAGATCTCGCGCCGGTTATTTCCGATTAGGGGACAATTTATGTGACAGGCGGGGCTCTAAAGGGCCTCATTCGAATATATATGGCTGCCATTAGCAGTTCTCCGAAGGGAATCTTTCCAGCCTGAATTGGGTCTTAATGGAAACGACGGGACACACAGAAAGGAAGAATTAACGGAGCTTCGGTTCGTGTTCGGCCCTACTAGAGAACCGAGTCGGAATCTCTGGGCTACTAAATGGCTGTGAGCAGATCAGTTGTAGGCCGTTAATACGCTGGCGAAGTACTTCTGTGACTTCATTAAATTTTAAGGGATACATTTGCTTCTCGATGGCAGTTTCTTAACGATACAACTGTGGAGAAAGATCTGTCTGTAATGCAGAGGCAAATCGCCAGTGATATCAGCAGTCATTAAACTTATAAAATCTTTAGCGGCATTAATCTCTGTAACGATATATACTCACGGTTTTCCTAAAATGAAACAAACGTTCGATCTTCCACTTTCTAGAACTGTGATAGTACACTTAAGAGCCAAAGGGTAAAGGTACACCTGCCTAATGCTCTGTAGGATCCCCGCGAGCGAGCGAAATGCCGCAACACGGCGTGGCATGGACTCGAGTAATGTCTGAAGTAGTCCTGGAGGGAACGGACACCATGAATCTTTCAGGGCTGTCCATAAATCCGTAAGAGGACGAGTGCGTGGAGATCTCTTCTGAGCAGCACGTTGCAAGGCATCCCAGATATGTTCAATAATGTTCATGTTTAAGGAGTTTGGTAGCCAGCGGAGATGTTTAAACTCAGAATAGTGTTCCTGGACGTGTGGAGTGTCGCATTGTCCTGCTGGAATTGCCCAAGTCGGTCGGAGTGCATAATGGACATGAATGGATGCAAGTGATCAGAGAGGATGCTTACGTACGTGTTACTGCCAGAGTCGTATCTAGACGTATCAGGGGTCCCATATCACTCCAATTGCACGCTCCATACCATTACAGAACCTTCATCAGCTTGAATAGTCATCTGCTGCCATGCAGGATCCATGGATTCATGAGGTTGTCTCCATACCCGTGCACGTCCACCCGCTCGATACAATTTGAAAGGAGACTAGTCCGACCAGGCAACATGTTTCCAGTCATCAACAGTCCAATGTCGGTGTTGATGGGCCCAGGCGAGGCGTGAAACTTCGTGCTGTGAAGTCATCAAGGGTACACGAGTGGGCCTTCGGCTCGGAAAGCCCATATCGGTGATGTTTCGTTGAATGGTTCGTATACTGATACTTGTTGATGGCCCAGCATTATCTGCAGAAGTTTGCGGAAGGATTGCACTTCTGTCACGTTGAGCGATTCTCTTCAGTTGTCGTTTGTCCCGTTCTTGCAGGATATTTTTCCCGCCTTAGCGATGTCGGAGATTTGATGTTTTACCGGATTCCTGATATTTACGGTACGCTCGTGAAATGGACGTACGGAAAAATCCCCACTTCGTCGCTACCTCGGAGATGCTGTGTCCCATCGATCGTGCGCCGACTGTAACTCCACGTTGAAACTCAGTAACTGACCTAACAACGCCGCCAGACACTTGTCGTCTTATAAAGGCGTTGCCGACCGCAGCGCCGTATTCTGCCTGTTTACGTATCTCTGTATTTGAATACGCATGCCTATACCCGAGTCTTTGGCGGTCCAATGTACAAGCAAAAACGTTTCAGCAAACATGAGAACCAATTCCGAAAATTTTGTTACGAGACGCTACGTTCTCCAGTAAGAACTATTGTTCCAGTTATTACAAACGTATTTCGAATTTAAATTTTTTGGTTTAGTCTCAATCTACGAAGGACGTTTAGTAAAAACGGGCAATGCAATAAATTTTTATTTCTCGGCCAATTTCGGTTGTAAAAATGCAGAATTTCTAGTGAGACATCGTAGAATACTCACTCTTCAGTCGTTAAAGTTTCATGAAGTTCCTATTGTTAGCGGCGCTGTACGTAGACTCCAAAATGGCGTCTGTAACGGGCGTGCTTTCCAAGAAGGTAGCTGTCATTGAGTTTCTTTTTGCGGAAAAATACAGCTACTCATAGGCGCTTGTAGATTGTCTACGAAGACCTGGCAGTGAGCAGAAGCACGGTGAGTTGCTGGGCGAGGCATCTGACATAATCTGCAATGAGGTCGCGCAAACCTGTCCTACCTCCCACGTGGCTGCCGGCCGCACACAGTTGTAACTCCTGCAGTGTTGGAACGTGCGGACACTCTCATTCGAGCTAATGGACGAATCACAATAAAACATCCCGCTGCTAAACTGGACGTTTCTGTTGGCAGTGCTGACACACGCGTCTACCAGTTGGGGTACTCAAAGGTGTATTCGCCCTGGGTTCCTCGCAGCATAACACAAGACTAGAGCAACGAAGAACCACCTGTCACAGTTGCTTGCGCGTTACATAGCTGATCGTGACAATTTTTCGTCGAACATCGTCACAAGCGGTTAAACATGAGTTCATCACCTGGAACCGGATAGAAAACTGCAGTTCATGGAGTGTCGCCACAGCACATCTGATTGTTTTGATTTATTGATTGATTGATTTTAACAGGGAAGCTAAAACACCTTAGGTCTGACCCGCCACTGCCCGCACCGAAACTAGGTTTATTGTGCGGTATCGCTCCCTGGATATCTAGTAAAGCCAACCAGTGCCCTTAAATAGTGCAAGGAGTCTCTCTATCAGTTTTTTGTTAAACACAATTTCTTCAGATCTAGCTGTCCCGAGGATTCTATATCTTTTACTCTCCAATGACGTGCACTCGAAGATTAGGTGTAATGCAGTTTCTTCACCCTCACCACAGATCCTACATTTAGGGTCCTCTTCCGTTATACCCATTGTGTGTTGGTGTTTTTTGAAATTCCTGTGGTCGGTCATCAGTCCAGTCATCTCTTTCCTGTTCAATCCCAGGATTACAGAGCTTCTTCTAAAACATGGCTTGGGCATTATTACCTTACCATGTTTTTGTTTATGGACCTTGGTCCAATATCCTATGTGCTGTTTCCTAAGCCAGTCCCGTAGTTCTAATTTGATCATAGCCTTGGTTATTGCCAGGACAGGTTCCGGTCCAATAAATGGAGTTGTTGCCCCCATCCTAGCCAATCTATCGGCTTGCTCACTGCCACAGACCCCTGAGTAGCCAGAGACCCACACCAGGTTTACCCTATTGCTTCCCCCTAGCTCCACCAGAGCCTTGTGGCAATCTGCAACAATCGTAGATCTTGTTGCAGGAGCTGCCAATGATTTCAGGGCTGCCTGGCTCTCTAAATAGATGTAGATTCTACGGCAATTGTAGCACCTATGCATATTCTCCTCCACACATGCCCTGATTGCAGTAATTTCAGCTTGGAATACATAGGCCAGTTTTCCTAGAGAGATAATGCTCTCCAGTCTTGGCTGAACCCCGTACAGCCCTGCCCCAACGCCTTGGTCTGTTTTCGACCCATCGGTGAACCAAACGATGTCCCCCGTACACTGTCGAACTGTTTTTTCCCCACTGCTCCCTACTTCCTAATACAGCACATCTACTCTGAAGAAAAAGTTCAGAGAAGCACCCTCAGCGGGTATAATCATGGCGACTGTCTTCCTGGGCTCTAAATTGGTTATCCTGTTTTTTGACCTCCCTCATAATGAAACGATAAACTCTGAAGTGTATTGTGATACCGTCAGGGAAAGGTAAAAACGACTGCAGGCTAATCGTCGCCACAAAAACGCGAACGAACTTCTTCTCCATGTCAACGCAAGCCTCACATAAGTCAGGGCACCCGAGAGGAGCTCACACAATTTCATCGGAATGTCTTCCTCGTCCACACTACAGCCCGTGTCCAGCATCTCCCGACTTCCAACTGTTTGGCCCATTGAAGGTTTCGCTCCGTGGGAAGCAGTACGTTGGTGGAAGTTATTCCTGCAGCAAGACGCTGGTCAGACGTAGACCAGTAGAGTGGTACCATGCGCGCATACAGCTCCTCCCAGTAACATGGATAAGGCCGTCGCATTGAACGATGTTGAAAAACAGGATTATGTAGCCAAAAGAATGGGGAATACACTACTAGCCATTAAAATTGCTAACCATGAAGAAATGATGATGATAAACGGGTATTCATTGGACAAATATATTATACTAGACCAGACATGTGATTACATTTTCACGCAGTTTGGGTGCATAGATCCTGAGAAATCAGTACCCAGAACAACCACCTCTGGCCGTAATAACGGCCTTGATACGCCTGGACATTGAGTCAAACAGAACTTGGATGGCGTGTACAGGTACAGCTGCCCATGTAGCTTCAACACGATACCACAGTTCATCAAGAGTAGTGACTGGCGTATTGTGACGAGCCAGTTGCTCGGCCACCATTGACCAGACGTTTTCAATTGGTGAGAGATCTGGAGAATGTGCTGACCAGGGCAGCAGTCGAACATTTTCTGTATCCAGAAAGGCAGGTACAGAACCTGCAACACGCGGTCGTGCATTATCCTGCTAAAATGTAGGGTTTCGCAGGGATCGGACGAAGGATAGAGCGACGGGTCGTAACACATCTGAAATGTAACGTCCACTGTTCAGAGTGCCGTCAATGCGAACAAGAGGTGACCGAGACGTGTAACCAATGGCACCCCATACCATCACGCCGGGTGATACGCCAGTATGGCGATGACGAATACACGCTTCCAATGTGCGTTCACCGCGATGTCGCCAAACACGGATGCGACCATCATGATGCTGTAAACAGAACCTAGATTGATCCGAAAAAATGACGTTTTGCCATTCGTGCACCCAGGTTCGTCGTTGAGTACACCATCGCAGGCGCTCCTGTCTGTCATGCAGCGTCAAGGGTAATCGCAGCCACGGTCTCCTAGCTGATAGTCCATGCTGGTGCAAACGTCGCCGAACTGTTCGTGCAGATGGCTGTTGTATTGCAAACGTCCCCATCTGTTGACTCAGGGATCGAGATGTGGCTGCACGATCCGTTACAGCCATGCGGATAAGATGCGTGGCATCTCGACTGCTAGTGACGCGAGGCCGTATAACCCTCCTGAACCCACCGATTCCATATTCTGCTAACAGTCATTGGATGTCGACCAACGTGAGCAGCAATGTCGGGATACGATATAACCGCAATGGCGATACGCTACAATCCGACCTTTATCAAAGTCGGAAACGTGTTGGTACGCATTTCTCCTCCTTACACGAGACATCACAGCAATGTTTCACCAGGCAACGAGAAATCGGTTGGAAACTATCCTCTGTCAGCACGTTGTAGGTGTCGGCACCGGCGCCGAACTTGTGTGGATGCTCTGAAAAGCTAATCATTTGCATATCACAGCATATTCTTCCTGTCGGTTAGATTTCGCGTCTGCAGCACGTCATCTTCGTGGTGTAGCAATTTTAATGGTTAGTAGTGTAATATGTCGTATCAGAATCCTGGATAAAATGAAACCGCTTACAGAGAAAGAATGTGTTGCATTACTTATCGAACGGCCCTCGTAATTGGACTACTTGAACAAGAAATACTACAGCAGGCTTCCCCGGCGATCTGTTTACTTCTTGAGGTGTCAGGTATCTTGGCTGATACGAATGTCGTTCGCGCAAAATATTTCGACAATGGTTCTTGTTATCTTCATCAGGAGCTACGTGACATTGCTAGTGGAGTGGAACGGTCCCAATATTTATAGCTACTGCGCTCCCCTCGGCCGGTCCCAGACTCTCCGTCTGCGGTCTGTTCCGACAACAGACGTCCAGAGACGTTGCATCCTCCGCACGGTGCGCCTCGCCACAACCTGGAGTCCTGTTCTAGGTACGGTGCACCTGGTGCTTCGTCAGAAGTTCGCTCCCCATGTTCACATTCTCAGTTTTTAGTTTCGTTGAGTTCTGGTGCTACTGCCGTATCATTGCGGCAACTCCAGAGTAGGATAGCAGCCTTTGCTGGGCTGCTATCCATCGTCACGATTCATGGGATCCTCTGCAGTCTTCATCTCCGTTGACTCTCTTAGAGTCCCAGAACCATAGATCATGTTATGATTAAGTTCGAGACAGTGCTCGGCAGTGGCTGATTCACTTGCCTGTCTCAGCGGGGGTGCTTCTGATGATCTTGGCATCTGGTGTCCACTGCCCTAGTCGTTTTTCACAATCGACCTCATGCAACGTTGGCAAGGTATATAATAAATTCCTGGTTTTCTACGTCTAAATCTACTTGATTACTCTGCTAGTCACAATAAAGTGCCTGGTAGAGGGTTCAATGAACCACCTTCAAGCTGTCTCTCTACCGTTCCACTCTCGAACGGCGCGCGGGAAAAACGAGCACTTAAATTTTTCGATGCGAGCCCTGATTTCTCTTATTTTATCGTGATGATCATTTCTCCCTATGTAGGTGGGTGCCAACAGAATGTTGTCGCAATCGGAGGAGAAAACTGGTGATTGAAATTTCATGAGAAGATCCTGTCGCAACGAAAAACGCCTTTGTTTTAATGATTGCCACTCCAATTCACGTATCATGTCTGTGACACTATCTCCCCTATTTCACGATAATACAAAACGAGCTGCCCTTCTTTGTACTTTTTCGATGTCATCCTCCATTTCCGCCACGCGGGATTATCCGAGCGGTCTTAGGCGCTGCAGTCATGGACTGTGCGGCTGACCCGGCGGAGGTTCGAGTCCTCCCTCGGGCATGGGTGTGTGTTTGTCCTTAGGATAATTTAGGTTAAGTTGTGTGTAAGCTTAGGGACTGATGACCTTAGCAGTTAAGTCCCATAAGATTTCACACACATTCATTCATTCCGTCAGTACCACCTGATGCGGATCCCACACCGCACAGCAATACTCCAGAATAGGGCGGACAAGCGTGGTGTAAGCAGTCGCTTTAGTAGACTTGTTGCACCTCTAAGTGTTCTGCCAATGAATCGCAGTCTTTGGTTTGCTCTACCCGCAATATTATCTATGTGATCGTTCCAGTTTAGATTATTTGTAATTGTAATCCCTAAGTATTTAGCTGAATTTACAGCCTTCAGATTTGAGTGACTTTTCGCGTAATCGAAATTTAGCTAATTTCTTTTACTACTCATGTGAATAACTTCACACTTTTCTTTATCCAGGGTCAATTGACACTTTTCGCACCATAAAGATATCTTATCTAAATCATTTTGCAATTCGTTTTGATCATCTGATGACTTTACAAGACGATAAATAACAGAATCATCTGCAAACAATCTAAGACGGCAACTCAGATTGTCTCCTATATCGTTAATAGAGATCAGGAACAATAGAGGGCCTATAACACCTCCTTGGGGAACGCCTGATATTATTTCTGTTTTACTCGATGACTTTCCGTCTATTACTACGGAATGTGACCTTTCTGACCGGAAATCACAAATCCAGTCGCACAACTGAGGCGATACTCCGTAGGCACGCGGTTTGGTTAGAAGACGCTTGTAAGGGACGGTGTCGAAAGCCTTCTGGAAATCTGAAAATATGGAATCAATTTGACTTCCCCTGTCGATAGCGCTTATTACTTCATGAGTGTAAAGAGCTAGTTGTGTGTAAGCCAAAGTCATCTTCTACATTTCCCAGTACTCCTCTTATTTTCGTAGGGGGAGGGGCCAGAATAGGCACCTGATGTTATGCTTCTTGAGAACTTACATGTACATCTACATACACATGATTGCTCTGCAATTCACACTTAAGTGGGTGGCAGAGAGTCCATCGAACCACCTTTTTACTTCTTCTATCGTTCCACGAGCGAACAGTGCGCGTGAAAAACGAACTCTTAAACCTTTCCGTCCGTGCTCTGCTTCCTCGAATTTTATTATCATGATCCTTTCCCCCTATGCAGATGCGCGCCAACGAAACATTTTGACCCTGCAAGGAGGAAGCTGGTGACAGAAATTTCATGAGAAGGGTCAGCTGCAGCGGAAAGCACCTTTGCTTTAATAACTGCTACCTCAATTCGTATATCATATCCATGACACTGTCTCCCCCACTTCGCGCTAGTACAAAACGATCTCCCCTTCTTTGGACTTTTTCCGTCAGTCCTATCTGATACGGATCCCACACTGCACAGAAATACTCCAGATAAGAGCGGGCAAGCGTAGTGTACGGGGTCTCTCTAGTAAACCTGTCACATTTTGTAATTGTTCAGCCAATAAATCGCAGTCTTTGGTTTGCTTTCCCCACGACGTTATCTGTCCTGTTATCTTGGCAGAAATATATAGAGCAGGTAAGCCACAGTCTTCGCTACACCTTGCTCTTATTCTATATCGTGTGGCAGAGTGGCTGCTCGAATTTCTGATAACAAATTATCTTGGTCTGACAAGGAGGAGGAAATTAGTACAATGAAGGTTTTCAAGACCGTATGTTTCATCTACCGAGAATTCCTCCGGGTTGTATGGCCGTGGTCCAGGAATAGATAAGTTCCACGGACCGCAGCCATACAACCCAGAAGAATTCTCGGCAGAAAAGACTAGTGTTTAACGTCCCGTCGACAACAAGGTCATTAGAGACGAGCACAAGCTCGGATTAGGGAAAGATGGGGAAGGAAATCAGCCGTGCCCTTTCAAAGGAACCATCCCGGCATTTTCCTGAAGTGATCTAGGGGAAATCACGGAAAACCTAAATCATGATGGCCGGTCGCGGGATTGAACCGTCGTCCTCCCGAATGCGAGACCAGTATGCTGACTACTACGCTACCTCGCTCGGTGGTCTGACAAGGTGTGTGCCCTATAGACCAATATCTTTAGAACATTCTTCTGCCCTGAGCGATGACAGCTGCTAGCTTGCAGGTATAAATCAGTATGTGCTCATCTGCGATGCACACCATGGCCAAACGACCCATCTGCTTTCCTTATGATCATCGCGTCCAGAAATGGCATCTCACCATCTTTCTCCATTTCCATGATTAACTTCATATTTGAGTGGCGCGAGTTAAACGTTCGAAATCCTCATTGATCCTGTCCCTGCCATGAGGCCAGGTCACAAAGGTATCATCCGCATAGTTAAAGAAGCATTTGACTTTGTGTCTAGCCATCTCCAATGCTTCCCCCTCAAATTTCACCATGAACAGAGTGGCAATCGCTGTAGGCGGAAGGCTATTCGTGGCTACTCCAGTTGTCTACTCGTAATATTGGCTCCCCTTCAGAAAATATCTTCAGGTCAAATTTCTCTGCAGTCAGTTCAAAAATGGCTCTGAGCACTATGGGACTTAACATCTTAGGTCATCAGTCCCCTAGAACTACTTAAACCTAACTAACCTAAGGACATCACACACATCCATGCCTGAGGCAGGATTCGAACCTGCGACCGTAGCAGTCCCGCGGTTCCGGACTGCAGCGCCTAGAACCGCACGGCCATCGCGGCCGGCGCAGTCAGTTCCAGCGCGTCTTCCAATGGTATCTTGGTAAATAGAGAGATCATATCGTTTCACGGGATCTGATATAATGTTCAGTGACTTACGAATTGTTTCAGACACCCCAGAATTATGTCGTAAGTTCTGACGAAACTGTACTATTCCCTACCACAGTTCTTCAACCGTATCAAGAGGAGTCCCGTACGTTGCGCTTCTGCAGCGATATCAGACAAAAAAAAATCCACATGAACAAGGTCAGGACAGCTTGATGGCCAAGGTCTAGACCCTGGTCGTCTTATCCATTTTTAACCACGCTCGCTCTTCAGACCTCGTCTTATTTAAGCACAAAATTTTTGAGGTGGTTCTTTCCCTGTTTACAGGCCAGGGATGAAATTTCAGCCCAGTTAGATGGGAAGTTAATCGAAAAGTCTACCTTTTAAATATATTTGTACTACCACGCGGCTGCTACGGTCGTAGTTCGAATCCTGCCTCGGACATGGATATGTGTGATGTCCTTAGGTTAGTTCGGTGTAAGTAGTTCTAAGTTCTAGGGGACTGATGACGTCAGATGTTAAGTCCCATAGTGCTTAGAGCCATCTGAACTAAAAGGGTACAATATTTCATACTGAAGTCAATGGCCGCTCGTAACCACACATCTAGCAAATAGCCTGTTAGCAGACTCGTATTTAATGGCACTTTTTTGCTTGTACGATGACGGCCAAAGTTCTAGCTGCAATAAATAATTAATTTCGCGATACAATTTGTCTAGGTAACATATTTAAGTAATTAATGTTGAAGATCACAGGGTAATGTAAGCACGAGGAAATCCATTGCAAATGTGAAATGGTGGTACACTAATAACAGGTGCTGAATGCAAGCACGCAAACGTGCATACATTGTGAATTACCTGATGCCAGTTTGTGAGATGGAGTTCCATGTATGCTGTACCTGCTCTGTCAATACAAGGGTGGTTAATGCAGTTTGTAGAACACGCTGGAGTTGTCATCCGATAATCTCCCACACTTGTTCCTATGGAGATAGATTTGGTGGTCGAGCTGGCCAAGGCAACACGTCGACACCCTGCATAGCATGTCGAGTTACAACAGCGTTATGTGGGCGTGGGTAATCTTGTTGGAAAACACCCCCTGGGACACAATCCATGAATGGCAGCACAAAAGGTCGATTCAGCAGACTGACGTACAAATCTGTAATCAGGATGCGTGCGGTAACCACGAAAATGCTCCTGCTCTCATACCTGTGTTAGGCGATTAACTAACTTTTAATAGTTGTAAAATGCAAATAATATTCTGTAAGGATATGAAACACACAACAGACTAAAACTGAATGACCAAGCAAAGCAGAAAACAAAAAGAAGTCGTCAGTCCCCATTTTCTTTCTTACATTTTCATTTATGTGTCTTTCCCTACCAATGCTACCAGTACTACCATGATCCTACCATTTACTACATCGTTTACGTACTGTAACACAACTAACGAACCGTAGTTTTGGTAAAGCGCAACTCTAGAAACTACTGTGAAATACCTGACGCGATACAAACTGGAACGACTGCATAAAAGAAACAGTAGAAAAAGCAGATGCCAGGCTGAGGTTCAGTCGAAGAATCTTAAGGAAATGCAATTCATCCGCGGAACACGCAGCTTACAAAAAACCTGTGTTTGATCGATTCTTGAGTATTGATGATGTGTCTGTCAGCCTTACCAGGCACTTAAATGTGATTTGCAGAGTATCCATGTAGATGTAGATGTAGAAGATATCGAAAAGAACAGACGAAGAGCGGCGCGTTTCGCCACGGGATCGTTTACTCGGCGCGAGAGCCTTACGGAGGTGCCCAACACAGTCAAGTGGCAACTGCTGCAAGACATGCTTTGTGCTCACAGAAAAGTCGCTGTCGAAATTTTGGTAGCGTATACTGACAATGAGTCTGGCAACATATTACTCCCTCGCACATACGTCTCACAAAATGAGCACGAAGAGAAAAATCGGAGGCATTGGAGCTACCCAGATAGCCGAGCGCGTCAAGGCGCACGCCGCCGAGATATAGGGTGGCGCCCCTGCTGCGAATCGAATTCGCCTCGCAGATTAACGACGGACTCTTGTCTACAGGCCATCGTGGATGTGGCTTTTAGGCGGTTTCCCACATCCTCCTAGGTAAATACCGCCTCAGATTCACGATGCACAAATACTTCCTAAATTCGAAGTCAATCTGACCACGCGATTACACTAGACGCAGAAAGGTGTGCACGGATACCTCCCCCGAGATGGGACGGCGGACAAGGGGTTGTGATGATGATGATGATGATGATGACGATGATGATGATGTTTGGTTTGTGGGGCGCTCAACTGCGCGGTCATCAGCGCCCGTACAAAGTACTAATTTTTTCGCAGTCCAGTCTAGCCATTGTCACGAATGATGATGATGATGATGGTGATGAAATGATGTGGACAACACAAACACCCGAGTTCCCGCGCAGAGAAAATCCCCAACTCGGCCGGGAATCGAACCCGGGACCCCGGGACCCAGAAATGGGAGGGGGGGAGGGGTTGCAGGCAATAATAATGTCTTTTTGAGTGGCGACCCCATCGTAATAATAGGCATTATATGTATTGCGGCGAGGCGGGTTGTTCTCTCTCTATCCTTTGAGCATTTAGTCCACCTACATGAATAGGTTTTGAATGGGTTTCAGCTTGTCTGCCCCTTCACTCTGCGGTGGTAGATACTGGCTTAGACGACAAAAGCAGCGTTGACAAATATTCGACTAAATACCTACCACGCAAATGCCGCATTTCTCAGTCAATGGACAGTCGCTGAAAGTTACACTAACGAGGCTTCGGGATTCTTGCACGAGTCGTTTGTGAAAAAATGTCAAAAATTTCCTTTTAGTTGGTTTATTGTCATTAAAACAAGGAAAATGGCTATCAAGTCCGTATTTAATATCCCGACATCAATTATACAATTTTACTGATTGTCTCTGTTACAAGTTCACACCCGAAAGCAGCCAGAAGGTACTTAGTCCGACCCGATATTTTGAACGTCCTAAACAGTCACTGATCCACTGCCTCTTGCAAGTTAACACATTCAGTCTTCAGTAGGCTTCTTGTAAAGAAGTGCTCGCCATAATGTACCGTTATCTACACGAAACACGACACGAGGCTCACACTTTCACAAAACAATCAATACTGTAGTCGCTTTCCGTCCGCTACACGTAAACCAATCAAACGTGCGAATTTCTTCATTTTGGTACAAATTTGATCAGAGCGGTTTAACATAGGTGTTTACCAGCAGACGGCTCGTGAGTGACTATCTCGATTTATAGATCTGAGGCATAAAGGCCTGTTCAAAAGAGCGGGAAACACTGAATTCCTATTGGCTAGTATTTTAAGCAGCCAATCAGATCATCTCAAGCACTTCTGTACTCGCCAATCAGATTACCACAAGCAATTTAAGCTAGAAATCTCATAATTCGAAACTAACTAAAATTTAATGACAATTAAATACGATTTCTTGCCACACAATAAAACACAAATAAATTTAATAATCAACACCCCTTCTGGCTTTCTTTTACCAAACCAAGCTCACTCAGATATGCGTCACAAATTGCTCCTATTGCTCAAATGGCTCTAAGCACTATGGGACTTAACATCTGAGGTCATCAGTCCCCTAAACGTAGAACTGCTTAAACTTAACTAACCTAAGGACATCACACACATCCATGCCCGAGGCAGGATTCGAACCTGCGACCGTAGCAGCAGCACGGTTCCCGACTGAAGCGCCTCGAACCGCTCGACCACAGCGGCCGGCTCCCTATTGCACAACAACCGTCTCGGACATATACAGTTTTAATAAAATATGACGTTCTCACTTTACGTGTGCCCTCCATTCACTCATTCTCTCAGTTTCTCAAAAATACACAAACAAAACAGGATGGAATAATAATTTTCGAAAGTAGTTTTAATTACGTCACAAATCTGTGGCATTGAAAATAAAGAAAATTCCAGAAAATTAGATTGTATGAACCTATGCTCTTGGTCGTAGTTTCAACTGATACTATAGGATTCACAATTCCACAACGATTATTATGTGTTTTAGGTAAAAATTTATACCTCCGAAAGGGTTGAAGCTATCGATTTGGAATTTTAACGGTATGGTTGTGTTATCGATAGAATTTTGTATACAAAGTATAAAACACGTCGATTAATATTTAATAGTACTTCTTCAAATCCATAGCGAGTAATGTTACTTAGCGTTAAGCAAGTCCACGGCTCGCTGGGCCCAGTATCCAGCGTCAGCTGCGCCTGCGCAAGAATCAAAATCTGCTCTCCTTCCGGCTCCAAGACAAGCTACGCTTTCAATGCAACACGACAACTCGTAATAATTTGCTGCGTTAGAACATGTTGGTTCATTCTTCCCGAAACTGAAACAGAAGCGCACAAGTTCCGATACGGCGTCGGCTGCATAAAAGGCATCGATGGTTTACCAACAGTCGCTCTTCACATACACACACACACACACACACACACACACACACACACACACACACACACACCATTCACGAATGGAACAGGGAAGCATGCTGAGTATAGATGTATCAACACGTCCCACTTAGCATGCACTATTTACGAGGGTCAATCCAAAAGAAATGCCCACTATTTTTCTTAAATCCATCTTTTATACTACATGTTTGAAAGCTTTACAGTGTGTAGATACATCCTTTAGGAACAATATTTGCATTACTCCACATAATTTCCATCCCTCTCAACTGCCTTGCGCCATCTTGGCTCCAGCGCCTGTATATCCGCACGGTAAAATACTGGACCAACCTGTTGGAGCCACTGTTTGGCAGCGTGCACAAGGGAGTCATCATCTTCAAACCTCGTTCCACGAAGAGAGACTTTCAGTTTCCCAAAGAGAAGATAATCATATGGAGCCAGGTCAGGACTGTAAGGCGGGTGTTTCAGTGTTGTCCATCCGAGTTTCGTGATCGCTTCCATGGTTTTTTGACTGACATGTGGCCGTGCATTGTCGTATAAGAGCAAAACATCCTGCTTTTGCCGTTGTGGTCGAACACGACTCAGTCGAGCTTGAAGTTTCTTCAGTGTCGTCACATATGCATCAGAATTTATGGTGTTTCCACTTGGCATGATGTCCACAAGCAAGAGTCCTACGGAATCGAAAAACACCGTAGCCATAACTGTTCCAGCAAAAGGTGTGGTTTTGAATTATTTTTTTCTTGGGTGAATTTGCATGATGCCACTCCATTGATTTCCTCTTCGTCTCAGGTGAAAAATGATGGAGCCATGTTTCATCACCTGTCACAATTCTTCCAAGCAACTCATCTCCACCACTTTCGTACTGTTCCAAAATTTCGCTGCATTCCGTTTTTCTTGTTTCTTTGTGAGCCACTGTGAACTTCCTGGGAACCCACCTGGCACAAACCTTTTTTAACGCCAACACTTTCAGTATTCTGCAAACACTTCCTTCCCCTATCGCAACTTAGCGTGACAATTCGTTCACTGTGATGCGTCTGTCAGCAGTCACCAATTCGTTAACTCTCTGCACATTGTCTGGAGTGTGTGCAGTAAGAGGCCTGCTGCTGCGAGGACAATCCTCAATATTGCCGTATCCTCTTTCATCACGTAACCTGCTTGCCCACCGACTAACTGTACTGCGATCGACAGCAGCATCTCTATACATCTTTTTCAACCTCTTGTGGATGTTTCCCACTGTCTCGTTTTCACAGCACAGGAATTCTATGCGAGCACGTTGCTTCTGACGAACGTCAAGTGTGGCAGCCATCTCGAAGACATGCTGTGACGGCGATACTCACACGTTGAACTAAGTTTGAAAACAAGCAGGAAGGATGTATCTATACACTGTAAAACTTTCACACATGCAGAATGAAAACTGTATTTTTACAAAATAGTGTGCATTTCTTTTGGAGTGACCCTCGTATGTGCCATTTTCGTTCCAATCAGTTGGTAACGCTCACTATTGCTCAGTTTTCACCTAGAGGCTTTGCAGTTACCGCCGACTGACGCATCTTCGTCACTAAAACTTATTACAGATACGAGGAAAGATCTTGAGAGACGCTCGTCACATTACGTACAGTATTCAGTCGCCGAGACGTGCCCAATTGATCGTCAATTGGACGAGTAACTGAAATTTTGAGGAAAGTAGTCCAGTTGCTGCTGACAGGACATCAAAGCGACGTTCCGACAAATCTGCTGAACATGTTGCCTCAGTAAACCTGAGTGTAACTCAGAGAGATCGGACCTGCTTTCGTCTTCAATAAGAATAACTGGTGGGACGTCTCCTGTAACCACCACTCGGTCTACAGGCCACAAGTGGCCCATCGGGACCATCCGACCGCCGTGTCATCCTCACAGGAGGATGCGGATAGGAGGGGCGTGGGGTCAGCACACCGCTCTCCCGGTCGTTATAATGGTATTGTGGACCGAAGCCGCTACTATTCGGTCGAGTAGCTCCTCAATTGGCATCATGCGGCTCAGTGCACCACGAAAAATGGCAACAACGCATGGCGGCCTTTGTGGTCACCCATCCAAGTGCCGATCACGCCCGACAGCGCTTAACTTCGGTGATATCACGGGAACCGTTGTATCCACTGCGGCAAGTCCGTTGCCGTGAGTCTCCTGTTAAGTCCTACAAAATTTAAACTAAACGTATACCAGATCAGTAAATGTGAAATGTAAAGAAAGAACAAAACTGAGTGTATTTCTGTCTATAAAAACCGCAGCTTATACGACGGATAATTAAACGCCGCAACTCGTTAATATGATATTTTTGTGTTAAAAATATTAATGAAATATGTATCATAGGATCAAAGAACAATTATACAAATGAAAGACATTCTTTGTGAGCAAGGTAATTCTATCTCATTAATGTCGAAAAGACTCTGTTCAAAGATTTAATGCTAGTTTCACCTCTGCTGTTGAAGAATTAAATTGCTTAGCTGTTCTGACGCACTAAGCATTTGATGTATGTATTTTCTGTTACAATATATGGTAAAAAGTGAATTTATCCTGTTCTTATTAAAACCTCTCCCTGCCTGTGGAAAACTTAAGTAAAAATAATTATTTAAAGTGAATTTTGCAGAAGATCGCCCTTCTGGCTTTCTTTTGTTGTAATGGCGCACAGGCGGCCATTACACAGAATTTAATTAAAATATTAAATATTGGGCTTCACCCTCAAGTCAGCATAATAAATACTTCGAATATTGATAATAATTTTCAAGCATTAGTATTTGCAAAGTTCATTTTATCATAATCTTTACGGAAATACATAGATAAATTTAACCACTGTAGGCAACATGGCTTAGGCTTCTCTTCGCAGCAGTTAATTTATTGGGCAATAACAGTAATAGTTTCATGCTACTTATGATTATCATTGAGCTAGCCGTGAGTCTGGATGACGTAGTTAAACCACTGCAACTGAAACTGTACCCATTTTTCCTAACATTTTTGCCTGCGAATCAACTTCGTCGGCGTATATGTAAGCCGTAATTATGGACGTACAGAATACATGCGACGCTAACAATGTATAGTCCGCAGCTCGTGGTCGTGCGGTAGCGTTCTCGCTTCCCGCGCCCGGGTTCCCAGGTTCGATTCCCGGCGGGGTCAGGGATTTTCTCTGCCTCGTGATGACTGGGTGTTGTGTGATGTAGTTAGGTTTAAGTAGTTCTAAGTTCTACGGGACTGATGACCATAGATGTTAAGTCCCATAGTGCTCAGAACCATTTGAACTTTTGAACTTTGAACAATGTATTACATATACGAGGCCTGTTCAGAAAGTAAGCTCCGATTGATTGCCAAATTGAAACCACAGTGAACATCAGAAATGTTTTACTTGTAACAATTAGCTACACCTTTCAGCTACTTCTCTACGTAGTCGCCGTTCTGACTTAGACTTTTGTCATAGCGTTGTACCAACTTTTCAATAGCCTCATCATAGAAGGCAGCCGCCAGTGCTTTCCGCCAATTCCCCACGCTGGCCTAGACCTCGTTGTCTGTGTCAAAATGTTGTCTTCAAAGACAGCGGTTCATGTGACCAGAGATGAAACTCAGGGGGAGACAATTGCGGACTGTATTGTGGGTAATCTCACATTTCCATTTGAAAACGATGCAGGAGCATCTTCATTGCCCCTGCAGAATGCGGCTGAGAATTGTCTTGAAGAAGAAACAGCACGACAGTTATGTAATGTTAGCTGCATAGCTTCAGGCGAAATTTCTCACCAGGCCCTCGTACTTGGCGGCAGACACTATTTTCTAGACATCTTTACGCACTCACTGCGAGCTCAGAAATGAGAAGAGCGACGTGATGCTAACTGGGGTTATACTAGAGACACTACCCAACACAGCTGTGCAAAGCTTTATCGGATTTTCATAGTCGTTTCCATTTCGCGACCGATCGGAGCTTACTTTCTGAACGCCCCTCGTACTTTACCTGTTTCCAAACAATCCCGACCACGTCTTACATTAAAATCAAAACACTTTAGTATCAAATAAGAGAGAGAGAGAGACGATGTACTGGACATTCGAGTAGCACCTTAATCTAAGCAAGTCTTAATCTCTCCCAACAATGTTGCCATACGACCATTTTCAACAGCTTGAATTCGCCGACCAGGTATTGGAAAACCAGAATGTGGTTGACAACGATGAATGATGTCTTTGGAGTTGAATCGCATTTCTAAACGGGCAGCTGCTTCAACAAAAATAACTGTGGTATTTGGAGCGACAAGAATCCACGCATAACTCTTTAACAGCCGATGCGTGCAAATGAGAAATTCTTTGCTGCGGATTTTGGGCGGGCGCGGTGACTGGACGCTACCTTTTTACATCAACGTAGTTAGTCGACTGAATGCCTTACTACATCAGGGTGAGTGAGTTTCTTTTACCCAAATTAGAAGGGGTGGACCTCGAAATCAAGCGTTTCCAGAGGGGTAGCCCAACACGTCATATCGCGTTGTTCCAGGGGAAAATCCTGTGTGTCATCCCATTCCATGGCGACCAGAAGTGGCTGCTAAGAGACATTGTATTGTGAGACGTCGTATAACTACTCCCTGTGCGATTATGTACAGTCATGTGTTTACGCGAGAACGATTCGTGAGTTAAAGGAAGAAAACTGAGCGTGTCATTGAAGAAATCAGTCCATAAATGTGCGAAAATTTCATTAATAATTTTATGTAACCAGCAAGAGATGGTCAACACCGTATTGGCGACCATTTGTCCGACATATTTTCCATGCATAACCGTATCGTATATACCTACAGCAGGTCAAGTTAAGGATTAACATCGCATCTTGGTTATATGAAGATTCACCGTTATCATATGCATTTTTTTTTTCACCTGTAGCATCTGTCACATATACGAGTACATGTGTCTAAGTGACAGATATTGTAACTAATACAGTTCTGTGTTTGACGCCAAGGGATCTTCCTGTAATCTTTTCCTAATATTAATACGTTGTTGTAAATAGAAGGTCTGGTCTAGGCGTTGCGACCGGTAAACACCTATTTGCTGTAAGGTTAACGCTGAAAACTGAGTAGGCGAAATGTCCTATAGTAGGGACATCTGTACTGAACTCGTGGAATTGAGGAAGTAGTCGGAAATTCCAAGGAACTAATACTGAAATTTGAGCATAAACAGCCGGCCACGGTGGCCGTGCGCTTCTAGGCGCTCCAGTCCGGAGCCGCGCTGTTGCTACGGTCGCAGGTTCGAATCCTGCCTCGGCCATGGGTGTATGTGATGTCCTTAGGTTAGTTAGGTTTAAGTAGTTCTAAGTTCTAGGGGACTGATGACCACAGCAGTTGAGTCCCATAGTGCTCAGAGCCATTTTGAGCATAAACAACGATACAAGCAGTACGTAGGTGGTGTAGAAAGACTGCACAAGAAATTCAAGTTTTGCGAGAATTATACTACAGGGTGTTTCAAAAAGAGTATACGTATTACAAAGTATTATGTTGTCAAAACTATCGCTCGCTGCGCTACGTCTCTGTTGGAGAAAGGAATACATTGTCTAGTTACTGCCGGTAGATGTCGGTTGCCTTTTGTTTGATGGGCTACCGTTACATATTGCAAAATGGCTACTCCGCAGCAGAAATAATTTTGTATTCTCGATTTTGCGAAGAACTCCGGGATTATAATGCAAAGACGTTTCAGATCGAGGTACCAAACTGATCATCCGGAAGGATGTATCATTCACAGATGTTATCCACACTTTATGTATCGACAGGATATGATTGTGAAGTTCTAGGGGACTGGCCGCCGTCGAAAATGTCAAACTAATTCGAACCGCTTTCCAACTTAGTCCTACAACATCAACTATATTCATCATGAGAATAAACCAGATGTGAACTGTTGTGGATTGGCAAGAGAGCCAACCCACTATGAGAGGAAGTCGAAAGGCACGCGGTTTAGCTCACGCAGGCTGGCGTGAAGTCTGGAACAGGTCAAGGAAATGAGACTAGCAAATAAAAGGATGTAGCTGTGGAATACTTAACTTTAATCCATAAATGGTGAACATCGCTCTTGATGGTACATGTTTTTCAGCATGAATAGTAACTGGTAATGGCGCCTTGCTAGGTCGTAGCAAATGACGTAGCTGAAGGCTATGCTAACTATCGTCTCGGCAAATGAGAGCGTATTTTGTCAGTGAACCATCGCTAGCAAAGTCGGTTGTACAACTGCGGCGAGTGCTAGTAAGTCTCTCGAGACCTGCCGTGTGGCGGCGCTCGGTCTGCAATCACTGATAGTGGCGACACGCAGGTCCGACGTACACTAACGGACCGCGGCCGATTTAAAGGCTACCACCTAGCAAGTGTAGTGTCTGGCGGTGACACCACATGAACATTACGTCATGCATTTCTCCGCGTTTCCTTGAATCTCACTGGATTTCGTTTCACGTGCAGCGGGTCCCAAGTTGTGACCAGTACAGTCAAGTACGATCATAAGGATGCGTTTTATGCTTTGTGTCCACACACATACATTATGTGATCAAAAGTATCCGGACACCCCCAAAAACATACTTTTTCATATTAGCTGCATTATGCTGCCACTTTGTGGCAGGTGCTCCATATCAGCGACCTCAGTAGTCATTAGACATCGTGAGAGAGCGGAATGGGGCGCTCTGCGGAACTCAGACTTTGAACGTGGTCAGGTGATGGGGTGTCACTTGTGTCATACGTCTGTACGCGAGATTTTCACACACCTAAACAACCCTAGGTCCCCTGTCTCCGATGTGATAGTGAAGTGGAAACGTGAAGGGGCACGTACAGTCGTGGACAAAACGAGCGAGACCCCTCGCCTTTGCGTTATGCTGATCCGCACAGCTTTAAAGAGTGCTACACAGCATAACAGGCAAGGCGAAGAAGTGCTACCAACATAATATGCGCAGGCGTGAAATTGAAAAACCATCAGAACTTTACATGAAATGAATTCCCTTAGCTGCATACAGGGGTTGATATAAATCAACGGGGACAGTTGAAAATGTGTGCCCCGACCGGGTCTCGAACGTGGGATCTCCTGCTTACTTGGCAGAAGCTCTATCCATCTTCTTTTTTTTCATTTTGTTCGATATAGTATTGAGTCCAGAAATCTCTATGCAACAGAAACTGCAAATCATTTTGCCATTTTCATTGCCAAATTGCCGGCTTATTCATGTCTGGGGTAATAACAGAGGGGTGTTTTCCTGGCTTGTCTGCTAGCATAGTGAAAGGTGTTTGTTACTGCAAGAGAGGTCTGGTTTGTTTTCGGTTCTAGTCTTGATGGAGGCAGATAGACTATCAGTAAAGCAATTGTAAGAAATCCTCGCGCCCCAATGCGTTTTATTGCTACCTTTATTCTGTACCGGCGCCCTGTGGATGTCAATATGAAAATCTTGTAGAATTTCATACTTGTTACTGCCTACTTTTTCCGCTTCTGTCAATAATTGAACTGAGTTACGTGTGGCACTAAATGATTTTTTAATTGAATTTCGTTATGAATCTAAACGCATTGCTAAATTTGCACACTTTCATGGTAGGTCAGCAACGGTAATCCATTATGACTCGTCTGAACGTTGACACAGACCGTTTTGCGGCCGAATGCTCATAATGTTTTGCTAATTCGTAACGATCTGGGGTACTTTGCCTTACTAAAATAGTTATGTTATCTCGATAAGCTGAAATTCGTGTTTGTTAGTACAGTTCATACTAATTAGCGTTTCTTCTTTCACTTATATCTCATATTTACGTGTTGTGTTTAACACACTAATCAGCATTAATATAGTCTTACACATGACTGAAAGCAGTGTAACAAAGTTCGGATAGTTTTTCAATTACACGTCTGCGCATAGTATGTTGGTAGCACTTCGTCACCTTGCCTGTTATGCTGTGTAGCAGACTTTAAAGTTGTGCGGATCAGCATAACGAAAAGGCGAGGGGTCTCGCTCGTTTTGTCCACGACTGTACAGCACAAACGCGTACAGGCCGATCTCGTCTGTTGACTGACAGAGACCGCCAACACTTGAACAGGGTCGTAATGTGTAATAGGCAGACATCCATCCAGACCATCACACAGGAAGTCCAAACTACATCAGGATCCACTGCAAGTACTATAACAGTTACGCGGGAGGACAGAAAACTTGGATTTCATGGTCGACAGGCGTCTCATAAGCCACACATCGCACCAGTAAATGCCAAACGACGCCTCGCTTGGTGTAAGGAGCGTAAACATTGGACGATTGAACAGTGGAAAAACGTTGTATGCAGTGACGATCTCACGTGAATGTATTTATGTTACAGCTGTTTGTTGTCCAAGGTTGCAGGTCCACGGCTTCATATGTATGTTAGACGTGAACTTTCAATTTATAAATGAAAAACAAAAAATTCGAATAGTCGGTTTATTATTGTTCTGCACCTAAACAAAAACATGAGAGTTAATCAGAGACCAGAGTATCGTCATGAGTGCCCCAGTGAAGCGTGAAAGGACCGTTACTATTTTTTGTATATGTAAAAGATCTGGCGGACAGAGTGGGCAGCAAAACGACATCAAAAGGAATGAGCACGTGAGGATTGTGGTAGGAAAGGAGAATGGTCTACTGCCATATATTGGGAGAATTTTTGAATAAGTGTGGCTGATCCGAAAGGAGACCGCATATAGGACGCTGATGCGATCCATTGTTGAGTACTGCTCGCCGGCCGGAGTGGCCGTGCGGTTCTAGGCGCTACAGTCTGGAGCCGAGCGACCGCTACGGCCGCAGGTTCAAATCCTGCCTCGGGCATGGATGTGTGTGATGTCCTTAGATTAGTTAGGTATAATTAGTTCTCAGTTCTAGGCGACTGATGACCTCAGAAGCTAAGTCGCATAGTGCTCAGAGCTGTTTTGAGTACTGCTCGAGTGTTTGGAACCCACACCAGGACGTATTAAAGGAAGTCACAGAAGGCGGGCTGTAAGGTTTGTTGACGATAGGTTTTAACAGCGCATAAGTGTTACGGATATGCTTTGGGAGCTCAAATGGGAATCCCTGGATGACAGGCGTCCATCTTTCCCAGGAATACTACTGAGAAAATTTAGAAAACCAGCATTTAAAGCTGACTGCAGAACGATTCTTCTGTCACCAACATAAATTGTGCATAAGGACCACAAAGATAAGGTAAGGGCTCATCGGAGGCGTAGACACTACTGGCCATTAAAATTGCTACACCACGAAGATGACGTGCTACAGACGCGAAATTTAACCGACAGGAAGAAGATGCTGTGATATGCAAATGATAAGCTTTTCAGATCATTCACAAGGTTGGCGCCGGTGACGACACCTACAACGTGCTGACAAATGGAAAGTTTCCAACCGGTTTCTCATACACTAACAGCAGTTGACCGGCGTTGCCTGGTGAACAGTTATTGTGATGCCTCGTGTAAGGAGGAGAAATGCGTACCATCACGTTTCCGACTTTGATAAAGGTCGGATTGTAGCCTATCGCCATTGCGGTTTATCGTATCTCGCCATTGCTGCTCGCGTTGGTCGAGATTCAATGACTGTTAGCAGAATATGGAATCGGTGGGTTCAGGAGGGTAATATGGAACGCCGTGCTGGATTCTAACAGCCTCGTATCACTAGCAGTCGAGATAACAGGCATCTTATCCGCACTGCTGTAACGGATCGTGCAGCCACGTCTCGTTCCCTGAGTCAACAGATGGGGACGTTTGCAGGCCAACAACCATTTGCACGAACAGTTCGACGACGTTTGCAGCAGCATGGACAATCAGCTCGAAGATCGTGGCTGCGGTTACCCTTGACGCTGCATCACAGACAGGAGAGCCTACGATGGTGTACTCAACGACAAACCTGGGTGCACGAATGGCAAAACGTCATTTTTTCGGATGAATACAGGTTCTGTTTACAGCATCGTGATGGTCGCATCCGTGTTTGGCGACATCGCGGTGAACGCACATTGGAAGCGTGTATTCGTCATCGCCATACTGGCGTATCACCCGGAGTCACGGTATGGGATACCATCGGTTACACGTCTCGGTCACCTCTTTTTCGCATTCACGGCACTTTGAACAGTGGACGTTACATTTCAGATGTGTTACGACCCGTGGCACTACCTTTCATTCGATCCCTACGAAACCCTACATTTCAGCAGGATAATGCACGACCGCGTGTTGCACGTCCTGTACGGCCTTTCTGGATACAGAAAATGTTCGACTGCTGCCCTGGCCAGCACATTCTCCAGATCTCTCACTAATTGAAAACGTCTGGTCAATGGTGGCCGAGCAACTGGCTCGTCACAATACGCCAGTCACTACTCTTGATGAACTGTGGTATCGTGTTGAAGCTGCATGGGCAGCTGTACCTGTACACGCCATCCAAGCTCTGTTTGACTCAATGCCCAGGCGCATCAAGGCCGTTATTACGGCCAGAGGTGGTTTTTCTGGGTACTGATTTGTCAGGATCTATGCGCCCAAATTGCGTGAAAATGTAATCACATGTCAGTTCTAGTATAATATATTTGTCCAATGAATAACCGTTTATCATCTGCATTTCTTCTTGGTGTAGCAATTTTAATGGCCAGTAGTGTAGATAGTCGTTTTTCTCTCTCTCTGTTTGCATGTGGAACAGGGGAGGCAATGACTAGTAAAGGTACAGGGTACCCTCCGCCACGCACCGTACGACGGCTTGCGCAGTGTGCATTTAGATGCTGTCACCTTCATCCCAGTCATAAACAGTGGTAGACTATATTCGAAACATAAACACATCAATTGTCTGCTACAGTGTGTGCAGGGAGTTCACTATGCAACTCCCCCATGCAAGTGCTACTCCCAAAAGGGAAACCCCCTTCAGCTGAGGTAATTTAAAGTTTTACCTAAAACGGTCGTGTCTGTCTGTTTGAACACGCTAATCTCCAAAACTACTAGACGAATGTGCTTGGAGTTTTCACAGCTAAATTGAGTATAGCCTGTGGTAACGTATAGGTTTTAGTTCATCAACATCAGATCACAAAAAACTATCGTAATTTAAAGTTTTATGAGTCTGCTCAGGTTAATATTTCGGATGTTTACCTCAATGACACGATTGTAATAGCGTAGTACACCAAAGAAACAATAGATGACGCTGTTGGTTTTGTACTACACCAAAGAAGCAATCAGGGTGCCGTTACTTTTTTTTTTAATTCAGTGACAGACGTATTTTGAGAAATTTACGTTAGTGACATATTTAAGCTTCGCAGTATTACCTTTACGAATGCAAACTGTCATTGAATTGACTTGGCTAGGATACACTAATTTACTGATTTCGCTTTGTGTATTAAAAACTTAACGAAATTGTTTTGCGTTTTTCGATAGTTTTTGTTTGTGTTTGAAACATTAGCTAGAAAAAAACAAGTTTATTGATAAAGTAATCCTGTAACGGTCCTGTTTTTATCGATTTACGTACGGAGCCCTAAAAAGCGATTGTATTATAAAGCTCTTCTTCAGTTTTATATGTGAAGCATGGTCGTATAGCTACAGCCGAAGTAAAAATGTAACATAATGTTTTCGTGATGTACATCAAACACAATCCGTTTGATCAGAGGATTACAAAACTGTAATTGCATTTTGTCTAGGCGATGTATTATTAAACTTTGATACAATTTAATTGGCGAGTTAGTTCATACATAATACACTAATACGTCGTCTCTTAAATGAAAGTGGCCCCCAGAAGCGAGGTGTTTTGACCTCCTGTTTCAATTGAAATACAAGACTTAACTAAAAATTGTCAGAACGTAAGATGAGTGTTGCTCTCACATCAGGGCTTGCAGGATTAGTTGGTGCAACCTATCCACCACAGAACCTATCATGCCACAAGAAATAATAATTGGTTCTGATTTCTGATGATACATGTTAGTAAAGATGGGGAAAATTTCTAAAAGACAAACCAGATACGGAAACTAACAACAAGGAGAAAGCTGATAAATTAAATATAAATAAAAGGGTCGGTATGGAAAGGGCGGATATTTTTCAGCAATTTTGTGTAGTGACAGAACGTGTCTGCTATGTTACATCGATAGATTCTCAGAACCAATTTTTATTGTGCAGAATTTAGTTTATGGCGAACAAAGTAGTTTTCATCTGAAACAGTCGAGTTGGAACAGTTTGAGTGCTTGCGATCAACCTCAGATTTATTAAAACCGTGACGAGTTGAATGGAATTATATTACAAACAAATCTAGTTGCCTGTAAAAAAAAAATTTACAGTAGTCTTTGGGTGGTTCTGTAGCGTCGTTACTTAAACATACACTTTAAGACAAAAGAAACGACGCAACACTAAGGAATTACCCGACTGGGGCGGAAATCTGTAGATGTGTTGTGCAGGTACAGACAAACAAATGACTACAATTCCAGAAAAATTGGATTATTCCCTTAAGGGGGGATGTTGATGAAAAACACACTATTTCAAAAATGCACCAAATCCACAGTTTTGGAGATATGGCAATGAAATTTTGTACCACGCTTTACATAAGAGTAACACATTTACATATAAAATCCTTTGACTATATATATTAAACTTTTATGAATAAAATATCAAATTTTATTTTCAAAAAATAATGTATTTTCCTTTTTCTCAAAAAGTATTCAAGAGATTTCTACAAAAAATTCTCTGTATCATCTCTTTGTATGTTGTAAGCTCTTCTCATGAGGTTTTTGGAATAGGTCAAATAGGAGAATTTTCATAATTTTTTTATTATGTTTCCACAAGTCCAATTTTAAATTCATGCAAAATTCCGAGCACTTTGCCCCATATCTCTGCTTGCAATCAGAATTTCAAAATTTGCTTTTGAGACAACGTTTATTAGGTTTACAGAAATATGTGTACAAAATTTCATATTCTAGTATTCATAGAATCTGAGGAAAAGGTACATAAACTTTAAAAAACAAACTTTTCAGGAAACGCAATTTAAAGTTGAACCTAACTTTTTTCCTTATGTCACTTCTTCAGAAGGCAGCACATTTGTACTCTGGGTCGTCTTTCCCTCCAAGGCTTCTCTTCTGGTTTCTTGTTGGCTGTCTTCTTTCCTTTACCAGGTCTTCAACTGACTTTTCAGCTGCAGAGATGCGCTGTAATCTATTTTTTTCAGGATGTCTTGATTAAAATGTCCCATCTTGAAGCCCATTTTTTCTAATACCTTCATACTCCCGGCGTTCTCATCGTTAAATAGAATAACTGAATCATAAGTTGCAATTCTGACAACTGTAACAGATGCGAATGTGTTTTTAGGGCATCGTTTCCATATGAGTGAATTTAGAGACTCATTTGGATTATGGATTTTGCCATGAACACACTTTTTGAGAAGTGCAGGATCAGCCAGAAACCTGTAAGTGGGCTTGATGTATCCCGCACACGTTTGATTGAAAGTAATACACAGAATCGTTTTTCACTGAGCTGGTATTGAAGTGCTGTTTCAAAACGTGGGCGTGGCAGGGAGACCGCATCACACTTTTAATTAATTTTCAGGCACTTCTGACGCGATTTCAACATTGAAACTTTGGGAACTTAATGTACATTAGTTGTACTAACAAATAAAAAAATAAATCGAGAATGGACGTTTTTGGTCAATTTCATTAACGTCCCTTCTTAAGAGAAAGAGCATCACAAATTGAGCAAGCCAGTAGTGCGTTGGTCCACCTCTGGCCCTTGTGCAAGCAGTTATTCGGCTTGGCACTGACGGAGATGCTGGATGTCCTTCTGAGGGATGACGTACGAGATTCTGTCCAGTTGGCGCGCTAGATAGTCAAAATCCCGAGCTGCTTGGAGGACCCACCCATAATGCTCCAAACGTTCTCACTTGGCGAAAGATTCGACGACGAATGTAGTGCTTATCAAGACCTAAAAGAAATACTATTAAGGCGGGTATTATCTTGCTGAAATTTAAGCCCAGGATGGCTTGCCATGAAGGGCAACAAAACGGGGCGTAGAACATACAGCTTTAGGGACGTCCAAAGGGATACTGCTATGAAAAGAAATCGCATCCCAGATCATCACTTCTGGCTGTCTGACAGTATGGCGGTCGGTAGGTTGGTATACCGCCGCTGTCTAGATAGTCTCCAGACATGTCTTCAGTCTGGACCAACGAAGACTTAACTGGGGACGCCCCGGACAGACCTAATGTCACCTGATATATGGTCCAACAACCTTGAGTGATGGTTTGGGATACCGCTTTATTTCATGCCAGAATTTCTTTGGTTGTCATTCTTGGCACCCTTACAGCATAGTGGTACGCCCCATCTTGTTGCCCTTCATGGCAAGCCATTTTGGGCTTATATTTCAGCTAAATAATGCCTCACCTTCGCACACAGCGAGAGTTTCTGCTTGTCAAACCCTACCTTGGCCAATTAAATCGCCGCATCTGTTCTCAGTTGAGAACATTTGGTGCATGGCCTTGCGACCATTTCGGGACTCTGACCATGTAACGTGCCAAGTGGACAGAATTTGGCACGATATCCATCTAGAGGGCATCCAACAAGTCTGTCAATCAATGCCAAACCTAATAACTGCTTGCATAATGGCCAGACGTGGACCAGCGCGTTGTTAACTTGCGCAACTTATGAACCTCTTTCTCTTGAATAAATCGTCCACTTTTTATGAAAGTGTAAGCATTTGTTTTTCTGCAGATATACATAACATCTTCCGATTTCCGTACCATTCAGATAATAGTATATATGATATGCAAAGAAAAACACTGGATAAATAAACACAACAGAACAAAATTATGGTTTTTCTTGGAAGCAACATTAATTTAATCGTTAAATACCTCTTCTGTCTTTAGGAGAAGTGGAGTGTCCATCACGCAAGTATTTTTGTAAGTTCTTAAGACGACCTTGATTGTTCTGAAGCCCATGCACACTTAAAAATGCTTCTCTGCTTACCAAAATATTACAGCCATTAACCTTAACCTGGTACGAAAAAGTGACCATTCGCCGTGAAATTATGCTTTTACTTTTCTTTGGGTACCTTACAAAGCGAAATATATTAATCAAAATAATAATATTTCATTTATAAAAAGTACGTGATATAAAAATCAATTTCAAATTATCATTAATCATAGATACCTCCTTTGCTCTTGCATCTTAATATTGCTCAGAAGGTAAATATTTTGGTAATTGAAATCACCCATATCCCAAAAAGAATTGAATATCTGCTCCACACATTCATTAATTTTGCTGCAACACTTGTTTTTACATTTACATCCAGGACCACGAATTTTAGCACAACAATATGTCCTGTTTTATCAGATATGTACTCTCTGCCATAATTTCTACGACGTTTAGATTTTTCCCTTTTCCAATTGCTCATATTTATCTTATTTCTTCTGCCTTTAGGTTCTTTAGCAGGTGATACTTCAAGAGACCTTTCACATTCATCAGCATCCTAAGCCAAATAAAGTATTCAGAATGAGAAAGACCAAAGCTACTTTAACACATATACCAAACGTTAGTATATTATACAAATAGGCTTATAATATTCAAATTGTTACGAATAACGCAGTAATTAATAGCAGAAGTAAAATTTGTACATGATTCACATGTACATATTTTAATTAGCGAGTATATAATAGTTATAACTACGCAATAATATTTCACTGTGATACAGACCTAAGCCTCAATGTTTTAAATGTTTTAAAAAAGTAAGTATTTTAGACTTACCATGTCATTTTCATATGAAAATTCATCACAGGGACAATAACTGCTGCCACTGGACGAAAAATCGTCTTCAGAACTAGCCATTTTTGTATCTGAATCTTCTTTTTCGCTTATGCATGGAAGTAGCCTCTCCTTTGCAAGCGCCATTTTACTGTGGCTTTGGGTTGTTTCAAACGCGAAAAAGACTCCTTCCTCACAGTACGTGCAGTGTGAACTGCTTTGCCATCTATTGACCGAAAGTTAAAATATTTACGCAGGAGCTTCCTCTGTTGAGTAGAAGTTGAACTAACACAAAAAACGTATTTTGAGAAAAGTGTGGCTTTGGGCTATATTCATTCGTGGTGCGTCGCTTTTTTTTTGTCTGGAGGTGTACTTACCTACTTCCTCTTCCGGGCTTAGGCTATTATGCTGTTCCGGCTTGTTTTCCTACCATCTCTTCATCGAGTGAGCAATGTCTGTACTTGCACGAGGATATTTTCTATAATTTTGTTTATTCACTTACGTCTCGCTTCCATGCATCAGTGTTGGTACACCCATTGTCTTATGGATTGGATCTCTTCTCTCAACTTGCCCTTCAATGTTCACCTAATTATTCCACACATACATTTAACTCGATGAAGCTTTTTCTTCACTTCGTCATTAACGTTAGAAGATAAACCACAATCAAGATAAATGAAGCTTGAGATTTGTCCTATTGCTCCTCCTGTTACTATCTTGGCTCTAGTTGGGTATTTTGCTTGCTATGCTATTACTTTGGTTTTTTTCCCTATATATCTGAAAATGATAATTTTTGAAAAGTATATTTAGCATACATAATTATTTTTGAAGTTTATCTTAAATAGACTAGTGAGTTTAAAACAAAAGTGTTTCAACTTTTCGAGCCACTACTGCGTTTTATTGAAATTTTTGTTTAGTGAGGAAATAATGCACAGGTGAACGACCGGATGTCAGAGACCAAAGGGCACAATATTTCGGCAAGCGACCACATTGCCATCATCAACGAACTGACCCGCTTTTATCTCTCCCCCTCACCCCACCCCCTCCGATCTGCCACCCTATCCGCCATCCGCGCCCCGCATTTCCCCCACCACTCCTGCCGCGGACTCTCTGCACACTCCTAGGTTCGCACCCAGGTACGCGTGCTGGCGGCACCTCTGCTGTTCGTCCATCTGCCCACGAAGTCAGTTCGTTGCTGGGTATCTCCTTCCTCTTCTTAATCAGTCTAATTTTGCGGGTACCCAGGACTTACTAAGGATGTACACTCTGTCACAACTGATTAGCGGTTCCCATATTCGAATCTCGACAGATGATTCAATGAGACACTCCCAAAAGTTATACGAATTTGGCTGAACGTTTGTATGATTGTAATTCGTTCCATGTAATTCCTACAGGCAATGTTCCGCGACTGCCTCCTGCAGTTATTGAACTATATGAAAAAAACGTAAATTAGTTACAAACTGCAGCCTGCACGCACTTTGTTCAACACGTCAACGTCACTAAAGATATTCGGATTTAGGTTATGACATGTTCCACAAACCTGCCATCATTGACGATGATATGGCGTAGACGAATAGCGATATTCTGTATGACCCGCTGAAGTGTCAGAACATCGATGCTGTCGAGGACCTCCTGAATGGCTGTTTTCATCTCAGCAATGGTTTTGGAGTTATTAATGTACACCATGTCTTTAATGTAGCCCGACAAATAGAAGTCACATAGAATGACACATAGTTATGCACTTTCAGTACAGGGTGACAATTATTGAACTCTATGAAAAAAAACTTAAATTAATTACTAACTACGGCGTGCACACACTTTATTCAACATGTAAACGTCACTACAGATATTCTAATTTAGGTTACGACATGTTCGATATTCCTGCAGTCATTGGCGGTGATGTGGCACAGACGAACAGCTAAATTCTGCATGACCCGCTGAAGTATCGGAACATCGATGTTGTCGATGACCACTGGAATGTTTGCAGTACGGCAAGGATTTTGGGGTTATTGCTATACACCTTGTCTTTAGTACAGCCCCACAAAAAGTAGTCGCATGTGTTGAGCAGCCAACAGACGCCCATGCCAATGGCCTCTGGGTACCCCAGAGCCAGAATGCGGTCCCCAAAGTGCTCCTCCGGGACAACAAACTCTCCTGCTTCGATTGGGTCGAGCTCCGTCTTGCATGAACCACATCTTGTCGAAATCAGGGTCACTTTCGATGATGCGGATGAAATCATCTTTCAAAACCTTCACGTATCGTTCGGTAGTCACCGTGCCATCAAGGAATAGTGCACCGATTATTCCACGAGTGGACACTGCACACCACACAGTCACCTGTTGAGTGCGAAGAGACTTCTCGACCGTCACATGCGGCTTCTCTGTCCCCCAAATGCGCCAAGTTTGCTTATTGACGAACCCATCCAAATGAAAGTGGGCTTCATCCCTAAACCAAACCATACTTGCGTATACTAATTCTCATCGAGCCCCACGGCCAACCGTGCAGTTTGAGCGTCCTGATACAAACCGTTCAGAAGCTATGACGATTTCATTTCGTATAGTAAAATAATTGCCACCCTGTACCACGGTACTGCAATCTTGGGCGCCGCACAGCACACAGCGTCTGACCTATACGGATCGAGACATTTAAAACTGTTTTTTGGTAAATATCTGGAGACGTACAAATCGGATTAAACAAGGTTGTAGTAAAAGTTGTTCGTTTCGAAGGGGAACATCGAATGATACCTGACTCGACCATCCTGCCCCATCCCCAGAGTGCGGGACGGGGTCAACTTTGACATCTTAAGTAGATATCCCCATTTGTTATTGCGGATTCGGATTCTCCGGGAAAAATACATATCTTTAATTATTTTTTGTTGCGTGATACGTGGCACTGTTATCGACAAAAATCAAAAAGGGTTAAAAATTGTTGAAAAATCTCAAGAAATATACATCAGATTAGGGTCACAGGGGGCTTAGAAAGGCAGTTATTCCACTCGTAAAATATTTAATAACAAACCGATTTTTATAGCAAAATAACTTGGTTCTCCTGAACATAATACATTACTTTGTCCACATTATTAGTGTAATTTCTTTCATAGATGTCGATCACATGGGAGCCAACTGGAACTATTAGAATGAAATTTTCACTCTACAGCGGAGTGTGTGTTGATATGAAACTTCCTGGCAGATTAAAACTGTGTGCCAGACCGGGGCGTGAGTCGTGCTTGGGTAGCTCAGTCGGTTGAGCACTTGCCCGCGAAAGGCAAAGGTCCCGAGTTCGAGTCTCGGTCTGGCACACAGTTTTAATCTGCCAGGAAGTTTTAACTGGAACTATTGATTGGTTTATTTATAAAAAAAATTACACCAATAATGTTGACATAGCAGTGTATTATGTTCAGGAGAACCATGCTTTTTCGCTATAAAAGACCGGTTTCTCATTAAATATTTTAGAATAGCTGCCTTTCTGACCTCGTGCGGTCCTGATCTGGTGTGTATTTCTTGAGATATTATCATATTTCTACGGTTTTTAAGCAGTTTTCATTTTTGTCGAGTACAGCCCTAACGACCAAGCAACTAAAAAAATGTTAAATAAAGAAATTATGTTTTTCCCAGAGAATCCGAATCTGCGGTAAAAAATGTGGGTGGCTATTTAAGAATTCGAAGTTGAGCCCTCCCCCCGCCCCCCCCCCCCCCCGTCCTGTCTTCTGGGGGTGGAGCAGGGGGTATCATTGGATGTCCCACTTCGACCCGAATAACTTTTACTACGTCCTTTTTTAAATACGGTTTGTAGTTTTCCAGATATATCTAAAAAGAGTTTTAACTGCCTCACCTCGTATATGTCTTGGCACATTGGCAGGCGATACGATAGACCACGGATTTCCATAGTCTGAGGTTTCCTTTGAACAAAACATCGTTGGATACTAAAATCTGACCGTTCACGGTTGAACTGTTTCCTTATGAAATACGCCAGATGGAGCTGAAGAATCACATGCTAAAGAGCCGACTGAAAATTTGAACCGAGGCTGGGATTCTTCTAATCCTGGTTTTCCGCTCACTAGGAAAATGTGCTAACAACTACACCACCCTGGCACAACTGCACGAACCACCCTAGCACGCCTCCCACCTCAATCCAAATTTCCATTCACCCACTTGGTGTTCATCCTAAAAGCAAACAGAATTGCAGAGGCACTCCACCTGTACCGGCATAGCACCTCAGCACCCAACGAAATGGGGCATCATTGACGTTTGAGACTTGAAAATGTCTCTGGAACCATATAGTTTCATTTGATTGAAGCGTGTATGCCTGTGTTTCTGAGAGGATGCTCCGTATAGTTCAGGGGGAATACCAGGTGGACTGAGGTTTAAATGGGAATTTGAATCGAGTAGGGAAGCGTGCTGGGGTAGTCTACGCAGTTATGTTCCGAGCGAGGTGGCGCAGTGGTTAGCATACTGGACTCGCATTCGGAAGAAAGACGGTTCAAACCCACGCCCAGTCATCCTGATTTAGGTTTTCTATGACTTCCCTAAATCACTTCAGGGAAATGGCGGGATGGTTCCTTTGAAAGGGCATGGCTGACTTCCTTCCCCATCCTTCCCTAATTCGACAGAACTGGTGACCCCACTGTTTGATCCCCTCCCCCGAATAAACCAACCAACCGCAGTTGTGCAAAGCCATTGTGCCAAGGGAGTGTAGCGAGCAGGAGACCCGGCTTTGGTTCAAATCTTCATTCGTTGCTTCAGCCTGCATTTATACACCACAGGTGTCTGATACTTGAAAAAGTCTCTGGAACCATATACACTGAAGAGCCAAAGAAACTGTTACACATGCGTAATATCGTGTAGAGTCCTGCAACATGATGTGACATGGACTCGACTAATGTCTGAAGTAATGCTGGAGGGAACTGACGCCATGAATCCTGCAGGGCGTCTCATAGATCCGTAAGAAAATGAGGGGTGGAGATATCTTCTGTACAGCACGTTGAAAAGCATCCCAGATATGTTGAATAATGTTCATGTCTGGAAAGTATGGTGGCCAGCGAAAGTGTTTAAGCTCAAAAGAATGTTACTGGAGCCAATTTGTAGCAATTCTAGACGTGCAGGTTATCGCACTGTCCTGCTGGAATTGCCGAAGTCCGTCGGAGTGCGCAATGGGCATGAATGGATGCAGACAGTATTCTTACTTACGTGTCACCTCTCAGAGTCGTATCTAGACGTATTAGGTGTCACTTATCAGTCCAACTGTACACGTCCCACACCATTACAGAGCCTCCACCAGCTTGAACAGTCCCTTGATGACTGCAGGCTCCATGGATTGATGAGGCTGTCTCCATACCCGTACACGTCCATCTGCTCGATACAATTTGAAACGAGTCTCGTCTGACAAGGCAACATGTTTCCAGTTAGCAACAGTTCAAGGTCGTTGACGGGCTCACGCTTGGCAGTCATGTCGTACAGTCATCAAGCGTACACGAATGGGTCTTCAGCTCCTAAAAGCCTATATCGATGATGTTTTTTTTGAGTGGTTCGCATGTTGACACCTTTTGATGGCCCAGCACTGAAATGTGGAGTAATTTGCGGAAGGGTTGCACTTCTGTCAGTTGAACGATTCTCTTCAGTAGTCGTTGGTCCCGTACTTGCAGGATCTTTTCCCGATCGCAGCGATATCGGAGATTTGATGTTTTACCGGATTCCTGATATTCACGGTACGCTCGTGAAATAGTCGTACAGGAAAATCCCTACTTCATCTATCTCGGAGATGCAGTGTCCCATCGCTCGTGCGCCGAGTATAACACCACATTCAAACTCACTTAAATCTTGTAGCAGCAGTAACCAATCTAACAACGGCGCCATTTTTTTCCTTTACTGTTATTTTGAAACCTGTACAACAGGCAGGCTGCCAGCAGCATTATACACTGCTCTTCAGCCATAGAATACACAACGAGAAAAAACAGAAAGAATACACATAAGTTACAGAACGGTGGGCAATAAAACAGTAGACACATAAAGACAAACATGGAGCCGTTCACACTCGACGATAATCCACACTGCAAACTGTTGACACGAGGCACAAACACGGAAGATGGCGATGGCACAGGTGAACGATGGAGTGTGACGGTGAACACTGAACACTAAACACGACGGCACACACGAGACACTGATGGCGATGATCTCTGGCGCGCGAATGTCCACTTAGCGTGTGCGAGTCTGGGGACCTGCCAAGATGGGAAGAAGGTTGAGGTGGGGGAGAGGGGAGAACAAGGATGCCAATAGCTTAGGAGATGGGGGGAGGAGGAGAGGGACAGGGGAGGGGAAGCCCAGAGGAGGAGTGAGGAGAAACGGAGGAGGGAGGGAAGAGGGTGAGAAGGGTGGGAGGGTGCCCAATGGATCAAACACAGGAAGAGGGAGTGAAGATCAAAGTTGGTAGGAGGGGTAGATGGAGGGGAGGAGGGCATCATCAGGGAGAGGGAGCTGGCGGATGCCACCTTGGGAGATGGTAAGGAGGGTGGAGAGATGGAGACCGTGTGGGATGTGGGAATACAGGCGTGTCAGCGGGCGGGGGTGAGAGAGGATGGGCGAGAAAAGTGGGTGAGGAGGATCGAGTTTATGGGAGGTGTACAGGATCCGTATCCTTTCAAGTAAAAGGAAGAGGTGGGGGAACGGAATGAGATCGTACAGGATCCGCGTTGGGGAGGGGAGACAGATGCGATAGGCGAGGCAGAGAGCATACCGTTCAAGGATTTGAAGGGATTTATAAAAGGTAGGGGGGGGGGGTGGAGATCCAGGTCGGATGGGCGTAACAAAGGATAGGGCGGATGAGGGATTTATAGGTATGGATTATGGTGGAGGGGTCCAGACCCCACGTACGGCCGGAAAGGAGCTTGAGGAGACGGGAGCGTGCCTTGGCTTGGATTGTCTGGAGATGGGCGGTCCAGGAGAGTCGACGGTCGAGGGTGACGCCAAGGTACTTAAGGGTGGGGGTGAGGCCGATAGGACGGTCATAGATGGTGAGATAGAAATCAAGGAGGCGGAAGGAAGGGGTGGTTTTGCCTACAATGATCGTCTGGGTTTTGGAGGAATTGACCTTGAGCAACCATTGGTGGCACCAAGCGGTGAACCGGTCAAGATGGGATTGGAGTAGGTGTTGGGAGCGCTGCAGGGTGGGGGCAAGGGCAAGGAAGGCGGTGTCATCGGCAAACTGGAGAAGGTGGACGGGGGGTGACGGCGGCGGCATGTCCGTCGTATATAAAAGGTACAGAAGGGGAGAGAGGACGGAGCCTTGGTGCACACCGGTGGAGGGAAAAAAGGTGTAGGAATCCGTGTTATGGACGGTGACGTAGGAAGGACGGTGGGAGAGAAAGGAGCCGATCAGGCGGGCATAGGTAATGGGAAGGGCGAAGGTTTGGAGCTTGAAGAGGAGACCGGAATGCCATACACGGTCATAAGCACGTTCGAGGTCCAGGGAGAGGAAGATTGCGGAGCGACGGGAATTAAGCTGTTCGGAAAGGAGATGAGTGAGGCGAAGGAGAAGGTCGTCGGAAGAGAAGGATGGCCGAAAGCCACACTGGGTAACGGGAAGGAGACGTTGCTGGCGGAGATGCTGGTGGATGCAGCGGGTGAGGTTAGATTCCAGGATCTTGCTGAAGACTGAGGTAAGGCTGATGGGGCGGTAGGAGGAGATGGCGGATGGCTGTTTACCAGGTTTAAGGAACATCAGGATATGGGAGGTTTTCCACTGGTCGGGGTAGTAACCGGTGGACAGGACTACATTGTAGAGCCTGGCCAGGGTGGAGAGGAAAGAGACACGAGCTTCACGAAGGTGACGGTAGGTGGCACGATCGTGACCAGGAGCGGTGTTGCGTTTTGTGCGGAGTGTATCAATGAGATCCTGTGTAGTGATAGGGCCATTGAGTTCCGTGTGTGTAATGTTGTCCAAGTACTGGAAGCCAGGAGCGAGGGGAGGGGAAGAGGTGTCAGTTTGATCGCGGACATCTGGGAAGAGGGAGTAACCGAACTGGGGATCGTCGGGGATGGAAAAGACATCGGAGAGGTGAGAGGAAAAAGTGATTTGCCTTACTAAGGGTGTCAGGGAAGGGGTGATCATCATGAAGAAGAGGATAGTAGGGGGAGGGTTTAGTTCCAGTAAGGCGACGGAAGGCTGACCAGAACTTGGACGAGATTATAGGTAGGGTAGCATTTAAACGGGTGCATGTCTGTCGCCAGTCCCGGCGTTTCTTAGCCGCAAGCAAATTTCAGATGTGTTGCTGGAATTGCCGGTGGCGTCGGAGTGTGTTCTACTGTATCTTCCTTCGCCGTCGGCGTTGTCGTGGTTACCGTGAGACACCGTTATACCAAGAGGAAAGGCAGGTCGATCTTAGAGCATGAGATATGATGACCTTAAGCCATTGACAACACACAACGGTCACAGTAGCACCTGATTCCAGAATAGCTGCAGTAGTTAAGATCTACGAACTATCCCCTGTTGACCAGGTTCCCAAAACTTAACTCGTAACGAGATCCCTTCAAAGCAAATTGTCATAACGATCGTCTATAAAGGCTTCGTACAACGAGAATAAATGTTACGGTTTATGGAATAATAACAGATACGACCAAACTGTCTTGTCTCTTCTGCTTTATTTAACATAACTTCGTTCACAGTTTCATTTCGCATTCACCACTCATTCACCGAAACCCTTTGATGAACAGTTTTGGTTGCTTAACACCAACAGTCAATGATAATGATACAGCTTTTCTCCTTTTTATAAATTGAAGCCTGCTCTCCGTGATATAATTAAAAAAAAACGGTCAATACCGCGTCCCTCGTGATATGCGAATAGACTTATCCCGGAATTGACCGCCCTGTAGGTGTACTCAATTTAATGACCACACTTCGCTGTCCGCTATTTCGCGTAACTGAATGTCCATTTGTTAGTCTGATTATACACTGTAGCTATTTAAAATTCGCCCCTATATTTTTCACAACGCACAATTAGCACTTCGTTACTTGTTTTCTTTTTTTTCTTCTAAGAGTAAACGGAAAAAAAAGACGCCGTATCATCGGCTTAGTCGATATAAAGCAAAACACCTTAATATGCCCAATTCTACCTCTTCTTATAGGATCGGCTACCTTACTCATTAATTTATTACATATTATTTCCAATAACGCTAAACAGGTATCGTCGTTATATTTTAATTGTATTCGAAAGCATTTTACTAATATTATGACCAACCAAATCGTAACAAATCGCGCGGCGTGCGTTTTTAACGATAACTTTACGCTATTCAAGTTCCGTTACAGCTGTCTTGACTCGTAATGTTACACGGCCCCCCAGACTGTGATGTCTTGAAGAGGATTCCAGACAGAACAGGCTAATTTTTTTTTTGTATACTGTGACAGGAGATGGTATTTGTTTCGGCGAATACACTCAGACTCAGATTCACTCAACAAGTCAGTACATACATTCTACAATATTTAAGTTGTGTTAATGGGCCTAGACAAAATGCCCTTAACTAAATTCCACATTTGTTTATAGGTTGTCTTAGAAACACTTCGCACTAATCACTTCATATTCACACCACATTTTTTTTCTTGGATGAAGCCCTCAGTTCTTCAACCGACTGTGCAAGGCAGGGGTCACAGCCGGGTTCGACGATTGGCATCCTAGGCCAAAACCCTTATCAGGCCACTTGTTTAACCAGAGAGGATTTGGTCCTTTTCTTTTCCTCTTAATTCCACTTTTAAATCATCCATCCTCGCTGTTCGGTGAGAGGATAAATCGTATTTCAGCGTTGTCATTGTTGCTGATACCAAGAAGGTATCTCATGGAAATCGTCGGTACATTCTTTAATTTTCTTTGTAAGTTAGTATAAGTACGTTTTTATCCACTGGTGCTTTTATTTAGTCCACTGAGTGTAGTCTTGGTATCATTCAGTGTTTCTTGAATCTATATTTTGCTCATTATTGATAATACTTCTTCGGGTCTATGTGAGGGAACAAGCCTTTAATTACATCAGTATCACAATCTGCCAGGAGGTAGCTCCCTTCATGAGGTATTTTCATTGTTTTGTATGGACCTGTCTATAAATATTGCCATTTCTTATTCAGTCTTTTCCTGGTTGATGCTTTTGGGTGATTTCTCAATAAAATTTCTTCCCTTACATCATATGTGACTACTTTCTTCACATTTTTATCAAAACGGGTTTTTCTCAATTGTGCTTGATGCTTCAGGTTTTCGTAGACCTTCTTCACCATATCTTCTTTCTTGGTAATCTTTTGTTCTATCGCAGGTAATTTCTTCATCCATTCTGGCACAATACTTTCACCAAATACTATTTGGTTAGGTGAATAACCTGTCGATAAGTGTGGTAAGTCATTATACACTTTCTCAAGTTCATAAATCCAATCGATACATTTATAATGTTGTTTGGGTATGTATGTCCGTAAAAATCGGTTCAAGTCTCAGAAGATTCTTTCAACCGGATTTCCACAAAGGTAAAATCTTGAGATGTAAATGTGCTGGATTCCTTGTTCTTTCATAGTGTCTCTCCATACTTTGCTTGTATAATAAGCAGCGTTGTCTGTCAAAATCATTATAGGTTTGCCAAGCTCAGTTATATAGTTGTTGATAAATTTGCGTAACGTGGGTCGAACGTGGAGATTTTTCAAAGGATATAATTTCACATATTTTGAAAAGAGATCATAGAAAGCCAACACATATTTGAACCGTCCACGTGTCATGGGACATGGCCCACAGACATCACATGACACCAACATTAAAGGTTGTTGTGGGATGATAGGATGTAATTCTATCTTCCGACAATAGTTTATGGGTTTCGCCTTCTGACATATTTTGCACTTCTTAATAATATTTGTAGCTATACGTCCCAAATTTGGATGATAGCAGTATTGTGCTATTTTGGCTGTACATTTAGCGGAACCAAAATGACCCCAATTCAAGTGAGTGTACCATACTAGTGATTCTAAATATTTAGTTGGAACACAAACTTTCCAAACATCTTCTTCATCCTTCCTCCGATACAATATTCCGGATTTTAATTGATACTGTTCTTGAGAGTGACTTAGCGTTTTGCTTTCAACAGCATGCCTAATGGCTTTCCACAACTTATCATCTTCTTGCAGTTGTGGAAGACTTCGAGATAGCTGTGAAATCTGCCTCTCACAATATTGCCTTGATAAATTCATGACTTTAAAGTCAATAGTCCGTTCTTCACACTCGTAGTCATTCTTTCTTTTCGGTAGTCTTGAAAGAGCATCGGCTATGATGTTGTCTTTCCCTCTGATGTATTTGAGCGTAATATCATATTCTTGCAGTAGCAAGGCCCACCGGGTTAAACGTGAATGGAACGTCCTTCCTGTTAAAATAAAAGATAAAGCTTTGTGGTCGCAGAATACAATGATCTTCTTTCCATATACAAAATAACGAAACTTTCTAAGGGACCAGACCACGGCCAGTACTTCCAATTCAGTAGTACAATATGCACGTTCACAGCTATAGAGTGTTCTGCTGGCAAACCCAATTATCTTGATGGTACTGATATCTTCTGGATTGTCCATCTGGAAAAGAGTGGCACCCAATCCTGTTTCAGAAGCATCCGCAGCAATATAAAAATCTTGATCAAGTCTCGGATGATGTAACAGTGGAGCATTTGTCAAAGCATTGCGGATGTTATCAAAAGCTTGCATGCATTCGGAATTCCACTCCCACATGACATTTTTTCTTAACAGCCGTAACAAACAGTCTTGGCTTCCTAACTGATTGGGTAAAAATCGTCGAAAAAATGAAACTAAGCCGATAAATGACTTTAATTCCGTTCTATTCTTTGGATAAGCACATCTGTTAATCGCATCCATCTTTTTAGGATTTTGTTTTATCCCTTCAGGAGTGATTATATGTACAAGAAATTTCAATTGGTTATGAACAAACTTGGATTTTCTCAAATTTACAGTAACTCCGTATTCCAAAAATTTCGCAAAAACTCTTCTTAATAAGTCCAAATGTTCCTCCCAAGTTTCAGAAGCAATTAGCAAATCATCCACATATAAAGTAACTTCATTCAAAAGGTCTCTGCCCAGTACGGTATCTAATGCCAATATGAAAACACCACCACTTATTTTCAACCCAAATGGCATGACAGTAAATTGGTAACTTCGGCCCAGAAAAACGAATGCAGTATATTTTCTAGATTCTTTCGATATTCTAGTTTGCCAATATGAACTACGCATATCCAAAGAGGTTAAGAAGTGGGCACCATAAAACTTTTGTACTAACTCTTCTAGGTTCTCCGGTCGCGTTTGTACAGGTATAATGATCTTATTGATCTCTCTGGCATCCAACACCAATCTGATGTCACCATTGGGTTTAATTACTGCCACAAGAGGGTTACAATATTCAGAATCTGAGGGCTCAATAATACCCCATTCTAACATTTTATTGATTTCCTTTCTGACTACTTCTTTCTTTGTCCATGGGATAGAATAGGAAGTAGGACAAAAGGGTTTATGTGCATACGTCTTTATATGGTATTCAAAGTCTTTTATTATACCCGGACGTTTACTAAAAATTGACTGATATGCTTCCAACAAGTAGTACAGTTCATCCCTTTGGATAACAGATAAATATTCTGATTCTAACACCTTTTCCTGCAATGACATTTTATCCATCATTTCTTCAGAACATTCAATAAGGCATATATCATACACATTTTCATCACCAATACTGACATATTTTACCATTAGATTCATACACAATTGATTTGGAATTACTCGGCCCTTTCTCAGGGTGGTTGTCAAAACATTACCATTGGAATTAAAAATACATTCACCTTTCTCTAAATTAATGATTGCACCGGTCTCACATAAAAAATCCAAACCCCAGATACATGGTAGTGTCATTTTAGGAACAACCAGGAATGTACTTTCTATTTGAGCCCCCCGTATTGTAACGTCGACACGTACCTGTTTCACAACTTTTTGCATTTTTGCGCTGAACGCGCCAGACACGGTACATCCTGTGATAGGAAAAGTGGGCATTTTTACCCCTCGGCTTATCTGTTTTAAACAGTCCAGCGTCATGACACTAATAGTTGCTCCAGTATCAATTAATATTTCAACATCAACATTATTTATACTTGTTGGAATTATTGCCTGTAAAATTTGTCAAAATTTATTAGAAACTTCAGGTTTTGCTTCAATTAATTCATTCCTTATATCCTGATCATTATTGTACCTTAATACTCTCAGTTCAAATTGATGCCTGCCTTCCTTCTCCTTTCCAGTCATCCTAGGAAGGCATTTGGTGACTGGTATTAGTTTAATCTATCTCGTTGAGTCATCGGTGGGGGTTCATGAACTTCCACAATCCGTACAGTATGATCCGAGTTATGGTATTCACCCCGTCGCACATTGGAGGCTCCTTCGCCCATTGGTATAACTCCTTGTGCTGGATGAGGACTCGAGACATTTGTTCCATCCTGCCGAGGAACATTATGCTTCGAATTATCTTCCCAAGGTCGAATACAATTGGGATCATCACTTGGGTACCTGTTACTCTTATTAATATCACTACTATGCACATTCGCGTCACCATATCGAGGTTTACCTGTAGCACAGTAAGTATTTCTTCTATATTTATTATAATCATTGTTTTTATTGCAACCATAGGATGAAGATTGTCCACGCTCCTGTGATGCGGGTTTGACCTGGTTTTCGTTATTATTATTATCATACGTTAAATTATTATTATTATAATTATTCGTATTACTATGAGTGTGAGTCGACATTTGATTACTACTCATTTGTCTTGCGTCTTCCATAATCATATCTATAGAGTCAATCACCGACAAGAACTGTTCTACATCGTGGTCAGGAACATTTATTAACTTTTCACGTATATTTATGGGCAACCTTCCCTTCAAAATTCTGATCACTTCCTTGTGAGAAATTGGATCACTCCAATAACGTGTCTTATTTATGTACTTTTCAAAATATTGCCTTAAAGTACTCCTTTTACTGTTAAAATACTCAGGTTGGTAAACCTCTTTTCTTAATTTCTCTTGTTTACTCGACGACCAGTATTTAGCCAAAAAAAGTTGTTCAAACTCAGCGCAAGTATGGCAACTTTCACTTACTTCGGCGGCCCATAATGCGGCTTCTCCGGTAATTTTGGATACTATAAATTGAAGTCGGTCGTGTTCTGACCAGCTACGCGGAAATATTCTTTTGAAATTATTGATAAAGATTTTCAGATGCAGGTTTTCAGGGGAGAATGTTGGGAATTGTCTACTTTTAAAAATGCTGTTCTCCACCTTTAAAGAAGACAAATATCCTCGCTGACCAAAAGAATCATCATCTTTACCAACCGAATCATCAACTTCCCAATGCAAATTTTCACCACAATTGTACTTTGTATTATCACATGTTCGGTTGTTTTTCGACCTATTCTCCGAACGTTCGTCCCCTGTCAACAAATTTTGTGATGACTTTCGTTCTAACTCCGCCAATTTATGATTGGTTTCCTTTTGCCATTTAGGTAACTCATCAACTATTTTCTCTTTTATTTTCTGAATTTCGCTAGTGAAGAGCTTAATTAATTCATCATTTCTACTTAGGTGCTAATTGATATTTTCATTTGGCTAGGATCCAATAGTAGTCTTAACCTTGTCTACAATTTCATTTCCTTTTATTTCTATCCATTCAGTTAGATCTTCGTCAAGTCTTTTAGTTTGATCTACTAAATACTTGTCAATCCCTTTACGAGCATCTGACTCAAACTCGACTATTTGTTTCGAAAGCTCTTCTATCTGTGCGCTAGCATTGAAACAGCTGCTTTCACACTTAACCATCCTATTGGACAGGCCATCATAACTCTTCGAAACTACCTCATATTTCTTTTCTACGTCATGAAGTTTTCCTATGAAATTATTATACTGCCTTTCTAAGGTGTTAGAAAACTCTACATCTAGTTCTCCAAATTTCGCATTTAATTGAGTCTCCCAGTCCGCCTTTAATTCTTTCTTAGTATTTTCCAGTTTATAATCAAAGGTGTTCAGTTTGGTTTCCAAAGAATCCATTATAACTTCTAATGAACCAAATTTGGCCTCAAATTTTTCATTTAACTTTTGATTGTCCTGTTTTAATTGCTTATTATCTTTTTCTAGTGAACCAAGTCTTCCATTCATTACACCCATTTGAGTATTTATTGATACCAGCATATCAAACATTTTTTGATTAATATTTCCATTTTGAGGATCAACTTGCTGATCTACTTCCGAAACCTCAAGATCTTTATGTTCTCCCACGCTGCTTACCTTACATATCATTGTATTTGAATCTCCTAATGGCTCTAAATCAATAACTGTATTATTATCTGTACATGTCTCCTGTCCCACATTGAGCTCATGGGATGCATCATCCCTATCCTCTTCACTTTCCTCTCTCTCTCATTACTCTACTCCACTGCACATTATCATGTATTCTTTTCGTTCGTTTTGACATGATTATTCACTATCAAGACATACACTTATTTTCACTATGTATTTATATATATTTATCTACCGCAATCGCAAGGCTCAACTTCCTTTTTTTTATAATTATACAGTTATTTTAATCATACCTGGTAGTATCGCTCACTTTTAGCGATTATTGAAGAATACCTCTTTCATTGAACAGACTCACTGGCTGCTACAATATTTTCCAACTCTAGGGTTCGTGAATCCGGATGACACTCGACTCGATGCAGCCATCCCCCTCGATCGAGCCGCACGTTGTGGCGCCACTTCTACTGTATCTTCCTTCGCCGTCGGCGTTGTCGTGGTTACCGTGAGACACCGTTATACCAAGAGGAAAGGCGGGTCGATCTTAGAGCATGAGATATGATGACCTTAAGCCATTGACAACACACAACGGTCACGGTAGCACCTGATTCCAGAATAGCTGCAGTAGTTAAGATCTACGAACTATCCCCTGTTGACCAGGTCCCCAAAACTTAACTCGTAACGAGATCCCTTCAAAGCAAATTGTCATAACGATCGTCTATAAAGGCTTCGTATAACGAGAATAAATGTTACGGTTTATGGAATAATAACAGATACGACCAAACTGTCTTGTCTCTTCTGCTTTATTTAACATAACTTCGTTCACAGTTTCATTTCGCATTCACCACTCATTCACCGAAACCTTTTGATGAACAGTTTTGGTTGCTTAACACCAACAGTCAATGATAATGATACAGCTTTTCTCCTTTTTATAAATTGAAGCCCACTCTCCGTGATATAATTAAAAAAAAAACGGTCTCAATACCGCGTCCCTCGTGAGATGCGAATAGACTTATCCCGGAATTGACCGCCCTGTAGGTGTACTCAATTTAATGACCACACTTCGCTGTCCGCTATTTCGCGTAACTGAATGTCCATTTGTTAGTCTGATTATACACTGTAGCTATTTAAAATTCGCCCCTATATTTTTCACAACGCACAATTAGCACTTCGTTACTTGTTTTCTTTTTTTTCTTCTAAGAGTAAACGGAAAAAAAAGACGCCGTATCATCGGCTTAGTCGATATAAAGCAAAACACCTTAATATGCCCAGTTCTACCTCTTCTTATAGGATCGGCTACCTTACTCATTAATTTATTACATATTGTTTCCAATAATGCTAAACAGGTATCGTCGTTATATTTTAATTGTATTCGAAAGCATGTTACTACTATTATGACCGATCAAATCGTAACAAATCGCGCGGCGTGCGTTTTTAACGACAACTTTACGCTATTCAAATTCCGTTACAGCTGTCTTGACTCGTAATGTTACAGTATCCTGGTCACACATGTGGAGGAAGGCACGGTAGAGACGGCGGGATTCACGGAGGAGCAGGACGGCCTGTGGGGGTAAGGTAGGAAGGTGGGGGTGGATGGCGACAGTAGGGACGTGGGCCTCCACGGCCTCAGACAAGATCTGCTGGAGAAAGGAGGCGGCATGGGTTACATCGTCAGGGTGGTGCTAGGTGAAGGGGTGACTATCGACCTGGATGGAGAGGGTATCCCGGTAGGCATTCTAGTTGGCACGGGAATAGTCATGGACGTACTTTGGGGGAGGGTCATTACGAGGGTGGGGGCGGGGGCGACTACATTCTGAAACGGTGAGGAGGACAGGGAGATGATCGCTACCAATAGGCTCCAGGACATACACCGTTATGCGGCCAAGGAGGTTAGGGGAGGAAAGGATAACATCGGGAGTGGAGTTGGATTCGGGACGGGTGTGCTGGGGGATGGGGATGAGGTCGCCTTGAAGGGAGGAGAGGAACCGATGCCACTGCCGTAACTGGGCGGCGGAACGACTGTGGATGTTGAGGTCAGCGGCGATCACGTAGGAGGAGAAGGTACGGTCAAGAACGGCGCCAGACAGTTGCTGTCTTATATAGGCGTTGCCGACCGCAGCGCCGTATTCTACATTTCAATAGGCAGTTTGTTTGGCGCATCAGTGTAGTTTCATTTGACTCGCATACTAATCTGTGCATTCCTACTGTGGCACGCTTTAGATGTAGATCTACATCAACATCTACATCTACATGATTATTCTGCAATTCACACTTAAGTGCCTGGCAGAGGATTCATCGAATCATTTTCATACTACTTCTCTACCATTCACTCTCGACACCACACTGCTAGGTGGTAGCCTTTAAATCGGCCGCGGTCCGTTGGTATACGTCGGACCCGCGTGTCGCCACTATCAGTGATTGCAGACCGAGCTCCGCCACACGGCAGGTCTAGTCTAGAGAGACTCCCTAGCACTCGCCCCAGTTGTACAGTCGACTTTGAGAGCGATGGTTCACTGACTACAGACGCTCTCATTTGCAGAGACGACAGTTTAGCATAGCCTTCAGCTACGTCAATTGCTACGACCTAGCAAGGCCCCATATTCAGTTACTATATGTCTTCCGAACAGATAATATTGTGAATCATGTACCGTCAAGAGCGACGTTCATCATTAATGGATTAAAGTTAAGTATCAAACTAATTACGTCCGCTTCCTGAATTCTAATTCCTTGTCATGTTCCAGACCTCACGTCAGTATAGTCCTTCCCTCCTCACGCCAGCCTGCGTGAGCTAAAACGCGTGCATTTCGGCCTCCTCTAGTAACACGGTGTTGGCTCTTCAGCCAACACAACAGGAGCACCTAAATTTTTCCGTTCGAGCTCTGATATCTCTTATTTTATTATGATGATCATTTCTCCCTACGTAGGTTGGTGTCAACAAAATATTTTCGCATTCCGAAGAGAAAGTTGATGATTGAAATTTCGTAAATAGATCTCGCCGCAAAGAAAACCGCCTTTTTTTCAGCGACTGCCAGCCCAGCTCTCGTATCACACCAGTGACACTCTCACCCCTGTTGCGCGATAACACGAAACGAGATGCCCTTCTTTGCACTTTTTCGATGTCCTCCGTCAATCCTACAATCCTACCTGGTAAGGATCCCACACCGCGCAGCAATATTCCAGCAGAGGACGGACAAGTGTAATGTAGAATGGAAGATAGGAGACGAGGTACTGGCGGAATTAAAGCTGTGAGGACGGGGCGTGAGTCGTGCTTGGGTGGTTGAGTTGGTAGAGCACTTGCCCGCGAAAGGCAAATGTCCCGAGTTCGAGTCTCGGTCCGGCACACAGTTTAAATCTGCCAGAAATTTCAAGTGCAATCTAGGCTGTCTCTTTAGTGGGTTTGTCGCATCTTCTAAGTGTTCTGCCAACAAAGCGTAGTCTTTGTTTCGCCTTCCTCACAATATAATCTATGTGGTGTTTCCAATTTAAGTTGCTCATAATTGTAATTCCTAGGTATTTAGTCGAATTGACAGCCCTTAGATTTGTGCGATTTATCGTATGCCCAAAATTCATCGGATTTGTTTTAGTACCGATGTGGATGACCTCGCACTTTTCTGTGTTCAATGCCAACTGCTACTTTTCGCGCCATACAGAAATTCTCTCTCTAGATCATTTTGTAATTGGAATTGTTTGATGATTTTACTAGACGGTAAATTACAGCGTCATCTGCAAACAATCTAAGGCGGCTGCTCAGATTATCAGCTAGATCATTTATGTCAATCAGGAACAGCAGAGGACCTATGACACTACCTTGCGGAACGCCAGGTATCACTTCTGTACTACTCGATGATTCACCGTCTATCACTAGGATCTGTGACATCTCTGAGAGGAAATCACGAATCCAGTCACACAACAAATGTGAACGTAATCTGATTAATAGTCGCTTGTGAGGTACGGTATCAAAAGCCTTCTGAAAATCTAGGAATATGGAATCGATCTGAGATCCCTTGTCAACAGCACTCATTGCTTCATGGGAATAAAGAGCTAACTGCGTTGCACAAGAACGATATTTTCTGAATCCGTGTTGGTTCAAATGGTTCAAATGGCTCTGAGCACTATGGTAATTCTGAGGTCATTAGTCCCCTAGAACTTAGAACTACTTAAACCTAACAAACCTAGCAGTCGCTCAGTTCCAGACTGTAGCGCCTAGAACCGCTCGGCCACCCCGGCCGGCCGTGTTGGTTCAAATGGTTCAAATGACTCTGAGCACGATAACTTCTGAGGTCATCTACATCTACATCTACATCTACATCTACATGATTACTCTGCAATTCACATTTAAGTGCTTGGCAAGGGTTCATCGAACCATACTATCTCTCTATCATTCCACTCCCGAACAGCGCGTGGGAAAAACAAAAACCTAAACCTTTCTGTTCGAGCTCTGATTTCTCTTATTTTATTTTGATGATCATTCCTACCTATGTAGGTGGGCTCAACAAAATATTTTCGCATTCGGAAGAGAAAGTTGGTGACTGAAATTTCGTAAATAAATCTCGCCGCGACGAAAAACGTCTTTTCTTTCATGACTTCCATCCCAACTCGCGTATCATATCTGCCACACTCTCTCCCCTATTACGTGATAATACAAAACGAGCTGCCCTTTTTTGCACCCTTTCGATGTCCTCCGTCAATCCCACCTGGTAAGGATCCTACACCGCGCAGCAATATTCTAACAGAGGACGAACGAGTGTAGTGTAAGCTGTCTCTTTAGTGGACTTGTTGCATTTTCTAAGTGTCCTGCCAATGAAACGCAACCTTTGGCTCGCCTTCCCCACAATATTATCTATGTGGTCTTTCCAACTGAAGTTGTTCGTAATTTTAACACCCAGGTACTTAGTTGAATTGACAGCCTTGAGAATTGTACTATTTACCGAGTAATCGAATTCCAGCGGATTTCTTTTGGAACTCATGTGGATCACCTCCCACATTTCGTTATTTAGCGTCAACTGCCACCTACCACACCATACAGCAATCTTTTCTAAATCGCTTTCCAACTCATATTGGTCTTCGGATGACCTTACTAGACGGTAAATTACAGCATCATCTGAGAACAACCTAAGAGAACTGCTCAGATTGTCACCCAGGTCATTTATATAGATCCCCTAGAACTACTTAAACCTAACTAACCTAAGGACATTACACATCCACGCCCGAGGCAGGATGCGAACCTGACTGTAGTGCCTAGAACCGCTCGGCGAACCCGGTCGGCTCCGTGTTGGTTATGTATCAATAATATCATATGGTATAATATTTTGGGGTAACTCTTCAAGTCAAACAAAAGTTTTTAGAGTCCAAAAGAGTGTAATACGTATTATTTGTGGAGTAAATTCACGGACGTCCTGTAGAAACCTCTTCGAAGAACTGGGTATACTAACTACTGCCTCTCAGTATATTTACTCATTAATGAAATTTGTCCTAAATAATATATCTCTTTTTCCAATAAACAGCTCAGTTCATACATACAATACCAGGAACAAAAATGATCTGCACAAGGACTTAAAAGCACTTACTTTAGTTCAAAAAGGGGTCCACTACTCAGGAACACTCATCTTCAATAATTTGCCAGTAAAAATAAAAAATTTAGTCACAAATAAAGATCAGTTTAAAAGGAGCCTGAAAGACTTACTCCTTCTACTCCACTGACGAATTTTTTAACAGAAACAAATGACGTATTGTATATATTCATAGTATTAGTATTGTTATTTCACTTTTACAAAAATGACATGTTCCACATCCACGAGGATCTCCTCAGCACGGATCAATGGAACGACAAACTAATCTAATCTAATCTAATCTCTAATCTAAGTCATTTTCTTCAAGGTGATTCATAATGTGCGAGTACAGTATATGCTCCAAAATCCTACTGAAAATTGAGGCCAGTGATATGAGTCGGTATAATTCAATGGGATACTCCTATTTGCATTCCTGAATACTGGTGTGACCTGTGCTACTTTGCAGTCTTTAGGAACAGACGGCGAGGGCAGCAGTGTAACGCGCGCGCTGTGGGCAGTGTGTTCCAGGAGATGCTGTACGGGATCTCGACGGGGTTCGGGTCGCCGCAGGTGCCGGTGGCGGAGATCCTGGCGCGCGCCGTGCCCACGCTGCACTCGCCGCAGAAGCCCAAGAGCAGCAACTTCCTGCAGGTGCCCGACATCGAGTCGCCCAGGTACGTGGGAGGCCGCGCCGGGCCCCGCCGCTCGCAGACCGCATATCAATCGACACAGCCTCCGTGAAGTATCTGATGAGCGGATCACCACCACCAGTGCCAAAGTGCTTCCGCTCTGTGAGACACTGCAGACAGGTTTGGAATTTAATCAATGCTACTGGTCCAAGGTTTTCCAAATCCATTAAATATTGTGCTGGTTTCCCAGGTTCCAATTCAGCTACACACTGTGCAAACAGTTTGAAAACTATGATACATTTCGCTGTGTGACGTATACTATACGCAGACAGAAGAGGTACACAGGTTCCTCCTGGTGGATGAGCTGTCATTAGCCTTGGATCGCTTTTGGGGTTGGCGACTCCATCCACAACACAGCCCGACCTAGCAATGGCTGGACATAGGCCGCCAGAATGGGTACAATGATGATGTTTGGTTTTTTGGGGCTCAACTGTGCGGTCATCAGCGCCCGTACAAAGTCTCAATTTTTACAAAGTCCAATTTTTTGACACAATCCAATCTAGCCACTGTCATGAATGATGATGATGATTATGTTGATCATGAAACGATGACGACAACACAACACCCCGTCCCCAGGCAGAGAATAGCCTCAACCCCGCCGGTAATCGAACCCAGTACCCCGTGATTCAGAGGCAGCAACGCTAGCCACTAGCCAATGGAATAGGTGGCACTGTCACGAATGATGATGATGATTATGATGATGATGATGAAATGATGAGGACAATACAAACACCCAGTCCCCAGGCAGAGAATAGCCTCAGCCCGAGCGAGAATCGAACCATGTACCCTGTGGTCCAGATGCAGCAACGCTAGCCCCTAGCCACTGGAATGGGTGAATGGACTGGTACAAAGACTGGTGATCGGGAACTGCATGATACCGCTGCTCCTCCCCCTGCTGGACAAATACCGGCGATAATAAGGTTATGAATATTTTTGCTAGTAAACAGGCCGTCTCCAGCCACAACATACCAGTAACACCCACTGCGCTTCCTAAAAGAATATAAAACGCGTGTCAGTGTTCACGAGAAGTTTTACAGCATAGTTAAGTTCGTTGTAACTTGTGAAGTGCTCTAATTCTCAAATACTGGTTCGGTATAGTCAGAGTACTTCGCGCACATTTTCTGGTTTTAATTATAGGTTATCAGTTCCGCCTTCTTGCAAACACATTTTTTTTCTTTTTACCCAAACATGTTTGAGCGCTTCTGTGCCATCATCTGTGGGTTTCCATTCATTGAAAACTGTAAAAAATGTACATATTTTAGGCTGTAACTGATATGACGAAGTGAGGCCTACATTTTTTATTAAACTGCATGTTGCGGGCTGGCTTGTGAAGTTACAACCTAAAATATATTCATTTTTTACAGTTTTCAGGAAACGAAAACCAACTGATGATGGCACAGAGCTGCTGAAACATGTTTGGGTAAAAAGAAAAAAGTGTCGTTTCAAGAGGGCGGAACCCATAACCTATAATTTAACTGCAAAAGCGGGAAGAAAGGAGAAGAGTTGCAGATCCAAAAGATGAATATTTCGTCTCCCAGCCAGGCATTCCCCAGCAATCTCTACAATAAATACAGGAACACCTTAATGAAACTTCAGAAGACAGCTCTCAAGATGCAGTTTAGTAAAAACTGTAGGCCTAACTTCGTTGACTCGCTAGGGCAGCCGAGCGCGCTAACGCGCTGCTTCCTGGACTCGGGTACGCGCGCCGGCCCCGGATCGAATCCGTCTGGTGAATTAACGACGTGGGCCGGTGTGCCGGACAGCCTGGATGTGGTTTTAGGCGGTTTTCGAAATCCCGCTAGGTGAATACTGGGCTGGTCCCCACGCTCCGCCTCAGTTACATGCGTCGCAGACATTTTAAACACGTTCGCACTCTTTCACGATTTACACTAGATGCAGACTGCTGGGGTACACTGATCCATCCCTGGGGCTACGGGGTGGCGGCAAGAAGGGCATCTGGCCACCCCTCAAACTAACCTTGCCAAATCCGTTCTAACCACGCCGACCCTGCGATCGCTGTGGGACTATGACGTAAGCGAAAGAAAGAAAGAAAGTAGGCCTAACTTTGTTAGATCAGTTACAACCTAAATTCATTCGTTTTTTACAGTTTTCAGTAAACAGAAACCCACTGCTTGTGGCACAGATGTGCTGAAACATGTTTGGATAAAAAGAAAAAAAAACAGCATCTTTGCAAATAGGCGGAACCTATAACCTGTCATTTAACTACAAATGTGAAAAGAAAGGACAAGAGGTGCAGATACAAAAGATGAATATCTAGCTTGAAAACTTGGCTTACTGTGTTAACACTTTAACGTCAGAATATACTTCTTAAAGAGTAGATTTTGGCAGCAGTCAAATTTTGAAATTTGGCCAATAATTATTCGAAATATTGAAAATCAAATTTTAGATGTCTTGAAAGCCTGCAACTGCAACAGCACATCCCTGTGCCCTGTTTTGCTGTTAGGTAATATAGATTGGAGTAATATAGATTACAGATGACAGAAATGAACAAGGTGGTGTGTATTTGTTTTATCGACCGGCAGCAGGCTTCGGCAGAGTCAACTGTAGTATAGTGGTTCAAATGGCTCTGAGCACTATGGGACTTAACTGCTGTGGTCATCAGTCCCCTAGAACTTAGAACTACTTAAACCTAACTAACCTAAGGACATCACACACATCCAAGCCCGAGGCAGGATTCGAACCTGCGACCGTAGCGGTCACGCGGTTCCAGCCTGTAACGCCGAGAACCGCACGGCCACTCTGGCCGGCTGTGGATATAGACTAGAGAGATAGAAAGATAAGGTGATTTACACAAAACGAAAAAGTGTTTTAATGAGTAGGGAATTAGGAGACGGACTAGATGAGCATCGGAAGGGGGGTAAAGCAAGAAGTTCGCTATCACCAAAGCTGTTCAGTATATATGGAGAATAATTGGAAGAGAAATAATAAAGACTACAAAATGCAGTCAGAAGATGAGCTGTAGCAGATGTTGAAGAGTATTGCAAGGAGTGGCAAAGAGTATTGGATGAAGAAAAATATAGGAAAGACAAAAGCGATGAGAAGAAGCAAGAAGAAAGCGCCAATTAATGTATTCTTAGATGAAAAGTAAAATCCTTTCTGCACCTTGGAAGACTAATGACATGGAATGGAAGCTGTAGAGAAGAAATAAGGAGGACATTTATGGGAAAGAGAGAATTTGAAACGGTGAAGCAGTTACTAATATGTAGAAGAATTCCGACAGAGCGCAGGAAAGATATGCTAAATGTTACCCCTGGAGCTATACAGCAGTGAATCGTGAATCATTGCCAGTTAACAAGAAAGAAGAAAAGTTTTTCAGAAAGTTTTGAAATGTGGCTATGGAGAAGAATGCTTAAGGTGGAGTGGATTGACAGACTGAAGAATGGACAAGTAATGAAGAAAATAGGGGAAAAAATAAGATCATTTGAAGTGATCAAGAAAATAAGATCTTGGCTAGGATGTATACTGCTTTGGAATTGTCTGCACAAATGGTTGTAGAGGGAAAAGTGGAAGTTGTGATAGGAATAGTTAGGAAGAGATTTGGAATGATGGGTGACAGTAGAAGAGGCCGAACATACAAACAGATGAAGGAAGATGCTGAGAATGGGACATGATGGAGAGACTCCAGAAACACGGATACGCTAAAGAAGAAGAATATATATTATTTTCCTGTTTTAGTCCAATGCGTTTTGGAGATACAACCCATTTTCACGGACTGCATTGGCGTTATTTGTTTATTACATGTGTTTCAGTTTATGACCTAGCAGTAACTGAACGACATAGTTATCAGTTGTACGTGAGAAATATCTCAGACGATAGAAACGAAATAAGTAAAGTATTACTAACTTTTGGCTTCATTTGCTTTATTTATTTCTTTTATGTCGCCTCAGATTTTTTGTGGCGTAAAATTAACAGCTATTTCTTTCTTTTGCTGAACTAAACTACGTCCGAACTGGCCTTGGAAAGCACAACGGTACCGACCGGCCGCCGTGTCAGCCTCAGCTCACAGGCGTCACTGGATGTGTAGATGGAGAGGCATGTGGCCAGCACACCGCTGTCCCGGCCGTATGTCAGTTTACAAGACCGGAGCCGCCTCTTCTCAATCAAGAATGTCCTCAGTTTGCCTCACAAGGGCTGACTGCATCCCGTTCGTTCCCTTTACTGCTAGAAGATACACTGAAGCAGACGTAACGCCCCACAACCATAATGTAATCCGTGAAAACGAAATTATACCTCCGAAACGCAATCGATAAAAGAGGCAAATAAAACACATCGACTGTAGACGGCGTTTTAGTAACAAAAATATTCCTAACCTACATACAAGCTACACTCACGGACATCTCTTCATGGAATATTTGTTATTAGCTGACATAGATAATTTTTTTTTTCACCACCGGGAATGGATCTGGCCCCCTCCAGAGGGCATTAGCATTAGCGACCTTGACCATCTTGTAGGTTCCATTCTTAGAAATCGAACACCAACATGAACACTGTGCACTGTCTTTTACAGCGAAAGAGGAGCTCCCTGTAAAACCAATGTTGACCAACAAGACTGGCAATGTTATTCAGATCAATAGCGCTGTACCAACGCTACGTACAAGGCACACAACAGACCAATATCTCACAATATCGTGGGCTTCGTCGTACCAGATATGCCGCAGACGTAAAAGAGGTCTAATAAAGTTACTGTCAACATCGGACTCCGAAAGCTCTTTTACTCTCTAATCATATAAACTGAATCATCTCAGTTCTGAAACCATTACATCTCAGACACCGTCTATACCGATTCAGGTTCGAAATCCTGGGGCAAATGATAACCTCCTTGCAACACAAAATAAGTCTGTTTCCGAAGACGAGTTACAACATATTAAAACGTATTATTAATTTTCCCAAATTCTATACGAACTAAAACAAGATTCAGTTACATATTATGCCCTGCCTTATTTAATAACTGATCAGTTTTGATCTCGTTGAAATAATGGTGGCAAAAATCTGTTAGCCGAGATATATGTTTGTGTTTATTTGAACTCTGTTCTCTATTGTCTACTGTTTCATGCAAATAACAATCTATCTCCAAATTATTTACCTCGATACATAACCATTACTGCAATGTGGAAAGTTCGCAAGATTCTGCTGAATGAAAATGAATTTCCTTCTGATTTGATAAAGGAAGGAAGAAGGTGTGATGCTACCGACAGTAAAAACCACATTCACAACCAAATCGCTAACTGGCAACAGAATCATTTAGTCTTTACGTGAGCCGATATCAGTAAGTGGGAGCCCAGCATTTCAAAATCTCAGTAACCTTACCCCATTAATCTAGTATGCCGAGTAAAACATACAGTAATGAGGCAAATAAATTATAAAACTTTGTCAGAATAGGCTGTACCAATATATGTGACACTGATACAGCAGGTATTAAAAAATTATACTGTCTTGGACTATGTAATATGTTCACACAAACCTAATATTTTAAACGTTTTTCAAGTGTTATATTTTTAATATTTTTATGCATTTTATGTGCTTATGATTAGTTGTTTTTTCGATGAATGTACTCTCAGCATCGATGTTATCTTGATTATATATGTGTGAAGGTCATTATTTCAATTAATCGCCACATCACATCCAAACAGCAAGCATGTAAAACTAAGACCGTGATTGGCTACGAATTCCATGTAATACTGTTAGATATGTGCGTTGTTACTTTGGAAACTGACTAGTGTGGGTAAAATTACATTAATTAAACTCGACTAATCACTTTAAAACCTTGCTACAAAAAAATCAATTTCTTTATAAACAATTTCTGTACTTGGTGGTTTTTGTGCAGTGATCAATATGATGTTTGCTATTTGGATATTGTGATTTTGTATACACCAGTTACAACAGATAGCGATGGAAAACGCAAATAAATATGTTGAAACATTTTTCTCTTCCCTAAAACTAAAAAAAAGTTACATTGAATATAGTGAAATGATTCCATGCATTCCTACTGTGATGGTTGATCTCAGTATATAGAAACCTTCCTGCTAGAAACTCGAATTATTTTCTGGCCAGAGGATGTGTGACAATCGTTAGGAAGCATGTACTGTAATTTATTCTCCCCTCTTCCGCCACATGATTTCTGAAGACATACAACGTCGTATCTGAATAACATTATGCCATTTGCATCTTTCGCCATTTCTTACGAAAAACAACATCTGGAACTGCTCATTTCCATAAAAACGGAAGCCCCCCCTTACAAAATTCCGATTTTTAGAATCCACCTACTTCATACCGCGTTCCATATAGGGACGTTCCAAAGTCTTCCATCAATACTATTCAGGTGTAAAACTGCACTGAAAAAATACCATCAATAAGGTATATAGTCCCTTCTCCCTATCTGAATTCTCTACAGGCAAACACCCATTCATTCGCCTGGATTAAAGTAGTTCGCGAAGGAGTGAGAATTTCTTATGTAGTCCTATGGTAAGCTTATTTTAGTAAGTTTTCTACTGGAAAAATGTTCTCCTATGACGACATTCGATAGCTAGGAGAGAGAGGAGAAAGCGATATCTCTACGATCGTAAAAATAGTTACACGTGTATTAAGTGTTGGCCGATTGCTACCAATACACCATCTTATGCGATATTTGCTGTGCAGTTTCGAGAGACTTTGGACCAACGTGAATCGCGTTGTCATGAAATTTTACGGAGAACATTGAAGTTGTTGTGTCAGTGAACGCTTGATCTTTGCAAGTGCTCTTTTAGAAAATCTGGTTTCAGTAACTTCGACAATTACGCTGAGTGTATTGACATCCTATGGTCTACAGTCGCTACTATATGTCTGTATAAACTGTATACTGCACTTTGTCCTCTTCTTTTTCTTCATACTTATTGTCGATTTTAGGTCAGTGACTGGGTATCTGTTCCTTAAAGCTGTAATGCGGATTTCTGAAAAAAAGAGTACCAGGTTTAATAAAAAAACACTTAACAATGGTACTGAGTTTTGCATATCAGGTTTGTTTTCTTATACATACAGTTTAATTAACAAAACTTGGATATCACTTACTTCTACAAAAAGTTAAAGAAATCATTCACATCACAAACATGAATATCACTTGTTCATTTTCTTGTGATAACGTGAAATTCTTTTTTTAGGATAAACCACATCTTGTAGCAGTTGCTGCAATTCTGCTGTTTAATTTCTTTAACTTACAGCTACAAGTAGTTGTGACAATATACAACATAGTATAAAGAAAATGTTCTGCAAGAAAAACTACATACAACTGATAAATAAATGTTCCTGGGGATACAAAATGTTCAGTGCTATAGACGGTCATTTTATCATCATGTCATTTTTATTATTAAGGGTTCCTTTTTTAATGTAAGTAATTTGCAGGACGTAATTGTAGTGGTTAGCTGTGCATCAACTTTTGTTAAACCTTGTAATTCACTGAAATTCAGTTCAATAACGGATTTAGTTTTAAAAAGTGCGTAGCATACAAGTTTTGTAATTGTGAAGTTGCAGGTTCGAATATTATTAGTGCCAACTTTTTTTTCTTTACTTTCGTTTAATTGTGTGTCTATTATCAAATGGAAATGTTGATTAACAAATGTTAAATTATAATGTTTGAAAAAATTAACATTTTTTATTCTTAATAGCTGGTCGTATGATTATAAATTAAAATGAGTTTTTGTCAAATGAAAAAAAAGGTATCCATATGAATGCTCAATCTCCGAAATAAGATGGTGTATTTTATTTCTGCTTAAAGTTTTGAATTTATGCGCCAAATTTTTATTTATTGTGAACACCCACATTTACAAGTCATTGGTTACTAAAAGTAAAAGTAAAATTTTGTTACTTTTATTAAAGATTTATTATTTGTCAATTAATATTTCCATTTGTTGAAGTGTACAGAGTTTAAATGAAAGCAAAAGAATGTTGCTCCTAACTAGCTTCGAGCGACCATCTTTTACGATTGCATTACTTTAACGCTACACACTCAGATATCAGGGACTGGGTTAATAAGTCCGATACGTTTCACACGTAACAGTACTTGGAAATCTTAGTCTTCAAAGGAAATTTATGCCTGGACATTACGAAGGAAATTGAAGAGAGACGATCGGCAAGGTTTCCTTGTAAGCAGATTGGAACATATGTCAGGAAACAGTAGGGCATATCCAAGACTGAGGGAAATCGTAACAATTTCGCGTTTTTAACTCTGCCACTGTTAAAGCTTGTTACGTGGTTAACTGCAAAAATTGTTCGATACGGAAACCAAGATGTTTGAGCCACACATTACGTTTGTTCCACACGTTCTTGTAACGTGTAGTCTACCTAGACCTTTTCATCTTTCTGCATATACGTCAGCACACATTTTTTTTCTGTACAGCTGGGTCTGCAGCTTGAAATACGTCGAAATACAACATTTTAAATTGAATCTTCCAAGTTAGTTGCTAACAGTTTTATTATATTTAGTACAAAATGCCTATTTCAGCAGAACTGAAATTCTCAAGTACATGTCTAATTGGGCGCGACGTACGTATTACACCACTGATGAATCCTTTTGTCCATTGTTGCCGTTCTCGTAACGATAAAATAAAACCACGATTATTTGATAGCTACTTGACAGTTCCCCATGACTCTGCATGTTTACATGCTTGGTAAACATGTAGCATGTTCAGATGTGTCCATATTTGGTAAACATATGGCGTCACCGAGACCTGTCGACTAGCCGTCAAATTACTGCGTGATAACTAACAACTGATCGAATGTGAAAGTCTCGGGCAGGTAGAAATGTACTTGACATTGGAAAGACTGACGAAATGGGCCTAGTGAAAGAAATAATAAAATTATTAGCAGCTAACTTGGAGGATTCAGTTTAAAATATCTTCACATATACAACCGACAGTACAATGCATGGAGCAAATTACTTGTAATCATGTAATTGCATTATCTGACACTCATTTTCTGCCGAAAATACACACAGAGCGAAATTTTGTTAAAAATGTTTTCCGTTGTTAGTGTACAAAAATCGGGCTGCAAGCGTCTAGACCAGGAATTATTCTTTGTTCTCCGTTTAAATAAAAGGAAACTGTTGTAACTGGTACCCGTTTATCAATGTTTTTATCTAACTCTTGTCGTTTCTTTCTACAAATTACCTGTTTTAGTATTTGTTCTTTTTTCAACGATTCTAATCATTCATTTTTTCAGAATGCTCTATTAATCACAATTTTTTTACTTATATATGTGTGTTTTTAATATATTTCTCACACAGTCTGCACCACACAAACTTTTTTTTACTCACTAAAATAAGATGACATTTTTCCCCTTTTGTCTTTTTCCCCTGTTTTTCTGTGACTGTATTTCCAGTTGTATTTGTTCACGTCTCTCCGTCAACCTGGCGTAGATTCCGCTGCATGCTTTACCCTTGTCCACAGTTTGACGCTGTGCATGGCTTTGTGTGGTTTCGGCTTCAGTCGCTTTTCGCTTTATCAGGCTTCAAGCTTCTGCCTGAAGAAGGGACGAACTAGTATAGAAATTATTTCTACTCTCCAAATTGACTTCCCCTTCCTGTACATTGTGTTAGCAAACGTAAGACGCATTGTCTAACATTTGTAACACACCATGCGGCAGTAAGAACATCTCCCAATGTGGAACGACACAGTTAAATTCATTTTCACGTCAGTAGACAGCGTGTCTTTCTTTCAATTTCAGCTAGAAGTCGGGCAAAAAAAATTAGTGTCCGTAAATTTAAAAGGAAAGTCAGAAAAACGCAACAGACTCAAGAAAAGAACAATGATTCAAGGGAAAAGGTGTTGGTGTTGTTACTACAGTTTTGCTGCACAGAGTTGGAATAGAAAAAAAATTGTCACATTTTAGGACTTTTATCACATAATGAAATTTGCAAATTTCATAATGAGATAAAAATCCTAAAATGAGAAAAAAATTTTTTTTTTCTATTCCAACTCTGTGAAGCAAAACTGTAGTAACAACACCAACACATTTTCCCTTGAATCATTGTTCTTTTCTTGAGTCTATTAAAAAAATACTGCCCATGTGAGTTTATATATCACTTATAAACTCACATGGGAAGTATTTTTTTTAATATAATCTGCACCGGTTGAAAATGTTAAAATTTTTAGGTGCCTTGCACCAAGATCCAATAAAATCGGTAATTTTTTTTATATAGAAGGCTGTGGATGGCTGTGTTATAAAGATTAAATTACGTGTTTGTATTGGTAGCACTGTCAAAAACAGTATCTTATCGTTTCATAGTATAAACATGCGTTGTATGCCGAAGTGCTAACGTCATACTTTACTTTTTGAGAGATTTACCAGTGACTGATGAACTACAGCACTATTATGGGATGGCCATTAGAAATAATACTGAGGATTTGTTGAAAATGAAGCAGGCAGTATGGGCTACCTTCTTCCACAGACTGTCAAATGATGAAAAATCAGGACACCACCTTTGCCCTCCTGAACCTGATTCATGGTGCAATTACCGCAATGCCCAGTACTCAAACAGTTCATACAGCCATAAACATTCCATCCCAGCAGCAGTCATGGATATCATAAAACCAATGTATAGAGACCTGACAAATCCTGAAATAGTGAAGAAGTGTCTGCATGGTCAGACTCAAAATCCCAATAAGTTATTCAATAATCTTATATGGACTCGCTTACCAAAAAATGTTCTTGTTGGAATTAAGACACTAAAGTGGGGGGTCAGTGAGGCTGTTATCGCTTTTAATGACGGCAACATAAGTAGGGTGTAAGTGCTACAGCATATGAGAATTAATCCTGGAGCAAACTGCATCAGAGAACTTGAACGGATGGACAAGGTTCGCATTGATAAAGCAGAGTATGTAGCACAGTTGGCCACTAAGGAGTCCAGAAAGAAGAAAAAACTTGGAAAAAGATCAAGAGGCTGATATACAGTATGGTGCAGGGTGCTTCTGAGCCACTAAAAATTAAAAATTGAGCATATATTGAGTTACAGTCTTTTGAAACTGTAGAAGCCGTTCCTGAAAATTTACATTTTCTGTTGCATTTTCCCCTAAATCTCAGAAACCACTTCGAGTAGAGAATTCAAAATTTCAGGGATTAATACATATCCTGAGCCTACTGAACTAAAAGAAGAACATAATGTTACGTATGATTAAAATTATTTAGGATAACGTACAAAAAAGCACACAAAATTTTAATCGTGTAATTAAAAAATTGTATGTCCGAAAAAAGTGGCTGAAATGCAATTATTGTAGTTCAGTAGACTCAGAACACACAGTTTAATGTCCTGTAAAGGTTTGATGTCAATGGCTATAGTGGTTCCTGAAATACAGGGAAACCAAGTCACTAAATTTAACATTGTCGAGATAGAGCGTTCCAACTCTCCTTACATCAGTGGCGCTAGAATTTTCTTGCGTTATCTCCATGCAGCAGAATGTCTAAAAATGGGACAGAAATTGATACTGTAGTAGTTCAAGAAGGCAGCTGGGGCACCTTCATTTATAAGACATACCACAACAGTAGCCACTGGGAGACTGCAGGCAGATCAAATCCGGCAGAGGCGGGCAGGTGCTAGATGTTTATTTTTTCTTGAACAAGAATTTAACGATTCAGAATATTGACATGGCTGAAGGCTGCAACGCGAGCCGCTTTCCAGTGTCTGCGGTTTGCGCTCTTGTCCAAACGATAGTCCCATGGCTGCATTCCAACTGAGATGTCTTTGCTGCAGTGATTGGGATAGTGAAATCAGTGATAAATGTCTCGAGTTTCATGCAGGTAGGACATTCAGGCCCAGTAGTAATATGTTTGAGAGCCACGAAACAACATGAGCCATACCGATACTGTGTGCATTATAATGCGCACCAGCAATGTAGCGACGCAGGGCGCTGTGGCGTAAGTACAAGATGTATCAAAAAGCTGGCTGACGTACGCACTTGTCGTGTGAATTTTCCATCCACTGACCATCTAGAGCACCAATAACGGGTGTGATATGCAATCCGGAGATATACCGGTTCTCCATAATTTTGATCAAACAGTCCAGCATAGTTTTTTTGGGTAGATCGAGTGACATATACTACACTCATGCTCACAAATTAAGGATAATGCTGATACATGATGAAACAACGCTCTGGTGGGCGGTTTGCGGGTTTAAATCACCTCGGGGTATGACCGTGCGGTGCATTTGACCTGCGGTCGTCACACAGTGGCGCTGGCAGGTGTGTTGGTGCATGTCAGAGTACGGTGCAGCGAGTAAGTGTGCAGACGTTTCCAGACGTTCTAATGGTGAATGTGTGTTGAAAATGGCTCAAAGAACACATACAGGTGTTATGAGGGGTGGAATACTAGGGCGACTGGAGGCTGGTCAAACACAGCAGGTCGTAGCATGGGGCCTCCGTGTGCCACAGAGTGTGATCTCAAGATTATGGCAGACAGGAAACGTGTCCAGGCGCTATAGTACGTGACGCCTACAGTGTACAACACCACAAGAAGACCGATATCTCACCATCAGTGACCGCAGGCGGCCACGGAGTACTGCAGGTTGCCTTGCTCGGGACCTTACCGCAGCCTGCAACACTTGTCTCCAGACACACAGTCTACAGACGATCAAACAGACATGGTTTATTCCCCGGAGACCTGCAAGGTGCATTTCACGGACTCCTGGTCACAGGAGAGCCCGTAAAGTCTGGTGTCAAGAACACAGTACATGGTCATTGGAACAGTGGTCCCAGGTTATGTTCACGGACGAGTCCAGGTATAGTCTGAATAGTGATTCTCGCCTGGTTTTCATCTGCCGTGAACCAGGAACCAGATACCAACCCCCTAATATCCTTGAAAGGGACCTGTCTGGAGGTCGTGGTTTGATGGTGTGGGCGGGATTATGATTGGTGCACGTACACCCCTGCATGTATTTGACAGAGGAACAGGTCAGGTGTATCGGGACGCCATTTTGCACCAATATGTTCGTCTTTTCAGGGGTGCAGTGTATCCCACTTTCCTCCTGAAGGATGATAACGCACATCCCCACCGAGATGCCATCGTGGAGGAGTACCTTGAAACAGAAGATATAAGGCGAATGGAGTGGCCTGTCTGTTCTCCAGACCTAAATCTCATCGAGCACGTCTGGGATGCTCTCGGTCGATGTATCGCTGCACGTCTCTAAACCCCTACGACAGTTTAGGAGCTCCGACAGGCACTGGTTCAAGAATGGGAGGCTATACCGCAGCAGCTGCTCGACCACCTGATCCACAGAATGCCAACTGTTGTGCAGCCTTTGTACGTGTGCATGGTGATCATATCACATATTGATGTCGGGGTACATGCGCAGGAAACAGTGGCGTTTTGTAGCACATGTGTTTCGGGACGGTTTTCTGAACTTATCACCAATACCGTGGACTTACAGACCTGTGTTGTGTGTGTTCCCTATGTGCCTATGCTATTAGCGCCTGTTTTGTGTAGTGCCACGTTGTGTGGCACCACATTCTGCAATTATCCTTAATTTATGAGCATGAGTGCAGAAGCACTGCTCGTCGTGATACTCAAATGTCACCTTGCGGGCACGTGAAATGGTAAGAACAGGTGCATTGACGCAAGTTATGGGATACCGTTATGCACATATACAGATGGCGGTAGTATCGTGTACAAAAGAGCCGTGTATTGGCGGAGTTGTCATTTTTACTCGGGTAATTCATATGAAAACGTTTTCGACCTTATTATGGCTACACGACGGAAATTAAGAGACTTCGAACGCTGAATAGTAGCTGGAGCTAGACGCATGGGACATTCCCTTTCGAAAATCTTTAGGGAAATCAGTATTACAACAGTATCAACAATGGGCTGAGATGACCAGATTTCAAGCATTACCTATCGCCGTGGGCAACACGGTGTCCGGCGGCAGTCACTTAACGGCCAAGACCAGCGGCCTTTGCGTAGAGTTGTCAGTGCTAACAGACAAGCAACACTGTGTGAAATAACTGCAGAAATCAATGTGGGATGTACGACGAACGTATCCGTCGGACAGTGTGGCGAAATTTGGCGTTAATCGGGTATGGCAGCAAACGACCGACGAGAGTGCATGTCTTAAGAGCGTGGTATCGCCTGCAGCGCCTCTCCTGTACTCGTGGTCATATCGGTTCGACCGTAGACGATTTGAAAATCGTGACCTGGCCTGATGAGTCTCGATTTCAGTTGGTAAAAGTTGACGGTAGGGTTCGAGCGTGGCACAAACCTCACGAAGCCATGGATCCAGGGTGTCGACAAACTACTGTGCAAGCTGGTGGTGACTCCACAATGGTGTGAGCTGTGCTTACAAGGAATGGACGGGGTCCTCTGGTCCACCTGAACCAATCATTGACAGGCTACTTTGAGAAAATCTGCAGCCATTCATCGGCTTGATGTTGCCATACAACGCTGGAATTTTCCCGGATGACAATGCGCCATGTCGCAGGGCCACAATTGTTAGCGATTGCTTTGAAGAACGTTCTGGATAATTCGAGCGAATGATTTGGCTACCCAGATCGCCAGACATGAATTCCATCGGACATTTATGCGACTTAATCGAAATTTCAATTAATGCGCAAAATCCTGCGCCGGCAATGCTTTCGGAGTTATGGGCGCCTATAGAAATCGTAGTCTACGGATAGCATCTTTGATTATTAATCAAAACGTCCTCGGTCCCGAGTTCGAACCCCGCCATCGCTTAAATTATGAATAAAAAATCAACAGCGTTGGCGGCCGAAGTCTTCCGGTATATCAAATAACCCTCATTCTGACAACGGCCTTGTCAATGAGGTCGGAGGAGTGGGCAGAGTACATGGCACTCTCTGCACCTTGGGGTGGGAAACTGCCGATAAAGGCTGAAGATTCAAATGGCTCTGAGCACTATGGGACTTAACATCTTAGGTCATCAGTCCCCTAGAACTTAGAACTACTTAAACCTAACTAACCTAAGGACATCACACACGTCCATGCCCGAGGCAGGATTCGAACCTGCAACCGTAGCAGTCGTGCGGCTCCGGACTGAGCGCCTAGAACCACTCGGCCACTCCGGCCGGCAAAGGCTGAAGAATCAGCAACGATCAACGGCATGAGCATGCAGAAGAGCAAAGACAAAAAAATGTGTTTCCACAAGACATGTGGCCTGTAACTAAGAGTCATGATGATCTCTCCATTGGCAAAAGATTCCGGAAAGGACCTCCATTCGGATCTCCGGGAGGGGACTGCCAAGGGGGAGGTGACCACGAGAAAAATACTGAATAAGCAGCGAAACGATAACATTCTAAGAGTTGGGGCGTGGAATGTCAGAAGTTTGAAAGTTGTAGGAAAGACAAAAATCTGAAAAGGGAAATGCTAAGGTTCGATTTACATATAGCAGAAAATGGTATAACGAGAGTAGGATTCGTTATGAATAGGAAGGTAGGGCAGAGAGTGTGTTAGTGTGAACAGTTCAGAGGTAGGACTGTTCTCATCAGAATGGATTGCAAACCACCACCGACAACGATAATTTAGGTATACATGCCTATGTCGCAAGCTGAAGATGAAGACATAGAGAAAATGTATGAGGACATTGAACGGATAATTCAGTAAATAAAGGGAGAGGAAAATCTAATAGTGATTGGGGACTGGAATTCGTTTGTGGGGAAAAGAGTAGAAAAATTGGTTACGGAAGAATATGGGCTTGGTACTAAGAATGTGTGTATGTGAATTCCTAAGGGACCAAACTGCTTATGTCATCTCGGTCGGTACTAAGAACGAGAGAGGGGAAAGACTAATTGATTTCTGCAATAAATATCAGCTAGTAATGGCGAATACTCTGTTCTAACATCATAAGAGGAGGAGGGATACAGGGTGTCCCATTTTAATCTATACCGGCCTATATCTCTGGAGCGGCAAAAAAAAAAAAAAAAAAAAAAAAGTCTCTAGTAAAAGTTTTAAGGTTTGAAGAGGTCATGGAGTGGTTACCTCGAAATGACCTTGAACCCTGTTTTCAAGCAATGGTTTGTCGCAGGGGGCACTTCATTGTAGCTTTCCCAGGTTACCAGCATCTCAAGAACGAGGCGAGACCTGGAAAAATTTACAAGTTTACGAAAATTTCACCTTTGGACAGAGTTCAGAAACCATACAAGATTTTCACTGAAATTTTTTTCCGCTCTCACTTCGTTCTCGAGGTACCGGTAACCTTAGAAAGCTACAATGAAGTGCCCCCCTGGCGAAAAAACCATTGTTTTTTCGGAAAAAATGTTTCCTTCAGACATTGCGTATTTTTTCACGTAGAATACGAATATATCATAAAAAATAGGCGTTACCATTTGCCACAAATGAACTCGACCTTGGTTTGACTTTGAAAACAGGGCTCATAGTCATTTCGAGGTAACCACTCCATGGCCCCTCCAAACGTTACAAACGTCTAGCAAGCTAGAGACTTTTTTTACAGAATTGAGCCGGTCCAGAGATATCGGGCGGTATAGATTAAAATGGGACACCCTGTATATGGAAAAGACCGGGAGATATAGGGAAGATTTCAGTTGGATTACATTATGGTCAGACAGAGATGCTCAAGTCAGATACTAGGCTGTAAGGAGTACCCAGGAGCATATGCAGAATCGGATCCAAATTTCGGATTCATGAAGAATAGGTTGAAGTTCAAAGAGACTAGTCAGGGAGAATCAATACGCAAAGAAGTGGGATTTGGATCTACAAAGGAATAGCGAGATACGCTTTAAGTTTTCCCATTTTATAGATGCTGCGATAAGGAAATGCTCAGAGGGCAGTTCAATTGAAGAGGAATATACATCTCTAAAAAGAGAAGTCATAGGAGTTAGAAAGAAAAACATAAGTACAAAGAACGTATCTGCGAAGAAACCATGGGTAACAGAAGAAATACTTCAGTTGAAAAAATGGCTCTGAGCACTATGGGACTCAACTGCTGAGGTCATTAGTCCCCTAGAACTTAGAACTAGTTAAACCTAACTAACCTAAGGACATCACAAACAGCCATGCCCTAGGCAGGATTCGAATCTGCGACCGTAGCGGTCTTGCGGTTCCAGACTGCAGCGCCTTTAACCGCACGGCCACTTCGCCCGGCAAATACTTCAGTTGATCCATTAGATAAGGAAGTAAAAGGTGGAAAGAGTACATGAAGGCCTCTATGAGGGGAAAGATCTGTCTGATGTGATAGAAAAAGAAAGAGAAGTCGATTTAGAAGAGATGGGGATCCCGTATTGGAATCAGAATTTAAGAGAGCCTTGGAGAACCTAAGATAAAATGAGGGAGAAGGGATAAATAACATTCCATCAAAATTTCTAAAATCATTGGGGCGAAGTGGCACCAAAACGACCACTTCGATGCATAGAATGTATGAGTGTGGTGATATATTATCCGAGTTTCAGAGAAAGGTCATTCAGTTCAGAAGACTGCAAGATCTGACAGCTGGTGACAAGAATAATATACAGAAGAATGGAAAAGAAAATTGAAAATATGTTAGATGACGACAGTTCGGCTTCAGGAAAAGTAAAGGCACTAGAGAGTCAGTTCTGACATTGCGGTTGATAATGGAAGCAAGACTAAAGAAAAATCAAGACGCTTTCACAGGATTTGTTGACCTGAAAAAAGTGTTCGAAATTCTGAGAAAAACCGGGATAACCTATAGGGAGAGGCGGATAATATACGATATGGACATGAACCAAGAGGGAATAATAAGAGCAGGCGACCAAGAACGAAATGCTCGGATTAAAAAGGGTGTAAAACAGGGATGTAGTCTTTCGCCTCTACTGTTCTATCTGCACCTCGAAGTATCAATCAAGCAAACAACAGGATATCATTGATAAGATTTGCTGATGACGTTCCTATCCCCAGTGAAACTGAAGAAGAATTGCAGGATTTGCTGAGTGGATGAATAGTATATAGAGCACAAAATACGGATGGAGAGGAAATCGAAGAAAGGCGAAAGTAATGAGAAGTAGCTGAAATAAGAACTGAGAGAAACGTAACATCAAGACTAGGGGTCACGAAATAGATGAAGGTAAGGAATTCTGCTATCTAAGCAGCAAAGTAACCCATGATGGATGGAGCAAGGCCGTCATAAAAAGCAGACCAGCAATGGCAAAAAGGGCATTTTTGGCCAAGAGAAGTCTGCTAGTATCAAACATAGGCCTCTGTTTGAGGAAGAAATTTCTGTGAAAGTACGTCTGTAGTACAGCATGATACGGTAGTGAGACACGGACTGTGGAAAAACGGGAACAGAAGAGAATCGAAGCATTTGAGATGTTATACTACAGACGAATGTTGAAAATTAGGTGGATTGATAAGGTAAGAAATGCGGAGGTTCTGCGCAGAATCTGAGAGGGAAGGAATATGTGGAAAGCAATGAGAAGGAGAAGGGACTGGATGATAGTACATCTGTTAAGACATCAGGGAATGACTTCCATGGTAGTAGAGGAAGCTGTAGAGGGCAAAAATTGTAGAGGAAGACAGAGATTGGAATACATCCAGCAAATAATTGCGTTGGTTGCAAGTGCTACTGGGAGATGAAGAGGTTGGCACAGGAGAGGAATTCGTCGCGGGCCGCATCGAACCAGTCAGAAGACGAGGCAGCGTAGCTCATTATTTTTGCAAGGGACTTCGAACGACTTGTTGAGTCTACGGCACGTCGAGCTACTGCATTACGCCGGGCAAAAGCGGGTCTGACACGATATTAAGTGGTATCCCATGACTTTTGTGACCTCAAATGTCTTACGTCATATGTGTACATAATATTCAATTCGCGATGTAAGCGTTGTTCAGTTACACTATTTCGTCGTCAACTGCGGCCTTCAGTCAGCCAAGTGCCGGTGCGTGTACTCTTCAGGGCCTCTTCAGTCGACAAATTACCGTGTACTCTTCAGGGCCTCTTCAGTCGACAAATTACCATGTATCCTATATTGTGTGCTAGTCTGATTTCTAAATTAGTTTCTTAGTATTTTACTTTACCCCTTTTCCTTTCTTTTTAAACAAATCGCCCGATGGTGACTTGCTAAAAAGTCGAAAGCGGCAATGACATAGTTCGGTGATGTGAGTCTAAAATATGTAAGGGGCAGTCAAATAAAAACGAGACCAACTAATATAAGGAACATGGTGCGGGCATTGGTAACGCAGGTATGTGTGCGTATGGAAGTGCCCTCTATTGGGAATCAAGAAGGAACCGTGCGAACGTTCATTCCTGAGCCATTCACTGCCTGTTAGATGTGCTCGATGTGAGGTCAGCCAGTCCTGTGTGCATCCAGCGTCTACATCTACATCTATAAACCACCGTGAGGTGCATCGCAGAAATTACGACCTATTGTCCTAGTTATTAGGTTTTCTTCCTGTTCCGTTCACAAGAATTATTGTTTGAATGCCTCTGTGCGGGCAGTAATTATTCTAATCTTATCCTCACGATCCCAGTGTGAGCGATACGTAGGTGGTTGTTGTATATTCCTTGAGTAATCATTTAAAACTGGTTCTTGAAACTTTGTTAACAGACTTTCTCGGGATAGTTTACGTCCACCTGCAAGAGTCTTCCAGTTGAGTTCCTTCAGTATCTCTGTGACACTCTCCCACGGATTAAATAAACATGTGACCATTCGTGCTGTCCTTCTCTGTATACGTTCAATACCCCCTGTTAGTACTATTTATTGAGTGTCCCACACACTTCAGCAATATTCTAGAACCAGTCACACGGGTGATTTGTAAGCAATCTCCTTTGTAGACTGATTGCACTTTCCCAGTATTCAACCAGTAAACTGAGGGCTACCACCTGCTTTTCTCACAACTGATCATATGTGATCATTCCATTACGTATCCCAACAAAGTGTTACACACAGCTATTTGTATGAGTTTGTCGATTCCAACAGTGACTCATTGATATTACAGTCATTGGACACTACGTTTTTCGTTTTGTGAAGTGCAAAATTTTACATTTATGAACATTTAGAACAAATTGCCAGTCTGTATCACGTTGAAATCTTATCAAGATTACTGAATATTTATGCAGCTTCTTTCAGATAGTACTAAAAATACTGATTTTCCTATTAATATTGTCTGCAAGGTCAAATGGTTCAAATGGCTCTGAGCACTATGGGACTTAACATCTGAGGTCATCAGTCCCCTAGAACTTAGAACTACTTAAACCTAACTAACCTAAGGACATCACACACATCCATGCCCGAGGCAGTATTCGAACCTGCGACCGTAGCAGTCGCGCGGTTCCGGACTGAGCGCCTAGAGCCGCTAGAACACCGCGGCCGGCCAACATAGGTGAAAATCAACAGTCGATATCACAATAGCATTTGTTTACTGACAGTTTTCGGCTTATGTCAAAGCCATCCTCAGAATTTTCGGGCCCCTATGGCTGCTGATGGTGGTTCCTCAGTTTTTTTTTTTTTTCCTTTTAAGTCGTTTTCTGACTGGTTTGATGCGGCCCGCCATGATTTCCTCTCCTGCGCCAACCTCTTCATCTCAGAGTAACACTTGCAACCTACGTCCACAATTATCTGCTGGACATATTCCAATCTCTGTCTTCCGCTACAGTTTTTGCCCTCCACAGCTCCCTCTAGTACCATGCAAGTCATTCCCTGATGTCTTAATAGATGCCCTATCATCTTGTTCCTCCTCTTTGTCAGCGTTTTCCTCGCCCTATCAGTCCATCTAATTTTCAACATTCGTCTGTAGCGTAACATCTCAAATGCTTCGATTCCCTACTGTTCCGGTTTTCCCACAGTCCATGTTTCACTACCATACAAGCTGTGCTCCAAACGTGTATTATTAGAAATTTCTTCCTCAGGTTAAGGCCCATGTTGCATACTAGCAGACTTCTCTTGGCCGGGAATGCCCTTTTTGCCAGTCCTAGTCTGCTTTTGATGTCCTCCTTGCTCCGTCCGTCATTGGTTATTTTGCTGCCTAGGTAGCACAATTCCTTAATTTCATCTACTTCGTGACCATCAATCCTGATGTTAAGTTTCTCTTTGTTCTCATTTCTGCTACTTCTCATTACTTTCGTCTTTCTTCGATTTACTCTCAATCCGTATTTTGTACTTATTAGAGTGTTCATCCATTCAGAAGATACTATAATGCTTATTCACTTTCACTCAGGACAGAAATGTCATTAGCGAATGTATCACTAATATCCTTTCATCTTGAATTTTAACTCCACTCCTAAATCTTTCTTTTATTTCCATCTCATTGCTTCTTCGATGTACAGATTGAGAAAGTCTACATTCCCGTCTTACACCCGTTTTAATCCGCCGCATTTCGTTCTTGGTCGTCTACTCTTATTATTCCCTCTTGGTTCTTGTCCATATCGTATATTACCCTTCTCTCTCTATAGCTTACCCCTATTTTTCTTAGAATTTCGAACACCTTTCACCATTTTATATCGCCGAACGCTTTTTACAGGTCGACAAATCCTATGAACACGTCTCGATTTTTCTTTAGTGTTGCTTCCATTATCGACCACAACGTTGGAATTGCCTCTCTGGTGCCTTTACCTTTCCTAAATCCAAACTGATCTTCATCTGGCACATCCACAGTTTTCTTTTCCATTCTTCTGTATGTTATTCTTCTCTGTTGCTTGGATGCATGAACTATTAAGCTGACTGTGCGATAAGTCTCACTTGTCGGCTCTTGCAGTCTTCGGAATTGTGTCGATGATATTATTCCGAAAGTCAGACGATATATTGCCAGACTCATACATTCTACACGCCAACATGAATACTCGTTTTGTTACCACTTCCCCCAGTGATTTTAGAAATTCTGGTGGAATGTTATCTATCCCTTCTGTCTTATTTGATGTTAAGTTCTTCAAAGTTCTCTTAAATTCTGATTCTAATGCTCGATCCCGCATCTTTTCCCTATGTATTCCTGTTTCTTCTTGTATCACATCAGACAAATCTTCCCGCTCATAGAGGCCTTTAGTGTACTCTTTCCACCTATCCGCTTTCTCCTCTGCATTTAACAACCTAATTCCGGTCGCATTCTTAATGTTACCATCCTTGCTTTTAATTTCACCGAAGATTGTTCTGACTTTCCTATATGCTGAGTCAGTTTTTCCGACAATTGTATCCTTTTAGATTTCTTTACGTTTTTTATTAATCCATTTCGTCTTAGCTTCCCTGCACTTTCTATTTATTTCATTCCTCAGTGACTTTCATTTCTGTATTCCTGAATTTCCCTGAACATTTTTGTACTTCCTTCTTTCATCGATCAGCTGAAGTACTTCTGTTACCCGTAGTTTCTTCGCAATTACCGCCTTTGTACCTAAGTTTTTCTTTCCGACTTCTGTGGTGGGCCTTTTCAGACATGTCCATTCAACTATACTTCCTAGTGAGCTATTCTTTATTTCTTTATCTTTAGCCTTAGAGAACTTCAAGCGTATCTCGTCATTCCTTAGACTTCCGTATCCCCCTTCTTTGCATGTTGACTCTTCCTGACTAATCTTCAACCTACTATCACTACTGAATTGTGATCTTATATCTGCTCCTGGATAAGCCTTAAAATCCAGTATCTGATTTCGAAATCTCTGTCTGACCATGATGTAATCTAACTGAAATCTTCCCGTATCATCCGCCCTTTTCCAAGTATACCTCCTCCTCTTGTGATTCTTAAACAGAGTATTCGCTGTTACGAGCTAAAATCTATTACAGAACTAAATTAGTCTTTCTCCTCTGTCACTTCTTGTCCCAAGTCCATGTTCTATTGTAACCTTTTCTTCTGCTCCTTCCCCTAGAACTGCAATCCATTCCCCCATGACTATTAGATTTTCAGAACTCAGAAAAATGAGCTGCCACAAGGCAGCGTGATTGATCCCCTATTATTCAACATCTATACCAACGATCAACCTATCCCTGGAGGAACACGAAGCTTTATTTATGCTGAAGACTGCGCTATCACTACTCAGGCTGACTGTTTTGAGACTGTAGAAGATAAGCTATCAAAATCTTTGGAAGAATTCACTGTTTAATATTAAGGGAATTACTTGAAACCCAATCCTGCCAAGACTCAGACCTGCGCTTTCCACCTGAAGAATAAGCAGGCAAATAGATCCTTAAATATATCCTGGGGAGGCATCGTACTCGAACATATCCTATTCCCACATATCTTGGAGAAATTCTGGATCGCGCGCTAACATATAAAAAGCATTGTCTAAACACCAAACAGAAAGTGGCAGCCAGAAATAACATAGTGCGAAAATGGACAGGTACATCATAGGGTGTTAATACATGCACTGTGCGCTCAAGCGCGCTTGCTCTATGTTATTGCACTGCTGATATACATGTTCGGTATGCTAGAAGTCCAGTCATGCCAGGAACGTAGATGTGGCTCTAAATGAGTCTTGCCGTATTATCACGGGTTGTTTAAGACCTACTTCTGTGGACAAACTCCACTGCCCCGTTGGCATAGCTCCTCTCGAAATCAGACGTGAGATAGCTGCGAAATATGAGAAAAGTAAGGCCACGACAAAGAAAGCCCATACACTATAATGGTCGTCAGCTCGCACATCCTAGGCTGAAATCAAGAAAGAGCTTCTTGACAACTGCTGAGACTCTCATCGAGAATCCAAATGCGGCAAGGATCTCGCGATGGCGGGAAAAATGGAAAAATGTCGGTATTTGGGAGAATGGACGGCTCAAAAGGAAGAACTTCCCCCTGGACATTCGAAGAAGTGGTCAATATGGAAGTCTCTCAATAGATTACGATCAAACACAACAAGATGCAAGACCAGTCTGTGGACTTGGGGTTTCTCTGTGGACTGTTCTTTGCCAGTGTGGCGTTGAGCAGACTAACAGCCATTTCCTTCAGTGTTCCTCATCACCAACCACCTGCACCATGCAAGGAAATGGAAATGTCGTGTGGCTAGGGCCTCCCGTCGGGTAGACCGTTCGCCTGGTGCAGGTCTTTCGATTTGACGCCACTTCGGCGACCTGCGCGTCGATGGGGATAAAATGATGATGATGATTAGGACAACACAACACCCAGTCCCTGAGCGGAGAAAATTTCCGACCCAGCCGGGAATCGAACCCGGGCCCTTAGGATTGACAGTCTGTCACGCTGACCACTCAGCTACCAGGGCGGACGCACCATGCAAGATCTTATGAGAGCTACACCAAATGCACTCGTTGACACGATAAAAAAATCTCCTTTACGTATTGTATTACCCTTTCAATACCCTCATATACTCTTCATCTTCAGCTTCCGACGTCGGCATTTACACCTAAACTATAGTTATTGGTGTTGGTTTGCTGTCGATTCTGATAAGAACAAACCTGTCACTGAACTGTTCACAGTAACACACTCTCTGCCCTACCTTCCCATTCGTAACGTATCCTACTCCCGTTAAACCATTTTCTGCTGCTGTTGATATTATCCTCTAGCCATCTGACCAGAAATCCTTGTCTTCTTTCCATTTCATTTCACTGACACCCTACTATACCTAGGTTGACCCTCTTCATTTCCCTTTTCAGCTTTTCTAGCTTCCCTACCACGCTGTAGGGGGCCCAAAAATTCTGAGTATAGATTTGACATAAGCCGAAACCGGTCAATAAACAAATGTTGTTGCTGTGGTGTCACCGCCAGACACCACACTTGCTAAGTGGTAGCTTAAATCGGCCGCGGTCCATTTAGTACATGTCGGACCCGCGTGTCGCCACTGTGTGATCGCAGACCGAGCGCCACCACAAGGCAGGTCTCGAGATACGGACGAGCACTCGCCCCAGTTGTACGACGACTTTGCTAGCGACTACACTGACGAAGCCTTTCTCTCATTTGCCGAGAGACAGTTAGAATAGCCTTCAGCTAAGTCCATGGCTACGACCTAGCAAGGCGCCATTAGCCTTACATAGTTTGATAGTTATCGTATGAAATGTCTCAACAAGAAGAACGATGTATACAACAAGGATAAATAAAAGTTAAGTATTCGAGGAGCTGCATACTTTTCTTATTAGCATTCAATACTTATTCTGTTCCAGAATTCACGCCAGTCGGCGTGTGTGAGTACGCGTGCCTTTCTTTCGGCTACCCGTCACTGTGGACTGGCTGCTTTGTCAGTCCACTACAGTTGCGATCTCGACTGTTGAGTTTAACTTAAGTATAGCAACACATCGCTGCACTCCAGACAATGTTGTCTGAATTTATAAGAGCTAACAACAGAACCACATGGATTCTCCCCCCACAGAATAAAAAGTTCCAAAACCGTGCACTCCAGCTCCGGGAAAGACAGATTACCGTTTTCTTTTACTGCAAGGCCCTCCTCCTCATTGACTTTCTAGAATATGTCTCCACAATTGATGCACAGTGGTACGTGGACACTTTGCAAAAACTGAAGCGCTCCATCAGCCTACACACATGTTGTTTCGACTACGCTGCAGAAGCTGTGTTTGAAACGCCATGCACATCCTCCATAGAGCGCAGATCTCTCCTCGTGCTATTTCCATATTTTTAGAGCCATGAAGAAAGACATTCGTGTCCGCCGGTTTGCTTCGACGAAGAGATGCACGCCTGCGTTCAATCATAGTTTCGTAGACAACCGCAAACATTTTTCCATGAACGCATTGACCCTATTGTCTCACTGTGGGATAAACGTGCTCGTGTCCACAACTATTGCGATTGCTTTTGAAATACACTACTGGTCATTAAAATTGCAACACCACGAAGATGACGTCCTACAGACGCGAAATTTAACCAACAGGAAGAAGATGCTGTGATATGCAAATGATTAGCATTTCAGAGCATTCACACAAGGTTAGCGCCGGTGGTGACACCTACATCGTGCTGAGATGAGGAAAGTTTCCAACCGATTTCTCATACACAAACAGCAGTTGACCGGCGTTGCCTGATGAAACGTTGTTGTGATGCCTCGTGTAAGGAGGAGAAATGGGTACCATCACGTTTCCGAATTTCATAAAGGTCGGATTGTAGACTATCGTGATTGCGGTTTATCGTATCGCGACACTGCTGCTCGCGTTGGTCGAGATCCAATGACTGTTAGCAGAATACGGAATCGGTGGGTTCAGGAAGGTAATACGGAACGACGTGCTGGATCCCAACGGCCTCGTATCACTAGCAGTCGAGATTGCAGGCATCTCATCCGCACTGCTGTAACGGATCGTGCAGCCACGTCTCGATCCCTGAGTCAACAGATGGGGACGTTTGCAAGACAACAACCATCTGCACGAACAGTTCGACGACGTTTGCAACAGCATGGACTATCAGCTCGGAAACCATGGCTGCGGTTACCCTTGACGCTGCATCACAGACAGGAGCGCCTGCGATGGTGTACTCATCGATGAACCTGGGTGCAAGAATGGCAAAACGTCATTTTTTCGGATAAATCCAGGTTCTGTTTACAGCATCATGATGGTCGCATCCGTGTTTGGAGACATCGCGGTGAACGCACATTGGAAGCGTGTATTCGTCATTGCCATACTGGCGTATCACCCGGCGTGATGGTATGGGGTCGCATTGGTTACGCGTCTCCGTCACCTCTCGTTCACATTGACAGCACTTTGAACAGTGGACGTTACATTTCAGATGGGATGCGACCCGTGGCCCTACCCTTCATTCGATCCCTGCGAAACCCTAAATTCCAGCAGGATAATGCACGACCGCATGTTGCAGGTCCTGTTCGGGCCTTTCTGGATACGGAAAATGTTCTACTGCTCCCCTGGTCAGCACATTCTCCAGATCTCTCACCAATCGAAAACGTCTGGTCAATGGTGGCCGAGCAACTGGCTCGTCACAATACGCCAGTCACTACTCTTGATGATCTGTGGTATCGTGTTGAAGCTGCATGGGCAGCTGTACCTGTACACGCTATCCAAGCTCTGTTTGACTTAATGCCCAGGCGTATCAAAGCCGTTATTACGACCAGAGGTGGTTGTTCTGGGTATTGATTTCTCAGGAACTATGCACCCAAATTGCGTGAAAATGTAATGACACGTCAGTTCTAGTATAATATTTTTGCACAATGAATACCCGTTTATCATTTGCATTTCTTCTTGGTGTAGTAATTTTAATGGCCAGTTGTGTAATAAACAGTTTACTCACTTTTTTTCCATTTGTCTCGTTCTCATGTGACTGCCTCTTATATAATAAAGAAATGCGTATTTGTAGTTTCATCACAGTTTAGTACACACAGATCGTGATGGTAGAAAGTTTCTTATGGGTCTCGAAGATACCTAAGATGAGTGTTACTTACGTGTGATGTAAGTTGTAGACATTATCTTATAACTGATTCATGGAGCAATTTTACTTTCCAGCAAGGTCTTTTAACTAACTCATACAGTTGTACAAGATGAACGTTTAAAATCTGAGAACTGTTGCGTTTGGATTGTTATCAAGAATGGTGCGTATTAAAAGTCTACTATTGCAGCTAAGTCAAAAGTATAACTATAAAGAAACTGCAACCCCACCCTTTCTTATTAGAAATGTTACGTATGTTGGTGTTATGCATGTCTGTTACTTTACATAAGTAATATAAATACTGTTATGATAGAGTACAGTAAAAACTTTCATGTGTGGCGTTTGGCATGTCTTCATTAGTAAGTGCATGCAGTGTTCAACAACAACAAACTTCATTGTGATGTTCAATCCCTAATTGTGCCTGCACGTTTTTGAATCTTGAAATATGCTTCCATATAATTAAATTAATAGCCTTACTATTAACAACATTTTTAAATTGTGTACTAGTTATAAAATTGTATTATGTACTAAGTAATATAAACCAGTTTCTAAAATGCGATGTACAGAGATGAAATGTCAGTAGTATGCTTGCAAGAGAATACTGTAGAGCCTAGATAATTTAAATTGAGGAAAATTGCTTAAATCCTGTTTCCACAGCAATAGAACCCTAGTCATTACTGATCTGAGACTGACGAAGCTCCAGGCCTTTTGAAGAATGGGCGAGTGTCAGCTCGAGGGCGATGTCCAGTACTTAACTTCGGGTTGGGAGCACAAACACTATTATTACTCATACCTTAGGTTGTTTCAGTAGACTTTGTCCCCCGCATTATTTCAAACTTTTCTTTCACACTCTTGGAAGAAAAAGGTTCAATACCGAAATTACCAGTTTTTACGTAATGAAAGATTTCGTTACTTGAAAGGTAACTTACCACATCCAAACAATCTTCGAAAGAGACCTTATACCTTGTTACATCTTCAGATACTTCAGTTCACTGCCAACCTACAGGCTGTTTCCGTAAGAGCGTGTAAAAACGTAACAGGACATAGAGAATGCTCCACTAAACAAGTTAGGATAGGAAACCTCGTATCGGATAAGCCTGCTTTGTCTAGTATTACCGTCTTCCAGCCTATTCACAACTAACATGCGTACAAGTTCACACGTACTCTAGTGTTTATTTGAATTATACTCCCTATTTCCTGCAAGGAAACAAGGAGGGCGAGCCTGATTACCAGGAAGTCATGATGCAAGTCATGTTTACAGAATGAGATTTTTCACTCTGCAGCGGAGTGTGCGCTGATACGAAACTTCCTGGCGCATTAAAACGGTGTGCCGGACCGAGACTCAAACTCGAGACGCCGGCCGAAGTGGCCGAGCAGTTCTAGGAGCTACAGTCTGGAATCGCGCGACCACTACGGTCGCAGGTTGGAATCCTGCCTCAGGCATGGATGTGTGTGATGTCCTTAGGTTAGTTAGGTTTAAGTAGTTCTAAGTTCTAGGGGACTGATGACCTCAGAAGTTAAGTCCCATAGCGCTCAGAGCCATTTGAACCTTTTTTTTTTTTTTTTTTTTTTTTTTAACTCGGAACCTTTGCCTTTTGCGGGCAAGTGCTCTACCAACTGAGCTACCCAAGCACGACTCACACCCCGTCCTCACAGCTTTACTTCCGCCAGTATCTCGTCTCCTACCTTCCAAATTTTACAGAAGCTCTCCTGCGAACCTAGCAGAACTAGCACTTCTGAAAGAAAGGATACTGAGGAGACATGGCTTAGCCACAGCCTGGGGGATGTTTCCAGAATGAGATTTTTCTCCCTGCAGCGGAGTGTGCGCTGATACGACACTTCCTGGCAGATTAAAACGGTGTTCCGGACCGAGATTCGAACTCGGGACCTTTGCCTTTCGCGGGCAAGTGCTCTACCAGGAAGTTTCGAAGTCATGTTTACTTTACTTCTCCATAAGGTGGCTCTGTTGTATCGTATTCACATTGTCCCATGACAGAAGGTGCTATGAATCAACGACAGATCCATTCATTACTCAGTGCTGTTCAGAGGCGTACAGCACAATACGGTGGAGCAGTACCGGTACTATTTCCTGGTCGTTGGATTGGTTCAAATGTCTATGAGCACTATGGGACTTAACATCTAAGGTCATCAGTACCCTAGAACTTAGAACTCCTTAAACCTAACTAACCTAAGGACATTACACACATCCATGCCCGAGGCAGGATTCTAACCTGCGACCGTTGCTGTCGCGCGGTTCCAGACTGAAGCGCCTAGAACCGGTCGACCACACCGGCCGGCGTTGGATTGGAAGGGGAGGTTCTATTGCATGGCCTGCGAGGTCACCTAACCTGAATTTCCTTAATTATTTCCTATGGGGACATTAAAGTCACTTGTGTATGAGACCCTATTGGATACGGAGGTGGAATTAGTTGCCAGAATTGTAGCTGCCTGTGATGTGATTCGAAACACACTAGGAATATCTGTCAGGGTGCGTCAGAATCTTGTTCGCCGATATCTTGCATTGAGGATTTCCGTCAGTTTCAGCACATTTTGTAAGACACAGTGCAAACGGTACGTTCATTGTGTCAGCGATGGTATTTGCATTTAATGTAAATAAAAAAAGTACACAGTAATGTTATTTTATTCCCATTAACTCCTTAAGTTGGCTTCTCCGACCCAGGTCCCCTACCTTTCCAGTGGAGCAACTTCTATGTCCCGTAAAATTTTTGTACGTTCTTACGGAAACATCCTGCAGATTATCTTTGACATAAGCAGTCTGAAAAAGGGCGATATATCTCTGTTAAAAGCAGCATTGTAAACCATCTTGTCTGTTCATAGTGTAAACCAGTAATAAACTACCCTCAACTGCCTATCAGCCCATTAGACATATAATGAAACTCATAAAACCTTCGGAGATTTGGTCTTTGTGGCATTGTTCCATTTGCTGATTACCTAAGTCTAGTAGCCATACCGAATAAGTAACCCATTGTAAGAAAGTAACAGTATCATCTTCGATGAAGTGGCACAGAATACTATAGGGAACATTTTACCAACGGGTAGCACTCATTAAGGACTACTGTATGACGAAAGAAGCAATTTATGTCGAGAAATTGTTTTACTGCAGATAATACCTGAACGCTTTATACACTGTGCTCCATTGATAATGTCTTGAAAAGAGTTTATAAGATGAAATCGATGAGACAATGGAATGTAGTTGAATTAAATCAGGTGATGCCGGGGTAATGAGGTAAGGAAATGATACATAAAAGTAGTGGTCGAGTTTTGCTATTTGGGCAGTGAAGTAACCGACGATGCCCAGAATAGGAAGGATATAAAAATCAGTCTGGCAATAGCAAGAAATTCGTGCCTGAAGAAGATAAACTTGTTAACATTAGAGATAAATTTGAGTGTTAAGGAAGCCTTCTATTGAAACAGTTGCCTCGAGTGGAACCATGTAAGGAAGTGAGAAGTGGAGTATAAGCAGTTTAGACACAAAGGGAATAGGATCTTCTGAAATATAAAATATGGTACTGCAGGAGAATGTTGCGTATGAAATTGTTAGTGGGGTGTCAATGAGGAGGTACTGAGTCGAACTGAGGAGAAAACAAATTTGTGGCATAACTTAAGTAGGGGTCGGTTGGTAAGACGCATTCTGAGACGTCAGTGAATCGTAGATTTAATAAGGGAGGGAAGTGTAGGGAGACGAGGGTGGGATGGGGGCGGGAGATTGTAGAGGAAGGCCAAGCCTTGACAATAATAACCAGGTTCAGATGTCAGTAACTTGCAGTAGGTACGTTGAGATGAAAAGGCCTGCACAGGATGGAATAGGAATGAGAGCACATCAAACCAGTCTTTGGAATGAAGACCGCAAGAACAACAACAACAACAACACGCTCATTTACAGACAGCGGAATACTTAGGCTGACCTACATAAATTGATACAGTTACGAACATTACGAAAGGAAAGTGAATATTTCTCGAGCTGCTAGAGAATCACATTTTTTCACTCAAGAAAAGAACGCGTTTTTTGACATTACCTCTTCCAGTTCGATATACTTTGTCAACGTGATTTCCGTGATTATATTCTGTACCTACGCTATGTGATGAAGTATCCGGACACCAGGCTGAAAATGACTAACAAGTACATGGCATCCTTCATCGGTAATGCTGGAATTCAGTATGGCGTTGGCCCACGCTTAGCCTCGATGACATCTTCCACCCTTGCAGGCATACGTTCAGTCAGGTGCTGGAAGGTTTCTTGGGGAATGACAGCCCATTCTTCACGGAGTGCAGCACTTAGGAGAGGTAGCGATGTCGGTCACGAAGTCGGCGTTCCAAAACATCCCAAACAGGTGTTCTATAGCATTCAGACCAGGACTCTGTGCAGGCCAGTCCATCACAAGGATGTTACTGTCGTGTAACGACTCCACCACTGGCCGTGCATTATGCAGAGGTGCTCGATCGTGTTGAGGGATGCAATCGCTATCCCCGAATTGCTCTTCAGTAGTGGGAAGCAAGAAGATGCTTAAAACATAAACACAGGTCTGTGCTGTGATAGTGCCATGCAGAACAAGTGGTGCAAGCCCTCTCCATGAAAAACACGACCACACCATAACACCACCGCCTCCGAGTTTTACTGTTGGCACTACACATGCTGGCAGATGACGTTCACCGGGCATTCGCCATACCCACATACTGCCATCGAATCGCCATATTGTGTACCGTGATTCTTCACTCCACTTAACATTTTTCCACTGTTCAATCGTCCAATGTTTACGCTCCTTACACCAAGCGAGACGTCGTTTGCCATTTACCGTCGTGATGTGTGGCTTATGAGCAGTCGCTCGAACATGAAATCCAAGTTTTCTCACCTCCCGTCTAACTGTCATAGTACAGGGCTATTACAAATGATTGAAGCGATTTCATAAATTCACTGTAGCTCCATTCATTGACATATGGTCACTACACACTACAGATACGCAGAAAAACTCATAAAGTTTTGTTCGGCTGAAGCCGCACTTCAGGTTTCTGCCGCCAGAGCGCTCGAGAGCGCAGTGAGACAAAATGGCGACAGGAGCCGAGAAAGCGTATGTCGTGCTTGAAATGCACTCACATCAGTCAGTCATAACAGTGCAACGACACTTCAGGACGAAGTTCAACAAAGATCCACCAACTGCTAACTCCATTCGGCGATGGTATGCGCAGTTTAAAGCTTCTGGATGCCTCTGTAAGGGGAAATCAACGGGTCGGCCTGCAGTGAGCGAAGAAACGGTTGAACGCGTGCGGGCAAGTTTCACGCGTAGCCCGCGGAAGTCGACGAATAAATCAAGCAGGGAGCTAAACGTACCACAGCCGACGGTTTGGAAAATCTTATGGAAAAGGCTAAAGCAGAAGCCTTACCGTTTACAATTGCTACAAGCCCTGACACCCGATGACAAAGTCAAACGCTTTGAATTTTCGGCGCGGTTGCAACAGCTCATGGAAGAGGATGCGTTCAGTGCGAAACTTGTTTTCAGTGATGAAGCAACATTTTTTCTTAATGCTGAAGTGAACAGACACAATGTGCGAATCCGGGCGGTAGAGAATCCTCACGCATTCGTGCAGCAAATTCGCAATTCACCAAAAGTTAACGTGTTTTGTTCAGTCTCACGGTTTAAAGTTTACGGCCCCTTTTTCTTCTGCGAAAAAACACGTTACAGGACACGTGTATCTGGACATGCTGGAAAATTGGCTCATGCCACAACTGGAGACCGACAGCGCCGACTTCATCTTTCAACAGGATGGTGCTCCACCGCAATTCCATCATGATGTTCGGCATTTCTTAAACAGGAGATTGGAAAACCGATGGATCGGTCGTGGTGGAGATCACGATCAGTAATTCATGTCATGGCCTCCACGCTCTCCCGACTTAACCCCATGCGATTTCTTTCTGTGGGGTTATGTGAAAGATTCAGTGTTTAAACCTCCTCTACCAAGAAACGTGCCAGAACTGCGAGCTCGCATCAACGATGCTTTCGAACTCATCGATGGGGACATGCTGCGCCGAGTGTGGGAGGAACTTGATTATCGGCTTGATGTCTGCCGAATCACTAAAGGGGCACATATCGAACATTTGTGAATGCCTAAAAAAACTTTTTGAGTTTTTGTATGTGTGTGCAAAGCATTGTGAAAATATCTGAAATAATAAAGTTATTGTAGAGCTGTGAAATCGCTTCAATCATTTGTAATAACCCTGTACTTGCAGTGGATCCTGATGCAGTTTGGAATTAGTGTGTGATGGTGTGGATAGATGTCTGTCTATTACACTCTACGACCCTCTTCAACTGTCGGCAGCCTCTGTGAGTCAACAGACGAGGTCGGCCTGTACGCTTTTGTGCTGTACGCGTCGCTTCACGTTTCCACTTCACTATCACATTGGAAAAAGTGGACCTAGGGGTGTTTAAGAGTGTGGAAATCTCCCGTACAGACGTATGACACAAGTGACACCCAATCACCTGAACATGTGAGTTCCGTGGAGCGCCCCATTCTGCTCTCTCGCGGTGTCTAATGACTGCTGAAGTCGCTCATGTGGAGTATCTACCAACAGGTGGCAGCACAGTGGCTTATATGAAAATGTATGTTTTTGGGGGTGTTCGGATAGTTTTGACCACATAGTATAGTACTTTCATTGCGAAGATCAGCAAAATACACTGCTGTAACCACTATAACCGCTTCGTTTCCCAGACTTTTTCATATGTGCGAGGTTCTGCCGGATTTGAAGCTGTGAGGGCGGTCATGAGTTGTGCTCGGGTAGCTCAGTTGGCAGAGCACTTGCCTGTGAAAGGCTAAGGATCCGAGTTCGAGTCTCGGTCCGGCACACAGTTTTAATCTGGAAGGAAGTTGCACATGTGCGATTAGTAGGAAACGAGAGGATCTGTTAGTAGAAAACGAGAGGATCCGTATATGGTAGATACGATAAACTTTTCAATAATCCATAGTTCAAAACGACTGGAACTGGGTGATTTGAGATGGTGAATTAATGCCCAGTGGCAATCCGATAAAAGGCTTTGGGTTTGACGAATGGCTGGGGAACGTTACCTTCCGCCATGTGTGGTGGCAAAATGGTTCAAATGGCTCTGGGCACTATGGGACTTAACAGCTGTGGTCATTAGTCCCTGTGGTGGCAACATTGAAGCACTGAGGAGGTGGTGTTACAGTACAGGAGTGATTTTCGTGGTCAGTGTGTGGGGTTCCCTTATTGCGCCTCAGCAAATGCTGAAGGGGAAGGATATGGACACATTTTACATAATCGTGCAACATACACAGTAGGGAAATGGTATAGAGACAATGATTGATCGTATTATTATTTACTGTACCATGAAACAGCATCTGTGAGGCGTGCTTTGTTGACAGTAACATTCCTGAAATGGTCTGACCTGCCCTGAACCCAATGCAACACCTTTGGGATGAGCTAGAACGCCGACTTCGCTGTAGATCCCAGTATCCAACAGCACAGCATTTTCTGATTTCTCCTCTTGAGGTAGAATGTGCTGCCATTGCTCCAGAGACATTAAGATGTCTCATTGAAACTGTCCCCAGTAAATTTCAAGCTGTCATATAGATGAAAGATCGATACACCCCATATTAAATCAAATGAAAAAACAAGTTTACTGTTAACAGTCACTGTTTATTTATGTCCACGGCGCTTTTCAAAGTTGTAAACTCCCATCATCAGGTGCATTTACATTCGTTAGTCTGACGCGTGTGTGTGTGTGTGTGTGTGTGTGTGTGTGTGTTGTGTTACGATTTTTGGAGGAATTTATGGCTCTGTCTAGTGGAGAAACAAAACACTACTTCGGAAGATGGTTTTGGTTTTTTTTAACAAAAAAGTAAACGTATATCTATCGGTAAACATAAAATAACTGAAATAGAGGACCTTTGGTAGTCACAGGTTCCTTCCACTGTCGTAACACAAGTATACTGCCATATTTTGTAAACAAATATGGCGTCTGTAAACTATTAGGTGCAAGGATCATATAGCAAAAGAGAAACATTATCACAAAGTACAAAGAATATACATCATAACAACATTATTACAGAATACGTTTTAAAGGATTTTAGAGATCTTTGTTTTGAGGTTTTGAATTCATGCTTTGGAGTACATACTTCAGGTGGAATATAAATCCGATTTTGTGAAGTTTATATAGCTTAAACTTCATACTCGACAAAATCTTGACAAAATCGGATTTGTATACCACCTGAAATATGTATTCCAACGCATGTATTCGACACCTCAAAACAAAGATGTCCAAAATCCTTCGAAAGTTATTCTGTAATAATGTTGTTATGATTATATTCTTTGTATTCTGTAATAATGTCTCTCTTCTGCTGTATGATCCTTGCGCCTAATAGTTTCCAGACGCCATATTTGTTTACAAAATATGACAGTACACATGTGATGTGTTACGACAGTGGAAGGAACCTACGAGCACTGGAGGTCCTTTATTTCACTTATCTTATGTTTATCGTTAGACATACGTTTACTTTTTTGTCAAAAAAAAACATGTTCTGCAAGGATGTTTTGTTTCTCCGCTAGACAGTGTCCTAAGTTCTTCCAAAAACCGTAACACAACACACACACACGTCATACTAAAAACCTTTGAAATGCGTCTTGACGATAAATAAACAGTGACTGGTAACAGTAAACTTGTTGTTTCATTTGATGTCAATAACAATCACGGTAAAGCCAAACCTAAAATGTTCGCATTTAAGCATCCCATATTACTGTTCACTAACAGGTCTCCAGATACATTTTATCACATAGTGTATGGTAATTTTATGGTCCCAAATTGTCAATAGTGGCGTTCTGTACAAATATACGCACTACTGTAGTCAAGAATAAAATTCTGTATACGTACCGTACTCAAGCATTTCATTTACATATGTTTTAACGCAAATACTCATGAGCATCTCATTTATTTTCTGCATGTAGGGTACCACAGCCATATATTTGTTAAAATACATTTTAACTGATTTATGGAGCGTTTCCGCCTAGGGTGTAAGTGGCAAGTATACAGTTTACGGAAGTCCGAGCTTTAATAAAGCGAATACTGTTCAACAACAGCCGAGGTGAAAATCTGTAAAATGTCTTAACTCATGAGTACGGTTTGAAACGCGCCACACACTTCACAGTTTATCAGTATATGATTATCATAGGTATGACACCATGCAGTGTGTCATTCGTTATGGCAATAATAGAAGCCTAATGCTGTAACATGGTTGACGTTCTGTTTTCTGTATATAATATGCTGGAACCACATTCTGTGAAGCATAGTGATAATCTTTGTTGTCAGAACGGATGGTAAATGAAATATTCGCTGCAGTCAGCAATATATCGTAATGGATAAGGCGTTGTGTAAGACTTCCAAAGGCTTCGTTTGCATTTTTACCATGGTCCAAATTTTGTTTTCATATATTATTACAAAAGAAGTTAAAACACGCCAACAGATTCAGTATGTCAACAGAAACACACTCGCAATGTTTTTCGATAGTATAATTTCCCAAGAGAGGGAAATACTGCTGTTTATCTGTACAGCCACGATTATTTTTCACGCGATTTGAATAACAAATCTTTCTGGATATTCTTCGCGGAAAAGCGTTATCCTTAGTTGTTTGCATGACGGCCAGAGGCTGTTCTTTCTTTCACGCAGAGAGGCACAGCAAACTTTACTCACCGACAAAGTGACAAAAGGGAACAAGACTTATGAGACTTTTATACAAGAGCTGAATTATCGGGTGTAAATAATTCATAGTGGGTTTACGCCTCGTAATCACGGTACATAAAGGAACCTCGGGTGTTTTGCAATTCAAAGCCCTCCAGAGGAACTTGGCTCATGCCTTCAGCGCTCGTCTCCAGGTGATCACAGTCCGCCGACTTAACTGTGCCAGTGACAAACGCGAAACAAGGTGGAAATCTCGCGACAGACAGACATGTCGCAAAGAGTGCATTTACTTCTTTGTCTTTGTGGTTTGGTATACTGTACGATCGCTAAGCTAGTACTGCTCCGGTTCTTTTTCCTTTGGTAAAGTGGCGTTTTCTTCTTTATTTATTCACATTTTACTAAATTTTTAATGACACATTATCACAGGCTACATCGTAGTTCACTCAGAACTACAAAACAGAGTATTAAAACATGGAACAAAAAAATTCAAGAATGAAAAACAACATTGATATCAACTTTTATAATAATAATGATAATAAATGCACAGTATAATGATTAACTACATTTTGTAAATGTTAATAATAGGTAGGGAAAGGCGAAGGGCCGTAATATGCCCATGTCACTAATGCGTGTAGCGAAAAGAAATGGTTCTAGCATGGAGCCCCGAGGAACACGCTTGCTGATTTCTTGCTATACGAGAGTGTAAACTAGCCTTCTACTTTGTGCTACTCGTATATGCAAACCAGTGGAATACAGTAACTCTAAATTCGCAATGTTCTTATTGATTTAGCAACAAAATTTTCAACAAAGCTCATTAATGGTAGCAGCTTTCGTTGTGGCTGCTCGTGATGGGGAGTAACAGCAATAAATGAAGTCAAAAAGAAATAAATTCTCGAATATCGTTTTTTGTTCTAACTTAATCACGGCGCATAGATGTAGAATGCTTAATATCTTCCAGAAACTAACATAAACATGATATCAAATTTGATACAAAGAAATGAACAGAAATTATATCACAATATAGTAGAGATTCGACCAAAACTTTGGAACGATAGACCGAGGCTCCGTTGCATACACTGAACTACCTAGAGCTGTAATTAGCTGAAACAAAAGTGGAAATTAATAAAAAAACTACGACTGAATATTATCCCTTGCAAACATTAAAAGAAATTACTAACTGCGACACATGTTGAGGAAGCTTACTCCATTTCATGATAGGCTGATTGGTGCAGCAACCGGTTTTCATAATTATATAAAGAGACAGTCTCGGTTGCAAAGTTACCGGGTGATCAAAAAGTCAGTATAAATTTGAAAACTTAATAAACCACGGAATAATGTAGATAGAGGGGTAAAAATTGACACACATGCTTAGAATGACATGGGGTTTTACTAGAACCAAAAAGAAACAAAGATCACAAAATGTCCGACAGATCTCTTGCGCTCGTCGTTTGGTGATGGTCGTGTGCTCAGCCGCCACTTTCGTCAGGCTTAGCCTCCCAGGTCCCCAGACCTCAGTCCGTGCGATTATTGGCTTTGGGGTTACCTGAAGTCGCAAGTGTATCGTGATCGACAGACATCTCTAGGGATGCTGAAAGCAACATCCGACGCCAATGCCTCACCATAACTCCAGACATGCTTTACAGTGCTGTTAACAACATCATTCCCGACTACAGCTATTGTTGAGGAATGGTGGTGGACATATTGAGCATTTCCTGTAAAGAACATCATCTTTACTTTGTCTCACTTTGTTATGCTAATTATTGCTATTCTGATCAGATGAAGCGCCATCTGTCGGACATTTTTTGAACTTTTGTATTTTTTTGGTTCTAATGAAACCCCATGTCATTCCAAGCATGTGAGTCAATTTGTACCTCTCTATCTACATTATTCCGTGATTTATTCAGTTTTCAAATTTATACTGACTTTTTCATCACCCGGTATTTTCATTACAGACTTTCTCAGATTTCTCTAAGCCAAAAGGAAAAGCAAGGATGTAATTATACAAAATTAAAAATTAAGGGGCGTGGTACTAAGCTGCGATAAATTAAAAAACAGATCAACACTCGCGAACGGCTGTCAAAGCAATGCATATCTCTGGTTAGTAGGGCGGTTAGTCAGCAATGTCGTAACGAACCATCTAAAGGATGGACCGTCGAACAAGATACACTGGAAGAAAACCAAGTGTATAAGCTTAAAAGGGGAAAAATTTATGGAGGAATTAATAAAAAAAGGGGGGCAGGCAAATAAAGTAAACGTAATTACCTCGAGCTGTCATAGCCGCCATGTGTAGCGCACCTTAGAGCCACACATACAACGAATGACGTGTTTATCAAATGATTAAAGGATCTAACGAACGGCCATATTAAAATCAGAGTACAGATGAATACTATGTTTCCTGTGCTAGTAGCACTGTACGTCAAGAGAAGGCGCTAGTTTCGGTAAGACTTAACTAATCTAGACATAAGACTATAAAAAGTAGCTACAGGCTATAAGTAAAAGTTATTAGGTAGCACCTTCACTGACAGTGTATGACAGCGCGTAGGATAAACATTCAAAATGATTGCAAATTAAAAGAACGTAAAGAAAATGAAATACTGTAAAACCAGACATTGCAAACACAACAATAAAAGATCCCAAAAGATTGCAAATGGGTATACATAAAATATAACCAAAATAACTACACACGTGAAAATAATCACAGTATTAAAATCGTAACAGTACATTGCGAATTTTTTTCCTATTTTACACAATATACTATTACCGTTTTAATACTCTGATTAATTTGTAACTTCACCGCCTTAGGAGAAAATTTCTAACTTCATCACCTTAGGAATCTCTTGTCAGGCAAAGACGTTATGCAACCGATAATCACAGACCTTGGAATTATATGAACGCACTGTTTCACACAGAGAGAAATGTTTGGGTAGCCTATTAGATAACGATATGAAGTGGAGCTGACTTCCTGACATTTAAGATCCCATTTTCGATCAACTACACAGTGTTTGTTATAACCGGGATCATTCTTCCTGTGGAAAATAGGTAATGGGATCCAGCTAGAAGATCTTAAGTTGAAATATCCATTTTGTAACAGAGGGAAAGTTCTGGTAAGCTAGTAGTACTGGAACTAAGATGACGTTATGAAACTTTGCATCCATTGCCAACCTTTGAGGCTACTGCCGCGATTATGGGCATTTTTCTTGAGATGCAGAACATACAATGCGACTCAGGGAGAATGTCAATGCGCAACAGACTTTGAAGTCAGGGCAGCGACAGTTTTAAAAGATCAGACGCTTTACCTGTAAGTCCTTTATCTATAGGTTCGATCTGCTTCGCAGCATTTCAGCTGCATCAATTGCAATCTGTACAAATTTGTAGAGAAAGGCTCATGCAAGGCAGCAAGAAAACATAACTAAAATGAAAAAGTGCATACAGGATGAACATACATAATCAAGTCATTTTACAGCAAAAAAAGAGTATGAAATGATCCAGCTTTCATAATAAGATGATAAGAAGAAATTCCTAATAAGGGGCTACCAGGTAGGTAAAATATTAATAAATTCCACTCACCATCAGTAATAGTGTCTAGTGAGCTAAACAAGCTCTCATCTGCTGAAATAGTGATCAAACCATAGATGGCTCTGCTCATCTACGAAATAATGTAAAAACTGAGCAGCTAGCGGTCCCCTATTTAGATAAAACAGATTAAAAACCCCAGCTCCTCAAACTGAAATTGTACTTAATCCCCACCAAAACTGTCCAGCGTAAAACTATTTTAAGGCACAGCACGCAACTGACATGAAGTAAATAACAGGACTGAAAATCATAGCATACCTAACTAGCTCAATCGGCAGAAAGCAGCGCATTGCGAGGCCACATGGCTGGGAGCTAAATTTACCAATAGCAAGCCCGCGCACGGGATTCTGTACTAAACAAGACGTAGCTGCGATCTCAGAGAGAGATCTGTATCTTGTGGAGTGCGCATGCGGTCTGCACTTTGATCACCATTTCTACATATGGGCACTCCGCTAGCTCGCCAGACACCTTTACTCATGGCGAGTGGAGATTATTGGTGTTATACTGACCTGGTAGTCTCTTACTAGGATTTTATTCTTAGCAGTTGCCTCCTTTCTAGAAATCACGGAAGCGTTATATGTGATATTCTTTTTTGGCGTCCGCTACTTAGCAAATATTTTCTGGTTATGAACGCTGGGTCATCCCAGTCTCTTTTTTTCAATATGAACATGACTTGATTTTGTATATTCGTCCCATATACAGGGTGTGTCAAAAAGAATCATCTGATTTTTTTTACAAAAATCATAACTATTATGTTATTTGAGATAACGTGCGTGAACAACGTAATGTTGGAAAGAGCAAACTCTCGAGTTTTACGTGGTTCCCGCTAGGTAGCAGCAGTGTGGGCTTACTTCAGTTCTAGTAAAAATGGTGTCGGGACAATAGAAAGCTTTTTGTGTTCTACGTTTTGCGCAGCGTGGGTCAGTAATAACTGTTCAGCGTGACTTTCGTATTAGGTATAGTGTGGATCCTTTCTACAGCACAGAGCATTAGATGATGGTATGAACAATACCGAGAAACAGGTTGTTTGTGTAAAGGCAAATCGCCGGGCCGTCCCCGAGTGTCTGACATAGATGTCTAATGCATCCGCCATACTTCACAAGTAGTCCGCAGCAATCTGTTCACCACACAGCTCAATATGCCCACGATGTCCGTTTGGTGTGTGACGTCGACGTTTACACATGAAACCATACAAAATGCAGCTACTGCAAACTCTTCGTGAAGGTAACAAATATCGTGTGAAGTTCTTTAATTTCGTTCTTGGCAACATGGAGAATGACATTTTTCTTCCACGCTTAATGTTTAGTGACGAGGCAACGTTCCATTTAAATGGAAAGGTGAACCGTCATAATGTGAGAATATAGGGTACAGAACAACCACATATAGTTGTACGACATGAAAGGGACTCTCCAAAATTTAATGTGTTTTGTGCATTTTCACAGGAAAAGGTGTATGGTCCATTTTTCTTTGCGAGGACACTGTTACGGGAAGTACATATATGGACAGGCTTGAGAACTTTCTTTTCCCCCAGTTGGAGACTGATTTGAACGACTTCATTTACCAACAGGATGGGACACCGCCACACTGGCATCTGGAAGTGCGGGAATTTTTAAATCAAAGGATTACTGAACGATGGACCGGCCGCACTGGACCCAGTGATTCAGCCTTACGTTACTGGCCTCCAAGGTCACCGGACCTGACAGTATGTCTTCCAATTTGTACAGATTGCTTTTGACGATGCAGCTAAAATGCTGTGAAAGTGATCGTGCCTATAAATAATGGGCTTACAGCTAAAGCGATAATATCTTTTCAAAAGAATGTCAGTAGTTTATATGTAGACAAATTCAGGAATGGGAATGATTTAACCAGAATTAAGATCTCATTTCCAGCTTCTGAGGCTATAAGGGATATTTGTATGGTAGAGGCCATACAGTATGATCCAAAGAAATGTTGCCGGCATGATTACTAGTTATCAGAAGGGAAATGATGTTTCCAGATTTGGGAGCTTTCATCTAACTTCCAAGTTAGAGGGGCATTGTACCTGAGGAACACATTATGATCTGAAAAGACAATATCGGGTGGTCCTGTCCATCCTCTGTCAGCTTCTATCAGAGATCATTCACGTTGTAGAACGACATACAGTGGATGCTTATGGGGGACATGCTTATGAGTTGAAAATTAGGACGTTGTACTGAAATAAATGTAACTTGTCCGGTATTAGAACTTTCTTTCCAGTTTCTGAGCGTATTGGGACTATCTGTACGGTATAGGTCGGACTTGTAGAGATAATTTTGGGTTGACAGCTAGCTAACAGATAGGTAATGGAGCTGGCTTTACCACTTCTGAGACTTTCAGAAGACACAGAATGTGATCTGTATAGATGAAGTAGATCTGACTACTAGATAACACACAAAGGGTGGAGCTGACTTTTTAGGCACATTTACTTTTCCAACCTCTGTGACTATCGTTTGTGCAATGGGAAGACTCACACTGAAATCTAGGGAATTGTTTGTGGGTTGAGAATTAGCAAATAGAATTTGACTAAAGCGGAGTTCCTCTGCATTAGGATCTTGTTTATAAGTTCTGAAACCATCAGGAACATCGGTACAGTAGAGTAACAATATGATCTGTAGAGGCGATGTTGGGTTTAATGTTGTATAATAGCTAGGAAACGGAGCTTACTTGACCAGTTTAAGGAGCTTCCTTCCAACTTTGAGGCTCTCAGAACCATTCTTGTGGTAGACAACATACATTTTCAACCATCTATCAGGAAGGGGATGGAGCTGACTTGGACACCATTAGGATATTCTTGTAAACTTCCAAGGATATTTGTACTGTAGAGGACACATAATATGATCTAGATACATGATGATAACAACTAACTAATACTAACAAGGGAACCTCCCCATCGCATCCCCCTCAGATTTAGTTATGAGTTGGCACAGTGGATAGGCCTTGAAAAACTGAACACAGATCTATCGAGAAAACAGGAAGAAGTTGTGTGGAACTATGAAAAAAATAAGCAAAATATACAAACTGAGTAGTCCATGCGCAAGATAGGCAACAACAAGGAGAGTGTGAACTCAGGAGCGCCGTGGTCCCGTGGTTAGCGTGAACAGCTGCGAACGAGAGGTCATTGGTTCAAGTCATCCCTCGAGTGAAAATTTTACTTTCTTTATTTTCGCAAAGTTATGATCTGTCCGTTCGTTCATTGACGTCTCTGTTAACTGTAATAAGTTTAGTGTATGTGTTTTGCGACCGCACCGCAAAACCATGCGATTAGTAGACGGAAGGACGTGCCTCTCCAATGGGAACCGAAAACATTTGATCGCAAGGTCATAGGTCAACCGATTCCTGCACAGGAAAACACGTCTGATATATTCTATACGACACTGGTGACGGCACGTGCGTCACATGACAAGAACATGTTGGCGACCCACCTAACTTGTACACTAGGCGAATGGGTAAAAAGATTCTTCTACCTTGCCCGATTTAGGTTTTCTTGTGGATGTGATAATCATAAATAAAATAAAATACATTAAACTTTTCACGCGATGGAAGACCTTTTTTTTTTGTTTAGTTTTGTTGTGTAATTGATCAGAGGCCTTCTGCGCCCCACTGGTAATATGTTGAGTCACGTCTTCTCTAAATTGATGTGTTCCGTTCAATTGTTCAGAAATGTTCATTGTTTCAAGCAGGAAACCTTCTTCTCTCTTGGCTTAACACATTCCAGCTGCGAGGCGAGTCGTGGAAAGCACTCCCAAGGAAATAACAGTCGCTTTCTCTCACGTTAGCGCGTTTCCACAGAGCTAGGGAAGAGGCATTTTTTTAAAATGGTTCAAATGGCTCTGAGCACTACGGGACTTAACATCTATGGTCATCAGTCCCCTAGAACTTAGAACTACTTAAACCTAACTAACTTAAAGACATCACACAACACCCAGTCACCACGAGGCAGAGAAAATCCCTGACCCCGCCGGGAATCAAACCCGGGAACCCGGGCGTGGGAAGCGAGAACGCTACCGTACGACCACGAGCTGCGGACAAGACTTGAACTAAGGACCTCTCGTTCCGCAGCTGCTCACGCTAACCACGGGACCACGGCGCTCCTGAGCTCACGTTATCCTTGATGTTGCCTATCTTGCGCATGGACTACTCAGTTTGTATATTTTGCTTATTTTTTTTCATAGTTCCACACAACTTCTTCCTGTTTTCTCGATTGATCTGTGTTCAGTTTTTCAAGGCCAAACCACTGTGCCAACTTATTACTAGATATGAGAGGGGTGCGATGGAGAGGTTCCCTTGTAAGGAAATGAGGCTGACTTGCCCGAGCATAGGATTCTCTTCCCAATGTCTGGGATTATAAGAAACAATTTTTATGTAAGCGAACATACAATATGTTCTGTCGAGATGATGTCAGGTTGACAACTAGCTAACGTAAGAGAATGGAGCTGACTTGGCCCGATTGGTGTTGCACTCCAACCTTTAACCTCTATGACTGAGCTGCAATTGTGGGTCATTCGTATAGTGGAAGGGCATACATTCTAGCCCAGGGAAGTGGTACAGGCTGAGAAATAGCGAGTGGTACTGGACTGGAGCTGAGCTGACTCCCCCAGACCCAGACCTGCATGCCCCTCCTAGCGGAGACCACCACGGGAGTAGCGAGGAGTGTGCGCGTGTAGTCCCGTGGGAGAGCTGTGGCTGGCACGCTGCTGATCCGCCTCTGCCATTGGTCCGCCGCTGCCTGCCAGGTCCTGGCGAGAGTCCCTCGTGTGGTGAGGAGCTGTGTGTTGTTGTGACTGCCACAGGCCCAAAAGCGTGCCCTCGTCGCCCATGGTGAAGCGCGCCTTCTCCCGCCTGGGCAACCTCACCGCCGGCTGGGGCCGCTCCATCCGCAAGCAGCACTCCCAGCTGTCCGCCGACGACAAGAAGAAGTGGTCTTCGTCACAGGACTGCTCCAGTAAGTACACGCCATGATTTCAACTTTTATTCTCAGCAGAAACCCTTAGAGTGCGTGACCGCACATTATATACCAATGACATTCCATCCTCTGAGTTTCTATTGTTGCCCCATACATCTACACCTCCATCTATATCTGTGGTGTGCGCACTGTAAGACCTTCGGTACACACACCATCAGATTATTTGACTTGTAACTCTAACAAAGTAGGCTAGTGTCAGCAATATGTCTCGTGGTCTTATCGTGGCTTGTTTATCTTCTGCCGTTAGGTCAGACGATAGAAATGCCACTAGCACGCTTAGAGTAGCAGATTGATGGTGACCAACTTTAAACAGAACTTGATTAATTTTCACACACATTTATTAAAATATTAACAAGCGTAAAAATAATTAAATTGGTTCTGGATGCTATTTACAATTGACACTCTGAAGTTCCTTTGGTCTTGATACGTAAATCTTATTCTCACATATCTCTGATACTTGACAAAGCGACTGTTCATTTATCTTCATGGCTATCTACAGTAATACGGTAATCTTATTAGGCACAGACTGAAACTTGACTATTGACTGGTACAGACAAATGCAGACTAATGCAGATTAATGCAGACTGACTAATCGGAGGTCTGTACACTCGTTATAATACCTCACGCGTTCAGGTATCACTGCGCAAGTGTGATCCGCGAGGAGAAAAGGTTCTACGTTAGCAGCAATCTCATTGGCTGCGTTACATATTAATACGCAGATCGGCGGAAGCAAAATTTGGTCCGTCTCTAAGACAGCGCCATCTCATAGTGCGGAGACGGACGAGCGCTGCGCCTGCACTGTTGTGCTTAGCGGGGCGCGCTCTATTGGGAAAGTTGTGTACGCGCTGACTACGCGGAACTATGTACATAACAATATCTATACTCTGCAAACTATTGTGAGGTGCTTCGCAGAGGTTACATCAAAGTGCATCACGTATTATGGCTGCTTCCCTTCTCGATCGCATGTATTGCGGGAAAGAGACACTCCCTAAATGCCTTCACTCTGTTATAAGTAATTCAGTCTTGTCTCTTCTGTCTGTATGAGATTGATACATATGGGGTTGAAGGACATATATGGGTAGCTTCTTCACTTAATACTGGTTCTTGACACTTTGTAAAAAAAGGTGTGGCACGATGGTTGGCATCTACACTCAAGAGCCAAAGAAACTGGTACACCTGCCTAATATCGTTTAGGGCCCAACGAGCACGCAGAAGTGCCCAACACGACGTGGCTTGGACACAACTAATATCTGAAGTAGTGCTCGAGGGAATTTACACCATGAATCCTACAGGGCTGTCCATAAATCTGTAGGAGTATGAGGAGCTGGAGACCTCTTCTGAACAATGCGTTGCAAGGCAGCCCAGATATGTTAAATAATGTTCATGTCAGGGGAGTTTGGTGGCCAATGGAAGTGTTGAAATTCAGAAGAGTCTTCCTGGAGCCAATCTGTAGCAATTCTAAATGTGAGGGGGTGTCGCATTGTCCTGCTGGAATTGCCTAAGTCCGTCGGAATGTGCAATGGGCATGAGATGCAGGTGATCAGACACGATTCTTATGTATGTGTCACCTGTCAGAGTCGTATCTAGACGTATCATTGGTCCCATATCACTCCAACTGCACATGCCCCACACCATCACAGATCCTCCACCAGCTTGAACAGTCTCCTGCTGACATGCAGGGCCCATGGATTCATGAGGTTATCTCCATACTCGTACACGTCCATCCGCTCAATACAATTTGAAACTAGACTAGTCTGACCAGGCAACATGTTTCCAGTCATCAAGAGTCCAATGTCAGTGTTGACGGGCCCAGGCGAGGCGTTACGTTTTGTGTCGTGCAGTCATCAAGGATACACGCGTGGACCTTCGACTCCGAAAGCCCATATGGATGATGTTTCGTTGAATGGTTCACTCGCTCACACATTTTGATGCCCCAGCAGTGAAATCCGCAGGAGTTTGCGGAAGGGTTGCACTTCTGTCACGTTGAACAATTCTCTTCAGTCGTTGTTGACCCTGTTCTTGCAGGATCTTTTTCCTATCATAACGGTGTCGAAGATTTGATATTTTACCGGATTCCATGATACACTCGTGAAATGGTCGTATGAAAAAATCCGCACTTCATCACTACCTCGGAGATGATGTGTCCCTTCGCTCGTGCACTGACAATAAGACCACGTTCAAACTCACTTAAATCTTGATAACCTGGCACAGTAACAGCAAAATCGATCTAACAACTGCACCAGATACTTGTTGTCTTGTATAGGCGTTGCCGACCGCAGAGCCGTATTCTGCCTGTTTACATATCTCTGTATTTGAACACGCACGCCTATACCAGTTTTTTGGCGCTTCAGTGTATATTCAGTGTTTTCAGAATGTTCTTGACACCTTCCTATGGATTCATGCAAACCTGTACTTATTTGTGCTGCTCTACTTTCTTTATGTTCAATATCCCCTGTCAGTTTGATTTGGTATGTGTCCCACAGTTTTGAATAATATTCTAGGATGTGTTGTGAGAGTATTTTTAATCAATATCTTTTGTAGACTGATTTGCCAGTACCCTATTACTCAGTGAAGTCTGCCACCTGCCTTACCTATGACTAAGGGTTCATAATCGTTGATTTAATATCCCTGCAAATTATAAAACTTTTGTTATTTGTATGGTCAAGTTGTGCCACAAACTTCTCTTCTCCCCCATCCTATTCAATACCTCCTCATTAGTTACGTGATCTACCCACCTTATCTTCAGCATTCTTCTGTAGCACCACATTTCGAAAGCTTCTATTCTCTTCTTGTCCTAACTAGTTATCGTCCATGTTTCACTTCCATACATGGCTACACTCCATACAAATACTTTCAGAAACGACTTCCTGACACTTAAATCTATACTCGATGTTAACAAATTTCTCTTCTTGAGAAACGCTTTCCTTGCCATTGCCAGTCTACATTTTATATCCTCTCTACTTCGACCATCATCGGTTATTTTACTCCCTAAATAGCAAAACTCCTTTACTACTTTAAGTGTCTCATTTCCTAATCTAATTCCCTCAGCATCACCCGACTTAATTCGACCACATTCCATTATCCTCGTTTTGCTTTTGTTGATGTTCATCTTATATCCTCCTTTCAAGACACTGTCCATTCCGTTCAACTGCTCTTCCAAGTCCTTTGCTGTCTGACAGAATTACAATGTCATCGGCGAACCTCAAAGTTTTTACTTCTTCTCCATGAATTTTAATACCTACTCCGAATTTTTCTTTTGTTTCCTTTACTGCTTGCTCAATATACAGGTTGAATAACATCGGGGAAAGGCTACAACCCTGTCTCACTCCTTTCCCAACCACTGCTTCCCTTTCATGCCCCTCGACTCTTATAACTGCCATCTGGTTTCTGTACAAATTGTAAATAGCCTTTCGCTCCCTGTATTTTACCCCCGCCACCTTCAGAATTTGAAAGAGAGTATTCCAGTTAACATTGTCAAAAGCTTTCTCTAAGTCTACAAATGCTAGAAACGTAGGTTTGCCTTTCCTTAATCTTTCTTCTAAGATAAGTCGTAAGGTCAGTATTGCCACATGTGTTCCAACATTTCTATGGAATCCAAACTGATCTTCCCCGAGGTCGGCTTCTACCAGTTTTTCCATTCGTCTGTAAAGAATTCGCGTTAGTATTTTGCAGCTGTGACTTATTAAACTGATAGTTCGGTAATTTTCACATCTGTCAACACCTGCTTTCTTTGGGATTGGAATTATTATATTCTTCTTGAAGTCTGAGGGTATTTCGCCTGTCTCATACATCGTGCTCACCAGATGGTAGAGTTTTGTCATGACTGGCTCTCCCGAGGCCATCAGTAGTTCTAATGGAATGTTGTCTACTCCCGGGGCCTTGTTTCGACTCAGGTCTTTCAGTGCTCTGTCAAACTCTTCACGCAGTATCTTATCTCCCATTTCGTCTTCATCTACATCCTCTTCCATTTCCATAATATTGTCCTCAAGTACATCGCCCTTGTATAAACCCTCTATATACTCCTTCCACCTTTCTGCCTTCCCTTCTTTGCTTAGAACTGGGTTGCCATCTGAGCTCTTGATATTCATACAAGTGGCTCAACTTGACCAGAAGAAGGGATCGGTTGGTGGGACATGTTTTGAGGCATCGAGGGATCACAAATTTAGCATTGGAGGGCACCGTGGAGGGTAAAAATCGTAGAGGGAGACCAAGAGATGAATACACTAAACAGATTCAGAAGGATGTAGGTTGCAGTAGGTACTGGGAGATGAAGAAGCTTGCACAGGATAGAGTAGCATGGAGAGCTGCATCAAACCAGTCTCAGGACTGAAGACCACAACAACAACAACAATGAGTTAACTGATTCCAATTGCGACTCATTGATGTTGTAATTTTATGAATTGCACGATTTTACGCTTCTGAATATTTAAAACAATTCGCAATATTTGCACCTCGTTGAAATCTTACTACTGTCTGCCAGGTCACTAATGCACAACGTAAACAGAACAGGACCCAACACACTTTCCTGGTACACTCCTACATCTGTCGATGACTCTCCATCCAAAGTAATATCTGGACTATTAAACGTGGGTAAAATAACACTATTGGCAGAAAGTATTCAATGTGACACGTTTCATGACTTGTGCTTGAATAGCTCAGTAAATAGAGCATTTTCTGCGAAAGGCAATGGCCCAAGATTCGAGTCCTGTTCCGGGACACAGCTTTAGTCTGCCAGGAAGTTTCGCATTAGGACTGACTATGGCGTGTCCTGATAATCGAGTTCTATGTTTCTAATCGAAACTGACTCCCCTCGCTTGACCTATTTTCGATTTATTTTCTGAATTGGAATAAAACTCCAGTTAATCACCTCATTTGCATAGCATCTAACGTATACAAAGAATTTTCTTATAAACTGCGTTAGACGTTTTACTTTCGTGTACAAAGATGAATAAGTTCTGTGGTTGTTCAACACGTAAACAAGTGAGAAACGCGATTCTTTTAAATCCATTCCGCCAACATTGTAATGTTTCTATCACTCTGTAAGCTACTCTTACCGGAAATTGGAAGCTTTTGAATCTGAAATGTAATTTAGTTGGAAGGAACGAAATTGGCGATATAAACACTGAGTTCATTTTTCTTATTCGGTTAATATTTTAGTTTCTGTGACGTTGTTTAGAAGCTTTCTTTGCGAGGTGATATTAAGCGAATCTCTTGCCCAACGTAAATTCCCGAGTGACTGGAAAAAAGCGCAGTGTGTATAAGAAGGGTAGAAGGACGGATCCTCAAAATTACAGACCAATATCCTTAACATCGGTTTGTTGCAGGATTCTCGAACATATTCTCAGTTCAAATATAACGAATTTCCTTGAGACAGAGAAGTTGCTGTCCATGCATCAGCACGGCTTTAGAAAGCATCACTCCTGCGAAACGCAACTCGCCCTTTTTTCACATGATATCTTGCGAACCATGGATGAAGGGTATCAGACGGATGCCATATTCCTTGACTTCTGGAAAGCGTTTGACTCGGTGCCCCACTGCAGACTCCTAACTAAGGTACGAGCATATGGGATTGGTTCCCAAATATGTGTGTGGCTCGAAGACTTCTTAAGTAATAGAACCCAGTACGTTGTCCTCGATGGTGAGAGTTCATCGGAGGTGAGGGTATCATCTGAAGTGCCCCAGGGAAGTGTGGTAGGTCCGCTGTAATTTTCTATCTACATAAATGATCTTTTGGTAGGGTGGATAGCAATGTGCGGCTGTTTGCTGATGATGCTGTGGTGTACGAGAAGGTGTCGTCGTTGAGTGACTGTAGGAGGATAGAAGATGACTTTGACAGGATTTGTGATTGGTGTAAAGAATGGCAGCTAACTCTAAATGTAGATAAAGATAAATTAATGCAGATGAATAGGAAAAAGAATCCCGTAATGTTCGAATACTCCATTAGTAGTGTAGCGCTTGACACAGTCCCGTCGATTAAATATATGGACGTAACATTGCAGAGCGATATGAAGTGGGACAAGCATGTAATGGCAGTTGTGGGGAAGGCGGACAGTCGTCTTCGGTTCATTGGTAGAATTCTGAGAAGATGTGGTTCATCTGTAAAGGAGACCGCTTATAAAACACTAATACGACCTATTCTTGAGTACTGCTCTAGCGTTTGGGATCCCTATCAGATCAGATTGAGGGATGACATAGAAGCAATTCAGAGGCGGGCAGCTAGATTTGTTACTGGTAGGTTTGATCATCACGCGAGTGTTACGGAAATGCGTCAGGAACTCGGGTGGGAGTCTCTGGGGGAAAGGAGGCGTACTTTTCGTGAATCGATACTGAGGAAATTTAGAGAGCCAGCATTTGAGGCTGATTGCAGTACAATTTTACTGCCGCCAACTTATATTTCGCGGAAAGACCACAAAGATAAGATAAGAGAGATTAGGGCTCGTACAGAGGCATATAGGCAATCATTTTTCCCTCGTTCTGTTTGGGAGTGGAACAGGGAGAGAAGATGCTAGTTGTGGTATGAGGTACCCTCCGCCACGCACCGTATGGTGGATTGCGGAGCATGTATGTAGATGTAGATGCAAATGTAGGAATTCTGTTACGAAGTTTATGCTCACGTCTTGGTTCGTCGTCATATCAATGGACTTACCTATTTTTTCTTCACATGGTATTCTGTATTGGCAGATTTGGTTGTTGAACTAAGTCATTTTTTTGTTGCTAAAACTGTTCGCTCGCAAAAACGTTATTTGCTTACATAGGTGATCCATATAAACGGATACACTTTTTTTCGATAAGTTGGTCCTCTGTCTTAACTATGTTACAAAGCTCATCGGTTAAACAGTTTTGCTGGATTGCGGATCAATATAATGTTTGCTGTTTCGAAGTTGTGTTCTAGAACATGCGATAATATTCTATAGAAATTCTTCCAACCCTTATGTAGCATACAGCAAACCAGTGCTTAACAGTATTGTTTAAAAACAGTCTTGGTTGAAATTTTAGTTTTTTATTTTTCAACTACGCGTTTTGCATTATTTAGGCATCTTCAGGTTATCTTAATTTGGTATTTCTTAGAAGGATCCTTTAGTCAATCTAGCCAAAGGGCATCGTCGAATATATCAGGCCATCGCCTTCGTTAAACTCATTAAAAACTTCTCTAGATGGACGCGAGTGACACCAAGACCTGCATAACGCGTTCCCGTTCACGCTCCATAACATCGTAGGATGACGTTTCCGGACATGGGTCCTTACGTTAGACTCGATCTTCTAATTCCCCTCTACAGCCTCTAGAAGTGTGTAAGAAATCCATAATGGGGAATACCTTGAGATGGAGATGAGACACAGCAAAACGTAATGCATAAAAGTCGTAGGAGACGCAGTGTTGTTAATGACCGTGACCCTGAAAGTGATTTTCAAGGTTATTTTGAGCTTAGAGTGATTTTTCTATATGGTTACCCTAATATTTTATCTAAGATTTGAAAAGGTCATAGCAAGGTTCAATCAAGCTCAAATAAACAAATATCTCGTTATTTGTAATAGGGATTAAGTCGGAATACAGGAGGAATACAGCAAAATACACTGTCAGATGCAAACTGGAAAGAGGAATAAGGGTCACGTATCATTACCAACAACCAAGATTTTAAAGGTAATTATCGAAAGCCATTCGAAGGTTGAGTTTTATTTCATGGAAACCTCTACTTGTGACGTCGGATTTGGAAAGCATAAACTGAGATTTAAACTGTAAGTTGTAATTACCTGTTTATTGGCAAAAGTTAATACATCACAGCGTATAAATGATATTGTGGCATTTTCAAGACAGAACAAAAATAAATAAAGCTTAGATCATTGATTTAGAAGTCGTTAAATGAATCCATTCGCCTCTCATTCCCTCGGGATGCCCCTTCTAGCTTGTATCTTGCATTGTACTTCGCTGTATTCCCGCTCTGTTCTAAATTAATTCCTATTAGATCTAAAAACGTATTTGCTTATTTGACCTTCATTGAATTAGCCGTGACATTGAATAATGTATCAATTTATACGTAAAATTTGCCGCTCTTTTCAAATCTTGAATCGAATATTAGGGTTTCCATTTTTTTTAAAAATCACTTTTGCCTCCAAATTGCCTTAAAAGTTACGTTCAGGGTCACGGCCATTAACAGCAATATGTGACCCTCCTTGAAACCTACAATATTTATCTAAAACACATTACTGTATCTCATTTCTATTCCGAGTTATTCCCCATGATTAATTAATTTCTTACGCATCTTCATCGCTACAGAACACAAACACTGAAGAGCCAAAGTAACTGGTACACCTGTCTAATATCGTGTAGGGCCCCTGGCATCACGCAGAAGTGCCGCAGCACGACGTGGCACGGACTCGACTAATGTCTGAAGTACTGCTGGAGGGAACTGACACCATTAGTAGTCCATAAATCCGTAAGAGTACGAGGGCTGGAGATCTCTTGTGAACAGCACGTTGCAAGGCATCCCAGATATGCTCAATAATGTTCGTGTCTGGGGAGTTTGGTGGCCAGCGGATTTAAACGCAGAAGAGTGTTCCTGGAGCCTCTCTGTGGCAATTCTGGACGTGTGGGATGTCGCACTGTCCTGCTGGAATTGCCAAGTCCGTCGGAATGCATAATGGATATGAATGGATGCAGGTGATCAGACAGGATGCTTACGTACATGTCGTCTGTCCGAGTCGTATCTACACGTATCAGAGGTCCCGTATCACTCCAACTGCCCACGTCCCACACCATTACGGAGCCTCCACCAATTTGAAAATCTCCCTGCTGACATGCAGGGTCCACGCATTCATGAGGTTATTTCCATATCCACACATGTCCATCCGCTCGATGCAATTTGAAACGAGACTCGTCCGACCAGGCAATACGTTCCCAGTCATCAACAGTCCAATATCGGTATTGACGGGCCCAGGCGAGACATAACGCTTTGTGTCGTGCAGTCAAGGGTACACGAGTGAATCTTCGGCTCCCAAAGCTCATTTCGATGATTTTTCGTTGAATGATTCTCTTCAGTCGTCGTTGGTCCCGTTCTTGTAAGGTCGTTTTCCGGCCGCAGCAATGTCGGAGATTTGATGTTTTACCGGGTTCCTGACATTCATTATACACTCGTACGGGAAAATCCCTACTTCATCGCTACCGCGGAGGTGCTGTGCCCATCGCTCGTGCGCCGACTATAAGACCACGCTGAAACTCACTTAGATCTTGATAACCTGCCATTGTAGCAACTGCGCCAGCCACTTGTCTTATACTGTATAGGCGTTGCCGACCGCATCGCGATGGTCTACCTGTTTAGATATATCTGTATTTGAATACGCATGCCAATCCCAGTTTCTTTGATTTTTCACGTTACAGAACGTTGATGTAGCACGATTTTATTTTCACTTTGTTTCCAGACAAGGAGGGCAAGGACAAGGACAAGAAGGAGGCGCAGATCCCGCAGCTGGCCGTGCCGCGGCTCAGCGTCTGTGCCGACGCCCAGAAGGTGGACCGCGCCAAGCTCGCACAGACCGAGGTCAGTCGCTTTCGCCTGCAATCTGTAGTGGTAGAGATGACGTTTCTGCTTGTCTGCCAAAAGTCTTTTCAATAAGGAAGCATTGCTACACAAATAGAGCAGGCGCAGAAAATTAGTAAATAATGATGCAAAATGAATGAAAAATACTCGAGGACTGTAGGAGATTAGAGAAATGAACAAGTGGCAAGTGTTAAACGAAATGGTCTGTAGCAGGACTTCCCTACATGTGGTCTGCAGACCCCATAGGGGTCCGCCGGCTCTTTCTAGGCGGTCCGCGGCCACCTTTCACCAAATCGTGTAAAATAATGAGTAAAATTATTGAATAAAAATGTGAAAATCAAATTCATGACTATTTTTTTTTCGTGTGAAAAATACGAGGTGCATTCAAGTTCTAAGGCCTCCGATTTTTTTTCTCCAGACCGGAACGAGATAGAAACATGCGCATTGTTTTAAAATGAGGCCGCGTTCATTGTCAATACGTCCCAAAGATGGCAGCACCGTACGGCAGATGGAATTTTACCGCCAGCGGCGACAATGAGAACTGTTTTAAATACTTAAAATGGCGACGTTTTCCTTACTTGAATGGCGTGCAATCATTCGTTTTCTGAATTTGCGTGGTGTGAAACCAATTGAAATTCATCGACAGTTGAAGGAGACATGTGGTGATGGAGTTATGGATGTGTCGAAAGTGCGTTCGTGGGTGTGATAGTTTAATGAAGGCAGAACATCGTGTGACAACAAACCGAAACAACCTCGGGCTCGCACAAGCCGGTCTGACGACATGATCGAGAAAGTGGAGAGAATTGTTTTGGGGGATCGCCGAATGATTGTTGAACAGATCGCCTCCAGAGTTGGCATTTCTGTGCGTTCTGTGCACACAATCCTGCATGACGACCTGAAAATGCGAAAAGTGTCATCCAGGTGGGTGCCACGAATGCTGACGGACGACCACACGGCTGCCCGTGTGGTATGTTACCAAGCAATGTTGACGCGCAACGACAGCGTGAATGGGACTTTCTTTTCGTCGGTTGGGATAATGGATGAGACGTGAATGCCATTTTTCAATCCAGAAACAAAGCGCCAGTCAGCTCAGTGGAAGCATACAGATTCACTGCCACCAAAAAAATTTCGGGTAACCGCCAGTGCTGAAAAAATGATGGTGTCCATGTTCTGGGACAGCGAGGGCGCAATCCTTACCCATTGCGTTCCAAAGGGCACTACGGTAACAGGTGCATCCTACGAAAATGTTTTGAAGAACAAATTCCTTCCTGCACTGCAACAAAAACGTTCGGGAAGGGCTGCGCGTGTGCTGTTTCACCAAGACAACGCAACCGCACATCGAGCTAACGTTACGCAACAGTTTCTTCGTGATAACAACTTTGAAGTGATTCCTCATGCTCCCTACTCACCTGACCTGGCTCCTAGTGACTTTTGGCTTTTTCCAACAATGAAAGACACTCTCCGTGGCCGCACATTCACCAGCCGTGCTGCTATTGCCTCAGCGATTTTCCAGTGGTCAAAACAGACTCGTAAAGAAACCTTCGCCGCTGCCATGGAATCATGGCGTCAGCGTTGTGGAAAATGTGTACGTCTGCAGGGCGATTACGTTGAGAAGTAAAGCCAGTTTCATCGATTTCGGGTGAGTAGTTAGTTAGAGAAAAAGTCAGAGGCCTTATAACTTGAATGCACCTCATATGATTACTTTTACTTCAGGTCGTATTCCCAAGCAGCCTTTGCGGTTCCTAGATGAGAACGCATTCACAGTTTAGTGCCGGAGAATACGGCTTCTCTGATCGACTGTTTCGCAACAATTCGGGGGTCGTTTGTGCACCGGCTCACGGCGCTAGATGCGCTGAAACCTTTTACGGATGCGCGGAGCGAGCTTTGTCGACCAATCACAGCGCTCAATGGCACGTATGCGGCCCCAGGCATCGTTAAATGGTAAACTTGCTTTGTCAGTGCACTACCTATTTCATAAGTCGATTTTTGACTAGTTTATTACTTCTAACATCGATCCGTAGCTGAAGTCGGGATCATTGAAGAAGGTTGCCGTTTCTCCATCGCCTTCACAACAAGGGAAGTTTCCAGTTGAAATGAAGAAGGAGAGAGGACGACCAAAGGAAGAACAATCACAAGAAGCTCCAAAGACTATTGATACTTCGGGGGGGGGGGGGGGGGGGGGGGGGGGGTCATTGGGAACATGGCACTTGCATTAAGAAGCTTTCAGTTCCCATGGGTTTCGCTCTGAAATTTAAAGTGACTGTGCTCTTGACTGACTAGGGATCCGCCATGGATTTTCGACTGTAGAAGGGATCCGCCAGCTGAAAAGGTTGGGAAGCCCTGGTCTATAGAATAGTAAGAGTAAATAGTATGATAAGTAAGACAAACCAATTTACAAAGAAAGCAGAGACAGAAATGGAAAGAGAAGAAAATAAGAGAAGTAACCACAGGAAGAGTAAATAGGAGGAAAAAAAAGAAAGTACATGAAAACAAAAGATAATTGAGAAAGGCTAAGGGTGAAGGACGCAGGACAACAAAGGAAGAGCAAATGGGAACAGAAAGATTTCATAGAGAAGAAAATGATGCCAGCAGAAATAAAGCGAAGGCGTAGACAGAAGTGCCAGCAGAGGAAGGAGAAATGAACAGCAAAACATACACCAGTTCAGTAAGAAACTGAACATGACCACACCCCTCTGGGGTTTTGCCTTTGCTCTGGCATACAGCCACCAAGGACCATCCAAAAAAATTCAAATATGATCCGAAGCACAAAGCAGTAAAGGTGTTTATGTTTTTTCAGAACTCCTGTGGCATGATCATTGAGAGGTGCAACATTTACATGTGCATGAAAAAACGGCGAAGGAGCCCTCTAATACCCTCCCTCTCACCCCCCCCCCCCCCCCCCCCCCCCCCCCCCCCCCGTCCCCTGGCCAGTTCAGCAACACCCTCGGTGTCACGCACACACCTTTGTTGAGCATGTTAAGTATGTACCTGACAGACTACAACACCCACCCAGCTGATTTATACCCTGTGCCTTCTATAGCGCCAGAGGGCAGACAACCCCTTAACACCGCTCTGGTGGGATTTCCTGCCCACAGTCGCTAGACACTAGAGCAGTCCCGAGACATGTCTCAGCTGAACGGGTGTTGAAGTCTCTGATAGGTAGGTATTTATCATGCTCAACAAAGGTGTGTGAGTGGCGTAGAGGATGTTGCCAAAATGGTGGCGCGGCGCCACAGGAGGGCTGAAAAAACCTAAACACCCTTTGCTACTGTGGATGAGGTTCCAATTTTGTCGAATGGATTTGGATGGCCCCTGGTGGTTCCAACATGTAAACCAGAGCAAAAATTTCAGTCGCACTACACTCCAAGAGGTGCGATCACGTTCGATGGGGTTACACCCCTATGATGGCCTTAGAGAACGACTGAATTATCCAAGGGGTGTCATCAGTGTCGAATGTTGTCAAGAAAATCGTCCTGTTGTTCATCACACTGTGGACTGTCGTTTTCAACTCCGAAATGCATGGGTATCGACGCCCCGAAGAAAAGTGTGATCCCATGGAAGCCCTTTGTGCCATGTCGTGAGGGATTTTCGTGTCGATTCCGAGCGCGGTATTCCTGAAATATTTTCCCCAGCTACCCATAAGAAAAGTGCATGATTTCAACGCTGGAAGTCGTGGTTCTAACCTCTGTCGCAGAGACGTCTAAAGAAAGGGTGGAATATGGGTAAGAAAGGGTGTGGCCACTTTCCCATCGCGTAACACGTCCACAATGGCGCTAGAAATTGTAGTGAAGTTTGGTGCCAATGTGACATCATTAGTCCGCCTTATATACATAACTGGCCATTAAAATTGCTACACCACGAAGATGACGTGCTAAAGACGCGAAATTTAACCGACAGGAAGAAGATGCTGAGATATGCAAATGATTAGCTTTTCAGAGCATTCACACAAGGTTGGCGCCGGTAGCGACACCTACAACGTGCTGACATGAGGAAAGTTCGCAACCGATTTCTCATACACAAACAGCAGTTGACCGGCGTTGCCTGGTGAAACGTTGTTGTGATGCCTCGTGTAAGGAGGAGAAATGCGTACCGTCACGTTTCCGAATTTCATAAAGGTCGGATTGTAGCCTATCGCGATTGCGGTTTATCGTATCGCGACATTGCTGCTCGCGTTGGTCGAGATCCAATGACTGCTGGCAGAATATGGAATCGGTGGGTTCAGGAGCGTAATACGGAACGCCGTGCTGGATCCCAACGGCCTCGTATCACTAGCAGTCGAGATGACAGGCATCTTATCCGCATGGCTGTAACGGATCGTGCAGCCACGTCTCGATCCCTGAGTCAACAGATGGGAACGTTTGCAAGACAACAACCATCTGCACGAACAGTTCGACGACGTTTGCAGCAGCACGGACTATCAGCTCGGAGACCACGGCTGCGGTTACCCTTGAAGCTACGTCACAGACAGGAGCGCCTGCGATGGTGTACTCAACGACGAACCTGCGAGCACGAATGGCAAAACGTCATTTTTTCGGATGATTCCAGGTTCTATTTACAGCATCATGATGGTCGCATCCGTGTTTGGCGACATCGCGGTGAACCCACATTGGAAGCGTGTATTCGTCATCGCCATACTGGCGTATCAACCGGTGTGATGCTATGGGGTGCCATTGATTACACGTCTCCGTCACCTCTTGTTCGCATTAACGGCACTTTGAACAGTGGACGTTACATTTCATATGTGCTACGACCCGTGGCTCTACCCTTCATTTGAACCCTGCAAAACCCTACATTTCAGCAGGGTAATGCACGACCGCATATTGCAGGTCCTGCACGGGCCTTTCTGGATGCATAACATGTTCGACTGCTACCTGGAACATTCTCCAGATCTCTCACCAATTGAAAATGTCTGCTCAATTGTGGCCGAGCAACTGGCTCGTCACAATACGCCAGTCACTACTCTTTATGAACTGTGGTATCGTGTTGAAGCTGCACGGGCAGCTGTACCTGTACACGCCATCCAAGCTCTGTTTGACTCAATGCCCAGGCGTATCAAGGCCAGAGGCGGTTGTTTTGGGTACTGATTTCTCAGGATCTATGCACCCAAACTGCGTGAAAATGTAATCACATGTCGGTTCTAGTATAATATATTTGTCCAATCAAGACCTGTTTAACATCTGCATTTCTTCTTGGTGTAGCAATGGCCAGTAGTGTACATGAACATCTGAGCTGCGGCCTTTCTTGGCATGTGGCTAAACAATGCTCTCCGTGTGTGTTTCTGGATTAGATGCGGTCAACGACAAGCTCACCTGTACTACACCTTGCTGTTTGAAGCAACATGCAGTAGGGTGCCCTGCGCTTTCGTACCACTACAGGGGACGGCTGTAGACACCTTTGAGCCAAATTTCAAACTAATGCGTCGGAAACAGTTACGGGTAACGTAAAAGTGATCCTTTTTTTAGAGAGTCAACTGAACATGTCTACGAAGTCTGTTCAAAAATTCAGGAACATTCGTAATTTCGCGTCAATGGTCTGTTGGGGCGAAATGTGGCTGGCATCCCTGCACACGCCTGTGCTTGATGTGTAACTGCCGGAGTTTTATTGTTGTTAATCTGTTGGTTCTTGTTCAGTGCTGTACTGAGTACAGCATTGTGTCGCACAGTCTGCAAAATTGGAGACGGCACAGTTAGAGGAACAACGCTTCTGCGTTAAACTTTACATGAAACTCGAGAAAACCTTTACGGAGACACGCCAAATAATGCCAGAAGCGTACGGTGGTGAGTTCTTAAGCGGTAGTCGATGCAACGAATGGTTCATACCGTTTAAAAATGGCCGAATAGAAGTTAAAGATGACCCTCGTTCAGGGCACTCTTCAATGTCTACCGACGACGCTCATGTCTGGAATGTCAACAACATTGTGCCTACCAATCGAAGACTGTAGGAGAGATTGCAGTAGAATCTAACATTTCAGTTGGATCATGGCACGTAATCCTGACACAGCATCTTGAAATGCATCGTCTTGCCGCCAAGTTCGTCCCACGGCTCATGAGTCAATACCAGAAAGACCTTCGCCTCGCAATCTGTGAAGAGCTTTTGGATCGCGCAAATGAGAACGAAGTGTTCCTTGAGAGAATCATAACTGGAGATGAGGCGTGGGTCTACGGTTATGATGTTGAGACTAAGGTCAATCTTCACAATGGGTCGGGAGAAGTTCTCGAAAACCAAAAGGAGCCCGTCAGCTCAGGTCAAATGTCAAAACCATGCTAATAGTTTTATTTGGCGGCTCATGGGTCAAGACCAGAAAGATCTTCAATCGCAATCTGTGAAGACATTGTGGATCGCGCAAATGAGAACAAAATGTTCCTTAAGAGAATCATAACTGGTGGTGAGACGTGGGTCTATGGTTATGATGTTGAGACCAAGGTCAATCTTCACAATGGGTCGGGAGAATTTCTCGAAGACCAAAAGGAGCCTGTCAGCTCAGGTCAATTGTCAAAACCATGCTAATAGTTTTATTTGGCAGCTCATGGATCAAGACCAGAAAGATCTTCAATCGCAATCTGTGAAGACCTTGTGGATCGCGCAAATGAGAACTAAATGTTCCTTAAGAGAATCATAACTGGTGATGAGGCGTGGGTCTACGGTTATGATGTTGAGACTAAGGTCAATCTTCACAATGGGTCGGGAGAAGTTCTCGAAAACCAAAAGGAGCCCGTCAGCTCAGGTCAAATGTCAAAACCATGCTAATAGTTTTATTTGGCGGCTCATGGGTCAAGACCAGAAAGATCTTCAATCGCAATCTGTGAAGACATTGTGGATCGCGCAAATGAGAACAAAATGTTCCTTAAGAGAATCATAACTGGTGGTGAGACGTGGGTCTATGGTTATGATGTTGAGACCAAGGTCAATCTTCACAATGGGTCGGGAGAATTTCTCGAAGACCAAAAGGAGCCTGTCAGCTCAGGTCAATTGTCAAAACCATGCTAATAGTTTTATTTGGCAGCTCATGGATCAAGACCAGAAAGATCTTCAATTGCAATCTGTGAAGACCTTGTGGATCGCGCAAATGAGAACTAAATGTTCCTTAAGAGAATCATAACTGGTGATGAGGCGTGGGTCTACGGTTATGATGTTGAGACCAAGGTCAATCTTCACAATGGGTCGGGAGAATTTCTCGAAGACCAAAAGGAGCCTGTCAGCTCAGGTCAATTGTCAAAACCATGCTAATAGTTTTATTTGGCAGCTCATGGATCAAGACCAGAAAGATCTTCAATCGCAATCTGTGAAGACCTTGTGGATCGCGCAAATGAGAACTAAATGTTCCTTAAGAGAATCATAACTGGTGATGAGGCGTGGGTCTACGGTTATGATGTTGAGACCAACGTCAATCTTCACAATGGGTCGGGAGAAGTTCTCGAAGATCAAAAGGAGCCTGTCAGCTCAGGTCAAATGTCAAAACCATGCTAATAGTTTTATTTGGCGGCTCATGGATCAAGACCAGAAAGATCTTCAATCGCAATCTGTGAAGACCTTGTGGATCGCGCAAATGAGAACTAAATGTTCCTTAAGAGAATCATAACTGGTGATGAGGCGTGGGTCTACGGTTATGATGTTGAGACCAAGGTCAATCTTCACAATGGGTTGGGAGAAGTTCTCGAAGACCAAAAGGAGCTCGTCAGGTCAGGTCAAATGTCAAAGGCATGCTGACTATTTTATTTCACTTACAAGGATTAGTTCATTATGAATTCGTGGCACAGGGGCAAACTGCTATCGGTACGTGTTGCGACGCCTGCGTGAAAATGTGAGAAGAAAATGGTCTGCGATACGGAGAGACAATTCATGGCTCTCACATCACGATAACGCACCCGCGTATTAACCCTTGCTGGTGCGTGACCATTGCACAAAGAACGAAATCTGTGCTGCCTCATCCTCTGTACCCTCCAGACCTGGTCCCTGTGGACTTTTATTGAAACAATTAAGATCTGCAACGATAGACGAGATAAAAGAAAATTCGCAGATAGCGCTTCGTTAGGTGGAAACGGCGTTTGGAGCGGTCAATCAGGTTTGCGTCCACCTCCTTCGAAATAGTTTTTTTTTTTCATCTTTACCTTTCTAAAAGATACTGAGTCTTCCTTCTTAATTAAAAAAGCATTACATGCAGTATTTCGAAGTAGTGCACACTAAGTAAAAGATAAGCGTAGAAAAATTTTGTGGACAAAGTTCCAGAATTTTTTGAGCAGATCTCGTTTGAAAGACGTTTCTCCCTCCGTGGTCAACAGAACCATTATTCTCCCTTCAAAAGAAATTACCATAGAGTAACGTGTGCTGGAACATGTAGCTACTAAACTGCCTGACTAAAAATGTGAAACAGAGGACATGGTCAAATGTCAGTGTAATTTCGTTTACGTACAGAGCGTCGGCGGGTTTGAAAGTGATTTGAATTACAATTCTCTTTGACAGATAGAATGGCCATCAGAGCGTATTTAGTGTTGTTCGTGTTTTTAATTTTATTAGCAGGCCTGGTAAGATATACAAGGGGTGTGAACAACGTCAGATGTTGACTGGTCACTGTGACAGACACGGAGATGTCACGTACTCGTGTAAGACAGCGTTATCATCACCTAGCAAATTTCGGAAGAGGCTTCATTGTGGATCTCCATTTTGCCGACTGGTCGAATCGCACTCTTTCCAGATTTGTGAGGTATTCGGATATGACAGTTGCCCTATGGGAACGTGGGGGAAGACATAAGTTTCTACTTATCGCCGAGGTTCCAGTCAAAAACCGTCCTGTAACCCTGACCAGGGACACCAATAACAGAATAACGGAAACTTCCAGTGTGTAATTTGTGTTTCCTTTCTGACATAGACTGACAGTTACGTTAAGATTTCTAGCCTCTGGGGTAACATTCCAGATGTTACCCTTTGCGACAAGAATTGAGCAAATACTGAATTTGTAATGAATAACATCGACTACTACATGTAATACTTTTTTTGAATTGAGAACAAAGACCCAGAAGCTTTTAGAAAGCAAACTAACTAAACTAAAATACTCCCGAATAGTCCATGAAGGCCCAAAGGTACCGACCGGCCGCCGTGTCATCCTCAACCCACAGGCGTCACTGGACGCAGATATGGAGGGGCATTTGGTCAGCACACCGCTCTCCCGGCCGTATGTCAGTTTTCGAGACCGGAGCCGCTACTTCTCAAACAAGTAGCTCCTCAGTTCGCTTCACAAGGGCTGAGTGCACCCCGCTTGCCAACAGCGCTCGGCGGACCGGATGGTCACCTATCCAAGTGCTACCCCAGCCCGACAGCGCTTAACTTCGGTGATCTGAAGGGAATCGGTGTTACCACTGCGGCAAGGCCGTTGGCTTTAGAAAGCAATAGATGAAAAAAAATATTTGGAAGGAGGTGTACGCAAACCTACCACCTTACTCTTTACAGTTCACGTTACTATCAGTGTTTCTTAATTACAACATAAAGATCATACTAACTAGGTAAAAGAATCCAAGGGTAACCGCAGCCGCGGTCTCCGAGCTGATAGTCCATACTGCTGCAAACGTCGTCGAACTGTTCGTGCAGATGGTTGTTGTCTTGCAAACATCCCCATCTGTTGGCTCAGGGATCGAGACGTGGCTACACGATCCGTTACAGCCATGCGGATAAGATGCATGTCATCTCGACTGATGATACGAGGCCGTTGGGATTCAGCACGGCGTTCCGTATTACCCTCCTGAACCCACCGATTCCATATTCTGCTAACAGTCATTGGATCTCGACCAACGCAGGCACCAATGTCGCGATACGATAAACCGCAATCGCGATAGGCTACAATCCGACCTTTATGAAATTCGGAAACGTGATGGTACTCATTTCTCCTCCTTACACGAGGCATCAGAACAACGCTTCACCAGGCAACGCCGGTCAACTGCTGTTTGTGTATGAGAAATCGGTTGGAAACTGTCCTGATGTCAGCACGTTGTAGGTGTCTCCACCGGCGCCAACTTCGTGTGAATGCTCGGAAAAGCTAATCATTTGCATATCACAGCATCTTCTTCCTGTCGGTTAAATTTCGCGTCTATAGCACGTCATCTTCGTGGTGTAGCAACTTTAATGGCCAGTAGTGTAGGTCTTCTCGCACTTGGAACACCACAGCTAGTCGGAGCCTCCATGGACAATGAACCGAGATAGTTGGCAAAGCAGGACCGGTATTTTGCCCAGCATTGTAAGTCTTTGTGTTTGTCCAGCAAGAAGCACCAATAACCTAACACTTCTTTGACACCGTCGCGGAAGAAATAGTATAGCCCCATTCCTATAAACCAGTTGACTTCATATGTCCTGGCAGCTGGGAAGTAGACGGAATGCGGCTGGAACTGAGCGTCAGAAATAATCGACGCGGGCGGCTGTCTTAACAGGAGGGCTAACATTTGTTATGTCAGCAGCCAACACACAGCCGCCGTATCACATGACAACCGACGTGAGTCAGGATCAAGTAGGCCCTGCTATGTTACGTGGACACAGAGGCGCGACGACCAGATGAGTGGAGCCTAATCGTTGACGATTACAGAATTTGTCATTAAAGGCCACGTACCAAGAAATCCGCACTTCCGTGCGGTAAAGCGTAGATGGACAACACGTCATACCCTCTCCCATCGCACGGAAGGGTGGCGTCGTTCAACCACATTTGCACGGTGGTGCCTCTGTAACTCGCGATAACAGTCCTTGGCCATGGACGATCGTGTAGAAGGCAGGTAAATGTAAATGTCGTGTGACTGGGGCCTCCCGTCGGGTAGACCGTTCGCCTGGTGCAAGTCTATAGATTTGACGCCACTTCGGCGACCTGCGCGTCGATGGGGATAAAATGATGATGATGAGGACAACACGACACCCAGTCTCTGAGCGAAGAAAATCTCCGACTCAGCCGGGAATCGAGCCCGGGCGCTTTTTTTTTTCTTTGGGACGAATAGAAAAATTGGTAGAAGACGACCTCGGGGAATATCATTTCGGATGCCGTAGACATGTTGCAGCACGCGAGGCAATACTGATCCTACGACTTTTCTTAGAAAATAGATTAAGGAAAGACAAACCTACGTTTCTAGCATTTGTAGATTTAGAGAAATCTTTTGACAGTGTTGACTGGAATACTGTCTTTCAGATTTTGAAGGTGGTAGGGGTAAAATACAGAGAACTAAAGGCCATTTACAATGTGTACAGAAACCAGATGGCAGTCATAAGAGTCTAAGAGCATGAAAGGTAAGCAGTGGTTGGGAAGGGAGTGAGACAGGGTTGAAGCCTATCCCCTATGTTATTCAATCCATATATTGATAAAGCAGTAAAGGAAACAAAAGAAAAATTTGGAGTAGGAATTAAAATCTATGAAGAAGAAATAAAAACTTTGAGGTTTTCCGAAGAAAAAAAATGGTTCAAATGGCTCTGAGCACTATGGGACTTAACATCTGTGGTCATCAGTCCCCTAGAACTTAGAACTACTTAAACATAACTAACCTAAGGACATCACACACATCCATGTCCGAGGCAGGATTCGAACCTGCGACCGTAGCAGCCGCATGGTTCCGGACTGAAGCGTCTAGGACCGCTCGGCCACCGCGGCCGGCTTTAATTCTGTAAGAGACAGCAAAGAACCTGGGAGAGCAGCTGAACAGAATGGATAGTGTCTTGAAAGGAGGATATAAGATTGACACAAACAAAAGCAAAACGAGGATATGGAATGCAATCGAATTAAATCAGGTGATGCTGAGGATTAGATTAGGAAATGAGACGCTTAAAGTAGTAAATGAGTTTTGTTATTTGGGGAGCAAAATATCTGATGATGGTCGGAGTAGAGAGGATATAAAATGTAGACTGACTCTGGCAAGAAGAGCGTTCTGACTAAGAGAGATTTATTAGCATCGATTGTGGATTAAAGTCTCAGGAAATCTCTTCTGAGAATATTTGTATCAAGTTTAGCCTTGTGCAGAAGACAAGAAGAGAATAGAAGCTTTCGATATGTGGTACTACAGAAGAGTGCTGAAGATTAGATGGGTAGCTCACATAAGTTATGAAGAGGTAATGAATAAAATTGGGGAGAAGAGCAATTTGTGGAACAGCTAGACTAAAAGAAGGGATCGGTAGGTAGGATACGTTCTGAGGCATCAAGGGATCGCAATTTAGTACTGGAAGGAAGCGTGGAGGGTAGGCAGGTGATAGCTGTGTTTCATTCTAACCCGACCATATCAGTTTCATATTTACAGTTGGGCTGTGAATTCCCAGTATTACAACAAACAAGCTATAAGTGGCGTCCAGTCTCTTATTACAGTTTCTCCATTTTCCTACTGTAGTCTTCTTCACCTGACGAAGGGCTTATAATCGCCCGAAAACAGTCATTGAACCAATAAAACTATTTACAACCGAAGCGGTTTATTATCTCATTCTACAAACGAAATGTCCAAATGCAGCTTGTACCCTGGAAGCAACCGTAATGGGGGTCGGTAGCATATGATCGAAATGGTTTAATTTGGGAGATCAGACGATATTAATGTACTGTGTCTGCTGGAACATGTCCATCGTGCATAGCATGTGGAGTGACACCAATGGACGTACCTGTTGTAATATGTGACGGATGCAGTGCATCGAATGTGGTTATGAAGTAGGACCGCTAAACATTTGAGCTCTGATAAGTCAGTAATCGACACTGCCGCTCCCAGGGACAGCCATCAACCCACATCCATATACTTCATCTTCCGCTTACAGATGATACTGCCCGCCACTGTACCGTATTGTTGAAACCATCGCAGCGCCGTCTGTACGTCATCCCCTGACCTGGTCAGGAATATGGCATTATCAGCATACGCACAACATCAGAACCTCGTAGTCCATAAATAAACCCTTCCAAGCATCGGCGGAGACCAAGCAGAGCTGGCTCAAGGACCGTTGCAAATAAAACGGCAGACAACGGGTCTCCTTGCCTCACGAAACGTTCGATAGAAATGAGTTTGCATCGATAACTGTTCGTCATTCAACCTTGAATGTGCTCCATGAATCTAGCGCAGAACTCCATCTACAAACATACGGGGAAGCCACTGCCTTCCATGGTCGTATGGAGAATACAATATTATGGATTGGAATCGGTTCGTGATATATTCAAGAGGCTGTATGAGTAATGAGGCAGTTGTACACACATCAAAAAAAGTTTTGCATCACTCTGGTTCCCAGGACTCCTGAAGATAGACGTTGACTGTGGATATTGTTTCACAGACACAGTCCGAAAGATGTAAACAACCATGCATAAGCTGCGCCTATTTGACGGAGGGGGTCTGACAGCCGATCCGTTCCAGCCATTCCACCAGGAAGGAGGTACACGGCTCGTGTTGTCTGTAGTTCAACCATGTTTAGGCGGTCAATACCGCGGTGCAATCGCATCCGCAATGTTACTTAGTGCCATGGAGGGCTCTCAACAAGGGAAGTGTCCAGGCGTCTCGGAGTGAACCAAAGCGATGTTGTTCGCACATGGAGGAGATACAGTGAGACAGGAACTGTCAATGACATACCTCGATCAGGCCGCCCAAGGGCTACTACTGCAGTGGATGACCGCTACCGACGGATTATGGCTCGGAGGAACCCTGACAGCAACACCACCATGTTGAATAATGCTTTTCGTGATTCCACAGGACGTCGTGTTACGACTCAAACTGTGCGCAGTAGACTGCATGATGCGCAACTTCACTCCCAACATCCATGGCGAGGTCCATCTTTGCAACCACGGCACCATGAAACGCGGTAGAGATGGGCCCAACAACATGCCGAGTGGACCGCACAGGATTGGCATCACATTCACTTCATCTATGAGTGTCGCATATTACTTCAACCAGGAAATTGTTGGAGACGTGTTTGAAGGCAACCCGGTCAGCCTGAACGCCTCAGACACATTAACCCGCGAATGCAGCAAGGTCGAGGTTCCCTGCTGTTTTGTGGGGCCGACGTAACGGCTTTACGAAGCGTGAATGCCATCCTCCGACCGATAGTGCAACCATATCGGCAGCAATTGGCGAGGCATTTGTCTTCATGAACGACAGTTCGCGCCCCCTCGTGCACATCCTGTGAATGACTTCCTTCAAGATAACGACATCGCTCGACTATAGTGGCCAGCATGTTCTTCAGACATGAGCCCTATCGAACATGCCTGGGATATATTGAAAAGGGCTGTTGATGGACGACGTGACACACCAACCACTCTGAGGGATCCACGCCGAATCGCCGTTGAGGAGTGGGACAATCTTGACCAACAGTGCCTTGATGAACTTGTGGACAGTATGCCACAATGAATACTGGCAGGCACCAATGCAAGAGGACGTGCTACTGGGTATCAGAGGTACCAGTGTGTACAGCAATCTGGATCACCACTCTGAAGGTCTCGCTGCATGTTGGTACAACATGCAGTGTGTGGTTTACATGAGCAATAAAAAGGGCAGAAATGATATTTATGTTGTTCTCTGTTCCAATTTTCCGTACATGTTCCGGAACTCTCGGAACCGAGTTGATACAATACTGTGTGTCCAATATTTTATGAATCCGTGCTGGCTGTTTATCAGTAGACAGTTTTCTTCGAGGTATTTCACAATGTTCGAACGCAGCATATGTTGCCAGATGCGAACGCCCTTCCCACGTTGGAAACACTGGTTCTCGCCCGATCCCCGAAATTAAGCAACATCGGGCCTAGGTGCAACAGATGCCGTTCACTCAGGGACAGGCAAACCGCCGAAGTGGTGTCCAATTGAAATAATAGTACAAGGCCGTTGAAGCACACAACTTTATTATGTTCCAAACTCCCAGCGCATACGTCCAGTCATGAATATTTGTACATAGATCAATGTTGTACATTAACTGTATTCCGTAAGTTCAGGGCAGTTGTAGTCAACACCATTCTGTATGTTCATTATAGTCAGTGTATATCACTGATCTCTGTACACAAGATCATCAGTGAAACATGCTTTGTTATTAATGTCAGTTTTAGGGTTCCATACTAGAGTAGGTGGAAACGTAACCCGTGTAGGACCACTTTCTTATACGTCTGTCCGACTGTTAAGAACTCTTTGTCTTAGGAAGGGGTAGACGTATCAAGATGAAATTTATGTCACGTATTAAGGACTACGGTCCCTTAGCGGTGTAAAAAAGAGAAGCCTCTAAGTTTAAAGCAATAAAAGATATGGCCATTTGTGTAATATATTTTGATACTCGCAAACTTACTCATAAAGCCTACATGATACTTCCTGTTGACCTAGAATCATGAAATTTGGCAATAAGCAAGGTTTGACACTGCAACCACATGGAAAAAATCCTAAAATTGTTAATTTGTAGCTATACAACATGAAAAAAAATTTTCTCATTTGTTATCAGACTGGCTGTCCATTCGTCTGTTAAAGCCCTCATCTCTCAGGAACAGGCAGCCTATCACTGATGGAATTTATGTCACATTTAGGTCTATATTCATGTGGTGGTATAAGAAATGTAAGCTTCTAAGTCAGTTCAACGGAAAAAACGGCCATTTATGTCGCATGTTTCGATGCTCGAAAACTCACCCATCAAAACCTACATGGTGCTTTCCGTTTCTCCAGAGTCACGAAATTTATCAAGAAGCGAAGTTTCACTCTACAACCAAAGGAAAAAACGCTAGAATTGTTGTTAATTTGCAAATGTACCACACGAAAAAAAATTTTTTTTCCATTTATTATCTGACTGTTTGTCTGTCCATCCATCTGTTATGCGCATGTTTCTCAGGAACGAGTAGATGTATCAAGTGGAAATTTATGTCACACCCTGAGGTCTGTAGTCGTTTAGTCCTGTAAAAATGTTAAGCTTCTGAGTCACTGCAAGCAAAAGATATTGTCATTTATGTTACATATTTTGATACTCGGAAACTCAATCATTAAAACCTAGAAGCTACTCCTCGAAGTAGAATCATATAAGTTCACAAGAACAAAGACTTCACAGTACAAGTAAAACAAAAAAATGAATATTGTTAATTTGTAATTATATCAGATAAAAAACTTTCTTTTGTCATTTGTTGTCAGACTGTCTGTCGGTCCGTCTTTTAAACGATCTTTTTCTCAGTAACGAGTAGACGTATCTAGTGCAAAATTATATCACACCCTGAGGTATGTAGTCGTTTAGTGCTGTAAAAATGTAAACAAAAGATATTGTCACATATTTTGCCACTCGAAAAATCAATAATTAAAATCTAGAAGGTAGTCCCCCTTGACGTAGAATCATGGAATTTTATATGAACAAAGATTTAACAGTACAAGGAAAGGAATAAAAAATGAAAATTGTTAATTTATAATTACATCACACGAAAAGAAAACTCTTTTGTCATTTGTTACCCGACTTCTAACTTGAAATTAAAACATTCTTGAAAATATTGGAATCACTGTGAGCACTATTTTGCGAGTATCAACGTCGATAACAGGCAAGAATCGTCCCGGTCCTCAATTCCCAGAATGCATGAAGTGTCTGTGTACATACACTACTGACCATTAAAATTGCTACACCAAGAAGAAATGCAGATGATAAACGGGTATTTATTGAACAAATATATTGTTCTAGAAGTGACATGTGATTACATTTTCACGCAATTTGGGTGCATAGATCCTGAGAAATCAGTACCCAGAACAACCACCTCTGGCCGTAATAACGGCCTTGATACGCCTGGGCAATGAGTCAAACAGAGCTTGGATATCGTGTCCAGGTACAACTGCCCATGCAGCTTCAACACGATGTACATGTTTATTTGCCAAAAAGAAGTACTGTACAGTAAATTTATTCATAAAAGCAGGCATCTCTTTTAGTATTACAAAGTAACATACAAAGGCAACTTCAGTAGGAATATATAGTATGTGGCACAGTTTATTAAACAAAAATATATACAAATTACTTACGCATTTTGCATGAACAATACACACAGTATACAAAATTAACGTTTAAAAAAAAATCATTTATTTTGGTCTGTCTAAGCAGTGGTTGCAGATTCACCTTCTTCTAACCTTTTAACACTCTCGTAATTGTCCCTCATAAAAAGGACAACACGTTTACGTCCAAGCATTTTGTATCGTCAAGTTCACTTCTTGACGCAGCAGCACACAAGTGGTCGTAACAGAGAACAGAAGGTGACTGCACCGTGAGAAGCTCTTCTTGGGGGCGCGCAATCCTTCAAACTGCGCGGAGCGGCATGCCTCAACTCTAAGCTGGCGCAGCCGTTGCTGTGAACAGCCTTGATACTGCCGCCACTTCTACTGCCAGTGCCAAGCCGATACAAGTGCCGTGCGACTGCTACGGTCGCAGGTTCGAATCCTGCCTCGGGCATGGATGTGTGTGATGCCCTTAGGTTAGTTAGGTTTAAGTAGTTCTAAGTTCTAGGGGACTGATGACCACAGCTGTTAAGTCCCATAGTGCTCAGAGCCATTTGAATCATTTTTGAACCGATAGAAGTGTGCCGATTGTTGAATCACAGCGACTGGCGGCTTGGCCGGTCAGCAGCGCCTTGTGGAGGCTCCATTAGAAGCAATGTACCGCCAGCGGTGGTCCAGGGCGGCGACTACCGTGGGAAACTTGGTTTGGGAGTGAGGGGGATGAAGGACGGTGGGGTGGGAGAGTAACAGGAGCGAGCGACTACACAGTTCGGTTAAGCTGTCGTTCGGTTGACCGACGTTCGGATAATCGACGCTCTACAGTATTTAAAATCTGTACACCACCGCCTTCCTTAGAACAATGTAAACGTTCAGTGCGTAATGTAGCAGTGGTGCAGTGTACGTGTGTTTTGGTGTGGCAGTTCCCCATCATCGAGTTCGACCCGGAGACGTTCCGCATCCTGCTGGACTACCTGCACACGGGCTCCTGCCCCCTCACCTGCTCCAACATCCCGGGACTCATCTGCGCCGCGGAGCACTACGACCTGCCCGAGCTGCTGCAGGCCTGCTTCCACCACGCCAAGCAGTTCCTGCGCATCGACGTGGTCAGTACCCGCCTATTCTGGCCCACTCTCGTAAAATGAAATGATACTTAAATCAAGACCCTAAGCAGTCGACAGGCGTTGATATACATCAACGGGGACAGTTGAAAATGTGTGAGAGCTGCATGGTCACCTATGGTATCTGTTCTTTCGGACATGTCCGAAAGAACAGATACCATCTTCATATATCATATACACTCTTGTAAAGGTGGATTCACACTTGCGGGAACATAACCGTCACGTTTTGGAGAGCCGACGGTCAGAGGAATTCCTGAGCGTTCACACGACACAGCGCCGAAAGAATAGAACGTCTTGACGTTACACCTGATTCACAAAACACCCACCAGAGGCGCTATTTCGTAGTTCACGGTAGATCGTAATAAAATTCCAAAATTTAGTTTAAAGCGGTTCGCAATGTTGCTGTTGCACTTGATGATGGTGAGGAACAGGAGCCGCTCGGAGTGGCCGAGCGGTTCTAGGCGCTTCAGTCTGGAACCGCGCGACTGCTACGGTCGCAGGTTCGAATCCTTCCTCGGGCATGGATGTGAGTGATGTCCTTAGGTTAGTTAGGTTTAAGTAGTTCTAAGTTCTAGGGAACTGATGACCTCTGAAGTTAAGTCCCATAGTGCTCAGAGCCATTTCAACCATTTTTGAGGACCAGGAACAGCGAGCAAAAAGAGTCTATTAGGAAAAAAATGTTAAAAAATCGAGACTGTTAAATGGATTCCACATTTTTATTTATTTATTTTCACGTCAAGTTCCGTAGGACCAAATTGAGGAGAAAATCTCCAAGGTCATGGAACGTGTCAGTACATGAATTACAACATAAAAGTAATAACAGACAAAATAAATTATGAACCCAAAAAAAAAGTCAAACCAATCAATAATACAGCAAGAATCAGCCTAATTTTCAAGGAACTCCTCGACAGAATAGGAGTGAGCCATGAGGAAACTCTTCAGTTTAGATTTGAAAGCTCGTGAATTACTGCTAAGATTTCTGAGTTCTAGTGGTAGCTTACTGAAAATGGATGCAGCAGTATACTGCACACCTTTCTGCAGAAGAATTAAGGAAGTCCAATCCAAATGCAGGTTTGATTTCTGTCGAGTATTAACCGAGCGAAAGCTGCTTATTCTTGGGAGTAAACTAATATTGGTAACAAGAAACGACAATTGGAAATATATATGTATATATATATATATATATATATATATATATATATATATATATATATATATATATACTGAGAGGCCAATGTCAAATACCCAGACTCGTAAACAGTGGTCGAGAAGAGGTTAGTGAATTTACACCACTTATTGCCCGAACTGCCCGTTTCTGAGCCAAAATATCATTTTAGAATGGGAAGAGTCACCCCAGAATATAATACCATACGACATAAGTAAATGAAAATAAGCAAAGTAGACAAATTTTCATGTCGAACGATCACTCACTTCAGATACCGTTCGAATAGTAAAAATGGCAGTATTAAGTATTTGAAAAAGATCCTGAACGTGAGCTTTCCATGACTGTTTACTATTTATCTGAACAGCTAGAAATTTGAACTGTTCAGTTTCATTAATCATATGCCCATTCTGTAAAATTAAAACGTCAGGTTTTGTTGAATTGTATGTTAGAAATTGTAAAAACCCGGTCTTACTATGATTTATCGTTAGTTTCTTTTCTACAAGCCAAGAACTTGTGTCATGAACTGCACTATTTGTAACCGAGCCAGTGTTGCACACAACATCCTTTACTACCAAGCTAGTGTCATCAGCAAACAGAAGTGTTTTAGAGTTACCCGTAAAACTAGAGGACTCATCATTTAGGTATAAATAAGAAACAGAAGTGGCCCCAACACTGATCCCTGGGGCACCTCCCACTTGACAGTACCCCACTCATACCCCACATCACAGCCATTCTCAGCACTGTGAATAATGACATTTTGCTGTCTGTTGCTAAGGTAAGATGTAAACCATTTGTGAGCTTCTCCCCGTATTCCGTAATGATCCAATTTCTGGAGCAATATTTTGTGATCAACACAATCAAACGCCTTTGTTAAATAAAAAAATATGCCTAGCGTTCGAAACATTTTGTTTAACCTATCCAGTACCTCACAGAGAAAATAAAATATAGCATTCTCAGTTGTTAAACAACTTCTAAAGCCGAAGTTTGCTTTTGGTAGCAAGTTATGTGATATAAAATGATCAGTTATTATCCTTACATATACAGCCTTTTCAATAACTTCTTTACAAGGAGCTGGAAGAGAGGGAGTATCGTTCTATAAATATTTCAGAATGACTAAATAACAGTTTTTTTTACTTATTATATAAGATACAAATAAAAATTACGAAGAGAAATTAAAGATTTAGGCGTCCAATATCACCATGGCACAAGCTGATGGTTTGCCTAAAGTATGTCTGCATGGGCCATTTTGATGAACTACAGCGACTTTCGACGTGACGGTTACGTTCCGTCTAGTGTGAATCCACCTTTACATAATACCACAGTGGGAACTAATACGAAGGTATACCCCACTGACTGCTATCACGAAAAAGTCTTAATATGTATTGTATGACAGTATTAAGTTAAAAGTATTTTTGTTTTATACACTGAAGAAATGCATTGCAAAGTAAACGGTACATACCTTGTTCAACGTGCTTTAGGTACATTTTTCCAATGGGATAGCGAAAAGAAAAACCTGGATTAAAGCTGATGCAACATGCAGAAGTTTAAAATAAGATTCTTAATAAACCACGAACAGCGGATAGCGGAAATATATGTAAATAAAGCCCATCTAGACATACCATACGCAAACCATAAGCTTCCTTCGGGGTGATACTGGACGCCGAAATCTCGAGTTGAAGACGCGCAGAAAAACGGGCTAACCCTCAAATGTAAAAGCTTAGAATAAGTTTTGCATCTGTTGCTGCGTACGGGAGCTATCAAAATTGACATTTGTTTCGCCCCTGAATATCACCATAGGATATTTTGGGATGAGACGAAAGTCAGTTTTGATAGTACCCGTCCCAGCAACAGATGGCAACACTTATCTCTAAGCTTCTACATTTGAAGGTTAGCCCGTTTTCCCGTGCATGTCTTCAATTTCTCTTCGTAGTTTTCATTTGTATCTTGTTTAACAGGCAAAGAAACTGTTGTTTAGACATTCTGAAATATTTATAGAACTCGTAAAGAGAACGGAACTCTCCATCACAGTCTCGATTTTTTAATATTTTTGTAACCCAGGCTCTTTTTGCGCTGTGTTCATTATCCATGGCAGCAGCAAACATTGCAAACTGCTTTAAATTAAATTTGGCCATTTTATGACAATCTACCATCAACTACGATATAGCCCCTTCTGCTGATTATTTTATGAACCAACTGTAACGTCACGACGTTCATTCGACGTTGACGTGCCATGTATGCTCAGCAATTGCTCTGACCTTTGACGTTCGAAAACGTGTCGGTTACGTAGACTGCGACGTTCCCGCAAGTGTGAATCCACCTTAACCTGAGCTAAACAGTCTTCCATGTTTTCCCAAAAGTACAGGATATTCATACTTGTTTACATATGAGTCGCGATATGAGTGGAAATTCCTGTTAAATGTATTGAAAAATCCATCACAAACATGGGCGGATACTCAGCTGTGAACTGCACTAATCATTGCAAAAATGGTTTTCGCATGTTTAGATTTTAAGTGAATATTCAGGGTGTTTCAGAAGTGATGGTCAATATTCGGGGATATGGCAGGAATGATCATTCGAAACAAAAAACTCAAGTAAACATGGGCTCTCAAATGCAAACCTTACCAACTATGAGCAATTATTGACCTTCGATACTGTGAAACAAATCTCTTTTACTGCAAGCTCTTTGCCGTACCTGTTTTGGGAACTGTTACTATGGACTGAAACAAGCAAAAATGTCCAGTAAACATGTGCTTCAAAATGCATACTTCAAGAGCTATGAGCACTTGTTCATCTTCGCTACCAGTACTTTGAAATGCAACTCTTTGTAATAAACAAGTGCTCATAACATTTAAGGTACGCATTTTAGAGCACTTGTTTACTGGACATTTTTTTCATGTTTTAGTCCATACTACCACATCCCAAAATAAGAAAAGCAAAGAGCTTTCAGTAGAAGAGATTAGTTTCACAGTATCCAAGATCAAGGATTGCTCATAGCTCTTATGGCATGCTTTTTAGAGCCCATTTTTACTTCAATTTTTTGGTTCGAATGATCATTCCTGTCATATAGCTGAATATTGACCATCACATCTGAAACACCCTGTATATTAATAAAAGTAGTTATAAACAAGAAACAAACTGCAAACAACTGTGTTTGTTCCCTGAGTCGATAATTACACTGAAGCACTTTGTTTCAAAATTTTTAGATTCCTGAGATATTTTTGCAATTGGCTAAGTGAGAAGGAATATTTATTATGATGATGTATTTGTATCTCGTTATCACAAATTGAATAATACTAAATACCATTTCTTATAAAGGTACGGTAGGCCGAGGTACAATTAAGATATTCTTATAGTGGACTGGCCATTGTTAGTAACATAACCTTTGAAGATTATTGACCACAACACAAGAAAACTACTAATATGAATTTGTTTCACTGGAACATGAAAGTCTGCCTTTCCCCCTCTGTACAGTTAAAATGCAGTTGTACCTACTTACGATTAAAAAATTGCAAGCTTCTATACACAGACGAAAACTAACAAATAGTCACAAGTTGTTATTGCATAGCGTCTCTATCTGAAGACATTCGTATTGAGTTCTGAACTTTCACATTTAATATTTATAAAGTGCCACATAGGAATATTATATTTCATTTTTTCTATTATATGAAAAAAGCTATCTAAATATCTCTATACATATTAATTACTGTTCAGTCAATATCAAATATTTTGTAAGAAATATAGTATAAATTTGCGTGAATAGGTAACCGCACCCAGGGAACACATTGCCTTAACCTCAGAACATGGCGGACGATTCAGCCTATTATATAAGCGCTCTACCCACATGCTTTCCGTCTGCAGTGTCAGTACACGAGCCAGACGAACAAGCAGGGAATTTCAGGAGGAATAGTAAATATTTTAGTGGGTGTAAAAGGGCGTCCCATAAAGAACTCAACTCTTGAGTGGATTAGAATGTACAAATCATTGATCAAACTGGCTAACATATACATTATTGTAGCGTATGCTACTCATATGCCCTTCACTCTGTTAGCACACTTTCGATGAAATTTTCCATAACTTTTCGAAATATTTGCACCTATAGTTCTGAAAATACCCACTGACTCTCAGTGTGGAAGTGATTGTGGCGTTATATCTCCACAAAAAGAAATCACTTGGTGTAAAATCACAGATTCTCGGCGGACAGTTCACACCACCATTGCGAGAAATCACCCTACTAAAGAACCCCTGTGGTATCAATTATAGCAATAGATGTGTGACAGGTGGCGCCATCTTATTGAAACCGAGGCTCTTCATTTTCACACAGTCTATTTCAGACCACAAAAACTCTCTTCTCTGTCCACTGTTAGTGTGTTCACGGCGACATCTTCAAAGAAGTACGGCTTAGTTATGACCTCAGCCCAAATTCCACACCACACACCCACTCGTTGTACATACAACGTCTTCTCCATAACTACTCGGGGTTTTCAGTACCGGTAACCCAAATCCTGCTTGTTCACGAAGCCATTCAACAGCAGTTATGCCTCGTCAATGACGTCATTTTTCTGCTGAAACTGATGTCCACCCTTCATTTTGCAAGCACCGAA